>NC_080693.1:20824602-22074602 GCF_030445035.2 Dasypus novemcinctus | reverse complement strand
AAACCAATCCTCCTCAAGTGAGAACTCCCTGCCAATTTGGATAGGTTGTCAATAGGTATTATATAAAGTGATTTTTTTTTTCTTTTTTAATCCCAGAGACTTCCCAGTGTAGGATGAGCTGAAATATCCTTGATTGGAATGGACACACCTGGGGGCTGTGTCCTTGGTCCCCATGAGCCTCTAGCTTGCTTGGACAGTACCTCCTTCCTAAACAGGGCAGAACTGGTGTCTAAAGAGTCAGAGCATTGATTTCTGTCATGTATACACCACCCTAAAGATTCCATTGGGTTGATATTCCATACCCACCTGTGTTCTAGCTCCTACATTTTAGACCCAATCTTCATCTAGAGAGAGAGTGAAGGTGACACACTGGGAATCTGTGAATCTGTTTCAATCATGGCAGGTTAAGTTTCACTGTGGGAGAAGATTTCAGGGTTCAGCACTATTCTGTACAACTTAACAATTCTAAGCTCTAGTGAGTCAAAGAATTGTTAAACTCTGCTAATGGGCTGGGCCCCCACCTGTGACCTACACTCCATCAAAGTCGAGGATCAGGCATGTGGTGACTACATTCCTTCTGCTTACATAGGATGTTCCCCATTCGCAAGTCCTTTAGATACCTGTTCAGGTGAGCACTAGAGCCTGTAGGCAGGCTTCTTAGGGCTTTGCAGGGTAAGATCTAACCTTCTTCCTAAGCTATACCAGCTTTTTCACCCACCAGAGCTGTCAATTTTCTGCTTTTGCAACAACCAAATGAGCTTTGTCCTATGCCCAAGACAAGTTGTAATTCATCAAATCCATGCATACCCTTTTCCCTTGCTTTTTACTCAAAGAATGCAGCAGAGAGGTTATTAAATCTTTTTCTAGGGGTGAAATACATAGAAAGGCTGTGCAATTCAGTAATGCACTCTAAGAATTTAAGTAAATTTGCTACGCTTGATCTCCCTGTTATGAAGCCAAATTTGCTGCTCTTTACAAGATAATACACAAAAAAATGTATTCAGCACACACAGCCCCTAATATTCCCTGCCGCTCCCAACAATAGGAGCTGAGCTTCCTGCTTTAGCTGATGTTTTTCTGAATAAGAGGAAATGTATGGACAATTTTCTGTCCCTTTCTCCTGTGCCTTGAATTTCAACCACATCCCCAGAAGGCTTTTCAGTATTTCTCTCCCACGGTTCAGTGTTTCTACTGGGCCATCATAGCTAATGGTGCAGGAAGCCCCACTCTGAGCTACAGTGAAGACTTGGAGATTGTGTCTTAGAAGTGACTTTCCTTTTGGTGAAATTAAATACATGTTTTATAATTTTTCCTTTGCTTATTTGGACAAACACAGAAATAAACATGATGGATTTGTTTATTGAGCATGCAACATGCTAAGTTCTATGCAGGGCACTTCTCTATATTAATTCATGTAATTATCACAATAACTTTGTTAGACAGGCATTATTATCTCTATCTACAGATGATAATCGATTTACAGATGATGAATCTTCTGCTCAAGGTCAAAATTAAAATCTAGTTAATCAATCAATTTATACACTTATTTAATTGGAAAGTTCATATGGAAAAATAAACATATAATACCCAGGCAAATTCTGAACAGGAAAACACTACCGGATATTAAAATATATTATAAAACCTCATATGGGATATTGGTCCTTGAATAGACAGGCAGAACAAGGCAAAGGAAGAGGAAATCCAGAAATGGAATAGTGGCCTTATCATCGAAGGAAACTCAACCTTAACTGGTGTGTGGACCCACTCAAAGCACAGCTTTGAATTAGTTCCTTTTCCCCCAGAGCTAGGTTTTGGTCGTCCTGAAGCAGAGATTGAAGTGGGAGCTGAAGCATTGAATGCTGTGAGAGAACTTAGAGTTGATTTATTCTAACCTCCTCACTTTATAGAGGAAACTCAGATCCAGAGAAGGAAAGGGTCTTGCTCCTTCTGTCATTAATATTGAGGTGGGATGACACTTTGAAGTCTTAATTAACTTGCTGTTTCTTACCAGACTTAGATGTTGACCCTCCCCAATTCATGGCAAGTTAGTAAGGGCTTCCACTGCTCTGGAGCCAGCCCACCACTGACAGCAAAGGTATTGGGCTCCACATTGCCAGGCTCAAAGAAGATTTGAAAATGGCTCTGTTTAGGTAGAAGCAATGTTACATTCCTATGGTTTAAGTCAGTGATTCTCAACCTGGGGCAATTTTGCCGCCAACGGATATTTGGTAATTTCTGGAGACATTTTTGGTTGTCACAGCTGGGATGGGGGGGCCTGTTATTGGCATCTACTGGGTAATGGCCAAGGATGCTGCTACACATCCTACAAGCACAGGACAGCTCCTCTCAGCTCCCCACAGCAACAAAGAATTATCTGACCCCAAATGTCAATATTGTCAAGGTTGAGAAACCCTGGTCTAGACAAAGAGAGAGGAAGGGTGGGAAGAAGGAGAGTTTAGAAGAGAAGAGCTGGAAAAAGGCTGAAGAGGGTAAGACACGGTAGGAAGCAGGGACAGATCCAGGGATCTGAAGTGGGAGGACCGCTTTAAGAGAAGAACTATCTTCTCCTACCAGGAAATGCACTTTCCTTTATTCAGGTTATTTTGCTGATAGGTGAGAACGTCTGTCTTGAGTAAACATGGATGACAAACAAAACTTCCACTTACAAGGTCGTTCATTTTATGGGATGGGAAGAACATTCCACAGAGCAGCTTCTCTCAGCACGTGTCAAGTCTTGTTTTCCTTGCACTGTCCCTGTCCTTGGAATGTGGAGAGTTGTCAGGCATGTCCAGATGGAGACACAACTCCTGCTCCTCCCTGTGAAGATACTTGATGGTTGGCACAGCAAAAGGAGTCTCCCTGAGGCCATTCCTGTGGCGGGACAGCTGGCAACCACTTCACTACATAGGGAGGTGATACTGAAGGATGATACAGACCTCTTCTTGGAGCTACACATTTTTCAAAAGGTCTTTAAGAAGGTTCTCCAAATTTCTCTCCATCCTGAGTGGAGAGAAATGAAGGGTAAGCGAGAGGAGAGTTTGTCAGGACTGTCAGAGACCACTGCGTGTGGGGGCTGGTGCCATGAAGCAGAGACATCCAAGGCTGGCATGACCAGAGTCCTATGGAAAACACGGGAGGTGTCCAGAATGTCTTGGGGTGGGTCATCACAGGGTCGAGCACTGAAGAACCCTCTGGGAACTAATCTTACCAGGAGAACCGGATGGCTTCCAGGGACTGGAGCACAGACCCAGGATCACAGCGGCATGCCAGCAAGGGGCCAGCTCTCAGGACACCCGTCCCTCCTCCCCCCACCAGAGTCAGGCCCATCACAAAGACGATCCCACCACTGTCGCAGCTGCCCTTGGGAGGGTCGGCTGACCACTGCATGCCCAGGGATGAACTGGTTGGAAAAAACAGAAGGAAAGGAAAGAGAGGAACAGCTTTGCTTGACATTTTAAACCTGCCTGGGAGAGAGTTGATGATCCTAAATTTTATTTTTTTTAAAATCAGGTGGGAAGATGGAAACCCTGCATGGTTCTGTTCCAAGGTAAATACCTCTTGGGTAAATACTTAAGAGTTGGATTGCTGGGCTTCGCGGCAAGTATATGTATAACTTATTTCTAAAGTGTTTGTGGGAGTTTTTGAAAAAAGATATTTCTTAATGGATTAGACTGCTCGGCCTGGCCCTTAGTGAGTTTCTCCCTGGAGGTTGAGGCGGTAGAGGGAGCAGGAGAGTGATACTGGAGCTCTGGAGGTGCTGGTTCAAGGGGAACAAAAGTGGTGAAGGCCTCGGAGGGCAGCATCTGATACGGAATTTTTGCCAACCGGTGCCAGGATTGGGGCGGCAGTGCTGGTGTGACCTGGTCACCCAAGGCCAAGTTCTGCCCTGAGTGGAGCTTTCTCACCTTCACCACCAGCCAGCCCAACCCCGCCCTGAAGCCAAGGCTGAAAGGGGGCTGGGTTTTAAGGCTCTGGTCCTTGCAGTCTCTTGCTCTGCCCCCAGGGGGAGGAGCTGCCCTCTGGGTACCCACCTGGGTACTTCCACCTGGGTGGAAGCCACTGCCTCTAAGCAGGAAACAGGCCTTTCTCTGCGATCCATGTTCTTCACAGTCAATATAACTCGGCAGTTCCTGCTCAGCTTCCATGCGAGCATTTGAAACACTTTTGTCCACTTGAAAAATGCCAGTGGGTAGCACAGGAGCCCTCAATGCTGAGGGCCATGAGGCCCACCCCTGGAGAAGCCAGTTGCTTTGGCAGTGCCCAGACAGAACCAATTGCGGTCAGTTTGAGGGGAAGCAGGGAGGGCAGAACAGTCAACTCTCAGTGGACTCTGGAAGGAGACTGTGGGATGAGAGACAAGGAGAACGACCCAACACGCTGTGTTTTGTTTGGGAGTCTGGGTTCCTCCTGCCAGGCAGCCAGATGCTGAGGTCCAGAAACAGAGAGCGTCTCTCTTCTGCTCTCTGCCTGGAGACCAGAGGCTGGGGGAAGGTGGGAGGGGCGAGCTTCTTGCCCGGAATGAATATGCTTGCTCTTTTATTGTTGCGCTGGGGCTCTTGGGGACCCTTGCAGGCAGGCAGAGGGAGGGCTATGGCATTTAGAAGGTTGCGTGCTGCACTGATAAAGAGCACCAGAGGTGGGCAGCCCTTCCCCTTTGCTAGGAGCTGGGTGGAGCAGCTGATGCCCAGGCAGTGGGCTGCTGAGAGTGGCAGAGAGCATTCAGGCTTTGCCAATGAATCCTTAAGACAGTGGAGTGGAAAAATACATTGCTTGGGTATGCCTCAGACCTACCTAGGCGTTTTTTTTTTTTTTTTTTTGGAGGTACCAGGAAATGAATGCAGGACCTCAGACACGGGAAGCAGGCGCTCAACCACTGAGCTACATCCGCTCCAATGACAGTAGTTTGTGTTTTTTTTTCATTTGTTTGTTACCTGGGATCAAACCCAGGACTTTGCATGTGGGAAGCAGGTGCTCAACCACCTGAGCTACATCCTAGGATTTTTATGTAGAAGACAGGATGGCAGCTCCTGCGGATGTGGCTCAGTGCATCAGTAAGGAGTGGAAAAGCTTAGATCCGGGAATCAGGGGATCTAGGGGTTATTCCCAGTTCTGCCCTCTCTTGCTCATGAGCTGAGAACAATGATTCTACCTTTGGGGCCTCAGCTTTCTTATCTGTGTATTTCACCCATTTAATGACATTTATCAAGCCCCAATGGTATCAGGCCTCTAAAGCCTTGCTGATAAAATATGTTTTACTCCGTTCTGTGCATTTCCAATAGGATCACTTTTACATAAGTCTCTCCCCAGGTGCTAAGCAGATTTGTGCTTCTAGTCCTCATTCTTAGTCCCTCTGAAGCCCATGCCCACCCCCCATCCCCGTCCATGCCCAGCACCTCCTGCTCAGCTCTTCCCAGCTCCAGCCTGTTGGTTTCCTTCAGGCTGTTGCTGAGTCTGCTTGGGCCCATGGGCACAAACTAATTCGAACCAAGGTATTTGTTATTGATTTGGCTGCTTACACATTTAATCTGCTACTCCTTTCAGGTAACATTTGCCTATTAACAGCAATTTCCAGCAGACTGATCCAAACATCGATCTCAAGAAGGATTTGACAGTGCTTGAGAACTCATTGATTACTGAGAAGAAATAAAGGGAAGGGAAGTGGCAGAGACTAATACTACGGATTTGAGTCTGGGTGATTTAAAAGAAGAATGGCAGTATTAGCAGATATCGAGAGTTGAGGGGGAGAATATTTTTCTTAATTGATTTTTATTACTGAAATATCATATACAAATATTACCCTAAGTAAAATATGAGAAAATGACTGTTATTATAGATTATCTCCCAACAAACCCAACCCCCTTCTTAAAGGTAAACTCTTATTATTTTGATATGTGCTTTTCTAGACCTTCTCGGTACACTTAAGAACATGGAACAGAGCCTCAACATAGTAAGCTCTGTTTTAGTTAGCAGTTCTTGTTCTTTTCCATTGCTGCATGGATCCCACAGTAGGGATGTGCCATAGCTCATTATCCATTAACTGCTATTAACACACTATTGAGTAGTTTCCATTTTTACTATTACAAATAATGCTGCAGTGAACATCCTTGTGCCTGTTTCCTTTACACACATGCACGTGTTAATTAGGGTAGATGGGACATGCATATCATAAATTTCTGTCTTTACTGTCCCATTGCCATTTGGAAATGTTGCCTCTAAAGTGACAGTTTCCATCTATACAGGGATCCAGTGCTTGGAATATGTTGATGAGGTGAATCTGAGCATCTCTACCTAAACACCCTGGAGGTGTTTGGAGAGGAGATGCGATGCAGGTTAAAGGCTGGAGATGTGGAGTCCTTTTAGCAGCAGATTCCATACACTTGCTGAGAGTCTGAGAACAGGGACAGTGATTGTAGCAATTTGATATGGTTATGAATTCCAAAAATAGATATTGGATTATGTTTGTAATCTGGTCTGTACCTGGGCCTGATTGAGTTATGATTAGGGCTTTAATTAGGCCACGTCACTAGGACTTGAGTCCCTGCTCCTTGGTGGGTGGGGACTCACAGATAAAAGGCATGGCAAAGGACAGAGTTGTGGGCTTTTAATGTCGCAGTTTTGATTTTGGAGTTTGATGCTAAAGACTTAAACTGGAGCCCTGGGAAGTCAGCATGCAGAGGAAAGAGAAGCCAGTTCCAAGTCCCAAGAAAGGAACCTTGAAGCCAGAGTAAAGCAAGTCCCAGGAACATAGGAACCCAGGAAGCCTGAACCCTTGCAGAGGTCAGCAGCCATCTTGCTCCAAATAGACTTTTGTGAGAGAAGTACTTATGCTTTATGGCCTGGTATGTGTAAGCTCCTACCCCAAATAAACACCCTTTATAAAAACCACCCAATTTCTGGTATTTTGCATCAGTACCCCTTGGACTGACTAATACAGAATTTGGTACCGAGGAGTGGGGAAGTGCTTTTGCAATTACTGAAATGCTGGAATGGTTTTATAAATGGGTAAGGGGTATTTTTTGGAGGAACTGTGAGATGCTTGGAATAAAAGACCTACAGTGCTTTGAAGAGACTGTTGATAGCAATATGAATGCTAAAGAGACTTTTTATGATGCCTTAGAAGTAAATGATGAAACTATTATTGGAAACTGGAGGAAAGGTGATCTGTGTTTTAAAGTTGCAGAGAACTTAGCAAGATTAACTTCTGGTATTGTAAGGAAGGCAAAATTTGAAAATGGTGAGCTTGGGCATTTAGCTGAAGAACTTTCCAAAGTAAACCCAGAGAATGTGGCTTGGCTTCTGCTTGCAGCTTATAGCAAAATGCTAGACAAGAGAGATATGCTGAGGACTGAACTGTCGGGTACAAAGAAAACAGAAACTGATTCTGGAAATTCGAAGCCTCTGGAGATCAAGCTCCCAGATGAAAGTGCCCCACTAGAGGACTTAACTAAACTTCAAACTTGTAAATCAGGATTGAAAACGCAGTTATGTTGGAAAGACTTATGGGAAGTCTTACTGTCTGATGATCCCTACTTCCTGCATGGTAAACCAACAGACTTTTTGAGAGAGGTGTATGAACAAAACTTCTGCCAGCCTGGAATAAAAAGGACATGGAAAGGAGAGATTGAAGAAGAAACAGCTTTAAGAGGTAAACATGGAAGCTGAGATCTGGAATTAAGACTTCACCTTGGACCAAAAGAGGAACCCAACCGATGAGTACAGAGGTGAGTTTGCCCCAGCAGTTGAAGAGAGTGGATGTTCCTGTTTGATGTTCTGGGAGTTTTGCTGATCCAGGGTGCATTCCCCTAGGATTAGGATGGTTAAGGTCAGCACCCCATAGGTCTGAGAGGGGTGGGCCTGTCCCCCAAAGGTTAGGGAAGGCCAGATGGTCAACTCCTTGCTCTGAGAGGGTTGAACCTGTATGCCAAAGGTTAGGGGGAATGTTGTCTTCACATCACTGTACTAGGGGAGTTAAGACTCTAACCCAAGTTTAGGTGAGGTGTAGCAATCACCCCAACACTCTTGGAGGGAAAGGTCTGGAGCTTGATCGACTCCAGTTGCTTGATGAGGGTGGAACCAAGAAAATGGCCATTGGGCAAGACTGTGGAAAGGGTGGATTCCCATATGGACCCAAGGAGAAGAAACCATCATCTTAAGAATGATCTCAGACTGAAATCAAATGGAGGATGCCCTGCAGGTTCACTGAACTGTAGAGGACCCATGACTCATGTTTCCCTCCCAATTTCTCCTTATTGTAATGAAAATGTTTATCCTTTGTCCATTTGTGTATTGTTTTGTAAGATGAATTGTTTTGTAAGTTTCAAAGGTCTATAGCAGACAGGACTTTGCCCCAAGACAACCTGTATTTCTTTAAATTGATTGTGATATGATTTAGTACTTGCATTGTTACTGATTTAAGTTTTTTTTCAAATATTGTAAACTCTTTTTGGAATTCAGAGGGTGGAGTGTAGCAGTTTGAGATGGTTATGAATTCCAAAAATAGATATTGGATTATGTTTGTAATCTGGTCTGTACCTGGGCCTGATTGAGTTATGATTGGGGATTTAATTAGGCCACGTCATTAGGACATTGAGTCCCTGCCCCTTGGTGGGTGGGGACTCACAGATAAAAGGCATGGCAAAGGACAGAGTTGTGGGCTTTTAATGTCGCAGTTTTGATTTTGGAGTTTGATGCTAAAGACTTAAACTGAAGCCCTGGGAAGTCAGCATGCAGAGGAAAGAGAAGCCAGTTCCAAGTCCCAAGGAAGGAACCTTGAAGCCAGAGTAAAGCAAGTCCCAGGAACATAGGAACCCAGGAAGCCTGAACCCTTGCAGACGTCAGCAGCCATCTTGCTCCAAATAGACTTTTGTGAGGGAAGTAACTTTATTTATTTATTTATTTATTTTTCTTCCCCTTGCCCCCCCCAGTTGTCTGCTCTCTGTGTCTATTTGCTGTGTGTTCTTCTGTGACCGCGTCTATCCTTTTACTGCTTCTATCCTTATCAGCGGCATCAGAAATCTGTGTTTCTTTTTGTTGCATCATCTTGTTGTGTCAGCTCTCTGTGTGTGTGGCACCATTCCTGTGCACGCTGCACTTTCTCTGGGGCGCTGGGCGGCTCTCCTTACGGGGCGCACTCCTTGTGCGTGGGGCTCCCCTACGAGGGGGACACCCCTGCGTGGCAGGGCACTCCTTGCCCACATCAGCACTGCGCATGGGACAGCTCCACATGGGTCAGGAGGCCCAGGGTTTGAACTGCGGACCTCCCATGTGGTAGGTGGATGCCCTATCCATTGGGCCAAGTCTGCTTCCCGGAAGTAACTTATGCTTTATGGCCTGATATCTGTAAGCTCCTACTCCAAATAAATTTCTGGTATTTTGCATCAGCACCCCTTTGGCTGATTAATACAGTGATCAAAGCACAAGATTGAAGGGTTGGTAAGCGGAGCAGGAGACCTTCCACTCTCAGCCAGAAAGGGAAGGGATAGGAGCTCTAGGTTAGAGGGACCAACTGCCCCCTGTGCCTGGGACGGAGAGGGTTCTGAGGACACAGGACTTTCAGTACTAAAACCAAGTACGCCCCAGACAAATGCGATTGAATTGGGTCACGTTACTGAATGGAAGGATCCATTTCAAAGAGGAGGGACAGAATTTCTTCTAAAAACTGAAGAAAGGGAGGCCCAAAGCAGGTGACTGAAAGTAGCTAGAAAATGCCCAAATGTTGGAGGGAGCAGGGCTTAACTTCTTTGCCAAAGGATATTTCTGAATCAGAATGCAGGGCGTCAAGTTCTAGAATCATGTGGTGATTTGGGTTCAAGTAACAGAATCAAGCTATCTTCAGCAAAAGGTTACTGGAAGACTATTAAAGATCACAGAAGGAGGGATGTCTAAAGAAATGGCCTTGGCAACAGCATCCAGTAGTGAGCAGGAGCTGGGCTACCGTTTTCAAGTGACAGGCAGAGTCTGGTCAAACAACATCATTTGGAATGCAATGGAATTGCAAACATGTCCACTTGAATTCAGGGACGGAGCACCCAAGGAGTCTAGCCAGATGCATGCCCAGGAGAGGGCTTGGGTCCTGATTACAGTTTCACAAGATGAATCCAAGAAGAGACACTGTCAGGAAATGGAGATTGACACCAGTCTATCAAAAACAAACAAATTTCCCCATCAGTCCCTGATGATTAGAGTCCACTTCATGTGACCATTATATACATGTGAAAATATTGTGTGCATAGGAGGTGCTCAACAGAACTGAATGTGCGAATGAAAGAATGACCCTACAGAGGGCCAGCTGCCACTCCTGTACCATCCAGACCACAGCAGCCATGTAAAGTCACAACCTTCCCTTTCTCACACCGGGCTGGCCCCATATGAGCACATCTGAAGTGTCCTGGGCTTGCTGGCATGAATCCGTTGTAGATATGGGTCACTTTATATAACTGACATCTTCCTAAGAAGTTGTCCTTAAGCCTATTTTTTGGAATGAGTCAGTTTTAGGTTTAGTAGGGAAACTTACTGCTTATGGGAATATTGTAGCAAATCTTTTTTAAAAAATAGTATATTATTTGCTTTATAGATCCAGCTTTTCTTCATAGATGGGATTTGTGTTTTTTAAAGTGTTTTTTTAATGATCTTTATTCCTCTCCCTCCCTCCCCCGCCCCCCAGTGCTTTTTTTTTTTGCTGTCCGTGTCCATTTGCTGTGTGATCTTCTGTATCTATTTCTCTTTTGGTCTTCTCTTCTCGTCTTTCTCCTCTAGGGATTCACCAGAATTTGATCCTGGGGACGTCTGATGTGGAGAGAGGTTCCCTGTCACCTGCACCACCTCAGTTCCTGGTTTCTGCTACGCTTCACCTTGACTCTCCCCTTCATCTCTTTTTGTTGTGCTGTCACCTTGCTGAGTGACTCACTTGTGCAGGCACTAGCTCACCACATGGGCACTCAACTTGCTGTGCAGGCACTTGGCTCGTCATGTGGGCACTCAGCTCGCCACATGGGCATTTGCATGGGTACTCAGCTCACTGCACAGGCACAGGCTCGTCATGCATGTGGGCACTAGCTTACCACATGGGCACTCACATGGGCATTCAGCTTACCACATGGGTACTCGGCTCGCCATGCAGGCACCCACATGGGCACTCAGCTCACTGCATGGGCACTTGGCTCATTGCGCAGGCACTCAGATTGCCACTTGGGCACTGGCTCGCTGCATCAGGCATGCTTTTTATTCTTTTTCTCTAGGAGGCCCCAGGGATTGAAATTGGGTCCTCCTATATGGTAAGCAGAGGCCCTATCTCTTGAGCCACATCCACTTCCCCAGATTTGTTTAAAAGCAGAAAAAAATGCCCTGGTGGGGGGAGTGTAGCCTAATCTGAGTTATTTTTTTTAGCCCTTAAATTATACTGAATTTCAGATACCTGCAACAGCACTAATTGCCAATGAAGTGTTTCCTAGTAGAGACCCTGGAGGACCACTTCAGAAACTCTCTGGAACCCATTTGTAATTGGTTGTATCCATCTTTATTCCAACAACTAATTTGCTAAAATCCTTAGAATCAGTTTGTTCTTGTAATGCCCTTAAATAGGACTTATGCAATCTATTTTACTTTACAAACCCCTTTGTTGCAGAGAATGCAAGTATGAACTTTACTTCCAATACAGAGGCCCAATGAATAAGGTTTCTGTGAAATTTCAAACTGCAATTCATGAAAGCTAAGTCTCCAGTTGTAGGGCCTATGTTTCTTCTTGGGGACAACTCAGTCTGAGCTGGAATGAGCCACACTGGGCTGCCATCAAAGGTGAAGGGTTGGAAGTTAAGCCTTCCTTGGCTAGCATTTCACTTCTCTTTGTTCTTTAGGTTAGATCCTACTTCTGCTCCAGAAAATCCTGCATTTCCTTATGTACAGATGGGTTGTCTAGTGACTTTAGTTTGCTTACCTCTTAGGGGCACAATATTTACTTTTATCCTTCGCCTCATCAAAAGGATTTAATTTTGGCATCTGTCTCACCTTTTGCTGCTTGATATGGGGGATCATACATGGATTCAGGAAATAGTCAAGATTCTGGATCCATCTAGACTTGCCAGTGCTTACATTGGGATGCTACAAAATGTCTCAAGATGATTAAAAAAATTCCACAATAAGCACGTGAGATTACTGGATAGGGTCTGCGAGGAAAAAAATATCTCCAAAGTTTGGACACAGAGCCTATACAAACCTTGTTCAAAATGTACTTCTGGTAGTTGGGCTTGAGGTGTCCCATTATCTACTTTCAAGTTGCTCACCAAGGGGCCGACAAAGTCTTGACAATTCTCCATTCAGGCTGTTTCTGCCTTTCACGTGGCCCTCCGACCAGGTCTATCTAGCAGGAAGAGGTCTCGTTACCCGTGATACTTCCAGCAGTTGAACTCAGAGATAGCCGATACCAGGCACAAATGCTGCTCTCCTCGCCTGGAGTCCTTGTCAGACATTCCATGATATTCTTTCCTAATGAACCCAAATGTGGCATCACAAACCTCACCTATCAGAAGGCACCACTGATTATGGACAGGCCTATGAATGGAAATCTAAATGGAAACCCTGGTTTAAATCACGGGGGCTTGGGAAAAGGACTCCAATGTTGGCAGAGGGTAGGTTCTGATGACCTTGGGTATGTCTTTGAGTTAAAAGTACCTGTGATTCAACCACTTGGTGGGGGCAACATCTGTGTTATCCCTCCTTTACATTAAAGGGGAAAAATATGTGTGTGTGTGCATGTAATACACACTTGGTTTGCCTGACGTCTGATGTTTTTGCCAGCTGTTCTTAAGTGAAGCTGTGTAAAAACAGGGCAACCTTGACAGGGTGAGCTCTTTGTGTTAGGTGCCCATTCTAGAGACCCATCTGCTATAACTGCAGCTATCATCAGAACCAACTCACCAGCTGATCAAAGCTCACCCCTTTGTGAACACAAAATGAAATCTGAAAGGCCAGGCCATGCTGCTGACTCCTTTGGGGCAAAGCCTTTTAAGAGGGGGACATGTCGGCACCGGTGGGTCCCATTTTCACATCCTTCCTGAGTCCTGGCAGCCCAGCTGTCAGCTGTCACCGCGCGAGCGGCACGGCGAGTGTGGGAAATCAAAGCTCTCTGCTGCCACCAGAGTTAAACCCCAAAGGGCCTGTACGGCGTGATTACTTGGAATGCTGCGAGGGGTTTTTTATTCTCTTTCAGGTCAGCTTTGCTGATATCCAGGGGCTAAGTATAACCGTAAGCATGTGAATTCCAATAAATATGTTTCCTTCAATTACCCAGCTGGACAGTTTAGTTCATCAGAGCCTGCAATCATACAGAAGCTGCCAGGGAATTGTTGTGATTTAGATAATTTCTAATCTCCTCTCTGCTTAACCTGCAGGGGCTGTGGGCAGCCTCGAGACGGGTGGGTGGAGAGAGGGAGGCGAGGAGAGCCTGTTCTCACCAACCCAGAGGTGCAGGCCCTTGGCTCAGCCGTAAAAATGGAGGCTGCGTTCAAACCGAGAAGCTGAGAAAAACACGGAGTGTAATGTGGGGGTGGAGGTGGGAGGCAGGCGGAGAGACAAGGTGGGGGAAGGGCCGGAGCGAGTGAGGAAACCGCAGAGATGAGGATGGAGATGTACTGAGCTTGGGGGCTGCGAGGCAGAAGATCCCCCACTGACGACTCAAATTTTAGCCTCTGATCACTCCCCCAACACCCTTTCTGCAAAGCTCAAGGGGGACTGTCTGTCTTTAGCTGGCAGAGACCACCATTTTAATATATCATGTGCATTTACAACACAGTATTATCTGTACTGCGTATTTAGCTAAACTCTTTGAATATGCAGACTATTTCTACTTAAGATACTTGGTTGGTGGTTAATGAGCAAAGAGCTCTAGTTGCATGGGAAAATTGCAAAGGACAGTGGAGAACGTAGTGTTTGCCTTATTATTTGGAGGCTAAGCTCACCTGCTGCAGCCTTGGACCTCTTCCTGGGTACACATGGGGTCCAGGCCTCCTGGGAGTCTAGACTCCTGGAGAAGGAGAGACTCCCAATAGAATGGCAGCATTTGTCTTTCCCCTTTCACCAAAGTTTTCTGGATGCGTGGCATCTGCCCCCATTCCAAAAGGTCCTTCCATTTCCTTCGAGGCATGGTTTCCTCCTTGTTAGAAAGTGTCATGGAAACATCATCAGGGGCTGCCATTCCAGGACCCAGTCTAGGCCAAGTAGGTGATTCCTCCTTGGCAAGGGGACAGGAGCCTGAAAATGGTTGTGTTCTAATCCACCCCAGCAGCGGGGGCCTGGCCAGATTGCCCCTGCAGCGAGACCAGTGAACCTGCCCCTGCACCTGCTTCTGTTCCTGCCATTTCCACACCAGGCTCTCCAAACTCCCTGTAACCCTACGATATCTCAACACCCCAACGCTTAATTTGTCCAGAATTGGCTCCTGCTGTCTGCAACAAGGAAACTAGTTGGACCCAGTACTGTTGGCAACTGCTTTTATTCATTTACTGAGGTTTTATTAATTACAGAGTTGGAACTTTAGAAATCATGGAAACTTGCCATGTTTCTATTTTTGTATTTTTAACAGATAAGGAAACTGAAGGGAGATATGGATCGACTTGTCCAAGGCCCGATGGTTGATTAGAGACAGAGCAAGAACTTGAACTCAGGACTTCACTGGCATCTACTTCTCTTTCTGGCACAACCCACAGATTCTTCAGCTTGAACTTTCTGGCAACTTTCTGGCCAGTCAGGGTCTTTGGTTTGTGCCAGTGCTCATTCAATTCAGCTTCATCTTAACTAATAACATCTTCAAAGGTCCTATTTACAAGTGGGCTCACACCCACGAGAATGAGGATTAAGACTTGAACAGGTCTTTTGGGGGTAGGGAGGGGGAAACGATTCAATCTCCAACAGTTTGTGACAGGGAGCAGTGAAAGGATTCATGGAGACAAAATTCATTGAGCCTACCCCTCTGCAGTTTGGACTGGTGTGTGTGTGTGTGTGTGTGTGTGTAAAAGAGAGGGCAGGGGTAGGGAGAGCCGGCAGGGCTTTGAGGGAGGGAACAGAACTGCCTTTCAGAAAGCACTTTCATCTGCCCTTTTGCTTGGTCAGAGGTCCCCAGTCTGTAATAGTTAGAAGCTGCACACATAATCAAGGTATATTAATATAAATGGGAAATAAATAAGCAATAACCATATCAGGCACATTTCAGGATCACCTTGGAAGAAAGTCCCGTAGGATGCCCCAGGGGGCCGGGAGGCGAAGCTGCGGCTGCCCTGGACCCGCTCCTCCCCGCTCCGCTTCTGCCCCTGTTCCCAGTCCTGCTCTCTCCCTGCCCTCCCAGGGCCCCACGGCTGCTCTCTCTGATGCTTGCACAGCGGGAGCCTACCCTCTGACACTCTCGGGGCCCTGGGTGGGCCCTTCCTCTTGTGCATGGCCCCACTAATGAGGGTGACATTTCCGCTTCCCCCTTCTGTTGGCTTTGTCTTCCTGCAACATCCTGGGCCTGGTCCCCTGGGACACCTAATTAAGGAGCTGGCAGTGCTTTTACTGATATCTCAGTGAAAAAAAGGCAACCTTGGCTCTGCCTCAGAGACCTAGAGTCCATAAAGTGATAAAGTCCACATCCAATAGACTGGAGGCATTTAGTGTGAGAGAGGAGAGCCCCATCTGTAGCCTTTGAGGAGTGCATGCCTCATGGCACAGGGGAGTGGTGGATTTTTATTTTTTTTTTTAGGAGTTATCAGGGATTGAACCTGGGACCTGGTATATGCGAAGCAGGTGCTCAGCCACTGAGCCACACCAGCTGCCGGTGGATGGTCTTAATGAAAATCCAGACTGCATTCATTTATTGAGCTGGTCAATAAATAAGCATAAACGGCACTCTGTGTGCTTGGTATCATGCACTAGGTTAGGTGACGAAGATGCAGGATGGGCAAGAAGGCAAGATCCCGAGGTTTCTGTTTTTTTGTGTGTGGTTTATTTCTTCTTTTCCTGATAATTATTCATTAATCTTTCCTGAGGAAGAAGAGTTCTTCTCTGCCCATGTTGCTAAAAGGCAGGATGGATGTCATGAGATGCGGAGGGCCATCCTTGCTACATTTGGGGAAAGGCTGCTTGAGAATGAAGCCAGAACAAAGAAGAGTAGAATTGAGAGTTAGAGAAAATCAGATTTGTAACGGGATCATTGAGTACCTAGATTGAATGGTGCTGGGGCTACCCAGGAGTTTTTCAGTGACCACAAGTTAATAAGTTCTCTGTTTTCCTTAAACCAATTTGAAATGGGTGTCTGTCTTCTGAAATAAAAGCAGTTCCAACAAACAATACAGTAGTAGAGTAGGGGAGCAAGATGAGATGGTCACTAATTATAGCACATTGTGGTAATGGATATACACAGAGAAACCATGGGGAACAGAGGGGAATCTTTGCCCAACCTAGGGATTTGGGAAAAGATCCCAAGAGGAGGGACTACTTGTGAAGCAGGCTAGTAAGATAGGAGTCAATAGATGGATCTGGAACCTGGCAGAGAGTCCACGGGAACATGAATTACCCCAAGATGGCTCCTGGAAGACCCTCCCCAAGATTCTGCCACTCAGAAGAAGACTTCATCTGGAAGCCAGGAGAAGCCCCGGATGTTCCCCAACGACTTTATCATTGGGCCCTCCTGAGAGATTGATGGGAGAAATAAGCAATCAAAATGGTGAACAGCTGGAACTCCTCCCCTGCCGTTAGCAAAGGGGTGGAATAATTAATGGTTCAAAAGGCAGATACAGAGCCCAAGCTCTCTTTCTTGGGCGCTCTCTTGCCTGTGGACCCGTCCTGCCCACTGTGCACAGCTCTCGCCATTTTTCCTCTGCCATGTGGCCCTGCAAGTAACACTTGGGCATTTATAACCTATAATGGGAAATTGTAGTCTGTAAATCAGCCCTCTTTATCACCTTTCAGCCCCTTCCTCTCTATCTAGGACCCCTGATCTGTTATTTTCTCCCATTTCTCTTCCCTCCCTACCTGAATAAATTACTGGCCCAACTCACCCGAAGTGCTCTTGAAATTCATTTCTATGGCATAGTCAAAGAACCTACATAAAATCCGCAAACACTTGGGCTGAGTTATAAAGGATGAGTGGGAATTGTCCAGGTTCATGGGACATTCCAGGAAGAAGTAAGGGCACAGAGAAAAATAAGCTAAAATTCATTTAATGCGCTATTTTTATTTTTTATTGGAGAAGTTTTTAAGTTTACAGAAAAATCATGCAGAAATAGAGTTCTCATACACTCTTTCTCCCACAGGTTTTCTTATGATTAACTTTGCATTACTTGTGGTACTTTTATTATAATTAATGAGACAATATATTATAATTATACTATTAAGTAGGTTGTTTACTCTGGGTTTCCCTGTTTGTTTTGTACAGTCATACAGTCCAATGTGTTTTAAAATTTTTTATTCTGGTTAATATATATATAACCTAAAATTTCCCATTTTCACCATACTTATATATATAATTCAGTGATGTTATTTACATTCAGAATGCTGTGCTACCATCACCACCACCCATAACTAAAACTTTTCCATCAACCCAAAATAGGTTGATGCAAAAGTAATTGGCGGTTTTATATTGTTGACATTCGTCATTTGATATTGGCATACATTCTTAAATAAATTTGTGCTTATGTTATACATCATTTTAATGTGCATTTCCTGCTGTATGTTTTTTTGCTAATGACTTATTGCTGTTTATTTTATATTTATTTTAGACTGTGGAAATGATGTTAGACAAAAAGCAAATTCAAGCAATTTTGTTATAAATAGGTGGTAAAGCAGCGGAGACAACTTGCAACATCAACAATGTATTTGGCCAGGAACTGCTAACAAATATACAGTGCAGTGGTGGTTCAAGAAGTTTTGCAAAGGAGATGAGGGCCTTGAAGATGAGGAGCACAGTGGCCGGCCATTGGAAGTTGACAATGAACAATTGAGAGCAATCATTGAAGCTGATCCTCTACAACTACATTAGAAGTTGCGGAAGAAGTCAACCATCGACCATTCTACAGTTGTTTGGCACTTGAAGCAAATTGGAAAGTTGAAAAAGCTTGATAAGTGGGTGCCTCATGAGCTGACCGAAAATCAAAAAAATCGTTTTGAAGTGTCATCCTCTCGTATTCTACGCAAAAACAACGAACCATTTCTTGATCGGATTGTGTCATGCAACGAAAAATTGATTTTAAATGACAACAGCAATGACCAGCTCAGTGGTTGGACTGAGAAGAAGCACCAAAGCACTGTCCAAAGCCAAACTAGCACCAAAAAAGATCATGGTCTCTGTTTGGTGGTCTGCTGCTGGTCTAATCCACTACAACTTCCTGAATCCCAGCAAAACCATTACATCTGAAAAGTATGTTCAGCAAATCAATGAGATGCATGAAAACTACAATGCCTGAAGCTGGCATTGGTAACAGAAAAGGCCCAATTCTTCTCCATGACAGTGCCTGACTGCACATTACAGAAGCCATGCTTCAAAAGTTGAACTCATTGGGCTAAGAAGTTGTGCCTCATCCACCATATTCACCTTGCCTCTTGCCAACCGACTACCACTTCTTCAAGCATCTCGATAACTTTTTGCAGGGAAAACGCTTGCACAACCAGCAGGATGCAAAAAAATGCTTCCCAAGAGTTCGTAGAATCCCAAAGCACAGATATTTATGCTACAGGAATAAACAAACTTATTTCTCATTGGCAAAAATATATTGATTGTAATGGTTCCTATTTTGATTAATAAAGATATGTTTGAGCTTAGTTAAAATGATTTAAAAATCATGGTCTGAAACCTCAATTCTTTTTGCACCAACCTATAGAAACTCTGTACCCATTAAGCAATAATTCCCCATTCCCCCTTACCCCCATGGCCCTTGGTAACCTAGTTTCTGAGTCTATGGATTTGCTTATTCTAATTATTTCATGTCAGTGAAATCACACAGTATTTGTCCTTTTGTGTCTGGCTTATTTCATTCAACATGAAATCTTTAAGGTTCATCCATGTTGTAGCATGCATCAAAACTTCATTTCTTTTCATGGATGAATAATATTCCATTGTATAGAATACCAAACTTTGTTTATCCATTCAACAGTTGATGGACCTTGGGTTGCTTCCACCTTTTGGCAATTGTGAAAAATGCCACTATGAAAATCAGTGTGCAAAATATCTGTTTGAGTCTTTGCTTTCAATTATTTTGGGTATATACCTAAAGGTGGGATTGCTGGATCATATACTTAACCTTCTGAGTAACCTTAATGTACTGTTTTCAAGAAGATGGTATTAGATTTCAGAAAGATTTGGATTTGAAATTATAAACCTAAAAACACCTCAATGTTCAAAAGGGTAAATTTCAGTCTGATGGGAAATTAATGAGTGAATATAGGGTAGCTCATCCCTTTATGATGCCCCATAAATGTGCTGCATTGCTAAGGTAACTATTTTCAGAAATACCCCTCTAGTTCTGTAAGGGTTCTGGAAGAGAACATGCCCATATTAGGGGATAGGATCTACAGCATTGGCTCACAAACCTGGATGTTCATCAAAATAACCTAGTAAAGTTTAAATATAAACACGTGGATCCAACATCTAAGGAATGGAAAGTCAAAGCAGGGCCTAGTATATATTAAAGTTCCCCGGTGTTTCTCAGGTATAGTCAGGTTTGAGGTTCATTGACTCTAAAGAGGTTAAAACCTATAATGACAGTACCAAGATTTGGAAGTCAAGCATACCTGGGACTCCATTTCATTATTTCTTAGCCTCTCTGCCATTTCTTTACCTAATTTGTAAAACAGACATAATTACACTCATTTAAAATTCATAATTATGTGTGAGGAGCTTCCTATGCTCCAGGTACTGTATTATGTGCTCATGATAGATCAGTGAACAAAACAGATGAAGATATCTGCCTAGAAGAGACTGATTGTGAAAATAATTAAATAGGTAAGTTATGTGTGGGAGAAGGAAATAAGTGTCATGTGAAAAAGGGAAATAAGGGTATCATAGGGAGATCAAGGGTGCTAGAGGAGGAGGAATGAGCAGGATATATTATTCCATTGGGCTGGTCAGGATTGGCTGCAGTGAGGAGGCAAACTGGCAAGGATTTGAAGGAAGAGAGAGAATTGGCTAAGTCTAGATCTTGGGTAAGAACATTTTAGGCAGAGAGATACAAGGACACCAGGTTTCTGAGCAGACAGTCAAGGAGGACTCCTAGTTTTGGCCTGAGAATGTGGAAGGGTGCTTTACCACGTACTGATATGGGGAATTCATTTGCAATTGAAGCAGCTTTTGGGGGGAAGATCAATGGTTCATTTCAGGAGATATTAAATTTGAGATGTGTATAAGATATCAGAGTGGAGTTGTTGAGGAGGCAGGTGAATATGAGTTTGGAGTTCAGAGGAGAGGATTGGGCTGGAGATATAAATTTGGGATTTGATATAGATAAGGTTTTAAAACATTGGGACTCTAGGAGCTCAATAAGGAAGTAGATGCAGATAGAAAAGAGAAGAGGACCAAGCACTGAACCCTGGGAACTTCAATATGGAAAGAACAGAGAGAAAAGGAAGAACCAGCAGAAGAGACTGAGAAGTAACCAGTAAGTGTCCCAGACCAAAAGTAAAGTAGTGTCTTAAGGAGGAGGGAATGATAAATTGAGTCAAACACTGCTAAGGGTGAGGTAAAATGAGGGCAGAGAATTGACCATTGGGGTGGAGGTCATTGTTGACCTTGACCAGAGAAGATTTGGGGGATTGGTAGTTAAAGCTTTGTTGGAGAGAGTGTGAGCTTCCATTGTATGATGGCTGTGAGGATTATGTTGTAATAGTTTTAATACTGTGTAAACTGTTATCTCGGGTGGTATTTAGGAATAAATCTTAATCCTCTTTTTTGATCTTAAAATATTTTTCCATCTCTTCATCCCTAACAGTTTTGCTCAATACTACATCCTACTTCCATTCTCCTTCATGCTCAAAGGATTTTGAGCATCTTTTCATATGCTTATTTTCCATCTGTGTATCTTCTTTGGTGAGGTGTCTATTCAGATCTTCTGCACATTTTGTAATTGAGTTGTTTGTTTTCTTATTGTTACGTTTTAAGAGTTCTTCCTATATTTGGATATATTTATCAGATGTGAGCATTGCAAATATTTTTCCCCAGTCTGTTTGTGTGTGTGTGTGTGTTTTCATTCTCTTAACAGTGACTTTTGCAGAGCAGAAGTTTTCAATTTTAATGATATAAAACTTAACAATTTTTTTTTCTTGAATTGTGCTTTTGGTATTGTATCTAAAAAGTTATCATCAAACCCAAGGTCACCTAGATTTTCTTCTACATTATCTTCTAGAAGTTGCATAGTTTTATATCTTACATTTAGGTCTACAATCCATTTTGAGTAAAATTTTGTGAAAAGTGTAAGTTCTCTGTCTAGGTTCTTTAATTTACAATGGACATCCAATAGCTCCAGCACTTTTTGCTGGAAAGACTATTCTTTATCCTTGCTCCTTTGTCAATGATTAGTTGATGATCTTTGTGTGGGTCTATTTATGGGCTCTCTATTCTATTCAACTGACCTATGTGTCTAATTTACCCTCAAACCATGCTGTGTTGATTACTGCATGTTTATAGTAAGTCTTGAAATTGGATAGTATGAGTCATCCAACTTTGTTCTTCTTTGGTATTATGTTGGCTATTCTGGGTCTTGCCTTTCCATGTAAACTTTAGAATCCATTTGTTGATATCCACAAAATAACTTGCTGGGATTTTGATTGGGATTGCATTAAATCTATAGATCAAGTTGGGAAGAATTGACATTTTAATATCCAATCTTCTATTCCATAAACATGGAAATCTTTCCATTGATTTAGAGCTGTGATTTCTTTCATCAGAGTTTTGTAGTTTTGTGCATAGATATCCTACACTTATTTTCTTAGATGTCTACCTCAGTATTTCATTTTTTGGTGTTACTGCAAATGGTATTGTGCTCTTAATTTCAAATTCCAATTGTTCATTGTTACTTATAGGAAGGCAATTGACTTTTTTTTTTTTATCCTTCCCTCTCCTTGTGGCTTTAGGTGTGCTGTCTTCTCTCTGTGTCCATTCACTGTGCGTTCTTGTGTCTGTATTTATTTGTTTTATTCCCGCCCCCCCCTTGTGGCTTGCTTGCTGTCTGCTCTGTGTCCACTCGCTGTACACTCCTCTGTGTTTTTGCTTGTCTCCCTTTTTTTGTTGCATCACCTTGCTGAGTTGGCTCTCCACAGTGCCCCCGGGCTGAGTGGTGCGCCGCAGGGCCTGTGGACCTCGCGGCTCTCCACAGTGTGCAGGCAAGAGCCATATGATAGACGAGAGCCCAACTGATTGAGCCACAGCCTCTTTCCAAGGCAATTGACTTTTGTGGCTTTTTAAAATTGTTGAAAAATATTACCTTGTATGTATGTACCACAGTTTGCTTATCTTTTCATCTATTGAAGGACATCTTGACTGCTTTCCTGTATCACAATTTCAAGATGGTGCCATACTTGCATTTGATACTTATGCTTTATATTTTCAGACTATGCTTTCTATTGTCTTAGCATGTCTTGAACATTTTTTTGTTGGAAGGTAAAAATGCTATATTGGGTAATAGGAACTTAGATAAGTAAGTTTTGCATGTGCATTTATATTAATCTAGCTTGGGGTTGTGTTAGGAATTGGGTTGTAGGTACCAGAACCTTCAAATTCCTCTAGTGTTCCTTGTTTTTGTCTCCCTTATTGGGTTTGAGCTTCTCTACAAACTCCTCCTTTGATAGAGTTTGTGCCTTACAGCTCTTCCAGCTGTAATCTATTATTATTTTACTGACATCTTATTGGTATGGGCTGCAGCCCTATTGGTGTGATAAGGTTTGGGAGAGTGGAAGTATTCTATAATCTTATGATTGACTCTCGTTCTTTTATTGGCTCTTGCCTCTGGGTTGTGCCCTTTACAGGTATTTCTTAGCTTTTATTTTTCCCCTATTAGGTGAGAGGGGAAGACTATAAAGAGGCTGGAGTTTGAGAAATGTCCTTACCCCAGTAGGGATAAGATCTAGTGTGGTCTTTTCCGCTGGAAAATAGGGCTTTGTTACAGAGAATAGGACTTCGTTACAGAGAATGCTCTTGGAGGTACTTCACAATGGTGTTACTCTTTTCCTACCCTTGGCAGAGCAGGGAGGCTGTTTTAGTTTTCTAGCTGCTAAAACAAATATCCTTGGCTTACCAACAGGAATTTATTGGCTCATGGCTTCAGAGGTTAGAAAGTTTGCTTCTTCCTGGGTCATTATCTTTTGACTGGCCAGCAGCCTTTGGGGTTCCTTGGCTTTTCCATCACATGACAATGCACGTGGTGGTATCTTCTTTCTCCTCCAGATTCTGTTGACTCTGGCTTCTGGCTTCTCCCCATAGCTTCTCTCTTTCGCTCTGATTATAAAGGACTCCATTAATCTGGATTAAAGCCCAACCTGATTCAGTAGGACCACAGTTTAAGTGAAGTGACATCTTGAAGTGATCTTATTTACAATGGTGCCACACCACAAGAATGTGGACCAAGATTAAATTGGGGCACACAATTCAATCTACTACAGAGACTTTCTTGGCTATTCATTGGGGGAGCTTGGGGGTGGTTCCTGGAGGTAAGGCCCATGAAAATGTGGGTCTTCCCAAGATTGTGGCCCCCAGGCTTTTTTTTATTCTTTATCTAATCCACATTCAGCTTCCAGCAGTTCATCTAAATTACCAATTATCATTCCAACTCGTTTATAGCTCTAGCATCTTCTGTTTCATGTGAGCAGCAAGACTCTGTATTCTCCTTTCTCTCTGGATTACACGGAGACAGTTTGCCCTGTGATTTCAGTTCTCTGGCTGATCCAAAAAAAAGTCACTGATTTTCAGTCATTTCAGCTTTTTCTTGTTATAAGGACAGGAATGATGACTTCTAAGGCTTTTACACAATAGAGGTGAAATGAGAAGTCACTAGTTTGTAAAATAGCTATTAGTAATCAGATTTGGAAACTGAGGTTCACTGTTGTAATTTACTTGCTCAAAAATCCTGTGGCTAGTAAGCTGTGGCCAGTAAGCTTCAGCCTAATTCTCTTCCTTTCCTACTGTCTCTCATTGATGATTCTGATTCATCCTGCAAAGCCTCATGTATAAGTGGAAGAAACTTTGTAATGTAGTTCAGCCTGCTTACTAGGAATCAAATTACCTGCTTGCAATGGGTATTTGTGGCTCTGCTTTTGGCAGCTAAATGAAAAGTAAAAATAAAAAAAATAAAAAAACAAGGAAAAATAAAGAAAGAAACTTTAATGTTTATATATAAAATTTGTTGTCTGCATGACCAAGAAAGAGATTCCATTCTCCATCCTCTTTTGGGCCAGATAATCTTCCCTGATCTCTCCACTGATATCAGACTTTCCCCTGAATCTGCTAGACTCTTAGGCACTAGGAGAAGGGAGGGGAGGTGATGTAGTTTGAATCTTTTCTCCACCTTACTAGCTGCCTGACCTTGGGCAAGTACCTTAACTTCTCTAAGATTAAGTATTCTCGTCTGTAAAATAAGTCAGTCTACTCACATGATGGTTCTATGTACCAAATAAATTAGTTCATGTAAAGCGTACAATGCTGTGGCTAGCACATGTTGGGACCTATTACTGTCAATTGTTGTTTTTAGTCTGCGTTACCATTCCAGGCCCCAAACGTGCAGTTTCTGGAGAATGGGTTTCTGCCAGAAAAACCTGTTTCATGCAAATATGGGCCTTAGGTGACTTCTTTTTTCCCCATGATCTACTATTTCAGTTACTTTTGTCCACTTATTTTTTTAATCTTCCAGTGAATGAGACTGGAAGAACTTTCAGGTTGATTACCTTTCCAATAACTTCTCTCTGCTGCTGTTTCTATCCCATTTTGTTCTTTGCTCTTTAGTTTGAGAAATCTCCAAGTGTCCTGTAAAACTCAGTGCCCGGTTCCACATGCTCTTTCATTTTTCAGAGCTTGACTTGATTTATTCCCTACTCATTGGCTGTCATGACCATTTCTTACTCCTTCTTGATTCATTGAGAGGAAATTCTTTCATTATTTGGTTGTTCTTGTGATCTTGTTGTGGTTTTCCTGGCTTTGGAATGAATGACAAAAATAATCCTCTATAACCTGTAATTTTTATCTCCACATTGTCTTTTGTTCTGTTCCACAAGGCTGGAACTATGCCAAAATATTCTCAGAGTAATTCTCATCAACATATATGCATGACAGTTGTGAATAGGGTATTTTATGCTCAGGCAGCTACATCTGTAACTTTATACCTTTCAGTGGCTAGTGACTGCCAGTGCCAGAACAGAAGTCACTTTTTGGATATAACAGGGAATTTATATGTGAAATTGACTTTAGAATGTTATATATTTGCGTGTTTGACATTTTGTCTACTTCATTTCAATTCAACAAATATTTATTGAGCATGTAGTATGCTTCAAACCCTGGGGATATAATAATTCATCAAATGTGGCTGCTGATCTCCAGGTGCTCTTGGTCTGGCAGATACCTTATTATTGACAGAGTGTGGCAAGCGATATTCATATGGCATGCATTAAATGCTGTGGACACTCATGCTACTAAGATTTGAATATTATTTTATTTTAGCAAGTAC
Organism: Dasypus novemcinctus; assembly: GCF_030445035.2. Classification (NCBI taxonomy): domain Eukaryota; kingdom Metazoa; phylum Chordata; class Mammalia; order Cingulata; family Dasypodidae; genus Dasypus; species Dasypus novemcinctus. The sequence goes on along the minus strand of NC_080693.1, from coordinate 22,048,938 downwards.
TGCAGTACAATTATTTTTTTCTCAAAGTTTTATCATAGTGGTAACTCCACAGCTTTAAAGATGATTTGACCTGACTTAGTGGTGTTCTAATACTCTTAGAATATGTTTAAAATTCTCTCTTAGGATATATTAAAAGACATGTAAATACAGACATGAATAAATACATATATGAACATGGATATAAATATTAATATAAACACACATGCATACACACACACACATATATATATATCTCCAAAGAGTAGGCTATGGATTCTGCACGAGCTAGCCCCAGCCCTCCTCCCAACCTTTGCTTGAGTCACTGTGTTCCGAGAATAATGCTTTCCTACACTACTAGTCACCTTTCAATTAGACAAAGCCCAGGTCTCTGTGTTCCCCCATCCACTTGGCCAACTCCTCTGCTTCCTTAGGCCTTCAAGTTAAAAAAAAGCGTACAAGATCTTTACTGGGTTTCCCTCTGCCCATTTAAATTAGGTCCTTGTATTGTTCTTTTCCATCACCCTAAACTTTTCCGTCAAAATACTTAGAGAGGTTTGGATTTATTTGTCTGATTAATCCTTCAATGTCTATCATTTCCATTAGATGATAAGATTCATACAGGCAGAGAAGATACCTATTTGCTCATTACTTTCTGCCTAGGGCAATGCCTGGCACAAAATGGAATCTCTTTTTGTTTGTGCTTCTTATCTTTCATGTCCATCCTCACATTCTCTGCTAACCCAGCTATTAAGTGTCCCAGCTAGCCATCACACCCATGTCTTCTAGCCCCAAATCTCCCGCCTTGTGCCACAGCCACATCCTGCAATCATGCAATCTTCTGGCTGATGCATACTTTCTGAAAATTGTAAATCTGTACACAGCTTACAAAATGTGATCCTTCGTTGATATTATTTATGACTCTAAAATATTATTTATGACTCTAAAGGATACAGAAATAGTCATCTGAAGGTAAATTAATACTTTCTAAGCATTATTCTTTCTTTTCAGGGTAGGTATAAATAAGTAAAGGGTAGTTACCTGTTTAGGATTATGTGGACACAGGCCGCAAGTAGTTATTATCTCATGCCAGTTCCTAAAACTTGGTAGTGGCTGCCTGGAGTGACAGGCTGAAGGCTTCTGCATTCGGCTCTGTCTTCCCTCAGTCAAAAACCAATGCCAAATGAAAATGGAAAATTTACTCAGTATGTACAACTGAACAAAAAATTTTCCCATTATTTTAAACTTACTTATAATTTATAAACAGTAAAATTCTTACTTTTTAGGGTGGAATTTTGAGAGTATTGATACATTTATGTAGTTGTGTAACCACCACCACCACAATCAAGATACAGAAGAGTTCAATCCACCCCCAAAATTCCCCCATGCCCTTTTGTAGACACCTCCTCCCCCAACCTCAGCCTTTGGCAACCACTGATCTGTATTCTGTCCCAACAGTGTTTCTTTTGCAAGAATATTATATTAATGGAATCAAAAGTATATAGCTTATGGGGTGCAGCGATGCCCAGAGATGTACTTACCAGGTGCAATGGATGTGTCATGATGATGGGAGAAAGTGTTGCTGTGGGGGGAGTGGGGGGTGAGGGCAGTGGGGTTGAATGGGACCTCATATTTTTTGAATGTAATATTTTTTTTAAAAAAGTATATAGCTAGACAACCGGTAAGATGGCAGTGGAGTAGGGACTCCTAGAGTCACATCCCACTACAGGGCAGTTAGTAAACACCCAGAACTCTCTTGAGCTAGCTGAAGCACCTGTTTGGGGGCTCCAAGAGACCAGAAGAGCATCCTGCAACATCCTCAAAAGATTGGAAGGAGGAGACTGCCCATCTACAGAGAAGACTCGTAAGTAGATTGCTCCATACCATGGATGCCAGAGCCCATCCTCCACTGGAGGCACAAGCGGCCTCAGGAGCTGTTCCATGGCTGGAACTGAAAGCTCCACTTGCCAAAAATGGGGGAGGAAGAGACGGTTGGGCACCTACTTATCCACTGATGAGTAAATTCAGCTGGCTAAAGTATAATCCCAAGAACAGCTAAGGTTTGAACCTGTCCAAGGCAGAAAGAGGCCAGTAGCTGTCATCTTAACTCTGCACCTGGCACTAGGGGAAGTGGGGCAGACTGAAAATCCCAGTGGTGGTGGGAACCACCTTCTTTCCATAGCCCCACCTCTGGCAGGGAGAAAGCTGGGGGACCTGCACCAGCCTCACTAGGAAATCCTGGCCGCACTGTGGAGACCAGTGACTCTTCTACTTTGGCAGCATGGGCCATCCCATGAGCTGTTCTGTGACTGGAATTTGAAGCTCCATTTCCCAAAAATGGGGAAGCAGGAGATGGTTAGCCACTGATTTCAGCTACTGAGTGGTGAAATCGACTGGCTAGAGTACAGCCCTAGGAAAAGCTAGAATATAAACCTGCCCAGGTTGGAGAGAGGCTGGTGGCTGCCATTCTGACTCCACGCCCAGCCTGAGGGGAAGCCTGACTGACTGAAAATCACAGTGACAGGAGGTACTGGTTTCTTTCACCTAGATTGGCCTGCAGCCCTAGTCTAGGCTTCAGCCCCACCTCTGGCAGGGAGGAGGCTGGCAGGCCCTGCACCAGCCTATCCAGGTAACTGCAGGTACATTTGTCTGGCACAGACTGACTAATCAGAAGTCTACCAGGGCAACCACGGTCATCTTGGACCTGCACTGCACAGACTGATGCCCACAACTGCAGCTCCATCCCCACCCCAGGCAGGGGAAAAAGGGGAAGGAATCTTCATCAGTCTCTCTGGGCAACTATAATCTAGGCCTGCATGACTCGGATTATTCCACACAGCTGTCACTCTGTCCCTACCCCTGGCAAAGGAGAAAGTTGGGAGTAGTTTCATTGGTCTCTGGGCAATGAGGGCAGCTTGACACTCCATAGTTCATAGCACCAATTACAACCTTGGCTCCTACTGCACAACCAGCGAGGGAGAAAGGGCAGGAAGCCCTGAACTAAAGAGAAAAACTGCACCAAAATAAATACTCTAGTAATCCAGATGCCAAGACACCAACAAAAAATTACAATCCACACCAAGAAACAGGAAGCTATGGCCCAGGTAAAGGAATAAGATAAGCCTCCAGATGACATAAAGCAGTTGAGACAACTAATCATAGATGTTCAAACGAATCTTAATAAATTCAATGAGATGGCTAAAGAGATTAAGGAGATTAAGAAGCTATTGGGTGAGCACAAAGAAGATTTGAAAGCATACATAGAAAAATATCAAATCTTATGGGAATGAAAACTGCAATAAATGTAATTAAAAAAACATTGGAATCATGTAATAGCAGATTTGAGGAGGCAGAAGAAATGATTGGTGAGCTTGAAGAAAAGGCCTCTAAAAGTGAGCATACAAAAGAACAGGTGAGGAAAAGAATAGAAAATACTGAACAACGTCTCAGGGAACTAAATGACAGCCAAAGACAGGCAAACATATGTGTCATGGGTGTTTCAGAAGGAGAAGAGAAGGGAAAAGGGGTAGAAGGAATATTTGAAGAAATAATGGTAGAAAATTTCCCAACCCTATTGAAGGACATAGATATCCATGTCCAAGAAGCACAACATACTCCCATCTAAAAAAATTTGAATAGACTAGCTCTGAGACACATACTAATCAGAATGTCAAATGCCAAAGACAAAGAGAGAATTCTGAGAGCAGGAAGAGAAAAGCAATGCATAACATATGAGGGATAACCAATAAGATTAAATGCTGATTTCTCACCAGAAACCTTGGAGGCAAGAAGACAGTAGTATGATATATTTAAGATACTACAAGAGAAAAACTTCCAGCCAAGAATCTTATATCTGGCAAGACTGTTTTTCAAAAATGAGCACAAGTTTAGAATATTCACAGATAAACAGAAACTGAGAGAAATCCTAACCAAGAGACCAGATTTTCAGGAAATACTAAAGGGGAGCAGAGCCTGAAAAGAAAAGACAGGAGATAGAAGCCTGGAAGAGAGTCTAGGAATGAAGATTATATCAATAAAAGTAACTAAAATTGTCAAAAGAGTGGTGAAAAAAAATATGACAGATGAAACTCAAATAGTCAGGAATAAACTTAGCCAATGATGTAAAGCACTTGTATTCAGAAAACTGCAACTCAGTGTTAAAAGAAATCATAAAAGGCCTAAATAACTGGAAGAACATTCCATGCTCATGAACTGGAATATTAAATAACATTAAGATGTCAATTCTACTCAGATTGATATTCATATTCAATGCAATCCCAATAAAAATCCACAAGAACTTTCTTAAAAAATTAAAAACACAATTATCAAATTTATGTGGAAGAGTAAGGGGTCCTGAACAGCCAGTAACACCTTAAAAGGGAAAAGTGAATTCTCAACTCCAGATTTTAAATCATATTACCTAGCTACAGTGGTAAACACAGCATACTACTGGCATAAACACAGACACATAGACCAGTGGAACCAAAGTGATGGTTCATAAACAGATCCTCACTTGTATGGTCAAGTGATTTTTGACTAGTCTGTCAAACCCACACAGCTCAGGCAGAACAGTCCATTCAACAGATGGTGCTGAAATGACTGGATATGCATAGCCAAAAGAAGAAAAGAGGACCTTATCCAAAAATTAACTCAAAATGGATCAAAACCCTAAAAATAAAAGGAGGAACCATAAAGCTTCTAGAAGAAATTGTAGGAAAATATCTTCGAGACTTAGTGGCATGTGGTGGATTCTTAAAGGAGATAAGAGGAGAACTGAGATGCACTCCTGATGTTTAATGTATGCAGACATTTTTATTAGTTTTACTCTAGAATTGTGGAATTGCATAGAGTGGATGGTAACCCATAGTGAGTAACAGCTAGTTTATAAATGGGCATGTGACTGAAAATGGTAGTCTAGTTATGTAAATGCCAATTGACAGAATGCTTGAGAATAATCTAGGAACTGAATAGCACAGTAAACCAAGAGGTGGATGTGAATTGTGGTTGATGGTACAGATGTAAGAGTGTCTCTAGTTAGCTAGAGCAAGTGTGCATCACTATTGCAGGATGATGGGAATGTGGAAAAGCATGGGAAAAATACAACTGGTGTGACCTATGGACTGTGGTTAGCAATAATAATATAATATTCTTGTATCTCTGCCAAAAATGTACTGTGTTGATAATGGGGCAAGTATGGAAAATGTGTGCCAAATGTACACAGTGGATGTGGTCACAATAAGATCATATTATTTTATCTGTAACAAATGTTCCACCACAGTGTGGTATGTTAATAGAGGGGTGTTGTTTGGGAATTTTGCACATGGGCATGATGGTTTTATACGTTTACAGCTTCTGTTATAATATTACCTTGTTTGAAAGCTATTGTCTCAATATCTGTACATCAGTTTCAGTACATATAGTATGAATATGGAAAAAGATTATTGCTGTGGAAGGGAAAAGGGTTTTATGTTGGATATGTGGGAGTACTGTATATTGTATATATGAATTACGGTGATCTAAAACTTTTTGTGAAGATAAGCTTAATAATTAGAAAAAAGAAAAGAAAAAGATAGAATGTAGACACTGAAGAAAAAACAGAAGTAGTTGCCTTGCCAATTTGCATACAGGGCAACACTTATTGCAGTGACGGAAGGCAAAACATCAAAACAAAGCTTTTCCATTTTTAAATTTTTTGATACCCCAATTTATTTTTACCTTAATTTTTCTAAATTAATATGTATTCTATATCTAACATTTAAACTCATCACTATATTCCATGTTAATATTAATGGAGCCTGGCGATAAATTGGGCTTTACTTTTGAAGAAGTTTTGGATCACAGAGAGGTTCAACAATGGCAGGGGAGGAATACTGGTGTGGGATGTTATTGACAGGGGACACATGGTTGGCAGGGAGTTCTCCAGGGCATATATCCAGGGCACATAAAAATATCTGGATATTTTCATAGAGGATACAATTAAAAACAACAACTGAGGGAGTGCTGAGTTCCTAGCCAGGGGAGCTCTATTACAGTCCCTAAAGGAACAGCAACAATCCCCCAAGTGCAACGGCAAAGACAAAAAAAGAGGGAAGGTCCAACAATGAGCCCTTGATACTAATGACTATGCTTGTGATCCTGTGCACCTGAAATAAGAACAAGGCCTAGAGCTGCAGGGTGCCTAAGAGTTACCTCCTGAGAGCCTCCATGTTGCTCAAATGTGGCCAGTCTCGAAGCCACATTCCCCTGGTGTGGGACATGATTCCAGAGATGAGCTTCCCTGGCGCTGAGGGATAACTACCAAGTACCAGCTGCTGATGTAACTAGAAAATGACCTTGAATAAAAGGGTCAACTTGGACCAGCAGAATATCTCAGTCTACATATAATACCTGGAGTTAAAAATGCTTTTTGACCTGAAGAAAAGGGGGAAATGGAAAGGATAAATGAGTTTATACAGCTATGAGTCTCCAAAAAGAGCCAGGAGGTTATCAGAGGGCTTGCCCTTATGCATACCTCAGCAGAGTCCCAGAGACAGATAAAGTAGATACAACCTCAGGTATTGGTTCTTCTGAGGGCTACAGAGACCCACAGGTTCTATGGTCATGGCAGATGGAGTTCAGTGCCATGTCAGTTGGCCCTACTTTGGAGTTTGTGTTTCTGTGTGATGGAGCTGGACTCAGATGTGATCTTTGTCCACAAGCCTCTCCTGTTACTTTTACCGGAACTGTAGTTGGTGCTGGGGTTTAATGTATACCCAGGGGACCTGAATCTCTGGACTGACCTGTGATAGGCAGGCCCTGAGCCTCAACAGACTTCAGCTCCTACACTCTGGTTTATTGGACTTACCCCACTCAGCTAACATGAGGTGAAGAAGGTCAACCACCACACCAGGAAGCCAAGAGTGCCTACAACTGAAAGCAGGAGGATTGCATCCAGCATCCAGGTGGAATCTAAGCCCCCTCTTGATATAGATGTGGAGTGGACACAACCATTCTAGGATGCAGGAATAGAGTATGGATTAGAGTGGACTTACTGATATTCTACTCATGAACTATTGTGATTAGTAATCGAAGAAAATGTAGCATTGGTGTGGAGAAAGTGGCCATGGTGGCTGCTGAGGGTAGGGAGTGGGAGGAAGAGATGAAATGTGGGGGGTTTTTGGGACTTGGAGTTGTCCTGGGTGGTGCTGCAGGAACAATTAGTGGACATTGTATGTACTCCCATGGCCCACTGGGTGGACTGTGGAAGAGTGTGGGTTATGATGTGGACCATTGACCATGAGGTGCAGCAGTGCTCAGAGATGTATTCACCAAATGCAATGAATGTCTCATGATGGAGGAGATTGTTGCTATGGGCGGAGGAGTGGGGTAAGGGGGTTGGGGGGTATATGGGGAGGGACCTCATATTTTTTTAATGTAATATTAAAAAAATAAGTAAAGAAAAAAAAAGAAATGAAAACAAAACAAAACAAGAAGGTATTTAAAAAATAATAGGGTGGGTTCAGAAAAATACATCAAATATAAGATAGGGTCTATAATTAGTACTAAGATTTTGACAATATTCTTTCATAATTTGTAACAAACATCTCATGACAATGGAAAGTGTTGGTGGATGGTTGATGTATGGTACCCCTGTATGATGTTATGCATGTTCGCTTTGTAAGCCACAACTTTTACTATACACTTATTGTTTATGTATGTTCATATATAAATTATATAAAGATAATAACAATAACCAGTTAGGTTGGGGGGAAAATACTTTGGTTAGTAGTGATATTTTGACAATCCTCTTTAATTATTAGTTAAAATTGTTTAACAACAATGTAAGGTATTGGTGGTAGGGTAAGGTTTGAGAGACCTCTATGATGTTATATATGTTTGTTTTGTAAGTTCATAACTATTACTATATATGTATTGTTTATGTATGTTTATGTATAAGTTATATAGTTCAATACATTTTTTTTTTAAATTAGTGGGCCAAAATGGAGGTCATTGTAAAGCTGTATTATCAGAGTCGTCAAATTCAAGGATTGTGGTGTCTTATTGTTTTCACTTGGTGTAAATACAGAGCAATGCTGAAGTTCAACTTAAATTCTATACTTGGTAAAAAAAGTAATTGCCTTTTATATGGCTTCTTTCAGTTAGCATAATGTATTTGAGAATCATTCATATTGTTGCATGTGAACAGAGTTTATAATGCAAGGTTAGTCAAGAAATTAATCAATGGAATAGATTTTCATTCACCTATTTTTAAAATATTTAATGAACTAATATATGGCTATTAGTTTGCTTATGGACACCCTTCTAAATGTCTTTCTTTCTTTCTCTCTTTCTCTCTCTCTCGTTTATATATCTATATCTTACGGTAAGTTATCTACAACAAATTTGAAATGAGTGCTTATAGACAGTAGGTTTTAAAGGAGTTCAGAGGAGGGAAAGGTCTGTGTTTTCAACTGGTGATGCTTTCATAAAGTAGACAGCATTTGAGTGAACACTGAAGAATGACTAGGGTATTCCTCCAGGAAATAGTGGACATCACTCAGAAGGTATCAAAGTATTCTCTTTTCCTTCAAGGGGGTTCATCAGGCCTTTCTTATGATACCAACCTTGTGGCCATATATGAGGAGGAAAATGAATGGTCTGGATGCTGAGAAATTTTATCACTTTTTTACTGAAACATTTGCTAACTATATACCAGTTGTAAAGCTCAATGCAAGGTGTTTTGTGGAATACAAAAATAAACAAGTGATTTTATGTACTTTATTATTAATTATTGATACACTGCTTTCTTTTATTCCATCTTCATTTTTCCCCTTGATGTTATCTTAGTTTCCACAGGCCTGCCGATACAAAGTACCAGAAATGGGCTGGCTTTTATATTGGGAATTTTATTTAGGGTAAAAGCTTACAGTTCCGAGGCCATGAAATATTCAAATGAAGGCATCAGCAGAGATGCTTTCCCACCAATGTCAGCTGCTGGTGATCCTGGTGCACTGCCACGTAGGGAAACAAGATGGTGGCTGATCTCTACTAGGGTCCCTGCCTTCCCCTCCTGGCTCACCCATCCTGGAGCCCAACTGTGGGAGATTAGGCATAGAGCTTGTCTCTTTCTGGGGCTTCTCTCTCAGTCTTGGCTTCTCTCCTTTCTTCCTGAGTTCAGTGGAGGGCCATCAAGCATATGGCTTGTCTCTTCACCCTTGAGCTGCTCTGTGGGCCCAGTTTTTGGGGTTTTGTGTTTAAGCTTTTGCTGCTAGTCATCCTTGAGTCTTTTCTCACATAATAGGGTCAAATATGGCCATTTCATTTCTCTATGCATCTCTGTGTCTCTGTTTATATAAAACTCCAGTAAGAGGACAGAGACCTAACTTGAGTCACAGCTCACACCAAGTGAAAGGGTCCCGCACCCCCAGGAATGTATTTGTTCAAGAACATAACCTTTTTTGGGGGGAAGGATTCATAAAATAATTCCGAACTGTGACAGCTCTCTTCCTATCTTGTTTCATGGAGGATTTGAGACAGCTTCCAAAAATACATTGGAAATAATTCATTGAAAATGTTGGGGCAAAGAGGTAAGATGGGTGAGAAAACAATTCAGGGGTAAATTTACTTACCTCCAAGGAATGCATGCTAAATTGTTGTATAGAGGTGCTAGAGGTAGGTCATAGAATGGGCTTTACATTTTCTGAAGACTGAAGTAAGTAGGAACATATGCTCAGTTAAAAGATCCTTAGTGTCCACAAGATAAAGACAAACCAGTTGTTTAAGGTTTCCATCTTGCTGAACTGAAAGAAATTTCTCCCTTGGGTCTTCATTGAGAAAATTCTTTTTGGTTCAAAGAAAAACATTCCAGACTCTATCCCACCAATAACTACAAGAGCAAAGTTTCCCCAGTTGCTTCTTATAGCAAACCTCAATGCAAGTCAGTATTGAAGAGCAAAGTCCAATTCCATCAAGTAAATGTGACAAGAGTCAGAATGATGCCATCCAGATATGCAGCCCTTAGATGGTGTGGCTTGATCCAAGGGTAAAATTTATCATATCTGGAGAATATATGAATAGCATGTCCTTCAGGCAATCCTCCATAAATATCTACTCTCATAAATGAGATTTTGATAGGTTTTGGGCAACAGAGTGTTATCTCTGACAAGTACCTAGAATACATCTATTCAGTATTTCCATTAAGGGCTGATATTTATATTTTGACAACTGAGCAGGCAGAAAATAGCATAAGATTGGTGATTAAAACCCAAGGAGACTATATAGGTGTGTTTGAAGAGGGGTCATTCCTTCTAGGTACAAATGTGCACTTATTCCAGGCAAAGCAATATGTTAAGAAATTTACATGTATGCGGTTGTTTCAATATCATATAGCATCCCTATGCAGTAGCTTCTATTTTCAATCCCCATTTCATAAAGAAAGCTACTAGCATTCAGATAAGTTCAGTGATTTGCTCAACATTTCACAGCTTGTAAGTAACAGAGCCAAGATTCAAAACCAGCTCTCTCTGGAATCAAAGCATGCATTAGTTTTTTGTTTTTGCTTTTTAAAAATATTTTAGACATAACAAAAGATATAAGGTGCAATATATTGAACACCCATGTTCCTATTGTCCAGCATATGATATAAAACATTAGGAATAGAACAACCAGCAAGATGACAGCAGAGTAAGGCATTCCTAGAGTCAGTTCCTGCTACAGGGCAGTTAGTAAACACCCAGAGCTCCCTGGAGTTAGCTGAAGCACCTGTTAGGGAGCTCCAGGAGACCAGAAGAGCATCCTGCAACCTCCTAGAAGTAATGGAAGGAGGCGACTGCCCATCTGCAGAGAAGATTCATAAGTAGAGTGCTCCACACCCCAGAGGCCAGTGCCCACCCTCCAGTGGAGGCACAAGCCACCTTGGGAGATTTTCCATGACTGGAATTGAAAGCTCCACTTCCCAAAAATGGGGGAGGAAGAGATGATTGGACACCAACTTCAGCTACTGATGAGTAAATTCAGCAGGCTAAAGTATAATTCTGAGAACTGCTAAAGTTTGAGCCAGTCCAAGCCAGAAAGAGGCTGATAGTCACCATCTTAACTCTATGCCTTGTGTGAGGGGAAGTGGGGCAGACTGAAAATCCCAGTGCTGGTGGGGACCAGCTTCTTTCCATCCAGGTCAGAGTGCAGCTCTAGCCTAGGCCCCAGCCCCATCTCTGCAGAGAGAAAGCTGCAGGGACCTGTGCCAAACTCTCTGGGAAATTCCTGGACAAGCCTCAGAGGCTGGTGATTATCTTACTTTGGCAGGCAAGCTGCCCCAGGAGCTATTCTGTGGCTGGCATTTGAAGCTCTATTTCCCAAAAACGGAAGAGGGATAGATGGTTGGCCACCAATTTCAGTTACTGATTAGTAAATTTGGCTGGCTAAAGTATAACCCTAAAAACAGCTAAAATATGAACCTGTCCAGTCAGAAAGAGGCCAGTGGCCACCATTTTGACTCTGCCCCCAGCATGAGGGGAAGCCCAGCTGACCGAAAATCACAGTGACAGGAGGAACCAGTTTTTTTTCACCCAGATTGGCCTGCAGCCCTATCCTAGGCTTCAGCCCCACCTCTGGCAGGGAGGCAGCTGGCAGGCACCAGCCTATATGGGTAATTGTAGGTAACTTTGACTGGCACAGACTGAATAATTGGAAGTCTACCAGGGCAACTGCAGTCATCTTGGACCTGCACTGCATAGATTGATGCCCACACCTGCAGCTCCATCCCCACCCCAGGCAGGGGAAAAAGGGGTGTGAAGTTTCATCAGTCTCCCTGGGCAACAACAGTCTAGGCTTGTACGACTTGGATTATTCCATACAGTTGTGACTCTGTCCCTACCCCTGGCAAAGGAGAAAGTTGGGAGTAGTTTCATTGGTCCCTAGGGCAATGAGGGCAGTTTGAGCATCCATAGTTTATAGCACCAATTACACATTGGGTCCTACTGCACAACCAGCAAGGGAGAAAGGGCAGGAAGCCCTGAACCAAAAAGAAAAAAAAAAAAACCCAGAATAAATACTCTAGTAAGCCAGATGCCAAGACACCAACAAAAAATTACACTCTACACCAAGAAACAGGAAGCTATGGCCCAGTTAAAGGAACAAGATACACCTCCAGATGACATAAAGAAGTTGAGACAACTAATCATAGATGTTCAAACAAATCTCCTTAATAAATTAATGAGATGGCTAAAGAGATTAAGGATATTAAGAGGACATTGGATGACCACAAAGGGTTTGAAAGCATCCATAGAAAAATAGTAGATCTTATGGGAGTGAAAAGCACAATAAATGAAATTTAAAAAACATTGGAATCATACAATAGCAGATTTGAGGAAGCAGAAGAAAGGATTAGTGAGCATGAAGAAATGGCCTCTGAAAGTGAACATACAAAAGAACAGGTGAGGAAAAGAATGGAAAAAATTGAATAAGGTCTCAGAGAACTAAATGACAGCAAAAGATGTGCAAACCTACATGTCATGGGTGTCCCAGAAGGAAAAGAGAAGGGAAAAGGGGCAGAAGGAATTATAAAGAAATAATGGTAGAAAATTTCCCAATCCCATTGAAGGACATAGATATCCATGTCCAAGAAGCCCAATGTACTTCCATCCAAAAAATTCTAAATAGACCAACCCCAAGACACATACTCACCAGAATGGCAAATGCCAAAGACAAAGAGAAAATTCTGAGAACAGCAAGAGAAAAGCAATGCATAGTATACGCGGTATACCCAATAAGATTAGGGACTGATTTCTCACCAGAAACTATGGAGGCAAGAAGACAGTGGTATGGTGTATTTAAGATATTACAAGAGAAAAACTTCCAGCCAAGAATTTTATATCTGGCAAGATTGTTTTTCAAAAATGAGGGTAAGTTTAGAATATTCACAAATAAACAGAAACTGAGAAAAATTCTAAGCAAGAGACTAGATTTTCAGGAAATGCTAAAGGGTGTGCTAGAGCCTGAAAAGAAAAGACAGGAGAGAGAGGCCTGGAAGAGAGTCTAGAAATGAAGATTATATCAATAAAAGTAACTAAAAGTGTCAAAAGACTGATGAAAATAAAATATGACAGATGAAACTCAAATAGTCATGAATAAACTTAACCAATGATGTAAAACATTTGTATTCAGAAAACTGAAACTCAATGTTTAAAGAAATAAAAAAAAGCCCAAATAACTGGAAGAACATTCCAAACACACAAAATTGGAAGACTAAATATCATTAAGATGTCAGTTCTACTCTAATTGATATTCAGATTCAAGGCAATTCAGATTCAATGCAATTCCAATAAAAATTCTACCAGCATTTCTTTAAAAATATTGAAAACATGATTATCAAATTTATTTGGAAGGGTAAGGGGTCCTAAATAGCCAGAAACATTTAAAAAGGAAAAGCAAACACTCATCTCCAGAATTAAATTATATTACCTACCTATAGTGGTAAAAACAGCATGGTATTGGCATAAAGACAGACACATAGACCAATGGAACCAAATGGATGGTTCAGAAACAGACCTTCATATGTATGGTCAAGTGGTTTTTGACTAGCCTGTCAAACCCACATAGCTTGGGAAGAAAAGTCCATTCAACAAATGCTGCTGAAATAACTGCATATCCATAGCCAAAAGAAGAAAAGAGGACCCCTATCTCACACCTTATCCAAAAATTAACTCAAAGTGGATCAAAACCCTAAAAATAAAAGCAAGAACCATAAAGCTTCTAGAAGAAATTGTAGGAAAATATCTTCAGGACTTAATGGTAGGTGGTGGATTTTCTTTTTTTATTTTCTTTTATTTATTTTATATTATTTTTTAATTTTTAATTTTTTAAATTTTTTATTTTTTTGTCTTTATTTTTTTTTTAATGTTACATCCAAAAATATGAGGTCCCCATATACCCCCATTCCCCTTACCCCACTCCTCCTCCCATAAAAACAACCTCCTCCATCATCATGAGACATTCATTGCATTTGGTGAATACATCTCTGAGCACTGCTGCTCCTCATGGTCAATGGTCCACACTATAGCCCACACTCTCCCACAGTCGACCCAGTGGGCCATGGGAGGACATACAATATCCGGAAACTGTCCCTGCAGCACCACTCAGGACAGATCCAAGTCCCGAAAACGCCCCCACATCACATCTCTTCCTCCCACTCCCTAACCCCAGCAGCCACCATGGCCACTTTCTCCACACCAGTGACACATTTTCTTCGATTACTAATCACAATAGCTCATGAATAGAATATCAGTAAGTCCACTCTAATCCCTACTCTATTCCTCCATCCTATGGACCCTAGAATGGCCATGTCCACTCCACATCTATATCAAGAGGGGGCTTAGATTCCACCTGGATGCTGGATGCAATTCTCCTGCTTTTAGTTGTAGGCACTCTTGGCTCCCTGGTGTGGTGGTTGACCTTCTTCACCTCCATGTTAGCTGAGTGGTGTAAGTCCAATAAACCAGAGTGTAGGAGCTGCAAGTCTGTTGAGGCCCAGGGCCTGGCTATCACATGGTCAGTCCAGAGAAAGGAGATAAGAGTAGAACTGAGATGGACTACTGATGTTTAATGTATGCAGACATTTTGATTAGCTTTACTCTAGAAGTGTAGAATTGTACAGGGTGGATGGTAACACATAGTGAGTAATAGCTAGTTTATAAATAGGGATGTGGCTGAAAATTGTAGTGTAGTTATGTAAATGCCAATTGACAGAATGCTAGAGAATAATCTAGGAACTGAATAGCACAGTAAACCAAGAGGTGGATGTGAATTGTGGTTGATGGTACAGATGCAAAAGTGTCTCTTGTTAACTAGAGCAAGTGTTCATCACTATTGCAAGGTGGTGGGAATGTGCAGAAGCATTGGAAAAATACAATGGAGTGACCTATGGACTATGGTTAGCAGTAATAACATTCTTGTATCTCTGACAAAGATGTACTGTGTTGATAATGGGGAAGTATGGAAAATGTCTGCTGAATGTACACAATGGATACCTTAACAATCAGATGATATTATCTTATCTGTAACAAATGTTCCAGCACAGTGTGGTGTGTTGATAGAGGGTTGTTGTTTGGGAATTCTGCACATGTGCATGATTGTTTTATAAGCTTACAACTTCTGTCATAAAAATATATTTAAAATAATGATAGGGTGGGTTGAGGGGGAAATACACCAAATATAAGATAAGGACTGTAATTAATAGTAAGATTTTGACAACATTCTTTCATAATTTGTAAAAACATCTTACAACAATGCAAGGTGTTGGTGGAGAGTTGGTGCATGGGACATCTGCATGATGTTATGTATGTTTGCTTTTTAAGTCACAACTTTTACTACACACTTATTGTTTCTGTATGTTCATATATAAATGATATAAAGATAGTAATAATAGGGTGGGTTGGGGGAAAATACTTCGGTTAGTAGTAGTATTTTCACAATACCCTTTAATCATTAGTTAAAAATGTTTAACAACAATGCAAGGTATTTGTGGTAGGGTGAGGTACGAGAGTTCTGTATGATGTTATATGTTTGTTTTGTAAGTTCACAACTACTACTATATACTTACTACTTATGTATGTTTATGTATGAGTGATATACTTCAATAAATTAAAAAAAAAAGAAAACAAGCAAATAAACAAACAAAACATTAGGAATAAAACTTACATCCCTGAACATGCTTGCCTGATCTCTTTTTCCTCTTACCCTCCACCTCATCTATAAATCACTACTACCCTTGAATTTGGAGTTTATCAATCTCACAGATGTCTTTACAAATATATATCTACATGTATAGCCCTAAATCATATACAATATTGTTTTGAATATTTAAAAACATTAGATAAGTGTTATCACATTGTATATATCTTTCTTTTTTTTTTTTTTTTTTAAAGATTTATTTTTATTTATTTATTTAATTCCCCTCCCCTTCCCCGGTTGTCTGTTTTCTGTGTATTTTTGCTGCGTCTTGTTTCTTTGTCGGCTTCTGTTGTCGTCAGCGGCACGGGAAGTGTGGGCGGCGCCATTCCTCGGCAGGCTGCTCCCTCCTTTGCGCTGGGCGGCTCTCCTTATGGGTGCACTCCTTGCGCGTGGGGCTCCCCTACGCGGGGGACACCCGTGTAGCACGCCACTCCTTGCGCGCATCAGCACTGCGCATGGGCCAGCTCCACACGGGTCAAGGAGGCCCGGGGCTTGAACCGCGGACCTCCCATGTGGTAGACGGACGCCCTAACCACTGGGCCAAAGTCTGTTTCCCGTATATATCTTTCTTCAAGTTCTTTTTTTTTTTTTGGTTCAACTTTATATATTTTAGATTATACATCTTGCTAGATCATAGCTCACATCTATTCATTTTCATTGACAGATAGCATTCCATTGTAGGTGTTAAGTCACATGGCCACCTTTGCTGGGAAGAACTCCCTTTCTGGGAAAGGATTTTTGCAGAAGACAAAAACAATGGACTGCAGGGGCTTTCTGAGTAATGCAATGCATTCTGCAGGATCGTGGATAAGCAATACCTGGTGATAAACCAGTTTTGGTTCAGGAGACAGGGCTTATTAAAATGGACAAGCATTCCATACTAACTAATGTGTATCAGCTCCCCAGTTTATAAGACCCATGTTATGAAAAATGGAAACTATGGAAGCTTAACATTAGCCAACCAGAACATTTCCTTGCTTTGCTTCCTCATTTGCCCTTTATAAGCTCCCCTTTTTTACCCCCTCAGTAAAGTTCCCTTTTGCTTTCTGAATAGAATGCTGCCTGCTTCATGAATCACTCAACAAAGCTATGAGATCTTAAGTTTAATGTATTTTCAAGTTTTTCTTTTAACATAGGACTAACATTTATTCTTCTTTTGATGACTGTTTGATTTGTTTTCATTCTTTTGTTATTACAACAATGCCACTCAGAACATTTTTTTACATGTCTCCTAGTTGAACATGAATAAGAGTTTCTCTAGGGCAGTGATTCTCAGTGGGGTATTCTGGAAAGTTGTGGGTGAAATTTTTGTTTGTTGCAATGATTGTGGGGTACTACTGGTATTTAGTGGATGAAGTCAAGGGAAGCTAAAGATACTGCAATGAATGATACAAAGATTTGTCCCAATGCCCCCCAAGGTGACTCTGATGTGTCTCTTCAGAAATTCAGTTGAAAAACGTGTTTATACCTAGTTGAGTAATTCTACTTTACATAAAACAGAGTATTTCTGCATAGTTTTTAAAAATATGTTTTTATTACAGAAGCGGTGAACTTACCAAACAATCATGCACATGTGTAGGATTCCCATACAACACCCCTTCACCAACACACTACACAGTGGTGGAACATGTGTTACAGATAATGAGATAACATCTCCGACTATTATCACTATAGGCCCTAGCATACATTTGGCATATTTTTCCATACCCCCCTATTATTAACACAGTACATCTTTGGCATTGATGCTAGACTATTACAGTATTGCTGTTAACCATAAGTTACATTAATTGTATTTTGTTCATGCTTCTCCACATTCTTACCACCCTGCGATAGTGATGTACCTCCATTCTAGTTCACAGAAGGACATTCCTGCATTTGTACTATCAGCCACAATTCTCATCCAGCTCTGGGTTCCCTGTGTTATTCAGTCCCTAGATTGGTCTCTAGTTTTCTTTCAATTGACATTTACATCCCTAGACTACCCTTTGCAGCCACAATCCCATTTATAAACCAGTTGCTACTCACTATGTGTTACCACCAACTCTATCAATTTCCACACTTCTACAGTCAAGTTAAATGAAACTTCTACATACATTAAGCATCAGTAGTCTCTTTCACTCCTACTCTTATATCCTAATAACCTATACTCTAGGTTTTAACTCCATGTGTTTATTCTTCGTATATAGTTCATATTAGTGAGACCATGCAATATTTGTCCTTTTGTGTCTGGCTTACTTTACTTAGCATAAGTCTTCAGGATTCATCAAGATTATCATGTGTCACAATTTCATTTCTTCCTACTGCAGCATAGTATTCCATCATACATATATACCACATTTTGTTATCTAGTCATTGGTTGATGGACACTTGGGTTGTTTCCATCTTTTGGCAATTGTGAATAATGCTGCTAAGAACATCAGTGTGCAGATGTCTCTTTGTATCACAGTTTTCAGTTCTGGATATATTCCTAGTAGAGGAATTGCTGGATCCTATGGAAGTTCTATATTTAATTTCCTGAGGAACTGCCAAACTGTCTTCCACAGAGGTGGCACCATTTTATAATCCCACCAACAGTGAGGGAGTTTTCCTATTTGTCCACATCCTCTCCAGCACTGTTTTCTATTTTTTTTCTTAATAGCCATTCTGTGAGTTGTGAGATGACATCTCTTTGTCGTTCTGTTTTACATTTAATAGCTAGTGATATGGAGCATTTTTTCATGTGCTTTTTACCATTCACATTTCCTTTTTGGAGAAATGTCTATTTAAATCTTTTGCCCATTTTAAAATTGGACTGCTTGCTCTTTTACTGTTGAGTTGTATGATCTCTTTATATAGAATGGAAATTATATCCTTATTAGATATGTAGTTTCCAAATATTTTCTCCCATTAAGTGGACTGCCTTTTCACTGTCTTGACAAAGCCCTTTGAATCCAAAAGTGTTTAAGTTTTATGGGTCCCATTTATCCATGTGTTCTTTCATTACTTTTGCTTTCTGCATAAGGTTTAAGAATGCACCACCAACCACCAAGTCTTGAAGATGTTTTCCCACAGTTTTTCTTAGGATCTTTATGGTTTGGGTTTTTATATTTAGACCTTTCATTCATTTTAAGTTAATTTTTGTATAAGGTATGAGATAGGGGTCCTCTTTCTTTCTTTTAGATATGGATATCCAGTTCTTCCACCATCATTTGTTGAATAGACTGTTCTGCCCCAGCTGGGTGGGTTTGACAGGCTTCTCAAAAATCACTTGACCATAGATGTGGGGGTCTGTTTCCGAACTATTAATTCAGTGCCATTGGTCCATGTGTCTAGCTTTATGCCAGCACCAGGCTATTTTAACCACTATTGCTAGGCAATATAAAGTCTGGAAGTGAGAGCCCTCCAATTTAACTTTTCCTTTTTAAGATGTTTCTGGCTATTCAGGGTCTCTTGTCTTTACAAATAAAATAAATAATTGTGTTTTCCATTTGTTTAAAAAATGCTGGTAGAATTTTTATTGGGATTGCATTGAATCTGTGTATCAATTTGGGTAGAATTGACATCTTAATGATATTTATTCTTCCAATCCATGAGAATGCAATATTCTTTCAATTATTTAGGTCTTTTAAAATTTCTTTTAGCAATGCATTGTCGTTTTCTGAGTACAATCACTTTGCATCCTTGGTTAAGTTTGTTCCTAAATATTGGATTCTTATAGTTGCTATTGTAAAAGGAATTTTTTTCCTGACTTCCACCTCAGATTGCTCATTACTAATGTATAGAAACACCAGTGATTTTTGCATATCGACCTTGTATCCTGACATTGTACTGAAATCAATTATAGTTCTCATAACTTTGTTGTAGATTTTTTGGGGCTTTCTAGGTATAGGATCATATCATCTGTGAATAGTGAAAGTTTTACTTCTTCCTTTCCAATTTGGATGCTTTCTATTACTTTTTCTTGCCTAATTGCTCCAGTTAGACCTCTAGCACTATATTGAACAACTGTGGTGACAGTGGGCATCCTTGTCTTGTTCCCGATCTCAACAGGAAAGCTTTCAGTCTTTCACCATTGAGTACAATAGGTTTTTCATACATGGCCTTTATCATGTTGAAAAAGTTTCCTTCAATTCCTATTGTTTGTAGTATTTTTATCAAGAAAGGATGCTGTATTTTGTCAAATGCCTTTTCTGTGTCAATCAATAAGATCATGTGATATTTCTTCTTGATTTATTAAAGTGGTGTATTACCCTGATTGATTTTCTTGTGTTGAACCACCCTTGCATGCCTGGTATAAAATCCACTTGATCGTAATGAATAATTCTTTTAATGTGTTGTTGGATTTGATTAGTAAGTATTTTGTTGAAGATTTTTTTTTCTTTATTCATTAGGGAAATGGATCTGTAAGTTTTTTTTCATAATATCTTTATCTGGCTTTGGTATTAGGGTGATAGTGGCTTCATGGAATGAGTTTGGTAGTGCTCCTTCTTGTTCAATTTTTTAGAAGACTGAGTAAGATTGGTATTAACTATTCTTTGAATGCTTGGTAGAATGCATCTGTGAAACATCTGTCCTGGATTTTTCATTATGTGGAGGTGTTTGATGACTGTTTCAATCCCTTTACTTGTGATTGGTTTGTTGACGTCTTTTATTTCTTATAGGGTCAATGTAGGTTGCTTGTAGGAATTTTTCCATCTCTTCTACATTGCCTAGGTTTGGGCGTGCAGTTGTTCGTAGCATCCTCTTATGTTCTCTTTTATTTCTGTGAAGTTGGTAGTAATGTCCACATTTTCATTTTTTATTTTATTTATTTTCATCTCTCTTTTTTACTTTGTAAGTCTAGCTAAGAGTTTGTTGATTTTGTTAATCTTCTCAAAGGGCCAACTTTAGGTTTTGTTAATTCTCTCTATTGTTTTTTGGTTCTCAATTCCATTTATTGCTGCTCTGATCTTTGTTGTTTCATTCCTTCTACTTGCTTTGGGATTAGTTTGCTTTTCTTTCTCTAGTTCCTCCAGCTGTTTAGTTAGGTTACTGATTTTAGCTTTCTTCGTTTTTAATATAAGCATTGAGAGCTATAAATTTCTCTCTCAGCATTGCCTACACTGCATCCCATAGGTTATGATACGTTGTGTTCTTGTTTTCATTTTTTCGAGATAACTATTGATTTCTCTCAAAATATTTTCTTTGACCCACTGATTATTTAAGAGTATGTTGTTTAATCTCCATATATTTGTGAGTTTTACCTTTTTCAGCCTCTTGTTGATTTCCAGTTTTATCTCATTATGATCAGAGGGAGTGCTGTGTATAGTTTCAATCTTGTTGAATTTATTGAAATCTGTTTTGTGATCCAACATATAGTCTATCCTGGAGAAAGATCCATTACACTTGAAAAGAATGTATGTCCTGCTGTTTTGGGATGCAATGTTCTGTATATGTCTGTTAGGTTTAGTCCATTATTCATATTATTCAAGCTCTCTTTTTATTTTATTTTTATTTTTTATTTATTTCTCTCTCTCCCCCTCCTCCCATTGTCTGCTCTCTGTGTCCATTCACTGCATGTTCTTCTGTGTCTGCCTGCATTTTTGTCAGTGGCACAAGGAATGTGTGTCTTTTTTTGTTGTGTGATTTTGCTGCATCGGCTCTTCCTATGTGCAGCGCCACTCCTGGGCAGGCTGCACTTTTTTTGTGCAGGGCAGCTCTCTTTGTGGGGTGCACTCCTTGCACGGGGGCCTCCCCTATTTGGGGGACACCCCTGCATAGCACAGCACTCCTAGTGTGCATCAGCACTGTGCATGGGCCAGCTCACCACATGGGGCAGGAGGCCCTGGGTTTGAACCCTGGACCTCCTATGTGGTAGGCAGACACTCTTATCAGTTGAGTCAAATCTGCTTCCCATCTCTCTTTGTTTATTGATCCTCTGCTCAGAAGTTCTATCCAATGCTGAGAGTGGTATATTGAAGTCCCCAACTATTATTGTAGAGATATCTATTTCTCCCTTCATTTTGCCCATGTTTGCCTCATGTATCCTGGGACATCCTGGTTAAGTACATATACGTTTATGATTGTCATTTCTTCCTGGTGAATTGCCCCTTTTATTAATATATAATATCCTTCCTTGTCTCTAATAACAGTTTTCCTTTTAAAGTCTATTTCATCTGATATAAGTATAGCTTCTCTAGTTTTTCTTTTGTTTGTTGGTTTGATTTTTTTTTTTTTTTTACTGCATGTGTGGAATATCTTTTTCCAGCCTCTCATTTTCAATCTGTTTGTGTCTTTGGGTCTAAGGTGAGTCTCTTGTAGACAGCCTATAGATGGCTCATATTTCTTATCCATTCTACCAGTCTGCATCTTTTAATTGAGAAATTTAATCCATTAATAAATGGTATTACTGTAAAAGCAGTTCTTATTTTACCCATTTTGACTTTTGGGTTTTATCTGTTATGTTTTATGTTTTATTTTTACCACTCTTTTTACACTTTTAGTTACCTTTACTGAGATAACCTTCATTTCTAGACTCTCTTCCAAGCCTCTCTCCCCTGTCTTTAGCATTTTGCTTAGTATTTCTCTTTGTTATAAACTCTCTGTTTCTGTTTTTCTGTGAGTATTCTAAATTCACCCTCATTTTAGAAAGACAATCTTGCCAGATATAAGATTCTTGACTGGAAGATTTTCTCTTGCAGTATCTTAAATATATCATACCACTGCTTTCTTGCCTCCATGGTTTCTGATGAAAAATCAGCAGTTCATCTTATTGGGTATCCTTTGTATGTTATGCATCGCTTTTCTCTTGCTGTTCTCAGAATTTTCTTTTTGTCTTTGGCATTTGACATTCTGACTAGTGTGTGTCTCAGAGTTGGTCTATTTGGAATTATTCGGATGGAAGTACATTGTGATTTTTGGATATGGATATCTATGTCCTTCAATAAGGTTGGGAAATTTTCTATCATTATTTCTTCAAATATTCCTTCCTTCTCTTCTCCTTTTGGGACTCCCATGACAAATTTTTTGTATGTCTTTTTTTTTATCCCTCCCCCATGGCTTTTGTGTGCTGTCTGCTCTCTGTGCCCATTTGCTGTGTATTCTTCTATGTCTGTATTTATTTTTATTTATTCCCCCCCACCTTGGCTTGTTTTGCTCTCTGCTCTCTGTGTCCATTCACTGCGTGCTCTTCTGCATTTTCTTTTTTGCTTGGCTCCCTTTTTTGTTGTTGTTGTTGTTGTTGTTGTTGCATCACCTTGCTGAGTTTCCTCTCCATGATACTTGTGGGCCAGCAGCACTCCACAGTGCTTGCAGGCCGAGCAGCACTCCACAGTGCTTTGTGGGCTGGGTAGCACTCCACAGTGCTTCCAGGCTGGGCAGCACTCCATGGCACCTGGTCTGGCAGCTCTCTGCAGCATGAGAGCAAGCCTGTCTTCACAAGGAGGCCCTGAGACGTGAACCCATGGCCTCCCATATGGAAGACAGGAGCCCAACTGATTGAGCTACAGCCACTTCCCTGTTTGTAAATCTTTTGCCATCATTTAGTTCCCTGAGACCCTGTTCAATTTTTTCCATTCTTTTCTTCATTTGTTCTTTTGTATGTTCACATTCAGAGGCCATGTCTTCAAGCTCACTGATCCTTCTGCTTCTTCAAATCTGCTGTTACATGCTTCCAGTCTATTTTTTATTTCATTTATTGTGCCTTTCATTGCCATAATATCTGCCATTTTTCTATGTATTTTTAAAAAATTTTCTTTGTACTTACCCATTGCCTTCTTAATATCCTTTTTTTTAAAGATTTATTTATTTATTTAATTTCCCCCCCTCCCCTGGTTGTCTGTTCTCGGTATCTATTTGCTGCGTCTTGTTTCTTTGTCCGCTTCTGTTGTCATCAGTGGCACAGGAAGTGTGGGCGGCGCCATTCCTGGGCAGGCTGCTCTTTCTTTTCACACTGGGCGGCTTTCCTCACGGGTGCACTCCTTGCGCGTGGGGCTCCCCCACGCGGGGGACACCCTTGCGTGGCACAGCACTCCTTGCGCACATCAGCACTGCGCATGGCCAGCTCCACACAGGTCAAGGAGGCCCGGGGTTTGAACCACGGACCTCCCATATGGTAGACGGACGCCCTAACCACTGGGCCAAAGTCCGTTTCCTTAATATCCTTAATCTCCTTAGTCATCTTATTGAATTTATTAAGGATATTTGTTTGAACATCTATGATTAGTTGTCTCAACTTCTTTATGTCATCCAGAGGCTCATCTTGTTCCTTTAACTGGGCTGTATCTTCCTGTTTCTTGGTACGGATTGTAATCTTTTGTTGGTGTCTTGGCATCTGGCTTATTAGATGCATTTATTCTGGGTGCAGTTTCTCCCTTTAGTTTAGGATTTTGTTGCCTTTTCTTCCTTGTGCATTGTGTAGTAGGAGCCAAGGATGTAGTTGGTGCTGTAAGCTGTAGAGGCTGAAGCTGCCCACATTGCTCCCAGGAACCAGTGAAGCTTCTCCCATTTTTCTCCTCTGCCAGGGCAGGGACAGAGTTGCAGCTGTGTGTAATAATCCAAGTCATGCAGGCCAAGACCATGTGTATTTGTTCAGAGAGTGATAAAGCTTCACACCCCTTCCTTCCTTGCCTGGGGCAGGGATGGAGCTGCAGGTGTGGGCAGCAATCTATACCATGTGGGTCCAACCGCAGTTTCCGAGGTAGACTGCCAGTTTCCCAGGTAGATGTAGCACTGCACCCCCTACAGGGGTGGGGAAGGACCCTCTGGAATGCCCAAAATATCTAATCTGTGTGGGCTGAATGCACCTGAAATTGCCCTGAGAGACTGAGGGAGTACCATCTCTTCCAGCCTTTATGGGGTGGGAATAGAACCACTGATGCCCAACAGCTCAGTCTGAGTAGGCTGAAAGTGCCTGCTACTGCCCAGAAAGGCCGAGGAAACACAGCTTTCCTCTATTTTACTTGGGGGCAGGGATGGAGATACAGGTGTCCAATTATTCAGTCTATATGGCCCAAAAGCACCTGCAGTTACCCACTGAGACTGGGGAAACACCATCCCTCTCTTGTCCTATTGGGGGTGAGGGTGGAGCCCAGGTGCCCAACAATCTTGTTCATGCAGGTCAAACAAGCCTGAGGTTCCCCCTCTTATTCTACAGGGAGGAGGCAGGGGTGGAGAGGGAATTGAAGGTGCTCAACAAACCAGTTCATGCAGGCCAAAAGCCTCTGCAGTTGCCTGGAGATGCTGAGGAAAAACAGTTCCCTTCTTATTCTATTGGGGGGCAGGGATGGAGCTACAGGTACCCAAGTATCCAGTCTGTACAGGCTGAAAGAACCAGCAGTTTTCCAGAGAGGCTGAAGAAACACCAGCCCCTTCCTATCTTATGGGAGTGGAGGAGTAGAGATGGAATTGAAGGTGTTTAACAAACCAGTTCCTGTGGGCTGAAAGTGCCCTGCAGTTGCCCAGAGAGGCTGAGGAAACACAGCTCCTCTCTTATTCTATTGGGGTGCAGGGACGGAACCCCAGGCGTCTGACTGTTCAATCTGTGCCAGCTGAAAGCACCTGCAGTTACCTAGAGAGGCAGGCATGCGTCCTGCCAGCTTCTTCCCTGCTTAAGATGGGGCCGGAGCCTAGGCTAGGGCTGCAATCTGATCTGGATGGAAAGAAGCTAGTCCCTACCACTTAAGTGATTTTTCAGGCAGCCCTGCTTCCTCTTATGCTAGGGGTGGAATTAAAATGGCATCTACTGGTCTCTTTCTGTCTTGGACAGTTTCAAACTTTAGCTATTCTTAGGATCATACTTTAGCCAGCAAAATTACTAACCAGTAGTTTAAGTCAGTGCCCAGCTGTCTCTTCCTCCCTCTTTTTGGGAAATGGAGCTTCTGGCTCCAGTCATGGTATAGTTTCTGAGGTGGCTTGCACTGCCAGTGGGGTATAGGCACTGGACTCTGCAGCACGGAGTGCTCTATTCACAAATATCTGCAGATGGGCAGTTTCTCCTTCCATTCTTTCAAGGATGTTGCAGGATGCTCCTCTGGTCTCTTGGAGCACCCAGACAGGTGCTTTAGATATCTCTGGGTGATTACTAACTATATTGTAGGATGAGCCAACTCTTGGAGTGCCTTACTCTGCTGCTATCTTCCTAGTTCTCTGCATAATTTCAGTGTACCTGAGTTTTTCAATAACATATTGCCATGTAATTTTTTAAAAGCACTTTATTTGGTTCAGAACTTTACCAGGTGATCATCATTTTGGAAAATCAACTCACCAATGACAATTTCAGTGGTGACCTTTGCATTGCCAGTTCAACATGCCTATATCAATCTACCTTAGAAATAGCTGCATTTATGGTGATTCTGAATAACGGTGTGATCTACCTTAGTCAAGACTAAGTCCTTACATATTAAAATAATATTGTTTTATTACAATTTATTTCCTTTTTAAAATTACAGTTAGGGTGTCACATTGACATTTTAATGACTTCATAAATATCTTTAATTATAAAGCAAAGTAGTGTTTTAGAATTATCTTTCCTTTTTCATGGGTTCAATGTCAAGAATCCTATGCTCCTCAAAGGAAAATGGTCCCATCAGTAATGGAAAATGGAGTTCCCTTCTTGTGTTCTTGTGCTCCTTCAATTGCTCAAAATCATGCCACAACGTAGTTTGCTTCACAGAAGGTCCTTGATTCTCTGGCTTATGAAGACTTTTTGAAATTATGTGTGTAGATAAGTTACATTATTTATGAATTTAAGGAGAGTAAACATGGTGTTACAAACTATAGTAATAGAAGACATTCGACCTAATAGGGATGCAAACTGTTGCTCTCAGATATATACTGAAGAGTGGAATTTCTGATTGTGGGATATGCACATCTTCAATTTTACCAGAAAATGCCAAATTGCTTTCCATAGTGAGTTTTAAAAAATTCATGCCACCAGCAGTGTTTTAGTGGCCCTATTTGTTTTTCCACATCCTCAACAATACTTAGACTTCTAAATTTCTGCCACCTTATGTGTATGACAAGAAACTCTGATATCTACCAATGTAGCTTCATGGTGAACCTACTAGGATAAATTAGTTGCAAATTATACACACAGGTGAATAATAATTATCTGAGTATTGAATAAAAGTGTTGGCAGTAATCCAAATAAGTGGAAGGGAATCTGTCAGAGATGATTGTTCTTGTTTTAAAGCAATGGATGTTAAGCTTTCATTTTCTGTCTGGCAATAATGAGATTACCAAATTGTCCATTGAGACTACTTCTGAAGGTTAACATAATAAGATCAGTGCTTAGAGAAATCCCCTTTAACTTTAAGTTCTAATTGCTGGGTAGACTTGCATTCAACTCATCTATGTATATAGATAAAGATGAAAAAGAAAGAAACAAATCCCTGTTCTCAACATTTGAAATAATTATCTGATCTTTCCAGGACTCATTCTTCCTAATGAAGTTATCCTCATCTTACCTGTCCAGAAAGGGCCATAAATAGTCAGCTGTATCAATTGCTTTTTGGGAAAATGAATTATAAAAAGGTTCCCCTTCCTTCAGGCTGATAGATCCTCTGGCTCACAGCTTGGTGGGCAGAACAGAAGGACTGGACTCACTCATTCTAGCCATTGTGTTTGTAGAGGGTATATCTTGAGAATGAAGAACAGGTCATATATCATATCTCAGACGATGCCCACTGTAATGTCTGAGATAGGTATATATTGAGGCAAGTACAATTGAACTTCTCAGTGAACCAAATCAGGATCAAAAGAGTCTTGCCATACTATTAGACAAGCTTGATACTGCATTCCCTCTTTGATCCAAAAAGGATGCGAGTTGCAGAAGCAGTCATATCCCTGCCTGCAAGAAGATTGAGAGCCAGAGGAAAAGACAGATTTATATCAGCAACAGTAATATGAGGCTAGAGGAGAGGAAGGTTTGGATGCACAGTCAGGATGGAAATGGCTGACGTGGAGCTTCTAAAGCAGGTGGCTTTGAAAGTTACCCCTCATATCAAGAAGGCAGTAGCAATGAAATGCTAACCAATGACAAAAGATTCTATTTCTCTACTGCTCTTAAAAGGTACTTGAGCCAAACCTTATCCCAGTTTATAATCATTCTTCCTATGAAGTAAGGTAGGGGATAGATGTGGTGACCTGACCACATGCTAATTTGTTCATATTACTTGTGATTTCTTCAAGTGGTGGTAAGGAAACATGCTGGCGAAGCGTGACCTCTGTGCTACTAATAATCAGTTAATTTCCCCTCATTGGCACTAATATCATAGCTCTCTTTTTTTTTCTTTGCACAGTTCAGATTTTTACTATATTTTACAAGGCTATTAAAGACAATATATTTATATTGTAATATAAAAATCATGGTAAGTAGTAAGACAGTAAATATTATAATTCATCATTTTGTTAGACAAATACTTTTTTCTCCTTAGCATGCAATTTATTTATTTTTTGTGTTTTTAAAGATTTATTTATTTACTTTATTTTTTCTTTATTTCAACCCCTCCCCTCCAATGGTTTGCTTGTCTGTGTGTCTGTCTGCTCACTGTTTGCTCACCTTCTCCAGGAGGCACCAGGAACCGAACCTGGGACCTCCCACATGAGTGATGAGGTTCTGATGACCTGAGCCACATCTGCTCCCCATGGGCTGCAGCATCTGCTGGTTTGTGGCATCTGCTTGTTGCAGTGGGGGCAGCGTGTAGCTCCTTGCAGTGGGGGCGGTAACTGCTTGTCTTCTTTTAGGAGGCACGAGGACCCAAACATGGGACTTCCCTTGTGTTAGGTGGGTACCCAACTGTTTGAGTCACACATCCACTTCCCTGCAATTTATTTATTTTCTTTTCTTTTTAGTGTGTGATTTATTTATTTTTTTATTTAAAAAGATGTATCATAGCACTTTTGTGCTCATCCAGAGAAGCAACCGTGCTTTAATGAAAGAGCGCTCATTTGAGCCCTGAAGAGCAAACACATGCTCTCTACAGAAAGCCTCAGACATATGGACAGTGTGATCCAATTAACAAAGCTCCTTAAAAGGGAGCAAATATCTGGGCCTGAGCTATCTGACATGTATTACATAAGAACATAGTAAATGAATGAATAAACTCCTGACAGTCCATCGCCTTGCCTCCTTGGACACATGCCTTAAAGTTGTCATCTCTTATAGGATATCAGACTTTAGAGGGAAACCACAGAGTCCACCTAATGAGTTTCTCACAGGGGAGTTCCTAAGATTTTATCAGGTAGTCCACAGGCATTATGACAGTTTTGGAGGAAATTTTAATTTTAAAAAATCCTTTTTATTTGTGAAACTCACGCATTTTATAAATGGGAAAAGAGCTGTGGTTTGTGAGTTTTCTCAGAAATCCTGTAACTTTAAATCATCACAAACTTGAAGGCTGAATGGGCACCACAAGGAGAATGCTCCTCAGTTCGTCTCAGCTAATGCCCGACCATGGAGTAAATTTATCCAGCCACGATAGCCTCACGGTATTTGCAATTATTCATGGTCATAACGTTTGCTTTTCTGTGGCCATATTATGTTGTGTTATATCCCCAAAATGGGTTCAGTGACTCACAGTGATTCACTGAAGTGTAAGAATAGCATGAAAAGACTTCTGCTTTCAGCTCTGACATGAAAAGAGCTAGGAAGTTGTAACTGTCATCCTCACAACATGAAAAAGCAAGACAAACTGAAAGTTAGTGACTGTTCTTGAACCCATCAGAGAACTGAGGTCACCAGGCAAACTGCTGTCATCAAATCATGCACAGCCAGAGAGACATGTAGCTGAGGTCTGGAGCAAGAGGTGCTGGAGCCATACACTGGTAGAACCATACACTGGTAAATGATAAATTTGATGAACTACTGGAAGCTGAGCGTGGACTAGTATGGGAGTGAGAAACTCTTGGGAGGCTGCAGTCTTAGGGGGATTGGAGAAAGAAATAAATGGGGGAAAATAGACAATATCCCATGGAGAAGGATTCCAAATAATGGAAGGAGATACTCCTCAATCAAGGAGGTGGAGCATAGAGCAAAACTCCAAACACCCTAAGTATGGGCTATACCCAGAGACTTACTTCCAAAGACTACAGTAGGTAATGAGGGCATAAGGAATAACTTCACAGGGGGGGCAGCCTGATGTGATGGACTTGATGGATTGAATCATGTCCTCCACAAAGGCAAGCTCAAGCCTTAATCCCGTGGTCTTGTGGATGTGCACCCATTTGCAAATAAGATCTTTGAAGATATTACTAGACAAGATGAGGCCAAAGTGAATCTGGGTGACCTTCAGTAACTTATGACTGGAGTCCTTATCAGCAGAGGAAGTGTGGACAGGGAAAGAGATGGCCATGAGAGGGAGGTAGAGACTGAGCTATGGATTACTGGCAAATCACCACCAGAACATTGCAGACCTCAGAGAGAATATGGCCTGCAGACGTCTTTATTCTGGACTTTAGACTTCCAATATGTGAGCAAATAAATGAAAGAGGTTGTTGATGTGGGAGGAGTGTGGGGGGAGAGTGGGGTATACGGGAACCTCTTAATAACATTTTGTGTGATCTATGTATCCTAAAAAAAAAGTCAATAAAAATTTGCTAAAAAATAAATAAATAAATAACATTTCATAAAAGGAAGAAATATTAAAATAAAACACAAGACTATTTATGTGCAAAAAAAAATTCTTCTTGTTTAAGCCAAGCAGTCTGTGGTACTTTGTTTAGCAGTCTTTGGAAACTAAGACACCTGACAAACACCATCAAGGGTAAAATATCACTGATAAGTCATGTTGATGAAATGTCCTCTTGATAGGCTGTGATGAGAATGGCATTTGACTAAGTGGTCTTCCCCAAAACCCAAAACCCCACTCTAATCATGAGTAAACATCTCACAAACCCCAACTGAGGGGTGTTCTACAATATACCTGACCAGTACTCCTCAAAACTGTCAAGGTCATTAGAAACAAGGAAAGCCTGAGAACCCATTACGGCCAAGAGGAACCTAAAGAGACATGATGATTAAATGCAATGTGGTATTCTGGAATGGGATTCTGGAACAGCAAAAGAACCTTAAGTAAAAAAACAAAGAAAATCTGAACGAAGTATGGGCTTCAGTTATCTATAAATGAATTAATACTGGTTCACTAACTGTGACAAATGTCCCATAGTAATGTATTTTTTTAATTTTTAATTTTTTTACTTATAAAAGATATTTAGATTACTTAAATATTACATTAAAAATGTAGGGATTTCCCATATGCCCCACTCCCCACACTGCCCACCTTTACCCACATTACCAACAGCCTTCATTAGTGAGGTACATTCATTGCAAGTGATGAACACATTTTGGAGCATTGCCACTAAGCGGGGATTAAAGTTTACATTGTGGTTTACACTCTCTCCCATACAGTTCCGTAGGTTATAGCAAGATATGTAACGGCCTGTATCTGTCATAGCAACGTCATTCAGGACAATCCCCAAGTCCCAAAAATGCCCCTGTATTACACCTGTTTTCCCTCTCCCTGACCTCAGAACCTTCAGTAGCCACAGCTTCCACATCAATGATATAATTTCACCATTGTTAGAATCACAGTAAGTTTATAGTAAAATACGAGTAAGTCCACTCTAGTCCATAGTTCACGCCCCAATCCTGAGATTTCTAGGATGGTGATGCCCACATCACCTCTAATTGAGAGCAGACTTCAGTCTCATATGACTGATGGATGGGACCCTCTTGCTTGCAGTTGTAGACTCTCTCAGTTCCTTGGTATGGTAGCTATCAATCATCACATCCTTGTTAGCTGTCCTGAGTGAGTCCAATGGACTGGAGAGTAGGTGCTGCAACTCCATTGAGGCTCAGGGCCCAGCAGGCACATGGGCAGCCCAACCTACTCCAGCACCAACTAACTGCTGCCATCTTGTCAGAACCTTCCCATACTAATGTTGACAATTGGGGAAACTGGGTGGCAGCATATGGGAACTCTCTGTACAGCCTTTCTTTAAATCTACAACTATTCTGAAAAGAGATACAATGTTGAAATAATATTGAAAACGATAATAGAAATACTATAACAAAGATAATGTCATATAAATAAATAATGAGCAATATGAGTCTGATGATTTTGCAAAAGCAGTTGAAGAAAAAGAAAAGAGAATATGATGGTGAATATCTGAACACTGGATTTATGAGACTGGGATTTCTCTGGGTTCCAAACTACTGTGCTCTGTCTGCTGTTTGTTGTGTGAATCCATGCAACCTTTTGTATCATTTGCAAACAAGGCCAATGACCTTTCCTTAAATGAGGTGAAGTTTTAAAGAACAAGCACAAATGAATGTTTTCTAGTCTGGTGGCAGGTTGATCTTGTTTCTAAAGGCAGAAAAATGGCTAAAATTACAGAGGCATCATTCAAGTTTGCATTCTGATAGCAAAAACAAGTGCAAGTCACATCATTGCTGAGAATCTTGTAAAACCAGATGTGAAGGTAATGACACCTCTTCTGTTCATAGAGAAGAACAAACTGCTGACAAGAGTCCTTCATTAGAAGATAGTCCTGGCTGTTGTAGTTTCTCAGTGGATACCACATGAAATCACTGATATGATCTCATTTGTAAGCCACCTGAAACTGGCCTTATAGTTACACAAAACCTCTGAAGTGCTGAGTATAAATTAGCTCTGGGCCTATGGGTCAGACATACATATGGGAGAAGTGCTCAGTGTTTTTTTCCTGCTAATTACTAAAAATTCATGCTATGGAAGAAATAATTTTTTTGCTTAATTAACCATTAATTTGTGATCCTGCTTGAGGCTAGATTGTATTGGAGTCAGGGCCAGCAAGCATCAGTAGTGGGTGCAGCCAGGCAGGTCAAAAGTGCTAAGAGAGGACAGGCCTGAATGCCAATCCCAGGGCTTTAGCCACTGACAGCAGTCGGTGATCAACAAGTTCACCCTAAACTTGAGTCAATGTGGAAGGAAACTGTAAAAAGTATCCACGTAAAATCACAGCAACTTTGAATTTAAGCCTTTGCAGTGTGCTGGAATGGGCATGATGACACTCCTTACCTATGACATATGACAGAGAAGGAGAGATGCTCATGAGAGATTTCTGCTTTTGTTTTTGTTATATTCATCAGCCAGTTCTGAAAAGGTAAGTTTTGCACATGGTACAAAATTTAAATGGTTCAAAAGGATATATAATGGAAAGCATGGACTTTCAATCTTGTCTATCTTCCCCAGAGGACCATCATTGCTACGTTTCTTCCTGTAATTTCCTGACATGAAGGATGAGATACAAACCTGATGCTTGTGATTTCTTATGAAATACATCAGGTGGAACACATGCTTCTTATCAAAGTTTCCCCCTGAAACCCACTGGAAATGAAAATACAGGGATTAAAAAGGCCTCAACACAAGGACAAAGAAATTGGGAGAGGAAATAGCTGTAATAAAATTTTGAAAGGTGGAGAGCAGATGAATGAATGGCTGGTAGCAGATTTGTCAGATATGAGAAATCTGAAACCTAAGCAGGCAGTGAGGGGGAACCCAATAGCAAGAAAGCATTGTAGAACTCCAGAATCTCAGAAGTTGGGGCACCAGACCCATCCAAAGGTGGGAGTGCAGAGGAAGCTGAAGATGCTAGATAGAGTTGAAGTTCTGTATGAGACACTGTTAGCTCAGGCTCTCTCCCCAACTCTGCTGCCTGGAAACTGGCCTCCAACAACCTAGGGGAAGATGGGGTTTACTCCTTAGAGAGTTGGTTCAGAGAGGTTTTGGACCAGGACACATCAAGCACAGATTCTCCAGGCAAATGAGGTTCACTCAGCCTCCCTCTTTTTGGCTTCTGGAGGACTGTCAGTCAGGCTGCACCTCCAGGAAGGAGATTGCAATCTTCCTTGCTTAAGGAATGCAGATCAGCCAAGAGAAAAAGAATTGAAATTGATAGTTGGGAATCTCTCAACAAACAACCTAATCAGATGCTTTAGGAAAAACCTCTACCTATGTATACAGAGATTTCTATTAGCTTTGTAGTACCTCAGTCTTGAGGCCTTGAGGAAAACTTCTATCATGAGAGATATGATAAAGCAGACAAAAAGAATTTCAGAGGAAGCAGAGATAATACTGGCAGGAAGACAGATGCTTAAAAAATCATTTATTAATATCAGCAGAGACATAAGCGAAGATAATTCATTGTGAAAGACGAACTGGGCATTATAAGAAAGGAATATTAGATAATCAAGAAAAGCCTTGATGGAATTAAACATATGATAGAATTAATGAAAAATTCAATATAAAATTTGGAAGATGACATTGAGAAACTCACCCAGAAGTAGATTAAAAAGAGAAGAGGAACAAAAAAACTTAGGGGACCAGTTTGAGAGGATTTGACAGCTGAATAATAGGAGATGACAGAGAAAGTGAATGAAGGAATTTCTTGAAATATATTTCAATAAAATTCTCTACATATAGTTTTAGAACACCAGGGACAAAGAGAGGATACCAAAGGGCGGTGGGGGGGAAAGAGAGAAAGAGAGAGAGAGAGAGAGAGAGAAACGATCAGGAATCGGATTAACTTTAGTTCATTCAACCCTGAAAGCAAAATGGCAATGGACTCAATGCCTTCAAAATTCTAAGATGAAACTTCCATTTAATGTGGAATGAAAATATCTTAGATCTGAGATGTTTTATAAATTTTATCTCCTATACTCACTTGCTCAGGAAGTTCCTAGAAGATGAATTCCATTGAAACAGAGAAGTAAACCAAGTAGGAAAAAAATTAGCATGGGGTCCAGGAGAGAAAGGGATCCAACACAGGAGAAAGATAAAGGAAACTCTTTAGGATGATCATGAATGGAGCTCTAAGGGCATAGGGCTTGAGAGCAACCAGCTGAGGCTGGAACAAGAGGAAGGAGGCCATATAAACTGAATGGGTCACCTTGAGATAGAATGTACTTCCAGCAGATGCACTCACCTGGGAGAGGGCTTGGGGATGAATTAGGGATAGATGCTCAAAATACTACTGCTACTACTACTACTAATAAAGCATTCAGCAAAGGAGAACAAGTAGTGGATGCCATGGTTCAGCTGTGCATAGTAGTCACATAGTAAAAGTAAGTAATAAATATCTGTCCAACTAAAACAAGATATACATTTGGGAGGCTGGGAGAGGGGTAGTCTCTGTGCCTGATGGGGCCAGGGGGAGTTGCAGTAAGAGAGCTAAATTCTCACCATTCACAGTGGCAGTTCAAGAGAAAATATCTAAAAACTGAAAAAAATCAAAGGCAATAAGCATGGCACGTGAAAAGGTGGAGGAAAATACCAGGAACAAAAAAGCAACTAAAGGAGTTGAAAGTTATTGCTGCTAGGGAATGGAATTAGGTTGAGGGATAGGATAGGGCACAGTTCTCTTTGGTTTTGTTTTGTTTTAAGCAATGTAGAGCTATTTAACTTTTAATAAATGTAAATAAATAAATAATTTTTTTATTAATAAGTGAAGGAATTTGACTAAGGGAAAATTGATACGACTATTTAGATAACTACAAGAGGCCGGACTAAAGTGGTATTTCTCTGTCACCTATTTAATATCTTGAGTAGCTTGAACCATCACCTCAAGGATCATTATCATAATTTTAAGGCTAAGAAATAAGACGTCAGAATTATCCAAGAAGTGCTGACTTAAAATGAATGGCTCAATCCCTGAATACTCGCATTTCACACTTGCTTATTTTGTTTCAGTTGCAAGCAGTGACTAAGTGATGTATTATTTCAAATCGTATACAGAGGCTGCAACAAACATTCATAAATGTGGGCCAGAGTGGAGGTGAATAGAGTTAAGGAGGGACATTCAACCTTCAGTTTAGATTTTATTGTCTCCATGGCTAAAGAAGGTGGAAAGTAGTTTCAATGAGACATCTCTCTATAATTTTTCAGTCTGCACAGCCTTTCTTTCAGTCTACAACTATTTAGTTTCCTGGCTATTAAAGCAAATACCAGGCAACGGGTTGGATCAAACAACAGCAATTTTTCGGGTCAAGATTTTGAGGTAGAAGGCCAAACTCACGGTGTCATCAAGGCAATGCTTTCTCTCAGAAGGCTGGCTGCTGGTGGTCCTTGGTCCTTGGCTTTCTGTCCATGGCAGTGCACTTGGTGAGCTCTCTTGACTTCCTTTTTTTTGGCGGGGGGTGGGGGGGGGGATTTGAGCTTTTTAACATCGTAAATCAGTGTCCAGTCCCCCCCTCCCACTGCCAGGCCCCTTCTTGGGCCTCCTATCTTCATATTTCTTGATTTCTTTTTGTTCTGGGTTTTGTTGACTTCTAGCTTCTGGTTGCTCCCCGTGGCTTTTTCTCTGTTTGACTTCTACTTGGTTTATAAAGGACTCCATTGATCTGGATTAAAGCCCAATCTGATTCAGTTGGGCCACACTTTAACTGAAGTAACATCTTGAAGACATCTTATTTACAACAAATCCACACTCACAGGAATGGATTACATGTAAGACCTTGTTTTTCTGAGGTACATAAACTCCACACAATCTATCTAGTCAATTATTCCTAACTCTTTTATTTTATTTTTTAATATTTTTAATTTTTTTAAAGATTTATTTTTATTTCTCTCCCCTTCCCCCGCCCCCATTGTCTGCTCTCTGTGTCCATTCGCTGTGTGTTCTTCTGCATCTGTTTGCATTATTGGGTGGCATTTGGAAACCGCATCTTTCTTTTGTTGGGTCATCTCGCTGTGTCAGCTCTGTGTGTGTGGCGCCACTCCTGGGCGGGCTGAGCTCTTGTTCATGCGGAGTGACTCTTCTTGCGGGGCACACTCCTTGCATGTGGGGTACTCCTATGTAGGGGCGCCCCTGCATGGCATGGCCCTCCTTGTGCACAGCAGTACTGCGCATCGACCAGCTTACCACACGAGTGAGGAGGCCCTGGGGATCAAACCCTGGATCCTCCATATGGTGGATGGACGTTCTATCAGTTGAGCCACATCCACTTCCCCTAATTCTTTTAAAAACAAACACCCTAATTCTTTTAAAAACAAACACTTGCTTCCATTAATGATGATGTACCATTGAGAAATAAGGGTTTTCAATTTGGGAGAATTAAAGGTTAAAAAAAAAAGTGATGAGATGAAGACCTTGATTGACACATCACCGAGCTGGGTATCAATAACTAAGCACAATATTGTAAACAATATCGTCTCATCTCATGATCTGAAGCATTATTAACTTAAAATACTACTTCTTTTTGTTGTTTATGGGCATTATAAGGGTAATGGTGGAGAGGAAGAACTCTGTTCAATGTATGAAAGAAGGATCTGACATTAGCACTCTCCGAAAAGTCCATCATCCTTGCAGGGTTCAAGCAAAAGTTGGCTGACAGCTTCCTGGGGATGAAGGGCTTGTGCAAAGTGCAGAAGTAGGACTGGATACATTTCAAAGTCCTTTCCCCTTTTGAAGAGCTCCAGCCTAAACCAGGCGGGTTCAAGCTGGGTAGCTGGGCTGGAAGCCTTGGCTTTCATTTCAGAGCCACTCATCAAAGGAGCGTCACGTGGAGCTACTTCTTGCCTGCACAGCTCTAAGTGGGATTCAGTGCCTGGAAGCTTCGCTTAACTACCTTTCGTCGCAGGAATGGAAAAACGATGAAAACAACCACCTTTTCCCCCCAGTTCACTCTGGGGTCCCGGGCTTAATGAGTAACCGAACATTGCAGTTAGAAAACAAAACAAAAGCTGAGTAAGTGGCAGAAGGAACTGTGTGTCTCTTGGTGGCAGGAGGCACAGAGGTGCAAAGCGCCATGTATTTTGAAACAACCGGCTCACAGGCACAAACCCACACTGTCTGCGGGCTGTCTCACAGGCTTCCGACGCCGGAGATGGAAAGATGTTCTCACAGCAGAGGAAAGGCCAGCTGCAGGCGCGGGGGCCGGGCTCGGGGCTTCCGGGTTAATGGAGTGCCAGGGTTTGCGTTCACTCCATTCAGTGTCCCACTACCCTAAAATAACCATCTGATAATGGGAAGGGGGGTCGTTTTTTAAATTGCAAACTCGATGTAACAATATTAGAGAAAGTTTTTAGAACGGAAGGGGGAAAAAATCACCCGAGATATTATTGCTCAAACAATTTCTATCATTTGTCTGCACTCTTTTTTTCTATGCTTGCGTATTTTTGCATAAGTTGTAAAAAAAATAGCTACTCAAAGCTACCTTATACCCACTCCCTGTATTAAATTAATAGTCACATACAGTGGGACACTTAAGTTGCTACCGGATTTGTACTGTGTTAATATCCAGGGTTTTTGCCCTTTCCTGTTTTCTTTTTTTAAAAATTATTAGTATTACTTACTTGCATTAACTGGGAATCCTAGGCTAAAGGGTATGAATATTTGATAACTCTTACCTTGTTTTTTTACTTAAGCAAAAATCAATGCTCTTCCAGTTAAATATGACAAGTTGACCACATAATTCTTTCTCCAGACATCCCACTAAAGTGGCTGTTATGGAATTGAATTGTGTCTCCGAAAAGATAGGTTGAAGCTGTAACTCCCAGGACCTCAGAGATGACCTTATTTGGAAACAGGATTGTTACAGATGGAATTAGAAGGGGTTCAAATGAGATTGCACTGGAGTAGGGTAGGCCCTTAATCCAATATGACCCGGGAAGAGGAAAGGTGGACACAGAGAGAAGAGCGCCCTGTGAGGACGGAGGCAGACACCCCCATGGATGGCCGGCAGGAGAGAGGCAGGGAGCAGATGTTTTTTCCCCTACAGACTCCAGAGGGAGCAACACCCCGATTTCGGAATTCTGGCCTCCAGAACCGTGAGAGAATAATCTCTGTTGCCGTCAGCCATCCGTTTGCGGTCCGTCGTTAGGGCAGCCTTAGGAAGTCACGCAATGGCGGAGGAAGAGAGCGCGCAATGCGGCCGCAGCAGGCCCAGGGCGCAGTGCGGACCCAGCAGGCCCAGGGCGCAGTGTGGACCCAGCAGGCCCAGGGCGCAATGCGGGCCCAGCAGGCCCAGGGCGCAATGCGGGCCCAGCAGGCCCAGGGCGCGGGGTGGACCCAGCAGGCCCAGGGCGCAGTGTGGACCCAGCAGGCCCAGGGCGCGGGGTGGACCCAGCAGGCCCAGGGCGCAATGCGGGCCCAGCAGGCCCAGGGCGCAATGCGGCCGCAGCAGGCCCAGGGCGCAGTGTGGACCCAGCAGGCCCAGGGCGCAATGCGGGCCCAGCAGGCCCAGGGCACAATGCGGGCCCAGCAGGCCCAGAGCGCGGGGTGGACCCAGCAGGCCCAGGGCGCAGTGTGGACCCAGCAGGCCCAGGGCGCAATGCGGGCCCAGCAGGCCCAGGGCGCGGGGTGGACCCAGCAGGCCCAGGGCGCAGTGCGGACCCAGCAGGCCCAGGGCGCAGTGTGGACCCAGCAGGCCCAGGGCGCAATGCGGGCCCAGCAGGCCCAGGGCACAATGCGGGCCCAGCAGGCCCAGGGCGCGGGGTGGACCCAGCAGGCCCAGGGCGCAGTGTGGACCCAGCAGGCCCAGGGCGCAGTGTGGACCCAGCAGGCCCAGGGCGCAGTGTGGACCCAGCAGGCCCAGGGCGCAATGCGGGCCCAGCAGGCCCAGGGCGCAATGCGGGCCCAGCAGGCCCAGGGCGCGGGGTGGACCCAGCAGGCCCAGGGCGCAGTGTGGACCCAGCAGGCCCAGGGCGCGGGGTGGACCCAGCAGGCCCAGGGCGCAATGCGGGCCCAGCAGGCTCAGGGCGTGGGGTGGACAGTGCGGGGCGAGCCGCAGCCGCTGGAGAGGCCGCGGGGCCCCCCGAGACCGCAGGAGCCAAGAGGGGCCCAGAGCAACTCAGACCCTCGGCCGTTCTCCCTCGGCGCCAGGCCCGGGGGCCAACGTGTGCGGCCCTCCGGCCACCAAGTGTTTCCCAGCCAGTGTCACCTGGAGCAGAAACTCCTGCCTCACACAGTCGTGAGAGGGAATAACATAAAATTTCCACTTCGCTGAAAACAATATCCGGGTAGCTCACCCTGCCGCAATAGGTAACCAGAAACATTGCAGAAATCGTGGACGGCTATGGAAATGAGAAAAAGAGGTGGTGATGAATTCCAGGAAAAACAGAACGTTGACAAGAAAAGAGAAGTCATCACAGGACGCAACGTGGCTTCTAGCGCATGTATCATAATCGAGTCAACTTTTCCCCAACACGGAAGGCCTTTGATTTTTAAAATTATCATGTTCATAAACAACGTTTCAGTGACTAGGTACACGGCAGCTGCCTCGGACAGATTCCTGGAATTTGACGTACTGGGTGATGCTGCCTGAGGATGTGTAGAAGGTTCTCGACACACTCTGTCAAATTGCTTTCCAGAAGGGTCACTACGGGCCCCACTCCTGCGGCCGAGAGAGACGCTCCTGCTTTGGATGAGCGCCCTGCTCTCATCCAAACTCCGCCCGTGCCCCACTCACCACTTTGGTTGTATCAGGCCTTTCTGCCCATGGAGTTTTTCCAGTGCATTTCATTTTTCTCCATGTCTCATATTACCTGCCTCTCTTCCTCTTTCTCAAAAATGCATTTTACTAGGAGTCCAAGCCCAGATCCTAAATTAGCAATGTATATAATTCGGGTCGAATCACTTAAATTCACTGGTGCCCAGTTTTCTCATTTGTGAAGGATTTTGCCGTATAATCTCTAAACCCCTTCTAATTTCACCTTCATTTATAATATTGAATAATTGAAAATAATCTAAAAGTTCAACAACAGGGGCTTAGTTCCATAAACTATGATATGTCCAGATGATGGAAAACCAAGCAGTAGCGAAATAACCAAACATTTTTTTTCAGTAATTATGTGGGAACCAACTCATGATATGATGCCAAGTGAGAACAGCAAGACGCTGTATGATTACAAACTTACGCTCACACAAATCTAAAAGTGCAAAATTAAAGAGAAACCCCACAAGGATAAGAGGCCTCTCTATATTACCGTCCTGTGGGTAATACATATACAGAGAGGGAAATGCATTTTCTTTAATTACAAAAATCTGATACTGAAGCAGGATCAGCTCAAGATTCCTGGCCTTCTTTGTGAAGCTTTTCCTGACATTCCCAGGCAGGATTAGGCCCCTTCCTCTAGCTCCCCCTCTACCCAGAACAAACCTTCATTACGGCAAACCTTGCACTACAGTGTCATTTCTGGTGGACATGGCGGCTTCCCACTGAATTCTGAGCCTCCTGACAGTGAGGCTCTTGTCTTGTTTATTGATGTCTCCATAGCATGATGCCTGACACATGTTGGCTGAATGCTTAATAAACCTGTTGGCAAAACAATTTCTGTTGGAACTATAGACCAATTTAATTGGATTTAATTCTGAAGCTTGTTATTGCTCACTACTTTTCAGCTTCCAAAGCGAGGAACATGAACAACTCAGATAATATTTTCTCCTAAATGCTTTGTCTACCACTGGGGCAAATTGCAAATAGAGTGCTGGTGCTGTCTGGATACAGGGATAGGAAAATTTCCTGTGGGGAAGATGGTGGCATCAGACAACCATGCTCGGTGTCATCAATTATTTGTGCCTACATCTATCTCCCCTTGCTGGGATTCCTTGCTTAGCATCAACTTTCAAGTTGTAATTTTGCTTCTCGTGGAAATGTCAAAGCAGAGTAAGTGCGCTAGCTGGGCTGGAGGATGGGAGTAATGGATCCTTCTGGCAGTTTTGTTTCTCGTGGTAAATTAATGAATTGGCAAAATTTTGTTTGCTCAGACTTTCTGAACTCAATTAACTTTGGAACATGGAGGAAATTGGATTTGGGAACCTATAAATCGGGGCA
Organism: Dasypus novemcinctus; assembly: GCF_030445035.2. Classification (NCBI taxonomy): domain Eukaryota; kingdom Metazoa; phylum Chordata; class Mammalia; order Cingulata; family Dasypodidae; genus Dasypus; species Dasypus novemcinctus. The sequence continues at coordinate 22,007,489 of NC_080693.1, read as the reverse complement.
ATGAGATTTTGGACCATGGTGACACAAATGAGGGTTTGAGACCTGTTAGCACGCTTCTTCCTCATTACACTATCTTCCTCTCCTCCACCAACAAATATTAGCCTCTGTTTGAATCCGAAGGCTTGTTGTCAGGATTACAGTAGAAAGGATATCTGAATTAGATGGGATGCTGCCTAGTAGGACATGGGACACATCTACAGAGCTTTGGACAAACTTTCAGATTTCCACACAAGAAAGTTTTGGTGTGGGTTAATTCTACTCAAGCCTAGGAAAAGACTAGTTAAATGGAGCAATGATTCCTGATGGTTACACATTAGTGGAAAAGGTCTTAACGTGTATTAGACATTTGTATTTCTTATATTACTGTCTAAATTGTATTTTGTGTGTACAGTCAATTTTATTATTTGCAGTAATTTTATACTACAAAGGTGCCATAAACATGGAATTAGTAAATACTGAATTATTGTCCCTTGGAGATAAAGAGGGTTAGGTTCCTACAAGCCTCTTGTTACATTTTCATCAACCTATCAATAAGTAATCTGGTTTTATATGTATTTCTCTCTAATGATGTCCCACTTAATTTATGCTGTTGCTTTATTAACATTGAACTCACAGCCAACTGCACTCTAACTCATGCCTGAATGAAGCTTATGTGATACATGTATTTTCTTCGTAAGGTACATCACAGCCTTCTTGAGCTTAGGAACACTAGACAGCACTTCAGGGCTATGCTTGGGGGCCATTTGAACAGTGAAATTACCAAGAAAAAGCACAAAAATGAGAACAACATGGCACTACATACGCTGTGAAGAGGACATCTGTTTACTGTGTGAGAGCTGAAACAAGAAGGCGGAGTGTCACCACGTTTGACCTCAACTGGATATGTGCATGTCAGGTGACAGAAAATTTTCACTGCTCTGTGTATGTCCATGATGACCCCATAAGAGCTGCAAGGATTGGTTTTGGGGTTGCAAAATAAATTTTAGTTAGTAAGCAAATTAGCAAATATGGAATCTACAAATAATGATATCTGTAACTTATCTAATTATATTCACATTTATCTGCTTTAAAATAAATTAATACATGTATATATATTTTTTACTTTTTTGCAAAAAAGACCTTAGTAGTTAGTAAAAGCATGACACTCTCTTTATTAGTGGTTCATCGTTTCTTCCATCTTCCTCTTACAGCTAATGTCTTTACTTTACTGTCAGGATAATCTCTCACTGGTATTACATCTGCTTTAAAATTGGTCTCAGCTTTCAGTTGCTCTTCAATCCACTCCACTTAAGCCCCTTGGTTTCTGTATATCCTCCCCTGATACTTCAGATATAAATAGACCCAAGGGATATCTTCTTAAAAAACAAATAACACCCAAAATATGAAATACTTATGCATAAATCTAACAAAAGAGGTATAAGATCTATATGAGTAAACTACAAAACTATGATAGAAAAACATCATAGAAGATCTATATAAATGGAGAGATTTGCCATGTTCATGGATAGGAAGACAATATTATGAAGATGTCAGCTCTTCCCAACTTGATCTATAGATTCATTGCAATCCCAATCAAAATCCCAGGAACTTATATTGTGGATATCTACAGACTGATTCTACTGTTTATGTGGAAAGGCAAAGACCCAGAAAAGTCAATGTAATACTTCAGAAGAACAAAGTTTGAGGACTGACTCTATCTGACTTCAAGATTTACTGTAAAGCTTACCATAAAGATGCAGTGATCAAGCAAGTGTGGTAGTGGCAAAAGAATAAATATATAAATCAATGGAACAGAATAGAGAGCCCAGAAATAAGCCCACACAAATATAATCAATTGATCAGGACAAAAGAGCAAAGAATAGTCTTTTAACAAATAGTGCTAGAACAATGGGACATCCATATGCAAAATGAATACAGAGACAGAACTTATACCTTTTACAAAAACCAACTGGACGTGGATTATAGACTCAGATGTAAGACTGAAAGTATACGACCTCTATAAGGTAACATAGGAACAAATGTAGTTGACCTTGGTATGTATGATGATGATTTTTTTGGTTACAACTCCAAAACCACAGTCCATGAAAGGAAAAAAAATGATGTTGGATTTTGTTTTAGTTTCCTGATTCTTAAATCAAATACCACGTAATGGGTTAGCTTAAACAATGGAATTTACTGGTCACAGTTTTGAGGCTAGGAGAAGTCTAAAATCAAGGCATCAGCTAGGCAACACTTTCTTCCATAAGACTGTGGCTTTCTGGGGTTGGCTGCTGGCTGTTCTTTGCTTTTCTATCACATGGCAATGAACATGGTAGCCTCTCCTTGCTTCTCTTTTTTCTGCTAGTTTCTGTCAATTTACAGCTTCTGGCTGCTCCTTGTGTGGATTTCTCTCCATGTGTCTGAATTTCATTCTGCTTATAAAGAACTCCAGTAGTAGGATTTAGGCCCATCCTGGTTCATTTGGGCCACACCTTTACTGAAGTAACCTCATCAAAAGGTCCTATTTATAATGGGCTCACATCTATAGGAATGGATTAAATTTAAGAATATGTTTTTCTGAGGTACATCAAACCAAGCCACCATAAACTTCATTAGAATTAAAAATTTCTGTTGTGCAAAAGTCACTCTTAAGAGAATGAAAAGACAAAGCACAGACAAATATTTGCAAAACACATATCTGCTAAAGGGTTTGTATCTAACATATACGAAGAGCACTTAAAACAAGCTGAACAATAAGAAAACAAACAATCTAATTACAAAATAGGCAAAAGATATGAACAGACTCCTCACCAAAGAAAATATACAGGTGGCAAATGAGCATATGAGCATATGAAAAGATGCTGAACATCTTTCTTATTAGGGAATTGCAAATCAAAATAATAATGAGATACCATAACACACCTATTAGGAAGCCTAAAATCCAAAATACCAACACCAAATGCTGGCAAGGATGTGGAGCAACAGGAACTCTCATTCATGGCTATGGGAATGCAAAATGGTGCAGCTACTTTGGAAGACAGATTAGCAGATTCTTATAAAGCTGAATGTGGGCATACCATATGATCCAGCAGTCACTCTCCTAGGTATTTGCCAAATGAATTGAATACTATGTCCACATAAAAATAAGACTACTTTATGCATAACTGCCAAAAATTAGAAATACCCAAGATGCCCCTTAATAGGTGATGGATAAGCAAGATGTGGTACATCCATAAAATGGAGTAATATTCAGCAATAATAAGAAATGAGATATCACACTACAAAAAGAGATGGAGGAATCTTAAATGCATTTTGGTAAGTGAGAGAAGCTAGTCTGAAAATTCTCTATACTAATGACATTCTGGAAAAGACAAAACTATGGACACAGTAAAAGGATCAATGCTGCTAGGTATTCAGGGAAAGGTGGGGGAAGGACAAATAGGTGGAGAACAGGGAATTTTCAAGGCAGTGAAACTACTCTGTTTTATACTGTAATGGAGGATATGTGACATCACTGTGTCAAAATTCATCAAACTCTGTAACACAGAGTGAACCCTGATGTAAACCCTGGACTTCAATTAATAATCATGTTAATTAAATAATATTGCTTCATCAATTGTAACTAATATACCTCACTAACAAAAGATGTTAATAATAGTAGAAATGGTGTAAAGGAGTGGAGTAGAGAGAGGAGGATATGGGAACTCTGTTAATTTCTGTGCAATTTTTCTGTAAACCTTAAACTGTTTACAGAAACAGTATATGTTAGATACAAGCTCTTTAGTCTATTTTTTAATGAAATCAAATATGAACATTGAACCTCATGCATTAAAAATCTTTTGGCTCTCTGTACATGCCAGAAAAAGTCTAAATTCCAGTGCTTGATATAAAAGGCACCCCACAATCTGACACCATTCCCCACCACATAGCCTGTCATCACAGTGAAATGCTCAAACTCCTCCAATCTGACTTCCTGCCTCATCACACATCTGTGTCTTTGCACCCCCCTTTAACTTCTGCTTGGAATGCTCTTCCCTGCCTCTGTGGAAATTTCATTCGTATCCTTCAAAACCAGGATGATCCATCACGCACTCAGGTTCTCAAAGTCTCTCTAGGCACAGTTTCTTGCTCCTTCCTTTAGGTTTTCACACTACTTTCAACAAACCTATTCTCTAGCAATTACCCCTCAGTGTACATATTTATTTTTACATGTTCATCTCTTACTAGTTTATGAACTTCTTGAGATTAGAGACCTGTCGTTCATCTCCGTGGAGCCAGTGCTTGCCACAGTGTCTGACTAATCATAGATCCTTAATTCATGTTTATTGAATTTATTAATTAAGTCATAACCAAAGGCATCACCATCTATTTAATTGCAAATGAAGTCCCAAAGATGAAATTAACAGTCTCATTTTCTATCAGCCTCACTGGTGAAGTGTTGACAAATACTGAGGGTTTCACAGAAAGTCAGCCAATGTGGAGCATAGAAACCATCCAAGGGCATTGGCTCTGCCCTTGGGGAGCTTACAATATAGCTGGGAAGATAGGATTTTCATTCACAAAACATATTGAGGACAAAATTAAGAATGTTCTAAAGCCATGTTAGTTATAGCAGGCATCTGAGATGCCAAGGGCCAAAAACCAAAAGAAGTGAGAGTGGATCCCCAAATCCACAACTTGCTACTCCACTTCTCTATGGTTGGAAGGTGGAGTCTCTTGGAACCCAATGGGGAAGAAGGAAGCAGGTTTTGGTTGGCCTGTTTAGTAAAAGTTTTCATATGATGGTGAATTGAAGCTTACTATTGAGAGAAATGTGGTTTGAGAATTGGCAAAGAAGACTGGGAGCATTCCAGAAAGCAGAAACAATGTAGAGAAATGCTAGATAATGAGAGAAAAGTGGCACAGGCAATCTGAATCAAATCTTGAGTCATCACAATTGCTTGCTTCATGGACTCTGTTGTGCTGCATAGGCAGAGAGCAACAATAAAAATATTTTGGTTCTATTTTGCTTTACCATTTTCACAATGTTTATGTATACTTGAAATGGTCATTTGGTCCTTACAATAACCCTATCTGCTGGGCTGAGTTCCTAGAGGCTCAGTCTTTCTTGACCTCATCATGCCTTGCCCCATTCCAGTGTCAGGCAAAAACACTCTTTGATTCTCCAAGGACTTCTGAGCATCCTTCTATTGCAGTAAGTGCATATGCTACTGTGTTCATTGGTTTATTCCTGGTGGAGCAGGTGTCATGTCGTATCAAACAACATGGGAGCTCAGATAATGTTTGTTACATGAATTATCAGATGCATGGATGTCATACAATGTATGGCAATCCTACTTACGAATATTGTTGTCTCTATCAAAAGTCTCTTTCTCCATCTGAGTTCTCAGGCTGGTCTGTGAGGCCCTAGCTGTGAACTCCAAGATTCCATCCCATTCCAGAATCTTCAGCTCATCAAACAGTGAATGGGCAGGGCTACCCATTGATCAGCTGGTTCATCTCTCCTCTGGACTTGGACTTACTGAAGGCTGGATAATATAGATAACAATCCTTTGAGCCTGGCATGGTATGCCTGCTGAAGCATGGAAGCAGAAATGACCCAGCAGCCCCAGTTTTTGCTGATAACAAAAGCTTTCTGAGCAATGGCCCTTCAAAGCAACAAAGCAAGACAGACAGCCTGCCAAAAACATGCCAACCCAGCAGACTCAGAATCCCTTACCTGCCGAGAAACAGTCTTCCCAGCCCATCCATCACTTAGACAACTCAAATTAGATGACAGAACATCAAGGAAGCAGACTCTGCCTTTGTGGCTGCAGGAAAGCTCCTTGAATCCTTGGGTAAACCTGTCCCAACTACCCCCTCTCACCTCTCAGTGAGCCTGAGGAATAAATATCCTCATCTGCCCATCGGATTTCTATCCATGCTGCAAGACTCAACTCAAATGCCCCCTCTGCTCTGATGACTTCACCCATCTCTGAACAGAATCCTGCCTTCCTCCATGCCCCTGCAGTGCAATGTTAGGTCAAGAGTGGTTTCATTGGTATTCTGGAGCATTCTCAAGACTGTCCCAAATCTGATCTTCTGATTGCCTCTTCCCCAAAAGAGATGTACATAAGGAAAATGTATATGGGGAGCAGTGAGCCCCCATTTGCAATCAACAATTCAATGCAGGCTTCTCTGAAAGAGCAGAATTGGATTCTAAAACTTAAATTGAGACCCATATTGGGCTTCTGTCTCCTTCTGAAGCCAGAATCCAAGTCCTGCAGTCCTAGCCCTTGTCACTAGAGCAATGACGAGAATATTCGGGTGTGTATGAGGGAGGAGAGAGATACTGTCAGTCCTTATCTGATGAGGCTGGCTCTGAGTTCATTCACCAGTCTTACCACATGGAGGTGGAGGGCTGGGCGGGGGCGGGGGGGGGGCGGGGAGAGAGAGAGAGAGAGAGAGAGAGAGAGAGAGAGAGAGAGAGAGAGAGAGAGAGAGAGAGAGAGAGAGAGACTGGGATTATTGTCTATCCTTTTCAAACAGATAATGACCTGGACACTAATTTTGTTAGCAGAGGGCAGGAGACCCACCTTCCTTTCAGATGTGAATTTAGCTCTTGTACCCCTAACCACACACCCATGGGATCAGATTTTTAAAGGAACTCTTCACTCAATATCCATGTTCTGATTTGGCTGGCAAGTTCCATTGTCAGGCCCCATTTAATCTTCCTCTCTGTACATCCCCAGTTCTAGGAGAGGTCTTTCAATATTAGTAAGAGAAGGGATGCAGATGCTCTGTTTCAAAGATCAGAAACCTCTAGCTCCTCCTTCTGTGGTAGGCTGGTGTGTTGTAGGGATAGAGGAAGTGCTTAGGACCTGAGGAGCCTGTGGAGTTTCTCTTGGAGGGAGCTGGGACTCTGGAGCAGGAGGAGGCAGAAGTATAGAAAATAAGGGCATTATGGAGAGAAGAAAGAAACTGTGGGTGAGGGAGGTCAGAGAGCGAGGTCCTCTCTGACATCATTCCAGTGCAGACTCAGGGATTGAAAAGAGACTCAACGGACAAGTAAAAGAATGTTTCAAACCATCTTCTGGACTCTGAATGAGGTCATGACCATCTGAGGGTAAATGATCTTTTTGGTGATTCACTCTACCTGCACAGCTTCCTGACCTTTATCGACATAGCTCACGTAAGTTTTGGTACTATAATAGCACTCTCCAGCATTCCCATCCCCAATCTGGACTCTGTTTTCAACTCCGACATTTCAGATCTGCGCTGACCCCTAGCATGAGCCTGTCCTAAGTCCCAACCCAAATTGTCAACTCTTTTGTAAGGTCTTTCAAGGGCAGGGAAATTGTTAGAAAAAATATAGTTCATTTACATGTCGGAATCCATTGCATGGGAGACAGTTCACCAATGGTAGGCTCCCCTTCCCTTTAGGGCACAGAGACACATTGAGTTTCCCTGCCCTCTTGATTTTAAGTCTGGGGATGAGACTGGCTATGGCCAAAGTGATTTCCAGGGGGAGCATTTAATTGCCAGGGCTCAACTTCTCACTCCTTTCATCCCTTATCAGAGAAAAGCCTGAAGCACTGTGTTAAGATAGAGGCATAAGAAGAGGGCATGGGCAGCTCCCTGTCAAAGAAGGGTACTTGCAGCATGAACAGTAATGAGAGTTTTGTTGGGTTAAGCCACCAAAATTTTGATGTTATTTGTCACTACAGCATAACATAACTTATCCTGACTTACATACTTTGCAAGCAGTAAAAAGTATGATTGTGAAAATTTTTAATGGCATGAGAACACAGGAATATGCTGATGATATGTTGGACTCAAAAAACAGGAAATAAAATTATATAAACAGAATGATCCTAAATCTGATATAGATTAATATGTTCATATGTAATATATCTGATTTATATTAATATATAATATATTATTAACATAAATAATAATATATTATGTATTCTTTTTAAATGTTCTTATAATTTTTTTCCGGTGTTTTATTAATTTTTTTCACAGTGAATATGTGTTACTCTTGTAAAGACAAGAGCGTTATTTTTAATAAGTTGCTGTGATTTCTCTGTTGCTTTCACTTGCGCCTACCTGAGTGGGTTGTTTGATAGGCAGCTAGTCCTTGAAGTCCTGAGTTTTGCTTTTTTTATTGCCTCATGCAGATTGTGCTCAATGAAGATGTGTTAAGTGAATGAATTAATTAGATGGAGACTCTCTTCTCCTTGGTGGCCAGAGAAACTCAGAAAAGCATAAGCTTAGACAAGGATAATAAATAGAGTGGAAGAAAACACGGAGTTCTTGGGGAGCCAAGGAGAAATGAGAACAATCTGGACACAGGGAGTGGATGGAGAAGTCCAGGGTAAAGGGCTTTCCAAGGGTATCCCATCTGGCCTGGGTGCCTTGGAAAACTTGTCTGCTCCAATTCTATCTATCCTCTGAGGATTAGTTCAAATCTCACTTGTTTCATGAAGCTTTCCTTGACTCCTCTAGTCCTTGGGATCTTTTTCCAACTTCTCTAGCATTTAGAATCTAGACCAGTGGAGTTCAAGCATAGTTTCCTGTGGGGGTCCTGTCCCCCCATAAATGCTTCAAGAACCATCTCAAACAAGGGAGGATCTGTGAACTCCCCACCCCCCCCCATCCTGACCTTGATCAGAACAGCAAAGACCATTCCTTTCACGTGCGTCAGCAGAAAATGAAAAGGTGCTGCTGCTATAACAAAACATTTTTTTCCTAGTTTGAAAATCACTGAAATTCCACAAAACTTTCCCCCACCGGATGAAAAGCTCCTGTTCAAAGATCTGGGTTCAAGTCTGTACTCCTATGATCCCAGCTGTGTGACCTTGGGTATTTATTGACTTGTCTGAGCCTCAATTTTCTCATCAATAAAATGAGAGTAATATGGACACTATAAATTATATATGAGTATGAAAGGAAATAGTATGTATGAATGTGTTTTTTGGAATTGAAAGAAAGAATAAACTCATTTAAAGGATTGTTATATTGGATTTTTATATTCTAGCCAGTGTCTGATTCTGGGACTTCAGTCTTGCTCACTAAGTACTTGTGAATGGTTGAAATTGGTTCTAGACCTGTGATTGGGAGATTTGGGGGCTCGATCAAGTCTCTTTTTGGTAGTGGTTTGGGTGTCTCAGAGAATGGTCCTGATGGCTGTGGAGGAGCTGGATTTTTCAGGGAAGGGCCTAAACAAATGTCCAACCTATAGCTTCACATCAGTGTCTGTAGCAGTTTGATATTGATGAACTCCAAAAAGAAATATTGGATTATGCTTGTAATCTGATCTGTACCTGGGCCTGATTGAGTTATGATTAGGGCGTTGTGTCCCCACCCCTTGGTGGGTGGGGACTCAAATAAAAGGCATGGTGAAGACTAGAGTTGAGGGCTTTTAATGTTGGAGTTTTGATTTTGGAGTTTGATGCTGAAGACTTAAACTGGAGCCCTGGTAAGTCAGCATGCAGAGGAAAGAGAAGCCAGCCCCAGGAAGGAAGGAAACTTGAACCCAGAGAAAGGCAAGCCCCAAGAACGTAGGAACCCAGGAATCCTGAACCCTCGCAGACGTTAGCAGCCATCTTGCTCCAACACATGAAGATAGACTTTGGTGAGGGAAGTAACTTAAGCTTTATGTGCTGGTATCTGTAAGCTCCTACCCCAAATAAATACCCTTTATAAAAACCAACCGATATCTGGTGTTTTGCATCAGCACCCCTTTGGCTGACTAATACAATATCCATCTGGGGTTTCCTCAAGTGCCCACTTTAGGTAATTTCTCCCTTTCTCCCAGGCCTGGACAGCCCATCCTGGGGACAGGGGCTGGACTCACTGCTTTTCCTCACCACCCCTGCCTGAGCCCTGGCCTGCTGATTTTCCCCATTTCCTGGAGATAATGGTGTGATGTGAAGCCAAGGGAAGTTGCAGAGAGATGGGGATTTAGCAAATGGTGGGGAAAAGCAAGCAGATGCACAGGTACTTTGGGCCAGGGGATGGGAGGGAGCTGCTTGTTTCTAAGCTTTAAATGACAGAGGACAAGCACAAGGAGTTCAAGGCATGAGTGATGTGAAGGAGATGGTGCTGATTTTTGCTTTCCTTTTTTAATTAAATTTTGTTTTTAGTTGGACCTTTTCCAAATGGATGAAGGGAACCTAGAAGAATCTGACTTTTTTTTCAAGTACCACTGAGCCACATCAACTTCCCTGAGTCGACTTTTTCATTTGTTTTGCTTGTTGTTTTTGTTTTTTTTACGAGGCACTGGGAACCGAACCTGAGATCTCCCGTGTGGGAGGCAGGTGCTCAACTGCTTGAGTCACATCCGCTCCCAGAATCTGACTTTTAACCCATCTGGTAGGAGCCCTTTAAGCCGCACCATTGGCTTTTCATCATGGTTGACAGGTGATGGCATTTCTGCAAAAGCTCATTATCAAACAGGAGTGGAGGGGAGGGATCTCTGGAACAGAACTTGATTTTTGTGAGAAACCACTTTTTATTTTTCTTGACTGCAGCATGGTAGGGTTTAGGGGCTGAGGCAGAGTCAGGAATGGGAGACCTAAAGCTTACACAATTTGGGGGGTGCTGAGAAAAAGAAAAAAAATTGGAAGGCAAACATTTACTTAGAGTGAGAAAAAGTGAAAACAAAATACTGGAGCCTTGGGACTTCAGTTAACTTTTTAAAAAAAATCTCTTTAGACAATTTACAACAAACAAAAACAAAAAGCTGCTTATTTAGGAATACTTTCTGATTGCAACCTGGCTTATCTATTCCACCTGGAGCCTGCTGCAACTCCCAGCACCTCCTACACTATCTGTGCACGTGGGAGGCCCTGAAACTTGAACTTCAGTAGCCGAGGGGTGTGGCTGCCCATGGGTGCAGGGAAGCGGGCGTCTCCGTGGGGGTTAATTAGCCTCCCTCTCCCTTTGGAACACCGCAGGACTGTGGGCAGGAAGCGGTGGTGGATTCACTGATCACGTATGAAATAGGTTGGGAAGCCCCTAGGGACCCTGGGAACCCACCAGCAGCCTGAGCTGGCTGAGGGCAGCTTTCAATTCCTGATATGTCTTCATTCCCAACTTCAAGTGGTGACCAGAGTCGGCTCCAGATTAGAGCATCTTAAACTTTTCTCATGCACGGATCCCCTTAGAACCTAGACCTTCCCTCCATTTTTTATGACAGAAACTCCTCTTCCAGAAACTCCTCTACCAATATTTCTTTGTCAGCCTCCAGGGAATGGGGACTTCTGTTCCCACTGCCCCTCTTGGGTAGGTCTGGAAGAGGGATGTTCTGTCCCTCTGCCAATCCCACTTACCGGCTTCTCACAGTGAAGAGGAATTGCTACTGTGACTGTCCACATTCTCTGGTGCATTTAATGACAGGAACCGAGATTCAGCTTCTTTTCTCCTGGTGCCCAGCACAGCAGATTCCCTTCCCTCCTCTGTTCCCATGAGTCAAAGCATGTGTAAGGCTCAGCCTGCCTTTCTGAGCTCTTCATGGTTTCAGCTCCTCCAGCTCTACCTGGAGTCTCAGGAATTCAGTTAGCTTTCTTTTAAGATCTCTTTGGACAATTTATGGGAAAAAAATATGCTTATTTAGAAACTCTTCCTGATTGCAACCTGGAACCTGCTCCCCCTGGAACTTTCTGAAGCTTCTGGCATTATAGGGAAGTGTGAGAAAGACTAGGCATCTTTTCTCGTGTGGCTAAGGGATAAGAGAGTTTGGTATGCCCCACAGACTGCAACATTCCGTAGGAGGAGGAAGTCCTACTCGGGTCTCTTGTGCATTGGCTCACGTTACTGGAGAAGCTCTACATTGTAAAGCCATCAGATGCTGGCTCAGACATTCGGGCTTACAGCTTTATTTTTTTTAGTGAGTATTTTTCCTTGACTTCCTCTCCCTCATTTGAGAATGCAAAAGGAAGGAAAATGAGTGACAGGATTCAGCCACTGGAACCCTGTTAGTGTCCTAAATATTCCCATGTATACTCATGCAATTTTACATATAATTACAGGGATATCGCAGATCTTTCTAAGGAAAGCAAAGAGTTCATTTAAAGCAGCTCTTCTTAGACAGAAATGTCCATGCCAGTCTCCTGGGATCTTTTTAGAATGCAGACTCTGATTCTGTAGGGATGGGGAGGGCCTTGGAATCTGCATTTCTAGAAAGCTCCCAGGTAATGCCAAAGCAGCTAGCCAGTACCATCTAGAACCTTGTTCCCCAAAGGTGGTCCATGGATCAGTGGCATCACCGTCACCTGGGAGGTTGTTTAAAATGCAGAATCCCCGACCTCACCCCACACCTATGGAAACAGAAACCTTGGCCACCACTAGGTATCTGTCTTGCCTTTTTTTCCCCTCCACCAACTCCTCCCAGGGTTATGTCATAGAGACAGTTTGTTACAGCTGCACTGGGCAGGACTTGGTTAACTTAGGGGCTGGTTGAGTCGGAAAATCGCTAATTTCCCCAAGGAGCCTTGGAGATGGCGCTGGCAGCTGGCCCTCCTCTCTGAGTAGTTGGAGGTGGCAAAGGGGGCCTCAGGTGATGCTTGTGGAGGGTAATGTGGCTGAATTAATGATGATGCAGGAGCCTTCACAGGAGTGTTTCTTGACTCTTTTAATTGCACCATTTCTCAACCTTAATGTTGCCTCACTGCCATTTCTGAATTATATATCCCAACACTTACAGAGATACACATACCTCAGATTAATTCTCCCGTTCCAACTGATAAACTCCCTAACACATAATGTAGACTCATTTATCTTTGCCCTAATCTAAGTAAACTCTTTTTCTTCTCCTCTGTCAACCAGAAAGCTTTGAGAAAATTCGTCTCCAGACTACAACCCTGTTACACTGTTCACACAAGCCCATTCAGAAGCTTCCAAAGGAAATCAGAGCTGGTAAAATTCTCAGTGCATCCCTATGTTTCAGGTTTCATCCAGATGGTTACTGAATAAGGATGGATAATACTTTGTTCAAAGACATGTTTCCACAACATGTCTCCTCTTTTACCTCCACCTTGCCATCCACTGCCACCTCCACCAGCTCGAATTACGTTTTGACTCTTTGGTTTAAGAGTTATCTGGTTTATTTGCTGTTCTCTCCAGTTAGTATATCCATCTGTCTTCTTAGCCTTCCTAGTCTAACTTTATGAGATTCTAAGGGACTTAGGCCAAGGTAACTTACCCCAAGACAGCTTCTTCCTCCCCTGGTTTCCTCAAGCACAAGAGAAAGACCCACAGCTTTGATTCTGCCTCTTTGGTTCTATCTATTGCTGCTCCTGCCACCTCCTTGGTTTCATCTGGAGAACCTGGGGTCTTGCTTTCTCAAGTTCATGACACCCTGTGGGGTAATTTCTGCTCCAGTTAACATTTGTGGGCACATCTGCCTTTCTTCTGTCTGGACCTACAGTCTTCCCAGATCCTTCCAGACTCATCTGGTTCTCTTGAAACTCATCTTCTTGCATTCCTCTGGCTGCCTCAGTATTTGTTAACGACCTCATGTCCACCTGGACTTCCAGTCTTTGTGCTGTTCCTTCCAACCAGTCCTATCCTAGTCTGGTTCAGGACCTGGCAGGACCCAAACTCCCATCAGAATCCAGACATGGGCTTCCTTCTCCAGGTGAGCCTCCTCCAGGGACTTGGGCTTAACCCCTTATGATCCTCCCCTTCTTCACCAAATGAAGCCCAAGAACAGGGGGCATTCGAAAAGCCCTGTTGATGACGATCCAGTGACAAGCCATCAAGCTCTCTTATTTTGGATTTGGGTGTATGGATGTGGGCAGAGAGTGAAGCACAATCTTTCTTTCCACTGACATCTTGGCTAAAGACTGAGGAATCCTCACCATGGTCCATATTAAAATGAGTTCAGAATTGGCCCAAATATGAGACCACAGAGGTATGATTTTTTTGTCCTTGTTCCTTTTTTGGGGGTGGGGGGAAACACCGAACCAAATGTGGGGTCTTGGTAACTTCCCAGACTGTGGCAAAGCATGGGAGAGAATCAGCTGTTTTAGGACATATCAGGGAGACAGGAATAAAAGATGGAGAAGGGATGAATTTACAGAAGGAATCAGTGGTCACTTTGTTCCTTGATGGACCCTTAACTTCATGGTCAGCCATTTCAACACTGATCGCAAAGCCCCCATAGAATTCTTCATCTCCTTGACCATTTGCTCAGCTAAGCCCCTGCTCTGAATACATTGCATTGTCATGCTTCTGTACTCCTTGGCTTCAGGGTGTTTCTAAAGAGAGATGGTGGTCACACTCAGATCTTTACTACTGGGTCTCAATGGGGGCATCACTGACACAGCGAGGCTCCCTTCATCATTTCATGATGACTTCAAGTCCTTCACTTCGTTCCTACCTCGTCTTTCTCAGCAACTAACCTCACCTCCTATTTTACTAAAACAAAATCACCTCAACCAGGGAAGAGAGAATGGAGGTAGAATGCAAGTGGGAAAGAGTCAAGGAAGAATGTGGAGAGGATGGGCTGAGAGGGGAAAGGTTTGGCTGCATGGAAGTATATGATCTTCCCAATCGCAGGCCATGGAAGGAGGAGGAAAAGGCTAAGAGAGCATGGAGGCTTGGCAGCTCCCGACATAACCCCTTGGAGCTATAGCTAGCCTGCTGGTAACTTCACCTACTCCACAATGCCGTCATGCCCTCCTGGCAACAAGGAGGTGGGAGTGAAGATTTCTGTGGCAGCAGCTTGAATTTGCACATCAGGGACAAAAGAGCCTTCATTAACTTTTATTGACAGGCACAGCAAACTCTGACTATGATGAAAACTATAACAAAGCCCCTCACGGGCTCCTGGTACCTCTAAGGACCTTCAGGGTCAAGAATTGAGTATCTCGTTTCTGAGTTGCATAAGCTGAAGGCAATTGCTGAGCACTATCTTCAGATGGGAAGAACAGATGCAAGAGTTTGAGGTGGCATCTGGAAGGACTGTTTGGATGGTTGGGAGTGAGATTATAGGGCCCTTGAGGTAATCTGGGAGAAGGAGATGGAAAGTTCAAACCCCACAGCATCATTCAAAGAAGGATGGTCTTGTCTGTTTCAAACATTGCTCTGAGTGAGAGAATCCTGTGATAAATGCCTTCTGAACTCATATGCATTTTTGATCAGGGCTGACCTTTGCCTCTGGTCTCATCATATATTTCTTTCTCTCTTCACCTTTTCCCTCCTTTGTGCCCTCTTTTCTGGCTTTTTTCCTTTACCAGTTGAGTCCATCCAGATACACAAAAACCAGGCTGCACATTTCAAGCATAGAGGTACCACTACGTGGAACAAGTTACAAAACCCCTGGGAGGACTGAGAGAGCAAAAATAGGAGGACGAGCTAACCCAGAGTGAGAAATTTCAGGAGGCTGCTATCACCCTGAGGGCTGGAGGAACCAAAGTGAGCAGGTGGTACTGGCAGAGCCCTTGAGCATTCCGGCTATTCAAAGAAATTCCAAAGCACTGCAGAAACCAACAAGAGGCTGCTGGAGGCTATGGCCACTATAGCTGCTGGATCCAGGGCCATCCCTGGGACCTGCAGGGTCAGCTGCCTCTGACTGGCACCCACTTCTGGGTTAGAGCCCAGCGTGGAAGTGCATGAAATGTGCTAAGAGCAGATTGTCAAGTGATAACATTTCCTCACTTCTTCTACCTCTTGTCATTTCTTCTCTTAATCTTCCTTTTCCTTTTCTTTGTTTCTTCCCTTACTCCTTTCACTTTACCAGCATTCATTGAGTACTCACCACATGCCAGGAATTCTACTGGAATGGGGGTGGGATGGGGAAGGAATTCAGAAACATAAAGACAACGACTGTGTCCTCAAAGAGCTTCTAGATCAGAAATACCCTCCTTCCTTTGCCTTTCCAGAATTACTTCTGGAAATCAGTCATTCTAAGTTCCCTCTATCTTTCTCTTGCTTAGGTACTCTTTTTCCTTCCCCACCCCCTTCCCGGCCCTGATGTTTTTGCTATCTGTGTCCATTTACTGTGTGATCTTCTGTATCTACTTTTCTTTTTTTTTCTTCTTTTCTCATTTGGGTATTTTTGTTCAAACATTTTAGGGCAACCTCTGACCAATTCACTTAGTCAGTGAACATATACTGAGAATCTATAATGTACATTGAATCTGTATTTAAATTGAACCATGCCAGGAGTAGTAAGAGGTAAAAGACATATTACACAGAGTCTTTACCCTCAAGAACCCTACAGTTTAGTGGGGAGATCCTAATGGTACATGACACAGTGGACAGACTCTTGTTGCCCTAAGTGGAGGGGCTGACTCCCTGAAGGCTAACTGCAGAGCAGACAAGAGGGTCATGAGTGGGGAACAGGGGTCAGGGCAGACTCATGGGGAAGGAGGCTTGGCTGGGATGTGAGGAGTGAGGATGTAATTAGGAGGTGGGCACACAAATCATCTTCCCCGCTCTTGCCCCCAGGCTGCTGCCACATTCGGCCTCTGGGCTCTGTAATCCTCCTAAGCTAGGAGGCAGAAATGCAGGGTCCTCGGCCCACCCTGTTCCATGCAGTCTAGGTCACCTGTCTCACCTGTGACAAAGGACTACTGTGATGGTTTGAAGCTATATGGACCCCCAAAAAGTATATTTTTAAAACTAATCCATTCTTGTGGGTGTAAACCTATTGTAAGTAGGGCCTTCAGATTACATTACTTCGGTTAATGTGTGGTGTAGGGTGGGTCTTAATCTTCTTACCAGAATCCTTTAAAAGAGAATGCAATTGAGAGAGAGAGCCTTGAAAGCCACAAGCTGAAAGCAATGAAACCCAGAAGAGAAGGGAGAGACCAGCAGATGCCACCATATGCCCTGCCATGTGACAGAGGAGTCCAGGATCCCAGGCAACTGGTCTTCAGGAAGAAAGCCTCATCTGATAATACCTTGATTTTCATGGCCTCAGAGCTGTAAGTTTGTAAGCTAATAAATCCCCATTGTAAAAGCCAACCCATATCTGATATATTGCATTCTGCAGCCTTGCAGACTAAAACAGATACCAACTCTTCACCCGGATGTAGGGACCAGGCAGAGACCACATCTTGTAACCATCACACTGACCTTCATGGAAACAAATCTACAACATGCTGGTCCAGCTCTCCAGGGCTCCATCCTTTCCTTTCCTACTCAAGGAAGCATTTTGGAATTCTAGTGGGTGCAAGTAACTGGTCCAATTTATTATAAATTTTTAAAAGGCAATCATACTGATGCCCAGGAGTTGCTGGAGACTTTGGAGGGACCCCCAGGTTTATTCTTCTGGTGGGCCTCTTTGTAGCCCTGGCGTGGTTTACAATCTTTCCTTGCCAGCCAAGCAGTGCACAGAGAGTAAGGCCTCCTGTGAGAGAAGACTTTCTTCATGGCCCGAGTGAAGAAAAACTGCCAAGCTGACATGTGGGGCAGAGGCTGAGCTGGAGGTGGGCTGCTCTTTGCCCCCTGCCCCCATTCCTCTGCCACCAGCACACCCTCTCTTCTGCTGCCCCCACAGACATGTTCATAGCTGCAGACACCTCCAGATCCATCGGTTGTCCCAGTAATGAACAGTGACAGCTCATCATATTACCAGCTTGCCTTTCTGGCAAGGAGGTTAAGGCTGGTGAGGCTCATTAGCATCCTCCTGGAAGGCGACCAGGCGGTCTCCCTCGTTCCCCTCCCAGAGCCCTCATCTTCCTTCCCTGGTTCCCCATGACGGTCCTCAGCTGTGTGTCTCCTTCCACTGGTGTGTCGTGAGCTGTTATGGAGAGGGTCACAAGCCATTTGTTGTTCAATAGTATCATCAGAGGAAAGCATGTGCATGGTATGTTTTTAATATTTATAATAAATTGGAGTAGTCACTTCTTTTCTCTAGAATTCCAAGGTGATTTCCTGAGTAGGAGAGTAAAGCATGGAGACAAGACCTGGGCCCATGCTCTGGCTTTTGCCTTGGGAATGTGAGAGTGAAGGTCATCCATGAGAGCTGTTGTCCATGAAGGGAGGTTGAGAATAAGATTTCTGACTCTTCTCCTGCCCTTGACTGTTGGCTGAGGGTAGGCAGAGAAGCAGTGGGATGTCATGGATTTTCGGAAGGAACCCTGTCTTCCTACAAACTGGGTTGGGAAATCTGAGCATCTTGTGACCTCAGGATATTTGGATCAGGTACAAGGTGCAGTTTTTCTAATACAGATTTTAAAAAATGTTTTATGAAATTATAAATGTACACACAGAAAAATGCGTAGAAAAATACTATACAGTGAATCTTTGCAAATTGAACTCACCCACATAATCAGCTCCTAGATCATAAAACTACATAACCAACACTCCTAGGGCCCCTCATGGCCCACTTCCAGTCACCAGCCCTTCCTTCCATGGGGGTAACCACACCTTGACTTCTAGCAGCATAAAGTATTTTAGTTTGTTTTTGTAATGTTTATATAAAATTATAGATATCTGTATCTCTATCCATATCCTATCTCTATCTCTACCTGTATAATTATAGCTATAATCTTTGAGTCTGGCTTCTTTTGCTCAACATTGTTGGTAAGATCCATTCATCCATATTGTTGTGTGTGGTTGTGCTGTTGTATTGTACCATAGCTGTCTAGGATTTCTTTGTATGTCTATACCTCTATGTATCCATTCTACTATTTATTGGCATTTGAGGGCTCCAACAAATAGTGCTTCTATGAACTTTGTAATACATTTCTTTGGGTGAATATATATACTGATTTCTTTGGAGTATGTACCCAGGAATAGAATTGGTGCATCATATAGTATGCATTTGTTAAGTGCTGTTGATGCTGCCAAACAGTTTTCCAAACGTGTTATATCAATATACATTCCCACCAGCAGTGTATGAGAGTTCTAGCTGCTTCACGACCTCACCAACCCTTGGTTGTCTAAAAGTACACTTTTATTTTAATTCATTTCTCGTTTGTTGGTACAGTGTTTCACATCACTGTTTTGTGTTGCATTTTCCCAGTGATTAATAAAGTCAAGTCTATTTTGTTTTATGTTTAATGGTCATGATATATCCATTTCTGTGAGGAGTCTATTAAAACCTTTTGCTCATACTTACGAAAAATGGTTGCCATCACACTCTCTTAATGGTGGCTTTCGGTAAATAGAAGTTGGTCACTGCATAGTGACTGATTTATCAATAGTTTGACTTTATGGCTAACCCTTTTGTGCCTGATTTAAGAACCCTTTATTCCAAGGCCACAGAAATGTCTCTTGTGAAAACCTTTAAGTTTTATCTTTCATGTTTCTAACAGAGATTTAAATTAAACTTCTTTTCATCTTTTGTAGATGCTCTTTCCCAGTGAACCTACAGAGTGACTGAGGGGAAATACCCCCTAACGGTTATGAGTGAGTGTCTGAGATCAGGCTGCCAGAGTCTTCCAATTACTAGCTCTGTGACCTTGGGCAACTGTTTAACCTCTCTGTGCCTTAGGGGGTATAGCAGTTTGATATAGTTATGAATTCCAAAAAGAAATACTGGATTATGTTTGTAAAGTGGTCTTTTCCTCTGGGCACATTAGATTATATTGGATTGCTTAATCAAGTAAACCTCTTGTGCCAGTAGGGCATTGAGTCCCTGCCCTTTGGTGGGTGGGGACTCACAGATAAAAAAGACAAAAGACATGGCAAAGGAGAGATTGGAGGGTTCTTAATGTTGGTGTTTTGATGCTGGAGTTTGATGCTAAAGTTGGAGTCCTGGGAAGAGAGGAACCCTAACCCTGGAAAGAAGCAAGCCCTGGGAAGAGAGGGAACCTAAGCCCAGAGAGAAGAAGACCTGGGAAGAGAGGAACCCGGGAAGCCTGAACCCTGGCAGACGTCAGCAGCCATCTTGCTCCAACACGTGAAAATAGACTTTGGTGAGGGAAGTAACTTATGCTTTATTGCCTGGTAACTGTAAGCTCCTACTCCAAATAAATAGCCTTTATAAAAACCAACCAATTTATGGTATTTTGCATGAGCACCCTTTGGTTGACTAATACAGGGGGTAATAGTTTTGACTCCCTCATGGGTTTTCTTGTGAAGATTGTGTTAATACATGTACAATGCTAAGAACGGCATCTAGCACCAAAAAAAAAAAAAAAAAAGGCATTAATTATTATTGGGCTAAATGAAGAAGTAAAGGGAAGAAAAAGAGAGAAGAGGAAGGTCAGTGTGTTGGAAATTTTGGAGAAGATGGAGGGGAAAGGATAGATAACCACTCATATCTACCCATCTCCTAAGTTCGCTCATGGACCATAGACTTTCAGAGGGTAAAAGCAAGGAGGTCCCAGAAGTTTGCCCTGGGAATGCAGGGCAACAAAGCTCAGGTGGTAAAGAAGCACCTGGGCCACCTTTTCTCCTTCTCCTGGCACTGGGGAGAACAGATCACAGGCCCACTGATTATTTTCATGTTGAGTGGATGACGATCTATTAAACCAGCTCTATACGAAGAGCAGCTGTGGTTTGGAGAGGACTCAGCTATGCTGACAATCCAACAACACAGCTCTCCATCTCACTTTCCAAGATGCAGATCCTCATCTAGTGGCCTGAGGTGGTTTTCCCAGAATTGGGCTCAGGGGGAGAGTGGGCACTTCTCCCTGAGCCCGGAAGCAGAGCC
Source organism: Dasypus novemcinctus (assembly GCF_030445035.2). Taxonomy (NCBI): domain Eukaryota; kingdom Metazoa; phylum Chordata; class Mammalia; order Cingulata; family Dasypodidae; genus Dasypus; species Dasypus novemcinctus. The sequence goes on along the minus strand of NC_080693.1, from coordinate 21,986,914 downwards.
TTTAGTACCAGAGCTTCTAGTTCCTGCGGGCTTCTGCCTCTTCACGCTTCCTCTGCCCTGTGAGGATGGCCTGTTGTCTTCTCTCTCTCACTTTCTTTCATTTTTGTTCTTTCACTTTGCCTCCCCACAGCAATGAGTTATTTCCAACCCACAAATCCAGTTAAAATCCTCACAGAGGTCAACTTGATTAGCCTTTATGGCATTGGTCATACAGAATGTGATCACCCGTTAGCAATTTTCTGGAACCATTTGCCTCTATAAGCAACAGTGGGAAGGAACTTGTCAGAAGGGATTTAGGGTGTCAGGTTGATGGGGGTGTCTAATGCAAAAAAGAAGTAGAGACAAAAGGCAGAAAATTAGTTTACAATGAGTACATGAATTAGCGACCAGTGGCTCTCAAACTGAAATGTGTATCACCTGGAGGGCCACCCCCAGTGTCTGACTCTGAGGGTCTGGAGTGGGACCCGAGAAACTGCAGGCGAGACCAGCCTGAGCAGAGAGATGTCCTGGTGCTGATGAGCCTGGGGTGTTTCATCTACTGAAAGAAGGTTCTGCAATTTGGGTGTCAAGGAATAGGCTCCACCCCTGGGTGTTTTTTTTGGCAGGATCCCATGGAACTAGGAATCTTACAGAAACCTAGGACTCCCCTGGCTCAGGAAGAAAACACACGTTTCAGGGAACCTGGCAGCCTGGTGACTGGGTTTTCTGGCTACCCTTTCAGTGGAGTTGCTTGGCTGCTCCTAGAACTTGGCTCTCCTCTTCTGCCTCTCTCCTCCCTAATGGATGAACTTCCAAAGTTGGAGGAGATGACAGAAGGTCTGATCATTCAGCTTCTGACATGACCTCCCTACCCCCAATGGCCATTTTACAGATCAGGAGACCGAGGTCCAGAGAGGGAACACAAGTTTTGCAATGTTATCTGAATGATGCTGCGGGCCAGGAAGGACCCCTCTCCAAGCCCCAGTCTCCTTCACACTCCTAAATCCCTTCTCCACACTTCAGCTGAGAGGACCTGAGCTAATTTCAAGGGCTCTCAATGACCATTTGCAATTAACTGCATGGGAAACGTCTCCAGTCAATTAGCGTTGGCACGTTTCCAGGGCTGTCACCAACCTGCTCTGGAGCAATCAGACTTAATTATCTTGTTGTCTTTTTTTAAAATGTTAATCTCATTTGCGAAGGTTTCTGTAAACAATTATGTAAGCAGAAACTTTTAATTTGAACGAAGCAAATTTGGATGGAGCAACTGTATTTTACAAACAACTCACAACTCGAAGGCTTTACGCCCTCACTTGAGTCCTACACTTATCAACAAGCGTGCATCTCCTAGAAATCTCTAGAACATTATTTCCAAGGAACAAACACTTGGACAGTTCTGAAGGGAAACACCTTTTCTTTTAAAACCACCCTAGAGCTAAGAGAGGACAACTGATACGTTGTTTGGGTTCAACTGCTATGGGCTCAACAATAAACTCACTAAATAAAACTAAACAGCCGTTTAATAGTGGTAACAAATGGTTACTTTGGGAGGAAGCAAGATGGAGTACAGCATTTGAAAAACTAGTTCCACAGAAGGTGAGCAGGTGTTGTTTCTGCCTGCTTACTATCCATTCTTCCACTGGGAACAGCACCCTTACTTTCTTTAGGAATCACCCCTGTGCCAGTCTCAGTCCTTGTGTTTCAAGGAAGGTTGGGGCCAGCACCACCCAGCTCCAGGGGTGGGGTGGCTGGACAATGGGACTGCCTTATCTAGACACAGTTGTTGGCTTGGGATGGACAAAAGACCTCAGTTAGACCAAGGAGAGGCAACCATTGAGGCTTTTTCTAGGACAATGGGGCAAGAGCAGGTCTCTTTCTTTGGGTGGTGCTAGGTTGTAAGAATGCGTGTCTGGGCCTGTTAGTAGCTGTGTTGTCACTTCATAAGGGTCACTCTGTGAAAAAAGACAAAACAAAGGAATCCAGAGCAGTGTGAGAGCCAGGGAGAGTGAGAGGTAATGATTGATTCCTGAAGCCATTTTTGAATTGACTACCTGGATAAAGGTACATCCTTGACCTCTAGTTATTGGGACAAGAATTCATTTTTTTCCTCCCTAATCCAATTTACCTTGTGTGTGTCACAATCCAAAGTGTCCTACTAAACATAGTATTAGAGGATAAAAGTTTTCCAGGGCAAAAATTACGATTCAACTGTTTGTGAGTAACCACATGCAATCAGTACAACTCCATTTCCAATGGAACCTCTCTCAATAGCTGAATGAGAAACCAAGGTGGAATTAATTTGCTTGAAGGAGTACTTTGCATTTTACCTTTACTCCTCCATAGACCTGGGGTTCCTGGAGCTTTATCTTCAGAGTGCACAAAAATTTGAACTCTCAGTGGCTTCCCTTTCAGGTCCACTTCTCTGATGATCTCCCCAGAGAAGACTTAGCTGTACCTTGCTAGATGGAGTCTACTACCATCTCCACTCCCTTTTGCCACGCAAAGGATGCTGGCCAGGAAGGCTGCTACCTTGTCCCTATTTGCTGATAACTGCCTATGTGAACTTGGACAAGTAATAATGCTACTCTGTACCTGAATTTCCCCACAGCAAGTTGGGCTAGCTTTGGCATGGTTCCCAGGTATCCAAATTGTGATGCCACCCTCTCCCTGTGGGAACCCCTTTCCAGGCCTCGTTTGAGTCCTTGTAAGGATTTTGTATCTGGCAGCCCCACTCCCAGGGCCCTCACACCCCTGATTCAATCAGGAACCCAGAAGCTCTCAGCCCTCCCCACTATAGCCTGGGTTCACCAAGGCTGCTGCTTTCCCCCAACCAAAGCCAGGATGCCCTTGGAATGCCACACCCCACCGTAACTATCTAATTGTTGCTTTCACACTTCTGTTTCCCTTAGCCTTTGGCATTGGCTTAGAAAGAAGAGCGAATTCTACGCAGAGAATTTACTATGACTGTGATCTTGGTCCCAGCAGGCTCTGTGGAGGATCTGAGAGAGATGGGAGTCGGCATGTACTCCGAGTTCTGGGAAAGCGCAAGGGGTGGGGCTAGATAGACGGCTTTGTACCTGTGACAGCAGATGCTCATCACACTGTTGAAAAGTGAGCAAGCAAAGCAACCCCCAGTGTGAACTTGAAGGAAAACAAGAGAAGAGATAGCAGGCCCAGGGCTCATGCTTCTGGGCCATGCAGCTTAGCCTTTTTGTGGGGGAGTGGGGGGAAGAGTTGAACTTTAAGGCTTCACTTGTGTCCTGTAGGGATGAGGAAGATGTTGTGTCCTTGGCAGGGGGCTATGGGACATCTGCCAGCCCCACGTCATGCAGTGCAATTGGCCGTCTTGGCTCTCTGCCCAGTTCTGAGCATCTCCTCGGTCCTGTCCAGCCCACTGTGGGATCGATAAACATTTAAATGTCATGCTTCCAGGGGCCATCAGTCATAGTAAATGTTGTTGCTCAATAAATGTTACCAGAGGGTAACAAAATCTCTCCTGTAGATGTTCTTTTGGCACTATTTTCTCTCTTGACCCTTCCTTTGGGATCATCCCCAGGCCTTCCTTGACTTCAAAGTGTACTAGGAAAGGATGAGGAGCTGTGTGGTAGACTGAATTATGTCCCACCTGTGGTGGTCATCTTACCTGGCAAAAGGGACTTTGCAGATGTGATTAGGTAAAGGATCTTGAGATGGGGGAGACTATCCTGGGTCATCTGGGCGGGTCCCATGTAATCAGAGGGGTCCTTATAAGGGAGTAGAAGTCAGAGATGGTAAGCTGATATGGGAGCAGAGGGGAAAAAGGAGATACAATGCAGGACCATGAACTAAGGAATGTGGGAAGCCTCTAGAAGCTGGACAATGCAAGGAAATGGATTCTCCCCTAGAGCTTCGAGAAGGAACGCAGCTGCAACAATACCTGGATTTTGGCCCAATGAGACCTGTCTCAGAATTCCAACCACCAGAAATATATAAGATAATAAAGTTTGTGCCGCTTTAAGCCAGTAAGAGTGTGTTAGTTTGTCACAGCAGCAATAAGAAATATAGGCCACTTCTGGGCTTGAAGCAAATCGTGGTCTTTTTCCCAGAGCGCTGGGCCCTCAGGAGCTGACTTCCTAAGCCCATGAACCTTGTGGCAGTCATTGGTGCTGTTTCTCTCCACTCTGGCAAAGGGTAAGATTGCACTTCCTCATTCTCTGTGATTGACCAGCTCTGACCCATGAATTGTGAACAGAAGTGACATGTGTCATTTTAGACTGGAGCATTTGATTGCTGATGTAAGACCCTCTCAAGATCTCTTTTCCCTCTGATATAGTCACCCAGGATCTTCAACATGGTGGGTTCTCCATCAGCCTGAATCCCTGAGTGAGTGCAATGAGCTGAGCTCTCTGCCATCTTCAGTGGACATGTAGCATGGGCAAGAAATGCACTTTGCTATTTTAACCTACTGAGATTTGGGGGGCCATTTGTTACCACAGCATAACCTAACCTATCCTAACTGATACAGGCTCCAAATAGGTGTGAAATTTGAAAGAAAGGGGCAGATAGCAACCTATCCCTTCCTCTTATCTATCCCAGGCATTTGAAAGATTATACAAATTTTGTAGCAGGAAGAAAAACTGTCCTTTTAGTCTAAGAATGGCCATTTTTGCAGCAATGGAGAGACTTCCAATCATGTCTCCAGGAGGGTCCTACCACACAGAGAACGGGGGCATTTTCCTGAGCTAATGGGTGTTCTCTTCCCTAGCAGAACATCCTCAGGGAACCTTCTGTTCTTGGGACAGAAAGCAGAGAGAATTGTTGGAGAGGAAGTTGTAAATGTCTCGGGACCCAAGTAGAAGTATAACAGCTGTTTTATTTGCTCATCCTGGAAATGTGTCCAGAAAATGTATCAGGCTTGGAAAAGTGGCAGGCGGTGGGGTTGTGCCTGCAGCGGTGGTCCAGAGACTTTGAATGACAACAAGGCTGCGGGCTGTTCTTCCAGAGGGCACTTGTGGTGTCAAGTTCCAACCTCTGTGGGGGGGCTGGGTGGCTGAGCCAGCACAAGCTGCAGGAGGGAGGTAGTCTTGTGTGTCTGGGGTGTGGGAGGGGACAGAGAGGAAGCAGGGCATCACCCTATGTCTGGCTGAGAGGAGATTCCCAGGGCACTGCTTCCAAGAAACAAGGGGAAGAAAAACACCAACAAATGGCAGAGACTAGGTTTCTTCTGGTTACTCCTACCCCAGTTCCTGGCAGGGTGTGTCCTAAGGGTCACTCACTGGGGTGAAAGCGTGACTCCTTCTTTCCAGCACAGAGAGCCTCGAATCCAGTGTTTCTGACCCAGCTCTTCTAGCACTTCTCCAGATTCCTCTAAAGATGCATAGGATGGACAAGGAGGGTCTTCAATCAGTGACTTCTGCACTGCAGGGTTTCAGAACTGGCCTCAAAGAGCCCTACTTCAAAGTGCCTTCACTTGTACTGTCTCAAGCTATGTTTCCAGAAGGGGGGCAGGCTGTGCCATTCAGAGATCAATACCAAAACTTGGGGGAGAAGGCAGGAAGAAGACAAGCTCTGTCCTATCATCCAGGACCTAAAGTTCTGCCACAGAAGCTGTCCTTGTGGCAGAGGTTGGCTTTATCTTGGAAGGAGCCATGGTTTCATCAGGCACTTTCTGAGTTACATCCCTGCCTCTCCCTGTCCCCATTTGTCACCCCCTTTTCATGAATCACAATCTTACAAAAGAGGTGGTTTCCAGATAGGTGAGTTGGCACTGAACATATCTCTCCATTTTAAGCTAGATTAACACTGAGCATCCTCCAGGGCCAAATGTTCTTCAGGGGGCACAATTACACATTTTTCTTCTTCCTTGTCACCCCTCCTACTGGCAGCGACTCCATCAGCAGCTCCGCACTGGCTGCCCCAGGTCACCTGTCTGGCAACAGGGGCTCTGGGTTTGCTGCTGACCCTGGATTCTGGGTCACTTGGAATTCTGAGCAGGTTCCCGAAAGTTATCTCACATCCTGGAAACGCTCTTTGTATTCTCTTCATGACAATACCTTTCATTCATTTCACATATATTATTGTATTCACTTCTAACAGGCTTTTTAAAAATTGCAAAATAAATCTCCAGAGGGCACGAACAGTATTTGCAGTTCCTTTCCCACTACTGGGAAAACCATTTACACAAACATTCAGTTAAGGACGCCACAGCTTTTGGCAAACACAGTAGACTTTTTTTTATGCTTTTCCATCTCTTCTTTCTCCCTCTGCTTTTCCACAGTGTGTGTTACCCTTTTAGAATGTCCATCTCCTGATTATATGAGGTACATCCCCACTTCAGGGTTTCTATGGTCTCAGGAAGTACTTAAGCCCAGCATACTTATTTTTTGTTCTGGTTTTACTCTCTTTCCTTTGAACAAGGCACTGTTAAAAACTGCAATTTCCTTTTTCCTCCCCAGGAAAGCCTTCCCTTCCTCCTAATCTTTCTCAGCTCTCTCTAAAACTCATGTCACATTTTCTGAGGACAGGTGTGCTCCCATGTAAGCTCTTTGGGTCCTACAGGTATTTCTTTCCTCAACCTCCTTGAAATCAAATCATATGTTCATTTATTCACTTACCCATTCCACAAAATGTTATACTGAACACCTACTATGTGCTAATTACTGAAGATGCAACCAGAAATAAGATAAGCACATGATCTTATATTTTTATGGGGAGACCAGAAAATATTTGAATTATTAAATTTCCTTATATCAGGATATTGATACATGCTCTGAAGAAAAAGCAGAGTCAAGTGAAAAAGAGTGGTGGGAGGTCAGATAGTTTTTACATGGCTAAAGAGACCTCTTTGATGGTGTGTTGCTAAAGCAGAGACCTGAACAAAGCAGGCAGGCAGTGGTGCACTCCAGGAGGAGGCAAGGCCACGTACGAAAGCCTGAAGGTAGGGACATGCTTGACGTGTTCCAGGAACAGCAAAGATGCTGGTATGCTGGAGCTGGGTGAGTGAGGGGAAGAGGCTGGAAGGTGAGGTCAGCGAGGTAGGATGGGGGCCTTTGGAGTAGATCTAGATAGGAGAAGACCCAAGGTGTGTGGGGGCATGAAGAACAAGGACCTGATGTAACCTGACTCACATTTGAGAAGGATCACTCTGGCTGCTGGGTAGAGAATGGAGAGTAGACAAGGACAGAGAGAGTCTATTTAGAAGGCTATCATGGGAGTCCAAGAAAGATAATTTTCACTTGAACAAAGATGGGACTGGTGGAGATCAGGAGATGTGATTTCGATGCAAAGTAGAGGTGATAACAATTGCTTATAGACAGGAATTAATGAATGAGGGAAAGAGAGGATTGAGCACCATCACTATGATTTTGGTCTCAGTAAAACCAGGTGAAACATGTTACTGTCAACTGAGGTGAGGATATCAGTGGAGAAGCAACTTATGGGGGACTGCAGGACATCAGGGTTCAGATTGGAACATATTAGGATTGGTACATACATAGACATGTGGTGAAAGCAAGTAGATAGTGAAATCTTGACGTTACAGGGGATATGGAAACCAGAGATATAGATCAGGGAATCAGGGTATAAATAATGTTGGAAGCCATTGATCTGGGTGGGAACACTAGGGTATAAGTGATACAGGAGAAAAAAAAGCAGTCCAGGACTTAGCCTTGGGGAATTTCAAAATTTAAAGGTCAAGAAGAGAGACGGGAATTAGTGAAGAAGATTTAGAAGCAGCAGCCAGTGATATAAAAGGAAAATCAGTAGAGTAATGGTTCCCAGAGGCCAAGTGAAGGAAATATTTCAAGAAGGAGGGTATGATTCATGGGGTCAACTATTTAGCACCTTATAACAAAATCATAGAGCACAAAAGAATGTGCCCACTTTATAGAGAAGGAATCTAGTACACATCGCAGTGAGGTGATCTGAACAGTTATGCAACTTGTAGGAGATAGAGCCAAGCTTAGGGACACATACCAGTACTTTTCCCCTTAACTTACACCACAAATCTCATCTGCATCATTAAGAGGAGGAAGAGTCCTGTGAGAACCAGGATAGAAATGTTAGAGAGCCATGCAACTCTGCTTTCCTCTGAGAGCCTGAGTTGGGGATCTTAATGCTCTCAAAAGAGAGATGGAGAGACTTGGATGCCAGCTCCCCTTTTCCTGCTGGATCACCTTTTAGGAGGTGTATTAGTCAGCCAAAGGGGTGCTGATGCAAAATACCAGAAGTCTGTTAGCCTTCATAAAGGGTATTTATTTGGGGTAGGAGCTTACAGATATCAGGCCATAAAGCATAAGTTACTTCTCTCATCAAAGTCTACTTTCCTGTGTTAGAGTAAGAAGACTGCAGATGTCTGTGAGGGTTCGGGTTTCTTGGGTTCCTCTCTTTGTGGGTCTTACCTCTCTCTGGACTCAGTGGTCCTCTCTTTGCAGGGCTTGCTTCTCTTTCCTCTTTGTGCTTACTTCCCAGGGTTCCAGCTTAAGACTGGAGCATCAAACTCCAACATTAAAAACCCTCAGCATCAAAAATCTTCAGCTCTGCCCTTTGCCATGCCTTTTTTCTATGAGTCCCTCCAGCCAAGGGGCAGGGATTCAATGCCCTACTGACATGGCCCAATTAAAGCCTTAATCATAATTTAGTCATGCCCAGGTTCAGACCAGTTTACAAACATAATCTAATATCTATTTCTGGAATTCATAACTATATCAAACTGCTACAGAAGGCAAGGGAACAATGATGAAATCAAGGGGCAAGAAGGCTGTACTGTGTAGGAAGTAGCTGTACCTTCCCAGAGGTTGTTGGAGCTGGCCTTTTGAATCATTGCTGCCTGAAACTAAGTGTGACTGAACAGAATGGGGATCTCTCTTTGGATAGCTAGAAATTCTGAGCCTCCAAGAAAATCCCTCTGAAGGCAGATTCCCATTCCCTAATCTTTACTTAATTGCAGGAGTCAGGAGATGCAGTTCAGGGGTTATCTGTGAGATAGGATGTGCAGAGAAAGAGCAAAAAATGTGGCTGATGGGGGTTCCCTTTCCCAATCTGACTGTAGCCAGCTTGCCTGATTTGAACCTCCAAATGGAAAGGGTATAACAGGGAAGGCGAATTATCTGGTTTTAGGGTGATACCAGCCTCACCTGCCTCTGAATTGCACCTTAATCCTCCCCATTGTGCAGCCCAGAACCCAGGAAACTTCATTCTTCTTCAATCCCCACATTGGACCTAGCAAAGTCCTTCCAGTTTTACCTCTGAAGTATCTCTTGAATCCAATCATGTCTTCCCAACACTGCTGCTTTTGCTGGAATGCAAACCATTGTCAACTTTGACAGGATTACTGATAGAGACTCTTAGTCTCCTCACATCTACTCTGAGCCCTCCAGCCAGCTCTCCACATGCAGAGTGAATTTGTTCTCTGTTTAGAAGCCATCAGTGGCTTCCCACTCTTCTTGTGATGACAACCAAACTCCACAACTTGCATCTACCACCACCTTCCTTCTGATCTCAACTCTAGCATCATTATCTCATGAAGACCCCTGACAACTTTGTCTATCATGGTTTCCTTTGTTAGGAATCATAGGAAATGTCATCATAGAATGAGATTCCTTCCCTTCCTAGCACTTAACTCAATTTGTAATTATGAAATTAATACTATGGTTATTTGATTAATATGTGCTTTCACTGCTGGACAGTAAGGCCCATGACCGGTCTGTCTTTGCTTTCCACTGTATCTCCAGCCCCAGCTCAGTGGCTGCCACACATGCATTTAATAAGTATTTGATGAATGAATGATGAATGACCTGTGTAAAGGAGCCTGTGTATAGCCAAGATGAGTTCATTCAAAGAGGAAACAAGGAATGAGCAGTAGTTACTTGCAGACCCATTGCCCTTGGAAATCTGGGTGCAATTGCTGTGGACACCAGACAATTTTGCTCTCCTCTCAACCAGTTTCTGCATGTTCTGACTGAGAAAACTCCCAGTTCAATGACTTCATCCACAGATGTTATCTCTGCTCTATATCCCTCTCATAAATTTCAGCACCCTATTAGAGTTCCACAAAAAACCCACTCACACTGGCCACATTGTATATTTTATTAAAATGTGAGGCTCATGTAGAAGAGTAACATCACAGATGACCCTGCTGTTTTAATTTCCTAGCTGATAAAGCAAATACCATACAACAGACTTGGCTTAACAGCAGGAATTTATTGACTCACAGTTGCAGGGGCTAAATGGCTTTCTTCCTCCCAGGGTTGGTATCTTCTGGCTGGCTGGTCATCTTTGGGATTCCTTGGCTTTTCTATTACATGGAGTGCACATGGAGGCATCTTCTCCTTTCTCATCCAGGTTCCATTGACTTCCAGCTTCTGAGATTCCCCTGAGGCTTTTTTTCTGTCTGAATTTCATACTGTTTATAAAGGACTCCAGTAATCTGGATTAAAGCCAAAACTGAAATAACATCTTCAAAAAGTGCTGTTTACAATAGGTGCACTCCCATAGGAATGGGTAAAATTGGGAACATGTTTTCCTGGAACAGATAATATAATCCCTAAAACTCTCTATGTCCCTTTTCCCCTGTTTCTGTTCATCTCCTTCCCCTTCCTGGATTACCTCTCCACTCTCCCCACCACCAAATACCAAATTCTTCTTCATCTCTGTGAGCATCTACCCATTTCCTTTGCAGCCTTTGATGCTACCCAAAGCTTGAGGAGGGTCTCAGCTTCTAAGTCAAACTTGCATGCACAAGACTTACCTAGAGGTTGAGAAGATAAAAGGCCCTTAGTATGATATGAACTCTTAAAGAACATTAAGGTTTTTAAAAATTATAAATGGGAGCTTTCCCCTCACCCCACAGTCATAAAGAGAAGCTATGACATAAAAATGAGATAGTAAAACCTAGGATGCTTTAATAAAAACAATGCAAGAGCTTGTTTTTAGCCTTTTCTGGGATATAGCCCTGGTTGTAACTTTAGTGAAATCATGGGCTCTTATTAGAATCACCTGGGGAATTTTAAAAACTAAGATGGCCTGGGCACAATCCCTGGAGAATCTGGTTCAGTTGGTTTAGATGAGGTCTGGCACTGCTTTTTGTAAAACTACGCAGGTGAATCTAATGTACAACCAGGGCTGAGAATCCCTGATGGACCATCTCCTTCCCTTTAGAGATGAGGAAATTGAAGCTGAGAGACCAAATTTTCAGCTCAACTGAGACATCCTGTTACTCATAATTCTATTTTTAAATGGTTTAAAAACACAGTTTGTCATTTTCAACCTCAACATCACATTATTGGATTTTTTTTTTTTTTTTTACTGTCATTTATCTCTCAAATGGCTGGAAGACTTTGAATTCCTTATTTCAGGGAAGCTAGAAGGTATTTTACTTTCTAAGTCCTGGCATAAAAAAAAAATTTTTTTTTAATTGCCTTCTCTCATGGATGGGCACATGATTGGTATTAGTGCAGAGTTTCTCTGACTGTAATGAGAATGTGAATCACCTAGAGCTCTTTTGTTTAAATGCAGATTCTGATTGAGAAGGTCTGGGGTGGAGCTTGAGATGTGGCATCTCTAACAAGCTCTGAGATGATGCTGATGATGCTGGTCCGTGGACCACACTTTGAGTAGGTAGGGTGAAGTGGAGTGTCACAATTTTGGTCTGCTCACCAGACTTTCCCCTTTGTCAAGTGTCTTTAGGGAATTTGTACTGTTTATAGGCTCTTCATGAGGGTATCATCCCTAGGGATTTCTATGTGCTTATTGGAGAAGAGAGGTTCTATTTCACCTGAGGTTGTTTTGCACCTAGAGTGTATAAACAGGGACAGTCAGTAGGCATTGTGCTTGCTTTGTGGAAAGACCCAGCCCGCGGAAGCCAACCAGAGTCAAGAGATAAGGAAAGAGTTCCAATGCCGTCACTGGAGCCTCTGAATGTAACTGTACCTAAAGATTATTCACAGAATTACTCAGCTATCTAAGTTAATACATTTCTATCTCCTTAGGGTAGTCTAAGTTAGATTCCTGTCACTTGTATTTTTATATAGAGAGAAAGTGGTTCCAAGAATGGTGTTAAAATCTCTAATGGGGAGCTGGCTAAGTTGAGGTCATGTCCAAGATGGTGAGGTTGTTCCCAGTCCTGTGTGGAATTTGGCAATATTTACTCACAAAAGTCAAACATCTGGTTAAAATGGTACCTGTTGAAATATAGCTTCTTCTGTCCTAGGACACAGTCCAAGTATCTATTGAAAATGGAGCTTTAAGTGTCTAGAAAACTGTCAGGGTGTTGGAGTAGTCTGGCTTTTTTTTTTTTTTTTTAAAGCAGACTAGTAAAGTTCTTTCAAGAAAGAACTTTCAAGAAAGAACTTTTCAGTCCCAGTTATCTGTCTGAAAGCAGGAAAGGAATATCATACAGCTGTGGCAGGAGATGCCCCTTCTATGGTGGTCAACTAACCAAGACAGTCAGATCATTACACACCCTGAAAAATTATATTAGTTGCATAAGAAATTAAACAAACATTTTTGAGGTTTCTATGGGACAGGAATTCCAGTGCAGCATAGCTCAGAGCCTCTGATTTAAGGGCTCTTACAATACTACAGTTGAAGTGTTAGCTGGGGCTGTGGTCTCATCTGAAGTTTTGACTTGGGGGGAGGCAGTATCTGCTTCCAAGCTTTCTCATGTGATTGACAGGCCTGCATCCCTTGCCACATGGGTCTCTCCAAAGGGTTGCCTCATTATACAGTAGCTGGCTTCCCCCAGGGCGATTGATCCAGGAGCCTGTGAAGAAGTACGCATGATAGAAGCCACAGTCTTTTCATAACCTTCTAGCTTAGAAGCAAGTCAATAAGTTCAGCCCACACTTAATGGGAGAGTCTATCAGAAGGTGGTGATCAATAGGGGCCATCTTAGAAGTTGCCATAGTAGCCCATTGAGTAATAAGATTGCAACTCTTGAGGATATACCACATTCCTTCCAAATGCCTTCTGCTCCCTCTTCTTTATCAGAGGTGAAAATCCTCCCATCAGTTGGATTCACATGGGGACAATCAGCAATTGGTGATGGTCAGAGGCAGAGGCCAAGAATGAAGCTCTTGGTTCCAAGCCATGATGGGAAAGAATGTCGCCATAGCACTCAATAAGATTTCTGGTGTTGGTTATCCAGATTTTACAGAAATCAAATGGATTGACAGTTAACTGAGTTTTAAAGGAATTGTACTGTGAGAGAAACTCTGAGTCTGGCTAAGAGAGGCCTGTACTTGTTCAGTCCCTAAAAAATCCCCAGGCCTGTGTCTCCTGGGTGACAGAGAATGGTCTGCTAAGTGCATGTTGCTATAGTTCTCCTTAGTATTCCTCTCAGGTATGGCCATGGAAGGTGATGACTAAGAGTGCAGAAAGAGGCTTGAGAACTTTCTGTTCCTCTCCAGTATGAGTTGTATGGCTCAGGGACTACTGAAGTCAACCCCACTCCTTCCCTTTTCTAAATTAGAGTTACTTCTGTGTTAATCCTCTTTTCCCTCTATCATTGTAACATTAGCCTTCTCAGAAGAGGTTAAATCTATTGTTTAGCCTTGTATAAGAGGTTGGGGAGCCACATATGGCTTCGAATGAGAGCAATGTACATCTTCCAGAGATACTGGACTTACAGGTGGATACAATAACTAGCCACCACTAGTTTGCTGAGTTGTCTTTCTTTGAAAAAATGGTGTATGGTGTTTTGGTTATTGTATTAGTCAGCCAAAGGGGTGCTGATGCAAAATACCAGAAATATGTTGACTTTTATAAAGGGTATTTTTGGGGGTAGAAGCTTACAGTTACCAGGCCTTAAAGTGTTAGTTACTTCCCTCACCAAAGTCTGTTGCCACATGCTGGAGCAAGATGGCTGCTGACGTCTGCAAGGATTCAGGCTTCCTCTTCCTCTTAAGGCTCTTTGGTCCCAGCATCTTCCAATATCAGCTGTAGACTGGGATAAGTCTTGTGTCTCTCCCCAACTCATTTCTCTCTGGGCTCAGCAGCTTTGTTTTCTTCACAAGGTCAGTTGTAGATTATGAGGCTCTCTAGGTTTTGTTTCTCTCCCCAAGGCCAGCTGTAGACTACCAGGTGAATGGCTCATCTCTCTTCACAGCCATGTCTAATTGAGCTTTCTCTCTGCTCCTCTTTGTGCTTAATCCCCGGGCTCCAGCATTAAAACTCCCAACTCTGTCTTTTGCCATGTCTTTTTTCTGTGAGTCCTTGCCCACCAAGGAGGCAGGATGCAACATCCTCCTGACATGGCCCAATCAAAACCTTAATCAATATTTAATCGAGTAAAAGTTAAACCTCTGAATCCAACATAATTTAGTATGTCCAGAGGGACAGACCAGTTTACTGACAGTTTACTGACAGAATCCAATATCTATTTTTGGAATTCATAAACAATATCAAATTGCTACATTATTTCCTGGATTGCAGCATTATGTTAGGTGGGGGGCATTTTTTAGAAATATATGTGAGGCCACAGGATAGAATATAGTGGAAAGTGGAAAGCTATGATTGTAATCTTTCTGGCATGACCCCCAGTCCCTTGGGGGCGCTTCTTTCCCATTCCACAGGAGAGCTGTGAGACTGCCAATTTGAGTACCCACACCCCTTCCTCCACAGGGTTTCTATCTTTTGCAATGGGAAGTGTCTTAACTAAAACAGGTGCATATTGAATATTTTGGTATTCCCCCTTTCCCTCCATAAACTTTGGCGATTATTTTTGGCAATTAATGTTACAGAGGATAATTTTGAAGTTATTCTGTGCTGGTTTTTTTAGTAGAAAGGTGAGTAACTGTTACATCTATCTTATTTTATCCTTAAATATAAGATGTATCTATATCTATAGCAACTTTGTCTAATATTTGTTGAGCCCTTTGATCTGTTAGTTTGGATTTTCAGATTAAGGAAATTTTTTCCTTTATTAAACTGCTGATATTTGCTTATGATCTCTGTATCTTTTCTTTTTACCATTGATCTGTATTATGGAGCTTTCTTTTTCGTTATTTGTTTGTAGCATTTCTTCTTTCACAATTTTATTTTATTTTTTCTTTTCCTCTTCCTCTTGATTTTAGGTGATATCCTCAAAAGTGTCCTCCGTATTGCTGATGTGATATTTTTGTGCTGTTGATTCTTTTCTTTACTCTTTTTATGCATTTAAAAAATCTCTTTTCACGTTTAATAGTAACATTCTCTGCTTATCTCATCTAGCTCCCTATTTATAACTCCCTCTAAGCAGCTGCCTTTTGATCTCACTATGTTGTCTTTTATTTTAATATTGTTGACAATACAAAACAAATGTCTAAAATTTATGTCTGTTTCCTGCAGGAAATCTTTTTAAAAAAGAATGCTCTTCTAGTGCTTTGTAAGAACTATACTACCCATCTGTGTTTAGAATCTTTCAATTGGTCCCATATTATTTTGCTTCTGTTTTCTCACCTCTGAACAATAAAGCTTCTGGGTCTGGAATTTGTTTCCTGCACCGGATGAGTGGATTCTTCTGAGATCTCCTTACTCAGGTCTTAAGCTCTTAGGTAGCCTAAGGACTGGAAAAAGATTCACAGCCATGGACAGTATCAAAAGGGTGATTTCATGAACTGGCAGCATCTTTCCTGTGACAAAGCTCATTGAGCTGAGCACCAGTCCAGTTCGTCAAATGGCTCTAGTCCTGGCCTGTCAGATATGAATGAGCCACATATATTGTTCTATGGGACAATGGGGAGGGGCATTTTCTGCTTTCTTCACACCATGGTTGGTATAGCTCCCTGTGTCTGGATCTACCAGTATAGTTGCCCCTAAAATTTCCCATTGCTCCTTCTGGTACTGCTACATCTCCACATCAAGAAGTAGGTCCCCAGTGTCCATAACTACCACTAGTGTAGTACTTGACTTGCAGAACTTCCTAGTGGCATCAGATTTCCTCACTTCATATGTTAACTCAATACTCTTCCCTATGCCTGGAATCCAGCAAATTATCTCATTTACCCTTCCAGTCTCTACCCATTCTTAAACATAGCCAAACAGTATTTGTCCATGCAAAGCATTTTTGGATTTCTCCAGACTTTTTTCTCCTATTGTGCTTTAAATATGTCTCTATTTCAACATGTGGTAAGTTGTGTTTTAATTGCTTATTCTCCTGTCTCCCCAGTTAGCATATGAGTTCTAAGCTGCCAAGAAGGTATTTTATTCATCTCTATTATCCTTTCTATGTTCTTGGCATCTAACAGACAGCTCGGTAAATGTTTATAAATGAACAAATTGAATAAGAAGATTTACACACCAGAAAAGAGCATTTTAAACCTTAAGGCACTTTCTTTATCTTTGGTTTGAGGAAGCGCAGCAGGCACCTTGGAAGCTCCACTTTAACTGTGCATGGGTGGCTTATGTACACCATACACCATAGCAGCCCAGTTGCTATGACAAATACTACACACTGGGTCATTTTAACCAACAAACATTTATTGTCTCATGGTTTTGGAGATTAGAAGTCCAAAATCAAGACTTCAGCAAGGCGCTGCTTTCTCCCGGGAGTCCGTGGCAGTCTGGTGCTGGCTCAGGGTGCTCCTTGGGGTCTCTGGGCTGGCGCATGCCTCCTGTCGCACGAAGATCTCTCTGCCCTTGTGTCTGCTCTTCCAATTTCCACTGACTTCTGGCTTCTGGCTCCTCTTGGGGCTTTCTCAGACTGACTGTGTCTGCATTTCTTTTGCTTGTAGAAGACAGCTGTAATAGGGTATCTTCACTAAAAAGAACTTCTTCAAAAGTTCTTATTATAAATGGGTTCATCCCCACAGGAGTGTGGGTTAAGATGAAAAACACGTCTTTGTTGGGGTACAACATTCAACCTACCACAGTCGGAATTGCAATTTTCTTACACTCTCCTTTCTGGGCTTTCTGCATATCTTGTCTGTGATAGTCCTCCTGGCTTATGAAACCATGGAACGTCCCCAGACCTCCAAACAGAGCACACTGTCTTCACCCATCGTAGGCACTTGTTATTTGTAACCATCTCTCCTGTTAATTGGAAGAGGCCTTTAACTGAAAAAAGAAAACAACACACTTTCTCATGTTCTCATTGCTGTAAATCACACTACCTTTATAGTGAGGTGCCAGTCTTTCACTCCTGACAGAAATGCAGAATTGAATATGCCAAGTCCTCTCTAATAGGTATACTTTATTTTCAATATTTCAACCAAATGTCAAAAAGACAGGAGGCTTTCTTTTTTAAAAGAGAATACCGTCTAATAGTTTTGGAGGGAGGACTGAGATGAGGCCTGATGCTAACTATTCTTGAGTTTTCTCCGGAATTGAGTGGTACATTCAGGAGCTATCAAACGACAGGAGCTGTATGGATTTATCTTGTTAGATACAGAAAAATAAATAAATAAAGCTTACATTTTTTTGTTCAAATCCTGGGCTTCTATCTTTCTTTTTTTTTTTTTGCAGTTTTTTTGAGGTATAATTGTAAGATGAAAAAAATACACCTATTTAAAGTATACACTTCGACAAATTTTGGCATATGTATACATCTGTGAAAACAATACCACAATCAAATAATGTACATGGATATGTACAAACATAGTGGTTTCATATTCCATCAGGATCAAGGGCTCTAAATCTGAGGACTAATGAATGCTGTCAATTTTTACCTGCTACAGACTGTCCAACATTAGCCAAACTGTGAGGTTAAGGCCATAGTTCTCCAGACTGCCAAGGCTGCCCAAGGCTTCCGGTAGAGAGGAGAGTCCACACCAGATCACCCTCACTTCTCACACCAACGGCAAATTCAGGGATTTCCTAAAACCACTCTCAGGTCTGATGATTCTCCAGAAAGACTCACAGAGCTCACTGAGACCTATTATATTCACAGTTACATCTAGTACAGAAAGGATACAGAAAGTTAGCCAGAGGGGAGGAAGAGATGTCCAGGGCAGTCTGGGAGGGTTCCAGATGCAAAACTTCCCTTGTTCACAGGACAGGCTACTGTCCTGGAATCAGTGTGTGACAATATCCCTGGAAGTCCAACCTGGGAAGTCCAGCGACATTCAGCACACCCAGTGTTAGTGAGGCTTCATTACATAGTCATGATGGATTGACTGATAACTCACATGGGTGAACTCAGGCTCTAGGTCAGTCGACTGATACCACGTGGCCCAAAGCCCCCATCCTAAATCATACTGTCTGTCTTTCTGACTTGACCAGCCCCCACCCTAAGATTGTCAGGGGTGGCTGGCCCCACCCCAGCCATCTCATTAGCATACCAAGATATTCCTACTGTTCAGAAAATTCCAAGAATTTAGAGGAAACCTCCAAGGAACCAGGGACAAATTCCATACCCCTTTTTGGGCAAGGTGAATTTCCTTACTACACAAATTTATTTTTCCATGTGACTTTTACACTCTTCTCAGGTTTCATTTTCTCTGCTACTGTAAGTATTAATTCTCTGACAGATATTGGAATGGTTTTTGTTTTTCCTTGAAAATTAAACCGGTTAGTCTGCGGTCAATGTGATAGATAGGGAGGAGGGTTCCCATCCCCTGTGGTCCTGCCCCTCCAGAAGCCTTGAGCCTCCTCTCTCCGCCATCCTGGCCACAACTCCAGCTGTATTGCTAGAAATGAGTATTTTTTTTTAAAAGATCTATTTATTTTTTAAATTTACTTCTCTCCCCATCCCCATTCCCCACCTTCTTCCCAGTTGTCTGTTCTCTGTGTCCATTTTGCTGTGTGTTCTTCTGTGTCCACTCGTATCCTTGTCAGCAGCACTGGGAATCTGTGTTTCTTTTGTTGTTGTTGTTGTTGTTGTTGTGTCATCTTGCTGGATCAGGTCTCCGTTTGTGCAGCGCCAGTCCTGGGCAGGCTGGACTTTCTATTGTGCTGGTCGGCTCTCCCCACGAGGTGCGCTCCCTGCGCGTGGGGCTTCCCTATGCGGGGGACACCCCTGCGTGGCAGGGCACTCCCTGTGCGCATCAGCACTGCACGTGGGCCAGCTCCACACATATCAAGGAGGCCCTGGGTTTGAACCAGGGACCTCCCATGTGGTAGGCGGACGCTTTATCCATTGAGTTAAGTCTGCTTCCCTAGAAATGAGTATTTCTAACACCTCTTCTCTCCTTCTGACATCCACAGAATCACTCTCATCGCTTTATGATTCTTGCTACATGTTAACCTTCAATTCTACCTGATACTTGGTCACAGGTTCTTCACTGACCAGCCGGTGATAACTGGGGGATCTTCAGGTTTCAGGAAGCATATTAGCAGGCTTCAAAGTTACAAGTGTTGTACGCCAGGAAAACAAAGAGTAAGAAATGGTAGTTGAATGATGTTAGGTCATCATATGGGTTTAATTTGAGTGCGTAATTGAAAGCATCTTAATTCCAAATAGAAAGTTACCACTCAGATTCCCCTTCCACAAAGATGAATTCATTTCAATTTTCCCAGATAGAATATTGGAAGTTAGGCAAAAATCACAGAATCTCTAAATTACTTTGTGGTCACTTGTTTGATAAATAGAACAGAGGAGCCATTTCTCCAAGGAACTGGAAAAATTGTTTTTATAAATACTGCTTAAAACAAGGTCATTCACTGGGGCTTGGGTATATTTTTTGCCATGGGTAGAGTCTCACAGGTGAGATAATTACAAAGTGATTTAATCTGTATTTGTTCCTGTGGTATATTCAATACCTATTTAAAGGCTGGAAGAGTCAACAGGATCTAGTAAAATTTGGGAAGAACTATCTGTATTTGAAATGGAGGGGGTTGTCAAGAGGAAGAGTTTAATTATAGGATAGCAGATGAAGTAGAAAATGATTGGGGATAAGGATTTAGAAAAACATGGGAAAGCTCTCTGATTCTAGCTTAACGGGGTGAAGTTCAATGCAAACAGACATGGCTGTATGTTTTTGTTTTGGTTACTATTGCTGCGTAATACTGTTAGTCATAATTATTATTCACTGATAATTATTATTAGCCATAATAATTTAGTGGCTAAAACAAACATTTATTATGCTCACAGATTCTGTGGGTACAGAATTTGGACAATTGCCAGCAGTGGTGGCTCATCTCTGATCCAAGATGTCTGGGGACTCGGTGGAAAGACTCAATGGCTGGGGGCTGGAATCGTCTGGTGCTGTCTCCACTTACACGTCTGGCAGTTAATATTGGCCATAGGTTAGGACCTCTGCTGGGACTGTTGACTGAAATAACTACCCAAGTCTTATTAAGAGTAGCCTAGACTGCTTCACAACATGGCAGCCTCAGGGTAGTTGTTGGACTTCTTATATGGGACTCAGTTTCAAGTGGAAACTGCATTGACTTTTTTGATGCAACATCGGAAAGCACTTTACAAAACTTTTGCTGTACTCTTTTGGTCAAAGCTCTTAAGGGGAGGGTTTAAGGGAAGGGGGCAAAGACTTTCATCTCTTGAGAGGAGTGTCAAAGAATTTTAGAGGTATGGTTTGTTTTTTTTCTTTATTTTTTTTAATGTTACATTAAAAAAATATGAGGTCCCCATATACCCCCCACCCCCTTTACCCCACTCCTCCCACATCAACAACCTCTTTCATCATTGTGGCACATTTGTTGCATTTGGTGAATACATTTTGGAGCACTGCTGCACCACAGGGAAAGTGGTGTACATTGTAGTTTACACTCTCCTCCAGTCCACCCAGTGGGCCATGGCAGGACATGCAATGTCCGGCATCTGTCCCTGCTGTACAACCCAGGACCAACTCCAAGTCCTGAATATACTCCCATATCATATCTCTTCTTCCCTCTCCCTACTTTCAGCAGCTACCATGTCCACTTTCTCTACATCAATGCTACAATTTCTTCCATTACTAACCACAATAGTTCCATAGTAGAACATCAGTAAATCCACTCTAATCCACACTCTATTCTTCCATCCTGTGGACCCTGGGATAGTTATGTCCACTCTCCCCCTCTGTATCAAGAGGGGACTTAGATTCCACATGGATGATGGATGCAATTCTCCCGTTTGCAGTTGTAGGCACTCTTGGCTCCCTGGTGTGGTGGTTGACCTTCTTCACCTCCCTGTTAGTTGGCCAGGGTAAGTTAGAGGCATGTTTTTAAACCATCAAAGTTTGTTGTTTACCTCACCTACCATACTCTAAGCTCCTAAAAATTCATCTAGTGCTCTTTATATATACTTTCTTTTTGAATCTCAATTAGTAGTTGTTGAACAAATGAATGAAGGAGCTCACTTAAGGTAGACTGAATCTTCCACATAAGATAATGATAAGATGCTGGGTGCAATCGAATCTTAAGATAGCAAAGTCTATAGTAAAATGCAATACATGCAACAAGAAAGGAATAAAAAGTCAAGAAGGACAGTGTAAAATATTTTCAGTTTTTTCCCCAGGGGACTGTGAACCATGTGAAGGTTGAGACAGAGTCTGTCTTTTGCTCAGCTCTATCCAAATCTTGCACAATGCATGGCATGTAGGAAGTGCACTGTGAATATTTTGGGGTTGAGGGGGAAATTAGCCTTAGTCTGAGTCTACCACAAACTCATGTGAGTTTGGGGACAGGGGTGAAGACAACCAGAGATGACAAGCCTAGAGAGGATGGGGCTTGATGTGTCTATGTGAGGAAATGCTAGCTGTCTTTGAATACCAAAACAATTTCTAGACAGCAGAAGGTAAAGACTTGATCTGGGATACTCCAAATGAGAGAACTAGCATGGGGTTCACTTTGGGAAAAGCTATGCGACCACAGAATGGACTGTGAACTCTACCTAGCTGAGAGTGTTTAAGCATGGTAAAAAATAAAAATAAAAAAATAAAAAAAACCACAACTTCTTCTGAATCATGTTGAAGCAGACCCTTCAAATGAGCGGAAATTCAATGTTTGAAGCATTATAGTAACCTTACAATCTTGGTTCAACTCAATAGGAAATTTAAGGACCAAAATAATCCAAAACAAAGCCTCTGTGTGAAAACTGTTAATAAATATTACTCCTTATTTTTGGTATTCCAACACGTGGGTTTTTTTGAAAACTTCTAAGTGTTTTGTGTCAGACTGGGAAAGCATGGCTAGCAGTATTGGAATGTTCACTGTCTCATTAAAGGCCATGGACATGGGTGACAAGTCTCATAACCTGGAGGTTCTCAAAGAGTGGTCTCTAGACCAGAAGCATCAGCACCACTTGGGAACATGTTAGAAATGCAAATCCTCAAACTCCTCGCCAGACCTACTGAATTATAAACCGAAGGATGTGGTCCAGAAATCTGTGTTCTAGCAGGCCTTCCAGGTCATTCTGATGCAGGTTACATTTTGAAAACCACTGTATTAGACCACTTCTAAGGTCCCTTCCAACACTATGATATTTCTCCATCAATACATGATTCCACATAAGCTCTTTGAAGGTAGAGATCACTCTTCATATTTCTCTTGGTTACTTACAGGGAACCAAAGTCCTGTTACAAATTAGATTAACAAGAGAAAAGCAGTTGATGCAATTCCAGATGTTGGACCACCTCAGATGACTTGGAAATTGTAAATCCAAACTACAGAGACAGGAGTCCCCTTTAATTTCCTAGGTTATCTGCCCTCCCAGGGCCTTCCTTAAGGTTCAAGAATTAATCAGATAAGATCTTTTTCTCTTTTCCAGAAGGGGATCCTCCACAGCTGGTGGGGGAGCAGTTCTCAGGAGTTCAGACCCTTGTGAAAAATAAGTGTTCAACCACTGTGAGGTTGGACTTAGACATGCCCAACCTGTTATCACATCCCTCCTGGAGAGGACATATGTTATTGAACTCAATGTTCAAGTGTGCTAACCCTATACCTTGGTGGCAAATGCTAATTTAGAGAATATTAAGAAGAGTCAGAAAGACTGATGGAGAAAACGTGGAGAGAGACTCCTCCTTTTATGGATGGGGCAATTTAGATGCAGAAAAGTCAAGTGCTTTGCCCAAGGTTGCACAGCTCTTAATGGTAAGTTGCAGATTAGAGCCCAGATCTCTGATGTCCAGATCAGAGAGGTTACCCTGACATTAGAAATCCTCAAAGCAGCGTGAGTGTGAGAGCTCTCTATTTGAAAATTGGAAGTAAAAGTAAATGCCATGTTGTGGTTTAGAGTTTAGCAACATCGGTGCATGCAAATTGTATACCTTTGTTCAGAGAACATGGCATGTCTGGATTACTCTTCTCTGTTGTTTCCTTAAGTAGAAATGACTGGTCATGTATTTCCCTAACTGAAGTGCATTGAACAGAAAATAAAATCCCTGCCCCACAGCCCTTTCTGACACTAATTTATGCATGTTTATCTTTGCCTTCACATTCTACTAGACAGTTGTGCCTGTGACAATGCTTCTCAAAGTGTATTCGAAGGAGAAGAAAGCTACACTTAGAGCTCTAGCTAGATTTGGCTGGTGGCTGTGCAGTCATAGATGGACTCACGAGGGTCAGTGCTGATAGCTCATTAACTGGCTTGTAGAGGTGCTGGCAGGCCAAGACTCTCTGCACACCAAGTAGGTACTCAAGAAATTAAAATGACTTCCTAACATTGCATCTTCTACCATTTCAGTCATTATATTTATTTGAATTCACTCATGTAATGGATTGTTATTCGAGATGCTTATATGGCCTAATGAGTAAGAACACATGTGCTTGAGTCAGATTGGATTCTAAGACCAGCTCTACCCCTTCACTTGCATTGAGACCTAAGGCAAGTTACTTAGCCCCCTTGAGCCTCACTTTCAGTCAGGTCAGGGTTCAAGCAGAAAAACATAATCACAAGAATGTATATATATGTGTATGTTTGCATGAGTACATATACTATATGTAACAGGTATTTAGCTGACATAATTATGGGAGCTCCTTAAACAGTCTCTGCAAGACTCATCTTGGCCTCTGGTGTTGGTACTTGAAATCTGTAAGGCCAGCATTTGGAAGGGAAAGATGGGTGTAAGATGGAGGAGAGTAAGGACAGGCTAGAACTCATGAGCATGAGTGGGAACCCACCACAGCGAACCAGAACCTCACTCAGTCAGTTCTGACTGCCTCCAACTTTAATGACGTGGTGTCCTGCAGGACACAACTGCAGAGGAAGATACAACAGTTGTAAGCTCCAAGCCAAGCATGGTGAGTTGTCAAATAGTGACAATATGTGGGGGTGTAAAACAAAATGGTTGCTGCTTCAATTCCCAAATCTCAAGGGGAAAATTCTCTCGTGTCCAACCCTAACTGGAAACACACAGGGAATGGAATTCTGGGAAGTGAAGTTCAGCCTTCTCAAACTGACCATTACACGGGGAAGGGAATTCTGGGAAGGGAAGTTCAGTCTAGCCAAATTGACTGATTACAAAGCCACCACCATAGGGGACTGACAACTGGACCACTCTGTCGTTTTCCATAAGTGGGGCGCCTGGAACAATACTCAGTGATTACGATAATGACGACATATGGTTCCCACTATGAGCAATAGTCAATTTTAGGTACGGCAGGAGCCAGAAATACTCAGTCCCTCTTCTCCAGTTCTTCATATTCTAACAGAAGCGAGAACACACACACAGATTGAGACATCATAATTGTAACAATTCTCTACCATTTGAAGTGCCTCAGGAATTGGGCTGTTCTGAATGGGTCAGTTTGAGGCACTTGCCCTTTAAACATCAAAATACTTTCTTATTTTATCCATTTTCAATGAACATCTTTTGAAAATGCATTTCCCATTTTCTGACATCTTACATAGCATGAATGGAACCATTTAAACATTCCTTTATGACTCAGAGTCATCAGTCAAAGTGTCAGTACTGTATTGTTCCATAATGGGACCAGTTGTGCTTGCGGTTATTTGGTCTGTTGCTAAATGGTCCCATGACTGATATTGTTCTCCCTTGTTCTCAGCTTGCATTTCTCATTTTTTTCACTCTTCTTAACTAGGTAAGTATCTCAGTATCTCTCCTTTCTTCTAATTTGCTCCTGCCTACCTCTATTTGTTGGGAAACCAGATAACTAAGCTTGTTAAAATGGTGGGTCTAGCACCATAAAATAAGCTCCAAGGAGAGCCTGTGCAAGAGTCATTTTGTTAAATTTGCTTTCCCTTTCTCAGGCGCATTGCTATTTCAGTGCCCTTATACGCAGTGTTTCTTTAATTGTGTAGGTTACTAAGTAAAGAACAATGGCATACTTCAAATACAAAATGGAGGCATTCCCAGCAGGTGATCCCTGGCACTCTGTGTGAATAAAGGTTTCACGGTGGCCAGAGTTGAAAGAACCTGTGGGAGGGCAGAGTGGTCACGTGGCTCAAGGAAATCTAGATGTGGTGCTTCAAAGGACCTTCCTGCAGCTGTTGGGACTGTTATCACACCGGGTAGAGCAATTCAGTTTCAGTAAGGCATCACCTAACTCGTGACATTTACATTAGTGACTTGAATTTATGAATTTTATATTTTATTGGTATTTGATTTCTAAAGTTTATATTTGAAAAGACATAAAGATGGGAAGGTTATACATAGGTTTGTGTAGCATGTGTATTTGCAGCAAGCCTGCATGTGCGTGGGGGAGCATTTTCTTTTGACAAGCAAAAATAACCTTCCCCCTCAGCCTTATCTGTCAAATTATTCTAATTTCAGTTTTCCGCTCACGTTAGGAAGGAATCTTTCAATTCTCCTTGTCTGGGGGCTACTCTATTCTTACCATTTTCAGTGTTTGTGCTTTTGCTTTGCAAGGCAGAATCACATAATAGACAAGAAATGGGCTCTGGGGGCAGGAAGTGTGGGTTGGAATCTCAGTTCTGCCAACTTACTGGTTGTATGGGCCCTAGAAAATTAACCTCTATACATCTTGATCTCCTCACCCAATAGAGATAATACAGTATATACCTGCTAGGGTTGTTGCAAGGATCAGCTGAAACAACACATGTGAAGTGTTAAGAAGAGTGCCTGCAGAAACTTGGCTGTTTCCTACAAGTTGGCTACCATTTCCTGGCTTCTGTCACTCAGACCCTCAAAACATACAATGATGTTGAAACAAAATGAAATAAAAGGAAGAAGAGTCAGATCATGAAATTTAACGCCTGTATTATGAAAAGTCCTGCTATAAATCCAATTGATAGTTACAGGTGCTTTTAATGAATTTCAAAGGAGGATGACCATTCCTATCAGTGTTTGGTAGAACGTCTGTGTTTGGGATGAAGAAAACGTGTGTGTATTAGTGTGTGTAATATTTTTATGGTTAAACAAAAAAAGTATTTCAGTCATCAATTCAATATCCTGTTCAGAGTGAAGTCACACGTGCTTGACAGCACTGTTTCCACCAATTACAGTCATGTCTGCAAGGCAGGAAGAAGAGTATTCCTGGGGCCAAACACCACTGTTGGACCATGGAAGAGGACAGCAGTCCCCACCTGAGTCCTGGAACATGATGGGAGTCCGGTAAATGTCTAAAGAATGAATGAGTGCGTGAGATGGGAGCTCTATGGATATCTAAAGAGTGAATGAATGAGTGAATAATGAATGAATGGAGGAAAGAACAGATAGGAGTGGCATGCAGAAGTTGAAAATAAGTGTCAAAAAGGAATATATCAAAGAAGAAAACAAAAAGAGAAGGTTGAGGAAAATCATTATTACTATAAATTGGCCCAGCAATGAGGGTCTGTGTGTGACCATTCTAGAAGCCGAAGAGCCAGGGCTAAGAATGATGTGCTACTGTGTGTATGTAGTGTGTGTATGTATGTGTGTAAATATGTGTCTATATGAGGTCTGTGTATGTGTGTGCCTTTATGTATCTGTGTGAATGTATGTATGTATGTGTGTGTGAATGTGTATAAATGCATGTGAATGTGTGTAGGTATGTGTGAATGTGCATGAGTGGTATGTATATATTTGTGAATGTGCATTTGCATATATGTATGAATATGTATATATGTGTGGATATGTATGAATGTATGTTAAAATGTGTGTAAATGTGTGTAGGTATGTGCATGAATGTATCTTAAAATTTGTGTGAATGTGTATGAACATGTGTTTATGTGTATGAATGTGTGTGTGTACATGTGGATGGATACAACTTTAAATTAATAGAGTCTGGCTGGAGATCAAACTGATAAAAGCAAAGTCACAGGTCCTTCATTATCTGTCACTTGCATTAGACAGAATCTGCTAATTGCCCTCTTGAAACTCAGTGCTATCTTTCTCTAACTAGGACTATTCTCTAGTCCTTTAATCTCCGACTGTGAATGGGGTGGTGGCAGGTTCTGATTTTCCTCTTCTATATTCTCATTAGAGGCAAAACATAAAAGAAGAACAACCTAACCACTGGGAATCTTCACGCGCTGGCTGAAGTCACCTTCCCCACTGCCCCTCATGTAAGAATAGCTCAAAAGAAGCTGCTGCAGAGTCCTCGCTCTTCCCATCTTGGCTGGGAGTGACTAACACCTTGTTCCATCCTTGGGGACTCTTGTTTGCTCCTCTAAATCCAACTTCTGCCCATGTGGATCACAGAAAATCCCAGTGGCAAGGGTCTTGGGTATTTATTACCATCAAGGTCTTTCATCTCTTTCACACTGTCTACCCCTTGGTAGGATTTGCTTGGATGCACAAGCATTGATGTCACTTGTTGCTTCAGAGTTTGCGTGTGTTTCTATATTGGTGCTGACTCCTGGATGACTTTTCTGAGCCAATGTAAACCTCAGCATGGCAGCCCCAAGGGCCTGGCCTGAACTTGGGGCCCCAAGCTGACATGGGCAGTCATCAAGAGGCATCAAGAGGATGGAGTGAGAGGGCCTGGGACTGAATCTCAGCTCCAACTCTCTCTGACAACTTGGTTGTGTGAGGCACTTAACCTCTCTGAGCCTAACATCCTTGGTATAAGATGAGACAGTATTACCAGGAGAATTAAATGAGGAAGCCTCCTAGGCCTGTGCCTGGTAAATAGCAAGCATGGCCCAAAGTGGATGTTTAATAATTGTTAGTCCATGTCCCTGCCCTTCTGCTGTAGTGATTACCATACATTTTTCAAAATCATGCCTCCTAGAGAAATTAATTTTACTGCACCCTGAGATAAAGAGATGAGGCTATTTAAGGCTGACTTTCCCATTGCCCCAGGCTTCTGCTATATACACCTGTCTGTCACCATCTGTGACTGAAGTTATTTTTATGAATCCAAAAAAAAGATTATGTTCTTAAACTAATCTATTCCTATGGGTACAGTACCCTTTGATTGCATCAAATTCAGCTGAGGCCCTTTGATTAGATTACTTGACGAGATCACTTTATGGCTTTTGACTCAACTATGTCAGCAAAGCTTGAGCTAGCTGGGGTCTCCACCCTCTTGCTGGGTCTGATATAAATGGAGACACACACACAGAGGCACAGGAAAAGGGAGCTCTGCCACTTTGACCCGGCCATGTGAGGGAGAGAACTCCCAGTCTTCCTACAGCTGCAGAAAGACAGAGAATCCCAGAGAGGCTCAAGAAGATGAGGCTCAGGGAGAGATGCCTGATATTTCACAGCTTAGCTCCAGGAGAGGGTAGATTCTGGAAGAGAAGGCAGGAACTCAGCAGAGATCAGCAGCCACCTTGCTTCACTTTGTGGGGTGAGACCAGGATCACCTGTAACTGAATTGGGTAAGCAAGCATCTCTGATGGTGCCCCGATTTGGGCATTTCACAGCCATGAAACTGTAAGTTTCTACCCCAAATAAAATTCCCACTATAAAAGGCAGCCCATTTCTGGTACTTTGCATAGGCAGCCCTTTGGCAAACTGAGACATCATCTGAGGCCTCGGTGTGCCTAAACACACCTCCTGGGAAACTCTGGCTGCAGTAATGTCAGAGATGGACTCTGGTGAAGCGTGAGCTCTAGGGAGGGTAGCCTGCATTTGAATCTTAAATCCCAGGAGCATGACCTTGGCAAGTCAAATAACATCTCTCTTTGCAGTGTTCTCAACATGACCATCCATGTCAAAGGATTTGTGTGCTTGGTACTGCCCCTAGTACACAAGTGTTTGTTGTCATTATTATTAGACTCTAATTTGAACCAAGTTTGAATGGGGTGCAAAATAAATACAAATTTGGTGTTTTTCTTTTCCTTTTTTAAATGATCCAATCATGTCAAAATATTCCACCAAATTTTCCCTTTCTGCCCCTTTTTAATTTCCCCTTAAAAATCCAGCATGAGCTTCAATCTCATTCATCTCCTTCTTTCCTAGTCAAGTCTTGGCATAGGGAGAGCTAGTAGATATTTCTGTTCAGTCTTCTTCTGTTCCTCCTCTGAGGTGTTGGGGTATATGGATGGGCTGGGAGGAGGAAGGCAGTGGAAGATGTGTCAGTTCTCTCTTAACTGCCTTGGAAGCTACTGGGGGATCTCTCCTGATTGCGCAGGAAGCGAATACGTGAGTTCTCTGATAGGTCCCATGTGGGGTCCAAGGTGCAGAGAGGCTGTGGCTGGGCTCTTTGAGCATCCCTTAATTTCTACTCCATTTGGACATCCACGTCCAAATGCTGCTCAAATGTCCCTTATGGCAAGAAGTCTTCCTGGGCTGGATATTAACAAACTTATGCCCAACAACTGTGACCTTGGAATGCCTTCACATTCTTGCCGTGACAGATGAGGTGTGCTAAATACTCCACTGTCATTTGTTCTCTCCTCCACCACCTTGGTCCATCTGTCTTCCCCTTGTTGTTCGCAGGATCAGGGAACATAAGCAAAACTCCAAGTGGAAATGAGGTCTCAATCTCTACTATCTGTGAGCCAATTTCTGCCCATAGGTCCTCTGGTGCAAACCCCTCCACTAATTTAGGGTGAGCTGAAGCCTGAGGGAGCAGGAGGAAAGTCATAGCACTTTCTCCATAGGATCTTCCTCAGATTCCCTCTGACCTCTTGGTGGGTGTCTAAATTTGCCACATTTGCTATGAAAAATACCACACGATGGGGAGACTTAAACAGCATGATGTATTCTATCACGGCTTTGAGGCTGGAAGTCCAAAATCAAGGTGTCGGCCAGGCCACACTTTCTTCTGGACATCCATAGCAGCCTGGTGCTGGCTTGCCACAGTCCTTGGGTTCCTTGGCTGGCCTCTCTGCCTCCCATCACATGGCGATCTCTCTCTTCTCATGTATGCTCTATAAGTTTCTGCTGACTTACAGCTTCTTTTGGCTCATGGACATGGCTTCTTCTGGTTTCTTCTGACTTCTGGCTTCTTTCTGTGGCTTTCTTGGACTAACTGTGAAGGAATTTTCTGTCTTTATAAGGCTGCCCATCAAACAGATTAAGTTGTACCCCAATTCCATGTGGCCGCTTCTTAATTATTAACAGCATCTTTAAAAGGTCTTTTTTACAAATGAGTTCACACCCACTGAAATGCACATGGAGATTTGAACATGTCTTCAATCCCCAACAGTGGGTGATGATAGTGGGTCAGGTCCAATTTTTAATTAGCCCTGAAAGGGGTGTCTGCCCAACTAAAAGGTTCTCTTTAGAATGTGAAAACCTATAGTTCTTGATTTGGGGGTTTACTTTCAACTTTTGGACAAGAACTGTCCTATTCACTGAGATGCTTTGTACAGATTTCTGAAGGTACTGGAGGCCCACATCATTCTTTTCATTGCCATTGGGAGCACATACAGGGGAACTCTTTCCCTCTTCATCTTCCTCTTCCTCTTCTACTTTTACCACCCTTCTCTTCTCACCCTCTGACTCTTTCCCAATCTTTTCTCTGCATCATGTAAAAAAGTATCACCCAGGAAAGTCTTAAATAAATAAATGTTATAAGCCAGAGGAGAAAAGGGGAAAAAAGCAGAGGTAAAGAAGAGGGTAAATGGGGGCCATAAAGCACTAGAGGTAATGAGAAAGGAGGAGAGAGAGAAAGAAAGACATTCATTTAGGGAAATCGGCATGACTTGTGTAGCAGTCTGATATTATTGATGAATTCCAAAAAGAAATAGTGGATTATGTTTGTAAACGGGTCTCTTCCTCTGGGCATATTAGAGTGTTTTGGATTCAGAGGTTTTACTTTTACTTGATTAAATAATGATTAAAGCTTTGATTGGGCCACATCAGTAGGACATTGAGTCCCTGCCCCCTTGGTGGGCGGGGACTCACAGAGAAACTGCGCCAGAGAGAAATGAGGTTGGAGTTTTAATGCTGGAGCCCCAGGAAGTGAGTACACAGAGAAGCAGAGAGAAGGCTCGACTCAGCAGAGGCCCCGGGCTCACCTGATAGTCTATAGCTGACCTTGTGGTGATAGCAAAGCTTCTTGAGCCTGGAGAAAGGAAAGCCCCAGGAAGAGAGGAACCCAGGTAGCCTGGATCCTTGGCAGACATCAGCAGCTCTCTTGCTCCAACACACGGCAATAAACTTTGGTGAGGGAGGTAACTTGCACTTTATGGCCTGTAAGCTTCTACTCTAAATAAATACCCTTTATAAAAACCAACCAATTTCTTGTACTTTGCATCAGCACTCTTTGACTGACTAATACAACTTGTTACAGATGTGAAAAACAAAAGCTTATTAACACAAGTTCTGCAGCATCATATTCTGTCCCCTGATGTTATTCACCCAGGTGGTATATTAGTCAGCTCAGACTAGATTATGTTGAATAACAAATTAACTGTGAAATCTCAATGGTTCACTTCTTTCATGGTTTATTTCTCATTCAAGCTAATGCCCGGCATGGGTTGAGGGTGCTCTGTTCCACGTTGTCTCTCAGGAGCCCAGGCTGATGGAGGCACCACTTTCTTATGATATGGTTCTCACAGTATGTGGCTTTCAGGCTTTCCAAATTAGGGGTGATAGAGTGCAGGGGATTTCCACACCTTCAGTGTGCAGGTCATACATATCATATCCAAACACAGTTCTTGACCAGAAATTGTCATCAGCTCTAATGGGCAAGGAGCTAGGAAGTGTAATCTGGGTGCCCAGGAAGAAGTGGAGACCCAGAGATCCTGGTGAGCACTAGAAATTGATCATGGCGAGAGGGTATAATGGAGCTAAAAGCCCATGGGCTTTGGTAGTAGACGTTCCTGCCTCTAAACTTACCTGCACAGCTTATTAGTGTGTGATGTTTGGCAATTTAATTAAGCTCTTTAAAACTCACTTTCTCTACCTGTAAAATAGGGGGATAGCTACCTATTGTAAAGGGATTTTGTGAAGCCTAAATTAAATTATGTGCATAAAGCACATGGCATCATTTCATTGTATATCAGAACAATCGGCTCACATTTGATCTAATAGATTAGTAGAGGGAGTGCTTCCGTGGCCTCTCCCCATAATTTCCTCTTTTACCATCAATAGTCTACACCCAAGAGGACTTGCTGATTTAATTGCTCAGCACCTGGAGCCCAGCTGGACTTCTGCTTTCTCACATACGTCTTCTATTGCCTCCCTACAACCTAATATCTACATGACAGAAATATCTTCCTAAAAGATAAATCGAACTATCTCTCTGTCTTGCTTAATACCCTGTGATGGATTACTGGTGGTCTTAGAATAAACTCCAGAGTCCTAATCAGATTCATAATGGCCTGTCATCCCTACATGATCTGGCCTTAACCCACCTTCTAACCTCACTCACAGAACCCTCTACATGCTCTGTGCTCCAGCCCCACTGATTGTTTTGAAAAGGTGCTAAGTTCTTCCCTGCCCCAGAACCTTTGCACATGATACTTTGGCTGGCATGTGCTTCTCTGTCTCCTCATTGGTTAGCTCTAGGTCATACATCTTCTCCAAAAGGCCTGCGTGAACCACCCAAGTCACTCTAGCACCCTAGTTGGACCCTCAGCAATTTAGCACCACTTAAATTTCCTCTAAAACACAGTTCACACTTCCATTACTCTTTATTCATTTCCTTGCTTATCTATCTCTCCCTGCAAAAGTAAGCTGTGTGAGGATAGCAATTTTGCCTGCCCTGTTGTATCTCCCCCTACCTAGAACAGTGCCTGACATATATTACGTGCTCTGTAAATACTTGACAAGTGAATAGGAAATTGGACCAGAGTTACTACCAGGCAGAGTCACTATTAGTTAACAAGTGTGCATCCATGAGCCAACTCTTCCTGAATTTGTGGCCAGCAGACAGGGTAGGGCTGATCAAATCTCTCTCTCTTATCTACTTCTTTGGCACTTAAAACCATGGGGTAGTTTTGCACTGTTTTGGAAACCTTGTCATATTAAGTTCAGGGAGAGAGGAAGCAAGAAACCTCTATTGCATTTTCTATAGTTTTGCCTAAGAGCTCTAGAGAAGGCATACCAGGTGCTTGCTAATCTATTAATTAGTAATTACTTTGATTTTAATTTTTGTACTGTTTCTAATGTGTAGGTATTTCAGTAATACTCAGGCATTTATGGATCTTGGATGTAATAATATCATAATAACAAAACTCTATGTGAAACCACTAATGTACTAGAGCTTGTTTGGGTGCCAAGTGGATAGATGCATAGAGAATGCGTATTGGGGGAGATAAAAGCTCTGGGCCCATATCAAGTGACCAGCTTTGCCCAGGCTTGGGTTGCAACAGCTGGCGGCAGTAAATGGATTTGGGGGTTGGATGAACCATAGTCTTGGATGTCACACTGAAATAGCAGCCTCCTGGGTTTGGCCTAGGATACAGAGATTTTTCCTAGGGGAGTGGATGGGCAGAAAAGGCTTAGTTCAAAACAGGAAGTTTTAGGACCAGATTTTGTGCTCAGGGTTACTTGTCTAGAATTAATTCTCTCTTTGAGAACTAAAAGGATTCATGTTTCTAAAGAAAGGTTAAGAAATCAAGAAAAGAAATGTTTCTCTTGGCATGGGGACAAACGAATTAATTAAGGCTGGCAGAATTAACAAGCTTAGGAAAGGCAGTGTTGGGGAGAGAAGAAGAGAGAGAGAGAAGTCCTCCGGTTTCTAAAAACATAGGTTTGGGGAGCTCCAGGAGCAGCACATAAAGCAAAGGAAGTTTCAGAAAAAGCCCATGGCAGTGTGATTGGCCTCTTCTTGGGAGATTTCTGCCAACTAATTTTAAGTCTACAGGCTGACCCCTGGCAAAGTTGAAAGCAAGCTTTCTCCTTCCTCTGTCTCCCACACCTCCCTGGATAGCACCATCTCAGCAGTGTCTCAAATATGACGCCACCGCTTTTTTTTTTATCCCCCCCTTGCAGTTTTTTTGCATGCTGTCTGCTCTCTCTGTCCATCTGCTGTGCATTCTCCTGTCTATGTATTTATTTTTATTTATTTCCCCTCCTCCCCTTGCTGCTTGCTTGCTGTCTGCTCTCTGTGTCCGTTTGCTGCATGCTCTTCTGCATTTTTTGCTCGTCTCCCTTTTTGTTGTGTCATCTTGCTGAGTCGGCTCTCTGCAGTGCTTGCAGGCGGGAGGCACTCCACGGGTGCCACTGCTTTTGCTTAGGAGATTCCACTTACGCAGCAGGCATGTCTGGCCTACGTTTTATGTATGGGTGAGTTTTTTTTGTTTTTTGTCTTTATTTTTTTTTAATGTTACATAAAAAAAATATGAGATCCCCATATAGCGCCCACTCCCCTCACCCCACTCCTCCCACATCAACAACCTCTTTCATCATCGTGGCACATTCATTGCATTTGGTGAATACATTTTGGAGCATTGCTGCACTGCATGGATAGTGGTTTACATTGTAGTTTACACTCTCCCCCAGTCCACCCAGTGGGCCATGACAGGACATACAGTGCCCAGCAACTGTCCTTGCAGTACAACCCAGGACCAACTCCAAGTCCCGAAAATGCTGGGTGGGGTTTTTGACTTCACTGCTCAAGACCCTTTGAGTTAAAAAGGTCAAAAACACGCTCGAAACATTTTAAGCAATAGAAGGAAAATGATTGGTTCACCTAACTGGGGGTGGATTCAGCTCCTGTCTGGAATGACTCCACAGTTGAATAATATCTTCAGAATTCTCACCTTTATTTCAAACTCATGACCACTCTCCATCACTCTGTTGGTTTCCTCTACCTCGCTTTGTTTTCAATCCACTGGGTAACAGTATTTTATGTTCATTTTATCCCTGTCACCTCAAGGCTATATCCCCAATTTACATTAGAATTCTCGGACTCTGAAGGAAAAAGTAACACTTTTAAAAATCCTGGCACTCGTGTCAGTTTCCCCAAAGGCATCTGATTGGCCTCACTAGGGTCTTGTGCTCATATCTAAACCAATCACTGTGTCCAGGATGTGAGAATGAGGTCACAGGTGGCTCTGCTTGGTCATATGCCTAACCCTATGGCAGGGAGACAAAGCCACTTGATTGACAGCCTCACCAGAGCCATATTAAGAGAAGAGAGTTGGTCACCAGTGAAAGGGATGCAGGGCACACAAAAAAGGCCCATGTCTCATGTACTGACTTTTTGTACATTTGGGCAAGTAGAGCATATGAGAGATTGGGGTGGGGTTCATTCAACTTTAGAAGTGCCAAAGATACTACAAAAACCAGCATCCCACCAACAATTTGGAGAGAAACCCCTTGGCCTGAGACTTAGCCTCATAAGAAACTGATGAGGGGAGAACTTTGTATTGTGATTTGGGGAGACTTTCATTTCTAAAAGAGAAAGAGGTTTTCTTTTTCTGACCTTAAATTCTTTTTGCTTTTCTGTTGTCAAAAATTTAGGCATTCTTATTGTATTACTGACTTGGGCTCCCTGTGGTAGTTTGAGACTGTATGCATTCCAAGAAATCATATCCTTAAAGCTGGTCTGTCCACTCCTGCGGGTGTGAACGTATTGTGGGTGGGACTTTTTTATTAGGTTACCGCAGTTAAGGGCCTTTTGATTAGGTGACTTCAATTAAGGCATGACCCAGGGTGGGTCTTAATCCTCTCACTGGAGTCCTTTCTAAATGGGATTAATATGAAGAAAGAAAGAGAGGCAGAAAGCCACAGAAGCAGAGAGAGGAAACCACAGAAGTAGAGAGAAAGCCATGGAAGGCAGAAGCTGGAAGCAATGAAACCAGGGGGAGAAAAGAGAGACCAGCAGATGCCACCATGTGTCTTTCCCTATGTCAGACGAGTCCAGGATCGCTGGAAGCCAGGATTGCAGAGATAGCATTGTCTGATGATCCCTTGATTTGGACGTTTTGATAGCCTCAGAACTGTAAGCTTGTAAGCTGATAAATCTCTGTTGTAAAAGCCAACCCATTTCTGGTGTATTGTTTTTGGCAACCTAGCAGACTAAAACAGATTTGGTAGATGACATAGTCAAAGAGGTTCCTGTTGAGAAGGCAAGCAGGAAAATATTTGGCATGCTGGACTGAATGACTTTGGAATGAATGTGATTGAAGGATCTTTTGGACCTCTTTCAAAGACTTCCATGGGTCGGAGAAAACTGCCTTCTGGTGGTTTCAAAGATGGTGCAGAGGAGAACTGATTTCATTTGAGCGGGCCCAAAGGACAGCCCAGGGTGCCGTGGTTTGCCTTCCCTTAGGGAACAGTCATATTCCTGTTGACCATGGACTTGCCTGTTGAGACGCTAGATTAAAGGAAAAAAAATAACATGGAATGCTGTTGAAATGATGGTTCTGCCTCTATTCTTTTCCTCCCTCTCTTCTCCTAGAGAAGGCAATTCTTCAGTGCTCGTTTCATGCTTGCCCTGATAATCCCCTTCATGGCTTTTCTTCCTTATCTCCTCACATCTCCCCACCCCACCAAACACACACACACAAAGAGAAAAGAATTGCTAATCTGGTTGGTCAGAACCTGAGGACACTTTTTGGTCCAATGAAATAGTGAGTGTGGTCACCATATTAAAATTCTTGACCCACACGTAGTCATTCTGTCCCTGCTCCCTCATTTTCTTAATTCTGTCTCCCTGATCTACTTGTGTATTTCTATAAAAACACCATATTGGGAAACGGATGTGACTCAACCAACTGGGCTCTCACCTACCATATAGGAGGTCCAGGGTTCGATGCCCAGGGCCTCCTGGTGAGGGCAAGCTGGCCCACATGGTGAGCTGGCCCATGCGGAGTGCCGGCCCACTCGAGAATGCCACCCTGCACAGGAGTGCTGCGCTGCCTGGGAATGCTGCCCAGCACAGGAAAGCTGCCCTGCACAGGAGTGCTGGCCAACATGGAAAGCTGGCACAGCAAGATGATGCAACAGGAGACAGATGAGAGAAAATAAGAAGACAGAGCCGAACAGGGAGTTGAGGTGGTACTCGAGAGTAATTGCCTCTCTCCCACTCCAGAAGGTCCCGGATCAGTTCCCAGAGCCGTCTAATGAGAATACAAGCAGACACAGAAGAACACACAGCGAATGGACACAGAGAGCAGACAACAGGGGGAATGCAGGGGGAGGGGGAGAAATAAATAAAATAAATCATTAAAAATAAACAAAAACACCATATTGATTGGACTATGTTGGCTTTATATACGTTCTGATATCTGGTATGACAATTCCTTTCAATAGCTTTCTTTTGCTCATTTAATTGTCTATTCTCAAGCATTTATTCTGCCAAATGGGAACTCTAATTGGGATTACATTAAATTTAAACATTAATTTAGGAGAAATTAAATTGACATTTAGTGCTGTTAAGTCCTCCCATCCAAGAAAATGACATAAATAAAGCACTTAGTACAGTAACTGCCATATAAGAAGTGCTGTATTAATGATAATTATTATTATCATTATTACGTTAAGATCTTTTTTATGTCTTTCAGTAAGATTTTGTGATTTTAAGTTGTAATTTTGTTCCAAATTATTTCATAGTTTCTATCACTATTGTAAATGTAGTGTTTGAAAATTTCCATTCCTAAACCTTTACTACTAGAGTTTAAAAAGATATATATATATATATATATATAATCTTCTATCCAATTACTCAATTTTCTTATTAATTTTAGCTTTTATCTCAACTGCTTTACTATCCTGGGTATACAATTTTGCCATCCAAAACACTACACAGGTTCGTCTCATCTTTTCTAATGTCTATATCAAGGAATGATAGCTTGATCAAGAATAGCGTTTTGAGATGTAGCCCTTGTGACAGGTGAAGTTATTTTAAGAATCCCAAAAAGAAAATGATTGTTTTTAAACTGACCTTTTCCTGTGGGTATGAGGCACTTTTGATTGGATTACATCAGTGAGTCATAAACCAGCTTGTATCTCTGTCCTCTTGCTGGGTCTGATATAAACAGAGACACACAGAGAGATGGACACATGCACAGGTAAAGGAAGCTGCCATATTTGACCAAGCCATGTGAGAGAAAGGACTCCAGTTTCACCCACAGCTGACTTGCAAGGAGAGCCCCCAAGAGGTTCAAAGAGCTGAGGCCCAGGGAGAGGCGAACCATATGCCTGATAGCTCACAGCCGAACTTGGGAAAAAAGCAGGGTCACTGAGATAGAGAGAGGAGGCCCAGAAAGAGACAAGCCCTGTGCCAGGTTTGCCTACAGCTGCAAAAAGGTGGAGACCACTGTAGAGATCAGCGGCCATCTTGCTTTGGTGAGAAAGCATCTCTACTGATGCCTTGTTTGGACATTTCATGACCTCAGAACTATAACATTTTACCCCAAATAAATCCCCATTATAAAAGCCAACACATTTCTGGTACTTTGCATCAACAGCCCTTTGGCAAACTAAAACAGCCCTCTTTTTTCAATGTTTGACAGAGGAGACGTCCAATTCTTTTTCCTTTGTGAGTAACTTGTATGTTCTGTCTAGCTTTCTCCAGTTTTTCTCTTTATCCTGGGACACTATTTCTTTCATCTTCTTTTTTCTTCACCATCCTTTCTAGCATATAGCTCCCTCAGTTAGGAGCCCTGACGGGGAGGGAACGTGGATAGCAGGATTTGTTCTTTCATGGTACTCTGGTTATAATGTGTCATCTACCTCTATAGAGACACCACCAGCCATCTGCTAAGGAACCCAGGTCTGCTGTTGGTCCACAGAGGCAGGAATAGGGAAAGAGGAAGCAGATGCAGGGTAAGAAGATCAAGAGCGAGCTTGAGCCCATCAAAACCTATGATGATGACACTCCGAGAGCCATGGCTGCAGCTTCACATCTGCCTTATAAATCTCTTGCAAATGCCTCCTTTTTCCAACCCCAACTTAGAAGAGTAATCTGGGAAACAGTTCCAGTTTCTTCAAGTTGGCACTGTACAAACTACAACACATTCCTAACCTCTACAGGAGAGTTTAAACCAATTGGATCTCAATTAGTATGGAAAAATGTGTCCAGGTGAATCTTCTAAAAAAATATCCAGAGGAATTCTGTATTGTCCAGTTGTGCATTTTCCCTATGAATGGGGCATCTGTATAAATGTTTTAAAATGCTGGATTTATTGATTTAAAAATATTTGAAGAGGTAATATTGTTCATTTGAGACCTTTCCTCTTCCTCATTCATGATATACATAGGGTGACAGATATGTTGTTCTCAGGTTGGAGAGTAAGTGTGGTCTCTGAGAAAGGTGGGGGTGAGAGATGGACAGCGTCTCCTGGTTTTCAGAAACATCAGGGAGTAATTCTATACTCAGGAGGTGAGGAAAGAACTGCCCTTAGCTGGCCACAACTTGTACCCTTTTCCTACAGTGATTAAACACAAGGTCCTTCATCCCAAAATCTGTATCAACATATAAGTAAACAGGAATTTTCAAACACCAAGAGGAAGTTACGACCAAAGCAAACCCCAATATTAAAGGAAAAGAAATACCTTCAAAGAGTAGCACCATATTTAGTGGATAGAAAAATGAAGTTAATGGAACTGAGAACATTTAATTCATTCAACTGAAAAATATGTATTGAGCACTTCTGATGAGGTCTGGGACAGGTGCTGGGGAAAGAGTGATGAATAACAGCAAACATGGCCTGCAGCCCCTGGGAAGTTTACAGTCTCTAAAGGGAGGGAGGTTTTATGATGAGATAATCACAAAAACAATGTTAAGTTATGACATTGACAACAATGTTGAAAGAGAGAATGTGTAATTTGGAGATTTATCTATCCGGGAGCTGTTGAAGTGATGCTTGAGCTGAGCTGTGAAGAATGGATTGGAATAAATCTGGAACGGGGTAGAGTATTCCAGGCAGAAGGAATAGCATGTGCAAAGGGACTGTGGTAGCAGAAGCAGAGCAATAAGTTGGTCTGAGAGATGTCTTGGCGTTTGAGTGGATATGAGGAGAAACAGAAATAAGTCGTATTATCTACTGCTGCTCAACACATTATTCCCAAACTTAATGGCTTATTGCCTCACTTGATTCAATGGACTTGGTGATATTGGGATTAGATGACAGGAACATTTTTTTGAGCTTGACAGTGACCCATGGAGATTTCTGAGCCCCTGGTTTACTGGATCTTTTTAAAACTTTAGTTGTTGCAATTGCCCAACTCATGATCACCACCAAGCCTGAAAGCACTAAAAGATAGCCTCATGAGTCCCTGAGTCCCAAACAATTCTTCCTGCCCTCTGTTTCCTCATGATAATCAAGATCAATTACCCATGTTAGAAAATCTTTTTTGCCCGATAATCTTCTGGCATAAGGAGCCCCCTCATAACCGGACAACAGCTATCACTTAGGTTCAATGAAACAATCACTGTATTGCTTGGTAGAACCAGCCCTTCCTCACTAGTATCCGTACCTCTAATCCAGGTGAGCCTAGAGTGGCTGGGGTAGGAAGCACATTTTCTCCAACTGGGTCACTGGGAGTGATGTTGGGAAAACCATTCCTACTTGTGTCCTTTGGTTCCTGGATCCAAGTATATATTGCATCTTGAAGGACAGCTCTCAGACTCTTCAGCTGGGCCTTAGTTGAAACTCTAAGAGGCCATTCCATGGTTTTATGAGATCAGCCACTTCTGGATGAAGTAGTATAGGATAAGACCAGTGGGTCCCATGGTCAAATGTCCATTGTCACATCTTCTTTGCCTCCAGGTGGGTTCCTTGATCTGAGATGATGTTATTCAGGATCCCATCTTGGAAAATCACACACTCCATGAGCCTTTGATAGTGGAACTGGCTGAGTCACTGTGGTAAGGAAGGCAAATCAATGCCTGGAATATGTATCAGTCCTAATAAGGATGAATCAGTGCCCTTTCCAGGGAGGATGGTAATCAACTCAACATTTAGTGGGAGCTGGTCTTCTGAAAACCCTAGACTTAGTGCTGGTCTCTGCTGCTCTCAGGCAAGAGTACTCAGCAGCTGTAGTAGTTCAGCCCCAATGAGATGGGGCCCAGGCAATTGGGTCCATAGATAGCCATCATTATGACAGGCAGGCACCCTTTGGAGGCACTGGGTGGCTAAAATCTACGAGTCATTCTATGTAATTGGTTTTTCAGGGCCTGCTCAGTGGTAGATGCTTGCTGGAGGGCACTGGCATGGACAAAGATCAACACCCTTCCTTCCCACTCCCATATATCCACCCCTATGCCTCTTTTCCATACTCTTTGTTCTGATCTTTCAGTCTTGCCTCTGCCGTCTCCCTGACAATCAGTCAAGGCATTTGTCACCACCCATGAATCTGTTTATTCCCTTATCTCAGGCCACTTCTCTTTTCATGTGAAGTCAATAGCCTGGTGTAGTGCTCTAAGTCCTGGCTCCTGGGAGGTTTTCCCTAACATTGCTCTTTTAGGAGCCACCCCTGGGTTGGGTTGCAGTGTGGCAGCTCTCCATTTTCTGCTTACATCATTATGCTGAGCCAATCCTTCCATGAACCAGGCCCAGGTTTTTTTCTCCTCTGGTAGCTGGTTATGGGGAATTCCCCTACCATGAGGTGCTAAGGGAAATACATCAACACAATAGACATGGGTGACTTGGGAATCTATACCTCCTGTTCATGTAACTTGTACCCTCT
Source organism: Dasypus novemcinctus (assembly GCF_030445035.2). NCBI lineage: Eukaryota > Metazoa > Chordata > Mammalia > Cingulata > Dasypodidae > Dasypus > Dasypus novemcinctus. The sequence goes on along the minus strand of NC_080693.1, from coordinate 21,945,218 downwards.
AGAACTTGGGACCAGTTCCAGAAATTGTTTCCATCATTCAATGGACTGCTTCTATGCCTCCCTGTAGTATGCAGAATAATACTGCCTCCCCCAAGATGTATATTCCTACTCCCTGAGACCTGTGGACATGTTAGGTTACACAGGGAAGGGAAATAGACGTTTCAGGTGGAATTAAGGCTGCCAAGCAGTTAAAAACAGGGAGATTGTTCTGGATCATCTGTGTGGGTCCAATGCAATCACAAGGGTCATAAAAGGTACAAGATGGAGACAGAAGAAGATTCATGTGAGTCTACTGTGGTCCTGCCCCTCCTCTAGAAAGCCTTCCTGAGTACCTTCCCTCCTATGGGTTTCCAGGATCCTTTGTGCAAACCTGCATGGGTGGACTGATCAAAATGTATTATAGGGAAACGGACTTTGGCCCAGTGGTTAGGGCGTCTGTCTACCACATGGGAGGTCCGAGGTTCAAACCCCGGGCCTCCTTGACCTGTGTGGAGCTGGCCCACGTGCAGTGCTGATGCGCACAAGGAGTGCCGCCCCACCCAGGGGTGTCCCCCGCGTAGGGGAGCCCCACGCGCAAGGAGTGCACCCCTAAGGAGAGCCGCCCAGCGCGAAAGAAAGTGCAGTCTGCCCAGGAATGGCGCCGCCCACACTTCCCGTGCCGCTGACGACAACAGAAGCGGACAAAGAAACAAGACGCAGCAAAAAGACACAGAAAACAGACAACCGGGGGAGGGGAGGGGAATTAAATAAATAAAAATAAATCTTTAAAAAAAAACAAAAAACAAAATGTATTTTAATTATTCATTAAATTTTTCCATATATTTCCTTACTAAAGTTTTAATTCCTTGAGGATAGAAGCCATTCTTACAAGAAGAATTTATAAATGCAGGGCCTAGAATTTGCCTGGCAATGAACAGGTACTCATAGATACTTGTTGAATAGAAAACAGTGGATGGATGGATGGATTGATGGATGCATGGATGCGTGGATGAATGCATGGATGGTTGGGTGAATGGATTTATCAATGGATTCATAGATGGATGGATGGAAGGATGGATGATTGATGGATGAAGGGGTAGATGGATGCGTGGAGGCATGGATGGATAGATGGATAGATGGGGGAGGAATATTGTGGAAAAGTGAAAAGCCCCCGGGCCCTATGGGTACTTCCCCTTGCTCATGTCCACTGATTACCTCGGCCATGGAGCTAAACCAGGGTCACAAACATGCCACAGTATTTGTAAACATTTTTATCACATATATCTTGCTTCAAAATTTTAGGTAGTACAAAAGGGCATACAATGAACAGAGTGCATCCCTTCCATCCCTGTCTCCAAGCCCCCTCATCCCCTCCTGAGAAGAAACCACCACGAACTCCTTACTTAGAGATCTTTTCAGAGCTGTCCGATGCAGTTAGCAGCATGTGCTCATTCCAGAACACCTGGCTCCACAAGCTCCTGCCCCAGATTCCTGGAACCCTTAGGATGACTTTGGCTATGGGATCATCTGAGAGTGAGGAGCAGCGGGGAGCCACACTCGACACACACACAGGGAAACTGAGGGACTGGGTGGGACGATGCTGGCAGATGGAAAACAAAATGACCTGTTGCCCCGACTGAGTGAAAACAAAGCCTGTATAAACAGCTCTGTGAGGTGGGGCTTGATATTGATATGCTCCACTTCCACCCCCACTTTGCTCTAATACCCTCTCCTCTTGTCTTCCCAACCTTTGCTTGTCTAGCTATAGTAGAGCTCCAGTTTCCAGGTGAAACTGCCAGCCCCTGGGACACCCCCTGCTCACCCCAGAAGCCCTCCCAGGCAGTCCCAAGGAAACCCTCACCCGCACCACTCTCTTCTGCCAATTCTAACAGAAGACGGATGCCTTGACTTGCAAAAGGCTGTGATTTTGTAGCAGTAGAGACTGTGAGACAGCCATTGTTTACCACATTAAAACCTTGGCATTCCTAATCTCACCCAGCCCGGGGCTTCAGGGGCACGAAGAAACCCTATTTACTAGCATTCAGTGGGCCTCTGGGTGTTATTTCAGATGCAGAATAATTAGCAATATGCCCAAGAAGCAACAAAGCCTTGAATGGTATTTAGTGACAATTATACAGCCAAACCATTGCTTAGTATTATAGGGGCTTATTAGCACCAAATTGTTTCGATAGGAAGTGGCATCAGCAATAAAAATAATGGCTGCAGCTTGCTGTGCATTCCCAGAGTCAGCAGAAAGGGGCTGGAATGTGTGCACGTCTCTTTTACATCCCCCAGAAATTCGGGGGACCCGCTGGGATGTGTTGGCAGCGGCAGGAACTGACTCAGGTGGCTCCGGGTAGAGAGCGGGCGGGGCTCTCATTTCTGAATCCCTCGCTCCTTCCTCTTAGGTTTTATTTTTGCCTGGAGAAGGGGATGAGGGGAGCAGGCTCCTTGGTACATTTGTGCCAAGCCACCCCCACACACTCACACTTCAGATGGGCTACAGGACAGTAGGGGACCCCTGCCCATTCCTCTTTATATCTGATATCTGAGCTGGAAGGAATTTCAGGGCATTTTACAGACCAAAAAAAATTTTTTTTTAATTTAAGAAATCTGTTTAGAGATGCTGTTTAACTTAATGAAGGTCACACAGCAGGGCTGAAATGAGAGTCTGGGCTGGCTAGTTACATCCATTTTCTATGCCATTCATGAAGCCTGAATCACATTCCATCCTCTCCTAAAATAGAGTATGCACAGCAAGGCTCCCACCAGCAAACGACTTGAGTACTTTGTGATAGAATTTCAGTGGGTGAAGTACACGCGGGAACAGTAACCTTCAGTTATACACGTTTCTCAACGAACTTGGCTCAGCTACAACTCTTTCTGACCCTGGTAATCTGCATCTCATTGTTAGGCAAGCTTTAGTTTCCATGGCCAATCCAAGACGGCGATCCTTTGCGGCTCTGGGGATTACCCAGGCAGGCAGGTCCTTCCTACCCTCAGTTCTTTAATTTACAAGGATCAACCTTGGGAGCCATGAAAAAATGCTATCTTAAGAAGATTTGAGATGTATGTAAACAAAACCATTTCCTTAAAGAATTAACTTGAATAGAGGTCAATATAAATCTTCACATTTTGGTTGAAAAAAATCAGTGCAGGCATGCAATTTGGAGGGAGGCAAGTGTGGGGCAGTTTTATGGATAACTGCTCGATGAGTTGACAGTGCCAAGGAAAACAAAAATTTAAAAGACCAACTGTTACACTTTTGCTAGATCCGAAGAAATATGGTGTAGAAAACAAAGGTGGTAGATCGCTCACCTGCTTGGGTTATAGAGACAATGGCTTCTTCACTTTAATGACATGTTTGTGGGGAGTTTGCCGTGGGGACCGTCTTTCCCCAGGACCCACAAATAGGCCCTGTGCTCAGGGGCAGGTGTGTCGGCCTGGAGCGACGAAACGCTCTGTAGACAGGGGGCTGCTGGCACATTCCTTCCCAGTTGTCCGGAGCATATGCCAACATTCACTGGAGACAGACGGACTCTGCTGGGCAGGTTTTAGGACCTCCAGCTCCCATCCTAGTGGCGGATCTGTCGGAGGGAGTAGGGCGCGACGGCGCGCATGCGCACGAGAGGGGGTGGCTGTGCGGCGGCTCCAGAGCGCCCCCGTGCGTCGGCCTTGGGTGGGGAGCGCTGGCTCTGGGGGCCAAGGCCCCTGAGGAAGCGGACCTCGCGCCCCCCGCCTCCGCCTGAGTAAACGTTGGTCCATCGAGGGCCGAGCGCGCCGCGCGTCTCTTGGCGAGCCCAACGCCTGTGTTGGAAGGGGCTGACATCTCCTTCCGTGTCTCTCCTTCTGCCCGACAGGGACCGAAAATGTTAATTACCTGGGTTAGCATAGGTGGGCTGTGAAGAGTTTTAGGAGAAAAGGAAAACAAAAGCCACATCACTTTCTTGAGGAAAAATGATGCATTTGAAGGTGATTTGAAATTTTATCCCAAATTTACCTCCAGAGGAGGAGTAGTTTAAATCCAGAAGCCATACCAGCACTAAATAACTGAAAATAAATACAGACCGTGAGAGAAATCTCTCCAGGAAATTTCAATAGAAAGCTACACTGACGGACCACAGATTCCAGATGTCACCGGGAAGGCCAATGCCCAAATCCGGAGGCAGTGCAAGGAAACCTCAGATCATCTCACTTGAACGATACAGCCAGGTTTCAATTAAGCAACACTTTCAGAATATTGAACTTACTGAGAAGGTTGCCATCCCGAATCAGTTCATGTTCTATTTTTACTAATTTTACTTTAAGATACAACTTTTCTCATTATTGTATGCTTTAAATGGAAATGGGAGGCATTTTCAGGTTTCCGCAAGTTAATTTAATAGAGTTGTCTTTATAGGGGAAAAAAAAAATGCTTTCCTTGCAAGACAGAATACACCTGACTGATGAATAAATTGACCAGGCACCGCTGAGACCGGGGACAGCTGCCACCCGCACAGGCCTCATGCCAAGGGGAGGCAAATGAGCTCAGGGCAGCCTTTCAAGTCCACCCCATTATCTCACTCAAAACCAGTGTAAAACAGCAGAGTTATGGGGGATCATAAATTATTATAACGGATTAAAAATAAAAATGCTCCCATCAGCAATAAAAGGAAGCAGGACAATTTCAAGCCAGAACTTTGGAAAGTGTCAGTCAGAGAAAGAGAGAAGGTTCTGGCTGCAGCAGAGCTGACTCCCAGTCACTTCCATTCTCCTGCCTTTCCCCAGAAATTCTGTCTGGGGCTGGGAGAGGGAAGGGGACAGCTAGTGACACAAACCTGCAAAGTCCTGTGAATTGCCCCCAAGTTGGGGAGAGATCTATTGAGAGGTGAACAGTCATCCCAGGATGTGGGGTGAAAACTGGAGGCAAGGAACTTCTCTCCATCACCTTGGCCCCACCAGAAAAAGCAGACAGGCAAAGTGGAATGGCTGTGATCACTGCAAACTCATTATCCAAGGAACACACAAGGATTGAGAAAAACAGAGAACAAAGAGAAAATACATAAGGCAACATGCTCTGAGAAAACTAAAGGGTGAAAGGGAAGAAGAGGCGCTAGCAGAGATTCTAGGAGAACAAAAGCCAGACTGTAAGTTCTTTAAAACCAGGAGAACAACACACACATACACACACACACACCCCTCCCAAAACAAAGAAAGCAGATACCACATAGGAAAACAGAAAGAAAGAAAGAAACATTGGAGAAAAGAAATGTAACACAGTAAGTGAGAATTAAGAGCAATTTTTTTTCTATCGATAAAAAGCTAATGGTATAGATTTACCTATTAAAAGAAAAAACAGTTGAACCTGAAGGACATTATGTTGAGTGAAGCAAGCCAGACACAAAAGGACAAATACTGTATGATTACCTATGATGAACTAAATGTATGATGTGAAATATAAATATAGGATATGAATATGAATATGGGTAGAATTGCATATATAAGACCATTTATCTTTGAAGCTGAACAAATCCAATACAAGAAAATGTTAATATCAGACCAAAAAACCCAAAACTATTATACTAAGTGAAGGAGGCCAGACACAGAGTACAACATACTGTATAATTCCATTTATATAAAATGTAAATATAAATCAACTTATAAAGATAAAATGAGGAAAAAGATGAAATGAGATTAGTGGTTTTGTAGGTCTGAGGAGGGTAGGCTAAAAGGTGTGGACTCTTTCTTTCTGGAGTAATGAAATTGTTCTAAAATTTTTGAGATGATGAATTTACAACATGGTGATTATACTAAAAGTCATTGACTATACAATAGCCAGAAGAGCCAGAAAAAGCAACTATGTACAGTGGGGGAAGCAGAGAGATTGAGAGGTGAGGAATTCTTTTGTTTGTCTGTTTTTTTGTTTATTATTATTGAACTAATGAAAATGCTCTAATAATGATTGAAGTGATGAACACACATCTATTTGATTATACCAAATACCATTGATTGTAAACTTTGGATGAATTGTATGCTTTATTAATATTTAAAATTGATTTGTTTTAAAAAGAAAAGAAAAGTTGTTGGGATCAAAGTCTAATTACTCACATTTAGACATTCATCTAAAAGGAAGTGAATTTTGAAAGAAGACTTAAGGTTGTACCTCCTCAAAAGACATGTTCTCCATCTTAATGGGCATTGCCGTGGGTGTGAACTCATATAAATAGGGGCATTTGAAGATATTGGGTTTTAATTTTTTTTTAAATTTTTATTTATCTTTTTTTTTTTAAGATACATGGATCACAAAAAAATGTTACATTAAAAAATATAAGGGGTTCCCATATACCACCCCCCCCTACTCCTCCCACATCAACAACCTCATTCATCATTGTGGCACATTCATTGCATTTGGTGTATACATTTTGGAGCTGTGTATCTTTTTAGTTAAGGTGTGGCCTGACTGAATTAGAGGGGGCTTCATTCCTACTGCTGGAGGCCTTCATAAGTAGGAGAAATTCAGACACCATGAGTTAGACAAGCCACAGAAGAAGAGCCAGAAGTCAGTAGAACCTGGGAGAATGGACACAAGGAGAGAGAGCTTGCCACGTGATGGAGGCAGAGACGCAGCTACAAGCCAAAGGACCCCAGGGACTGTGGCAAGTCAGCATCAGAAGGCTACAGACTTCAGGGAGAGAGCATGGTCTTGCTGACACCTTGCTTTTGGACATCTAGCCTCTGAACCCATGAGACAATACTTTCTTGTTGTTTTAAGCCAACCAGTATATTTGTCACAGCTGCCCTAGAAAACTAAAGCAATACCTAATAGAAGTGAGGGAGGGAGCCATCTGGGTATGTGGGGAAAGAGCAGGTGTGGCTACGCTGAGGCGGGAAGTGCCAGGTGTGGGCCAGGAAGAGCCCAGAGGTCAGCATTGGTGGAGGAGAGTAAATGAGGAAGAACGTAGCAGGAGATGAGCTCACAGAGGTGATGGAGAGTCAAACCATCATAGGCAACAGTGAAGGCTTCGGCTTTTAGTGTGACATGGTAAGTCCCTGGAGTTACTTGGCAGAGGCATCCTACGTTGTATTTCCATTTTAACAGCACCATTTCAGTTGCTGCGTTGAGAATAGACTCTGAGCAATAAGGGAGAAGGTGAGAATGAATTAGGGGGCCCGCTGTTGCAATAAACCATTATGGTGCTTGGACTAGGGTGGTGGCTGTGGGGTTGGTGAGAGGTATTAAGAGTCTAAACAAACAGTGAAGTTAGAGCCAATGGGATTTTCACAAGTGGAGGAGTTGGCCTTGGCTGATGACTAGACAGCTCATCCATAAAAACTGTGGAAAAGGTAGTCACAGACACAGAAGGCTGGAGGTATGTAGAAGTGGTGTTAGTGGGTACCTATGGAAGTTCTACTCTGATTGCTTCCATTTCTTCAGTGAGATACGAAAGAAGGTCACCACCAGCCAACAGTAGGATGGGAGATGAAGTACTAGAGGTTTAAGAAGAGAGGAAAGTTATTCGAACAGTTATCTAAAAGAATAGGGACGATGTATGGACTAGGAAAACATAGTAGGGTGACTGTTCAGCAATCAGGGCCCACTTAAGCAAGCAGTCTCTAGTTTTAAACGAGATGGATCAACATGAATGTATGCCTGATTCTAATGCCATTCAGCTCTTGGACTCAGGCATGAAGTGGATGTGGAATTGAATTTAACTAGGGCTACGGTTTAGCCAAGAAAGTATGATGAAGCAAAAGAAAAAGAGAGCGGAGGCTGTGTTCAAGGGAGTGATTATAATGATAAACCATGGAGTTCTTGAGTGAGAACTCAAGGAAGTAAGGGATAGTGGGAAGGTAAGTAGATTGGAATGGATTGCTGGTCTCAGTAGAGTTAAAAGATTTTCATCATGGGTACTAGAGAGAAAGATCTGGAAAGGTAGGCAGTGATTGTGGAGTGAGATGCTGGAAAATTGGTTTATGGAGATCCTATTTTATACCCATCAGATTGGCAAAATCTAGGCTTGAAGATATTATGTACTGTTAGTGAGGATATGGGTGAAGAGGAATCTTCATGCTTTGCTGATGGAGGTATAATTCACTATAGCAATTCTTCAGAGCAAACTGGAAGCACTTAGTGAACTTAAGCTTATATCCCAAGAACCAGCATTCCATCCTTACCCATGAGAAGCTTCCCAAGATCCATAGACACATTGTGATAGGGTTTGCAGGGAGCTCAGGGTTGGAGGTAACCTAGATGCTTATTGCCAGGGGAATAAAATTAAATATGGAATATGTGTAAACTCTACTACATTGCAACTATAAAAAATAATGAACACGTTTACAAATAACAGTATAGACATTTCTTAAAATGCATAGGGCTTAATAAAAAAAAGAACATGAAAAATGAACACAATGCCATTTATATAAAATTTTAAAACCAACAATATTATGTATTTTTCAAAGCTCCATAGATCTCTAAATACATATATTAAATACACTGGAGTAACAGCTAAGAGGGTGGGAGTTGAGGGAAGAAGAGGAGAATTAACAAAAACATAAGAGAGGGGACATGCCCATTTTGATGATAATCATGAGAGTTCTGTTGAGAGGTAAGATGATTTCATCTCCATGCACCTTGATCCTTAAGAAAGGATAAAAACAAAACAAAAGAAAACTCAAAACAACAGTGCTCAGAATAAAATTTAAGATTCATATTCTTACATTACCAAATAAAAGCAAAAAATTAAACATTCCACTCAAGAAGTTTAAAAATCTAATGAATCTACAGAAGGAAAAAATTAGTAGGAATAAAAGCAAAAACAAACAAATTTTAACAGGTAGAAAACAGTAAACTTGATAAATAAATTTAAGGGTTATGGTTTTCATGAAACAATTTAAAAAATTATATGTACCACTGATTAGCTTCGTTGAGAAAAGAATAACAAAGCACTTATGCACCTAATTAGCAACAAATAAGGGAAAATAACCTCAGATATGGAGGGTACTTTAAAAATCATGGCAAAGTGTTTTACTTTTATGCAAATAAATTAGGAAAAAGAAACAGGATGAAATGGATAACTATCTAGAAAAATATAAAAGGCCAAAACTAATTCCTAAACTGATAGGAATTCTAATTATACTGATAATATTGGAAGAAATTGTGAACAATATCAACAACAGAAAGTCACAAGGCTCAGACATTTTCACAGACATCATTCCAGCCTCCAAAGGACACTCCTGTGCTATTTTTTCCTATTTAGATATTAGGAATTAAAGAGAAATTTTTCTAGCTCTTCATAGAGAATCAAAATTGTATTCTAAGATCCAGTAAAAATGGCACTAAGAAAAGACCAATCTTATCATGATTATCAATGGAGAAAATTTTAGATGAACTATTGTCAAAAATAAATTAGCAAAATAGCAAATGAATGTTGAACCATTACCAAGTGCTTTCTTTTCCTGGTGAGTGTATAGAGGGTTAAAAGAGAAAAACCATATATAATAATTCCCAATAGAAGCCAAAATTCACTCAAAAACTCAACATTTATTCTTCATAAAACAAAATCAAAGCCTTCAGAGCAGTACATCATAAAAATACACAGCACAAATCAAAAGCCACTGCCTTGCTTGCTGGTGAAACACTATTAAGAGAGCTCGGGAAACGGACTTTGGCCAGTGGTTAGGGCGTCCGTCTACCACATGGGGGGTCCACGGTTCAAACCCCGGGCCTCCTTGACCCGTGTGGAGCTGGCCATGCGCGTGCTGACGCGCGCAAGGAGTGCCGTGCCACGCAGGGGTGTCCCCCGTGAGGAAAAGCCGCCCAGCGTGAAAAGAGAGAGCAGCCTGCCCAGGAATGGCGCCGCCCACACTTCCCGTGCCGTTGCCGTTGCCGACAGCAGAAGCGGACAAAGAAACAAGACGCAGCAAATAGACACCAAGAACAGACAACCAGGGGAGGGGGGGAAATTAAATAAATAAATAAATCTTAAAAAAAAAAAAAAATAAGAGAGCTCACCAAAGTCTGAAACAAAAGACAATACTCGACCCATGTGGAGCTGGCCCATGCGCAGTACTGATGCACGCAAGGAGTGCCGTGCCACACAGGGGTGTCCCCGCTTAGGGGAACCCCACGTGCAAGGAGCGCGCCCTGTAAGGAGAGCCGCCCAGTAGGAAAGAATGTTCAGCCTGCCCAGGAATGGTGCTGCACACATGGAGAGCTGACACAACAAGATGACGCAACAAAAAGAAACACAGATTCCCGTGCTGCTGACAACAACAGAAGCAGACAAAGAAGAACACGCAGCAAATAGACACAGAGAACAGACAACGGGGGGGGGGGGGGGGGGGACAAGGAGAAAGAAATTTTTAAAAATCTATAAAAAAAAAAAAAAGAGAATACTCCCAGCACCAATACTATTTAACACTTTTCAGGAAGTACTAACACAATAAACAAGAGAATAAAATCAGAGGAGGCAAAATTAACACTGTTTGCAGATTTACTTGTATACCTTGTAAAAGCAAAAAAGAGTCAACTGACAAAACTATGCAGTTAGAAATTTCAGTGTGCTAGCTGGTTAATTCACAAAGACTAGAGGTGCCTCAGGCGGCCAGGCTGCTATGACAAATACCACACAATGGGTTGGCTTGAACAACAGGAGTTTATTGGCTCACAGTTTCAGAGATGAGAAGTCCAAATTAAGGTGTGGGCTACCAGGCTGGCTTCCTCACGGGGTCTGGTTGCTGGCAATCCTTGGGTTCCTTGTCTTTTCTGTCACATGGTGATGCCTCTCCCTTCACTTCCAGGTTCTGTTGACTTCTGGCTTTTGGCTCCTCCCTGTGACTTTTTTTCTCTGTCTGAATTTCTTCTGCTCATAAAGGACTCCAGTTATCCTTATGAAAATGTCCCCCTCATTTATATGGGCCACGCCTTAACTGAAAGGTCATCTTCAAGAGACCCTGTTTGCAATGGGTTCACAGCAACGTGGGTCAAGACCAAGAACGTTTCTAAGTTGGACACACAGTTCAAGCCACCATAAGAGGACTCTTCTCTATAGATATGGAAGAATACTGTCGAAGGATAACTAGGGCAGGTAGAGTCGACAACAATAACCAGAGTCAAGTCATCCCAAATTTTGGCAGTTGGGTCCCTACCAAGACCCACTTCTCACCTGCTCACCCTATAACGAACCTGTCTGCCTATTAGCTTCTCCTGCAACAAATTGTTAGTCATTCCTTCCCAGTTCCCTGCCCAGAGAGCAGAAAATCAACCAACACGAGCAACAGCAATAGACAGCTATTGAGAGAGATCAACCCAGCCTTCCTTTCTCCAATCACATGGTCAAAACACTGGTATTAAAGACCGAGATGAGCAAACACAACAGTTGACACCAAAGCAAGAGAACTTATAAAATAAAAGTCTTTAATAAAGAAGAAGCACTGTAACTTCCTAGTGATCTGGGAAGATATTGTAACAATAAAACAGCAAAAGATGTTATAAAGGAAAAGCAGTAATTTAAAAAATTAGTAAGGTCCGGGAAAGTAAACATATGATGGATAAAATAAAAAATTTAATAAAGAGGTGGAAGAAACCATTAAAGGGTATATCTCCCAGGCCACAAGGCAAGAAATCAAAGGTGTGGAAAATCTGAGTAAAAAAGTAAGGAACATGGAGGATAAATTCAAGAGCTCTGGCTTCCATGCCAAGTTCTAGAAAGAGATTGTAGAGAAAATAAAGGGGAGAATAAGACAATAGCAAGTAGAAGAAAAATTTCCAGGGCTGAAAAGAGGCATGTATTGGGATTCAAAGGAATTTCCCAATGCAGTGTGGGATAAATGAAGAAAGATCCATAATGACACACAACATGCAAACTTTCAGAAAGGTCCGTACCAACAGATACGTTCTGTTCTGGAAAGATTTACACTGACACACATTATATGAAATTCCAGAAAACCAAGGATAAAGAGATAGTCCTCAAATATTTCTAATAAAAAAGTCATATTCAAAGAGACCAAAATTAGCCAGGCACCTGAATTCTCATTAGCAACAAACACTAAATGCTAGAAGGCAAAATTCTAAGGGAAAATTATCTTGAACCTAAATTCTATGATCAATTTTACTGTCTATCAGTTGGAGATGGAGTGTGGAAAGATATTCTAAATTGCAAGAATTTGAAAGACATCTTTATGGTTTCTTTCTGAGAAGGTTACATTCTTATTCCAGAAGAAGGAAAAAAAAATGGGTGGAAGTCAAGAAAGAGGAAGATGTAAGCAAGAAGAAATTGGAGAAAACTAAAGAAAAGACTTTCCAGGGTGACAACAGGCCAAATTTAAATAGAAATACAAGCAGACTCAAGAAGAATGTCTCTAAGAAAGAACATAGAAAATATTCAAGCAATAGAATGATTAAGTAGCCAGATGACAATAACATCACAGTTAAGGAGGCAGATGCTTCTTCTCTCAATAAGAGGGGGAAAAAAATCAATTAGAGACATCAGGGGAAGCCAGCACATATAAAAAGTTGTGATCCAAATATGCAGCAAAATAAAATGAGACACGATTTTAAGCAATTGATGATATATGAGAAAAGATAAAATTCACTTGACCTGGATGCTAAAAAGAAGTCTGCAGTGAGTAGTACAAAGACTATGACATTGAGTCTGTGTGTCAGTCAGGATTTGACCGGAGAAACAAAACCAGTGGGAGATATGCCTTAAGATTAAGCAAGGAATTGGCTTACACTAATGTGGGGGCTGGCTAGACGAGTCCAAAGTCCATAGGGACGCCCATCAGGGAGTGCAAGAAGAAACTCTTGGGCATTAGCAGAAGCTGCTATCCACAAGAATTATTGCTTTCTCAGGGAAGCATCAGGTCTGGCTGAAAGGCCCTTCAACTGTTTAAGTCAGGCCCACCTGGATTAGCTAGGCCAATCTCCTTTACTTAAAAGTCAACGGATTATGGACTTCAATCACATCTACAAAACACCTTCACAGCAAATCTAGATTATTGTGTGGCTGAATACTTGAAGATTGTAGTTTAGCCAAATTGACACATAAAACTGTGCATGACAGCCTGTAAAGAACGAATTTTAATTCCACACCTCTATTTGGCTTGACAATGAACAACGGTTGCATAGTTATAATATTGTACATGGGTTTGGTTGTTTTTCTGTTTTGAAGCTTTTAATTTTACATGTTGATATTCTTTGATTGATATTCTTAGTTTGATACTTCTGTTGAAAGGAACTGGTGCCAGAGAATAGGAAGGGAAACTTTTATTTTTCATTTTTAGCACTATTAGGATTTCTAGAAATTGTTTGCATGTAATATATTTATTATTGTTTTAAAATGAACAATGTTATCTGGGTAGTGAGATCATGAGTCATTTCAATTTTCTTCATATTTTCCAGGTTAAAAATATATAACCTATTAAATATTATTTTTGAATGTTTACTGAACACCTACTGTATGCTAGGCAGGCTGCCAAACCTGTTCAGGCAAAGGGAAATAAGAGAGTTTCTGCCCTCAAGGACTTCCAACTCCAGTGGAACATACAAATAATCAAACAGATCATTATCAAATTATTTTGGTGGCAATAATGAAAATACACACAGGGTGTTATGGGAGCATCAGAGAGTCAGACTATGCACAGCCCCAATGAAATATCTGGAAAATGAGATGCCTTCCTGTCCCGGATGGCAAGAGAAGAGGCTGAAAAGAGTGTGATCTGGAGACAGAGGGTAAAGTCAGACGATTAGACTCTTTACATAACCTTCCCTGAACTTTGCTTTCTCACCCATAAAATGTGCCTAAAAACATATCTCACGACTGCAAACAGATGAAATGAACTCACATATATAAAAAAGGCTGGCCTGCAGAAGCACTCAACTTTGTGTTCTTTTCTCTCTTCTGACTCACACCAGGAGCCTGGAAAGTGCACCAGGTGGACGTTTCCCTTTCTCTAGGTTAGAAAACGACAAATCCAGAGATAAATGACTTGCCCAAAGTGACCCAGCTAATTAGAAGGAGAGCCGAGACCGGAGTTAATGCTCCTCCCCTGAATGGACAAGCACAGTGACTGTTCCAGTTTTCTATGCATTGTGACAAGGACACAAATGTGGCATGGAGAGCAGGCGGTGCCCCCAGGAAGAGGCTCCACTCCGCTTCAAGAAGTTCCAGGCTCCAGTTCTGCAAGGAACAGTGTGTGACCCGTACCTGGGGACCTGAGAGCTTTAACTCTCTTTTCCACCCTTCCTGCCGTCCTTCGCAGCATCAATAGTCAATGGCAAGCAGAGGCTGCTGGTCTGCTCTGCAGGAGCTGCTTAGGAATGTGTATCATCATTATGACAGCATGTTCAAAATCCCAATTTGTTCAGATTGGGCGTGTACTTGAAAGAGTTCAAAGAAGTTCATGGAGGGATGAGCCCTGAGGAGGAGGGTCCTTGATTGCTCAGTAACAGATGAGGGTGGAAAGTTCATTTCTTCATTTTGTAGCCCTTGTCCACCCAGAGGAGAAGTGGGAGCTTCAGTGGCTAAAGATAGCTAAAGAGCCCTTCAATTTTCAAGGAATTCTGAGGGTGTGCGGCCAATGCAATAATCAGCACTGCCCTTCTGAAGGACAAACTACACCTAGGAGCCAGCTGGGGCATCTACATGACCTAAGTTAGCAAAAGGAGCTCCTTAAAAACTTCTTGCTAAACAGATACTTTACAGATTACCCTACAGAGAAGAGTTCCAAATGAATGCTAGTTAAGATCTGGTTGTGCTTTACTGTCACTCTATATAAAGAAATCAGGGTTAAAACTTAGCTGTACCCTTCATTAAACAAAAAGACTGCCCAATTTCTTAAAAAGTGAGTGAAGACTTGGATATTTATGTTCTCTGCAGTTCCTTAAGCCTGAAGAAAATTTAATTCCTGCATGGGCTGACACAAGCCAGTTTTACTCTTCACTCAGTAGAGTGCTTATGGAATTAACCCAACATCACAGGGCTTCAACTGCACTTGTTACCTGAACCACCAACTACGCAGGTACAATGGCAAGTCAAAGAAAAGCTGAGCATTGTGCCTCTTTAATGACATCTTCTGAGTCCCAGAGCCCAGGAGATCTCTGAGCCATAGAGCCCAGATTTTTCCTGAATCAGCTAGTGACATGTTCTGTGCGATGCATATGCCTTCCTTTTGTAGACGTAATGTGTTGTAACAGCTTCTTAATATACTTCAGGACATTAGTGTTTTATGCATTATATATACATACCAAGTTAATATTTATCAGCAATAACAGTACCACTACTTCCTGAGCACTTACTAAGTACAAGGCTTTGCATGTATCAGCTCCTCGAATCCTCTTTACACTTTGGAGTAAGTGCTATTATTATTCTCATTTTGCGTGTAAGGAAATCAAGGCTTATAAGCAACCTGTCCAGCTGACATAGGTAGTATATTATTTATTGTTATTTAACTGATTACCATGACACCTTCCCCCTCCCCCCCCCCAACTTAGAGGCATAAGCATTGATTATGTCACATAGTTCTGGGTCTGGAATTCAGGAGTAACTTAGATAACAGATTCTGGCTCAGGATCTCTCATGAGGATGAAGTCAAGAGGTCAGTTGAGCTACGGCATCATCTGAAGGCTTGACTGGGACTGGAGAATCTGTTTTCAAGTTGGCTCATGCACATGGCTGGCCAGCTGGTATGGGCTGGTAGAAGGAGGCCTCGGTTTCTCTCCATGGACAACTTAAATGTTTTTACATCATAGCTGGCTTTCCCCACAGAGAAACCAAGGTAGAGAATGCAATATCTTTATTACTTAACCCCAGACGACCCACTGGTATATTCACTAAGTTCTGTATTAGATGCAAGCCTAGCCAGGATTCAATAGCAGAAATTCCTACACAAAGCCATAAGTATCAGGGGGATGGAATCATTGGGAGGAAACCTCAG
Organism: Dasypus novemcinctus; assembly: GCF_030445035.2. Classification (NCBI taxonomy): domain Eukaryota; kingdom Metazoa; phylum Chordata; class Mammalia; order Cingulata; family Dasypodidae; genus Dasypus; species Dasypus novemcinctus. The sequence goes on along the minus strand of NC_080693.1, from coordinate 21,929,324 downwards.
AGTCTGATAGAATTTGGATTGGAGCCTACATCTACTTGCTTGTACTCTTGACCACTCCAGAATATTGTCCCTCCCTTTATAACCCCCCCCCCCCGAGGTGTTCAAGATATTCTAATAGGTGTGAATAAAAAAAGAAAGGGAAGCATAACTACAGTGTACTGAGTGCTGACTATGTCTCAGGCAATTAGAATATGTTATCTGCATAATTCTTTCATCATACCTAGTGATAAGCTCAGAAAATTTAAATAACCTGCCCAGAGTCTCAGAAGTGAGAGCAAATTTCAAAATTGTCCTTCTGAATGTGAAGCCTGTGAAAGATGAATGAAAAAGTTTGAATGGAGGCTGTTTCTGTGGAGGGGAGAATGAAGTCAAGGTAGCATGAGGCTGTGAGGAGGAAAGACTGGCAGCAGAAATCAGACCTGCCATTGAACTTTAGGCCAGTGCAGACAAGAATATCACCACTCAGATAGGATGCCCTTGAGCTAAACTTGAAAGACCTGAGGGACAGATGGAATAGCTCTTTAACCACAGTAAAAGAATTGTAGGGTAGAAAATACACTGCGGTGAGCCAAATTCCATATTGACCTCAGAATTATTCAGCTGAGTGGGTTTATTTTATTCAGAGACATCATTCTACTTTCTTAAAGACAAGGAGATAAAAGAGAGCCAGAGAGACAGAGAAAATTTGGTTTCTGAACATAAGTCTAGACAAACTATACATTTGAGCAAGAAATGCCTTAAAAATGTATTTTCCACATTAGACAAGATTTAATTAATACTCTCCACGATTTAATTAATACACTACCTTACAAATTCAAGCCATGAACCAGTCACTAGGCAGCTCTTCAGCAATGTGCTGAAGTCTCTATGAAAGGTCTAAGACATCAATCATGTCATAGAGAGACTTGGATTAATTTAGAGCGAACTGACTTATGTGGGGAACCCTTTGAAAGCAAGTCTATACACTAATGCTTTGCAAGGTCAATGGTTGTTTAGAAGTAGTAAGTTTAAAGGGAAGACAGGGATGTTACTGGTGTGGGCAAGGCTGGAGGAGATGAGACTGAGTCTTGCTTTGACAATGGTCAACATTGGACTGGTCTCTCTTGGTGATTTTGTTTGGGTTTATGCAAAAGCAAATCCTGAGAGAGAGACTTGGGTGGAAGGAGTTTATTTGGCGGGTAACCCCAGAAAGCAAGAGGAGACAGGGAAGGAGGAGCCAATAAATAATTCATCACAACCATTGATGTGCCATGATTCATGGATCTCTGGAAGTATACAGAATGCCTTCTAGAATTTTCTGTCAGAACAGGAAGTTGGGGCACTGTGGCAGTTTGAAATTATTTTATGAATCTGAAAAAGCGAAATACTATGTTTATAAACTAACCTATTCCTCTGGGTATGATACCCTAGGATTGCATTAAATTCAATTGAGGGGACTTTGATTAGATTACTTGATAAGATGGATTTAGGGCTTTTGATTGGACTACATCAGCGAGGTGTGACTCAGGCTGAGCCTCTGCTCCCTTGCTGAATCTGATATAAATGATACATGGACAGACAGAGGAAAAAGGGAGCTGACATGTATTTGGTTCTGCAGTGTAAGAGAGAGGATTGCTTAAGCACAAAGCTCTCAAGAGGCTGGGACCATGGAATAGCCCAAGAGGAGACAAGCCTTGCTAAATGCCTTGTAGTTTGCAGATGAACTTGGGAAGAGAGCAGAACAGCCAAGACTGATATAGGAGGCTAAAAAGAGGCAAGCCCTATGCCTGGCTACTCACAGCTGAGCTCCAAGAGACAGTAGATTCTTTAGGGGAAGGCAGAGACCTCCACAGAGACTGACATCCATCTAGCTTCACCACGTGGTAACAATGCCAGGATCAACAACAGCCAACTTTAGTGAGAAAGCACCTCCTATGGTACCTTGAGTACAGCCACAGAACTGTGAGCTTTTATCCCAAATAAATATCCTTTATAAAAGCCAACACATTTCTGGTACTTTGCATCAGTAGCCCTTTGGCAAACCAAAACAGGCATTTATCCACTGATTGCCATCTCCTACTGGTTGAGGTTTAACCCCAGGACATTAAAACCCAGTCCTTCCTAATTATGCCAGTATGTGTTTTCAGTGGGCTTCTGTAGCTTTGAAGAAAGTCCTAAGGCAGAGATATAGAGCAACACCACAGCATGCACTTGAGATAGGGACACTGTTGGTGTATTTGGAATCACCCACCACGGCTATGGCTGAAATCAGAGGTGGTTGGAGGAGACATTGGCAGATGGCATAAAAATCATCTGCTGCAACAGGAAAGTAAAAACGCGCCCCCTCCAAACCCTCAACATAATTGTCACTGGCCAGAAATTTGTCATACGGTCACCTTTAGCTGAAAGGAAATCTGGGGGAGTGAGTAGTTTGAGTGAGGCCATCTGTAAAGAAGAATCAGAGTAGATAGGGGGCAGGAAACTAGCATGGTCTGCTAAGTGACCTGCCTACTCCTCACTCCAGAATATACATGAGCCATCTCCCTGTCCCCACAATATGGGGACAGAGTACCTTAGGAGCCACCAGGCAAACATTCCTACCATCAACTTGTCACTATTTCAAGTTGGAGATTCCTATGTCCTCGTGCCCCATGCAATATGTGGAAGAGGTGGGAGCCATTTTGTCAGCTGCCATTAACCCTCATCCAAAAACTTACTTCTAAATTGTAATCCTTGGGAAGAGCATGAGGAAAAGGATTGGCCATCCCATTGGCAAACTAGTGAGAGAGGACTGGATGACAGTCCAGCTCTAGTCAGTCACTTTAGTGACTTGACTGTGTGACATGTGGCATTGCTACTGAGTTGAATTGAAGGGTCTCCAAGAGTTGTCTCAGAGCAAGTGAAAGCCAGAGGGCAGGCATAGCCTCTCTTCTTTCTCCTCACTCTCGGCCTGGCTTTCCTCAGAGAAGAGATTAGCGACCATTGTTGCAACTTGACTTACTCCTTTCCAGAAACTTCTAACATAGGAAAGAACATAAAATGGAGAGTTCATTCCTCTTGTCCATTTTGTCCTGTTCCTGTCTGTGGGGAAACAACCATGTGGAGGCTGTTACCACTGGTGGCCATGGTAACGGAATAATTGACACAGTCTGAAAGTCATAAACTTAATGAAACTATAGTTTTTATTGCACTTCACCCTCATCTCTGATTAAATCAGATCTGCATAATGCAAAGATATTAAATTTCCATGTTTCTCATTTTCTCTCCCCTGCCAATAGGAAAGCTCTGTTGTGAGGAAACCCTGCCAGTGGGCTGGGAATATCATTGCTCTAGATTTTGCTGAAAAATGTTTTTTAATAATTGGTGCTGGCTGGCCTATAAAGCAAAGCAAATGTCTGAGAAATGGTTGGATTCTGGCTCTGCAGAGATACAGCTGCTTCCCTCTGGCAGGTGGAGATTTAATGGCAGTTTGGAGGAGTGATAGAAGAGCAAAGAGGCTGCAGAGGAGGAGAGTGTTTCGAGGAGAGGACACATGGGTTGGAGAGCTAAATAGTTAGAGAGCACTGCACCTGAGCCAGGCTGGTGTGAGGGCTAGGGATCCAGGGACGTATGATATAGAGTCCCTGAGTGCAAGTTGCCCACAGTTGAAATGAGAGGCATGCCTGCATCACTTCTCCCTGCTAGCCTGCTTTCAACACAAAGCACCAGGAATGGGGATTGGGGATGGAATCTGTGTTGGGATTTAAAGATCAGTGACGTTCAGTCCATAACACAAGCTGTCATGGGAGGGGACGGACAAAGGTGCTGTCAACATTTCTAGGAAGGAGTGCTTACTTCTAGCTGGAAGTTTCAAGAAGTTATCGTGGAGGCGTGGCCTATGAGCCAGAGCTTGTATATGTCAGAGTTCCTACAAAGGGCTTTTACTGGAGACAATGTCTTCTTGAATTTTAACTTAACTTCATCTTAGAAGAGGATAGTCAAAAAAAAAAAACAAGGAGGGTATTAGGTGATTCTGCCCCCTACCCCCAATCCCTGAAGACACTTGGCAATACGGAGACAGTTTTGGTTGTCACAACTGGGAGGGGATGTGACTAGCATCTAGTGAAAAGTAGTTCAGGGACGCTTCTAAACATCCTACAATGCACAGGATGGTGCCCAATAGCAAGGAGATATTGATCCAAGATTTCAGTGGTGCTACAGTTGAGAAATCCTAGTGTAAGAGGAGAAGGAGACTGTTAGCATGCTGCCCTTGGAGACAAGGAGAGAGAAAAGTCATAGCAGATTCTTAAGTCTTTGAAATACCTCTACACTAAGTCCCTGCAGGCAGATGAGGGATGGCCTGGGTTGTGCCAGAGCAGGGAGGACTGGCTCTCTACTGGTCCTTGGAGAGTTCAGGCTGAGGTGGATAAATGGAAAGGAAACATACCCTGGTTTGACTTCAGGCATTGTTCATTTTACTTCCGAGCTTATGATCATGTACCAAGGGGCCCCCAGACTCTTCCTCTGTCCACCCCTTTTCTTTTCATTTTGCATTTTTCCCATTTTATCTTGAGCTCTTGGAAGTTTACTTCCAGTAAAACACATCACATCATAAATATTGGAGTCTCAGGTATTACCAGTAAATGTGCAGTTAAAATTTCAGTAAATATTTTCATTCTGTGATCTGTATTATATTATCATAAAGTGTCTGACTATAATGTAATAGAACTGATGTCTTAAATACCACTGTCTCAGTAATATACAAATAAATATTCCTCTCTCTGAATATTTGTTCCTATCCTCTGCTTCTCCAAAGGTCAAGCAGCAGGTGAGTAAGGGTAATGGGCTCAAGGTCAAGGTTAAAGGTGAAATAAGGGGAAGGGATTCAACTTCAGGACCTCATTTCTCCTATTTTAAGTCTTTGCAACAAAGTACCGGTTGCCAATTTACTTTCTCAAGTGCAAAGATGATGGCACAAAAAGACTAGCCATTGGCTTTCCCAGGTTTAAGTGCTTGACTTGAATTTTCAACAAATATTCAAGATAGTTATGACCATTTAATATGTTAGAAAGTCAAGGTTCAAAGACATTAAGGAAATTTTCCAAGGCAATACAGCCAGGCAATTATTGTCTAGGCATTCCAACTCAGTTCTTCAGGTTCTGAATCCAAAGAACCTTTTCTCTCAACTTTACAACTTCTACAAACTTTTTCAACAAATGGGCTTATAGAAGAAATATGGCAGCTGAACAGTATTCCCAGAGAAGGGCCAGGAACTGATCTGAAATGTAATACATATGGCTCCTTTTCCCCAAACATGGGAAAGGCTAGCATCACCTGGAAAGAGCAAAAGCTACTATAGAGCCACCTATTATTATTATTAGTGCAATTTCCAAGTACATACTCCAAAAAGATAGGGACAGGGAATAGTCTCCAGATAGTTGATAATAATTATCTAATCATCACATTTATTAATTAATAAGTCCAATTCCTCAAGCATCCGTTATGTGCCAGGTATTTTCTATGTTATTTCACCATAGCTCTGTGGGGAGGAGATTTAGCCAAGATCTTCTCAGAAATATCCAGGGACAAACTCAAACCTCCTATTTCCAAGACCATGGAGATTTTTCATGAAGCATGTGGGAATTTCCTCTTCTCCCTATTTTCTATGGCTCCTACCCATTTTCCACCTTGCTTAAATTCATTGGAAAGGGAAATGGATTTGGCTCAATGGATAGAGCATCCACCTACCACATGGGAGGTCCAGGGTTCAAACCCAGTGTCTCCTGACCCATGCGGTGAGCTGGCCCAAGCACAGTGCAGATGCGCACAAGGAGTGCCATGCCACACAGGGGTGTCCCTAGTGTAGGGGAGCCCCACACACAAGGAGTGTACACATAAGGAGAGCCACCCTGTGGGAAAAAAGTGCAGCCTGTCCAGGAGTGGTGCCGCACACACGGAGAGCTGATGCAGCAAGATGATGCAACCAAAAGAGACACAGATTCCTGGTGCCACTGACAAGAATACAAGCAGACACAGAAGAACACACAGCAAATGGACACAGGGAGCAGATAACTGGGGAGGGGGGTGAGGAAGAGGAGAGAAATAAAAAAAATAAATCTTTGAAAACAGAATTCATTGGAAATATAACACAGGGAATCGCCTGTTGAAAACACTTAGGCCATCCCTACTTGGGTTTCTGAGATGGTTCTCTGGTTGCTTCCTACCTGATTATTGTGCTACCTTTCTTGGACCAACACAATCCTTCCCCAGGCTGAACAGAATTCCCTGGTGGAGAAGGAAGGGATGCCTTTTAACAGGCAAAGACACAGACAAGAAAGCCTGAGCGAGTCCTGAAGTTATTGTGTACCTTGAGGGGAGGGCAGGAGTACAAATTTGCAAAGTTTTTTTCCCAACTTTCCCTTCTAAGATATCTATTATATCTTCCTAACAAATTGCTAGCTTCGGGAAGTGTAACACTAAAAGCTGTGGTTATGAATATTGCAGTCCTCATGGTCTCCCAAAGACCACGACTCTGGTGGCCACACCAGATTGTCCTAAAGAAATTATCTTCTAAGTCAGTGTTCATTGGAAGGAAACCCAATGGGAATGCCCCCCTTTCCCAAACAAGGACAAGTCATATTGAAGTCAATTCCAAGCAAGGCCAAGGATGAAAGAGGGATGAAGTCTAGGTGTGCATGGCATTGGGGAAAGTGAGAGATATATGTGTCCCTATTTGGTCTCTTCCTTCCCTAGTCATCATTATGCTACACAACCAATTGGAAGCTAGCCAAGATCAGTGACTATGTCCTGTATGAAATTTCTAGAGGAATGCCAGAACTTAGAATTTAGTCCTGTGATGGCAATTTGATACATGATTGGTTTAGGGTTTATAAAAGCAGCACTGCAGAGTTGGAGGGTTTTTTACTTCTCCCAAGATACAGTGGTATAGACAAGATAAATAGTGGAAATAGTAATTATCATAGCTAGCATTTATTAGGTGCTTACTAAATACTCACCACAACCATATGAAGTAAAGCTTCTAAAGAAGCTTTGGGCTCAGACTTTATAGCTAGTGTTTACTTCATTTACCTGGTCTTGTTGGTAAGAATCATTTGAGGTGCTAGTTAAAAATACTGGTTCTGGGTCTACTGATTCAGAATCGTTAGGAAAGGGAAAATCTAACTGCAGTTTTTGGCCACAGCTGCACCATGAGATCCTGTTTCAATTGTCCAAGAATGTGATGGAGGAAAAAGTTTTTTTTTTTAAAAAAAAAAAAAGCTCTTGGGTGATTACAGTGAGCAGCCAGGGCTTAACCTCTCTGTATCAATCATTCACTGTTCCTGGGGAGGGGTCTTGTTCCCCAGCATTTGCCTGATTACTTCTTCTTGTCCCTACAAAGAATATATAGGACTGAGGTACACAGCAGTTTCTTTCAACCCTTAGATCAATAATCAGAACTCTATCTGGTCATGATAAACAATGAGCCCTCCAGGGCAAGGAAGAGGAAGCTTTCATGTCAGAACAGGGAAGGAAGCAAGACCAGACATAAAACCATAGTGTCATGAGGGAAAATGCAGGTCCCATGCTGGGAGATCAATTTCAAGGCAGGAGTGGAAGATATGGACAGGATGCAGATACCAATAGCCAAGAGTCTGTGCTCAGTCTCAGAGCCAGCATCAGAACATACAGGGAGGCAGGGCAGGTGACCAGCTGAGGTCCAAGATGCTGTGGGGTCACCTGACTGCAGGCATTGAAGACTCAGTGGAGCTCAGGTGCTGGAAACTCAGACCCTACGAGGAGGAGGATAACAATCTGGAAGGGCTCAGTAGGATGGAGGAAAAGAAGTGTATGGGATTGAAATGAATGAAATCCTGATGATGGAATTCCTCAATTCCCTGTTTTTGGGGACAAGGTTGATTCCACAATCAATGGAGAGAAAGAAAGGACTTTCATAACAGGTTATGGGAGAGAGAGGAGATTCTGTTTAGAAGTTTAGGGATCCCTAAAGAAACAGGCCAAACCAGATACCCTGTCACTTGCCTGTTAAACTCAAGATGCTTCCCCCAGCCTCCTTGCCAAAGGTCACCACTTGCATCTTCTTTCCTGTGTCCCCGGCCCACATCCACCCAGTGCATCTTCATCCATGCGTGCAAGTGCCCGCAGGTCCCAGACCTCTTGTCGTGGCAATTTAGCTTATTTATGAATTCCAAAAAGAGAGGTTATGTTTGTAAACTGGCCTGTTCCTCTGGGCATGATCCCCTTTGAGGGGATCTCAGCTGAGATGTCTTTGATTAAATTATGTTAAGGTTAGGGTTTTGATTTAACCATGTCAGTAGGGTATAAATCAGGTTAAGTCCCTGCTCCCTTGGTGGGTATATAAACAGACGCTCACTCAGGAAGACACACAGAAGAAGATACACGAGAAAAGGGAAGAGAGAGCTCCATCGATGCCAGAGGAGAGAACTTTGATCCTGTGGCCTTGGGAAGAGGGACAAGCCCTCTGCCAGCCTGTAGCTGAGAGAAAGAAAGGCTGAACCCTCGCAGAGATTGGCAATCATCTTGCTTCAACATGTGGCAACTGACCTAGGTGGGAAAGTACCTCTTATGGTACCTTAAGTTGGACTCTTTAGGACCTTGTAACTGAAAGCTTTTATCCCAAATAAATACCCTTTAAAAAAACCAACAGGTTTCTGGTACTTTGCATCAGCACCCCTTTGGCTGACTAACGCACTTGTCATTCTGATATCCAGGACCCGGCAATGTCTGGTCAGGTTGATTCCCAAGGTCCTAGCTTGATTCCCGTTCCAAGCCCAGCTCATCCAACCTGCTCAGTAACTCCACTGAGCTGACAACATCTGAGGATAACCTTAAAATGTCTTCCTTTCTCTGAGCTATTCACAGGGCTCTGTTTTCTAACAGAGCCTCTATCCTTAGTGAATTACTCTGCAGAAGAAACCACACATCTTAACGTGATGACAAAAGGAGGCACTTTTCCCAGGAAATAAGGCAAAGTCATTTTGGGAAAAATTATCTTCCCGAGGCATATTCAAGGAGACCAAAGAGACAGACATTGTAATTTCCGAGCCACAGACACATCCAGGGTCCAGGGTCCTCCTCTTTTCCCTTTTTTTTTTGGTTTTGTTCCATGTGCTCCATTCCTGAGTTCCTTCTGGCTTCCTGCTTGTGTGGAGGGAGAAAGTGCCTCCCCTGGGAGTCCCACCACATGCTCTCACATCCACACAAGGATTCCAGCATGTGCTCAGGCACCAACGAAGCCTCTATGTGCAGAAAGAGCACAAGTACAGATTGTGTGTGGGAGTTGATGTTCTCTCAGTGCCTGCTGTAAACGTTGCTTCATTGTTCCAGGAGAGGGAAATGAATGGGGATTGCCTGAACCACCTCTGAGCTGAGACAAATCAGTTAAGTGGACCATGGAGTACTGCAGGAAGACTTGTCTCTTTTTATCACTAAGTTCTCTTACCAGACCAGCCAATGGCATGTGTGCTGGCCAGCCCTTTCCAGCCCTTCACCTGGGCTCTGCTCCTGCTGTGGCCCAGCTTCTTGTTCTGGAATCATCTCCCCCTGGTGTCCCTGACCCTGGGGTGGGACTGTCTTCCCCATTCTTGCTTCTCTTGGCTTCTCAGTTCTTCCATCACCCATGTAACCAATTTCTTATAGAAAATCTATTTTCAAGATCTCGAAGTCTCCCTTTTTCATATTATTCTTAAATAATAGCCAACAACTGCTAACCCCTTATAGCATTAGTTGTTTTACATTAGTATATCATTTAATCCTCGTAGCTCCCCCTGAGAGGTGGGTGCTATTATCCCCATTTACAGACTAATAGAGATGTCACACAGTAGATGAGTGGCGGAGCTGGGATTCGAGTTGGGGTCAGAAGACTATGCTTTGAACTCAGGTGAAAATAAACAAATCATCTTGATTTAGGGCAGTGACAGGCTGTGGTGGTTCTAAAAGTATGATTCCTGGGCAAGCAGTGTCAGCCTTTCTTAGAAACTTATTAGAGCTCCAGATCTTGGGCTCCACCCCTGACCTACTGAATCAGAAACTGTGTGGGTGGGTGGTGTGGGAGAAGCACCCTGTGCTTTAACACATTCTCCAGGTGATTCAAATTCTCATAAAGTTTGAGAGCCACTGCATTAGAGCATGGTTCTGTCCTTGGATGCAGGGGTCCAGAAACAGTTTTTAGGTCACTGCATGTCGTTCCCTTCCTGGAAATGAAATAAGCAGTCACTTATTTGTCATACACATCTCCCCTGCCTCCATGGTCTCCTGTTCTATCTGCCATGGCTCTTTAGGAGGCTGCGCATACCCCTTCCACTTGGTCAAGGCACTCTGTAGTGGGCAGAATAGTGGCCCCCCAAAGATTTACACATCCCAATCCCCAGAACCTGTGAATGTGTTACGTTACCTAACAAATAAGATTGCACAGCAATTAAGGTTGCTAATCAGCTGATCTGAAATAAAGATAGTGTGCTAAATTGTCCAGGTGGGACTCATGTCATGCAATCACATGAGTCCTTAAATGGGGAAGAGGGAGAGAGAAGAATCAGAACCGGAGTGACTCAACCCCACCTTGTTGGAGGGAGGGACCACGAGCCACAGAATGCAGGCAGTCTGTAAAAGCTGGAAAAGGCAAAGAAAGGGATGCTCACCTTGATTTTAACCAGTGAGATCCATTTAGGACTTTTGATGTTTAAGAACTGTGTCATAATAAATTTGTGTTGTTTTAAGGCACTGAGCTTGTGGTAATTTGTTATAGCAGCAATCAGAAACTAATATGCACCCCATTAAAGAGGCTCTCCAGGGCATACCTGGCATTTACAGCTGCAAATCTAAAACACACCTCTTCCTGTTCTAATCTAACCCTAGCTTTTTTTTCTCTCTCTCTCTTTCTCTTTATTTTTTTTTAATGTTACATTAAAAAATATATAAGAAGTCCTCATATACCCCCAACCCCCTCATTCCACTCCTCCCACATCAACAACCTCTTTCATCATCATGGGACATAAATTGCATTTGATAAATACATTTTGGAGCACTGCTGCACCACATGGATAATGGTTTACACTGTAGTTTACACTCTCCCCCAGTCCATCCAGTGGGCCATGGCAGGACATACAATGTCCAGCATCTGTTCCTGCAGTACCATCCAAGACAACTCCAAGTCCTGAAAATGCCCCCACATCATATCTCTTCTTCCCTCTCCCTACCCTCAGCAGCTACCGTGGCCACTCCCTCCACATCAATGCTACAATTTCTTCCATTACTAATCACAATAGTTCCATAGTAGAATATCAGTAAGTCCACTTTAATCCATACTCTATTCCTCCATCCTGTGAACCCTGGGATGGTTATGTCCACTCCACCTCTATATCAAGAGGGGGCTTAGATTCTACATGGATGATGGATGCAATTCTCCTGCATGCAGTCGCAGGCACTCTTGGCTCCCTGGTGTGGTGGTTGACCCTCTTCATCTCCCTGTTCGCTGGCTGGGGTAAGTCCCATAACCCAGAGGGTAGGAGTTGCAAGTCTGCTGAGGCTCAGAGCCTAGCTGTCACATGGACAGTCCAGAGATTCAGGTCTCCTGAGCATACACCAACCCCAGCGCCAACCACAGGTCCAATAAAAGTGACAGAAGAGGCATGTGTAGAAAGGTCACATCTGAGCCCAACTCCATCACACTCAGAAATACAAACTCCAAAGAGGGCCAAGTGACATGGCAGTGAACTCCAGAGCCACCTGCCATGACCATGGAACCTGTGGGTCTCTGTAACCCTCAGGAGAACCAGTACCTGGGATTGTATCTACTTAGGCTGTCTCTGGGACCCTGCTGAGGCATGTGTAAGCGTGACCCCTCTGATGACCTCCCAACTTTTTTTTGGAGACTCATAGCCATATAAACTCATTTGTCCTTTCCATTTCCCCCTTTTATTCAAGGTCAAAAAGCAGTTTTTAACACCTGATATTACATGTAGGCATCTTTTCACATTTTTACAGTCCTTATGATTATCACTTAATGGCTACCCCTCTGGCTTCTCAATGCCGAAACTCAAATTTTATCTCATTATTTCATGTACATTGAATGTTAGTGCTACTCAAGACAATACATCTTGAGTGCATCCCTCAGGATTTAATTACTTATGTTCTTTTTTTTAAAGATATATGTATTTATTTACTCCACCCCACCACCACCCACCATTGTCTGCTCTCCGTCCATTCGCTGTGTGTTCTTCTGTGTCTGCTTGACTTCTCTTTAGGCGGCACTGGGAACCAATCCTGGGATCTTCTGGAGTGGGAGAGAGGTGTTCAATCTCTTGCGCCACCTCAGCTCCTTGGTGTGCTATATCTCTTATTGTCTCTCCTCTGTGTCTCTTTTTGTTGCGTCATCTTGCTGTGCCAGCTCTCTGCTCGGCCAGCTTGCTGTATGGGCCAGCACTCCTGCGTAGGCCAGCACTACACTCAGGCCAGCTTACTGCACAGGCCAGCACTCTGTGTGGGCCAGCACTCGGCATGGGCCAGCTCTTCACTCGAGCCAGCTCACCATGCAGGCCAGCTTGCCTTCACCAGGAGGCCCTGGGAATGGAACCCTGGACTTCCCATATGGTAGACAGGAGCCCAATCACTTGAGCCACATCCACTTCCCTATTTATGTTCTTTATACCCACCCTATATAAGTAAAATTTAAGATGGCCTGGAAAGATACATAAAATACAAGAAGATAGAATAAATTTGCAACATAAGAAGAAGGATAAACAAGGTTAAAGACTCAATTGAATCAAGGATGTTTAAGACAAGATAAATCAGAGTCCCTTCTTTGCCAAGGTAAATCTCAATAAAACATACCCAAAATATCTAATTTGAGCAATGAAATTTGGGGTGTGTGTTGGGGTGGGAGACCCTCAAAGATGAATCAATATAGTAGCCATTTATAAGAAATAGTTATTTTTAAACCAGTAAAAGTTTGATGGCTGTAGCCTTAGAATAGCTGATTAACTTGAAATTTAGGATAAATTTAAATATGAGAATAGCTGAGAAGCAAGGTAGAGAAATGGGTTCAAACACCAGCACTGCTTCTTCCCAGTTGGTTATCTTGGGAAAGTGACTTCACCTCTCTGATTATCCATTTCCCCATTGCAAATTGAGGATAATAAAGTCATAAAGATTGTTCCCTTATTCATCCCTTCAGTAAATATTCAATTAATATTTATTGAGACACACAGTGCCAGGCTTTGTTCTGGTCACAAAGCAAGCACTAAGTATCCTTATGAAGCTTACATCTTTGTGGGGATGGAGACTTTAGACAAGAACAGCTAATTTCAGAGAGCCTACTTTCTATCAAAATATAATGTATGTTACGGTGCTAGAGTAAATGGTATGTGCATGTGTATGTACACTTCTTAAGATATGTTGATCAGAGAATTCCTCTCTGAAAAGATTCTATTTCAAAAGAGACTTGAATGATGGAAAGGATTCAGCTCCACAAAGCTATAAAGGAAGAGCCATCTAAGCTAAGGGAACATCAGGAATGAGGCTGGTGTTTTGAGGAAATAGCAAGAAGGCCAGAGTAACCATGGAAAGACAGGCAGTTGGAAGAGTAGACAAGTCACCAGAGCCCAGAACCCCAGAGTAGGGGCGTGGATTTCATTCCACATGAAAAGGGAGGCCACTGGAGGATTGAAGCAGTGGGGTTACACCATACGTTTGATATTCTCAAGCCACTGTGCAGAAAATGCACTGTAGAGAGGCAAAAGGGAAGACTGGGACACAGTTAGGAGGCTATTCTATATTACGGGCTTAGGACAATGCCTGGCACACAACAAGCACTCACTAAATATTAGTTATTCTGAGTTGCTTGTTGGTAGCCCTTCTTTCTAGAAAAACACATTAGCTGGCAGGGATAATTGTCTGTTTAAGCTATTCCTTATCTGAGAAAATCACACCACACTTTTATGTACATATAGATATGAATTTTCTGTTTTCTGTAACAGAGATGCCTTCTTCTGGCTCACCAAGGGTGGTGGCTTGGAAATGTGTCATTTAGGCTAGGCTGAATGACATTTCCCATAATCCTCTTTCCTGTATGCTTCTGATTAGGTTGGGCTTCAGGAAGGGTTCTTGGGTGAGAAGTGGAGGGTGAAAATGAAGCAACAGTGATTTTGTAGCTAACAACCATTGTTGCTCTTCTACTGACTCACCCCAATGCTGTGTGGCAGTACCCAGGTCTGCAACTTCTTCACCCTCCCTTGGATCCTCCTTCTAGCTGTTTCAGACTCCTGGCTCAGGTATGTGTTTTTAGCAGTAGGCTGCAGGGCCCCAGCTTCTGCAGGACACCCAAACCACTAGGGCCAAAGGCAATGAGAACTAATATGGTTTTCATTTCATCCTTGTGGGCCCCAGCTCATGGTTGCCCATTCCAGCTCATTCTTGCTTTCCTCCACTTTACATCCATCTTCCTTTCTTACCTCCCTGCCCTTTGGATTTCAAGTCCCAGCATTAAATGGGAAGAAGTAGCTTTGCATAGACACTTAACCAGCTTCCACAAATGTATAAGGTCAACTCCCTCTATCTAATTATGTATGAAGTGATTCTTCTTCTCCAATTGATCCTGGATTGATAGACCAAGAGGGGTGGTGCCAGATCAAAGATAAATAAATTCAAAGAAATAGGACCAAATACATCCCTAATTTACACCTGAAAATCTGCAAGCATTCTTTCAGAAGATTCTCCACAACCAGTGCAGTGCCAAACGCATGATAGGCATTTGATAATTATGCATGAAGGGATGTGCAATGCCGCTTGAATTCCTGTGGCATGTTACAATGCAGGTTCTCTGTGAACTTCACCAGGGCTCTGTGTAAGGAAGGGCTCTTCCCTGCTGTCCTCCCTAATCAGAAACATACAGGAAAGGGAATTCTGGGAAATGTAGTTCAGCCTCTCCAAGAACACAAAACTAGTTGCTTTCTCTATAGGTCAAAGGTTAAGGAGAGATCAATTGAAACTATACATCATCTAGTACTTTTCCAGGTTGCTTATTCTAGGAAGTGGCAGATTGTACAAGTTATCTAGGAGAGACCAGCCACGTCTTAAAGCTGTCTGTGCCACTTTTAAATCTTTGACCTATGAAACCTATATTTGCAATTTGTTAAATAAGTCACTAGAGCACAATATGGATGGATTGCATAACAAACTACTAGATTTATAAATTTAAGGGGAAGAGAAGTTTGCCTATTTTGGAAATAGAACAAACCGTACTTTGATTTCAGCCAGATAGGGTCACATCTGAAAGACCAATAAAAGTTAACAAGTCTGCAAAAAATTTGCTAGGTCAAATAGTTTTGTTGGAAAAAGTATCTTTGGTTGTTTTATTCACCATAAGTTTGAAAATCAACTGTAGAGGGTATTACCATACAGCAGTCAGAAAGTGGTTTCAGATAAGGCTGTTTATTTTGTGCATATTTCTGGGAGACATTAGTATCCCAGGCATAGAATAGCCTTTATGAAAGACTCTCTTCACTGCCAATTTAATAGCCTTTCCTACACACTTATTTCTTAGTAAGAGAATCCACATTTTTCTTGGGGTCAGAATATACCAAGCCCAGGCAATAGGTCATGAATCAAGTCTGTTGGAAAGGTTCTGGAAAGTTATTGCTTGGTGATGAAAGAAGAGGGCTATTAAAGGAAAGGGTCTTTTTTTGTTTCTCTCACCCCGCCTTTTGCCACCACTCCCAGATCCTGCCTCCTCCCTTTGAAAGTAGTCACAGTGTTGAGAGCTACATCAGCCATCTTACAACCATGAAAATGACAGGCCAACATGCTGAGATTGACAGAACAGAAGGACAGAAAGAGTCTGGGCCTTGTTGAGTTGGTTGAGCAGTTGAACTGGTTCTGAGCTGACTACATGCCAGCTCTGTGCTCTGTGAGATAGCTTGTCATTATGCTTCAGCCTCTGAAAACCAGGCATTCTGTTACTTGCAGCCAAAGCCATTCCTAACTGATAAAACTCACCAGATTCACATCTCAGGCAGTTGACTTGCAGAATATGATCATACCAGTTCTAAAAGCTGAATTCGGGTCTTCCTTGAGGCTGGTTTTAAAAAAATTTTGCTACAATAAGTTTGTGCTATAGTCTATATTTCTTATTGCACTTGTTAATATGTTTCCTGTGTAAATTACAACATACTTATTTTACCAGGAAGTGATCACTCCATTTCTCAGTAATTCCAGGGAAGATACCACTAGACCTGCTACTTAACCTAGCAATCAGTTCCCAACAAATAATCAGCTCTTTTATGGAATATCTAGATACATAAAGTTTACACAATAATAAAATGAGACTATATATTCAATCATACTAAATTTGCTTCTTAGTAGAATATATATGCAAAGATAAGAAGTTATATCCAGATTTTCAGGAATTAGATCAAAACTGACCAAACAACAAAACCCTCAATGTTAACAAAGAGAAAAGTTGCCAGAATTTGACAGTTCATTTTCTGGCAGCTGGCATTATAGAGATTTAAAGCTCTGAATAGGAGGGAGGAGATGGTTACCACCTCTGGCCACTATCTGATTCCTCTGATCCTACCTGGCAGGCACAACACCACTTGCTATGTATATTTTATGTTTTCAATTAAAAAATAATTTATTATAGGATATTTCAAACACAGGGAAGAGTGCAGAAAATAATACATCAGTCCCCATAGTAGTTGCTGAATATTTGACAAATGCTAATATTTTGCCTTTTGCTTCAGATGTCTCAAAAATAAAACTTTACACATACACTAAATCTCTACACAGTCCTGTCTCCTTATTATTTTAATTTGCATTTCATGGGGCATGTCTTTGCAAAATTAGACCACCTGTGCCTCTAAAACTTCATCTATATTTAGGAAGCTGCCATGTAGAAGTAAGTCTGTCTTCAAAGCACATTTTGGTTAGTAGAGTTAAACAATGATGCTGTGTGGCCCATACAATCCCCTTGTCTCTCTTCTAATGCTTGACCACATACATTTTGCATAACCTTCCAAACTGGGATTGTGGTCAACATCTTTATAATGTAAGGATGACATCTCATGATACAGTGGTGACTTGGCATTGATAAGTCCCTTCTCCTTGAGGTCATCCTTTACCTTTTGTTCTACTATCATCTCTGGATCAGCCTGGAGACATGTACATTTGAGAATCCTGAGGTGGACTCCTGGGGGCCATGATCTTGCCCAGGCAAGGAATCTGCATTTTGTCAAACAATGGCTCTCTGATACTGTAGAGGAAACCACCCCATTCCAATCAACTATCTCAATAACAGCTGGAATTAAATATTCCTCATTTCCCACTCTTCTTATCTTTTCTTTACCCATAAACTATCTCCTCAAGCTAAGGATGAAATGTATCCAAAGACGGGATTTCCATATTGTCCTAATGATGAAAGGATTTATTACTTCTACCCCATTTCTGACTTACTCTAACCAAGGTCAACTCTGTTCAACAAATAAATGTCTATAGCATGGTAGAAGGGCCACCCCATCCTAGGAGAAGAAAGCTTGCCCTAGTGATGATGAACCACTTACCTAAGCAGTTGAGAGTTGCTTATCATCAAAGCTATTCTCAAGGCTTAAAAGTCTTACTGAAAGGATAACTCAGTTTTCATGAAAATATGCTCAGATCAATGTTTTCTTCAGCCACAATGGCAAATTCAGGCCAAGCCTGGAAGACCAGCTTTTACTACATTTAAAGTATTGATTTGGTAAATAGTAGACAGCCAAAAACACTGGGTGGGTGCTTGCTCCAAGAAGCCCGGGTATATCCAGGAATCTGGATTATTATTCCTTTAGTTCTCAAGACTGCAAGTTTATGAGGCCCAGGTACTTTGGATTCATTAAGACTGGTGAGGAGTTCTCTAACTTTCTCCTGATCTGGGACTTTAGTTGTCTTATATTCATAGTTAACCTAGCCTTCTACATTTGAAGATAACTTTCCTAATGGCAAAAAAGGAACAAAATTGAAGTTGAATGATATTTTCCCTGTTATCTGTTAACATAGTACCATTTGTCCCGAAGCAGTCTGATGAAATGTAACTAAACAAACTTTGAATTCATTTATATGGCTTCTATATTTTTGGCTATGTTTTCATTTTCCAGCTCTTTTTAAATATAGGCTTAGATTTGCCCTAGAAATAGGACATAGAAAAATGAAAATGTGTTAGTAACGGAATGAAAGAAATTACTCATAAATTTTAAGGAAATTAATTCTCTATGGACTTTTTATTTTTTATTTATTCTGTGTGCATGTGTGTATATATACAGAGATATTAGGTGAAAACAAATGGTTTAAAGATGAAATGAGGAATTCAGTTAGTCAACAGAATGCTTTCTCCCCCTACATTCTGCTTATCAAGGGTTTGAGTGATTTTGGTTGGCAGAGGGGGCAAACTGCCTGGATTTACCAGATGACTATAGATGATCATCTCAATTAGCTGACTCTCCTGTCCAGCCATGCACGGGCCCCAGAGACAATTACAGACCAACCAGTCCAAAAAAAGGTATTACTCGAGAAAACACTTCCAAGTGTTCCTTTCCTCTGGCCAATGGCATTGCTGAGCACTGACTATAAATGAGCACCTGTATTTGTTAGTATTGGAATACTGTGTTGAGTAGACCAGGCTCCCTACCTTAAAATCCTTTCATTCCTCTAATGGAACCAGGACATGAACACAGGCAGGTTATGATATGGTAGCTTGTGAGTAGTTTCATAAGAGCAGGATAAAGTGAAAGGAGGTGATAAATTAGCATAAGGAATCAGAGAAGTCTTAACAGGGCAAGTAGACCTTGCCCTGGGTTCTTGGGTAGAATTTTAACACTGAAGGTGATACCCAAAAGGGCAATCCTGATAGGAGATCTGGTGTAGCCAAAGCCAGAGAGGAAGGAAGATGCAGAGTGTTTGAGTTGGCTGAGAGGCCTGATGTGCTACAACCTGCTGTGAATGGGATTTGCCGAGCTTGGGGTTGTCTGGCCCCACTACTCCTAGCTGTACCCTTCTACTCAAATTGTGGCCCACAGACAAGCAGCATCAGAACCACCTGGGAGTTAAGTAGAAATGCAGAATCTCAGAGCTACAGAGTCAAAATCTGCCCTGAAACAAGATCTCCAGGTGACTTGTATGCACTTTAAAGTTTGAGAAGCACTTCTCCAGATATGACCTGTGTTGTTTTTGATTTGTTGCCCCTTGGGTCATGTGGAAAGTCACACTGTCTCTTTTAGTTCCAACAGTGGTCACTTCTACACCTTTAAAGAAGACACTTGAACCCTGAATTTCCTGAAGTTTCAACTTCCGTGATGTAACAGTTAATATTGACTCCTCCTTGTCAGAAGAGGAATTTAGCAACTTCCCCAGCACTCTTCTTCCCATATTTTTAGCAATTTTCGTCCTGTTCTCACATTACTTTTATGTTCTTTATGTTTGTCAATAATTTTATTACTTGCATTGTATTTCATAACCACATTTACCCCAATTATTTAGAAAAGACTCTCTCTCTTTATGAATTCAGTTACCATTGCCAAGCTCTTAACACGATCACTACCGTGTCAGCTTTATACTTTTTCAAAAAAAGATTTACTTTATTTATTTCTCTCTCCTTCCCCTCTCCCCCGCCCCAACCTCATTGTCTGCTCTCTGTGTCCATCGTGGTTCTTCTGTGTCCACTTGCATTGTCAGGAGGCACTGGGAAACTGCAACACTTTTTTGTTGTGTCATCTTGCTGCATCAGTTCTCCCTGTGTGCAGCGCCACTCCTGAGTGGGCTGTGCTTTTTTATTTTTTTCACACAGGGCTGCTCTCCTTGTGGGGTGCACTCCTTGCCCATGGGGCTCCCCTATGTGGGGGTGCCCCTGAGTGGCATGGCACTCCTTGCACGTGGTAGCTCTGTGTGTGGGCCAGCTCACCACGTGGGCCAAGAGGCCCTGGGTATCGAACCCTGGACCCTCTATATGGTAGGCAAACACTCTGTCAGTTGAGTCACATCTGTTTCCCTCAGTGTTACACTTTTAATTCCTCCCTCCCTAGTTTATTACCTTCCTGAGTAGACTTTTTTTAGGATGACTACAGGGGTAATATATCCCCTACGTTGTTGCATTTCTTCTTTCTTCAGTGGAAACTGCAGTTTTACAGGGAATATAAATCCTTGAGTCTCAACATTTTCCTCTTAAATTCTCTAAACATTACTTCATTATTTTCTGAAATTTAATAATGAAGAAAAATCTGAGGATGATCCTTTTCTTCTTTATAGGTGACCTGTTCTTTCCATCTAGATGATTGTAAGATTCTTTTTCCTGAAACAATGTTATTAAGACTGTTTTTGTTAATTTTGCCGAAGAGTTGGTATGTTCTTGTGATGCATAAATTCAGACCTTCCCTAAATTTTGAAAATTTTTCTTTTTGTATCTCTTTGAAAAATTTTTGTTCCTTTTATTTATATTCTTCCTAAAGGATGCTCATTATCTAGATTATTGAATTTCTAATGTCTACCCTTCATCTGTCATATAATTTCTGATTATTTCCATTTCTTTGTTCTCTTTCTCTGCATTGTAGGCAATTTATATCAAAACTGTTCACATCAAATAACTTAACTTTTGCAGCTCTATTCTTTTCTTTATTGCTTCTAATTCCTGTTATTTATCTTTGAAGTAAAATCGCTTATACTCTATTCTTTCTTCCTTTATCACATATGATTCTTCTTCCTAAGTTATTGTCTTATCTTATTTTTATGGTCAACTTTTAAAAATCTTGGCTAGCTACAGTCTAAATTTATCTTTGTTTCCTCACATAAATATCTTAAGACCTTGTAGTAGGCAATGAACTTTTAAATTTTATACCAAAAGCACAAGCAACAAAAGAAAAAAAAATAGATAAAATGAACTTAAACAAAATGAAAAGTTTTGTGCCTCAAGAACATTATCAAGAAAGTGAAAAGACAACATACAGAATGGGAGAAAATATTTGGGAGCCATGTATCTGGGAAGGGTTTAATATCCAAGATAGATAAATAACAAACGGGCCAAGAACTGGAATAGATATTTCTACAAAAATACATTCAAATGACCAATAAGCATAAGAAAAGTTGCTCAACATCATTAGCCATTGGAGAAATGCAAATTAAAACTACATGGCACAACTTCATACTCACTAGGATGGTTATTATTTAAAAAAAAAAACAAAACTGAAGGTAAATGTTGGCAAAGATACAAAGAAATAGGAACCCTCAAACATTGCTGGTGGAAATGTGGAATGGCGCAGATGCTGTGGAAAACAGTTTGGCAGTTTCTCAGAAAGTTAAGCCTATAATTGCCATATGACCCAGCAATTCCACTCCCAAGTATATACCCCTACGAAATGAAAGCAGAGACTAAGCCAATATTTGTATACCAGTGTTCATCACAGCATTAATCATAGTAGCCAAAAGGTGGATGTTACCCAAATGTCAATCAACAGATAGTGGATTAAAAAATGTGGTTTACCCTCCATGCGACAGAATATTATTCAGCTATAAAAAGAAGTGAGGTGCTGGTACATGCACAACATGGATGAAACTTGAAGACATCATGTTGAGTGAAATAAGCCAGACACAAAAGGACAAATATTGTGTGGTTTCTCTTATATGAAATACTTAGAATAAGCAAATTCCTAGAGACAGAACACAGAAGAGTGGACAGGGGTGGGGAGATGGGGAATGGGGAGTTATTGCTCAATGAGTGTGAGTTTTGGTTTGGGATGATGAAAATAGTTTGGAATTAGAAAGTGGTGAAAGTCACACTGTATTGTCAATGAACTTAATGTGAAAAATGGTCCACTTAAAATGGTTAAAATGATTTTTAGATTATGTATATCTTACCACAATTAAAAATAAATAACACTAAAAATATATAGGATCCTCCAGTAAAGAGGAGTGATCCTACTCAGAAGGCTCCCGAGATGAAGAATCAGCATTTTTCTCATTGTTATGAAAGAAACCCAAAAGGAACCCTAAGTATGGTGAAGATAAGGTGCATGTGAAGGGCCTGTAAAGACTCCAGTCGAGACATCAGGAGGGAGGTCTGGTCTTGCAAAACAAATTCAGAAATCATTAGGATAAAGATGGCAACTGAAACCCTTAGATGCCATTTTTCCATAATATCCTCCTTTTCCCCCATTTAAAAATCTCATTTAGCTGGGAGGGCCAGTTTTTCACTATTGTGTCCCTCTTCTTCCTAGACACAGAAATAGACTACATTTTGCAACCTGCCTCGCAGTCAGGTGTGGTCACATGGCTGAAAATACCAATGGAAGTGACAGTGAACTAAAGTGATGAGCTTCTGAGCCTGGTCCCTAAAAGTCCCCTGAGCCCAGTTCTTAATGCACTTTGCTCATTAGCTTGATACAGATATGCGTGAACCACTGGAAGCCATATGCTGAAGATGGTACAGTCCCAACTTGGAAGGAATGCACATGGCATTACATGAAGAGTCACTTGCCAATTAGGATCACCTATACTGAACTTTATGTGACTCGAAATAAACTTCTGTTGTATTAAATGACAGAGATCTAGTGGTTTATCTGATATAGGAATTAAAATTATCATAACTTATTGACCATATGAGCTGAATTACATTTGTCATTATAGATAATTTTCTAGAACTGTGAGAACAAGACTTAGTTGAGATAAATTTCAGTGGGTATGAGGATAGTAAATGGAGGGAGAGAAAAAATACGTTAACAAAATTTGATAGAAGAATAGCAGGGACACTGTTGGACATTGGATCTCAGTAATTTATTCATTTGTATTCACTCATTCAACACATTTTTCATGAGCATCCATTATGTGAAAATCACTTTGCTAGATTCTACAGTAAATTTAAAAATATGGTATCAAATTATATGAAAGCTTAATTAAAATCTAGTTGAAAAAATATGTATTTCAACAATTAATTAAACTAAATTATCAATGAAAAAATATATGTCATTGCATACATTTATCAAAGTATCATTTTAATGTGATTATAACTAACTCCTGAATGTTAACTAGAACTTTATCATCTGAGCCAATATTACTTTTTCTGCAGTAAGCTTCTGCAGATAATTGAAACACCTATATTTCATTTCCTTTTAAAATTCATTTACCCTCCAGAGTAGTTATTAATAATAAATCAAATAGACACTAAAACATATATATATATGTATATCTCTCTTTTAGGGACATAGGCAATATTACATAACTTCACAGTTTCGTAATTTATAACATCTCTACTTTATGATTGGGGATAAAATGGGCAAAAAGAGAGAGAGAGGGAGGGAGAGTGAAAACTAGGCTGCTATTGAGCAGCTAAGATTTAATTTGTGGTTAAAGAGTCATAGACACAAGAGTAAAATGTGAGCCTTCATCTAAGTCCTGTAGTATAATGGTGTCTTTTTTTTTTTTTTTAGAATTTTTAAATTTTTTTTATTGATTTTGTAAAAATATTACATTAAAAAAATATGAGGTCCCATTCGACCCCACCACCCCCACTGCGCCCCTCTCCCCCCCCCCCAGCAACACTCACTCCCATCATCATGACACATCCATTGCATTCGGTAAGTACATCTCTGGGTATCTCTGCACCTCATGGTCACTGGTCCACATCATGGCCCACACTCTCCCCCATTCCATCCAGTGAGCCCTGGGAGGATTTACAATGTCCGGTGATTGCCCCTGAAGCACCATCCAGGGCAACTCCAATTCCCAAAGGCGCCTCCACATCTCATCTCTTCCTGCCATTCCCCATACCCATCAGCCACCATGTCCACTTTTCCCACTCCATTGCCACCTTTTCTCTGAGGTCCTTGGATTGGTTGTGTCCGTTGCACCTCTATGTCAAGAGGAGGCTCAGATTCCACATGGTTACTGGATGCAATCCTCCTGCTTTCAGTTGTAGGCACTCTAGGCTCCATGGTGTAGTGGTTGCCCTTCTTCAACTCCATCTTAGCTGAGTGAGGTGAGTCCAATAATTCAGATTGTAGGAGCTGGAGTCTAGCCTTCAAAATAAAAGCAATGTCACTTCAAAGTAGAAGTAGTCAGGAAGATCCATTGTGCAAACTGAGTGCTGAACAAGCCCTTTGAGGTAGTTTTGAGAAGGTCCTCCCGATAAGGAACTGGACTCTCCCTGAAGACAGAATCACGAGAAAGGTATGGTAATGTCATTGACCGGATCTGAAGCTCACCAGGTAAGGACACCATCTACCCGGGTGACAATGCTCTTCCATTCTTTCTTTGAAGTGCCATTACTCTTGCTCATGGGCTTTCCGGGCAAGGAAATACTGGCTTCCACCCAAGAGAGTACAATATCCTGGAAAGAGAACTTCATGAGAGGTAGGAGATCTGGATTCTGGTGGTCTCTGTACAGCTACTCTGGAGTGTGATTAGGTTTGTGTGATACAAGAATTCAGATGCTTAGTCTATAAATTATGCTGGCTTATCTTCCAAAAGTTAGGAGGCTGGACCTGATAAGTCATCATGGAGACATCCACCTCTTTGATCTCTCTTCAGTGATCTAGATTTTGGGCACCCCCCAGTCCCCTGAGGAGGAACCTGCTGCCATTAAAAATCCATAGCAGTATCTTCTCCATTAGAGACAGTCAGTGATCCAGGCTCCCAAAGAATGGCTGCTTCTTATACTCTCTGGATAATCAATACTTTTCTCCAATGGCACAGATATTACAAATTCAATGAAGAGAAATTTCTATTCTTTTAGCAATTGTTCTGAAGTCTTCGCAAGGACTAACTTCTCCCTGTTGAGAATATGTTCAGTGACACCCTTTTTTGGAGTAGGCAGTGGGCCTGCTGAGCCTCTTGGATTCAGGTATGCATCAGTGCTACAATAAATAAATGATACATTCATCCCCTAGCTGCTGGGAACATCACCTGTGAACTGAACTGAGAACTGCCCTTGGTTTTAGGGAACTGCCTCCCAAGTTTACAGCCCCTCTCAGGGGACCCCTTGCAGCCAGTGAGGGGATACAAAGCCCCAGCCCCTTTGCTCTGTTTGAGACAACTCTGAAGGACAACTCAGCTCCAGGATTCCCCGTGAGATGTTCTAAACCCTTTGTTGCAAAACCATGGGGTTCAGCCTCTCCCTCTGGTCAATCCTAATTTCTCGCTTTTTTTTTTCATCTCCTAAGCACACTCCCTAGTAAACCTGCATGCAATTCCCCCCCTCAGAATCTGTTTTTAGGGTCTCAGTTTAAGACAAGAGCTAAACCTTCAGAGAAGGAGGGAATTCCCTCTGCTCTATGAAGAAAAGCAATTTGTCTCTGGGGAGAAATTGGCAGGAAGGTACCATGGAAGAGAAAGAAAGAAGAGAGGAGAGTGAGTGAAAAGGCAGAATGTGGAACGATGGGATGCTAGCCCTTTCTGATTCTCTCAGTCTTTAGTTAAGTCTAGAGAAGTTGTAATTTTAGGGCTGACTAGATTTCTTACACAAATTGGTGAAGTTTGGGCCCGAGTTTCATATCCTGTTGACACTGGAGTACAACAATTTGCTCGGTTGCCTAGGCAGGGGAATCCCCAGCTGGTGTTTAAGTTACATTTTGGGATACTGTTCTGAACAGTTTAGATTAAGGTGCAGCCTCCCACTTCATCTCAAATATAAATTTCAATTCAGAACTGTACCCTCACCATGCAAGTTAAACTGTTGGGCACATGGTAGAAAAGAAAAGAAAATGTGACTTGGATGGTACTGAAGATTCCATCTGAGATTCAAAGGGGGGAATTATAAAAAGTAGCCTGAGGCCCTTTAACCTTGGAAATACAATCCTTTAGCCAGTGGAACCCAAGCCTGTTTTTTTGTTTGCTTGTTTTGTATTGTATTTTGAATTCCAAACAAACCCTTACAGGTAAGCATCGATAGGAACTCAAATGAATCCTAACAGGAGTTCAAATGCTGCCCCATGGCTTCCAAAGTTGCTGGTGTTCAATGTGATGGGAAGCACTATGAACTATGGGGATGAGACAAACATACGAGAATTCTGCTTATGTCAGTCAGAGGTTAAGCAGGAAATACAGCTTACTACAGATGGTTCAAATGAGGAGAGATACACAAAAAGGCCACAAAAAGGCTGGGTTCATCCTGAACAAGGAATGGAGAGTTACCTGGAGACCAGCCCCAGTGGGAAGTCATTAGCACACATAAGGTTGGAGGAACATGGTGAGGAAATGGTATCTGTGGCGCCCCATAAGAGCTGGAACCATGGAGGGGACAAGCATCATGGAAGGATGC
Source organism: Dasypus novemcinctus (assembly GCF_030445035.2). Lineage (NCBI taxonomy): Eukaryota > Metazoa > Chordata > Mammalia > Cingulata > Dasypodidae > Dasypus > Dasypus novemcinctus. Next base: position 21,903,064 of record NC_080693.1, on the reverse strand, counting down.
AGCTACTGCCAAAATGAGCAGTCAAAGTGGGGAAGGAGAGGGGAAGTCATAACCTGACTGCACCTCTTCTTTCCAAACTCCAGCCAATACTTCCCATAGGCTGAGCCCAACCATAAACCTCCTAGAAAGAGAGCCTGTGATGAAACCACCCAGGGAGTCAGGCTCCCAGGACCAAGAAGGGAGCCAAGAAGGATGGAGAATGGATCTGCTGGGGTTTGGGGGAGAGGAATTGGGTAATGAAGAATAATCACATCATGTCATCTGGTATGATGTTCTGCTTTACACAGAAGAATCCCAGTAATTTCCAATGTTTGGGACAAGTTATTCTAGCATGCACAAGTCAGGAGAGATTGGTCAGCAGGATGTCACAGCTCAGAAGGAGACCCCTGTCCCTGGGAAACAAAATCCCTGGTGTGGCTTTGGGAGGAGGTGCCATAGTGAGTTTGTGGCCAGGCTCTGACATCACATGTGATGGGTCTTTGTGTACCATTTCCTTATTCACATGTTGGCTGACTTCCCTGCTTGGCAGGGCCATAAAGAATTCTCCTGGCATGCATTTGCCTCTGGCTCACTCATTACCACAGTCAAAGAAAGTTGGTGAGAGCAGAGAAAACTGTGCTACTCTTAGAAGGTTAGAATCCTTTAAGGAGGTGTTTCTCCACTTTGGGGATATGGGCTCTAAAGCTATATCTACCACTTTTCTCTCTCGAGGGCATTTACTTCTCTCCATCCACATTGCCACCATCATATTTCCCCTGCATCACTGCAGTGACCTTGCCACTGGTCTTGACATTTCTGTCCAAAATGCAAGTTTCATTAAATCAGGTTCTTGCTGAAAACCCTTCACTGGCTCTCCATTGCTCTCAGGAAAAATGTCTAAAATTCTTTTAGGAGCTTTACCATCTGGCCATAATTTACCTTCACTCTCATCATTCTCCATCATCAACTCTCCACCCAAACACACACACGTAAACATACACACACACACATGTACAACCCCCCCACATCATCCATCTCTATGTTCTAATGGATTTCCTTTTCTTTAAGACAAGATGGAAAAAATCATTTCATTCCCCAGGTTTTCTTGGAAGAAAACTGCCTGAACTGCTTGCTACAAATGAAGTGTGTGCTCTTCTCATTACTTTCTTTCTTTATTTTAATCACCCTAAAAGAAGTCTTTTACGTCAGGCTTAAGATTTACTGGGGATGCATAGTAATGAAGCCAGTCTCCGGATTTAGGAACCCTCCGGGATTTCTCCAGCTCTCTCTGCAGGGTGCAGATGCTATGCCTGAGATTGGATACCAAGGTGGAGGCCTGGAAATGAGGGGCTGTCTTGTTAATGACTTAAAGTGGGGGGAAGAACTGAGCCAAGAGTGTAAAGGGGTATTTGTTAAGCATTGACAGGGAAAGCAGGTCACAATGTCAGGCTTCTGGATTTATACTGACATTTTATTTGATTAGTATTGAATATGTAATCAGAAAATCAAAGCTCTCCATTAAATAAAGAGGAGAGGATGATTTTAAATATACCATGAGGGCTACTGGTTCCTAAAAGGAATTTGGGGGGAGTCTTGAAGTAAAACAATGTAATTATTTTTTAAGAAGATAGATATAAACCATCAAGGGATAGGCTTTATTCTAGGTGCTGGGAATAGAGAAGTAAATTAAAAGAGACAATGTTGTGCCATCATGGGACAGGACTAGAGCAAATAAATAGACAAATTAACTTTACAATCAGTTGGTTAATAATAAGCACTGGGAAGAAAAATGAAGCAGAAAGTAAAATGTTGGTACATGGAGAAGTAGGGTGGGTCCTTGTTGGAAGGGAGGGTCAGGGAAAACTTCCTTGAAGAAAGTTTGTGCAGAGACCTGATTGAGGTGAGGGAGGGGCCCATTGACATAATTAAGGAAAGAGCTTCCAGGAGAAGGAACTGCAAGCACCAAGGCCCTGAGATATTCAGGGAACAACAAGCGTATCTGGAGAGGCATGAGCAGGTGCGGTAGGAAGGGAAGGTAGTTAGGTCAGGGGAGTTGTAGCCAAAGGTCAGAACCGTGAGGCTCAAGGGTCATGGCAAGATCTCTGGATGCTATTGGATCATATGAAGCCATTGGAGGATTGAGAGGAGGGAAGTGATATGGCTGGTTGATGTTTTAAAAGGATTGGCTGGTGTGTGTGGAGAACCAATGGTGGAGAGAAGAAGGGAAGTAGGGACACCAATCATCCATGCAAGATATTAAAATGAATGGATTAAGATATTAGTGGTGTAGAATATGACAATTGATTGGATTCAGAATGTATGTTAGGTTGATAAGATTATCTGTCGGATTGGGTGAGGGGTAGGAGAAAAATGAGTGAAGGATTAATCTGTGATATTTGCCCTGAGGAAATGGGTTACTGATTCTGCCACTTATAGTGATCAGTAGAATTAGGTGAATATTAAGAATGGACTATGGACATTTTAAGTCTCAGAAGCCTATTAGATATGAAAGAGGAAATGTAGAGTGGGCAATTGTGTATTCAAATCTGGAGTTTGGGGAAGAGATTGAGATGAAGATTATAATTCAGGTGAATTCAGGTATCTGTCATAATTAAGACTATGGCTTTTAATGTAAAAAAGTACTTAGGGTGTGAGGGTAGGTAGAGCAGAGAGGAGTTCTGAAGTGTTAGATCTGGAAGAAGAGGAGATTCCAACAGAAAATCCTGAGAATGAATGGCCAGCATAGAAGGAGGTTAAACTTGGTCGTGTGGAGTTCTGGAAGCCACATTGAAAAAATAAAAAATAAATTAAAAAAAAATTTTTTTTTAAAGAGAGAGTTAAAAAGGAGTTTCTTTTCTACAAATTTAGTGGGACAATTACTTATTGACTTTTGAAAAAGACGAATTAGGTCCTTATTTTCCGCCATACATGAAAACATACTCAAAATGGATCATAGTCCTAAATGTAAGAGCTTAAACTATTAAAGTCCTAGAAGAAAATATCAAAGAAAATCCTTATGACCTTAGGTTATGCAAATATTTCTTAAATTTGACACCAAAATTACAACCCATAAGAGAAAAAAAATCAATAAATTGGAATTCATCAAAATTTAAAGCTTCTGCTCATGAAAAGACACTGTTAAGAAAATTAGAAAAAAACAACAAGACACAGAATGAGAGAAAACATTTTCAAATTAAATATCTGAGAAGGGATGTATACCCAGAATATATAAAGAGCCCCTTTAATTCAATAATAAGAAAACAAAAAACTCAATTAAAAATGAGCAAGAGATTTAGGTAGACATTTCACCATAGACTATAATTGAATGGTTGACAAACACACGAAAACATGCTCAATACAATGAGTCACTAGGAAAATACCAATTAAAGCCACAATGAGATACCACTATACACACAAACAAAATGCTAAAATCCAAAAGACTTAGCATACCAAGTGTTGTTAGACTGTGAAGAAGGTGAAACGCTAATGCACCACTGGTGGGAAAGCAGTTTGGTAAAACCACGTGAAAAACAGTTTGACGGTTTCTTAAAAAGTACTTTTTAAACATAAATTTATCCAATGCATACCAAGGTCTAAGCACAACCACCCTAAGAGAAAAGCATGGCTACCTCAATAAAAATGCCCTTTTAGAGAAAAAGAAAAGGCCACCAGTTTAGAACATACACCACACCCTGCAAAACAAGCATTAATAAAGTGAGAGTTACCTCCTGAGAGCCTCTGTGTTGCTCAAATGTGACCAGTCTCGAAGCCAAACTCAGCATGTAAATGCGTTGCCTTCCCCCCAGCATGAGACATGACTCCCGGGGATGAGCTTCCCTGTAGCTGAGGGATTACTACCAAGTACCAGCTGATGATGTAACTAGAAAATGACCTTGAATAAAAGGGTCAACTCAGACCAGCAGAATATCTCAGTCTACATATAATACCAGGAGTTAAAAATGCTTTTTGAGCTGAATAAAAGGGGGAAATGGAAAGGACAAATGAGTTTATATGCCTATGAATCTCCAAAAAGAACCAGGAGGTTATCAGAGGGGTTGCCCTTATGCACACCTGAGCAGAGTCCCAGAGACAGATAAAGTAGATACAACCCCAGGTATTGGTTCTACTGAGGGCTACAGAGACCCACAGGTTCTATGGTCATGACAGATGGAGTTCAGTTCAATGTTAGTTGGCCCTACTTTGGAGTTTGTGTTTCTGTGTGATGGAGCTGGACTCAGATGTGATCTTTGTCCACAAGCCTCTCCTATTACTTTTACTGGAACTGTAGTTGGTGCTGGGGTTTAATGTATACCCAGGGGACCTGAATCTCTGGACTGACCAGGTGATAGGCAGGCCCTGAGTCTCAACAGACTTCAGCTCCTACACTCTGGTTTATTGGACTTAACCCACTCAGCTAACATGGAGGTGAAGAAGGTCAACCACCACACCAGGGAGCCAAGAGTGTCTACAACTGAAAGCAGGAGAATTGCACCCAGCATCCATGTGGAATCTAAGCCCCTTTTTGATATAGATGTGGAGTGGACACAACCATTCTAAGGTCCACAGGATGGAGGAATAGAGTATGGATTAGAGTGGACTTACTGATATTCTCTTCGTGAACTATTGTGATTAGTAGTAATCGAAGAAAATGTGGCATTGGTGTGGGGAAAGTGGCCATGGTGGCTGCTGAGGGTAGGGAGTGGGAGGAAGAGATGTGATATGGGGGCATTTTCGGGGGTTAGAGTTGTCCTGAGGTGCTGCAGGGACAGTTACCGGGCATTGTATGTCCTTCCATGGCCCACTGGGTGGACTGTGGGAGAGTGTGGGTGGTGTGGACTATTGACCATGAGGTGCAGCGGTGCTCAGAGATGTATTCACCAAATGCAATGAATGTCTCGTGATGATGGAGGAGGTTGTTGTTATGGGGGGAGAAGGGGGGTGAGGGGGTTGGGGGTATATGGGGACCTCATATTTTTTGAATGTAACATTAAAAAAACAAATAAACACAAAAAAATAAAAATAAAAAATAAAGTGAGCCAGAGACTGGTTTGATACTCATCGAATGCATTTCTTCCCTCTGGCAGCATGCCAAATTATATTTCCCATCTCCTTGGCAGTGGTGGAAGGACATGCTGTTGCGTTTCAGCCAATGAAATGTGGGTGGAAATAGTATTGGCCTCTTCCAGAGTTGGTCCCCAAATCTCCTGCAGCATCCTCCACACTTTCATCCTCTTTGCTCTTCAGCCATCAGAACACAGAGAATCTAGCTGAGTTCCTAGTTTACAGCCTAGGGAACGACAGCCAATTATATGGAAAGAGAGAATTTTGCGTAGATGGTAGGGGAAAGGCCTGTTATTATCAGATTAATAATGATAATAATGATAAATATGGTACTTCAAATAGGTTGAATTGTGTCTCCAAAAAAATACATGTTCGAGTCATAATCTCTGGTCTTGTGAATATGACTTTTTTTTAATTCATTTTTTAAAAAATATTACATTCATAAAATATGAGGTCCTCATTCACCCCCACCACCCCCACCCTACCCCTCTCCCCACAGCAACACTCTCCCCCATCATCAGTGAATATGACTTTATTTGGGAATATTGTCTTTGAAGATACTGATAGTTAAGATGAGGTGAAATTGGATTAGGTGGGTCCTAAACTAATATGACTTGTGTTCTTATAAAAAAGGAAATTGGACACAGAGAGGACAGAGGCAAAGACTGAGTTATGCCACAAGCCAAAGGTTGCCAAGAATTGATGGCCACTGCAAGAATCCAAGAAAGAATCATGAATTGGAGTTTTTCCTACTGACTTCAGAGGGAGCATGGCTCTTCTAACTTCTTGATCTCAGATTTCTAGCCTCCATTACTGTGCAATAATAAATTTCGGTTGTTTTAAACCATCTCTTTCGTGGTACTTTGTTGCAGCAGCACTAGGTAATTAAAAGACACGTATTTACTAAGGGCTGCACATATGAAAAATAAGGGGAAGATGCTTCTAGAATAGAGAAGCCATTCAGGGAGTGCTCAGCCTTGTTCCCGCTAAGCTACCAGTGGATGCATCTTCTCCATTTATGACCCCACCCAGGAATGGCCTCACTCAAGAGAGTGTCATGGGAAGGCAAGCCAGGAAAATATTTATCAGGCAGTAAGTATGCCAAGGATTGTGCCTCCTTGCCTAGTTTGCATTCTATCCTAAGGAAAAAATGGATAATAATCTTTGGAATTCTTACAGAGTTTGGAAAAAGAATATTTTAAAGCTCTCAAAGGGTGTCCTAAAGATGGGAATAAATTAAAAGGTCCAAAGAAGGTAAAAATTAAGGGGGAATAGAACACCTCAAAGGAAATGAAGTTTTAGGGAAAGGCTCCTGGAATAATTGCTAGAAATCTGTAGGAGAGTGTATGTTCATCTGGTAGCAGTTCTTTTCTGGTTGTTTATGCCTAATTTCTAGTCTGATTGATGTTGCCTCATTCTGACTGGTTGGTGAGAATGACACAAAAATTGATAAATATTTTTAACATCACATCTGGATTAGAGGGGGCCAGGGAAGTTGATTTATGAAGAAAAAGTCAGAGTACCTGGAAGGCCTTTTCAGAACTGGGAGCATTCAGAAGGCAATGGGAAAACTGGAGAAGGAGCCCCAAGAGAATCCTCAGACTGCGGTAGAGGCATTACAAAGGCTAGGCTATGTTTAGCCACAGTTCAGTGTTGGTGGAATAACCAACCTTCTCAACCCATATGCCTAACCCCAATAATGGAAGAATCCAATATCCAGTTCCCTTTTACTAAATGCATGCATAGTAGTCAACCAAGAGGATTGAAAAATGGGAAGTCCTCTTGGCATTGAAAATGGTGCAACATTTTAAATGACCAAATTAAGCCAAATGGCTTAAAGCTGATTATTCTTTGGAAGTCCTAGAAAGTAAGCACAGGTAGCATGCAAAAGGCCTGGGAAGAGGGGATTCTTTGGGAAAAGCTGCAGCAGTCAAACTCTCTGCCAGGAACTGGTAGGAATAATGAAAAGTCTGAAATTATTAGTCTTTTTCCCTTTATTTCCAGATCATTTGCCAGTTTTCCCAACACTGTTTGTTGAACAAACTACTTATTACCTACTGATCTGAAATGCCAACTTTATCATGAAACACTTTCTCATATGTTCTTGGGTCTGTTACTGACCTTTGTGTTTTGTTCCTTTTTATTTTCAGTGTTTGAAACATATATTTTAAATCAGACTAATTGCACTATTCAGATCTTCAACCTCTTTATTTTTTGCCTATTGATCTTTCAGACTTAAAGAAACTCACCACCCTTCTAATTTTGCCAATTTCTCTGTTAATATGAAACATTTTGCTTTTATATTTTTTGATGTGACACTTTTTCTCAAAATAAAAGCTTGCATCAATTATGTATTCACTGTGAATTGTAACTTTTATCAAAACAAAACGAGGTATCCAATGTTAAGTCATAGAGAAAAGGTATTTAGGTTTCTATCTCTTTTCAAAATCATTCCAAAACAACAAGTAGAAACTGAAATCTGATTTCATCAAAGATGGATCTTTGATGAAATCAGATTTCTACAATCCCAAACAACAGTAAGTGAAAAGGAAAAGTGAACAGACAATGCTAAATATCTCAGCAATGGAGAAAGGGGCATAAAGATGAGAAACAAGTCGATTTGTCTGGATGAGCCCTGAAAGGTCTTAGGAATTGGAGGCATCAAGTATCAAAGAAGTCAGGGTAAGGCTGATCTTTTTGTTTCCTGGTTGCTAAAACAAGTACTATGCATGGGTTGGCTTAAACAATGGGAATGTATTGGCTCACAGTTTTGAACCAAAATCGAGGAATCTACAAGGCAAGGTTTTCTCCCAGGAGACTGTGACATTCTTGGACTGACTCCTGATAATCACTGGTCCTTGGCTTTTTGTCACAAGGCAATGCATTTGACGGTGTCTTCTCCTTTCTCTTCTGGGCTCTGTTGCCTTCCAGTTTCCAGCTGTTTCCCTTGACTTCTCTCTCTGCTTATAAACGACTCTAGTTATCCATATTAAAGCCCAATCTGATTCCTTTAGGCCACACCTTGACTGAAGTAACATCTTAAAGGGATCCTGTTTACAATGGGGCCATACCCCCCAGAAAGTGGACCAGAACCAAGAACATGTCCAAACTGGGGAAAGCAGTTCAATACACAGCCAGAGGATTATTTGCGTCTGTACAAGAGGCAGCTAGAGCCAGCTCCTTGCCCTTCTCATTACTATCTCACATAATCAGGCAGTTACTCCCATTATGAATCAAGAGGCAAATACTTAAAGAAATTGAACCAGAGAGTCTTTAAACTCAGATACATTAAGCAGAGAGTAAGATCAGGATGTGATGTAGGATTACAAACGGCAAAGTGGGTAAAAATCTGCAGACTAAATGATGAAACCATCCCCCTACAAGCTTCTGAATTCTGGGAGCTAGGCTGAAGAAATGAGAGCATTTTACAGACCCCCAACATTTGGGTTCCCAATGGAAATGCTAGCTGGTCACTTGATTGTCATACAATAAGTCTACTAAATCCATCTCTGTAGTTCCAGCTAATTTTTTTTTTTAGCACTTCATTCTTAAATATGAGTGGACAACTGAAACATATTTACCTTCCTGCCACAATTTATCTCGAGATTTTTCCTTTTATTAATTCATTCATACTTTTATTCATGCAATAAACCTTGCTCTATATATTGTACTAGGTAATAGGTTTGCAAAAGGAGCACAAACCATGCCCTCAAGTCACTTGAAGGTTACTAGGAAAGCAATTGCTGTCTAGGGCAATAAGTGATATAGTAGATACTTTAGGGGCATCTAATGGAAGCACCTAACCTAGAATGTTTTCTCAGAAAAGACTTCCTGGTGGAGGTTACACTTAAGCTAAACTTTAGAGATAGATGCTCATTACTCAGTTCAAAGAGTGCGAAGAGGTTGTCCCTGGCTAAGGGAACAGCATTTGTAAAGACAAGGGAGCAAGAGGATGCCTTGCATTTAGGGAACCATAAATAACTCAGTACTGCAGGAACATGGAGACCAGTGTGAGAGGAAAATGTCAAACAGGAATAGAAGGAGGTCATTCCAGTAGGCCACAGATGGCCTTGAATGTCACTCACAAGAAGGAAGCTATTGAAGAATCTTCAACAGGATGCAAGCAGATGAGATGGTTATGAATGAAGACGCAACGTGATGGGCCTTTTGTGAGAATATTCTTTATAAAGTTGATTCAAAGGAAGAGAGAGGGAAGGAAGAAAGAGGGTCATCCAGACCTCAAGGTTGGGGGTGACCCTGGTTGGACAATGAGGAGGCAATCTTTTCATGTCCTGCTCTAACCTCTGTTCCGGTCTGTCTCCAGCTCAACCCAAGGCTCTGCTGGAAGCTGAATAAGACCTTCGAATTTAAACCATGAAGTAACATCAGCTCCAAGTTCTCATTGGCCACAGCCCAGTAGTTAGAATGAGCTGGATTGTTGGGACTAGGGGAGTCAGGCAGGAAATGGGAGAGGAGAGAAGTGGCTTCAAATAATTAATGAGGCCTCCAAGGTCACAGAGGGGCAAGGGAAGTCCTCTTTCTTTTGCCTCCATCTCTCGGCTGCCCCTTGGGGAGCGTTTTGTTTTTAAACAGAGATAATTTGATAAGGGTCGGCAAGATTAGGAGTCGCAAGCAAAAGTGTGGTTTCTTAGCTCCTCTCCGGGTTCTGCAGAGTAGGGGGATGTGGTGATGCAGGTGGCGGTTGAGGTAGTACATAGGTAGGTATAAGTACAAGCCCTTAATGTTGAGTTATCTTCAGTAGAGAATTTATAAGTCCTTTTAAACTGGTTTTAGAAAGAAACCTTTTGACCCCACATTTTGATCTCTTTCTTAGTGAATGACAGGAAAGAGCTAGATTTCTGCCCTCAAAGGAGGAATGTTTCGTGAAATTCAGTCCTTTTAAAGATAGACTAGGACCCTCCCTCCCATTTTACAGATAAACTCGCTGAGGCTCAGAGAGGTACAGTGATCTCCTCAAGACCACAGAGCCAGTGAAAAACCTGGGGCCTACCTGCCTCCAGGTCTCCTCATAGTCAGTTGGATGTTCATTCCGTGACCCACGAGTCTGCCTGGTCTGTGCTCTTGAAGACTGTAAGAGTCTTTTCACATTGTCCACAGAGAATCTAGAAGAGAGGTCCGAGGGGTCTTGCTGAGCATGGGAGGTGAGGAGGGGATGCTCGGATGACTTGAAGCTAGGAAGAAACGTCCTGACTGGCGCATAATGTGTTTTGAAAAGGAGAAGTGACTCGGGATGCTAAGAATGAGAGTCGCCTTCCTTACTACTCCCTGGAGCACAGCACCCTGCCCAAATCTGGCAATTGTCTGCACACCGGTGCCCTCTAGTGGTTTGAAGAAAGAGAGCCTCTTCCCCAGACCACTACAGTGCGAGAAGCTCCAGCCTGAGCCTTGGGGAGGGAAGAAAAGTGCTCTTGTTTCCAACCCTCTGTCGGGTCCAGAGACTTCGCTAATTAGAAATTTTCTGCAGGTAGAAATTTTCTACAGGTATTTCGTTCAACAATTCAAAGACATTTAAAAATGAATGGAAGGAAGCGGACTTGGTCCAGTGGTTAGAGCATCCGCCTACCACATGGGAGGTCCAAGGTTCAAACCCTGGGCCTCCTGACCCGTGTGGAGCTGGCTCACGTGCAGTGCTGATGTGCACAAGGAGTGCCCTGCCACGCAGCGGTGTCCCCCACGTAGGGGAGCCCATGCACAAGGAGTATGTCCCATAAGGAGAGCCGCCCAGCGCAGAAAAAAAGTGCAGCCTGCCCAAGAATGGCGCCGCCCACATGGAGAGCTGATGCAGCAAGATGACACAACAAAAAGAAACACAGATTCCCGGTGCCGCTGATAAGGATAGAAGCAGTCACAGAACACACAGCAAATGGACACAGAGAGCAGACAACTGGGTGGGGGGGAGGGGAGAGAAATAAATAAATATATCTTTAAAAAAAAAGTTCTAACACCCAACACTTGTGAATGTGACCTTAAAAAAATAAAATGAGTGGAGGTGGGCACTACCCCACGAAGGGAACCACAGGGCCTCAGTTTGACACTACAGGAGGGAAAACAGGAAAACACACAAATACATGTATCTGTGGTTCATCAAGGTTTTGTGGGGCATAAAGATTATAACCTTTTGGAAGCTTTCTTTGATTAAAAATAAAAAGTATAAAAGTACAGATATAAAATTAGGTAGGGAGCCTTGGAAGAGTCCCTGTTCATAAGCTTCAAAGTAAACATTTCTTGTTATCACCTAGATACTTGCACATGAAAAGGGAGAAAATGAAGGTATAAAGTAGAGCTACTTTTATTTTTATAATATTTCTCTTGAAACTCTCTATCCAGTGAGTATGGTCCTTTCAATGAAATAAATCAACTTGGAAAGCTGTATATTTATTTTTATGTTACTACCACTGTTTAAATTATGTCTGGTATTGCTCCATAGAATTGCTTTCAGATTCTGTGGCATATGCTTTTGAATACCATTAATAATGGCAATTTTTATCATTTAAGGGCATTTTTTACAATAGCCAAAGCCACACAAGACCACTCCTGATAAGTGCTAAGATAGGTAGTTGAGCTGCATGATTCCATCTTCCTTCAAGAGTAAAGGGTTATTTAAAAACCAACAGACTTTGGTGCCCTTTCTTTGTTTCTGTGGTATCTTGTGAAGAAATGTTCCTGAGAAAGAACTCCAAAAGGTTTTCAGCAATAAAAGAAGCATTGTAGTAGCTAAATAGGGGCCATGAAAATGTGCCTTGCAGCCCTCCAACTATGAGTAGTGGGCATGGACTCTGCTCCTGAGCCTTGGAATCCATCTGCCTGTTTATATCGAGGCCACACGTCCCATTGGCTGCTCCTGGCTAATGCCTGAGTGCAGGAGAGATACTATGGGAGACTCATTCCCAGGAGACAGGAGACTCCTTTGATGGCCAACTTTGGCCTCAGGACACCCCGAGGCCTTCCTGGACCTTTTTTAGACTGCATGGCCATCTAGATAGCTTCCATCAAAACTTCTCTGCCCCTCCTACAATCAAGAGCAAATGTTCACCACCGTCTAATGACCCTCACAGCTTTCTGTCTTGGCTTCTGCCTCTTAGGGGTTCTGGGACAGCTTTCCACAGTGAGCCCTTTGAGGAAGATCATCATCTTTATTTTCTCTGTTACCTATGGAACCGTAGTAGACTGACCCCATTGTTTCAGACTGTTGACAGCTCTTTAGCCTCACATTCTCTCTTTCCCCTTTGTCCCACATTTGGGCAAGCTGACAAAAAAAAACAAAAACAAAAATAAAAACAAAACAAAACAAAACAAAAAAACCCTGAGGAATCTTTCCTTGGTGGTGGGAGAAGATTCAAATCATGCACACTCCTGCTCGTGGGTTGGAACTCTCACCCCAGACCTACCCCCTCACCACAATAAAATACCAAGTCAGTCTCCTTTTCTTGTTCTCAAGCCATTTTGAACCTATTCAAGAGGCCTGCTGTGCTCTTCCCAGAGACGGTAATGACATAAATAATAAATTTTTCCAAACCTTCTTGATGAGCATGCACCACTGTCAGTCTTGATGACTGAACCAAATTTTGGCAGGGCAGGGGTGGTGGTGATCTATCTTGTCTCTTCATAATGGCAAAAAACAGTAACAAAATGTTCTTAGTTGCAAATTTTGGAATTGTCTACTTAGGTCCACAGTTGAGAACATAAGTGCCCTATATTCTCACTTGAAAGGATCACCAGTTCATGAGGTCAGCTACCTTCCTTCAGTGTTTGTCTAATGATGCTGATCAACAAAACTAGCACTATCCACCCACTCCTCACACAAGACATTTATGTAAAAGGGATAGGGATAGGTGGTGGCCTTTGAAGGAGTTTCCTGTTTATGAAATACAGTGATTCTTTCATCTGCCCAAAGCTAAGGGAGGGAGCCCATCAAGTGAATCAACCATCTAATGAGGAGCACTTGAACTTCTTTTCTCTGGAGATGATCCTATCTAACGTTGTCAAGCTAATGGATCACCAGTCCCTTTGGCTGCCAGGGGATGTCAAAGAGTAAAACAGAACAGGCATGGCTGAGACAGAGCATGCCCATGGGGAACAGGCTTCTTTACCATGTTACGTGGCAAAGATGTCTATATATGTTTCCTGAGAAGCATGTACTATGGTAGTTCTAGACCTCTTGAAACTACCTCAGTCTAGAGAACTGCCAGTTGGATGGGCGGGACACAGGAACAAGGCATGTTGTGTAGACAGTCAGTGACGGGGCCTGGGAAAGGAGGGGAAGACACTGAACCTGAGCGATGGCCATTTCAAGGTAACGTGCAGGGGCAAGACCTTCTTGGGTCCTCTGAAGACCCAACAGATGTTTTCTATGAGATAACCAGTATTCTTTTGAACAATTGCCACACAGGGAGAACCAATGGCTACTGGCTACTCAGGGTTACAGAGGAAATAGCAGCCAACAGAAGGAAGCACTTTACCACTGGGTAGACAATAAAGAGACATATGCCATGTCTCTCCTTCCCCTGGGTGGTATGTGCCACCCTCTAAACTCGACCACTGTCTTGTGTAGCCTACATTGGGAGAAAGGAGAGTGGGGAGAGGTGGATGGGGGGGGGTCTCCTGAAGAGTTCTGAAGTCAGCGCCATATCAAGAGGGGAACCTAGTACTTCCAAATGGGATGGCAAAGTTGAATGTAATACAAGTAATAGCAGAGATTAGAAAAAAACAAAATCTGTCGTGTTTCTGTTGCAGTGAGTTGATATCCTTCATGAAATCTGCGATATATAATTTAAAAATTACCAAAACATCTTTAAAGGAAATGATTAAACAAAAACAATCACCTATAATTTGATGTTCCCTATATATACACACACAACTAACATTTTCAAACAATGTAAATTTAAAATATAGGGTATGTTCATTATTTCCAACTTCTGTGCTTTTGTTTATGTTGTGCCTTCCACCTTGAATACTAGTCTCTCAACTTAAAATCTAATGTTACTAGAAAAAGAACACTATCCTTTTTTCCCCCCTCTCTTTTCCTTCAGAGACTCAGGGGAAGAGAATAGCTCTTGGCTAAGAATTTAATGTTCTTTCAAGAAGTAATTACAACGCATCTGTTCGGTCTTTGTGTTGTTTTGAGAGCAGTTCTTAAGAGGCACAAAGCTGGAAAATGGGTCCATGTCTTATTTCCAACAGGCCCCCGGGGTCACAGTTTCAAAGGGTGGGGGCACTTACACTATTTGATGGTAAATTGTATAAGGTGTTAATTACATGTAGAGAGGAGGCTTTGAAAACTATGGGGAAGTTGGAAAAATATTCCTCTTCCACCTTATGGGTTTAGACTGTCAGATACGTGATAATTAATATTTGTCCTCGGGAGACGTATGTTTGTGTGTGTGTGTGAGGGAGTGTGTGCGTATGTGTAAAAGAAATCCCACAGCCCTCCGATGGGCAGGGAGGAGAATAAAGAGGCGTCGCTAACTCAGGAGGATGTGGACCCCTCCGAGGGACGACTGGAAGCGCCCACGCCAACTCCGAGCGGCTCTGTGGGACGCGCGGAGCCAAAGGCCGCCACCCACTCCCTGCTCCACTCTCGGGATATTGTCTAAACCGAGTACTTCAGAGCTGGGTCCGGGTTCTGCGGGCGGGGCGGGTGAGGAGGTGGGGACTGGGTGGAGAGCCTGGAGGCAGAGAGGCTTCCTGAAACAAAGGATCACAGGAGGGAAGGCAGAAGAAACAGAGGTTTGGACAGTCAGGAGGAGCTCCCCACAGAAAACAGGGAGGAAGCGGGGGAGCCCCTAGCGGGCCGTTTGGGTTTAACCCCGGAACGTTTCTCCCCTGGACTAGGTGGGTGCCGTGCGCCTCCCGCCCCTTCCGGCTTCCGGCCGCCATGTTAGCTCCCGAGGGCCTGGGCACCGCCGCGCCGCAGCTTTTACGGTCGCAGAAACCACCCTATCCCTTATGCTTTCCCTATACCCATTACTTTTAAATTGTTCTTCTGTATCTTATTCTCTGTATGCCAAATGTTCTGTTGGTACCCGGTCGATTCCCCCACTATACTGTAAACAAATTGAGAGAATAAAAATATATTTCAGTTGTGCTTATATTTGAACCACGGATAAAATCCTGTCTTGCGTATTTTAGGATGCCAATACGCATTTGTCCAATTTGAGAGGAGAGTGACTCAACCTCAGCACTAATGACGTGCTGGGTGGATAACTAACTTTGGGGGGGGGGGGGCTGTCTTGTATATTGTAGGATGTTTAGCAGCATTTCTGGTCTCAGATCATTAGATGCCGGTAACACACCCCGTCCCGATGGGACAAGCAATTATGCCTTCGCATATAGCCAAATAACCCCTGGGCAACAAAATCATTCCTAGTTAAGAGCCACTGTACTAGATGTTTACTAATCAGGTCATTTCTGCATTCATAATACATGGGAGCACACGTGTATGAATGCACACATTGGGGTCCCAAACACTGACACATTCTAAATTGCATAGTCTAACATATAAATATAAGTGCACATATGAAAAGAGGTTTTCAAGAAAAGGTATCTGAAAGGAATTTTGTTTTTTAGGTAACAGTGGTGATTGAACCTGGGACCTCCCATGTGGGGGGCGGGAGCTCAACTGCTTGAGTCACATCTGCTCCCTAAAAGGAGTTTTTAAAGTTAGGAAGTCAAAGACAACTTTTCTTATTTTGAAAAGCAAAATCCTTAATATCAAATGGAGCAAATCACTCACAAATTGGAGATAACATTAAATGAGATTTCTTTGACCTTTACAGGGATTTGTGTGCTTAGATCTTCAAAGGATCATAGACATAAGTGGAAATGTAAAAGTGCTAAACACAGTACCTAAAATAGAAAATGATCAAGGGAAATGAGGCGCTTCCAGTTACAGTGATGAGAACACAAGTGTCTAACTCTCATTCCCCCTCTATACTCAGATATTCATCAAAATGATCAATGGAATATAAGCACTGAGATATTTATCACGAGGCCTTTTATTTTGCTGCCTGCAAGAGAGGTGTGTTAGGAGACTTTAAAATCTCAAAGCCATAGTATGGAGCTTGCTACATAGTCTCAGGTATCATTTCTCTTCCCTCTTCTGTACCTGTTTGCTTCCTCTCCAGTCCTTTTGCACTCCACCAGTGCATCCTGTGTCAGGACACCACATTGCACAAATCCAGGGGAAACTATTCACAGTGTTTGGGAGCTGTCCTTTGCTGATGCATTCTTTCTTACTAGCAAATCTGTACAATATCTCCCTCTCCTCCTACCAGAAGGTCTGGGAGTATTGATGGGACTATTTGGTGGAGTGCCCCAGAGTCCTAGGTAGGCTACAGGAGCTAGGGAAAATGTGCCTAGGGGTGTGGTACATGGAACTGAGGCACAATCATAGGAAACCATGTCCTAAGATTCAAATAGAAAGTTTACAGTGGGTTTATCAATTCATATAGGGCTGGGTGTAAAGAAAGAGTTAATGTATGAAACCCTGATACCAACAATGATAGAAGTCAACAAAAGAAAAGCATGGAATCACTAAGAGGGAGCAGAGCCTAGGATAATTCTTGAGTCCAGGGTAATTCTAGGTCCAAAATGCAAGAATCTGACATGGATTTATATGTTGTTTCCAAAAGCAGCTGACAAAAGCATTGTGAATTTAACGGGGAAAATAACGGAGGTTCAGAGACAGTAATAGCGATCAACTTAATTCAAACTTAAGTTCCACCAACCAGATGCACCCATGCAAAACTTTGCTCTTAAACTGAGTTAACAAATAACTGTGGCTCATCCATTTTATTGAGGAAGGGAGTAGAAACAGGTTTCTGAACATGTCAGAGACAATTTAGTTCTAAGATCTCCATCAGGGTTGCTCCTGGTGTCACACCCATAATAGTTCCCAGAAACTTAACCTAAGCTCTGTTCTCTCAGCCTTTCCAAACATGTTACATGTTACCAAGTAGTCTTTAATAAATACTTTCCTACTTAAATTAGGCAGAGAGGGTTTTATGGTCTACAACTAAGAACTCTGGCATATACAGAAAGTCTTAGATTTTGTTTGCTTAATTTTGCTCTTTAAAACGTGTTAGAAAACGCAATTTTTAAAAAGTAAAAACAACTGTCATCCCATCACCTGGTGTCACACACTACAAACTATTTGGCACATTACTTTCCAAATATTTTTTCAGTAGCCAATACACACACAAACACCCAAATATATATATCAAATAGATAATATATAAATACTGGACTTTGGAAAATATATGGTTTGTGTTTGGCTTCTACCTCCTAGTCAGCCTCCATTTAGAAACAGGAATGGACTAACATTTTCTTTTATTGGGGGAAAAACAGAGTAAGAGGGGACAGCCTCATGATCATTTGGGCCTTTCTTATTTCAGTGCACAATCAGTAGTGTAAATATATGTTTCACATTCTTTACTTTTTTAATTTCTGTGACAATTCACATTGATTTAAAAATACTATTTTTCATTAACCTACAATTTATGCAATTGAACTTATTACTTCATGGTGAGAAATTTTATATACAAATATACTAAATAAAATATATTAATATATACACACAGTCACATGCATTAAATATATAATGTATACTGTATATGCATTTCATTTTAATAGAATATTTGTGTTCTTATGACATCTCATGATAACAATGCATTTATCACAAAAGCTAGCTCTCGAAATCTGTCTCCAGGAAACCTGACTTGCAAAGTAAGTAATCAAGGTGGTAGAACATTTCCAGCCAGGATGCAGAAATTAAGTCTTTATTTAATTTGGGGTTACTTTTCACTTGGGGATAATTGCTGATCCCACAGGGGGTGACTGATAGGGGCTAGAAGGTCAAGGATTGCAATCCATGGTACCCTAAACTGGACTCCTGTGACCCCTCACTGTTGGGTGGTATTTCAAAGCACAGCATACTAAGAATCAGAGTGAACCAGAAGTAGATCAGTCCTTATAGGGATTGAAGCATATCTTGAAATCCTCTGTATATCTGGTGATCCCATATTATTAATGACACCAAGTACTTATCAGATGAAAATGTAAACCACTTATACAGATAATTTTTCAGGTAGAGTATGTGTCACACAATGGAAAGGGCAGAAGGGGGGAATGCCATGAACAAAACCCAGCAGAAACAGCAAAAGATAAAACAGACTCACAGAGTTTTAGAATGTTTTTGTTATTAGACATGGACTTCAAAAATGCATATGCTTAGTATGTCCATGAAAATAAACGGCAAAATTGAGATTTTGGGCAAAAAATTAACGGCTATGAAAAAAGAATCAAGAAGAAATTCTTGAAGTAAAAGGAAAACAACTGATTTTAAGATATGAGCAGACGGATTTAAGAGTGGATTAGATACAGCTAAAGAGAATTTGTAGCTTAAATGTAAGTCAGAAGATAACGTCAGGAATGAACCTTAGAGGGCAAAAGGATAGAAAATATGAAACAGAAAGAGAGTAAGATACATAGAAATACTGTGAGAAAGAGAAGAATTCAAGACAAGGAAAAGGAGAATGAGGAAACAATATTTAAAGACATAAAGTAGCAGAGATTCAAGAAGCACTGTGAATTCCAAGAAACATAAGTGAAAATAAGCTCACAACTAAGTACATAATGATAGAGCTACTGAAAGACAAAGACAAAGAAAACATTTTAAAATCAGCTAGAGAAAAAAATATTACTCATCAAACAAGCCTAGATTAACAACCTCAAAGTCTCTGTAATTTAAATAATTTAAAGTCTCAGTAACTTAAATTAATAAATCTTTGTTTCTTGTTTTATTATCTATTGATTAACTACCACCAGGAGTACAGGGGTCACTGCTCATAATCACTCAGGAACACAGAATGATACAAGTATAGCACTTGGATTTCCCTTCAAGGAGGAACCTACTCAGTCACAAGGAACACAATCAACTGCCAGCCTCCAGCTGTAGCACCTTTAGAATTCACAGCAGTATTCAAGTCAAAGCCACCTTTTCCAATGAATGAGCATGGTGGAGGTATAGGGTCGGCCAGTTTCTTCCCCAAACGATATCCCTTTCATGAGTTCTCCATTGGGTTGGCTGAGACATTGTCAGGTCTGCATTGTAATCTGGGGCTTTCCTCTCCCCTTCTTTTCGCAGGTGTCAAATCTATACTGTAATCTGAAGGCTTTCCCTACTCAAATCCCCTTTATTTTTCAGTTGTTTGCAACCCACCTCTTGCACTGTCAAAGCCTCTGCATGCTGGAGCTCCTGAACCTACACAACAGGTTCCCATGCCAGAGGGAGAAAAGCGTTCTGGCAAATCGTATATCAGCAATTAAATGCTTACAAATGACATTTCTCACTTCTACTCCCCAGTCATTGGCCAGAATTAATCACATAGCACATGGCTTCCAGTAAGCACAATCCCACCGTGGGTCCAAAGAACCAGAAATAATTGTTAAACAGCATTTAGAGGCACCACAATTTCATCTTGTGGAGCAAAAATTTTACAGGCATCTGACTTCTCAAGAGAAAAAATGAGAAATTTAGAAAGCAGTAAATGACAAAATTAAAGTAAAAATAACAAATAATAGCCAACCTAGAATTTTATACCAAAAAATTGCCTCAATAATGAAAAAGAAACAAATATTTTTTTAAAAATAACAAAAATATCCTTACCAGAGGAAATACTAAACAGTGTTTAGGAAAATGAATGCAAATAGAATATATGAAGAAATGAAGAGCACCAAAAAAAAAAAAAGTACAAACCTAATGAACATTGACTATATAAAATCAGCAGCAGCAGCAGCATCAGTTTGTGTTCAAAATACAGAAAAATTAAAGTGCACAAGAACAATTACTTACACATCAGAAAGGAGCATAACTGGTTGAAATGTTCTAAGGTGCTTGCAGTTTCTTGCAACAGATATAGAGTACTAATTAATTTAGACTTTAAATATTCAAAAAAGAAAGCCAAATGTGCACTAAAAGAATAATTGAAGTGTTGAATATCTATCTAAATAATAAAGGCTAAAAATTGAATAATAAAAAAATCCAAACACAAGAAAGAAAGAAGAGAAAAGAAATACAGAAAAAGTGAGGTAGTAGGAAACAAATAGATTATTTAAATATTTAAATCTTCATAATCACAATAAGCATCAGTGAACTAAATACTCTAGTTAAAAAGATTATTTTCAGATTGAGTTAAAAATTCAAAAGATATTCTTCTTATAAGATATACATTTTAAATGTAAGACTACAAAACAATTGAATGAGATAGGATTAGAAATAGATATTATTAAAAACCTAAGCTTTAAAATCCTATTGTAATTATACTAATAACAGGCAAAGGAGAATTTAAGACAAAATGTATTAGTGAAGATAAAGAATAATACTTCATACTGACAAAATATCTCAATTTGCCAACTAGAAATAACAATTGTAAATTTATATGAACCTAATCACATAGCCTCAAAAGACGTAAAGACAAATTGCTAGAACTAAAGAAGAAATAGAAAATTCCATACCATATTGGAAAATTTTAATATATGTCTCTCAATAACAGAAAAGCAGACTCGAAGTCCATAAAGTTATAGAAGAGTATAATAGCACAATTCACAAACATAATCTAATAGAGATATAAGTATTATTCCCCTCAATAAAGAAGACTACACATTCTTAGCAAGCACACATGGAACATTTATACAAAATTAACATATGTTGGACCTAAAAAAAGTTTCATAAAATTCAAAAGATTGAAATAATATAATATATGGTCTCTGAACAAATTCAAGTATGCTAGATATCAATAATTATACTAAAAAATTCCATAAATGGCTGAAAATCAAGAAATAAAACTCAGTGTAACCTATATGACAAGGAAAAAATTACAGTATAAATTGGAAAACATACTGTATTTGATAAACATGTTGTAAATGATAATATAATAATGATATATAAAAACTAGTGAGAAAGAGCTAAGCCATGCTTGGAAGAAATTATAGCTTTAAATCCATATGTTACAACAAAAACTGAAGGTGAAAAATCAATGAGCAAAACCTCATTTTGAGAAATTAGAAAATGAATAGGTAGAAACAAAACAAATTAAATGTAAATAAAGTAGAGGAAAGGAAAAATAAATATAAAAGCAGAAATTGATGAACTAGGAAATAGTTGACAAAAGAGAATCAATCATGCCATAATTGTGGTAGGCAAAAAGCTAATTAAATTGATAGACCTCTAGTGAGATGGATGAAAGAGAGAGAGAGGAAGAGAAAAATGGAAGGAAGGAAGGAAGAAAGGAAGGAAGGAAGGAAAGAAGGAAGGAAGGCACAAAAATGAAAAAGGGCAATCACCGAAGATCCTATAGCCATTGGAAAGTAAATAAGAGAAAATAATAGCTTTATGCCAACAAGTTTTAGATTTTAGATAAAATGGTTCTAGAAAAATATAATTTTTTAAAAAATGGCAGAAGAAGAAAGAGAAAATCTGAATAGTAGAATAACTCAAATAAAATGAAAGCATGATTTAAAATTTCCCCACAAATAAAATGTTGGGCTCAAATAACTTTGCTGGCAAATGGCAATATTACACAAACTCTCTCACAATAATAATTTTTTTAAAAAGTAGACTACTCTGGTATTAACTATTTTATTTTACAATGACAGAATAATTACATACAAATACATGACAAGGTCATTATGAAAAAAGAAAATATTCACTTGTGAACACAGAGGCAAAAATCCTAAAGAAAATGTCAGCAAGCTTAATTCAGCGATATATAACTAGCAATATATAAAAAGGATAATATATTATAATTAAGTTGAATTTATTTCAGGAATGCATGGCTTAATTAAGCATTCAAAATCAATGTAATATACTACATTAACAGAATAAAGGATAAAAATAACAGATGCAGTAAAGTCATTTGACAAAATTCAACATCTGTTCATTAAATTTAAAAAAACACACACAACAATTAAGAAGCTAGGAATGGATAGGAACTTTCTTAAACTGATGAAGGGTATGTGTTTTAAAATCTACAGCAAACATCACCCTTAATAGTGATTTATTGAAAGCTTTCCTCCTGAGATTAAGAATAAGGCAAGAGTGAGGGTTCAACAGTGAGCCCCTGATACTAATGACTATGCTTGTGAGCTGATAAACCCAAAATAATAACAAGGCCTAGAGCAACTTTGTGCCTGGGAATTTCCTTCTGTCAGCCTTCATGTTACTCAAATGTGGCCAGTCTCGAAGCCAAACTCAGCATGTAAATGCAATGCCTTCCCCCCAGCGTGGGACATGACACCCGGGGATGAGCCTCCCTGGCAACGAGGGACCACTATCAACTACCAACTGATGATGCAACTGGAAAATGACCTTATACGGAAGGTTCAATGCGGATCAGCAGAATATCCATGTCTACATAAAATACCATGACTTTAAAATGCTGTTTGACCTAAAGTAAGGGGGAAATGGAAAGGAGAAATGAGTTTATATGGCTACGAGTTTCTAAAAAAGAGTCTGGAGGCTGGCAGAAGGTTTGCCCTCATGCACAACTGAGCAGAGTCAGAGAGACAGATAAAGCAGATACAACCCCCAGATATTGGTTCCTTTGAGGGCTAAAGAGACCCATGGGAGTTATGGTCATGGCCGATGGGGTTAACTACCAGGGCAGATGGCCCCTCTTTGGAAATGGTGTTTATGTGTGATGAATCTGGACTCAGATGGGATCTCCCTTCATAAGACTTTCATGCTAATGTGCTGGAGGTGCAGTTAATGTTGGGGTTTAAGATATATTTAGGGGATTTGAATCTCTGGACTGACAATGTGATAGCCAGATCCTGAGCCTCAACAGACTCCAGCACCTACAATCTGATTTATTGGACTTACCACACTCAGCTAAGATGGAGGTGAAGAAGGACAACCACCACACCATGGAGCCTAGAGTGATTACAACTGAAAATGGGAGGATTGCATCCAGCATCCAGGTGGAATCTGAGCCTCCTCTTGACATAAAGGTGCAATGGACACAACCAATCCAGTGTCCACATAGAAGAGGTGGCATTGGATTGGGAAAAGTGGACATAATGGACAAAGGGTATGGGGAAAGGCAGGAAGAGATGAGAGGTGGAGGCGTCTTCGGGACATGGAGCTGCCCTGGATGGTGCTTCAGAGGTAATCACCGGACATTGTAAATCCTCACAGGGCCTACATGATGGAATAGAGGAGAGTATAGGCCATGATGTGAACCAATGTATATGAGGTGCAGAGGTGCCCAAAGATGTACTTACCAAATCCAATGGATGTGTCATGATGATGGGAACGAGTGTTGTTGGGGGGGGGGAAGAGGGGGGGTGGGGGGGTGGGGTTGAATGGGACCTCACATATATATTTTTAATGTAATATTATTACAAAGTCAATAAAAAATAAAAAAATAAAAAAAAAAATAAAAAAAATAAAAAAAAAAAAAAAAATTAAGATCAATAAAAACTGATTTTTCAAGATTAAAAAAAAAAAAAAAAAAAAAGAATAAGGCAAGACTACCTGCTATGAAATGAAAATTTAAAATATATATATATACCCCATACAATAGCATCTAAAATATCAAGTGTCAAGAATCAGTCTAACAAAAGCTAAATTAGACTTCTTTGTACAAACCTTTAAAAAAGAAATTAAAGACAACCCAAATAAATGAAAGGACCTGCCATGAAAATTTGAAACTCAATATTTTTAAGATGCCAAGCCTCCCTAGGTTGATTGAGAAATTCAATAGAATCTCAGTTAAAATGCAATCAGGGGGTTAGTTTTCGCATGGAAATTGGCAAGTTTTTCCTGAACGTTATATGGAAAAACACACAGCAAATATTGTTAAGACATTCTCCAAGACATACAAGGTGGGAGGTTGGCTCACCTTGATATTAAGATTTATTATAAGACTATATTATTTAAGATAAAGATAAACAAATAGATTGATGGAATGAAAGAGTGCCTAGAAACAGAATCATGCATATATAGAGAACAGAAGTTAGAGTTGTTCTTTGCAATAAATTGTGCTGGGACAATTGAATATCCATATGCAAAGCAAAAAAAAAAAAAAACTTTCGACTTTTATCTCATACACCATACCCCAAATCAATTCCAGGAGGATTTTATTTTATATCAAATGTTAAAAGTAAACCAGTAGGGGGAAGCAACTGTGGCTCAATCAGTTGGGCTCCCTTCCACCATATGAGAGGCCCTGGGTTCACGTCCCGAGGCCTCCTTGTGAAGGCAGGCTTGCCCGCATGCTGCAGAGTACTGCCTGGCCCGCGAGCGCTGTGGAGAGCTGACTCAACAAGGTGACACAACAAAAAAAGGGAGACAAAAAAAAAAACACGGAAGAGTGCACAGCAAATGGACATAAAGAGCAGACAGCAAGCAAGCTGCAAGGGGGGAAGGGAAATAAAATAAATAAATACAGACACAGAAGAACACACAGCAAATGGACACAGAGAGCAGACAGCACTCAAAAACAGCCACAATGTGGAGGATAATAAAAAAATAAATAAACCAATGATAAATGTAAAGGATAATATTGGATAATATCGTCATGATATTGGGGTACATGACTTTAAAACATCACACATGCACACACACACCCTACAATATTAACCATAAAAGAAAATGTTAATATGTACTATCTTAAAAATTAAGAACTTCTGTTCTTCAAAAGATACTATTAAGAAAATGAATAAAAAGGCAATTCAAAGACTACTTGTTATGCCAAAAATCAATGAAGGGCTCATGTCCAGAATATAAAGAATGTCTATAAGTTAATTTGTAAAAGCCAATAGTCTAGCAAAAAAATGGACAAGAGCCTTGAAAAGGCACTTAAACAGGTGCAAAAGAAGATATCCAACAAGTAGAAAAAATGCTCAACCTCATTAGAAATCATAGTAATGTGAATTAAAACCACAATATGATGGCATTGCATACCCATGCAAAGTATTGCTAGGGAACTGGGTGTGGCTCAACTGATAGAGTGTCTGCCTACTATATAGGAGGTCCAGGGTTCAAACCCAGGGCCTCCTGACCTGTGGCTGGGGTTTGTTTAACCCCGACGCTGATGGGGGGGGTCTGGAGGGGTCAGGCTAGACCGCAGCGGCATCGCGCAACGCTGACCCATGTAGAAAACTGGCCCACATGCAGTTCTGATGCACACAAGGAGTGCCACGCCATGCAAGGGTGTCCCCCGCATAGGGGAGCCCCACATGCAAGGAGTTCACCCCACAAGGAAAGCCACCCCATGCAAAAAAAGCTCAGCCTGCCCAGAAGTGGTGCCACACACACAGAGCGCTGGCACAGCAAGATGACTCAACAAAAGAGACACAGATTCCTGGTGCTGCTGACAAGAATGCAAGCGGACACAGAAGAACACACAGCGAATGGACACAGAGAGCAGACAACGGGTGGGGGGGAAGGGGAGAGAAATAAATCAAAAATAAATTAAAAAAAAAAAAGTATTGCTAGAATGAGAAAGGCGAATTCCCAAGTAGATGAGGACGTGGAGCAAGGGGAAGCCTCATGCAGTCCCAGGGGGCACATCAATTGGTGAAACCACTTTGGAAACTGACATGGTCTACTCAAGTTGAAGGCTTGCACTTGCCATAACTTAGCAATTCCATTCCAATATACTTAACCAGAATGTGTACATATGTGCATCACAAATCATGTACCAGAAAAGAAGGCTCATAGCAGCCCTGTTGGAAATAGCCCCCAAATGGAAACAACCCAAATGTACAATGATAGTAAAAATGGATAAATACATTGTGGTCTAGTCATACATTGGAATATCACACAACAGTGAAGATGAACAAAGCACAGCTACACGGATCTCACAATGAAAACCTATGAAAAGCTACATGAAAACACAATGTCGAATGAAAGAAAACAGAAACAAACATATATATATATATCTATTCTATTTATACAAATATCAAGAAATGACTAAAATTAAATGTGTTTAAGTATAGATGCTTTGATAGTATATACATAAATATATGTATATTACATGTTCATATATATGTGTATCTATGCATAAACACAAATATAAGTAGCAATAACCATATAAACCAGGAGAACTCTTGAATGACTGGGGCTTCTAAGGAGCTGACAGTGTTCCATTTCCTGATCTGAATGATGAATAAAGAGATATTTGTGTGTTTGCTTTATGATAAAGTTTTGGACTGTCCATCTTTATTTGGGGCACAATTTTTTCTCATGTTATTATATTTCTCAATAAAAAAGCAATTGTTTCAATACAAAAAGTAAAGCACCAGGGGCTAGAGAGCTTCAGATTGACAATAAAAATTTTATTTTTCTTATGGCAGTTTTCATAATAAAAGCATATCCATAGTTATAAATCTATTTTTACGGCCAGCTGAAAAGAATGGATTTGTGGTTAAAAACCGACAAAAAGAAACGAAATGCTTCTGTGTTTGCCCTTCGGTCTACAGGCGCAGAGTCCCCTGGCGAGATGAGCTCTACTAGTCTTGGCTTTGATCTTGCAAGTTTGTCTGCAATGTAGCTCACCCCACTTTTCCAAGAGGCTGAAGGGTGGGTGCCTGCACGCTCAGGTTGAGCTGCTCCCAAACCCACAAACGAAGGTGAAGAATCTGCTTGCTGCGGATTCACTTATGCTTATTCCTGGCATTCCTTCGAGTTGCCCCCATGGTAGAGCTCTCTTTCTAGTAGGGAAAGTCAGAAAACAAATAGGCAAAACACATACTGTGTAGGATGTCGTTCAGTGATTAAAGCAATGGAAGAAAAGAAGTGCTGAGAAACTCCCTAGCAGGTAAGGCTTTATCACGTGTTCTGATTTCCCAGACTGGCCAGTACATGGGACATAGCAAGCACTCAGCATACCTGTAGAGAGAGGGGATGGAAAAGGAAGAGAAAGGAAGCCCCTGCTGGGAATTATTTTACACACGATTCCCAAAATGAAACCCGTAATGCAGGAAAAAAAATATCTACTTTTCTCCATATACATATTTAAACTATATTCTAAATAATTGTGATCTGGTTTCTGCTTGGGAACTTCCTTTCATCACCTTAATGACATCATCCATATCTTTCTCCGTTAAACACAGATGCGCATCATTTTGGAGAGCTTGCATCCTGGTATCCATCCAGATTGATCTCCAGCCCCTTCATTTGGGGTCTGCTTGTCCCTACCCGAGGGGATAGTGAGCATCCAATCCAGACCCTTTACTTGCTCAAAGTTTTCCTTGCTCCCTTCTCTGCTCACTCTCCAGCAGCCATTCCTGGGGTGTCTCATTCTTCTGGGGTATCCCTAACTCTTTCCTGCTTTCCTCTTCTGCCTGCCAGGCTTCCCAGGAGCCCAGGTCCTACTCAGCTCCTCTGGGAAGCACCTCCCTTCTAGCACCCAGTCACGATAGGCAGCAGGGACCGTAGGCATTCTCAAGGGCCAGCGAAGTTCATCGATTTGCCCAAGATCCCACAGCCAGTTCCTGGCCGATTCCTAGAGCAGGACTCACTCTCGCAGTGATGTGTGCGGTACTCCAAACCACCATCCAACTATCAAGATGAAACCTTCTTCTCACCTGCAGTCACCTGATGTTTGGTTCTGGCAAAAGAGCCTCAGAAAATTTGTGCTTCTGTGACTTCTGTACCATTGCTTTTTTGTGTAGCCAGGGAACAGAATCCTTTTCCAGGCAAGGTATCACTCCATGAAGTGTCACGATGTGATAGTTTTTAAAAAGCTTATTGTCCTCCTTCACCAGTCACTGCCTGTGTGCTTGGGGGATTCTTGCCCTCTATTAGAGAATGTAGCAGGACTTCCCAGGCTGGGAATTCAATAGTCTCTTGATTATTATTATTTTTTTAAGATTTATTTTTATTTATTTCTCTCCCCTCCCCCCCCCCACAGTTGTCTGTTCTCTGTGCCCATTTGCTGCGTGTTCTTCTTTGTCTGCTTCTGCTGTTGTCAGTGGAATGGGAATCTGTGTTTCTTTTTGTTGCGTCATCTTGCTGTGTCAGCTCTCCGGGTGTGCGGCACCATTCCTGGGCAGGATGCACTTTCTTTTGCGCTGGGTGGCTTTCCTACAGGGCTCACTTCTTGCGCGTGGGGCTCCCCTACGTGGAGGGGAGGGGGCACCCCTGCATGGCAGGGCACTCCTTGCGTGCATCAGCACTGCACATGGGCCAGCTCCACATGGGTCAAGGAGGCCCCAGGGTTTGAACCGTGGACCTCCCATGTGGTAGACAGACACCCTATCCACTGGGCCAAGTCCACTTCCCTCTTTCCATTATTATATGGGTCTCCATCCACTGAGACAATGCCCCATGACCACTTGAACATATTCACATGCCACAGAGGCATGCCCCTGGAGCAACCCTCCCCACACATCTTCCCATCACTGACACCCCATGCCAGTGATCCTCCCTGCCATGGTTGTGACCCTTCTGTGATCCAAAACCTCCCCCAAAACAAAGCCAAAAAATAAAAAATAAAATAATAACAATAATAACAAATAAAATACAAAAATTAAAAATTAAAATTAAAGTAAAATAAATTTGTTTCATTGTGTCTTTCATAACTGTAAGATCTGATTGTCTTTTACATACAGTGACAATTTTTCCATATGTTCCCCCACTGTCTTAATTTTTCACTTTATCTTCAAAGAAGCTTTAGCTTACAAAAAAAGTCACATAGAAAATATAGGGGTTTCTCCTATACCCACCCCCCTCCCCTGCTCCCACTCTCCCCTATTGCTAACATTTTTGTATTTGTGGTACATTTGTTACAATTGATGTACAAATATCAAGCATTGCTACTAACTATGGTCAATGGTATACATTATGGTTTACATTTTGCACCATACACTTTTATAGGCTTTGACAAAATTTAAAATGGCCTGTGTCCATCACTGCGAGATCATGCAGAACAATCCAATGCCCTAAAAATGCCCATTGTTCCATCTATTCTCCACCCCCCTCCCCTCAGAACCTATGGTAACCATTAAGTTTCCATTTTTGAAGAGTAAGGTTCATAGTTACATGTAATAATACTGAGGGCTTGACATATTGGTCTTTTCTCTTATTAAACACTGCCTGTGTTCTTGAGGGATTCTTGCCCGTCTAATTGAGAACCTAGCAGATGCCCCAGGATGGAAGTTTAATGTTTTCTTGTTTATTGTATGGGTCTCCACCCACTAAGATAACACACTATGACAAGATGACGTTTACATATTCCATAGAAACCTGACCCAGGTGTGCCCTCTTCCACATATTACCCCCCCCCCAACACTTTGTACCAGTAACCCTCCCCTGCCATATTTGCCAAAAGACCATTCCCACCATTATAATTCAGCATGGGGCATTTGGGGGACATTGGAATTGTCCCGCATGGCATTGCAATGATGGATACAGGCCCTTATACATTTTGCTAAAACCTATAAAATTGTGCAATGCAAAGTATAAACTATAATGTGAACTAAAGACCATAGTTAATAGCAGTGCTTCAACATGTGTTCATCAGTTGTAAAAAAAGCACCACACTAACGAAAGATGTTGTTAATAGGGGAATGTGTAGGAGGGGAAAAGGGTGGGATAGATGGGAATCCCCTATATTTTTGATGTAACATTTATGTAATCTAAAGCTTCTTTAAAAATAAAAATTATAAAAAGTTTAGTGTTCCTTAAACAGAACTCGGGGCATCAACAAATACCTTGAATTGCTATTTCCAAGTCTCTAGGAGTCTCTCCAGCACCGTGGTGGTTAAAATGGCTCTATGGAGCACTTCTCCTGATCTTTGATTTCGATCTAAGGACCATGGTAGACTCAAAGATGTTGAGACCAGTTGAAAGAACCAATCTCCACTTTTTTGCAGCTTGGCATTGTGGAGAATTCATCATATGGTAAAACGTCAACTTAGAGATGCCTTGCTGTCATGTCAAAGTTAGGGGAAAGAATGTTAACTACGGGAGGTAGTATATGGGAACTCTGTATTTTCTGCATGCTTTTTCTGTAAATTTAAAAGTTCTCTAATAAAAAAACATATAAAATTTTTTTAAAGTTAGGGGAAAGAAACCAACTTTATTGAGCCCATTACAAGTATGTTAGATTCGGTGCAGTGAGGTTACCAAACAACAAAAATACTCAGATGGTGAGTTGTAGAGCTGGGAAGCAGCACAAGTCTGTCTCATTTAATTGCCGTATACCAAATAGTCCCTGGCTTGAAGGAATCCACATTGTTGAGCAGACAATGCTGAGATCAGAGATCCCAGGAATTGCGTAGCAGATGCAAACCCCTCCCTTTGGAGGACTATTCACTTCTGATTAACCAGGCAATGTTTCATCCAACGTGAAAAAGGCCCACTGACCTCTCATACACCAGTAGCCCCCAACTTACAGCCAGCACTGCCAACCTTCTTCTCTCTAGCCATGCATTCCTCAGGCTGCCCTTTGGGGCCCTCGACCTCCTTCAAGATTACCATGATGTTCTAGGATAGTTCTAGAACATCCTAGAATGCATCCCAGGAGCATTCTTCATGCATTTTCTTAGGCATGTAGAACTGTAGTCTACAGAACCAGGATGTAGGTTGTTCAATAGTTAATAATTTACAATAAAACTCTTATTACTGCTACAGAGATTTATTCTGTCCAGTATAAAATGGTTTCACCAATACTCCATTCGGGGCTCAGAAAGGAAACTCAGGGAGTTATTGGTCTCCGACCAATGTGAGCTGAGAGTTGATGGTAACTGAGACCAGAACATGCTTCAAGGATGCTCTCTGACACCCCATGGAGCACCAAGAAGAGAAAGGAGTTAGGTGATTGATTGGATGGGGATTGTGATGTGGAGCCTCACCTCCTCTTGTTCAGCACCTATATTTGGAGAAAGGCCTGAGTTTAGAGAACTTGAGGTTATATCGAGGGCAATTACAGCTGAACCATGCAGGGGCAGGCATTCTGGATGGGGCTGGTGACAGTTCAGTATGTCTACCATAAATTACTGGGAAAGGGTCTTGGAAACAGAAGGATCTTCCTGGAAAGGGAAGGAAGTGAGCAAAGGCATACTGTGGACCAGTCCACATATCTGTTCCCTAGCCCTGCTCCGTGGCAATGCCAGACCTTGAAAAGAGAAAGGCTGAATGTGAAAGCAGAAATGATTAAGATCCTGGGTCATTCAGGCAACAAATAAGGCTACTTTGAGGTTCAAAGGAGAAACAGAGAGTTGTGGGGAGAGGCCCACTCCCTGTTTCTGAGAAGCCAGCCCAACTCATGTTGCCTTGAGGTTCTGAAGCTCTGGTGGAACCAGGAGATGGCCTTCTGAGCAGAAAGGCAGCATTCTTTATAAAAATCTCCGGGTGCCTCAGCAGTAGTAAGGCAGAGCCTCATTCAAACTTTCAGGTGGGCACAGGCAGCATCTAGAAGCTCGGGGCAGAAGAACATGAGAAAGATGTCCATGAGCTAATGTGTGATGCCCCAGGGATCTCAGCATTGACAGCCAGTCTTCGTAATAGGTTAGGGGGCAGGTAGAGTATCAGATGTCAGTAGCATCGAGGTATCCGATTCACACTAATGTAATCTCATTTTTAACCACAGGTTAGGATTGAGAAGGCCCAGATGCTAACTCCTATCAAGGCATTTTCAGATCTGAGAGCCAGGGAAACTAAAGCAGCCCACTGTGCTTGAGATCTCTTGAATTTCCACCGCCACCCCCTGCCCCCACCCCACTCCAAGGAGACCTTTCCAAGCTTGCTCTCCACAAGAAAGAAAATGTGAGTGCCCCACAGCCTGCCCTGGCCAATAATTCATTTAGAAACAAGTTGCACATCTCTTCGCTCTGGAGAGCAGCTGGGCACCCGTTTGAGCTCCTGGCATGCTGGGTGCATTCGCCTCTCCATGTCACCCAGGTTGGGGCCAATTAAAGTGAAAATGAAAACAGCTCAGTCAGCCGCTGGATAGACAGAGACTCATCCTCCAGTTTCCCAGGAAAAAAAGCAGTGCTGAGTAAGAAGGGGCAGGGGCTTAAGGTGCCATAAGTACCAGAGGAAGTGCGGTCATTTCTCACATGCTTCCCCTCAGCCCCCCAACACCCTGTGCACCTCCAGATCCCACTAAGCACCTCCTATGCTCCCCCTCCTCATACCCCTCAGGCATAGAAAGGACTTGGTAAGCCACTGGTTAACTCTCTGAGTCCAGGGGTGGGGCTGCTTATGCCCTGGCACACTTGGTGAAAACTGTCCTGGCTTCTGGTTTAGTTCCACTGCCTGAACAGTTATTCAACAGCCCAAATGTCAACTGTAGAAGTTCTAGCATACAAACAAACAATTTTCAAATACTTAAGTCTGTGACAAAGGTGTTCTTCTGGCCAGGAATACTCATCTCCTTCCAAATGCTTTTATTGCTTTAAAAATGTTATTGTACCACAAAAAGAGAAAACATCCAAAAGAAAATTCACCCAGAATTGTCCCCCCAAACACATCTTTTTTCCCCCAGGTTTCTTTCTATGCGACTTTCATAAGCATAAATAATTTACATAGTCATAATCATAGCCGAAGTACTTTTATTCTGTTATTTTCACTTAATGGTATACTATGATTTTTTTCAGGGTATGACACAGTTTTTCTAATTATAATTTTAATGGCCATATAATATTCCATGGAGTCCATGCTCTATAATCCACTGAACGTTTCTGTTATGAAACTGAGTCATTCTTTTAAAGTGCATCTGAAGTCCCACAACTTGTGGGAAGCCTTACAAGATGCCGCAGGTCTCAGAGTATTCTCCCCTCTAAACTGAAGAATGTTTTTTCTTTATGTTTGTCAGACATACAGAATAATCCTCCTGTATTGTTATGCCCTCTCTGTTCCATCTTCTAGGTTCATATCACAGATAACCTAAGGATATCATATTCTTGAGGTCAAAACTAAGTTTTCTCCACTCATCTCCCCACACTTACCATAGTATCTGGCATCTTACAGTGCTCAATTAAAGTGCATAATTAACAATAGTGGTAAAGATGATGGTAGCAGTGAGGGTTCTTCACTACAAGTCACAGAAACAAACCAACTTTGGGTAAGTTAAGCAGGAAAGTGTCTAAGTTAGATGCATGGTTAGTTTGATTTAGAGCCCACAATTCTAGGTATTTACTCACAAGAAATAAAAGACCACGGACACAAAAACACTTCCATAAGAGCGCATATCATCCTTGTTCATAATAATCAAATATTGGAAAACAACCCATATGTCTACAAGACAATGACAATAAACTGTGGTATATTCAAACAATGATATACTATTCAGCAATTAAAAGGAATGAGCTAGCTACTGATGCATAAAACAATTGTATGGGTCTCAAAAGCATTGTGAGAGCAGCCAGAAGTATTCAACAACAGGCAAAACTAACCCATGGTGAGAGAAATTTTGGCACCATGTGCAATGGTAAACAAGGAAAACCCCAATTGTTACCTGAGTTTACTAGACGCTGAGCGCAGGTAGCAGCCATTTGGGCCCTTTTAAGTGGATTATTATGGCTTCTGTTCCTTTGAGCCTGGGGCAGTGTGCCAACATATCAGCTGAACAATTCCCACTGACAGCAGGGGGCATCCCAGTGAGAAGATCCTACTGAACATATATAATCACGATTCTAGGTCTCTGTGTCCTGGCAAAGCTCCTAGGCACTCTGGAATCTGGGGCAGGGAGTGAAAATAGCACAAACCAGACCTTGAGATGGCAGCTGGCAGCTAGAAGTGCCCTCTGGACACTGCAGTCCACGCAAATTCCGTCCTCAGTACCCTTGTTGTGACATGGCAAGGGCTAGCGGGAAAGAGCAGAGCAGAGGCCGAGGGGCTGAGGTACCCACGAGGTGGGAATCTTTGGGTTTAGGGGTGGAGGAAGGAGGGGACATGGCTTCCTTCTTGGCTGGTGAAATCCCCATGGGTCTTTCTTGCCTTTGTCCAGGAATGCCTAGGCTTGCCAGAGTTGATCCATCGGCTGGAAGCATGAGGCCCACCACAGGTTTTCTTGAACCCTGGGCTGTCCAGCAGCTGGAAATGGGAGAATGGGGGAATGGGTCTGGTCCCATTGTTTGAGTTAAGATCACCTGAGTGAACAAGACTTTGCCTACAGCTGGGCATAAATTCTTCCAATACAGGAAATGGGCAGGCAGAGGTGGGGATTAAATAACCCTCTCTTTCTTCTTTTTCATATATGGACATGCCTTTGCCCTAATGGAAAGGTTTATCTTTAATGAGCCCACTGAACTTTGGAAAGGTAAGCAGGATTGACTAGTGAATGGCCTGTGAGACTCAGGTTGACTTGCAATGAGCCAGCAGACACTGAGATTTGGGGTTCTGCCACAGGGAGGGTTTGCACGGGATCTCAACTTCCCTCCAGGTCTCCAGATATTTCCCTGCACCTTCTGGAATCTTGGCCCAGCCCAGCCCCAAGTCCATAATGTTCATCTGCTCCCTGCATAAAATGAGAGAGTAAAAGGAGGAGGGGGTGACATGCCTTTGCTGGAGCACAACCACATGGTACATCCAGCAGGTCTTGTACAGACCTTACTACTTCTCTGTAGGATGATGGCAGAATAGGTGCCCTATGAAGCTGCTGACCCTTTTTCCCTTGAGTGTCAGCATGTGCCAAGTGATC
Organism: Dasypus novemcinctus; assembly: GCF_030445035.2. Taxonomy (NCBI): domain Eukaryota; kingdom Metazoa; phylum Chordata; class Mammalia; order Cingulata; family Dasypodidae; genus Dasypus; species Dasypus novemcinctus. The sequence continues at coordinate 21,868,352 of NC_080693.1, read as the reverse complement.
CTTGTGAGTGTTTACCCAAAGCCATTGCAAATAGTTCTCCCACCGAGACCCCAAAGTGCAGAATTTCTCAAACACAGAAAGGGTTGAAGATGATGAGCAGCCAAAGCAACTGATGGTTACTCATTAAGTTGCTAATGATTATGAGGATTTGGGGGAGGGTCCTTCAGACAGTTTTGACCAGTGTACATATTATTCCATTCCATTCCATTCCATTCCATTCCATTCCATTCCATTCCATTCCATTCCATTCCATTCCATTCCATTCCACTCCACTCCACTCCACTCCATTCCATTCCATTCCACTCCATTCCATTCCATCCAATTCAATTCAGTATAATTTGGTGTGATGGTTAAGTTCATGTATCAGCTTGGTCAGGTTGTGGTGCCCAGTTGTTCGGTCAAGCAAGCACTGGTCTGATTGTAACTGTGAGGCTATTTTGTGGACTTAAGTCATCAGTCAGTTGATTGCATCTGTGGCTGATTACACCTACAATTGAGGAGATTGCCTTCAACAATGAGAGAAGTCCCATCCAATCATTTGAAGGTTTTAAAGGGAGAAGTAATGAATTCAGAAGTCAGAAGGGAGAATTTCCATCTCTGCTTCAGTCAGTCAGCTTGTCCTGGGGAATTCCTTGAAAACTTTCATCAGAGTTCCCAGCTTGCTCTATGGAATTTGAATTTGCCTACCCCCACAGTAGCATGAGAAAATTCTTATAAAAAATGTAACTCCTATTGGTTCTGTTTCCCTAGAGAATCCTGACTAATACACTTGGTCATTTTGAGCAAGAGATTTATTTATTTTATTTTTTTAAAGATTTATTTATTTATTTAACCCCCCCCCCCCCCCCAGTTGTCTGTTCTCTATGTCTATTTGTTGCATCTTGCTTCTTTGTCCGCTTCTGTTGTCTTCAGCTGCACGGGAAGTGTGGGCGGCACCATTCCTGGGCAGGCTACACTTTTCTTTCGCGCTCGGCGGCTCTCCTTACGGGTGCACTCCTTGCGTGTGGGGCTCCCTTACTCGGGGGACACCCCTGCATGGCGCGGCACTCCTTGCGCATATCAGCGCTGCACATGGGCCAGCTCCACACTCATCAAGGAGGCCCAGGGTTTGAACCAGGGACCTCCCATGTGGTAGACGGATGCCCTAACCACTGGGCCAAGTCCGTTTCCCGAGCAAGAGATTTAGAGTCAGAAATACTTGAGTTTAAATTCCACACTTGCCACCCACTAGTTGTATAATCCTAAAAATATTTAACCTCTAGAAGTCTGTATCCTCATTTATAACTTAGAGATGGTAACATTCACTTATCAGTTTAAGCTTAAATGAAGTCTCCTAAGTGTAGCATTTAGCACAGTGCCTGGAAAATAGTAAATTCTCAATAAATATTATTAGTTAACTACCTCTTTAAAAAAGATTTATTTTTTATTTATTTACCACCCCTCCCCACTGCCCCCATTGTTTGCGCTTGCTATCTGCTCTATGTGTACTCTCTGTGTCTGCTCATCTTCTTTTTAAAAGGTACCCGGAACTGACCCTGGCACCTCCCATGTGGGAGGGAGGAGCCCAATGGCTTGAGACATTTCCACTCCCTGCTTTGTTCTGTGTCTCATTGTCTTTCCTCTGCATCTCCTTATTGCATCTTCTTGTTGTGTCAGCTCGTCATGCCTGCCCATTGCGCCAGCTTCCAGTCTTGCTCGTCTTCTCCAGGAGGCACCAAGAACTGAACCCGGGAACCCCCATATGGTAGGTAGAAACTCAATTGCTTGAGCCACATCCACTTCCCAGAAACTACTTTTACTACTTTTAATTAATAATGATAATAATGTTAACCTGAACAAACACAGTACAATAAGGTAGAGTAGTAAGTGTACAACCCTGATTCCTAAAGGACAGCCTCAAATCTGTCAGATGTTACTTAAACCAGCTGCCTTCTGAGATTAATCTTTGCACTTGAGAGCTAAATGTTACAAACACATATGGCCCAGCAGAATCTGGATGTTTCCAACAAGGGGATCAAGGTAGGATTGAATAGTACTGTTAAAAAAAAAAAAAAGATCAGCAATGCAAAGGAAAACATCTATAAAATGACTTGGTGTAGGTCTCAAACACCCATTTTCCATGGATGGTAGAGAATGTAACCTTGCCAATTCAAGGGAATTTGTTCACTAACATTTAAAATGGAATCTCATCGAGGTGAATGCCCAGTGAATTTTATGGTTTTCCCTCATCCTTCCACATCTTTCCAGACATGAATGTTTTTGGTTACTGAGATGAGATGGGGATTCAGCCATGGACCCCCTAGGAATGGTAAGGGGAGCAGGTATTCCCAAGTCTTGGACATCTTCCCCCACCCTCTTGTTTCCACTGCTGCAGCCACTGAATTAGCATCACCTCACCCAAGGCTTCTTCTGGTTTGCAGACCTTTTCGCAGCTCAGCTTGGGTGCCTTGAAACTTCTGCCTTCTCTCTTAGAACTCAGATACTCTTTCTTCCTTTGGGGCAGGATTTAGCTCTAATTCAACTTCCTCTTTGTAATGTATTATTTTAGGATAAACTTTGCCTGCTCACTTCAGGTTTCACCTTTTCATCTTCTAACCAAGTTTTCTGGAATTCAAAACATTCACTTTTTTCCTTCTCAAGCATCTGATTCTTGCAATAAAGATCTGTAGCTGTCAAGATTATTATGTCTGCTGTAGATTTTTTTTTAATTAAATGGTCAAAAGCCCTGAATTTGCTGCTTTTGTTCACTTTGTATTATCTGTACCTGATGAGGATTGTCTTAATCTGCCAAAGATGCTAACACAAATACCACACAGTACTTGTTGGCTTAGACAACAGGAATTTATTGGCTCACAGTTTAGAGGATAGAAGGTTTGTTTCCTCCTGGGTCAATAGTATTCTAGCTGGCAATCCCTGGGTTCATAGGTTTTCTCATCACATGGCAATGCCCTCTCCTTTCTCTTCGGGGTTCCCTTCTTATGGCTTCCAGCTTCTCCCCATGGCTTTCTCTCAGTGTGTCTGAATTTCTTCTGCCTATGAAGGACTCATTCGGGTCACACCTTAACATCATCAAAATATCCTATCTGCAAAGTGTTCACACACATGGGAATGTGGATTAAGATTAAGCACATGCCTAATTTGGGGTACATATTTCAGTCTACCACAAGTAGTATATACAAAGAACCTTTTCTTCAATGGTGAAGGGAAAGAGAGAGGGTAAAAGAAATCAAACTAAGTTGTACATATCAATATCAAAACATTACTTTTAAAGATAATATTTATTCTGTACATACCCTCTGCCTATAACCCAGAGAAAGTCGAGAACATGACCCAAAAAGTATCCCCTTGGCATCCCCACATACTCTGTGGATGCTCTGCTTTCATTAGCCAGGAACCAGATAAAGAGTCACAGTTTCAGCGGTGGACTTGGCCCAGTGATTAAGGCGTCCATCTACCACATGGGAGGTCTGCCTCCTTGACCCCTGTGCAGCTGGCCCATGCACAGCGCTGATGTGCGCAAGGAGTGCCCTGCCACGCAGGGGTGTCCCTGCATAGAGGAGCCCCACGCACAAGGAGTGCATCCCGTAAGGAGAGCTGCCCAGCGTGAAAGAAAGTGCAGCCTGCCCAGGAATGGTGCCGCACACACGGAGAGCTGACACAACAAGATGATGCAACAAAAAGAAACACAGATTCCAGTGCTGCTGACAACAACAGAAGCAGACAAAGAAGATACAGCAAATAGACACAGAGAACAGACAACCGGGATAGGGGGAAAGGGGAGATAAATAAATAAATAAATAAATAAGTAAGTAAATAAATAAATAAATAAATAAATGAATGAATGAATGAATGAATAAATAAATAAATGAATAAATAAATAAATATACATCTTTTAAAAAAAAAAGAGTCACAGTTTCTTAAGTGGAATCTGGAATGTGCATGTATGGAGGAGATGCAGGGAGGGGTGGCCTCCATGTTTGTTTCTCACCTAGGAGGGTAGGTTAGAAATGTCCAGATGGGAGTTTAAAATTCCTCAGTACCTAAGTAGGGCAAGAAGATATGGAAAAGGGATTGAGAAATTCGCCAAAGTTTAGAGGTTGCTTTTCTGTGTTTGGCTAATCATACGCCCTTCTATGCCTGGCAAGAGGGTTGAGGATGGGGTCAGCCAGACTCAAAAACAGATCATCAAGTGAAGGGTTACCTTGGGCTCTGGCTGTGCTCCCTATTTGAAATTCTCCATCCAACTCTCCTTGTCGAATGTAAGGGATTCTGCTTCAGACATGGGGCTCCAACTCTGGAAGCCCTCTACACTTCCCAATGACTCCTAACTTTCAGAGTGGTACTCTTCTCCAGGTCAGGGAAAATTTATTCTGTTCTATTGCTTTTTCACCCATCATCATCACCTTCCTTAGCCCCCAGATAGCACTCCACTGTCCTTAACCCCAAATTTCTCTTCATCCCCCTTCCTCCGCAAAGTCTTTTGGAAACAAGACACAAAACTGTCAAGAACAATTTGGAAAGTTCTTGGAAAGGAGAATCTCTGAAGATCTATGGTAGAACCAAGATTTTAACACACAGCTCCTGACTCTAGATCTAATATCTTTTCCACTGCACCGGACCACAGCTCCCACGATGTAAATTTAGTGCCATGTCCCTGCCCTGAACAGCAACAAAGACAAAAGCCATCTGCTGGCCCCTCTGCTGAAGGTCCCTGCAGCAGTTGCACTTACAGCTTTATAACAAGGAATTGGCAGTTATATGGGGAGCAATTACCAGAGCTTGGAAACATCAGCTCAGATAAAATTAGATTTGACCTGAGAGATTGTTCCAAACACCAACTCAACTGCCTTTGATGTTCTGAAACCCATCAAATTGCACATAGTTCTCTCTTCCTGGCTTTAAAGGCAGTCTTTTCATCAAAGAAATGAAAAAGACCTGCTTTCAGTTAAAATCTTTAAAGCTCTTTCCCGAAAGGTGTTGTCACAGGCTGGCAGATGTGGCCTCCACTAGTTGTATCAAATGCTACAGTGCTCGAGGAAGGGAGATTAGCCGAGTTATCACTTTGAAAGGCGCCACCCAGAGCCATGGGATATTAGCAATGTCAATACCTATACCTTAGAGATGGAGAAAGAGAGGGCTAGAGAAGGTCCATGATCTTCCCAAGTACATGTGGTACATATGGAAGGCTTAACCCCAGGTCTCCAGTCTTCCTGTGTTGCCCTCTTCTTCTACGCTTTTGTAATGACTCCACTTACACAAGGGGCAGATTCTGACTTAGAGTTCTCACAATATGGGAGCGAAAAAAAGACCAATTGGTAGGGCCAGGATTTAAATCTCAAAACTTTGATTTCAGAATCCATTGCCATTTTTTAAAAAGATAGGTTTTATTTATTTTAAAAATATACATAGGGAAACGGACTTTGGCCCAGTGGTTAGGGCGTCCGTCTACCATATGGGAGGTCCGCGGTTCAAACCCCGGGCCTCCTTGACCCGTGTGGAGCTGGCCATGCGCAACGCTGATGCGTGCAAGGAGTGCCGTGCCACGCAAGGGTGTCCCCCACGTACGGGAGCCCCACGCGCAAGGAGTGCGCCCGTGAGGAAAGCCGCCCAGCGTGAAAAGAAAGTGCAGCCTGCCCAGGAATGGCGCCGCCCACACTTCCTGTGCCGCTGACGACAACAGAAGCGGACAAAGAAACAAGACGCAGCAAATAGACACCGAGAACAGACAACCAGGGGAGGAGGGGAAATTAAATAAATAAATAAATCTTTAAAAAAATATATATATATATACATAGATCACACAAACTGATACATTGAAAAATATAAGAGGTTCCCATATACCCCATTCCCCACATCCTCCACTCCTCCCACATCAACAGCTTCTTTCATTTGTGTGGTACATTTGTTGCATTGGATGAATACGTTTTGGAGCACTGCCACACAGCATGGATTATAGTTTACATTGTAGTTTACGCTCTCTCCCAGTCCATTCAGTGGGTTATGGCAGGATATATAATATCATTCAGGACACTACAAAGGGAAGCCTGCAAGGAAGTCAGTAAGCAGGAAGGAAGAAGAAAGTTCCCTGCGAAGAGGAACATAGCTGTCCTTCTTACTGTCTTATACCCAAAATCCTGTACTTGAGACATAGTAGGTGCTCAGTAAATACTTAGGGATCAAGGACACGAGGAAGGAAGGGAAGGGCACGCATGGGCTTGTGCCTGAAGGCAATCTTGCTCTGATGTCTATACTGTGGCTTCTTCAGCCTAAAGTTGTTTTCCTTCAACTTCTTTTTTTGTTTTCATTTTATCCAACTTAAAGAGGTTGGATCGTCAGGCTTCGACCTTCCGCATAAGTGAAGCTTTGTGGTTTTTTATTGAGTTATTTTCCCAAGCTCTCATAATAGTCTAGGGTTAGAACTGAGAAAAGGAGGGTGGCCTTCCATCGAAGGAGGCAGAGCTCCATTCCACTCCTTTTCCTTTTGCTATCCTCCCACTTTCTCTGGTGCTTTCAGGGTCCTTGCTCTAAGTGAAATTTTCCTGGGCTGCATATTATTCCGTCTGGGTCGAGATTTTCAATTAGCAAATTTGATTAAAGGATGGAAGCTAATATTATTCAGTCGTTCATTCATTTATTCATTCACTCATGCATGTATGCATTCATCCATTCATTTAGTTAGTTGGTTAGTCACTTAAGAAATATTTATCAGGTGTTTGTGCCGTGTCCTTTGCCAGGTACTTCTAAAATGAATGGGACACAATCCCTGATCTCAAGCACTCACAATGAAGAAAGGAAACACATACATACAACTCCGGTGATAAATGCTATGTCGATGGTATGATGGGAATGCCAAGAAGAGAGGAACTAATTTTGTTGTGGGTCTGGGAATAAAGACTTGATGGAGAAAACAGTATTAGAACTGAGCTGGAAATATGAATAGGATTTCCCTATGTTTTTTTAGAAAGGGAGAGGGCAGGTGAGCAGAGGAGGAGAAAACACTGCAGCAGAGGTTAAAGCCAGTTAATCAGATAAGATGGAAAGTTCTCATCATGGCCTATAAGAGCATCATGATCTGGTACCTGCCTACCTGCCCAGCCCCACTCCCTATCACTTCTACCCTTTATCAGTATATGCCAGTATCTGGGCTTTACTCTAGTAACTGGAACCCTATAAACTTGTTTCCATCATAGGATACTTGTACTTACAATTTCCTCTGGGAATGTTCTTTTCCAAGATCTTCGCGTGGCTGCCTCAGTGTTAGCACTTAAGTCCCAGCGCAAATGCTTCATATGAAAAGGGTACTATTACAACCCACTTTTTACAAATCAGGAGCCATTCTGTAATGGTTAATTTACCCAAGGTCATCCAACTAGCCAGTGAAATTGCCATGTATTGAACTGTCATTCGAGACCCTGCTCAAAGCCACAGCTCCACATTGCATCTGAATTTAGCTATTTAGACATTGCCTGCTTCTGTCTACTCACTAGAATATATGTTCCATGAGAACGGAGGCCTTGTCTGTCTTGTTCAGTGTGGGCATATAATAAGCACTTATAAAATATTTTTGAGTGAAGAAATTAGCAAGAACATAGGAGAGAGAAAGTGTACAGAAAAGGAGAATTGGAGGCATCCTATTCTATGTAAGGAAATAGTAAGGAGGCTTATTAGACTGTATCTTTTTGGGAACTATGTACCTACTTTTACCTTTTCACTCAAAGTAGTAACAGCATTGTTAGAAGTAAAGGACAGTAGAAGCAAGTACAGGGGCTACATGGTATGGAATTGGGGGACAGTGAGGGCTCGAGGAAGCTGGGGGATCCTTTATGTAGTCACCAAATTACAACACATAATGACTGCCTACTCCCCCAAGCTGGGGGATCCTTTATGTAGTCCCCAAATTACCACACATAATGACTGCCTACTCCGATCCAAGGAAGGTAATGGGTGTTATTTCATGGAGGTCCTTTCCACAGAGTAGTGATCTCCAAACAGCAGGAAAATAACTTCCTAAAAGGTCCCTATGGTGTCAATAACCTAGGAGTCCTCTCCAGCTGACCAAGCCTATATGGTCATAGCAGATGGTGTTAATGAGCCTGAAATGACTCAAGCTATTTCTGCAGGCTGCCACCTGCCAAAAGCTCACTCTTGGCCACAGGTCACTAATCTCTTCCCAGGGAAATGCCAGGGCGCTCAATGGACTATGTCGCCTTGTCTGGAAGGCTTTCCAAGATGGCAGTAGTTCTAGGGCAATAATCACTACTCTCGACACAGGCTTTCAGGCATGGTCCAGAGCTGCTGTGCTTCTAAAGAGAAGAGTCTAGACTTTTACTTTAAGATTCTGACCCATAGGCAATGTCTGAGTTTGCTAGAGCTGCTATGACAAATACCACACAGGGGGTTGGATCAAACAAGAGGTCAGCAAAGCCATGCTTTCTTCAAAGTCTGTCACATTCTGCTGATGGCAGTTTTCTATCACATGGAGATCTGTCTCTCCTTGTGTCTGTTCTTCTGGTTTCCACAGACTCTTGCTTCTGGCTTTTTTCTGTGGCTTTCTCTTACTGACTGCATCCAAATTTCCTCTCTTTATAAGGTCCCCAGTCATATAAATTAAGGACCACCCTGATTCATCTTGGTTTCATCTAAAAAAGATCTTCAGAGATCCTATTCACAAATTAATTACCTTAACTAATAACAGTATCTTCAAAGGTTCTACTTACAAATGGGTCCACACCCACAGGATCATGGATTAAGACTTGAACATGCCTTTTGTGGGGGACACATTCCATTCCTAACAGGCAGTCTTCCATTTGCTCACCATACCCTCTTTTTCCCTAGCCTCTGAAATGAAGTCCTATATTCTAATAGTTGACTGATTTCCTGGCTTTCTAACATGTAAAACCTCACAGCTTCAATCAAGTTAGTGATGATGGTTTGGGTTTAGAAAGTTGTAGCATGGCTCAACTATCCAAATTAAGAACCACTGTATATTGGCTACTTTTCGTGTGCCAGAAATTTCACTAAGATTTCACCTCACTTGATCAAAAACAATTCTATGCATATAAACATTATTATCCTCATCGCACAAAGAGGGAACTGAGGATTATAGAAGCAAGTAACTTACTTAAGGTTATAAAGAGCAAGTGGCAGAACCTGTATTTGCTGAATTTCAAAGTTGAAGTTCTTAACAATCACATGCTATGTTGATATGTCCACGACTTCCAACATCTCCAAATATGCCCCAACCTGGGCACTACCTATCAAGATACCGGCGATGTTTTGGGAAATTTTCTAAAGTTTGGTTTCTTCTTTTTAAAAAAGTAGTTATTTTTCTAGCAAGATTCATTAGTTTCCTGTGGCAGGCATAACAGATTATGACAAACTTGATAGATAAAAAACAGAAATTTATTCTTTCACAGGTTTGGAGACCAGAAATCTAAAATCAGAATCACTGAACCAGCAGGGTGCTGGCAGAGCCACACTTCCTCCAGAGGCTGTAGGGGAGAAACCATTCCTTGCCTTTTCCAGCTCTGGAGGCTGCCAGCATTCTTTGGCTTATAGCCACATGAGTGTCTGTTTCCATCATTACATCACTTTCTCCACTGTGTGTAGTCTCTGCCTGTCTCTTAAAAGGATGCCTGTGATTGCATTTAGGGCCCACCTAGATATTCCGGGTAATCTCCCCATCTCAAAATATTTAATTCAATCACACATGCAAACATCCTTTTTCTAAATAAGCTAACATTTTCAGCTTCCAGGGATTAGGAGCTGATATCTTTGTGTGCCATTATTCAGTTTACGAAACATGGAAACCTCAGTACCTAAAGCCAAAGCTACATAGACATCAGTTTTGGCCAGAGTTGACTTAGGAATTAAGGGCCAGCAATGTGATCAGTACTGAGGTACGGCAAATTGACTGGAGAGACAGCTCCCCTATATTTCAAATCACTTCTATTAAATTCAACAAATATGAATTTCAATGAGGGTCTTTTATCACTGGGATGGGTAGACCTGAATCTCAGGTTGGTTCAATTCAGCCCCACCTGAACTGAGAATATAGGGTTTTGCTTCTAAACCACTACCATCCCTTTATTTGTCCAGATACCTGCACCTCAAAGAGCTTCCAGGAGTTCTGGGTCCTCCTAGGAGGGTTGTCCACATGGCATAGTTTAGAGAACTCTACAGTGTCAAAACAGACCGACATCATTTCTGACCAGCTGCCAATGCCCAGCTGCTGTCTGTAGAAGTTACTCACTAGATGGAAAAGAGATAGAAATTCTTGCAGCTCCTTGACATTGGGATGCTCAGTTCTCATTGAATGGGAAGGAAAGATCTTCAGGTGGTGACTCGGCTCCCGCATGCCTCTCTGTTCCTGGGCACAGATGGTGCTCACTTGGGCATAGGGTGGACAGGCCTTTATTGATGGCTCAGCTCCCAGCTGTCTGGCCCCACACCATGGTAGCATTTATTCATTTAGAAGGTGGGAAAATTAGTTTGCATATTATTACCAATCTATTAGTTTTATACCTTGGATCTGGGCTTTCAAAATTCTTTAGTCAAAAATGTGGTTTCTATAAGGCAAAGAAAGGTTCTCCAAGTCTAGTGACCTGGGTTAGAGGAAAGGACCTCACAGTATATGAAGTTGAGCATATGATGTGCTACTGTGTGCAAATATATTGATTAATGCCTCAAAATACTATTCTGCTACGCATGTGTAAAAAATATTGTTCTTTCTTTCAAACAGCTTATCACGTGGTATGGTAAAAAGGTATGTATTTACTAACACTTCCAAAGTACAGAGTTGGTGAGGTCTTAAGGCCAATAAAAACGTTCTTTTCTTCTTTCAACATTGGAACCAATTGAGAAGTAGACCCAGGAGTCAAACTGATGGAGACAGGAATATCTACTTTATTATTGACAAAAGCAGATTGGAGGAGAGGATTTATGGGTATGATTGCAATGATCCTCCTAATATTTTCCCCCTAATCAGACACAAGCCCCCCTAGTCACTGCCACAGAATTTCAACCATAGGCCCCCTCCACAGGGGACTATTCAATAAGCTATAAGACGTGGAGAGGCCAAGAACACGTGCTTCTGCCAGGCAGATTCTCTTAGCTCCAAAAGGAAAAGAGAGAAGGGGCTGACTGAGGCACACTCACTTTTTTCTTCCAGATTCACCAATGAGTTGGTCAATCCTCCTCCTCCTCTGCCAATGAAGACTAAGAAAGTGGAGAAAAGCTGGAAGTGCTCCTCTTAGGATTTTTGCCCCTGTGTAATGGAGGGGGAATTCTCTTCTCTATAGAAACATGAACACGGAGAATAGATGTTCCTACTCTCAACAACAGAGTGACAATTGTTTTAATAAAGGTACAATGGGGAACTATGGGGTCATATAGAACAGCAGTTAATTTCAACTGGAAAATTTAAAAAGGGCTTCAAGATAGAGGGACTATCCCAGCGTAGACCAGATCTCCTGTTTTCACCACCTCAAAGATCCCCTTTTCCAAGAAAAAGAGAAAACATGCACACACTCACACACACACAGAAAAGAAATAAAAATAACAGGAGTGGGAAGCAGATGTGGCTCAAGCCATTGAGCTCCCACCTACCACATGGGAAGTCTGTGGTTCATTTCCTGGTGCTTCCTAAAGAAGACAGCAAGCTGGCATGACCGGCAGGTGCTGGAAGCTGACACAAGATGATGCAACAAGAGACATAAGAAGAATAACATAATAACAGACACAACAAAGCAGGGAGCAGAGGTTCCTTGTGCCTCCTAGAGAAGATAGACAAGACAGAGACCTAACGAGACTGGGCAGGTGCAGTGAGCTGACGCAACAAGATGATGTAATAAGAGACACGGGGGAGAACATAATAGGAGACACAACAAAGTAGAGAATGGAGATGGCTTTAACAGCTAGGTGCCTCCCTCCCACATGGGAGGTCCCAGGTTCATTTCCCAGTGCCTCCTAAAGAAAAAAGGAAGATGAGCAAACACAGCAAGTACAAACAACGGAGGGAGGGGTGGGGAGAAAACAAATAAATAAAACAAATCTTAAAAAAAAACAGGAATGTTGTTTTTTTGACTAGAGAGATGCTGCCTATCTCTTCCCACACCATTAAAGACTTCTCCTTAAAACAGAGACGTGCTGATGTGGGCCTAGTGGGATTCCATACCGTGGCTCTCCTTGTGGTCTCCTAATCAGATAATCAACTGGTGAGTAAATATGTACCTACTGAGCACCCACTATCTGTCCAATACTAGTCCATTTCCAACTCAATTGAGTGTTGTTTTTAGGTGGGCTTGGCTATGCTGGAAACTAGATATGAGGCTTTTGGGAAGGGAAACTATGATTTGAAGAATGGAAAACAGTAGGCAGGGAAGATGGTCACCCGTATACTGTGGTATTATAATAAAATGACTACTATGAGTCAGACCTAACCTACATACTTTACTGGCATTATCTAATTTAACCAGAAGTGTTGAAGAGATTATTAATGTGTTCAAGGTCAAATAGCAAGCAAATGGAGAAACCAGATTTCAAAGCCAAATCTATTTTATTCTTCAATCCAAGCTCTTGTCTCTCCTAAGAGACGGGAGCTCCTTCTGCACGGGAAACAATTCTCCATTGGTCTTCAATGGAACTGACATGTCACCATTAAAGACATACTTTGGATTAAAGAAGTGTTTCCCATGTATATCATTTCTAACCTTGTCATAATTTGTTTGGTAGTATTATTTACATCAACTTGCCTATTTAGCTTAAGTAAAGAATGGATCTTTACCATTTTCAGTGGAAGTCAGTATCTCATATAAAAGAAGATAGCTACAAATATATGACAATGTCCTTAATTATCATTGAGGTATTTTTCCCTCCAGCAGTGTAGTAGTTTAAAGTATTGATAAATTCCAAAAAGAAATATTGGATTATGTTTGTAAACTGGTCTATACCTTGGTGTGATTAAATTATGATTAGGGCTTTGATTGGGCCACATCAGTAGGGTGTTGAGTCCCCAGCCCTTGGTGGGTGGGGACTCACAGATAAAAGACATGGCAAAGGACAGAGATGGAGTTTTGAAATTGGAGTTTTGAGGTTGGAGTTTTGATACTGGAGTTTTGAGCTGGAACCTGGTAAATGAACACACAGGAGAAGAAAACAGAGGAATAAAGACGGCTCCGTAGACACAGCAGAAGCCCCAGGGAGAGAGACAGAGCTGTTTGCCTGATCATCTACAGCTGGCCTTGTGGAGAGAGGCAAAGCCTAGAGAGCCTCATAGTCTTCAGCTGACCTCATAGAGAAAACAGAGGTGCTGAGCCCGGAGAGGAATGAACCTTGGGAAGAGAGGAACCCAGGAAACCTGGCAGATGTTGGCAGCCATCTTGCTACAACACATGGCAAAAGACTTTGGTGAGGGAAGTAACTTATGCTTTATGGCCTGGTAACTGTAAGCTTGTATGCCAAATAAACACCCTTTATAAAAACCAAACAATTTCTGTTATTTTATTTTGTATAAGCACCCCCTTGGCTGACTAATACAAGTAGGTTCTGAGGTTGGACCTGTTATCTTTTTGTTTAAAAACTAAAGGGGAGAAATAGCAAATGTTAGAGAATCATTAAAGACAGGCTAGACTTCTCCTTGGTGTAACCAGGAGATTCTGTGTAGAAATAAAAGGATTATAACCTTTTTACAAGGTGATTCATTCAATGCGATGCAATGCCTTTTCTGTTTACTATTTGCTATGAGTTGAATTGTACCCCTGACTCCAAAAAAGACATGCTTTCAAGTCCTAACATCTGTCCCATGAATATGACCTTATCTGGAAAACGAGTCTTAGAATATGTGCTTAATTAAAATGAGTCTAACCTGGATTAGGATGGGCCCTAATCCAGTATAACCAGAATTCTTATAAGAAGAGGAAATTTGGACACACACAGATACCTGGGAGAAGGACATGTGAAGACGGAGGAGGAGGCAGAGATTGATTGGAATGATGCATCTATAAGCCAAGGAAAGCTAAGGATTGCCAGTCATCACAGAAACCGAGAAACAGGCAAGGAAGGGTTCTCCCCAACAGGTTTCAAGTGGAGTGTGGCCCCACTGACACCTTGATTTTGGACTTCTGGCTCCCAGAACTATGTGACAATAATTTTTTTCTTGTTTTAAGCCATCCATTTTGTGGTAATTTGTTTGGGTAACCCTAGGACACTAAGACACCACCTTAAATTATTTCCAGTAGTCCAGTGGTGATATAGGTTTTGGAAATGTAGGAGAGGAGTATCAAATTCCAGGGAGTATTAAGATGTGAATAGCCCCTTGTCTATAAGGGAAAGGGGATGTAAAATTAAAGTAGACCTGAAGATCTGAGATTAGAGGATGGGAAGGAACAGTAGAAAGGAGAAGAGGATAAAGAAAGAGAGGCGAAGTTTGTTTGAGCAATCCTGAGACTCTGTCTGAGAGTTTCATCCAAGAACCACATGTGGTCACTTTACTGGTAGAACCCAGGATATAATAACAATAATAATAATAGTAAAAATTTTTAGAGTTAACATTTATTGAGTACTTACCATACGCCAGACACTCAACTTAGCATTTTCATGTATTAACTCTTTGAATCATCCTAACAATCCTATGCATTAAGGAGAAAAATATCATCTCCATGTCACAAAAAAAGAAAACTGAAGTACAGAGAGTTCAAGCAACTAACCCAAGGTCACACAGCAGCTTATGGTCTAGCAGCAGAGCCAGAGATGGTGCTGCCCAAGTGTTTTATTCTTAAATCATCTCCTAATTTTTCTGAGATAGCTTTTTCCAGTTATGCCAAATCAGCATATGAGATAACTGTGCCCATTTTTATCATATACTAGAATCATGATTGAATTTACACAGCTAATAAAGTAGTATTTGCAATGTTTTTTTATCCTTTTATCTGTGGACAGACCCTGGAACTCAGTAATAATAGTGGTGATTTGACTAGCAATGTGGAAGAATTCAAGGGTCAATGGAAGGGACTGTGGCAGTTTGAGATTATTTATGAATCCCCAAAAGAGAAAGGTTATTTTTATAAACTAATCTGTTCCTCTGGCGTGGCACCCTTTGATTGTATTAAATTCAGGTTAGGAGCCTTGGATTAGATGACCTGTTAAAATTGCTTTGGGCTTTTGATTTGACTATGTCAGTAGGCGTGACTCAGGTTGAGTCCCTGCCCTCTTGCTGGGTCTGATATAAATGGACTTTCACACAGACAGACAGATGCATAGGAAGAGAGGGTTCTGCCATTTTTGATCCAGCCATGTGAGAGAAGAGAGAATGCTCAAATAGCTGAGGTCCAGGGGATAAACCAGCCATTTTGCCTGATAGCTTACAGCCGAAATTGGGAAGAGAGCAGGAGGGCTGAGACTGATTAAAAAAAAGCCTGGACAGAAATATGTCTTATGGCAGGAGATAGAGGAAGCCTAAGGGACAACCCCTATGCTGCCTTGCAGCTGTAATCAGGAAGAAATCAGAGCAGCTGAGCCTGAGAGAGAAAGCCCAGAGGGGACGGCTGAGACCTCTCAGAGATGGGTGGCCGTTTTGCTTTTCCTCGTAGTGACACACCAGCATCAGCAGCAACTGACTTTGGTGAGAAAGCATCTCTGCTGATGCTTTGATTTGGCCTTGGAACTTTAAATCTTTACTCCCAAATAAATCCCCATTATAAAAGCTGAAAGCTTTCTGGTACTTTGCTTCGCACACCTTTGGAGGACTAATACAAGGACCAAATGACCTGGATTCACTTACCAAGACTAAAGATCTAGATAATTTACCTGAAGTTGAGTATCCTAACTTCCTTCCTCATGGCTCGATTATTGTGAGGTAGGTTTAGTAAATCAATGTCAATTGTTTGTAAAAGGCAAATAACCATGTAGAAAGACTCCTGCTTAAAGATGGATTTTAGGGGGAAAAAAACTTGATCAGATTGTTCATAGGGAAACGGACTTTGGCCCAGTGGTTAGGGCGTCCGTCTACCATATGGGAGGTCCGCGGTTCAAACCCCGGGCCTCCTTGACCCGTGTGGAGCTGGCCATGCGCAGTGCTGATGCGCGCAAGGAGTGCCGTGCCACGCAGGGGTGTCCCCCGCGTAGGGGAGCCCCACGCGCAAGGAGTGCGCCCGTGAGGAAAGCCGCCCAGCGTGGAAAGAAAGAGCAGCCTGCCCAGGAATGGCGCCGCCCACACTTCCCGTGCCGCTGACGACAACAGAAGCGGACAAAGAAACAAGACGCAGCAAATAGACACCAAGAACAGACAACCAGGGGAGGGGGGGAAATTAAATAAATAAAATAAATCTTAAAAAAAAGATTGTTCGTAAAAAGGATATGCAATGGCCAAAGACATTTTTTAAAGTTTTAAAATTTCATTAATTATGAGGGAAATTCAAATTAAAGCTCAAGTGAGACACAGCAACCCAGCCACCAGAATTGCTAAAATAAAAAAAAGACCAAATGTATCAAGACTTTGATGAGAATATGGAGCAACTGGAATTCTCATCTGCAGCTGATGAGAATGTACAATGTGCAAACACTTTGGAAAACTCTTTGGAATTATCTCCTGAAGGTGAATTTGTGCGTTCCCTATGACTCAGAAACTACATTCCTGTACATACGTATGTTCACTAAAAGTAGTGGAATGTTCATAGTAGTTCTATGCAAAGTAGCTCATAATTGGAAACTTACTAGTTGCCAAATAACAATAGAATGGGTGCATATATTGTGTTATATTCAAACAATGGTATACCATTGTGGTATACTCAAATACTACACAGCAATGAGAATAAATAACAACATTATTAATGAGAATAAATGCAAAAGTATGGATGAATTTTACAAACTAAATATTCACTGAAAGAAGTCATACCATAAAAGAAGACTTTTTATTTATATGAAGGTCATAATCAGGTACAAAGTAGGCAGGCTTCAAGGGCAAGCAATGTTCCGTTTCTTTTTCCCTGTGATGGTTACACGGTTGTGGTCAGTTTGTTAAACTTAATTGAATTGTTTATCATATGTGAACTTTTCTGAAGGTATATTAAGCCTTAACAAAAAGTGCAAACATTCACCCATGTGCACACACACACATAAGCTTCACTCTCCCTGCTCCTCAAAAAATTAAATGGTTCCTGGATAGCAGCCCCTGAACTATCTAACTTCCTCACTGAAATGCCTATTAAGATTAAAACAAGAAGAAGGGAGGAAAAGGAGGAGGAAAAAGGAGGAGGAAAAGAGAAAGAGGAAAGAGGAGGGGGAGGAGGAGGAGAAGGAAATTTGCTGCTCTCCAAGTTTGACCATTAACCTATTGCCAGAACTGGAGAGAAATTTCCATGTGCCTCAAGGCTGCATGTATAGGCTCGCAAACAAACTTGGCAGACCTCCGGCATGATGCCACCAGTAAGTGAGTGCCTTGAAAACAGGTAGAATCACGTTTCTTCCTTCTCCAAAATTTTCAGTCTGGATAAGAAACTCAGTGTCTGCTCCAAATGGAAGACTGAGCTCCTGTGCTGGCTTCAACACCAGGCAGTTGAGGTGGAGCTTCTGTCACCTCGGTCTCACCACTCCTCTTGTTAAAATAGGAAAGGAACTTGAAAGCTATCGCCTTACTCCATTTGGATCCTAAATTAGGAATCTAGTTTCTTATCTTTGTTCAGGATTCTGTAGTATGTGGGGGAGAAATGGGCTCTGCAGAGCTTTCTTCAGAGAGTAGGTGTTTGTTTGCTTTTTCCTGGAAATGTGCTTTTCCAGGAAACATGTTTTCTAATGCCATGCTCTCCACACTACAATTTTTGTCAAGTTTTTAAGAAATCATTTAAAACGATATCCCATACTGTTTGTTATACCACTTAACTATGGTTAAGTTATTTACACATTTGGCATGTTGCACCCTACTAAATCACAATTTTTCTCTATCACACATGCAAAAAAAAATGTTCCCTAGAGTAATATACTGAATATTTTCATTGTCAAGGAACTTGAGTGGGGATTTTCTGTTTATTTAAATCTTATATTGACGTAGACATCTCTAATGTATAAGGTGCTCCTATGAGTAGGAAAATAAACAGTCCAAAAAAAAAATGGGAAAAGGGTATGTATTAGTCAGCTAAAGGGGTACTGATGCAAAATACCAGAAACTGCTTGGTTTTTATAAAGGGTATTTATTTGGGGGTAGGAGCTTACAGATACCAGGCCATAAAGCATAAGTTACTTCCCTCACCAAGGTCTATTTGGAGCAAGATGGCTGCCGATGTCTGTGAGGGCTCAGGCTTCTTGGGTTTCTATGTTCCTGGGGCTTGCTTTACTCTGGGTTCAAAGATCCTTCCTTCCTGGTGCTGGCTTCTCTTTCCTCTGAGTGCTGACTTCCTGGGTCTTCAGCATCAAACTCTAACATCAGAAACCCCCACATCAAAAAGCTCCAACTCTGTCCTTTGCCATGCCTTTTATCTGTGAGTCTTCATCCACCAAGGAGAGGGGACTGGGTAGGGACGCAATGCCCTAATGATAACTCAATCATGCCCAGGTACAGACAAGATTACAAACATAATCCAATATTTCTTTTTGGAATTCATCAATTATTTCAAACTGCTACAGGGTACAAACAGCAATTTACAGAATATGTGAAAATGGCAATAAACATAAAAAGATACATAGCCTCACCAATAATAAAATAAATGCAAAGTAGAATAATGAGATTCTTCATTTATCAGATTTGCAAATATTAAAAAGTATTGAAAACATCCAATATTGTAAAACCAGACAATTTCATATATTGTTGGTGAAAGTGAAACTGGGACACCCCCCTTTGGAAGGCAATACATTTTAAGATTTAAAAAAGATATTTTATCAACATTTAAATTACAAGTGGCCAATCTAATAGATGTGAAATTATAGTTTGATTTGCATTTCCCTAACCACTAGTGATGTTGAACATTTTTTCATGTGTTTCTTCGCCATTTGTATTTCTTCTTTGGACAATGGTTTTTTCAATTCCTTTGCTCATTTTTTAATCTCATAGTTTGTCTTTTTATTGGTGAGTTGTATGATCTCTTTGTACATCATAGATATTAAACCCTTATTGCATATGTGATTGCCAAATATTTTCTCCCATTGAGTCAGCTGTACTTTCTCCCTTTTGACAAAGTCCTTTGAGGTATTAGACTGACTGCCACTAAGAAGATGGAAAACTATAAATGTTGGAGAGGATGTGGAGAAATAGGAACGCTTATTCACTCTTGGTGGGAATGTAGAATGGTACAGCCACTGTGGAGGACTGTTTGGCACGTCCTAAGGAAGTTGAATATAGATGTACTTTGGGACCTGGCAATATCATTGCTAGGTGTATAATACCCAGAAGACCTGAGAGCAGTGACATGAATAGATACCTGCACACCGATATTCATAGCAGCATTATTCATGATTACCAAAAGTTGGAAATAACCCAGGTGGTGTATTCACACTTGGAATATTATGCAGCTTAAGAAGAAATGAAATAGTAAAGCGTATGACAACACGGATGAACCTGGAGGACATTATACTGAGTGAAGCAAGCCAGACACAAAAAGACAAATACAGTATGATTGCACTATTATGAACTAAATATATTGTGTAAACTCATGGAATTAATAATTAGAATTCAGGTCATCAGAAAATAGGAGGGTAGAGAATGGAAAGCTAAGAGTTAATCTGTAAATAATTAGTAAAAAGGTTGTTTGTAAATCTTTGGAAATGAATAGAAATGGTTAAAGCATAGCATGGCGTTTGTTACTAGCAGTACTATTGTATGGGAATGGTAGTGGTTGAAAGGGAAAGTCTAAAGTCTTGTTTATTACTAGAATAAAAGCTAAAAACTGTAACATGGAATTCTGTAAGATAGGAAAACCTCATGTAAAACATGAACATGGGTGATATTGCATATGTAAGACTGTTTTTACAAAATATGAATACAAATATACTAGAGAAGGAAAAAGAATAACAGCTATGTACGGCAGGGGAAGTATGGAGAGATTGAGAGGTGATAAGTTTAGGTTGTTTTTTGTTTGTTTATTATTATTGGAATAATGAAAGTGCTCTAAGAATTACTGAAGTGATGACTGCACAAATATGTGATGACACCGAATACCAATGACTGTATATTTTGGGTGGATTTATGCTTTATGAACACATATAAATAAAATTTATTTGTTAAGAAAAAAATTGCAAGCATTTTTTAAGTCAGAGGATGATGGATACCTCTAAGTTCTTGGCTATGGTACATAAAAGAATTTAAGAACATGCTGGTTTAGTTAGGCCAGTAAAAAGAGTTTATTGAGAAATGGGAGACAAGAACAGAATTTCATACATAAAGTGTAGATGCGAGTTCCTCCAGGCAGAGAAAGGATGTGCGGTTACTGGGCTACTTTTGTTCATCATTCACCTCTCTCTTTCCTAGTTTTGGGGAGGGGTTTCGGCTGTTTGCTGTTCTGATTGGTTACTCCACCTATCAGTTCTCAGGGGGCCAATGGTGAGGCCTTTTGAAGGCGTCCGAGGCTTCCCCCGGAGGAGGAACAGGAGGATCTCGTTTCTGTATGGGGTCTCATGGGGGTTCTTTCAGGATTTATTGTTGGCTAGGGCTTTTCCATCAGGGGGTTTCCTAGTGGGGTTTCACGACCATGTGTTTTTCAGTCATGTTTTCTGCCAGATCTCTGCTGTGGCTCGTCTTCCCTTTTGCTAAACTAGCCTGCCTCATTTTGACTCTGTGATTCCTACAGAGAGAATTATGCAAATGTGAGAAGGCACAGGTATAATGATATCCAGGCAGGTTGGTTTGTAATAGCAAAACAAAACTTGGAAGTAACCTAAATATAAATCATTTGGAAATTTTATTCACTGAATGGTAGTACTGACATATCACGTTTCTAAATGGAAAAAGAGAATGGAAGAAGAGATATTTAGTATAATCCAATTTTGTAAAAAATAAACATATGCATATATACATACATGTGTATGTTTAGTAAAACTTCTGGAAAGATACTCAGAAATCTCTTATCAGGTGTCATTTTTGGGAGGATGAGAGTACAAGAGATCTCACTTTCTATTTTATACTTTTTGTATTTGAATTTTTACAATGTGTTTATGCAAGGACTACAATAAGGGCAGACAAAGATTTTAATACTATAGGATATACATCTATATCAAATGCTAACCACCTTATGTTTAAGTGATAGAAATGTGGATAGATTTAAAATTTTATACATTATATATTTTTATATGCTCCAAAACTGCCTATGCGTACTTATTATTTTTCACAGCAGGAATATGAGGTGGAATTTTAAATAATAATTTATGCAATTAAAAATTCAGCATGTATCAAAATCATATATAAAAAGGCACAACATAAAGACTCAAACCTCACACACCTAAAAGTTAATGGTAATTAAATGGGCGGTAGGATTATGGATTTTCCTTCCTACTGCTAGTTTGCAATCAACAGCTGAGTGATGTGAAGATCAATGGTTGGAACGACAGTAAGTTTATCATTATTGTAATTGATGTGCTCATTAGTAACTAAGTTCTTTTCCCCCTGGTTTCCTACATGCTTGTTATTTCCACCCAGTAATGCTAATTATAGTGATAAAGCTCTGGAATGAATGCCTAGAAGTGGATCCAATGGCACCATGGAGACACAAACTAACACAATATAAAGGGATCTTTAGAGTTCTTTCTGTCCTACCTCCTACCTTAAGACAAGAAGATTTCTGAACTCCTCCAAGAATAGATTTAGCAGTGCGTGCTTTTCCTGAACATAACCAAGGAAACAAGCAATCTGGAGGCTGACATTCCAATGAGAGGTGTTCATATCCCTTGGCTGCCTACAAAAAATCCCATCCTACAACTAGTCATGATCAAATAACCCACACATTGCGTTTTTCTTTATATATATATATACTTTATATATATACATATATGTATGTACACACACATATATCTACATACTTATATATATATTCATATGTATGTATCTGTAAGTATGCATGTATATATAAATAAAACTGAGAGATGATTGTGGGTCAGTACATTCTATGAAACCCCAAACTTCAACGTTTACCTTCAGAATGAACTATCTAAAGTAGACAGGGGTAGCTGACCACGAGGCCCTCATCTTTAAGATTTTCTTCTTCTAGTTCCCCCTGCCTCTACCAACAGTACCTGGCTGCACTCCAAGAAAACACAGATCCTTTCTTAATGGCCCAAGCGTAAATAGGAGCCTTTATTTTTATCACTTTTCACAGCTGATATATAGAACAGAATTTTCAAAAATCATTTTCTAAGTAATAATACAGTTATATAAAACGTCAGAACACATCAAAGTGTTAGCAGTGTTTATATCTAAGACAACAGGCTGCATGCTATCATTTTTTTCTATTTTTTTAAAAAATATATCAATAAGGTACTTATATTTTTATTATGCAGTGAATCTTTTGCTAGGTATCCATAAGTCTTTCTTCATCTCAGGATGATTTTCTTCTAATATGTCTTTGATTATTGCTCTAGTTAAATTGTCTACTTCAAGAATAATAACACACATTTTAATTCTATACTTCTCTATTCTCATTATCTATTATTTCTCTAATTATAATTTTTCCCAATTTTCTTCTGCATTCCTGGGGAACATTTTGAATTTGTCTTCTATGCCATTTATATGGCACTTTTTTACTGCAGGGTCAATTCTACTTTTTACTGCAACTGCTTTTAAAAGATTAGCTTCATTGCAGCATTCTTCCATCTCTATTTTTAGCTTACCCTGGTTAGCCCATTTTCTCCTTAATGGATATTTTCTATTATTATGTGTCACAGAAATAATGACTCTGTGCTCTGTTGAAAATGTCAAATCATTTCCTAATAATATATTCTTGATTCTAAAATACATCATTTTCTGATATAGGTTCTGATTCATCGTCGGTTTGATACAAACTTTCTCTTATTTAGAAGTATTTTTCACAAATAGGGTTATTAAATTTCCCTTAATGAGGCATTCTGCCCATCTGGGTGACTAAATCCACTGACTGGCCATATACATGTCTCCTGCATAAGTTCACAAACACAGCACCTAATCCAAGTCTCATTCAAATGACATGAGCCTGTAGTGACCAGAATGCCATGGTTTGACACCAAGAGAGCAGTAAGGAGGGCTCTGAACTCTGCGAGATGTAAAGCATACAGAAGTGGAAATGGGGTACCTTTTAAGTAAAGCCTATCTTCTTTTTAAATTTTTCCTTGGGCTAGCGTTGATCACTTCCCTTCCTACAGTGTTTCTCATATATGTGTCACAGGGAAGAGTTCTGTGCGGTCACCCCTCGGGCTGAAGTGTGGTTTGCTGGCCTGGCGGGGGAGCAGCCGCGGCAGGCCAAGCCGCTGCCCCCATAATAGGGTGGCTGGTCGGACTCACCGCCACCGCTGAAGGGAGCTCGGCATGGGCGCAGAGTGCCCTCGGGTCTCCCCTTCTCGGCAGCCATGCTTCCACGGCCGCCCCTCCTCCCGGATGGCGCCACACGATGCCTTGTGGGGCGGCACCCTTCTTCTTCCTTCTCCCTGTGCAGGCGCAGGGCGGAAAAATCCAGTCTGCCCTTTTCCCCTCCCCCGACAGCAGCAACAGCCAGGTGTGGGCGGGAAACTCAAGTCTGCCCTCCACCCCAGCAACAGCAGCCACCAATCCCTAAACCCTGCCCCTTCCCCCAGCAACAGCGACAGCCAATCCCTAACCACCACCCCTCCCCCGTCCAGTACCGCCCACTGACCTTTCGCCGGCAACCAATCAGAACAGGGCGTGGCTTCGACCAATCAGCCTTCCCCAGCCCCTATAAAACTGTTGCCTCTCCCTCAATAAAGTGGACTTGCCTGTTTACCTTGTCTCCGCGGTAGTTCTTCTGCCGTGCGCCCTCCAGTCCTGAGAGCCCCCGACAAGGGCCTGGCCTCCCTTGTCCCCAGTTCGTCGCCGGCTTCTCCGGGCGACCCCTTCGTCGCCGGCTTTGCCGGGCGACCCCTTCGGGGCGACCCCGTCAGCCGAACCGCGCAACCCCTTGTGAGACCGATCCCTCGTCTGCTGCCGGACCGACCCCTCGTCCCAAGTGGGACCGACCCCTCGTCCCAAGCGGGACCGACCCTCGTCCAGAGCTGGACCAACCCCTCGTCCGCAGCCAGACCCCACCTCTACCGACCGAGCAAGCCGCCGCAGTTCTGCAAGCAGTTAATAAGAGTGATGAGGGAAAAATAGGTTTCTGTGGTCAAATATTTTTAGAAAACAGGAATTATAAAACGTTTGAGAGGTTTGTTTACTGCACCAATGTTCAAGCACACAAATACGCTGAGTGCACTGTGAATGTCTGAGGGGCAGCTCTGTTAAGGAGCATTAGCCAGACTTTACTGACAGTGATCAACCTTTTGGAGGAGAATCTTATTTTCCAGAAGACAGTTTGAGAAGCAGTGTTCTAACTTTTGAAAAGTTCCCATTCCCATTCACTTGGGCCTTTTTCTGCCTGTAGAGAAGAGGCAAAGACAAGCTGGTTCCAACATGTCAACCCCACGGGGCATCCCAGGAAAATCTGGATCTGCATCCGTCTCAGGGGTAGATAAGACAGGACTACTTGTGGATAGCAAATGCGATGTGGAGCTTGGGTGATTTCTGCCATCCACTGCAATGTGCTTACCCAAGTGAATGGGAATGAGCATCAAAGGGCAGAAACACAATCAACAGCAAATAGCAAGAAGCTCAATAGCAAACAGCTCAGATGCGAGGAAGGCTCCAGATCCTTCTGTCTGTTCGTAGGGATCAAACAATATAACCTAGAGGCAACAGTGTATTTCCTGTTATGCCCAAGGGAGTTGTCTCATACTGACACTCTTTTAACCTGACATGGCTTATGGTGACACATAAAATTTGAAGAGTATTAGTTTAGAGGGAAACAAAGAGCTCATTGACTCCAACACCCTTAATTTTGCAAGTGAGGTCAAAAGGGTGTCTGAGGGATAAAGCTGCTTGATGTAAGCCACCCAAAACAGCAGCCCTAACTCTTCTTTTTTTTCTTTAAGAGGTACTGGGTACTGAACCCAGGACCTCATACATGAGAAGCAGATGCTTAACTACTGAGCTACATCCTCTCCCCAGCACTAACTCTTGAAAAGGTTCTCAGCTCAGGAATCTCCAGGCTGCCAGTTCAGGGCACCTTCCACTAAACCACAATGCCAAGTAAATAACACTGAAAGTAAAAGCGTGGACTTGAAAACCAGACAGCTACATAAGAGCACTTTTTTCTAAACATTTTATTCATCATCCTAAAATAATTGCATAATTTAACTTTTTCTTGTCCTTTCACTTTGGCAGATGAAGAGGAAATTAATATTATTTCATTCACTCACTGCCTCACTCCCTCATTCATTCACTCAACAAGTACTTACGGAATATCTTCTGTATACAAGACACTGTATTAGAGGCTCGGAATACAATGGCATGAAATTCAATATCATCCCAGGTTATGTTTTGATGAAGGGAGACAGATGTTAACAAAATAATTACAATTTAAAAGTGTTGCCAAGTGGACTCTGACAAACTGCACAGGTATCATCTACCTGCAGACACATATAAAGCAGAAGAGAAATAATGACGAGAATAAATATAAAATGAATACTGAGAACCATAAATACGAAAGAGTCAAGGGGCTTAAGAATGAGAATCCCAGCTGTGAGAAAGACGAAGTTAGAAATTAAAATGCCAACAGCATAACCCCCATGCCTGCAGAAAGGATGCTGGGGCAGGTCCAGTTGACAAGGATGGCTGCAGATGAATCTCTCACTTAGTAAACCCATTCCCAAGTGGATCTAGCACCTTTTTTGAGCCACACAGTTATTTGGCTAAACAACAAATAGGCATTTGCTGGCAAACCCAAGTTGAATTGCACCAAGGAAATGGTGAGTGCAAATGCACAGACTCTCAGGAAGCACCACCTGATGGTCTTTATGATATTTGTAGGCAGGAGGAGAATTTGGAATGAGAGAGAAACAGGTGCTAGGCAGGATGAGGGGAGTGCAGCTCTTGACACACCAAGGGAAGGTCTTACTTTCTCTTCCACTTCTCAGTACTTACAAAGCTGCAAGAAAGCACCTCTGAGCTTTCACAGGGCACGAAGAGAGAGCACACAGCCTTACTCCCTGGCTCCTTCACACTCCACCGTGTGAAGCTGCTAATCACAGTGTCTCAGTTTGTCAGAGCTGCTGTAACAAATACCACCCAGAGGGTTGGCATAAACATCAGGAATTGATTGGCTCAACGTTTAGAGGGCAGAAGTCAGGCTTCTTCCCATCATTACTGTTCTGGCTGGCAATCCTTGGCTTCCTTGGCTTTCCTGTCACGTGGCAATGTCTTCTTTCTCTCCCACTGACTCCAGTTTCCAGCTCCTCCTTGTGGCTTTCTCTTACCATGTCTGAATTTCATTCTTCTTATCAGAGTCTCCAGTAATCTGGATTAAGGCCCAAACTCATTCAGCTGGGCCACACCTGAACTGAAATACCATCCTCAAGAGATCTTATTTACATTGGGTTCACACCTACAGGAATGCTGATCAACCAAGGACATATCTAAATTGGGTGCATAATTCAATCTGCCACAATGCGCAGAGCCCCAGTGCCTCTTATTAAAAAAAAAATTAGAAATTAAATGGGATTGCAAACATGAAGCCTGGCATGTAGTAGGAGCTCAACACGTATTCGTCCCTCTTCTTCCCCTGCCCTGCTTCCCAGTCCTTTGGGAAGCTGCTGACCTTTGTCACTACCTAAATTGTACTGCACTGTAATTTATCTGAATCTCTCTTTCATCACCTGCGAAATAAAAGAGTAGGGCATGAGGTGATCACCGGGGTACCTTCTAATTCAAACATTTTAAGATTATCTTCCAAATGGACACACCACACAGAGAAGGAACCACAGAAGCAGGGCTTTCTATGACTTTGGTCTGTAGGGCTGGGTTCGGGGGGTGGGGGGCGTGGAGCTCCACAGCATCAACCACAACCTACAACCTATGCAAATGCAAGAAAAGTAAACGTATGAGGAGAGGGCCAACATTGCAGTAGCTATGCATGCCTGCAAATAATTCACACGCCGTGGGAGGCACTCTGCTGGAAACCAGCATTTCATTTGCAGCTTCATTTGCAGCAGAAAAGTTGCTATTTGCAGTAATGTCAGTAACTCTGACAATTGGGATTCAGAGACTCCTGGCATTGAGGCGTCACCAAACAACCAATTTTCACATTGCAAGTCAGAATGACCCTTCCAGTGCCCTGTGCTGGAGGGGAAGGAGGTGAGGGTCTCTGGTGGGACAAGTTTGGGCAGGGAGTCTGCGGGGTTCCAGTGCCTGCTTCTGGCCCGCAGTTCTTGCCACTTGCAAGCTCTTCACACCACAAACACATCGCTTTTCTTGTTTGAGGGGCTCTCAGGAGCCTACCCATCTTTTCCTGGAGTCAGAAAGAGGTGGGGGAGGACAGCAGGCAAGAAATAAAATAAGGAGATGTGGCTGTTTGAGCAATGGATGGAGCTCCCTGTGGTCCCAGAGGTCCCGGCATCCGTCTCAGACTTGTCACAAGCCAGCTGTGCGCTCACAGCGCTCACTTCCCCTCTCCGGAAGCTGCTCACTCAGGTGTGATAGGTCGCGTGTGGACAAAATGGTCTTGAATCCACTTTCATCTCCAACTTCCCACCATTCTATTACCGGAAACAGGAAAGGAGGAAGTGTAAGAAGAGAAGGGGCAGGTGGGAAGCAGGTGGGTGAGACTTCTCTAGAAACAGAGGGGGAGGAAAGATGAAAAGACTGCCACAATAAAAAGGAAAACAACGCAGATTTGCAGAAAGTATTCCTCGCAGAGCTGTAAGTAATCTCCACCGTAATCATGATTACGATCATTATCGTAAACAACTGACATCCTCATTAACTTTCTAAAGGGCAGCATCCTGCAGGATGATTCAGGGGTGCCCGCCCCTCAGCACCCCCATCTCCAGAACCCACGGGGTTTCCTCCGTGTGCGTTCTCAGCTTCTCCCCTCTGCTCTGGTCAAAGGGGAGGAAACGACAGCACTTGGGAGGCGAGAGGGACTGTGAGTTAAGGGGCCCAGAGAAGCCCCATGCCCCTCAGGCAAAGGTGTCCCCCAGAGACCAGAGGCCCTACACGTCATCTCCAACACAGGCGCCTCTGACACAGGCACTGTGTCACTGTCCTGGAGACGGGCGGGGTTACCAGCTTAAAAGAGGCTCTGGTTTATAGACGGGCCACCTGTGATGCCCCTGGCTGACTGGCTTGTTATCATGGCTCACCTGGCTGGGGCCTTAGCTCTCCCCACAGCCACCAGCTCTGCTCCCAATGGCCTCACTCCTAGGAGGTGTCCTGGTCTCTGATCCTTGGTCCCTCCCTTTGGTTTTCTCACTTGACTTCGGTCTTTTTCTTCCCCAGCTCTGATCAGTGTGGGTATAACTCTTGAGTTTTTGGTTGCGTGTTTACAGCCGAGAACGCCTTGGGGTGGCGAACTGTGAGGAAACCATGCTAGACCTTCAGTCAAGTCAGATTATCTTTAGCAAATTGGAGTGGGGGTGGGAGGATGTAATCCATTAAAGAAAAATCTCTGGGAAGAAATCAGATTAAATTTTTTTCAGGGGGTTGACGGACTTTAAAAAATTTTTTTAAGCCATACAAACCATTTTAACTTCTCACACAGCTCCGCAAGTGATATGGGGGTGGATCATAACATGTTGCAAGAAAATCCCACATTCAGAATGAGATAATCCTAGATATGGTAATGGATGAGGCCAGGGGCTTTGTCTGAGAAAAAAAGGTAGATATGGATCACAGAACAATGAGCAAGAAAAACCAATGGTAGCCCCAAGCTAAGGTGAAAGATAAGAGTTGCTAGCTCTATAAAATGCCAACCAAAAGGGATTTTTAATGCATCCCCAATGATTCCAGATAGCACAGGAACACGCCAGAAAAAAGTCTCCTTAGGGAAGGGATTTCAGTAAATTCACAGTTTAGGAGTAGGAATATACTAGCAATTTCATTAGGCAGAAATTGAGAGCAGTTGCATTAGTGAGGGCAGAATATTTAGTCTGGGTTTGTCCGTGTTGCAATATTTATCTGACACTATTTTAAAAATGTATATGTAAATGGAGTCCTTTGGCTTTTTATCTACATATTTTGTTATTTTAATAGTTTGTTTTTATAGATTTAGGAGCCCTGACTTTTTGGCTTCTTGTGTCTCTAAGCTTTCAATTTGTGGGGAAAGCATAAGAGCACACTGCTATGTGCAGTTAAGTTGCTTGGCGGCAGCTGCCCAGGAGATATTACATTCTCCCTAGAGCAGAACTTTCAGACAGTCTGGTTGTGGAACTCAGCATCGGAAATTCTTGACGTACTTGTTAAAAATAGCCATTTCCGGGTCCCCCAAAAGGTCGTCTAGGCCAGACTCCCCTGAAATGAGACCCAAGAGTTGGATTTTGAATAAGAATCTGGGACAAACTCTCTTTCCCAAAGTTAGCTGCAAGAAAATCTCTCTCTTCCCACTTCTTTCTCTATTGTGAACTTGCCACCATCCTATCAAGAGGTGGGATTGGGGATACCCCACCCCTACCACCCCATTTAAATCTGGACAAGCTTATGATGGAGTTGATTAATAGGGTACCATGAGGCAAGGTGGTAGTGGGGAGATGTATGGAGCCTTGTATCATAACACACGTTTGTTTTGTAAATTCACAAATTTTACTAAACATTTATTGTTCATGTATGTTCATACATGAATGATATACTTCAATGAAATTTTATTTTTAAAAAATATATGGTACCATGGAGGGGTTACTATGTGACTCTGAGGCTGGGTCACTAAAGGCAGTGCAGCTTCTCCCTGGTTCTCTGGGAAACTCACACTTGGAGTCTTGAGCTGCCATATAAAAAGTCTGGCTATGCTGAGGCCGTCGTGCTGGGAGGAAGCCAAGACCCATGGAGAGGCTGTTCTGGTGGACAGTCCTGTTCCTCAAGTCATCCCAGCCCAGGTACCAGACATTTGCGTGAAGGGGTCTCCAGATGATTCTGCCCTAGAGGACAAGTCTCTCCAATTCAACTCTATTGAATGAAAGAGAATGCTTGGATTTTCCCCCCTGTAATGTCAAGTCTGATATTCATTCATTTGTTCAATAAAATATTTATTGAATGCCAGCTGGGTACCAGAGACTGTTCTAAAAATCTAGGAATACAGTAAAGACCAAGAAAAATCCTTCAGTCTCATGAAGTTTACATTCTATGGATAGCAGAGCATGGGTGTGACCGGGGGGGAGGGGGCGCGGATACATAAAACAAACTGAACTCATGAACATGATAACTTAAGGTAATGTTAAGTGGTGAGAAGATGATAAGAGAAGGCAACGCGATGGGGAGGAACTACTTTAGAGTGTGCAGTCAGCAAAGTCCTCTCCAAGAAGGTGACATTTGAGATGAGACCTAAAAGATGATGATCTAAGCATGCAATAATCCAGGGCTGAGCATTCCAGGCTGAGAGGAAAGCAGCAGCAGAAACAAGGTGGGATGTTCATGAACCAGGGCAGAGGCCAAAGGCTGGAACCCAAGGAGAAAGGGGAAACTCCGTATTTAGCTTCATTGTCATTGTGTATGTTCCATGAAACGTCAGCCATGTTCTCATGCATCATATTCAGCCCAGATTCTGGCAATTCTACCTCCAACGTCTCACTCACAACGAGACCTTCCCTCCATCCCGACCAGCCTGGCTTCAGTCAGGCATTTATTTCCCTCTTCTACTTTTGTTGCTATATCTTTGACCACCCAGCCTTTGGACCCTCTACTTTCCCAGCTATCCTCTGAAATACCATGATTTTCGAAAATGATACTCTGATCTTATCTCACCCATTCCAAAAATCCTCCCACTGTCTTCCCATCATTTGCAAGATAAAGAGCAAAATCTTTAGTGTGGCACAGAAAATGATATATTTCCAGCTCAGCTCCAGCCAATGTTCCCAGTTTTAAGTTACGTTCACCCAAGTACATACCCCAGATTTGCTATGCACTTTCAGGATTGTTTTGTTCACCGTTCCCCACTCTTCCCACTTTTTTCCTTGATGATTATCTTATCTTTCAAGAATCAGTTCAAATAGCTACTCATTTCCTCTAAAAAAAAAAAAAGGAGTCATTCTTCTCCACTCTTTCCCAGAAAGCCTCCCCACTCTCCTGGGCCTGAGATAGAATTAGCTGCTCCTTCCTCTTAGTTCCAGAAGCACTTTGCACAGCATTTATAAAATTGTCTTATATTTATTGGTTTGCATGCTGGTCATTTGCCTCTCTTGCTAAACCATGAATTCTTTGAGGTCTTTGGCAGTACCTAGTAGAGTAGGTGCTCCATGACTGTTCAGCAGACTGAATGTAGCAGAATACCAGTGTTGAGGGTGTGGTGTTCAGGCCAGCTTGGATATACTTGGCAATTGACATTACTAGTTGCAAGGTCGGCATTCAAATGAACACCCCTCTCAGTGTTGGAGTCACCATCAACATGGTTTCACAGATTAGGCATCTAGACATGAGTGGAGTCAAAGCCCAATACTGCCACAAACCTTGTGGGTTGTCTTGGGACCATCTGATCTCTTTGCATCTCAGCTTCTTTATCTGTAGAATGAGACATTTGGGTCAGATACACGATGGCCCTTTCCCTTTCTGAAGACTCAGCACTAGCTGCAGCTTCCACGCTGGGGTCAGGGTTTATATAATGATCTTATCCCCAGCAGCTCAGTGTCAATGTCACTCCTTCTATTGCTCAGGCATGGGGACACGGTTTGGGGTTAGGGACATTTCACTGTTGATCTTCTCTTTTTTTCTTTATGACATTAGCTCCTTTGACACTTCAGCATTTTGGGACCTGTGTATCAGGAGAAGGGAATGGTTAAAGATTAGCTTTGCATGCTTTTTTGTTTTTTACATCTAAGCTCCTGGGTCATGGTGATGTAAAGCAGTTTTACCGAACATTTTCTACACAGGATGCTGTGCTGAACTTTTCCCGGGGCCTCCTAGACCTTCTCCCATTAATTTTCTCTAATTCTCATTAGCATGTTTCTAGTACAGACTTGGAAATAGAGAGAAATTCCTGTGCAGCTAATTTAACACCTGCAGGTTTTGAGAGTTGGTAGGGAAATGGTATCAATAAAATAATCACTTGCTTTCTCAGAGATTATAAATTTGATCCTTTTAAAGGTTGTGCCTTTGTTATGCTTTCTATGTATTTTTTTTAACATCAAGTCATATGCTAATTCATCTTCTTGTCTTTTCAGATGTAAAGACAAGAAAAATCTGAATGAAACCGTTTTTCTCTGTATGAATGGCCAGAAGACAAGAAATCATTCTGACATTTCAGATGCGGGTGTGTCTTTCCTCTTCCCGGGTGCTCCAGCCTGTCCCAGAATCCCAGGCAAGGTGGGAGGCTGGCTGGCAGCCGGGGATGGGTAGCTGGGTCACAGCCTGGGAACTGAGTTAGCCCTTTGGGTTTGTAGATTCATCAGGCAGAGGTGGAAGCTGGGAAGCTCTACTTAAGTGTTTGATAATTCAGTGTAGCGAAGAAGGGTGAGCAGGAGAAGAATCAGAGGTTTACAGTATGGTATTTGTGAAGGATGGTTCCTCTTTCATCTCCAGGGGACAGACAGTTTATTTGTCACCCCCTCAAAAAAAAAAAAAGTAACAGGTGGGAAAGAGGGTGTGAAGGGGAGATGGGAGCGTCAGTCCCAAGCTGGATCCCTGGGATCCTGCAGGCCCTGCTGGAGCTGCCCTTGGAGCAGGGCACCAGGCAATAATAGTTCTTGGGAGAATCTGATTTTGTCTCAGGAGTGAGATGGACATGGTCCCAGTGAAACCGGGATGCTTCCCGTAGCTGACAGGTGACACTTAGGGAAGAACTTCTCTGTCACCTCTCTCACTGCCCCCTATCTTCATAAAGAAATGAAACCTTGAAATGTGCTAGAGAATGGGACCATGGCCCCAAACCCCAACTGCAACACAAGACCCCAAAGCTGATCATGGGGGAGGTAAAGAATCTAAAATAGATTATTCAATTAAAGCCTTCAACCAGACTGGATTTTAACAGCCAAAAGTGACCAGATAGTTGTATAATTTGCTCAAGTTGTAGCTAAGACGCTGGGAAGGGAGACTCAACAGAGTGTAGTTGAAAGCACTGATGGTAAAAATATACTGTTTGATATTTAGAACCTACTGAGTTCTGACTGCTAAACAACCTTTCTTTTGGGGGGGAGGTCATAATACATATGTCACAAGGATGTGAAGAATAAATGTGATAATTAAAAAAAAAACAACACTTAGCACAACCCAAATTCATAGCTTTTTTCCCCCAAAGTTTTACACATGGCAGTTGTTAAAAATTTACCTTACCACCTACATGTAATCTCTTCATTGCCACACTGCCTTCTTTGGAAAGTCAGTGTTCCCCAATACCTCTGGCCTTCTCCTACCCTGGGGAATGGAATCTTTCTGCTCAGGCTGAATTTCTAGGGGCCAGCTGTCTTGCAAGAAATATGGGAACTGCCCCCTTTTATCTTGTTGCATTTCTTACTTCTTTCATTTGTGTCTTGCCCATCATCTCAGTTTGCCAGTGCTGCTATAACAAATGCCACCACGGGGTTGGTTTAAACAACAGGGGTTTATTGTCTCACAGTTTTGGAGGCTGGATGTCCAAAATCAAGGCATCTGCAGGCCAGGCTTTCTCTAATGTCCGTAGCCTTCTAGCAGTGGCTTGCTGACAATCCACAGCTCAATCTCTGCCTCTGCCACATGGCCTCTCTCTCCCCATCTGTTTCCTTCTCCTGACTGTGTCCACTTTTTCTCTGCTTACAAGGACGCTAGACATATTGGATTAAGGCCCACCCTGATTCATCTTGGTCTTACCTTAACTAATTACAGCTTCAAAGATCCTATTTACAGATGGGCTCATATCTACAGGGCCAGGGATTAGGCCTGGAACATATCTTTATGGGAGACATGATTCAATCCATGACATTCATTCTGATTTGCCCATTTTTCTGTTTCTATTCCATTTTTAAAGTGCTTGATAAAAGCCCTTTAAAAAATAAGAATGGTATCCCTGTGTCATTTGGGATGCAAATGTTCCTTCTGGATTGCTACATATGTTTCAACCTTGTTTTTGTTGTCAAAAACTTTTAAAAGTTTGGGTTGTTACACTTACCAATCTTCTCTTTATAACTTTTCAGCATGCCAGTCCAGGGGGTTCACTTTCAATGTCTTCCCCACTTCCTTTAATTCTGAATTATACTCAACTGCCACTACTCTGTGTCTTTCAAGACAGCCTGCCTCCTGCAGTTGCTCTTCATTTTGTAGGTACACTTGGGTGATACAGGTAATATACTTGCTAGATCCTTGTTTATCCATTAAAACATAGGTATGTATTTTGTCTCCACATTTTATTCTTAGCTTGGCTGGAAACAGAATTCTAGTTTCAAAATAGAGTTATCCTTAGAAGTTTGAATATTGTTCCTCTGTCTAAAATCCAGTGCTGCTGACCAGAAGTAGATGCCAATACTCTTATTTTTCCTTATGGATGATCTCTCTTTTCCCTTAAGAAACTTTAAAGACATTCACATTATCCTTTGGGTTAGGAAATTTCAGCAGGATGTGTCTATATGTGGATTACAATCCAATTTATTCTTTTCCATACTCAGTAGACTCTTAAGAATCATGTCTACCATCATCTCAGGGAATGTTACTTTTATCATTAATTTCTCCAATTATTTTTTACCTTGTTATGCCTCTATTTTTTTCCTCCTACAGAGTTTATTAGACTAGTGCCAGTCCTCCTATATTTGTCATTTGTTTCTTTCAATTTTTTTTCTTTTACATTTCATTTATCTTTTTTACTTTAAATTCCAAGAAATATCTTTGGCTTTGTTTTCCAGATCAACAACTTGACCTTCAACACTCTCCAATTTGTAATTCAATCCATCCAGTGAAATCTTTACTCTTTCTATAATACCTTAATTTCATAAAACTCTTTTTTATTCTCTGGTTGGCACCTTTTCAAAACCAGACTGCTCTTAATTCGTGGTGACAGTAGCCTTTAGAATTTGTATGCATGAATGAAAATAATTTTAAACAGTTGCCATTTCATGCCTGATGGATATTTTTTCCACTCTCTGGGATTAGTTATTTGTTCTGTTCATACTGATCCTTCTATTTCATGCTGCTCTTTTTTAGATGACTTGGCACCTTTGTTTGCACGTCTTTGTGTGTGTATGAAGTACTACTCTGACATGTACAGATAATTTGTGTGCCTTTCCTCAACAGTTGTGTGTGCCACTTTCACAACAGACCCCTTCCTTAAGTATAAGGAGCAAATGTGTACATTTAATTAGTCAGCAAACGTAACGACAGCCTTTCTTGTAATGTTTTAGGATCAGGAGCAAAAACACAAAGAGGAGCCTTTACAATTGTCTGTGCAAAGCACTCTGGGAATAGAATTCTTGAGTGTTTCACTTTCTGCTCTGCTTTTCTTCTACATCCCCCATGCCCTTACAGCTCTCCTGGGTAGATTAAAGAAGGCTGCAAATTATTTGTTCACTTCTTCCATTGAAAGGTGGAGTTTGATCCCCACCCCTTGAGTCTGTGAGGGCTCTATGACTGTATGTCCAATAAGACACAGCTGAAGGGGCACTCTCAGTTCTGGGCCCAGACCAGCTCTCACTTCCTACCTTTCAAACTTCGTCTAGGGAAAGTCAGTCACCATGCAAAAAGTCCTCCAGCCCTGAGACTGGAAGCCAAAGCTAACCATATGAGAGGCTGCGTGGAGCAATAGATGCCAAAACAGACCCTGGATATTCTAATCACTTGAGTGGCTTGAACTCAAGCATTGGGCATATGAATGAAGAAAACTTTAGATGACTATAGCTCCAGCTGTGTCTGCCTATATCTGCATTAGAAAGTGAAGAATCAAGCTGAGCCCAGTCAACCCACTGAAATGCAACCGATACTACGAAGTCATAATTTTAAACCACAGGATTTTGGAGTAGTTTGTCAGAAAGCAATTGATAATTGAGCACCCATTTTTTGCACCAATCAATAACCTACATTCTCTAGAGAGCAGTTCTCAGGCTTCAACCAGAAGACAAAAGCTTTGGGTTGAGATAAGAATCCGTTGATCTAGTCTTTAGAATGCAGTTCCTCAACTTGGATCTTTCTTGGGCTCCTCTGAGGGGATCTCAATTTAACTCTTACCTGCGACTACAGTTTTATCCCTGTTCTCCCTGTCAATCAGATTAAAACTACATTGTATCTTCCAGGTAGTCCTCAAAATTTAGGCTTCACTAATGGCATCTATTTCATTTTTCCTGCTCTATTTTTGAGTATGTGTGAACAGATGTAATGTGATATGTGATGTGTGTGTGTGTGTTTGTATAATTTTAATGTAAACTTGGTAGAAAATGGAGGTAGAAGCATATACTCAGGCTGCCATCTTGAACTAGAAATCTGATAAATTCCCAATAGATCTCAGTGGTAAGAGGACTCATCTTGTATTTTAGGGAGTTTCAGGACTCCTGGACATGTGAAGAATGTACTACCTCGTGGTATCCTATAAAAATAGCTCTATGGGGAAAATTCATGCCAAAATGCACATGTACTTAGTGAATATTTCCAAGGGAGAGTGGCAAGTTCACAGTGTTGCCAGAGTCTGGACTAGTCTCTCACACGTGGTCTTGAACTACATCAGAGAGTGGGTGAATAAAATGACACAGGATTTTATGTACTGCATGAAAGGTTAAGAGGCAAGTCCTCAATATTTCCATGAATTTGAAGAGTGTGTATTTTATATTGGAGGTCTTTGGGGGAAGTAAGAAGAAGAGTACCAAAATATTAACTGCCTTTTTGCTTGACTAGTTAGAGGAGATGAGATAAATCTTTCAACATAGAGAGATATTAGCTAAGTGCTTGGTCTGGGTTTTATGCTGGGGCTCAAAGGCACTGGTAAGGAGACAAAAAGAAAGTCATAGGAAGTAGCCTGGGACGCCTGTGTTGCATGAGCAAGAAGACTTTCCTTAGCTCTGTCGTGCTTGTCAGAAGTTTCCTTGGAGATGGAAATAACTCTTCTTTGAGATTTGAGGAGCTCAACTGGCCTGTATTTCTATTTTTGATTCGTGAATGCTGTGGTCTTTATTGTAGAAGTTATGAGTTTGGGGGTTGACTTTTGAGAAAAGGGATGGAGACCTAGAATAAAAATTCCCAAGTATTAAAATGAAAAATGAAAGAACTGAACCATTCTGACAGGCCAGACTGAAATATACAAGTTTCCTAGGAAGGCTAAAAATCTGGTGTCTCATGAAATGGATATAAATTGGGTAGTTGTTGATCCCTTTGTTTATAAACGCAGCTCGTCATACAGGTGGGAAAAGCAGAGATGGAAGGTCTCAGGCAATGGGGCCGGGTCTATTTGCTCATCCAGAACGTTCAGTTCTTGCCCAAACTCTGAACATTCCATGCAGCAAAACCAAAGCCTTACAGTTTCCTAGATCTAATCTCCTTAGAAGGTGATGGATGATGATGATGATTATGGTCCTTGGAGGTTTGCCCCCCAAACAGCTTATGAGATTATTCCTTTCAACCCACACGCACATCTCTTCCTGAGATGATTCCAGTAAATTCGGTGTTCTCCATCTTGTTTAATGTAAGTGCTGTTTAATAGTTCTATTGGACTAGCGTCCCTTACAAATATTCCATTGGCCTGTCTTTTAGCTGGTGATGTTCTGGTCTGAATTTCAGAAGAGAAGAATTATAAGGGAGGAGTCAGTGAGGTCTGAAGAAGGATCAGACATAGCTACACCTGAAAAATCAATAGAGCTCCGGAGATTCCATTGTTAGAAACTTTTTAAAAAACTTCTTCAGTCTGTCTGGATAGGCTTACCAAGATTTTCCCCCAACCTTCTGTTTGTTACCCTGTAGCAGTTATTTGCAAAATGTTAGCACGCTTAAGAATCACCTTGGGAAATAGCTAAAAAATCAGGTCTCCAGAGATTCTGTTATACTGTGTCAAAGTGAGTCCCAGAAAGAAGAATTTTTAAAAAATTTATTGTGGTTATATATGGACAAGTCAAAATTTCCCATTTAAACCACTTTCAAGTGTACAATTCAATGGTATTAAGTATATTCACAATAATTTGTTGCCATCACCAACAACCATGACACCAATTTTTCATCCCGTCTAACAGAAACTGCACCCTTTAAGCAATAACATCTCCTTCTCCTCCCCCTGTCCCATGTAACCTATAATCTACTTTCTATCTCTATGAATTTTCATATTTTAGGTATTTAATATAAGCAAGATCATTAGATATCTGTCTATTCTGGCTTATTCTACTCAACATGATGTCTTCACGTTTCATTCGTGAGTTGCATGTATCAGAACTTTATTCCTTTTCATGACTGAATAATATTCCATTTATGGATGTGCCATATTTAGTTTATGCATTCATGTGTTGATGGACATTTGGTTTGCTTTCACTTTTGGGCTATTGTGAATAGTGCTGCTATAAACATTAGTGTACAGATATCTGTTTGAGACCCTACTTTCAATTCTTTGTTTTCTAAGTGGGATTGTCATGTAATTTGGTAATTGTATGTTCAACCTTCGGAGGAACTGCCAAACTATTGTGTTGTTTATAGTAAAAGTCATCCTAGTGGGTGTGAAATGATATCTCATTTTGGTTTTGATTTGCAGTTCCCTGATGAACAATGATGTTGAGCAGATTTTCATGTGCTTGTTGGCCATTTCTATATACGCTTTGGAGAAATGTCTGTTCATGTCCTTTGCCCATTTTTAAATTGGGTTATTTGTATTTTTTGTGTTAAGTTGTAGGGGTTCTTTATATATTCTGGATATTAAATATTTCCAGTAAATGGCTAACAATTTTTTGCTCCCATTCTGTTGGTTGTCTTTTCACTTTCTTGATAATGTCCTTTGAAATACAAAAAGTTTTTAATTTTGATGTAGGTCCACTTTATAAATATGCATTTTTAAGAAGTACCCCAGCCTAGTAAATTTTGATGCAGCTGGGTCACTGACTTCACACTAAGAAACAATAGAACAAAGAAAACCCAGACATGACCTGGAAAGCTGGGTGTCTTTATTTAAGATGGGGAGAGGGAAAATAAGAGACCTTGTACAGCTGCATCAAACTCCATGATGGAGGGTGGAGGCAAGGACCCTGAAAAGAAGAGTGAATGGATGTTACCAAAAAGGAGGATGGGTTAACCAATCACTGGTAGTCACAGATAACAAGATAAGAAGTGAATCGGAAATACCTGGGCAAGCTTAAAAATAATCCTTGGAGAAAATACTCTGATAGAACACATCTGAGAACCATGAGATTCATAGAGCTGCATTGTATTAGTCGAGCGTACAGAATGAATGGGCCACCAAACATCACAGGTAAGGAACATGGGAAAGGATCAGGCTAAAATGTATGTCAAAAAGGCTTTATCTCTAGTTCCAAGTCTGACCAATTGGTGATAGATCCCCTGATCACTGCATCAAGAAAGATTGTGAAGTCATTTCTGAGATTAGCAGGAAAGTAAGGGTAGATTGATTAGCTCTGTGTGCATGGGCAAGAAGAAAGAAGTATCATAAGCCATTTCTGCTTAGACAGTGATTGCAGTTATCCAGGTGCCCCTCAAGTGGGAAAACTCGGTCATTCCTGATAAATACTATCTCTTTCTTGCTATTTCCAGTCAGAGAAAGTTTTGTTGTGTGAACAATATAAACACAATACGGAGATTTGTTTACATGGCTAAAGATATTTGCTATGCCAGAAAATCTCAACATCTTAACTGGTGGAAATCCTGCCTGTTGTCCTTGCCCATTCTCCATCATGGACTCTCTCAGCCAGACCTTCCATACTCCTTGCTTGGCTCAAATTTTTAAAGAGAATGACCGGCAATGAGTAGTGGTGCTCTTTCCTGCTCCCGTCAAGGTCTTAATTGTAAGCATTCCTCACTTGCACATAATGATCTCAAGATTTCAAACCCATACAAAATGAGCTGCACTTCACAAAATGCCTGGGTATGACTGCCTTCAAAAGGCAAACTCTTTTTAAGTATGTACTTACAATAAAAACTCAGTGTGCTTATGTATATTGAGACACTATTGCAAATCAGTCGTATCTTTTCATTCAAGTGGGTGCCTGTCAGCACTTTGCTGGTCTAACTTGAGTTACTGCATGTATGGGAAAGAAAATTACTGCAATATAGAATATTTGGAAAGAAATGCAAGTCTTCTCTTATTCAGACTTTTCTCCAGTTCAGGTCCACCTACCTCTACTGTAGTAAATATCTTTTTGGTAGCTCTCTTGTCTTCCATTCCTCCACATCTATACTTCTCTCTTCCTAACAGTTCTCAGTTTTGGCTAGGGACGTATGTGGTGCTAGGTAAGCTGATTCCATCCTAGTTCTAGATCTAGAACATGACCTAAGACAAGCCAGCCAGTGCATTTGTGGCCTTAGCCAATCCAGTCACTCTTTTGCTGGTGACCAAGATGGTGTCTCTTTCTTGCTGGAGTAGTGTAGACTTGAAACTTCTGGATGCCTTCTTGGAATGAAGACGACAGTCAGACATAGGAGAAGACAGCTGTGAGGAAAGCATTGCCAAGAAACCAAAAGAAACTTGGTATTTAGTGACATTATTGAGCTACTCAAGACTATCTGTGGATTTTTCAATCAAATGAATCACTATGTTTTCTCTATTGTTCAAGCTGGCTTTAATTAGTATCTTTCTTTTCTATTCCTTGCAGCCATCGCAGATACACCTAGTTCATTTGAATTGGGAGAATCCATTTCTTCAGCAATGAGTTTGTTTCCTATGACTCAACTTTTCCTTTCTAATTTTCTTTTATGAATGAGATTTGGGAAGTTGAATAATAAACAGCTGATACTGATTGGGATGAAAATTTTAGTCATGTGCCAGGGGATACTTTGGAAAATAAAGTGCATCTTCTGAATCAATACAATTTGCATGATGCTAACAGGAAGGGAACAAGAAATAGGCTGGTTTTGTTGTAGACGAAAATGCCTGTGTACTATGGGGAGGAATTAATTATGCAAAATAGGGAAATATGTGCAGACAAATGCTAATGTGTCAACCTGAAAAACTGAGCTTCCTAAGTCTCAGTTTGCAGTAAATTGAGTCATTTTCAAATATATTAGGCAAATGAGCTGAAACTCTAACATGGTATGTACGTTTAGTCCTGGTCCCCTTACACTCATTATATCTCATGGGAAATGAACCCCTTGACCTCCAGAGCCAGATTTTAATATATTTTCTATGACTCCATCTATGAAGATTGCAGCTTCTTGTTTCTGCCACAGTCAGGGTATAGCTGCTCAAAGACTAATGCAGGATGATGAAATAGAATGACAGGTTTATACATGTGAGAGACAGGCAGAAAAGAATTGGTCCAGTCAGCTTTCCAGATAACATGGCATGTGCATGCAATGGCTTTTCTAAAAATATATTTTTTATTTATTTTTAAAAGATTCATAGATCACACATAATGTTACATTAAAAAAAAATAGGAGATCCCCATATGCCCCACTCCTTATACTTTTCCCCCAACAACTTCTTTCATTAGTGAGGTACATTCATTGCAATTGAGGAATACATTTTGGAGCACTGCTACACAGCTGGGTTATAGTTTATATATATATATATATATATAAACTATATAGAGAGAGTTTCAGTGGGTTATGGCAGGATATATAATGTCCTGCATCTGTTCCTGCAATATCATTCAGGACAACTCCAAGTCCCAAAAATGCTCCCATATTACACCTCTTCTTCCCTCTTCCTGCCTTCAGCAACTCCAGTAGCCACTGTCGCCACATCAATGATATAATTTCTTCCATTGCTGAAGTCACAATAATTCTATATTAGAATACCAGTAAGTCCACTCTAATCCATATTTTATTCCCCAATCCTGAGGATTCTTGGATGGTGATGCCCACTCCACCTCTTAATTGAGAGGGGGCTTCGATCCCACATGGCTGCTGGATGAGCTTCTTCTGCCTGCAGCTGTAGATTCTCTTGGTTACAATGGCTTTTGATCCAGTGCATTCTTAGGAACTTCCTTTGCAGGTTAACCCAGATAACAGGGCAGGCTCTGTGAAGACAGCCCAGGAAGGAGTGACTCCAAGCAAACTTAAGGGCAAGTTGCTGCAGAACCTTGTCTAGAAGGAAGACATCTAAGAAGGAAATGGATAGGGTACGCGAACGTAGGCTGCTAACTTGGAATTGCCCTGGCTCACTCAACTGAGTTTGAACACTGGGCACTGGTCTTTTCCAGACTCTGGTACCTCCTGCCTGCCTCAGAATTGCAGGGAGGGCAAAGCAGCTCTGAAAGGTTAGAAGAGTTTCTTTTGGAGTTGCCCTTAGTTTTGTTTAGACACTCCATTTGGTAAAGGAGGAATTAAAAAAGGCCTCTCCTAAGTGAACTTACTGAAATAATATCTGGTAGGAGTGAGTCCAGTGTTAACAACGTAAGAGGAGAAGAAAAAAAAAAGAAGGCAGGGGCACTTCAACATCTCCTCTTTGTTTCCTTGCCAACGTGGTCCTGGGGCCAGGTCTGGCGAGTGAAGTCCACATCACTAGAGACCAGCTGTCCTAATTGCACAGTTTTAGGTAATGAAGAGAGAGACCTTTCCGTGCTTTCCAGGGCATCTCTCTCCCCCTGATGCCACCATCACCACCTCAACCCCCACATCCTGCTGCCCACAGATGCTCAAATTTTCCTCCTTCCTGCGGAGACAGTGTAACACTAGTGCCACTCACTCAGGAAAGTCTGGCAGGGGATAAGTAGAGCAAAGAGCCTTGGAAAACTCAGGTAAGCATTTAAGAACAGGGATGTTTAAAAGCATCTCTTTTTAAAAAATATTTTAGCCAATTTAGTTTTGCATATAGAATTAGATCACGGGTTTAAAATCCAAAAGTTATTAAATGATGCACATAGAAAAAAAAATATCTCTGCCATTCTTACCCCCAGTAAAATTCCTTCCCAGGGACAAATCAATGCTATGCATTTTTCATGTAGTCTTGCTGTGGTATTTAAACATCTACAGATTCCCATTTTTATACAAATGGT
This sequence comes from Dasypus novemcinctus, assembly GCF_030445035.2. Taxonomy (NCBI): domain Eukaryota; kingdom Metazoa; phylum Chordata; class Mammalia; order Cingulata; family Dasypodidae; genus Dasypus; species Dasypus novemcinctus. The sequence continues at coordinate 21,825,128 of NC_080693.1, read as the reverse complement.
AGTATATTATACACTCTCTTCTGAATTTGCTTTATCATTTCTTATTTGTGAAGATAATTTCAGGTCATTACATAAAACACATCCTTGAGGCAGCAGACTTGGCCCAGTGGTTAGGGCTTCCGTCTACCACATGGGAGGTCCAAGGTTCAAATCCCGGGCCTCTTTGACCCGTGTAAAGCTGGGCCATGTGCAGTGCTGATGCGCGCAAGGAGTGCCGTGCCTCACAGGGGTGTCCCCCGTGTAGGGGAGTCCCACGTGCAAGGAGCACGCCCTGTAAGGAGAGCCGCCCAATGCGAAAGAAAGTGCAGCCTGTCCAGGAATGATGCTGCACACACGGAGAGCTGACACAACAAGATGATGCAACAAAAAGAAACACAGATTCCCGTGCCACTGACAACAACAGAAGCAGACAAAGAAGAAGACGCAGCAAACAGACACAGAGAACAGACAACTGGGGTGGGGGGGGGAAGGGGAGAGAAATAAATAAATCTTAAAAAAAAAAAGAAACACTTCCTTATTATTTCTGTTTGTTTTTTAGAAGGTACTGGGGATTGAACCTGGGACCTCATACATGGGAAGCAGGTGCTCATCCACTGAGCTACACCTGCTCCTCTTGATGGCTGCATAGTATTCCATTATATAAATGTACTGTTATTTATTTAACCACTCCCCAGTTGATGCACATTTAGGTTATTTTCATTATTTTTGTTGTTCAAACAAGTCCTGCAGTAAATAACATTGTCTGTGTGTCATTTTGCATTTGAACAGGTTTATAAGGTAGAAAAATTCTCAGAAGTAGAATTACTGAATCACAGGGATTGTACATTTGTAATTTTGAGAGATTTCTAATTGCCCTCCCAGAAATTACCACTTATGTATCCTCTAGCACAGTGTCAGTCTGACTTTTTGATCATTGTTTGTTTGATTGGTTAAAACAAAGGCTATCACAGTGAGGCTTACATTTCCACTTGTATCATTATTGTTGAGTAACATCTTTTCAGATATTTGCATCATTTTATCCTTTCCTATGGACAGTTGTTCACGTCTTTTGCCCATTTTTCTGCTGGATTGTTGTCTTTTTCTCATTGAATTGGAGGAACTCTATCTATGTATTGGGAAGACTAGCCCATCATCTGTGATAGAACTGTAGAATTACAAATGTTTTCCCAGGTTGTCATGTGTCTTTGATTTTGCTTGATGGGTTATTTTCCACATGCAGACCCTTCATTGTTGTTGTTCTTAAGTCAAATTTATCAATATTCTCTTTTCTGAAACTTGGATTTTATGTTATCCTTTATAGCAGCATAATCCCAAATACCCTTCACCCAGTTTCCTCCATGGTGACATCTTACAAAACTATAGTATCAGGAAGCGGACTTGGCCCAGTGGTTAGGGCATCTGCCTACCACATGAGAGGTCCGCGGTTCAGAGCCTGGGCCTCCTTGACCCGTGTGGAGCTGGCCCATGCGCAGTGCTGATGCACGCAAGGAGTGCCCTGCCACGCAGGGGTGTCCCCCACGTAGGGGACCCCCATATGCAAGGAGTGCGCCCCGTAATGAGAACTGCCCAGCATGAAAGAAAGTTCAGCCTGCCCAAGAATGGCGCAGTACACACGGAGAGCTGACAGAACAATAAGATGACACAACAAAAAGAAACACAGATTCCCGTGCCGCTGACAACAGAAGAGGACAAAGAAGAACACCCATTAAATAGACACAGAGAACAGACAACTGGGGGTAGGGGGAGAATAAATAAAATAAATAAATCTTAAAAAAAACAAAAACAAAACTGTAGTATAGTATCACAACCAAGAGGCTGACATTGATACAACCTACTGATCTTATTCAAATTTTGCCAGTTGTACATGTACTCATTTGTTTGTGTTTAGTTCTATGCATTTGTATCACATGTTTAGGTTTGTGTTTCCACTACTACAGTCAAACAAAGAAAACTCCCTTACCACAAGGATCCCTCATATAACCCTTTCCTAACCACATCTACCTCCCTCCTGCCTTTGCCCCTGCCCCCAAACCCTGGCAAACACGAATCTATCCTCCAACTCTATAATTTTGTCCCTTCAAGAATGTTATCTAGATGGAATCACACAGTTCAAAACCTTTGGGGATTGGCTTTTTTTCACTCTGTATAATTCCCTTGAATTTCATCCAACTTGTTGTATATTAATAGTGTATTCCTTTTTTTATTGCTGAGTAGTATTTCATGATATGGGTGGGCCTTAGTTTAACCATTAATCTTGAAACTGATTTGTTTTTTCCCCCAGGTTTCAGCTATTTCAAGGAAAGCTGCTATGATCATTCATGTACAGGTTTTTGCATGAAAAGGAGTTTTCATTTCTCTCAGACAAATGCAAAAAAATGTATTTGCTGGCTTGTATAGTAATTGTATGTTTAGTTTTATAAGAAACTTCCAAACTGTTTTCCACAGTGGCTGTTCCATTTTACACTCTTACCAGCCATATATGGGTGGTCCAGTTTCTCTGCACCTCCATTGGCATTTGGTGCTGTCACTCTTTTTTATTTTAGCCATTCTGATAAGAGTGCAGTGCTATCTCATTTGTGGTTTTAATTTGCATTCCTCTGTTAACTAATTGATGTTCAATATCTTTTCATGTGATTATTTGCCATCTCTATATCCTCTTCAGTGAAATGTCTGGTGTGTTTTTTGTTCATTTTCTTCTTATATTATTTGTTTTTTATTCTTGTTGAGTTTTGAATATTCTTTATATATGTTAAATACTCATTTTTTATTGGACTCTAAGTGTAGCTTGTCATTTCATTCTCTTAAGCAATGTTTTTCACAGAGCAGCTTTTTAAATTTTGATGAGGTCCAATATATCAAATTTTTTATTTGGAAAAATATCAAGAAATGTGATGTATACACTACCCAAGTACGATGTTTGTTAATGTACCCCTTGACACATGCTGCAGAAAAAGTGATTATGGGAACAAAGAACTATGGGATGCTGGAACTGGAATTTTCTACCCCTTTTTGGCAGATTAAGGATACTGAGTCTTGCACAAGACAAGTTAAGTGATTTACTGAATAAGGCAAAGAATTCAGGTGGAAATTCCTTGACTTCTAGTACAAGGACCTCTCTACCCCATTGTACATGAATTTCTAAGTGTTCATCAAGGCAGCAGGATATAATTTGGCATAACTATCAGGGTAACTCTTGTGGTTAATTTTCCCACTTAGAAGACCTAGGAAACCTTCTCAATTCCCCAAGCCAATGACAGTCTTTCCTTTCTTTGAGCTCATCTATCACTTTCAGTTTGCCTTGTTTATGTCACTCACATTCTCCCATTAAAACCAGTTATGATGTGATGGCTAAGCATGGACTTTTTCATCATCCTGACAGACCTATCCCAGCCATATTTTAAGGTCCACAAGTTGGATGTACGGAAGTTTTAATTGAGATGAAAGGCTTTATGGAGATATGAACATCAAACGGCATTTGAGTGCACACTGAAAGAATGGCATTTATTGAAAAGAAAATATTATACAGAATCTGGATGTCCCTTGGACCACTTAAGGTCTCTAGGGTTGCACACCAAAGTCTGAGCTTCTCTGCTATTCCTTACAGAAATTAGGAGCCTGCTCTCTAAACCAGGAGGATCAATTTTGTGTCTAGAATGGCCTGAGATTACCTTTGCCTTAGGAGGAGGTTGAGCCTTTGGCGTCCCTTCTTCTCCATCTTTGGGGTCTGGGGAGGCTCTGGAGGAGGCTTGCTCTCACAGTAGAGTTCTGCCTGTCAGCACGCTCTGTGATTATTAAGTTAGCTCAGGCAGAAGCATCTTGCCTACTTGACGAATTCTGAAAGGAAGCCTGGGACCACAGCAGCTCCCCCTGGTGAGCCACTGCATGCTGGTTTCCGCCCCATTACCAAGAGCCGCTCTGTGGGATCCTCGTTAAGAGGCCGGGACATAATCTCTCTCTCCTGGTACTGCAATGCCAAGGGGAGACTCTGGGAGCTGGGATGGCTGGCAGAGTTTTCCTAGAGAGCTGGGTGGCCCAGACTAGGAGCCCTCAGCATGGGAAGAGGCTGGGGAAGTCTAAACTGTCTAATATGTCTGTGCCTGGGGAAGGTGCAAAGAGCCCGAGGTCGGAGTTGCCCTGGAGAAAGACCGAGATGTCGAAAAGTTCCTCGTTCCAAGAAAGAGGACATGGCTGGGAGTGAAGAAGTGAATGATGCGCAGTGCTCCCTGCAGGACAAGAAGAATATTTGGCCAGAAAACACAGAAAGACCAGTTGGTCATTCCATTCTCCCTTTTGGGTCTGAGAGAAGGATGGAGCACCTGGAAGCACCCCCCTTCGCTCTGAGTAGCCCATAGCATGTTCCCAAGTCTTTGGTCCTCAGTGCTGGGAGGCTTTGAGCAGCCAGAGGTCTCTTATGGAGAGGAAGGAGACTCGGTGGTGTTCACTCGTGGCTCTAGCACTCACTAGCTGTGGAGCTTAATTCTATGGAAATGGGAAGACAAGGTCACCACTTATTAAGGGCAGAGTGTTCAAGGGCCCCTTCAAATGCTCTTCTCTGTGAACTGTGACCACAGGAGGTCCGGAGATCTCCTGGGACATGGGTGATTCAGCTGCCCTCAGCCTTGGTGAGCCACTTTATTTATTTATTTTCTTTTTCTTTCTTCCTTTTTTCCATTCTCCCTTCCCTTCTTCTTTCCTTCCCTTCTTTCTTCACTCCCTCCCCTTTCCCTTTGTCTTTCCCCCCTTCCTCCTCCTCTTCCTTCTTCTCTCCTTCTCTTTGTCTCATATCTATTTCAAGAATGCAAGATACAATCCCAAGCTAGGCTCAGAGTATCCTTGAGCTAAATAGGATGTTCTCTGCCAATGTGGTGAGGTCACAAATTTATCCCTACCACAATTCACATGTGCAGAAAAAACACAGTGTCTTTATTCTCTGGAATGACTCCTTCCTCATGAACTGCTTTTCAGATAGCTGAAGGAGAGCTGGAACTATACTGTGGTCCAAGCAAATTCAATCCAACCCACTCATAGTTGCTTTAGGTTTCAAGTCGTCCCCCAGAGATCGTCACTGAGTCTTGTTCCCAACCATAACCTCTCCAAAAGGGTGTCATGATGAACACAAGCTTCAGAGACCTCCAGGATTGGAGGAGGGGATACCCAGCCTCAGGCTGGCTCTCAGGTGTTTAGTGGGCACGATCCTTTCAGAGGATGGCCTGCTGGTGTTTGAGGCTAATGCCTGTGGCCCATAATCCAGGGTCTTTTGTTCTTGGCCCAGCCAGGACTCAGAGCCCTTTGCTGCAGCCCTGGCCTTTTGTTAGCTCTTGCTGCTGCTGTACTCCTCCCCTGGGGCTCCACCACATCCTCCTCCGGTCCAGGTTGTCCACCTCCCAGCCTTGGCTGGGTGGTCACCTCTCCCTCCTCATGGTGAACCTCCAGGCTCTCAGCGTGGTATCCATGCCACCTGGGTGAAAGGGTGGCTCAAGGGTGCAAAACAGACCTGCTGGCAGTCAACCAAATGCCTCTGCCTTCTCAACTATGCAGGGCTGCCCCAGATATATACATATACATATACATATACATATACACATACACATACACATACACATACACACATATATGCAGATATACATATACACATACATAGATATACATATGCACATGCACACATTTATGTATAGATATACTTATAGATACAGCTATACATATACACATGCACACATACACACATATACATATGCATGTACACACATATGCATATACATATACTTATAGATATAGCTATACATACCCACATGCACACATACACACATATACATATACGCATGCACACATACACATATACCCACAGATATTTGTGTAGATAGGTGCATATATATTATATAATTTTATATATATATATATATATTTCTAACATTCCAGAAGGGGAGATAGGGTTGCATGTCTAATAAGCTCTAGTCTCTCTCCCCATCCATTTCCTCTTTTCTCTCTGCCTTTGACTCCCCACAATCACTCAGATCAGAAAGGATGGGCTTTCCCTTCATTTCTCTCCTATCTACTCAGCCTTCTTGATTTAAAACTCTGTGAGCTTGTTGGCTGGCCTGATCCTCCATGTGCGCTATGGGAGGGAGCTGGGGAATTTAGAACATGGCTTTTCTCCCTAGGATGCCTGGCTGTCAACCCTGTTGTTTACTTAACACAGATCAGTTTTGAAGGTCAGGAGCTTTCTCTTGGCCTGCCTTTGAAATCAATCCTCAGGCATTCCCACATTGAGCCCAGGCTCTTCTCCTCCCCAGGTGGATTTATGTGTTGAGTCTATCAGGAAGAAGGTCATGTACATAGAAGGACAAAAGGACATTAGTATTTTTTTAAAATTTCCCCCTGCTACACAATAAGCACTTCTTCCAGCCAACACACACACAAGCATGCCCATTTCTCCATTCTGCTCAGCCCTCTGGGATTCTTAGAGACCAGGCAGAAAACCTTGAATAGGGCTGCCAAGGAAAACCTCACGTCTTTTAGGGGACACAAAGAGGGGGGGACCTCTCTGCTGCTGTAATGTTATGCTTCTTGATCCACGGGCTGTCGATAAAAAGCATCAAAGGGTACCCATGGCAGGGAGTCTTGGTCACAACAAGAGCTGCCTGGGGAACAAAGCAGGCATTTGCCTGCAACTCTATGGCCCTGCCTGCCCCTCTGCTTTCCCAGTCCTTCCTGGACCTGAGCACACGGGCCCCTGGGCAGGTCTCTGTCACAGTTCAGTTCTCTGCCTGCAGTTTTGCAATCCCCTCCCTGCAGCCTCTCTTGGCGCTATTTGCTTCCTTGCTTTCCTCTCTCTTCCTGCTCCCTTGACCTGGTCCGGCCCGAATTCATCAGCAAGGTCCCTCACATGGCCCAGCCTAGCGCTTTGATTCCGACTCTTCGGTTTTGACACAGCCATCTTGGCTCATCCGCATTCCAAGCATTGCCTGGAATTTCATCATCCACCCAGGCTGAATGACAGGGGAAGGAGAATAGACGGTGGGGGAAGAGACGAGGCAGTGATTGACAGCTGTACCACTTTGAATTAGACGGTTCTGGAGTTGAGCGTGGATTTAAATTAACTTTTTATCTTGGGAGAGAGACAACAGACTCAAAACAGCTGCTGCGTCAGGATTGGGGAAGGGGAAAGTATGATAGACTCGGTTGGAGGTGGGGGATTTGTTAAAAGGAACTTGAGCTTCATGCGTGTTGTTTTAATTGTGTTGAAAGAATGCGTTGGTACATTATTTGTCAAGTTTGACTTCATCAATCGCAAATTTACTTTTTACCTGTTTAGAAACAAAAGACAGTTTTTTTGAAAAAGAGAAAATTGACAAAAGGCAAGCTACCTACCATAGTAGTTAAATTTTGGCTTTGTGTCCAAAAAATAATGCATTGTCTGATCTTATGTGCCCATGTGTTTGACTGGGCACTGGACCGTGTACCACGTCTTGCCCTCCTTTGGGCCTCTCGTGTTTATCTCAGTCACTGGCATGTACTTGGCCTTCAAGAACTGTCTGTTGAGCCAAACTTAAAGGAAGCCATCTGGCTACCCTGAGTCTGGCAGAGGAATATGACCCAGAGTGGAGAGTGAGGAAGGAACGATTGGGCTAAAGAGAAATCAGAGGGAATGACTCTGCCCTCTGATGCCTCTTCTGTCTGCAAATGAACAGCAAAGTGATGGGAGGGGCATTGGGGCTCTGCTCATCTTCTGCCCCCTGGGGCTCCCCTTCACCTCGCCCCTCTGTGATTGCAGGGAGCTCATCGGGAAAGAATCGCCTTCCAAGTCTCCCAGCCTAAATGCTGGAAAAGAAGAAATGCTGCCAGCCATGAAGGAAATGTTCCAACTCTTCAACTTGACACGTTCTGACAAACTGCATGTGAGTTGTGAATTGCTCCAAAGTGTACCCAGATTGGGGGTGGGGGGGCAGCCGCTCCCTCCCCTGAAGCCGCCGTTTCTCTCCATTTGCTGTCGCAGATGCCAACACAGTTCTTGTTGCATTAATTTGGCTGGGGTATGTGAGAAAATGGCAGTAGCATTCATTAAAAAATAAGATGCCACCCAAGAGCCTACCTCTTCTCTAAGCATCTTCCTTATTCCTTTCTTCTCAACCTACGGCTGACACTCTGTAGGTGTTAGGGAGGGAATATCATGGTTTTTGGTAGAAATATGGAAGACAGATGAGAAATAAAGATGTTGTAGTTAGAGAAGGGGCTCCAGATAGGATGAAAAGTAACAATCTTAAAGGCTTCTGTAAGGAGGATCTTGAAAGAGAATAGTAAAGAATCAAGGAGAAATAATTAGGTTCCTAAAGTTAGGATGACAATGGAGGGAATGGGAGAAAGTGCTATGTGTTGGTATCTTTTTCTTAATAAGAAGAAATATTGCAGATCTCCGGGAAAAGGAACCAGGGCTCCTTGGAGACAGAGCTGCCTAGGTCTTGGCAGGGAATATACAAGATGAACCTAGAGGGTCTTATAGAACTTGAAGGTAAGGAGATGTTCAAAAACAAATCAATGCAACAACAACAATATAAAAAAACCCAACAGGGGTCTGTCAAAAAGGCATAGAAGCCTACTGAGAGAGCTTCCAGTGGACACAACACAATCTGTGCAAGAGATTCAAATAATGAAGTATTGGATTACAGCCCAAAGTATGAAATGAATCTCCAAGACTCCGTACTGATATAAATAAATGATCGAAGAAGCAAATAAGTACGGGAAAGTAGACACATCTCCTGTCCAGAAGACTTCCAAATAATTTATGCAGATTCTCCCCCTTCAGTAAAGTGGAGTATGACTCTCCACTCCTTAAGAGTTTCTTCAAAACAGTACAGTATGGAAAAAGAGAGAAAAAAATTAACTTTACAATGGAGAAACCTGATGCACTCTAACTCAGTAAGGATGATCATGTACCTTTGACAGGAAGTGATGAGAAAGGCACTCTAACCCCATGGTCTTCTTCCCCAAAATGCATTTAACTACAAGTATAAGCCTGAGAAAACCATCAGACAAACCAGATTGAAGGATATTTCACCAAATACCTACCCAGTCTTCCTTAAAACTGTCATGGTCCTCAAAAGCGAGGAAAGTGTAAGAAACTGCCACAGTCAAGAGGAGCTAAGGATGTGTGCTAATTAGAGGTAACCTGGAATCCTGGATGGGATCTTGGGACAGAAAAAGGATGTTTGGTGAAAACTAAGACAATCTAAATAATATACGGACTTTAGTCAATATTAATGTATGAAATATTGGCTCATTAGCTGTGACAAATGTACTATAGGAATGTTAACAATAGGGTAAACCAGGTGTGGAGTATGGGGAGGTTCTCTGAAATATCTTTGCAATCTTCCTATAAATCTAAAAGGTTTATTTTTTTTCTTTATTTCTAAAGGTGGTACCGGGGACTGAACCCAGGGCCTCACACATGGACCTCGTACATGTGAAACAGGTGCTCAACCACTGAGCTTCATCTGCTCCCCAATGAAAGAATGTTTTGTTTTGTTTTTCTGTTTGTATTTTAGCAGTACCAAGAATCGAACCTGGGAGTCTGGGGAGAAGGAGGCCCACTGATACCAGGAAGGAATGTATTGGTGTGTACTCTACCCAAATAGGATATGTATAGTTCATATTATGCCTATTCTAAAAACAAAGCTAGGTTATTGAGCTTCCCTAGCAATTCAAACGTCTACCATGTTTTTCTTGCACAAAAAGTAACTTGTGCTACAGTATTTAATTTTCTCCATAAGAAGGTGGCTCATAGCTTCACTGATTGATATCATATAATGTGCTGAAAATAGCATGGATTTTAGACTCAACCAAATGCCTCTGCTTTGAGAGCCCAACTTGTTCATGGGGTGTGGGGGGGATTGAGTAAGAATCTTAAACTCTTTGAATTTCAGTTTCTTAGTCTGTAAAATGAAGGTAGTTGTGGTGGTTCAGAGATGTATTTACCCCAGAAAAACATGTTTTTAATTTAATCCATTCCTGTGGGTGTGAATCCACTGTAAGTAGGGTCTTTTGATGAGGTTAATTCAGTAACAGGATGGCCCACCTCAATCAGGAGGGGCCTTAATCCTAATATTGGAGCCCTTTATTAGTGGAATGAAATTCAGACAGAGAGAACAGCCAGAAGCTGAAATCTATGGAACCCAGATGAGAAAGGAGACATCAGCAGAGGCTGCCATGTACATTGCCATGTGACTGAAGATCTAGGGACCAAGGATCTCAGGCAGGCAGCTGCATAGCACCAGTCTTTAAGAAGAAAGCATGAGCCTGATTATGCCTTGATTTGGACTTTTTATTAGCCTTAAAACCATGAGCTACTCAATTGGAAGCAGAGTGGGCATCCCCATCCCCAAATCCTCAAGACTGAGGAGTTAACAAACAAGAGGGAAATGCAACTATGGACTAAAATAGACATTATTATTCCAACAATGAAGATCTTGTAACATTTATATGAAGGCAGTGGTCACCAGAGATCTGAAGGGAGGGAGAGAGAAGAATAGGTATAACATGGGGCATTTTTGGGACATTGGAATTATTCTGCATGACATTGCAATGACAGATACAGGCCATTATACATTTTGTCGAACCTATAAAATTGTGTGGTGCCAAGTGTAAAGCATAATGTAACCTATAGGCCATGGTTAGTAGCAATGCTTCAATATGTGCTCACCAATTTTAACAAATGTACCACACTAATGAAAGATGTTGTTAATGGGGATAAGTGTGGGAGGAGGGAAGAAGTGGAGTATATGGGAATTCCCTATATTTTTGATCTAAAGCTCCTTTAAAATGTAATCTAAAGCTCCTTTAAAATAAATTAAAAAATAAAAAACAAAACCCTAGCTAATACATTCCCATTGTTTAAGCCAGCCCATTGCACATTTAAGGTATTACTTACCTTAAAGTTCCTGAATTCTATCCTTAAGAAACTTGGACCTGGACTCAGCCAAAGCTTGGGACCCTTTTCTCCCTGTTGGTGGAAGCTGGTAAAACTCTAGGGACCTGGAAGACCATATTTCTCATTCCATGAAGAATGCCCATCTCTAGTGAGTAAGAACCAAGTCAATAGAGGGAAAAAGTTATGTGAGCTGGAAGGTGCCCCTGGTCTTTGAGTCAGAGATTCCAATTGTTTCTGATGCCCTGCTACACCCCCTTTCTTCCCACGACAGGCTTATTCATTGATTCTTTGGAATCTGTAAGCTGTAAGCCAATAAACTCCATTCCTGCTTCAACTAGCCAGAATAGGGTATCTACTGCTTGCAACCAGTAAAGGTTGTCTACATTATGAAGCTGGGTCAGACAAAAAGAAAGACCTCACAGCTGCCATCAGACTCCAGAAGCTTTACAAGCACCTTGACAGCCATGTCGAAAGTATTAAAAAAAAAATTATAATGACCACAAGCTGCATTTTTTAAAAATTTAAAACTGTTCTAAATGCCTACAATTTCAGTTAGTCTCCTTTAGAAATGAAAGCAATATTTTTAGCTATCCAATTTATTTGTTCTAGCCTTGTTGACAGAATAGGACAACTGAGCCATAGAAGGAAAAAAGCAAATTTGGGGAAGGATTCTTGAAGTTGACATACGTATTATTCAAAATCATTTTTCATAAGCCTGCATCTCCCAGGCTGTAACCTACAAAACATGTTTTCTTTTCCTGACATTCATAAGATTAAGGTTTGCTTTTTAATGCTGAGTTAATAAACCTATTTTCATTTAATCACATAGGATTGTAAAGGTCTTTTTCCTAATAAAGGCAGTTCTTATCAATTAGAAGCCTCCCTCAGTATCACATTTTGTCTCTACCTTTTTTCTGTGTGGTCCTTTATTTCCTAATCAAAATCACAACTTCTAAATTAAGTGAGGACAGGATTTTGTTTTCTCAAACCCATTGAATGTGTGAGCAAATCAGAAGCAAGCCAGAAAGGCTGTCAGCTCTTTATTTGTTGTGTTAACCAATTAAAAGGTGTTACTCCCTTGATAATAAAGTGTGACCTTGTCCCACAGGAAATGCACTCCACCTCTCTCAGTCTGGCTCACTGCTTAACTTCCAGGCAGGATCACGCTGCTTTCAGATGCCAAATCATCTGGGGCTCCTGCATAGGTCAAAGGCCTTCTTCGTAGGAGAGCAGATATTGAAACATTCCTTCCTTTACTCCGAGCTCGCTGTCCCTAGTGCTAGTAACAAAGTTAGTGCCACACAGAGCTAATTTCAGGAACCTCTTACATCAGTTTTATTCACAGGGCAGCCATCCAAAAAAGGGCAAGAGATCAGGCTGCATCTTCAGTAATGTTTACACACCCGAAGGGAAGAGTGGGGTCAAGATAGAAAGTGTGAAGCCAGACTATATTATTATATCTGTCCAAACATCTAGATAACTGATTTAATAACCTGGATATCTGCCACAAATGCTTCCCTTCACAAAGCTAATGAGTAATTCTGTAAGACTTTAATATCCTAGAGAACAACATACCACGTCTCTAAAATAACGCATCCCTTGCTGCCAGAACTGGTTTGGTTTGACTTTTGATCCATTCCTTATGCTTTTATGTAACTGAGAGATTTGGCAGAATAAGAAAAACTAACAGTTTTATTGAACTTTTGAGTTTCCCCAATACTTTAACAATCTCTATCTCATTTGATCTTCACAGCTGTGCTGTGAACAGCCAATATGATCATCTCTATATTACCACAAAGGAAGTGGAGTGATGGGATTCTTTGAAATAGTCTAAACTAGTAAAAAGTAGCCTCAGAACTGAACTCAGGTCTTCTGAATCAAATCCTCAGGGTTTTCATCCTATACTAATTTTTTTTTTCTTTTTTGTTTTGGTGGGGGCGTCAGAATTCATTTTGCCACCTAATGAAATGTCCCCTAAAAATTGCATGCACACACACGTACACCATTTTGCTTATCATTTCAAAGGGTTGACATCACCACCAGGTTAAGAAGCACTGTCCTACACTGCATAATCTCTATAAAGGTGAGAGAGCAAGAAATAAGGAAATTCTGAAAGGGGACACTAAGCCCTTAGAAGAGGAGAATTAAGATCAAATTCCTGTGTTCCTTTGCCAAGTTTTCTGTCTTCTCCTGGAATATATTATTTCTCAGAGGGAACGGCATATCCTGAAATTAAATGTGCTAAAAAATACCCTGGAGGGATATATGCAAAAATGGGAACATCTAGATGAAGACAATCCCAAGAGAATATAGAACTCTTTCAGTTCTATATTCTTTCAATGGGAGCTCTTGCTCCCATTAAAATGAAAAGTAAATGCTCCCAGTAAAATGAAAGGGAATAAAAGTAATGGTCAATCAGATGTTTTCAGTGATGGAGAGAGTGCCACCAGCACCATTCAGAGGTTTCTGGAGTTCAGAACAGTGGAGTGCAATGGAAGGATATGGAGGGAATTGAGTGTGGCCAACCAAATGGGTTGACGGAGGTCAAGTGGCAATGACTCTCCTCACATGTGGCCTGGTGGGATTTGTCCCACTTATCAGTGGCACATCTAGCTATTTCCACCTACAAACCCTGGAAAGGCCATGCTCTGGAATAAATATCTGTCCATGTTGAAAGCTGGTCAGTGGTTTCTCAGCCTGGGTCCCCGTCACTGTGGCTGGGGACCCACTGCCTTGCCCTGCCTGTCAGTGCTTGTGGACGTCCTTATTCCCAATGGCTGTATGGACATTTGAACCATCACCTTCCCCTCTTCTGGAGTCTTCCAGATCTTTCTGATTGGATTCCCTGCCTTGCCTTGACCTCATTCTCCAGTGTAACCTGCCTGGGCTAACCGCCCAATTCTAAGCAAATCCTCTCTTCATTTTCCTTGTGAGATTTCACATTCTGAGCATTCCAGGTCTCAGGACTCTCCCTGTCCTTTGTTCTGCCATTGTCCATAACCCCGGGGGTCCTCAGTCTCCACATCAGACCACTGTGACTTCCCTGCACTCCCTGCTGTCCACTTCCTGGAAGGTAACTCCTTCTGGCAGAGGATTTGGAGGGAGTTCATCTGCGCTCACAAGTTTGGACTTCTAGGAGGTGGGGTCTGGGAATGACTAGGAGGGTAAAATGAACAGGCAGCTTTAGGCACAGAACTAGGATTTGCTAAATAAATTCGAAAAGCAGACCCTCAAGCAAAGATCTTGGGTTCCTTGGCTTACGCTCTCCAGAATAGTAACTAACAAAATTGGTCTTTGGTCTTTTTTCAAGTCAGTTACCTCAGCTATTTTAGTGATGGCATTTGTCTATTTGGTGATTCACCCTTAGCTTGGCATTCAACCAACAGATGGTCCATCTAGATAGTGTCTATATCCTGACACAGAATCAAGAATTGCTGTTTATTCATTTGGCTGGATTAATGACCAATTTGTGCCCAGTCAATTGGATTAGATCAGGGGGTTGGAGCCAATTAGTCAACTTGGTTGTTGTTCTTTGTTCTTTTTTTTTTCTTTTTAAAGGGAAATAAAAAGGCACACAGATTACGTTTTGGTGTTTTGTTTTCTTTTTATCACGTGTACTTATTCTACTGAAGCTATCACCATCTATGGAGTGTTTAATCTCATGGAGGTTATAAACAGAAATCAAGGTGACCCTGATGACAATAGAAACAAAAGGTACAACCTAAATGTGGGAAAAACAGAGGGGTGCAAAATAGTTTATACTGACAGAGAACACTGGTTGGTGGGAAACTTATGCCAAAAAAATATCACATCTGTGTGGAATGCACTCATAGCAGGCTTCCTATTTTTATAGGGAAACATATTTTTGTAGGTTAATTCACTGTAGTTTGAATAAAATATCAATAAATTCCATCCAAAGAGAAAATGTGAGATTGATGCACAGAATCTGCATATGAAGGCCTGGGAGTGTCTGTCTGATGATTATCTTTGGCATTCCTTTGGCAAGCTCTTCATTAACATTTTTCTTGGGCAAAGCACCCCCAGCTTGCTTCTCTCCTAGCTGTAAATCAGTGACGTCTTTCAGTAAAAAGCACATAATAACCAATGATACTGATGTCTCTTCTCATCTCAACCTCTTCCTTTCATAAATGTTTCAATTTTGTGGGCAATAAAGCTGCAGAGTAGAACAGAATTCTAAAACCATATCCATAGAAAATAGTAGAACTATCCTTGAACCATTCTGTCTGCTCCTTCTCACTGACCTGATAGATAACTAGGATTCATTTCTTGTACCACTTCCAACTACTCTTGATGTCTGCTGGCTATTGGGAGCTTAGTGTCAGAGGACTTTCTGAAGCTACGACTTTTCAGCAGTAAAAAGTTCCATAATTGATTAGTGATGTCTGCCATTGGCTCAGGAGGAGGGAGGTATAACATGTGGCATGGTTATCCCTCTTCTAGTCACAAGGAGGGACTATATGCAACGTTCTGTTGAGAAAATAACATTCCAATAACATTCTGCAGAATCAGCTAAATATGTCAATTGACAATGGCTCAGTATAACACATAACTAAACTGAGCTGTTTTGTGACTCAGTGCATGTTTAGGGATGCAGAACTGCATTAAATTTGGGGGAAAGGAAACCCTTTGATCACTGGGTGCTGTAATCTGAGACTATTCTTAAAGGAGCTGTGGTAGATTGAATTACGTATGCCAATTTAGACATGTTCTTAATCTTAGTTCACATTCCGACGTGCCTGCGGTGAATCCGTTTTAAATAGGACCTCTTGAAGATAGTATTTTTAGTTCAGGTGTGGCCAGCTGAATGAGGTTGGGTCTGAAGCTGGATTAGTGGTGGCCTTACAAAGAGAAAGAAACCAGAAGCCCGTGTGAGAGAAAGCCATGGGGAGGAGCTGGAAGCAGGAAGTCAACGGAACCCGGAGAGAAAGGAGAGGCCGTAGCCATGTGATGGGAAACAACGATAAAGCCCAGGACCCCCAAGGGGTTTGCAGTCAGCATCAGAAGGTGACAGACTTTGGGAAGAAAGCATTGACTTGCTGGTTCCTAGATTTGGACTTCTCCTAGCCCTGAAATTGTGAGCCAGTAAATTCCTGCTGTTTAAGCCAACCCTCCGTGTGCTATTTGTCATAGCAGCCTGGTAAATTGAGACCATAGCTAAAATAACTAGATTAATTCTAATCAGTAGAGATCTACATTGTAAAGTTAAAAATGAAAAAGTGCATGCACACTCACCTGCCATTGCTAATAACATTGCATCAAACGTGAAGGAAACCACCCCCAGATTACTACAATAGGAAAGCAGCCCCTTGAGGATGGCTGCTTCACAATTAAGTTGTTAAGACCCGAGTTTTCATATGGTCTCACACACTAGATCTTTTCATTTTGCCTCCAGAATGTCACCAGAGGTAGGCTGAATCTGCCCAGGCATCCTCCTGGTAATGTAGACCATTGACTAATTGAAACACTCGACATCTTAAGAAGCTGCTGAGCATTAGAAAGGAAGAAAAAAAAAACATTACTGAAGTCCTCTCTCAGAGGTACTTTTTCCTCCCAATCTCTGGTGTAAGGTCGTAAGTAGGATTCCAGATTGTAAATCAGAAAGCATATTTTATCAATGTTTGTGTTTTGGGGTCCTCATAATGCTAGCACAGAGTTAAATATTTATTGGATGCTTGATTGACAGAATAAATAATGAAGAATGAATGTATGAGTGTAGAGATGAATTAACTCTAGGTCAGGCTAGTCATAGAGATAATTTGAGGTCATTCTTGCCTTCGTTTGCCTGGCTGGGAAGCTATAGGCTTAGAAGAGTCCAGAGGATACAAATTCCTGTGCACTCAGCCAATTCTGAAATGCCACAATCCCAGTGTTCTAATTATGCACGGATGCAAATTTCCTGTAGCTCCATCTCTAGGTGGGGGATGCCAGGGAAAGACATTCTCTTTTCTGTGCTTCCTATTTGGAATCTCACTTGGTTCACTCGAGTGATTGCTTTGTGTCTAGAAAAGGGAGTGAAAGAGAATACTCCTGACCAGTATGACCTAAAGTAGCATTTCCTACCATGTCTCTGGTAAGGGAGAGTGGCAACCATGGCCTCTCCTTTCTTCTTCATTTACATAGACATCTGCATAATGTTTTGTACCCACCACATTACCTTTCCATCAAACAGGTAACCAAAAATCGATTCACACATCTTTGTGGCCTGAAGCTGCTCCTAATAGATGTCTGTTTGGAGTCTTGTTGTTTGAGTTCTCGACTGCTTTGCAACAATCCACCATGGCACTCAGTGGCTTAAAATGCCTAAAACAATAATGAGCTACCAACTCTCAGGATTCTGGAAGTTGACTGGGGCTCAGCTGAACGGTTCTTCTCCTGGTCTTGCCTGATCTAATCCCGTGCTGCACCCAGCTGGGAGCTCGTTGGGAACAGAATGCCCCAGGTGGCCTCCCATCTTTCCTCTCTGTACCTGGCCTCTCTTCATTCAGCCTCATGCATGGTGGCTGGATTCAAGAATGTAAAAATGGAGGCTGTGAAGCCCCTTATGGCCTGGACCTGGAGCTGGCACAGAATCACTTCTTCCACATTCTACTAGTCAAAGCTCACAACATCAGCCAAATGCAGAAGGAGGGCAAACAGCCTTCACCTCTTGGCAGGAGTGGCACAAAATCCATGGCCATCATGAGTCCTTCACAAGGGTGCTGCCTGGTACCCTACCCCTGTCTATGCCTGCAGCCTTCTTAGAGCTGCTTGCCCCCATGTCTTACAGCTAGTTCCACTGGAACCGAGACAGAAAGCAGAGCAGCAGCTTAGGCTATCCCACTCTTAATAGATGGGATGTATAATTAAGAACTGGCCCCGTGTTGCTCCTCAAGTCACCCTGGCTGGCTGTCACATAAAGGAAGCTCTCCATGCCTCTCCTGACATGGTCTCAGTTGGCCAAGCACTTTGACCAGGGCTACTGCCTAAGTTCCTGCTTTTCAGCTCTCCGTCATCACATCACCAGTATTCCATGCCGCTACCACAATTGGGACCCTGCTCTAAACTGTACCTGGTGGTAGAGGCTAGCTGCCTTCCCCCATCAGTCTGTTCTGCTGATTCTTGCCTAGTTTTCCCATTTTTGTCTGTCTATGGTGTTCTGTCTGTCTGAACAGACATTGCATTCCTGAAAATTTCCCAAACTGATTGAGACTGATGTGCCCCTAAAATGCTGTATCTGGTGAACCTGGCTGTGACTTTGGAACAAACTTTAAAAAAACAACAACAACAGTCATTTTACCCCTGGACTTGTCCTAACTTGGTGTGGTTTTTCATTCCAGGAACAAATTCACCTATATCTGTACCTTCTACCAGCTGCTTCCAGTCAACTAGAGGGTCCTCAGCTTAAATCTTATGTTTAGAGTCACCTTGTTTATACCAGTTGTGAATGGGTCACCTGTGATATCCACTGCATGCTGATCTGTCCTGCTTCTTCCATCCCCAGTTCTCAGGCTTTACCTGCCATGAAAAAGAGCAGGGGACATGCAATAGACTTCAGAGGAGGACAAAACCACTTCTTCCAATCTGAATGCTTTGATCATGCTGATCAACCATGAAGTTGATCATATCTGTTTTGGTGGCAGATAGAAAACCCAGTGCAAAGAAACTTAAGTAAGAGTATATTGGCTTAGGTAACAGAAAAGTAGTGTGGGCTGGATTAGGCTGAAGCTAGAGTCAAGGTTCACATGGTGCCCAGCGGGACAGTGTTTCTCTCCATCTGTTGGCTCAGCCAAGTACCACACTGACTCCTTTCTCAGGCTTCCTGTGGGGGCCCCAGCAGCCCTGGGATCTCCCTTTGCAGGGCAAAATGACTGCCATAGCACCACACTTACCTCCACCCAGGGGAAAGAGTGAGCATCCCACTCATTCCTACCCAAGAAAGACCTGTGTTTAGTCTGACTTGACGTGCTTCAGATCCAGGCATTTTCAGACTGAGTCTCCAGATTAAAGAGTTAAGATGTATAGTTTGGCTTAAATCTGGGCCACATGGAGCTCTACACAGAACACCTGAACTCAGATTAAGTGGAGGGTAAATCCCTGAATAAACATCAGGGACAGTGGCTGGAAGAAAGGGGAAAGAATGTTGGGAGCCAAGTGATAAATGCCTACTATGTTGAAAGAAATAACATACTGGATGGCAAGTTCCAAAAACACTTCCAAGGTTGGAATAAAGTTCTCAAACTTGCAAAATAAACTAAAATATGTATGAATAATTTCACATAGATCTGAAAAGTCATCCTAACTGGCACAGGTGTGAAAAAGCCTCTAGTCAACTAGAAGCTCAGTGTGAACCAATAAATGGATTTGACTTTGTAATTATTACAACTATCTAATAATGGAATTGAAGGTCTATCGAGATAGTTTTACTTGTCACTTGATATTTCAAAGCAACAGTTACATGACCACGTACAGATTGTATTTGAGGATTGTAGTCTCATTCATTCATTCATTCATTCATTCAACAAATATTTACTGAAAGCCTATGGTGCAGGCTGAGATCTTCAGAAGCAGATGCCGAGACAAAGTTTGGGATGTAAGCTATTTATTTGGGATCCACGTCTGTGGATGTGGGGAAGGAAGCAGGAATAGGTAGAAGGAGGAGTCAACAAACTGCAATGCAGGCCCATGAAACCCTCAGCCACAGGGAGCTCTGCAACCTGGGAGAAACATGGCCTGCCAGAGTTCCTGCATTGGGCTGGAAGGGCTGGACATCATGCTCATACCTTGAGCAGTCACGGTATGGGCTGTCCCAGGAAGACTGTGTTCTCATGGGAGACCATCGCCTACAGTTGAGGCAGACCATGAAGGAACTGACAGCTGGAGACAATGAACTCTGTGTGCACCACAGTCTACTATAAGCCAGGTTCTGTTTTAGGTATCGAGAATACAACAGTCAACAAAACAGATGATCAAATCTGAGCAAGAGCAGACATTCTAGGATAGAAAGGATGGAATTGAAATGTCTAAAAATACATAAAAGAGTGTCTCTCATGATCAATGTCATGATGGAAAAGGCATCATAATGGAGAGGGAGAGCATGATGGAAGAAGAGATGTTGGGTAGTGGTATGATGGTTGCACTGCTTTCATTAGGATGGTCCAGGGAAGCCTCTCTAATAAGGTGATGCTTACACAGAAATCTCAGGAAGTATGAAAAAGAACCCCGCATACATCTGGGGGGTGGGGGTTTCAGGCAGAAGCACAGTAAATGCAAAGGCTTTGAGGAAGAGCAAAGACACCAAAGTGGCTGGAGGGTGTGGAAGTGGCAAAGGATGAGCTTTGAAGGATGGCAGGGAACTAGATCATGGAGTGCTTTGGGGCCCAAGGTAAAGACTCATAGTAGGAAAAGACAATAGAGGGGGCTTACTAGAAACACTCCCTTCACTTAGCTCCCCATTTTACAGAGGAGAAAATGGAACTCCATGGAAGATATATGGTGAGTACAAAGTTGCATTGTTAAGTAGAAACCCTAGAAACCCTAGAATGGAGTCAGGAAATCCATGATGTACCTATTAGCATGCCTTTGGCTGCATGTAAGAAAAAACCCTGGATTCAAATGGGCTTCCACACAAGGAAAACTTATTATCTCCAATTACTGAAGCCCAGAGTCAGAGATCTCTGAGTATAGTTCCAAGAGTGGCTCAATAAGGTAAGTAAAGATCCAGGGTCTTTCCATCTTTCCACCTGCCACCCTTGGTATATCAGTCAGGATGGGCTAGGATATGCTGCAACAACACACTATGATTCTCGTGGCTTTAAAAAAGAAAGGTATAGTTTTTGCTTGTGCTGCTTGATTATTGGGCCTCTCTCATTGTTATCACATAAAGACCTGGGCCAACAAAATATTTCAGCATCTTGAACATTGCTGATCTCTATACCAGAAGAAAAAGAGAATGCTAAAGGGTCTCACACCATTCTGGCTGTGGAACAACGCACACCATTTCTGCTTCAAAACTCATTGACCAGAACCAGCCACTTTCCCCACCTACTCATAAATAGGCCAGGGAATGCATCTCTACTATATACTTGGGAGGCAGAGATACATAGGGAGCTAAATATTTAATGACAAACAAGTTGAAATATCAACTTCAACTAATGACTGGTAGCCTCCTTACCCCATGTCATAAAATGGCTGCAGCAGTTTCAGGCATTATATCCAGAGAAACAGCACTCAGAAAGGGGAAAGGAGCCATCACTCTTGTTAAGAGCAAGGAATTTTTCTCTAGATGCCTCCAACAGACTTCTGTCACTCAGTATTGGCCAGAACTGGATCATAACTCTATTCTTAACCAATCATGGGCAAGGAGAGTGGGGTCATGATGGTTGGCTCAGTTCAATCAGTATGAACCTTCAAAAACCAGGGAGAGGGTAACATTCCCCTAAAGTTCAAGGCTTCCTGAAGCTGATATAGGCATTGGAAAAGCTTATTCTTCTGTGGTAATTTTTAAGGAGTCAAATCCACAATGGAATGACACTTCAACACTGTCAATAACTCAGGTATTGAAAGTAGGAGAAAACAGAGAAATGGATGGTGGAAGGCATCCAACCTGGTCTACTACAAAGGGCAAGCCAGGAGGGCTGGAAGTGTCATGAAGAAAAATAGCAATCTGCAGTAAGGATTGCAATAAATAACCTCGAGATCCTATCCAATTCTGAGATATATTATTTTCCAAGAATTTGTTGATAATATCATTTATGAGCACAAAGGATCAGATCACAATTGTGTGTGTGGGTTTGAGGACCTACACCAATCACTCGTACTCAGTGCCTTATGATCAAAGCTTGTTAGAGTCCCACCTGAGGAAAATAGGTTTCTAACCACTGCTAGAAAGTTCCCAGATACAGAATCGGCAATTCTGGAATAATGGAGGTGAGCTGAAAGCTCAGGGAGGAAAATGGAAGGAATGGCTTAGAAATTGCAGATAGTATAAAGGTGAAGAATCTAGGGCTATTAGTCTTCAAACATGCTCTTGTGGACCCCTAATCTATGTGCCCATCTTATCCTCTTTCCTGCACTTGAAACTCTTGTGCTGGACAGCTCCACTTAGAGCTTCCAAGAGCACTTCAACATGACCATCAGTAGCTCCGTTCCAAACCCTCTCTTTTGACCAAGCGTAGAGTTCTCAACTATTGGGCACCAACTACCGGTTGCCTACTTCAGCCTTCATCATTTCTTACCTGGATTATCTGAACAGTTTCCAAATTTTTCTCTCCAGGTCCAGTGTTCCCTACATCTCTTGACTGAGAGATCCAGTGAACATGGGAATCTGAGAGTGTATCCCTCTTCCCCCCAACCCAACCCACGATTAAAATACACTGGTAGTTCCCCATCACAGGCAGAATAAATTCAAGTTGATTGGCAGGGGATACGATGCCCTCATGCCAGCCAAATTATATGGAAGGCTCCCACAGAGTTGATGCTAAACTGCTTGTATCTGCTGCTCACATGCCCATTCACCACTTCAGGTCTTCTTGGTTTTGATAAGGCGCTCTCTCCTGGAAGTACCTTTCTCCTGTTTGCTTTATTAATTCTCCATCAGTTTTCCAGTTTCTATGCAGGCATGGTTTGATCCAGAAAGCTGGATCAAAGCCGCCTTTAACGCCCAGCTTCCCCCCCTTCCCCACCCCCTGCACCAGGGGTAGGCTGGTTATTCTTAGATCACTCTGTGCCCACTTTTATCATGGAATTTAAGCGTGCTGCATGCACATTATGTCTGTGTCTCCAGTGGTCTCTCAGCTCCTCCTCCTTAAGGAAAGGGACTCTTATTCATCCATTAGTCCAGCACTTTCTCAGTGCCTGGCATGGAGCAGCCACTAAATAACTCGTTGAACAGAAAATTCTTAAGAGGGTGGCAGCTGAAATGAGGCTGAGGGGATGGGAAGGGCAGAGGAAGAAGCAGGGAATGGAGAAATAATAACCAGTGTGAGTTACCGGCGGAGTGGACGCATCTCCCATCCTAGAATCGGGATCTCCTTCTTTTTTCTGCTATGGAATCTGGGTTCCAGTTCCAATTTATTCATTCAGTAGTTCCCAGGAGAAGCGCGCTGCCTTTCCAGGATGGAGGTCCCTGGTTTGGGCCACACACGAATGGGACCAAATGGACAGTTTCAGGACAATTCTCTACAGCCCCCACTCTGACAACCTGCCCCCCTCCCCTTCCAAAGAAGGCGGGGCACGTGCACCCAAGACCGGAACAGGCAGTGCGCCCCTGTTTGTTCTCGTTTCTCCCACTTCTTCCACAGACCCCAAAGACACACACCAAAGGTAATGGCAACGATCCTCTCTGGGGGTGGCCTCGTGGATTTGAAAGTTGGACCGGGGCCCTTTTCCACACAACTACAAAGGAAAGCCCTCCCCTCACCCCCCTCTCCAGTCAGCTACAGCAGAGGGATTTCAAAGCTCATTCTCCAGAGGCTCCGCTATGCCGCTCCTCTAACTCATTTCCAAGCTCTGAAAAATACTCCCGGAAAGAGGGATCACTACGTGACAGCCAGCGCTGGCACTATCTTGCGCCCATGGGCGAGTGTGGGGTCGGGTGGGACGCGGGGGTCCAAGCGGAGGAGCATATGAGGGCTCAGCTCGCTGGTAGCGCAACAGCCTCAGACAAGCCATTTGACTTCTGGCCTCAGTTTAGGAACCCGTAGCAATGGGTTTGACCTCTTCCATCAGCTGCGAGCGTCGCCACCAGGGAGAAGCAAAGGCTTACAGAAACCCCAACTCCGGCTTTGGCAGCGCGCAGCCCCTGGCTCTGGTGGGGGGTGGGACCCGCCCGGGGGACCGGTGGGGGCAGTGGCAGGGAAGAGGGCCACCTTCTGAGGGGCCACTCTCGCCCTCTTCCAGGACCCCTCTTCGCCCGCCTGATTGGCCGTGTTGATTAACGGGGTGTGCCGGGCTCTGGTGACGCGGAGCTTCCAAGTGCCGCCAGGAGGGGAGAGAAGAGCGAGCCCCCGCCCCCCCGCCCCACTCTGGGCACCCAGGCGTGTAAACGTGGGCGGCGGGGAGCTGCTGCCCTCCCCTCGGCTCCCCTCCCCTCGCGGCGCTCCCGGGTGTGCGGGTGTGTGAGTGCGTGGCTCCCTCGCTCCCTCTCGCACACGCTCCGCCACTAGTGCAGGCGGCGAGCCGGCGGCTCTCGCTCGCTCGCAGGCTCCGGCCGCTGCGCTCCCGCCCGGCCGCCGCCACCTCTGCAGTCGCAGCAGGGCATGGTGAGTGAGTGAGGTCCAGTCGCCGCGCGCTCCCCCGGCTCGTCGCCGGACCCCAGCCGCAGCCGGCTCCGTCCCGGGGAGCCAGCCGGCGGCGGGAGCGCGCTGCGGGTCCCGTGGCCGGGCGGCGCCCGAGGGGCTGTCGTGCGCCCTCGGTGCCCGCGCGCAGGGCCGGCCGGGCCCCGTCTCGGGAGCGGTCTCGGCGCCCCCTCCCGGCCCCGAGCCCCTCTCCTCGAGGGCTGCGCGCTCCTTCCCCTCCCGCGGCTCGCCCCACCCCGTGACCGGCTCCCGTCTTGTCCCGCAGGACCCGCCCGGACGGGACCACGCCGCCGCCGCCGCCTCCCGGAGCCGCGCTCCGGGTCCTGCCTGAGCCGAACCGCTCGCGGGGCCGCTGCCGGCGGGGGATGGGGCTGCCCGGGAGGCGCGCGGGGCCCGCAGGGGGAGCGCGGAGCCGGCGCGCAGCGTGAGCAGCCCGAGCGACCCGGCCAGCCGGCCAGTGCGCACCGCCGCCCGCACCTCGATGGCGCCATCGCTCCAGCGCCGCTGACCGCCCCGCGCCGCCAGCCCGGCCCGCGCCGCCGCCTTCGGAGCCCGGCCGGCGGAGAGCGGCCGTGCCGCGGAAGCCTCCCCGCGCCCCCCGCCCGGCCCCGCCATGGCGCTGCGGTGCCTCCTGCTGCTGCTGCTGCTCTCGCTGGAGTCCCTGGACCTGCTGCTGCTGCCCGGCGCCCACGGCGCCCGCGGCCGCGTCGCCAACCGGACCCTGAGCGCCGGCGCCGCCGCCGTCGGGGGCCGGCGGCCGGGAGGCGCCCTGGCCCGGGGCGGCCGCGAGCTGAACGGCACAGCCCGGGCGCCCGGCGGCCCGGACGCGGGGAACCGGCGGGGACAGCCCGCGGCAGCTGTGGCGGCGGCGGCGCCCAGCGCGGCCGTCACCTACGAGACGTGCTGGGGCTACTACGACGTGAGCGGCCAGTACGACAAGGAGTTCGAGTGCAACAACAGCGAGAGCGGCTACCTGTACTGCTGCGGCACCTGCTACTACCGCTTCTGCTGCAAGAAGCGCCACGAGAAGCTGGACCAGCGCCAGTGCACCAACTACCAGAGCCCGGTGTGGGTCCAGACGCCGAGCACCAAGGTGGTGTCGCCGGGGCCCGAGAACAAGTACGACCCGGAGAAGGACAAGACCAACTTCACCGTCTACATCACCTGCGGGGTGATCGCCTTCGTCATCGTGGCCGGCGTCTTCGCCAAGGTCTCCTACGACAAGGCCCACCGCCCTCCGCGGGAGATGAACATCCACAGGTGAGCGCCGCCGCCGGGCGGCTGCGCCCCCTCCCCGGGCTTCCGGGGGTCTCCCGCCCCGTTTAGTGGTGCTTCTATTTTCTCCTCACTCCTCTTTCACCTCTTGACCCTCTCTTCTAAGTAAATACGCCCCCCCCCCTTTTTTTTTTTTTTTTTTGTACAATGCAGTGAACCAGAATCGCCTTCTTGTACCTTCTTCTGTAGTTTGTCAGAACCGGGAAGGCCTGCTTTTGAGGTCGGGGCATTTGCAAAGCAAAGTCAGTGCTGGTGGAGTCCATGGAGTTGCATTATAAGACTCTTGCAAATTCTGTCGACCTGGGTGGGGGGTGGTCCAGGATTCTGCCCACATGGCTTGTGGGCACTTTGGTGGAAGCTCCAATGGCCTTTGGTGTTCAGAGTCAAACAAAAGTATCATGGTGGATATAGGAAATGCACCAAAGTTGGAATCTTACTGGAAAGAGTGTCAAGTGATTTAGTGTAAGCTGGGATGTTTGTGTGTAAGTTAGTGGGTGGGTGTGCTGCAAGGGGTGGGGGCATAGAGAAGAAAAGATGAATCCGGGGGAAGAAGAAATAAGGTTTCCCCAGTCCATGTTGACCAAGCACAGATGGTGTCTCTTCATCATGTCCTGGCGAGTGGGAGGTTTGTCTTCCCTGCTGAGACTAGAGGACTTGTTCTTTGAAACCCCATAGGCAGAGCCTTTTGAGTTGACCCTTTTTGCCATGTCAGACCTGGTAGGGCACCTTTTGGTGCATGCCCTGGGGAGTGGGGGCTGCCTTCTCTCCAATGGCTCATGCCAGCAGCTTAAAATATGTTTTTTCCATAGCTCCAGCCTGACCTGGCTCAGTGAGCCCTCTGAGAAATCAAAGTGAGGAGAACACCCGGGACTCTCCTTACAACTGTAGGAATGATACTCCCAGGGGATGGAAAGTTAGCTCCACATCCAGTTCCCTCTTGGCTGATGGCTGGACATAGTTCCATGAGGGCCTCTCAGGGAACAAATCCTGCCCCCCCCCCCCGGAAATGGCTCCATTTCTGGCACAGGGTGTGGGCACTGCCTTAGTAACCATGACCCACCCACCCCATCCCCCAGGTCGGTCCTGCTTCTCATTTCTCTCAGCCAGCCCCCACCTTGAGCCAGACACCCTCAGCTCCTCCTAGCTCCCTGCTTATTATCTTTTTGGCCTGAAAACCTCCTTCTCCTGCTGCCGAAGAAATTAATCACCTTATACCTTGATGAAGAGAGAGAACGACATATGCAAATTTCTGGGCATGCTGAAAGAATAATGTGGGTGTTGAGAAAAGATGATACTCCCTGGCAGACTTTACTGAGGTGAATCCAGCAAGTGTGGGTATTTCAATGTGGACGAACTTGGGGGTTGGAATCGGGGTGCTTCCAGGAGACCCTTTTATGGCCCTCCCTTTCACCTCCCTTCCACCCATTCTTGTCTCCCAGGGCGTATTTTCACTCGCATCCCCTCCGTGCCTGGACTGGCTCTGGGCATGATGGAGGAATTGGGAGGAATGTTCTGTGATCAGTCTGGGCTCCCAGGTGCAGAGCGCAGGTGGGATAGTGAATGAAATAAGGGCAAGACACTTCCTCCTTTGGCTCTTGTCTAATGAACAGTTCTCTCTCGGCTCCCTTTGGAAGGCACAGCAGGAATTGGCTGGGGGAAGCGCCCTTCTGAGGCAGACGCCCTCGATCTTAGCACCCCCTCCACCTCCGCCTCAGAGCTGGAGGGCTGTTTCCTCCCCCCCTTCCCTTCTGGTTCTGGGGTCTCCTCAGACCTTCCACTCTGACTGTGTGGCCTCTTGCTGGTTGCGTCCCACAAATGTTTCTTTGGGTTTCTCTCCTTCCTGAGCCGGACGTCTCTAACACTCTTAGAGAAAGCTGCCCTCTGCCCTGCCCAGTGGCCTCATTCCGAGTTTATCCCTCGTTGCCTGGTGTGGTACTGAGAAGCGGCGTGCTTAGATGCTGGGAACAGGCATCTTTGGAGTCTAGCTTTGCCCCGTTTTATACTGCCTTGTGACCCCGGAGAGAGCACTGTCCCCCCTCTTGGCACACCCCCGTCCTACTTGGACGTTTGTAATGAAGGCGTGGGGAAGAGAGCTGTGGAGGGCAGAAGAATTTCAGCCCTCAGACCAGTATGTAAATGTGGGATTTTCTCCCTTGAGTTCCCCTCCTGATTTTATTCAGTTCACAGCACCTCTGCCAGCAGCTGCAGCCTTGCCTGATCGGGCCTTTGGAAAGCATCACATTAGTGTTGTTAGGTAGAGGTGGTGGAGGGGGGGGAGGATGGGGGTAGAGCCCGAGAGGTGCAACTAAGGCACTCCACGAGTGACCTTGGGCAGGTCAGGGAGACTGAATTTTCACTTCTGGGTAACTCAGGCCTGGCTGTACCCCATCTCGGCGTTTTCTCAGGACTCTCACGGCGTGTGAGCACATTGCCAGGAGATGGTGCACCTAGGTGTGCCACCACCGTCTTCTCACTGCTCACACCTCAGGGCATGTTGCTTGCCATTCCAGGGAGCTGTGTGTGTGTATTATCTTGTTGGGGAATTGAGGTAGGGGAAAGGAGGGGACAATGGATAAAATTCACACCCTAATGAGTTTCCCCAGGGAAAACAGGGGAGAAGGAGTGCACCCTCTTCAGAGGGCAACGGAGAAAGTAGGACATGCATCCAGTTAGGTATTCCTTGAAATAGTTCAGCCGAGACATTTACTTTTTTAAAAATACATTTTTATTTATTTCTAAAAGGTACAGAGATCACACAAAATGTTGCATTAAAAATATAGGAGCATCCCTTATGTTCCACTCCCTACACCCCCCACTTTTCCTACATCAACAACTTCTTTCATTAGTGTGGCACATTCACCTCATTTGATGAGCACGTTTTGGAGCCCTGCTACCCAGCATGGATTATCGTTTACACCGTAGTTTACACTCTCTCCCAGTCCCTTCGGTAGGTTTTGGCAGGATATATATATATAAGACAGTTGCTTTTGAAAAGGAAGGCAGAGCTTATTCCAGGGTGTAACGCTCCCTGTAGAAAGTGTGCAGGGCCTGAGTCTGAGAGAAGAGAACTAAGAGCCTCATTGGAAAGGGGCACACGGGGGAGGGGTCGAAGGGGCGTGAGGAAGGCTGCACACCAAGAGAGGCCCCCTGTCTCCACCTCAGTGTTCCTCTTCTTCCACCTCTGTACCCACCCTGCAGGGAAGATTTGGTCGTTTCCAGAAGTGATGAGACCTTGCCCTCCTGGTTCTCTGTGCAAAAGAAGTCTGTCAGGGAAATCATCGGTTCTCTGGCCCGAAGTCAGATTCCGTTAGCTGGCCCCCAGGAGAAGGAGGCAAGGTCCGCAGACGGAAAGATCTGTGCCTGGGATCCCGAGAGCCATAGGTGCCGGCTGCGCACCTTGCCCAGCCAGGGCTCCAGTTGCCACCCAATCTCTCCCTTAACTTTCCTCGGTTACAGCCTCGAGGCTGAAGCTCAAGCTCACTGATCTTGCATCCGCCAGTTTTAATGTTCCGTGAGTGCTTTCTGCAGGGCTTCTACGGGGCTCTTGATCTTTCCGAAGGACGTGAGCTCTGCCCAGCAAATGGCCTGGGACCAGCTCCTTTTGAGGCTAAATTCCTTACCAGATGTCTCACTTTCAAAACTGTTCCTCCCTTCTCACCCTGAGTTGCTTCATTAGTGTCTCCGAGATCAGAAGCATTCTAAAGGAGAAACTGTGCAGCTTATGGTTTGTTTTTTTTCCTTCAAATGGCCAATTAACAGATGGGTCTGGCAGCTCTGAGGGTGCTGTGGGTGCTCTTGGTGGGGTGAAAGCTGCCCTGCTCCTCCCCCGGCCTGCACAGGGATGGAGGGGCTAGACGAAGCGAGGCGGGAGGTAGGGCCGACATGCAGGAGGGAAACCCTGAGCCGATGCCAGTGTTCTCTGCTAGGAAAAGGGGTAACCCCCACAGCCACCAAAGGCTCTTTTGCCTGCGGGCCCTCCTCCTTATTTCTAGAGGAAATGAGACCTTTTCTCCCTCTCGACATGAATTCCAAGCCCAGAGAGCTCTAGTTTCTCCTCTCAGAACATGAAACTGTAGCAGTGGGACCACTTTGGTGGCTGATGTAGTGAGTTCTCTTTCAAGGTTCCTCGGCAATGAATTGTCAAATTGCCCCAGACACCCCAGTTTCGGAAGCATGGCGGGCTCGTTATAATGAATTCATCTAAAAGGAGAGTACATTTGTCTTTTACTTCAAGTATAGCTGGAAGGAAAGAAAAAAGCGTTTTGCCTTGGACTGAAGGTCTTAGCCTTCCATGTTCTCCTTTCTCTTTGAGTTAAAAAAAATACATGTGGGGAAAGTGTGGAAGAATTTGAGAAGGCTTATGGGGAGGGTTTAGGGGATGTGGGGAAGACAGGAAGGAGAAAAGGGGAGCAAAAGGAGGAATGGGGAGAAGTGGGCTGTTACTACTGATGTGACAACCAACCATCTTCTATGGGATGGATTTTGTCCTGCCTCCTGCAGACATTTGCATACTCTCATTCATTCAACAAATGAGCCCTGCTTGCCTCCCATGTTTCACACTATAAAACAGAAGTATATATATACTTATAAAGTATATATTATTTTTGGCACATGACTCCAGCAGTGTTCATTCTTTTTTTTTTTTTTAATAATTTTATGGAAGTGTGTCATTCATGCATGAACATGCACAAACAATAAAAGTCGTGAACTTACAAAACAGACAGCATGTCATCATACAGGGCTCCCATACATCTCCCCACCATCAACACCTCATATTGTTGTGAAACATTTGTTACAAACAATGAAAGAGCATCCTCAAAATATTACTACTTACTATAGCAATATCTTACATTTGGTGTATTTTCCCCCAACCACTCACTGATTGCAACCTGTATTAGTATTATATATTTGTTATAGTTCATGAGAGAACATTCTCATATTTGTTCTTTTAATAGTAAGGTTCATTCTTGAGTTAGCAGGTCAACCAGGCAAATATATTGCAAAAATCCCAGGATTTTGAAAATTCTCACTGGTCATGTTTTTCAATATCTTCATGTTCCTCTCCCACGGTGCCCCAAACTCACGAGTCATACATATTTGTTCTTCTTTCCCCGCCTACGTCGCTACTGCAAACTCAGAACACAATCATTGAGGGTGGGGGTGGGGCATCTACTGCTAAGATGCCTGGAATTACTGATAGTTCCAGGCTGCCAAGACACCGGTTGAGAAAAAGTCCAGGCCATTGTTTTCAACCTATTTTAATGAGAGATCAGATTGGCCATGCAGTCAATTCACATCATCTGGGCAGGAAGCAGTGGTTAAGACAGCTGAAAAAGTGAGCTGATTGAAAGAGGTTAATTCATTATTCCCAGACGGGCATGCCCATGGAGCTGGAATAGATGGAAATTACACCACTAGAAGCTTCATCTTGCCAGTTCCACTGTCTGATTTTTTCCAGGGCCAGAGAGGATTGCATTTAAATCTTAACTTTTGACTCCCTTTTCATAGTCAGTGAGAATCCCCACCCCGTGTTGGAACTAGCACCGGGTTATTGGCTATCCCGTACCACGGCCCTCCTCCTTCCCTCCCACCCTCCCTTATCCAGAGTCCCGCACAATCGATTTATTTTGAAAATGGTGGTGAGTTCAAGTTGCCATTTTGTTCTTGTGCCATGACTTTAGGTATCCTGCAGAATCACAAAATTGTCTTAATAGTTTGAAGTTATTGGTGTTTAAGGTATCTCGGGTTGTTGGTGGGGAGGGGATATATTAAAGTCTAGGCTAATTTCCTTTTTTAAGAATTGTAGTACCTTCTGTTGTGGTGGTGGTGTTTTATTAAATCTTTCCTCCATCTTTGGAAACTTCGATCCGTGACGTTTGCCACAGTCACGATTATGACTTCATGTCTCTAATGTGTTCTTTTGCAGCCACTGCAGGTGAGGAAGAGGGCTTGCTGAGAAGGTTGACAGGCCACCTTGGAGGGTCTCAGGCCCATGGTCTTGAGAGAATATATTTCGAAAACATTTGGGACAGATTCCTAGCTTTTTGTGGATATGTGTGTGTGGTGGTGGGGAGAGCATGTGAAAAAAAAAGTGTAGTAGCATGTATATAGCATAAAATGTGCACTCTTAACCATTTCAAGTATGTGATATATTAATTACATTCATAGTGTTTTGCAATCCAATTGCCAAAAGTTTTTCAGTGGAAGCTCTGTACCCATTAAATATCAACTCCCCATTGCTCCAACCACTGATAACCCCTAGTCTACTTTCTGTCTCTATGAATTTGTGTATTCTAGGTATTTTATATGGGTGGGTGGCATCGTGCGATATTTGTCCTTTTGTGTCTGGTTTAGTTCACTTAGCATGAAGTTTCATCCCTGTTGTAGCGTGTATCAGAACGTCATTCTTTTTATGACTGTGTAATATTCCACTGTATGGAATATACCACATTTTTGTTTATCCATTCATCTGCTGGTGGCATTTGGGCTGTTTCTGCCTTTTGGCTGTTGTGAGACTGCCGTGGACACTGTCTCTTTTCTTTTTCTTTTGTTTAAGTCTCTGCAAATAGAAACAAAATCTTCTGAAGAGGGGAGGGTCGCCCATTCTCTTATTTTGCCGTCTGTTGCAAAATCATAGGATTTTTATTGCCCTCAGGTAATTTAATCTAACTTTCTAATTTTATAAACGAGGAAACTGAAGTTCAGAGAAGTTAGACAACAAGGCCAAAGTCACAGAGCTGATTGAGTGAGTTAACTCGGACTAAGAGCCAGGATGCCTGCGTCCTGTACCAGCCCTTTTTTCATAGTACCATTTAGCCTGTCTTGTCCAATTAAAATCCATTCTGCTTTATGTTACCCACATTTTTCTCAGTTAGCCATCACCAAACAGCTTTCTTTTACTTGAAGCTGTGAGTGACAAGGAGCACAATCTTCTCCCTTCCCTTCCTCCCTTCCCTTTCTTTATCCCTTCCAAGTTCACAGTTTCCATTCTAACAGCATTTCTGCCCCCCTCCCCCAGTCCTTCTGCCATTTCTCTACACTCTGTGCTTAAAGGGCAATAGCCTGCTCTAATCAGCGTCATCCGTTAATAAGATCTGAGTAATGCAGACCATTGAAGAAGGAAACTACAGAAGAAGCCAGAGTTGTGAACCAGTGCAGTGGGTCGTGGAGCAAAACTGAGGGCAGGAATCTGTAATTAAGCCTCCGGGCTGCGAAGGCTTTTTCTGTCTCCCAGAGATGGGTGGGAATGCTGAGACCAATGTGGTGTGCTGCTGCGGTCCTTTGGGGGGTGCCGTGGTGATTTCAGAGTCGTCCTCCAGGGTGGCTCCCTGCAGAGATGAGTTCCCTCTGGGGAGCCGGGATGCTCGCTCACCACCGGTCGTGGGCCAGCGGTTTCCCAGCCCTGGGCCAAGATACCACAGAGCCCGGGCGGCCAGGGTGGGGCAGCCAGAGGAGGTGCAGGGAGGGCAGACGGTGCAGCTGGAAGTTCGGGTCTGATCATTCTGTGAAATGCAGTTGTGGGGGCTTTCCCTGCTCTTCGGAAAGAAGCGGAACAACCTTCTCCTAATGTGCTGTCCTGAGCAGTCCTTTCCGGAGGCTGAACACTGATTCTTTTCCGGAAAACGTTTCCGCAGGTCCTCTTTTGGAAAACTCTTTTTGGAGCCCATGGCATGTCATTTTGACTTTCCAGAATGGTAGCATATGTAATCCTCTTAGGGCAGATTTGATTCTTGTAAGTGGCGAGAAGCAGTGGGGCTGAGGTGGGGGAAGGAAGCTGGCGATGGGGTCGGGGTGTTCATCGGGAAGCAAGCATGGAGACCAGCCTTCCAGGGGGCCTGGCCACTGCCTCCAAAGGCAGGTACCCGAAGAGCAGCTTCCGTGACGAATGCCTGGCTCTCCTCCGAGCAGGGGACACTCCTGTCGAAGGATCACCGCTGGCCTTAACAGCCTCGTGCTGTATCAATGTAGCTGGGCAGGCGGTTGGGAAGTTGGTAGAGAGGGTCAAGAAAGGAGTTGAATATGCAGAAAGCATCTAAAATAACTGCCCAGGAAGGGTGAAAAAAAAAAAGAATGAGTGTCCCACATTTCTGCATGAGATCGTAGACAGATAGCTCCATTTAGATTCTACTTTGATCCGAGGGAAAAAGGACCCAGTTTCTTTGGGATGCATGCAGCAAGGCAAGGGGGTCAGGCACCAGCGTGTTCACCGTGCCCTCCCTCTCATCCGAGGACCATGTTTCAACAATTCCGATGGGCTCGCTGCTTGGGCCAGATGGCCCAATGAATGAAGGTGAAATGTTTCCAAGCCAAGAAATCCAAGGCTCCCCCGTGAGCAGGCGAAGGACCCCTGAGGTGCATTGTGGCACTCTCCCCGCAGATGCTGGCCTGGACTGATCAGAGGCGTGGAGAGAGGGTGCGTCAGGCTGTTTAAGGGCTGGTGACCAGGGGCCACCGGGCACAGCGTTGGAGCAGGTGGGCAAGTGGCTGCCATTGCTCCTGAAGGTGGGACGACATCCTTTTCATTCAGGAGTTAGGGCACAGAGAGGGCACTGGGAATTTATGCTCCCAGGCATGGGCTGGGGCAGAGCCTCTGGCCCTGCTGCTCCCTAAAATCACCCTTGGGCACTCTGGAGGAGTCAGTCCTGTCTGGAGGCTTGTGGAACCCTGCTCGCCCCTGATCCCGTGTCAGCAGGGCCGTTCCCGGGAGCTTGCACGGCCTCGTCACCTATGCAACCTCGGAAGGCCAGAGCTGGGGGGGACCTCGTATCTCAATTAGAGGAGGACTCAGAGGCTCACGGGAAGGTGATAAAGAGACACTCACAAGAGCAGCTGTTCTCAGGGGGTACTCTGTACCGGACACCGTGCTAAGTGCCCGGCATGCATTGTCTCACTGCGTCTCTCCCTCAGCCCTCTGACTTTAGGTACCCATTTTATAGGTAAGGCAATCAGCTTGGAGAGGTTTAGTAACTTGCCCAAACTCACACAGCTAAGTCGCAGGTCTGCATCTCCCTCTGATGTCTGGTTCCTAAATGTGAAGGGCTCGATGATGCTCAGATTACCTGAAAAAGCGAAGATCCCCCCACCCAGGAAGGGGATGGTCAGATAAATGACCTACCTTTCGGGGCACTAGTGACCCCCCTTTAGAGGGAATGTAGAGTGAAGATGCCCTGGGCAGGGAAAGGGCTTGGTTCAAGAACGGATTATAGGGGAGCAGATATAGCTCAAGAGGCTGAGCACCTGCTTCCCATGTATGAGGTCCCAGGTTTGATCCCCAGTACCTCCTAAAACAAACAAATGAAAATACCCACTCTCATTGGGGAGCGGATGTAGCTCAGTGGTTGAGCTGCTGCTTCCCCTGTGCGAGGTCCTGGGTTCAATCTCTGGTACCACCTAAAAAAAAAAACAATAAAAAAACCACAATAAAAAGCCGGATCATGTTGGCTGGATGGCGAAGGCAATACCATTGAGATGTAAATCCAAACAAAACCAAACAGAACATACTGATTCTAACTGGGAGGGAAAAAGAAAGCTTTACAGCATTTAAAGAACCCTAGACAATTCTGCATGAGTCATGAGTCATAGTCCCTCAAAGGAGTGAGGGGAGCTAGAGAACAAGGGGAGCTGGGGAAAAAGCCATTAGGGGGAGACGGGATGGACCACCGCTCCCCCCGGCTTAATTACTGAGATGTGCAGCTCACGACAGCTCCTTTATCCCAACGCCGCCCCTGCCCCATTTAAAACATCTGTGCATACAGTCCATGGCCTTTCAGCCAGCTCCTTTCTGCCTCCTTGCTCTCGTTTTATTCTTTCTCCCTTTCGCTTCACCCAGCCGGCTTCATTATTATCAGCTTATTCCCCGTGTTTCTCTGATTCTTGTCCGTTTTAGTGTCCTGGGTCCTATTCCGCCAAGACACTGAAGGGCAGGTAAAAAGGCAGAAAGCCTGGGCAATCTTTTTGGCCCCGTATTTGACTCCCGAGCAGCTAAGGGCCCTTGTGGGCTGCAAGCCGCAGTCATCCAGGGGCAGGCTGAGCTCCCAGCCAGGGGCACCGACCGTCTGCCTTGCATTGGGCGCCGAAGCCATTTCACCGGCCACCCCGGGTGCCATTCCTGCGCGGTGGTCCCAGCCCTCTCTCCCACCCCCAGCCCCCGCTCCTATGCACTCCCACGTAGAGGGGCAGGAGCTCCTTGGGTCCTCCTTCCCCAAAGCCCCCGTCCCCGTCTCCAGACCCCGGGAGGCTCTGGGTGGCCAGGGCGCTGGCCCTGTTCCCCGGGCCGGGGGAAGAGCCGCTGCTTTCGGCAGCCCTCGCACGCGCTCTCATTATTCCTTGCTGTTTTGGCATTTGGTCTGGTGTACTGTTCCCATTAGCTTCGGCATTAAAGTCTCATTACTTAGGACATCTGTCCTCGGGCCATATTCGTTGTTCCCTTAGCCAAATGGTCCCTTCTGGGAAGTGTGCTTGCCACCCAAACAGCCACTGCTTCCCTCTTCCTTGCGTCTTGCGGCTCCAGGCAGGGAGCAGTTGGAACCTGGAGAGAGGCTCGGTGGGGGTGGGGGGCGCCCGAGAGTGCATTCCTGAATCCATACTGCCCTTGTCTTTGGCAGTCTTAAGAGCTCCGGACATTCTCCCTCGGAGTCTGGCAGGGAGGGGGCAAAGCCCCCTAAAGTAGCAAAGAGGGGAGTTTGTGCTCCCCCAGCCCTGGATCAGGCTCACATTTCATCTCTAGCCTCAGA
This sequence comes from Dasypus novemcinctus, assembly GCF_030445035.2. Taxonomy (NCBI): domain Eukaryota; kingdom Metazoa; phylum Chordata; class Mammalia; order Cingulata; family Dasypodidae; genus Dasypus; species Dasypus novemcinctus. Next base: position 21,788,904 of record NC_080693.1, on the reverse strand, counting down.
GATGCTCAAGTTTGGGCAGGCTTTGAGGGTGAGGCTCCTGGGAATCCGCCTCCCCGGAATGACAGGGAATGAGGCACCCCCGCCCAGACATGTGGGGTTCCTCCAGAGCTTGGGGAAGGAGCTTCCTTCCAGGCTCCCTGGTGGACCAGGAGTTGGCCCTCTCTCCTTTTTTTCCTGCATCCTGAGCAATTTGCCTGAAGTTCCCCAGAAATAATGTCCCAGCAGTTTGGAAGAGTTACTCCTGCTCCAGGGAAAAACGCAGCTTTTATGCTCTCAGCTAATCCACAGCCAGCTTCTCACCCACCCCCATGCCAGCACTGCCTTCCCCCACCCCTCTAGCATTTGCAAAAAATCCAGGGTTTTAAGCAGAGGATCTGTTGATTCTCTCTCTTTTAAGTCACATCATTAAAATGTCTCTTCTGGTTCCTTTTGGTTTCTTTGACCCTTGTGTCTCCTTTCTCCATCTGTCTCCCTGTTGTTTCCTGCTCACTTCTGTTGCATGGTGTTCTCCTTCCCCTCTCCCTCCAGTTCTCCCTCTTGAACTTGTCCAGCTGTAACTTCATTAAGCCCCATCGATTCAGACTCCACTAATTCAAAAGTTATCCAAAATTGCACCTGGGCAAAGTTGCCTTTTCTTTTCTCTGTCTGATCAAAAGCTGTGATGAGCAGATTAATAGCTCAGACAAGACTGCAGAGATTGCATGGGGCACATGCAGCCTACAGGACAGCTGGTTTCGAAGCAGTCTCTTAGGTAGACAATTGACATGCTAATTCCAGATCATTCTTATCTAGTCAATGAAGTTGCTTTCCAAAGATCAATTTTTTTAAAAAACTGATTTGAAATTCTGCAGTGGCCTGGGAAGCAGTAAAAATGCATTGCTTTTAAAGTGCTTTATAATTTCCAGGTCTGTTTCATTGACTGGGATTAGCCTGGCCCCCATTTCTGCTGAATTGGTGATGCTTGACTGTAGGTAGCTTGGAATTCCCTTTTTTAAAATTCCCTCTGGGGGTGCCTGCTAATTTTTCCTCTACTTGTTCCCTTCCCTATCCCTTCCCTATCCCTTCTTTCTATCTTCCCTTCTTCCCTTTTTCCTTTCTTCCTTTCTTTCTTTTTCTTTGTTTTCTTTCTTTCTCTTTCTCTTCCCTCTCTTCCCTCCCTCCTTCCTTCCTCTCTTCCCTCTTCCTTCCTTTTCTTCCCTGTTTTTAGAATCCAGAAACTCTCCCTATTTCTGCTCTGAAACTTACATTATGAATCATGCTACAACCTCAGGACTCCCTCATCCCCCTCTTGCTGGAAGACCAGCTGGGCCCGAGAAGCTGGGGTCCTGGGGGTGAACTTTGCCCCAACTCTGGGGGCTAATAGGACATAGAGCTCTGCCTTTATTCTCATCGTCCTCCTGTCCCATAGCCTAAGGAGCCTGTTCCTAAGTCCCTGGCCTGGATGCCCACCACCATTTACAAGGCAGCATCGCAGCCGCTGTGGCACAGGACAGGATGTGCTTGGCAATGCCCCTTGCCCCTTATAGGAAAAGGACTTTAATGCCCTCCCCCTTTGACGCTAGAGGGATGTTAAGCAAAGCCCTCTTGCACTCACCTTTGCAGGCTACTGTCCGTATTTCCTGGGAGCTGAGTAGCTTCCAGGCCCAACTTCTGTCCCTTTCTGCTTCCATGACCTTGAGCCGGCCCCTCAGCCCGGCTGGCCTGCTACCCTGCCTGGGAGATGGGGGCTACTCCCTGGGAGAGGTGCATTCTTTTCTGGACCATTCTGATTGCAGCAGTTCCGGAAAGCAGAGCCCACTTCTGAACATACAAGTACACCAGCCCTGGGACGTGGGAGAAAATGCATTTTCCTTGCATGCCCCACTCACATTACAATGTTGTCTGCAAATGGTCTTCTGCAGATGCTCGTTTTTAACATCCTAAGTTCATAGAGTCACTTGATTGAAGGGAGGCCGTTTAGTGCCTCTCTCTCTGGAATAACCCAGAAGGAATATTCCAGACGTCAAGGCATCTCCTCTTTGATGATGTGTTTGAGGTCCCCTTCAACTTCTCCAGCTCCTGTAAATATCCCCAATTATGAGTCTGTTACTTGTGGGACATGGATTCAAATCTTTGCTCTTGTGTGGGGGTTGTCCACATGGAAATGAGGCTGTAATTATATAGGAAAACCCCCAGTGCACAGCCAAGAGCAACATGTGAATCTCAGGAATTCAGCCCCCAGCTGAAAATCTGAAGATTTCTTCTGGGAATTTGGCCAGTCTTGAGCCCTGGTCAGCAGCTCTGACTTGTGGCAGCTATTTATCTTCCTACTTTTTCAAGAGGATGGAGTGTTCGCCTGTTTTGTTCATGCCTCTCTCCCAGGGCCTAGAGCAGAGGAGATACTCAATAAATGTGGCTGAATGAATGAGTGAAAGTGCAGAGGATTTGGGGGGTTCTTTTTTGCAAACCCTACTTTCCAATGATTGCATTAGTGTGAAGGTACCTGAGCTTGGAAATGACAATAATGATGATTTTAAAGTAGGAAGGAAGGGAGAAAGGGAGAAAGGAAAATTGAAGGACGGAAAAGGCAGGAAGGGAGCAATAATTTTAAAATAATCGGATCTTTTGCAGAAAATATTGCTCTGGCCATTTTGATCCAATTACTCTTCTAAGCCTAATTTGAATCCTGATTTGGTTGCTCATGACGTGAAGCCTCTTCCTTTTCACCAGGCTTTCATCTCGCCATTTCCTTGCGTACGAGTAGATGCTCCATCAGCCATGGTCAGGTAGAAAGGAGCCAGCGGATGCTCTTTACACTTGGTTCTTGAAGTCCAAGTGTAGTGTTCAGTGAAAGTTGTTCTGTGACCATACATGATAACCGTCCTTAGGCTTGCCTGGAAAATCTGGAATGTGGGTGGCACCTGATGGGGTGATCCATGGCCATAGTCAGGCCTTGTGACCTTTCCGACCCCCAGGGCACTGCCAGCTGGTGCTACTGAGTCAACCCTCCAAGATGCCCCTCCTCCACCTGTATTCTAATGGGGGCCCAACAGACCAAGCCTTTGCAGATGTTGGGAGCTTGTGTTTGGATTTATTTACTAATCAAATATTTATACAGTGCTTACTAGGTGCCAGACACTGTTGTAAGTGCTTTACAAATATTAACTCATTTAATCTTCATAATAACCCTAAGAGGTTGGCATTATTTTTGGTCCTATTATTTTTGCTTTTTTTTTTTTAATCAACGAGGAGACAGAATCACAGGGCACTTAAGTAGTAGCTAATGATCGCTGGCTTGATTAGTGGCCGACATTCCAACCCAGGCACTTTGCCTCTAGAATTCCTGTTTTTGCCATTCAGCTCTGCTGCCTTCATTTCACCTCACCTGTAGATTCAGGGCTGTGCTCATTCAAATAAAGACAACAATCAGAAGCATGTCTGTATTCAAATGCAGGCATATTTATTAACTCATCTATCACCTGGATCACCATGTGGCTGTGCTATCCAATCTTGGTTGCATTTTTTGTTTGCCCAGTTCTAAATAGCTGCACTTGACACAGTGTGATCATTGATTGATTTTCAGGAAATAGTGCAAATATTTCCCCTAAATCTAGGACTGGTATTGATGCTACCCAATTTCCCAGGTCTGAGTCAATTCTCATATGATTTATGAAGTCAGGAGTGGCATGTGAGGAATGCTAGTTTTGAGAATGAATCAGGGCCCCCAGGGATGCCGGTTGCCACACACACATCCACTCGCCACTTACTTGGGGCTGTTCACCCAGCAGACAGCCCGGGCCAGGCCCCACTGGATGGAGCATCTTGCTCTGCTTGTCCCCGAAACAAAGCGGGCGGCCCTGCGTTCCCTTGCTGAGCAAGGCCCACGGTGCTCATTGGTCGTGATGAATTCCCATTGTGCTGGGGACAACTCAGACCTGCAGAACAGCTCAGTGCAGATGCTCAGACATTGTTAACACAACAAATGAGAGCCCCACAGCCATTCTGAGCCTCTTTGGATGGAGAGCGCAGTCTGGTGCACACACAAAGCCAGCAGCTGTGTTTTTCAAGTGGACTGTGAGAGAACCAGGAAGAGGGAGAACTAAATTAAGCCATTCTCCTGGATCCGTGTTTATTAAAAATATATTCATTTCCATCGTCCGGAGTGCATATTTTTGAGAATTAAAGCATCCAACTGTCCAGTAGCTGATCATGTGCAGGAGGTTAAAGAGGACATTGGCTGCCCCTAAGGTGTCAATGTCAAGTGAAAGCTCAGTTATCCAGAGCTGAAATAACCAAAACCCTTTCTTGAATTGGAATAGAGTGTCTGCATTCTACTTTTAATGAAAAGACCAAAGAAGCAGCTGTATCAGAGATTAACTTATAAAAAAACAAAAACAAAAAAACAAACCACAACGCTACTGTGATCTGCCCTGCCTTTTTGAGATATGAATAGTTCAGTTTCCTAGGCCTTCTACATTTTACTTAGTTTACTGAGTGAAGAGAACTAAAGATTGAACTTGAGGGACCTCTCAAGGAAGAACCTTGAATTCTGAAAAGAAAATAGATTCAGTACACTCTACTTAATTAGGCAGGTATGCTTTTAGAAAATTCTTCAAAAACAAGAGTATTCTCATTAGTCCTTAACCCGGGCAAGAACATTGACCAAAATAGCTTGTTCATGGATGAGTTCATCTACTTGGCCTGTGGAGATACCTATCCAATAGCATTGTTTCCTCCTGTTACCCCCAAAAAGGAGAACGGGAACGATTAGGGACCTAAACTATCCAGCTTTGCCTTTGTCCTGGCACAGGACAACTTACTGAATCGTAGCTGAGCTTGTTCTCTCCCTTCCATGGCGTTTATGTGGCGCAGACATTTGCAGACATGGTGGAGGTAGCATGCTGCTTTCCACGTGCTTCACTCCTGTGAGTAAGTGGCATTCTGGGGGGTCCACATGGCAGGTGCATTAATGGAGAGCAAAAAGCTGTGCCAGATGAACTCAATGTCCTTAGGTGCCCCGCTTAATTTGGGTGGAGATAAAGTTTTCTAAGTTCTTTGAGTTTCGTATTTGGTGCTCTGTTGGCAAGTTTGTTTTCAAACTTGGAAGCTCCATAAAGGCCTAGGGTTTGGTGGAGAAGTTTAGGGGCTACTGGGTAGAGGGGAAGGAGTGTTTGGAGCAGGGCTCTGGCTACTCAAGCCTCATCCAGAGTGGCCATCCAGTGTTGTAGACTGGTGTTCTACTCAAGATCTCATCTGACGGAAATTTGGCTACTAACACAACTGGGAAAGTTTCAAAGCTCTTAGGGTTAGGGATTGGGGGTTTGAGGGTTGGGGTTGGGGTTAGGGGTTAGGGTTAAGGTTATGATTAGGGTTAGGGGTTAAGAGTTGACATTAGAGGCTAGGATTAGGGCCACTACGGTGATGGAACTGGGCAATTGAGTGTCTTCTTAAGGATGGGGAGATTTTGCCACTAAACATAGAAAATTCTCTGAAATTGCTTGATCAGAGACCATAGCAGTGACATAGTAGCTGAAAGAAACAAATATTTGCTGGATGAGTGGATGGAGGGTTGGGGGGATGGATGCAAAATTCGAGGAAGCCCAGCATCTGTAGTTTAATCTACCTGTGTTTGAAGTCTGGATTCACCATTTACTGCATGCGTGACCTTGTGAAAGTTATCTAACTTCTCAGTCTTGGATTTTTCATCAGTAAAATGGGACTAGTGATAACATCAACTATATAAGGTTGATCTGAGGATTGTATGATATAATGCATGTCAGAGTTTAGCATGGTATCTGGCACATAGTGTTCACTCAGTAAGGAGCTTTCAGTTTTCCAAGGAGTCAAGAATATGAAGCAACATTATGAAGAGGTTTTTGTTTATTTTTCTATTGTAAAGGGAAATCACTTGTGTGATGGAGTTGGACTCAAATGTGACCTCGCTATGCATGCTTCTTCTATCATTTTTACTGAACTTGTGGTTGGTGCTGGGGTTGGTGTATGCTCAGGAGACTTGAGTCTCTGGCTGTTCATGTGCCAGCTGGGCCCTGAGCCTCAGCAAGTTGCAACACCTACTCTCCGGTTCGTTGGACTTAACCCACGTCAGCTAACAGGGAATTGAGGATGGTCGACCACCACACCAGTGAGCCAAGAGACTCTACAGCTGTAAGCAGGAGAATTCCATCCATCAGCCATGTGGGATCTAAGCCCTCCTTGATTTAAAGGTAGAGTGGACATCACAATCCAGGAATGCAGGAATAAAATATGGGTTAGAGTGGACTTACTGGTATTCTACTATAGAATTATTGTGACTGTAGCAATGGAAGAAATTATATCATTGATGTGGTATTCTACTATAGAATTATTGTGACTCTAGCAATGGAAGAAATTGTATCATTGATGTGGAGACAGTGGCCACGGGAGTTGCTGAAGACAGGGAAAGGGAAAAAGAGGTGTGATATGGGGACATTTTCGGGACTTGGAGTTGTCCTCAAGGATATTGCAGGGACAGATGCAGGACATTATATATCCTGCCATAACCCACTGAATGGACTGGGATTGAGTGTAAAGTACAACATAAACTATAATCCATGCTATATAGTAATGCTCCAAAATGTACTCACTAAATGCAATGAATGTACCACACTAATGAAAGAAGTTGTCAATGTGGGAGGAGTGGGGGTGCGGGGAGTGGGGTATATGGGAACCTCTTATATTTTTTAATGTAACATTTTATGTGATCTATGTATCTTTTAAAAAAAGATAATTAAAAAACGAAAGAAGTAAAAAGAACGATTTCATGTCTTAAAAAATAGGTGGGAGTACGTCAAATTGTTAACTGGACTTATTCCTTGCAGGCACCAAGATAACAAAATACTTAGGGAAATTCAAGCATACTTTCATTTCCTTGGGGTCACTGACAACATTAAGCAAGGCTTTAAGCAAATAAATATTTGGTCTTGACCTAAATCACTCATTTACTAAATGCTCCCCATACCCAGATAATAACTGGCATTTGCTAAATTACCAGACTCAGCTGGGGAAGCCAGGAGGACTCATTAAAGCTGAGGTTTCAGAGGAAAAGAAGATGTATGTAAGGGAACAGAAGGAGGCCCCGGCTCAAGTCAGAACTCCAGGTCGACATTTCTGCTTCATCATCCTGTAGTCTTGTAATTAGTCTGAACCTCTGTCTCTTTTTAAGAATTGGGATGATAATAGCTGTGTAGGTCATGGGGTTTGTATGGGAATCAAGTGACAGAAGGCAGGCAAACACATTCTGAATTTCCAAGCGCTGTGTCAATGTAAGGTACTGTTACTGTTTCAGTGATCTCGGTGATTAGTGTTCACACACCGAGCAATGGCGACAACTAAGATTTCATGGCCTCGACAGTCACAGCGACCGTTCTCCCTGAAGATCTGCTGCCCAATAGCTTGGTTTCCCCCACTTGACACGCATCCACAGAGGCCAAGGCCAAGTGCACAGAAAGGAGCAGTGAAGTGAGCCAATTACCCAGATAATTCAGGTAAAAGGAGTTGAGTTCTTTTGTTAGGTAGGTCCAGATACTGACGCTAAAGTGGCTCTGGGCCTTGGGGTGAGCTGGACAGTTAGTGGGATTCTTGGCTGCGCATCCCTGCATTAGACACACTGCGTGGCGCTTTCCCCTGTGCAGGGCTGGCTGGTGGTGCCTGCCCGGACCCCGCCCCTCCTGGGCCTCTGTCGTTGGTTTCACTATCTCTCTCCCTCTGACTGTCTTGCCCTCTGAATGTCTTTTTCCGATGCTCTCTCCTGGGAATCGCTTCCTCTCTCTGAATCTCTCTCCTTGACTCTCTCCATTTCTCTCTTTCTCACTCTTTCTACCTGTTTCTGGCAAAGTCGCCCTCTGCCCCCTGCCTCTGTCTCCCTTTCCTCTCTCCCTCTGTGTCACTTTCTCCTTCTTCTCTGAATCTCTCCCTCTGTCCCTTTCTTACCCTGTTGTGATTGTCCTATCACTCTTCTTTCCTTTTTCAGTCTTTTTGACTCTGTCCCTCATTTTCTCCCTCTCTACCTTTTTTCGCTTTCGTCTCTGTCCCTCTGTCCTTCCCTTTCTCCACATCTCTCTCTGTCCCCCTTTCTCCCCTCCTCAACAGCCCTAAGACCCTCGTAGCTGCTGCCCACTTATTTCAAAATCCCCTCCATTGTTTCTCAGTGACCAATTTTCTTTCCTATGGTTAGAAAGTAGCTCAGGCCTTAACCCATTTCCTCCGGCATCTCTAAGTTAATTAGGTGAGACTGGGATCACACATTTCAGAATTAGAATAATATTTACCAAGCACCCTGGAGAGAAGGGAATGGAAGATGGAGAGGAGCAAGAGCAGGGAGGGAGGGCACAGGGCTGGGGGTCAGGGCGTGTGCGTGTGACGGGGGGTCCCAGCAGAGGGCAGCTGTCTGGGCATTCGAGCTGCCTGACCTGTTGGCAGAGGGCACTTGGCGAGGACCCATCTTGGAGCTCGAGGACCAGCAGGCAGGAAAGCCCACTGGGTGGGTGGGTGCCGGGAGCATTTCCCTGCCTCCCACGCTCCTCGCACATGGCAGGGCCCTCCCCCCACCCGGACAGCCCCAGAGAGGCCTCCTGCAGGCCAGCTCTCCCGTCGGCCCTGCTGCCCTCCGGCCATCGGAGCCCCTTCCTGGGAGAGAAGGCACTGCGCGTTTCCAGCGTGGATTTGTTCTGTCCTCGCGTGACCCAGGACTGAAGGAGATACCCAGCTGTGCCCCAACAATGAGAAACGCACCTTTCAGGAACTTGGGAATCTTGACGTCCAGAGTTCTCAAAACAAGTTTTATTCTTGTGTTGTATGTGCTGTGTGCTTGGAGGCAACCGGCTATGATCTCAGCAATGGTTTTACTGTGCCTGTCTCAAAGTGAATCTATGCAGAACATGTATCACGGGATGGGACAGCCAATGGCTTTACTGCACTGTTAGGTGATGGCACCCAGACCGTGTCTGTGCTTAATTACCCAACCAAAGAGATCTAAAGTGTGAATTACCTGTTGTACTGTAACGGGTTTCTGCCTGGACAATTAAGTGTTTTATTTGTTTTCTGCAATGATGTGAACTTTTTTCCTCTGTGCTGACTGAACTTCATATTTATCCATTAAAGAAACAACTGACTCTTGAGTGGAGCAGGTGGGGCTCAGTGGTTGAGCACACGCCTCACATGCATGACATCTTGGGTTCAATCCCTGGGACTGCCTGAAAAAACAAAACAAACAAAAAATGAAAACTTACCCTTCAGCCAGCAAGCTCGGTATCCACAGGAATGATGGTCGTAGAAAAGGGCAGTCCGGGTGGAGCCCAGAATTTCCCCCTTTCAGGCCTCAGAGCTCCGGGACTGCTGAAAATCTCTTCTCTGCTCCCTCCCCCTCCGGGGCCAAGGTGCCCAGAGCACATCTTCTCTGGAACCACCTTTTAAACTGTTAATGGAGACAAAGGTGAGGCTCCAAGGAAAACCCCCCAAAGGCAGGGATGGGAATGTTGTCTTCACTCCTTACTTGACCTAACAGTCACCGAGGGCCCGTCTGGGCCGGGTAAGGTGCCAAGGCCTCGAGGATGCAGCCCTGGCCAGGAGAGCCCAGCACCCATCTTGAGGGGTGTTCATTTTAGTGTCTCCAGCCTCACCGTGTCCCCCAGAGCCCAGCCCAGGGGCCGATCTCTGGACCTATTGGTTGAAATGTGGGGATTGCCCTGAGAATTAATTAAATCTCCTTTCACCTCATGCTGTGTAGAAGTAGAGCAGGTGTGCTCAGCCTGGGCTCTGTTGACATGTGGGGCCGATGACTCTTTGCTTTGGGGTTTGCTCCCCATTCATAACAACCAAAAATGTCCCCGGGCTTTGTCACATGTCCCCTGGAGGGCACAGCAGCTGGGATGAGCACCACGGATCTAGGGCCAGGCTTGGTCTCCCACAGGCAGTGAATTTAACTGCAGGGCTCCATTCTCCTGTGTAGGTACTAGAGACGAGATGTAAGAGCCTTCATAAGAAATTAGGAAGCAAGACTAGGGAATAGAACTTACTTTTAAAAATAATAGATTTATTGAAATCTAATTCATGTATCATAAAATTCACTCCTAAATTTTAAAGTCTACAATTCAGTGATTTTTACATATTCAGAGAGCAACCATCACCACTATCTAATTTTAGAACATTTGTCATCTTCCCAAACAGAAACCCCACGCCCACTGGCAGTCTTTCTCTTTGCCATCTCTGGTGACCACTAATATACTTCCATTTGACTTTTTCATGTTGAGTTGTAAGAGTTCTTTATATATTCTGAATACAGTTCCCTTAACAGAGGTGTGAAATGCAAATACTTTCTCACCTGTGGGTTTTTTTTTTTACTTCCTTAATGATATCTTTGAAATACAAGTTTTTAAATTTTGATCTAGTCCAATTAATCTATTTTTACTTTTGTGACTTGCTTTTGGTGTCCTTTTTAAGAAACCACTGTTTAATTCAAGGTCACAAAAATTTACTGCTATGTTTTCTTTTAAAAGTTTTTATAGTTTTAGCACTTACATTTGGGTCTGTGATCTGTTTTCAGCTAATTTTTGGGTGGTGAGTTGGGCATTCAACTTGATTCTTTTGCATGTGTCTAGCTCATTGTCCCAGCACCATTTGTTGACAAGACGAGTCTTTCCCTAGTGAATTGTCTTGACACCCTTGTCAAAAGTCAGTTGACCGTCTATTCCATTGATCTATATGTCTACGATAACTTTTGACTCACTGTTTTTCTTATCACAAAAGAGCGGTAGAAAAGAGTCTTTGATAACTAGACAGGGGAAGGAATCAAGGTAACTTGCTTGGATGTGCAATAAAATATATAAATAATAAAATTATCAAATTTCAGAATTAAAAAAATTTTAGAATTAGAAGGAATCTTAGGAGTCATCTAGTTTAAACCCCACCCCCCCCTTTTTTTAAAGATTTATTTTATTTATTTCTCTCCCTCCCCCCCGCCCGTTGTCTGCTCTCTGTGTCTATTTGCTGTGTGTTCTTCTGCATCCGCTTGCATTGTCAGGCAGCACCAGAAAACTGACTCTTTTTTGTTGCATCATCTTGCTGCGTCAGCTCTCCATGTGTGCAACGCCACTCCTGGGTGAGGTGTACTTTTTTTTTTTCACGCAGGGTGGCTCTCCTTGAAGGGTGCACTCCTTGCGCGTGGGGCTCCCCTATGCAGGGGTGCCCCTGCATGGCACAACACTCCTTGCATGCGGCAGCACTGTGCATGGGCCTGCTCCACACTGGTCAGGAGGCCCTGGGGATCGAACTCTGGACCCTCCATATGGTAGGCGGATGCTCTATCAGTTGAGCCATGTCCTCTTCCCCCCACCCCCTTTTTCCTGATGGAGGGGTGCAGATTAAATTTCCAAAGTTAACAAACATACCAAACCTGCCATGACTAGTCAGTGGCCGAACTGGAATTAGAGCCTTGATTTTCTAGGAGAATGTTCTTCTCAGGCTTTGAATCTCAAGTGTCTGGGCCTGGAGCTCAGGACTGCCATGGCCCCCTTTACCAACCAGGAAGACGCCGCCGTCTCCCCTTAGTCCACAGGAGTGAGTGGGGGCAGTGGCGTGTGTCTGCTCCTTCTTTGACAAGGCTGAGAGGAAAGCAAGCAGCGAGAGGAGAGCATTTGGAAAGTCTGAAATTGCTGTATAAATGCCACTAAATGATAAGATTGCCAGCTTGACGCTCTTCTCTTAGGAAGGTTCGGCAAGTCAGAGGCGGCGTAATGGACAGAGACAAATTGCTCGCCAATGCGTTTTGAACTGCTGCTTTCCAAGGGAGCAGGGGGCAGAGCCTTTGATTTCCAGTGTGACGCCTAGGGTCTAGGTGGGGCATGGTGCAGGGTCTCGGGATGGGGGTGGGGGGCAGGCTGGCTCGGGAGGCCTGAAGGATGAGGCCTGCTCATCCTTCAGAGTCACCCCTTGAGTAGACAGAAGAGCCCTTGTCCAGCGCATGCTGCAAAGGGATACAATCAGAGCCAGGTGACCCTGTGAGATCCAGAGGGAACCCGGCCTTGAAATTGCACCCACCGGGTAGTGGTCTCCTTGTGGCTTGTCCATGCCCATCTTTGACTCCTCAATCCATCCCTGTGTCTTTGTTTCCCATTGAGAGTGGTTGCCTTATATGTCATGCCCAAAGAGGGTTTGAGATCCAGGGACAAGGCAATTGCCCCTAAATTGTGAGCCCCTAGATGGCTGGGATTGTGTCCTGAGTACCCCTCTTTGTCCCTGCAGTGACTGATGCATGCTGAGTACTCTAGAAATGCACCCTTCATTGTTGGAGCTAGGTGTTGAGTGAATAAACACTGTGTCTCTTGCAGAGGTGACCTTCTCTAGCTACAGAAGAGTCTCTGTGTGTCTCTCCTTCTCCCCGTGCAGTTTTTTCTCTGTGTTGGTAACTGCTCCCTTCTCTAATCTCCAGCGATATCCGCTGTCCACTCCATCCATGTGTTCTTGTTGATACTTGTCTTTGGATCTGTGTATCCTGTCTTTGTGGCTAAATCACACCTTTCTTTGATGGCAGGAACTGTGTGTCGTCCTTATCTGTGTCACCAGTATCTAGTACAAGCTCCTCAGTGTATAGTTTTTGATGGGTAGTCCCCTCCTCACCCCATCGGTATTAGTAATCTGCTGCCGCATTTGAGGCCAACTGGGTCAGCCTTTCACTGCTGTGACATTCCATTGGCCAGCTGCTGTCGATACCCAGCTACCATCGTGAGCAATGGGGGAGCTAGGATTTGGAAAGGGCTCGGAGTTCTTCAATGTGAAATGAATTAAAGAGAGGAAAGGAGCCATGATTGCAGCCTTATAGTGCATGTTCCCCAAGGCGTGAGCAACTCTACCCTGTGTTCTCAATGACACTAGCTCCTGGTGAAGCTCTGCCTTTTGAGGACTCAATGCCGTGTCTCCGACCTCTCCCCTCACTCCCTAAATCAAAGGGTGTGCAAAAGGAAGCCATCTCCCTTCATGGCTCCGCCCACCTGCCCAGCGAATCTCACTGTCTGATCTCCTCCTTGTTTAGGGCGCTGGCTGACATCTTAAGGCAACAAGGACCAATCCCCATAGCACACTGTGAAAGAGAAACTATCTCGGCTATCGATACCTCTCCCAAAGAGAACACACCAGTCAGATCGTCCTCCAAAAACCACTACACCCCCGTGCGCACAGCCAAACAGACAGCAGGTAAGTGAGAACAGACCACCTGAGTCTTTTCTGAAGCTGGTGAGGGGTTTCCATGAGGTTTCTGCCTGGGCAGGTGAGGGTTTCCCTTGTTGACAGACAGGCTTGTGAAAGAGCCTGGGTTCTGTCCCATTGGCGTGGGCTCAGAATGGGAGGCACTGCAGGCAGTCTGGGTGGAATGAGGGCAGATGACTTAGGGCATCTGTGATTGAGGGAGTGGCTGGGATAATTCTTTTCCCTAAAGGGAATCTTGAAGTAGCCATGGCAGACCATCCATTCACCCGCAGCTTAAGCTGCTAGGTATGTGAAAAGAAATGGCTGCACCCAGATAGAGAGCCTGCTCAACTATTGGAATCCCAAAGAGCACTTCCTGAGGGTAGTAGGAATTATATTTGTACTTTTAATGACCCTTTCCTATGCTTTAAAGATTCTCTGGATATATGATGAGTTGCTGTTTAATAACAATAGACCTTCTTCCTTTTTACTTAATCATCAATATAACCCTATGAAATAAACTGCTCAGGGCTTATTTTCATGACTTATGGATGAGTAAATGAAGCTCAAGGAAATTTAGTGGCTTGAAAATAGTCACTAAGATATTAATGATAATAAAAACTGCAGTAATGACAATAATAGCCTAACATTTATTGGGATGTTTCTCTGTGTGCCAAACATTATGCTGAACATTCTTTAGGTAATTTTTTATTACTTTTTACCATGATCTAAGTAGCTATATATTTTCCCCATTTCATATCAGGTACAGAGAGGTTAAATTAACTCTCCCAAGGTCACATGATTAGTAAGAGAAAAGCCAGGATTCAAACCAAAGAAGATAATGAATAGTTTCCAGGACTGGAAAACCCTAATATCCTTATCCAGTTGGAAACATGAATCTAAACTATCTGAGAGAATGGTCTTCTTTCAAATGCAGTTTGGGAAGTCATTTCTCATTGTGAATTTCACCAGCCAGTCAGTACACTGATCCCAGCCTCAAGCACAGCTTCTGTTTTGATGCTGGGATTGGAAATCTTCACATCTTTCACCTGACAGTTTTTCAAAGGATAGGTTATATAATCTGAACTAAACCTGCAATAAGGATATGTAACCACTAGGTGGCAGTGGGTTCATGCAACATTCAAATTGATAGCAAAGGTACGGCTGAAATCAGATTGATTTTCCATTCTTCTTTATTTTCTGAAGTTTATTAAGCTTTAAGTTGAAGGTTTGTCTTTAAGGTAATAGTCTTAAATTTTGAATCTCTGATAAAATCTAAGGACCTTATCCCTTGAAAATATGGACATATTCATCCAACATTTTTCATGTGATTGAAGGTGATTCATCAGTCCTCCCTCAAAGATAGAAATCACTGATTTAAAAGTAAAGGTGAGGAATATAGGCTTTGCAGTCAGACAGAACTGGTTCTAAATCCCAGGCCTGCCATTTACTACCTGTGACCTTGGGCAGTTGATTTAATCTCTCTAAGCCTCATTGTCTCCATTTGTGTTATTTTCATATAATAAACTTTATTTTTTTTTAAGTTTTAGATTTACAGAAAAGTTACATCGAAAGTATAAGGGATTCCCCCTGCATTTCTGTTCCCTCGTCTGTAAAACAAAGACACTGGATTAGTTTCCTTAGACCTCTAATGTTCTGTGATTGAACTTGTGAAATGTGTGCCTATATTTTTTTGAAGTAAGTTGAAATAGTTGGACTTTGGGGTGTTTAAATTCTTGGTCTTAATAATATATTGATTTATTTTTTGGCTTTTAATTAGAAGCTGCAAAATGAGATTAAGTTGCTTTGAAATCAGCAACTGTACCAGTCACCATTTTTCAGTGAGACAACTTCACTGACTTTGTCAATAAAGTACTGACTGTGATTTTAAATTTTCAGGATAAAAAAAATAAGTAAAGGTGAGGGATCTATCTTTACAAAAAGTCTAAGATGCATTTTCAGTCTTAGTATCATAGAACCGTAAAATGTAGGCAATGGAAATAATCTTAACAAAGACATCTGCTCCAGTGGCTATCTCCTTATCTGCACATTAGAAATTACCTGGGGAGGTCTTAAAAATGCTGATGCCTGGGCCTCACAAATTGGCCAGAATTTCTAGGGATGCATACTGGCTTCAGTATTTTTAAGTCTCCCCAAGGTGATTCTAGCATGCAACCAGGGTGAAGAACCATCCATCTAGTTGGATTCAGTGAGGACACTGAAAAGCTATGCCAGGAATTCTCAAACTTGGCTGCACTTTGGAATTACCTGGGGAGCTTTAAAATTTAATGATGCTTGGGTCCCACCCCTATTGACTGGGATTTAATTGATGATGAGTATAGCCTGGGCATGGGCAGTGTTTAAAGTTTTCCAGATGATTCTAATGTGGAGCAAAGTTTGACAATCAAGGGGCTGTAGAAATTGTATAAGAAGGTACAGGCCCATCAGAATTAATCCTTTATTTAATCTATCATTTTAAAATATAATCTTGGTATGATTGCTAGCTTTGAGTGGAGTAGTTTCATTTGGCTGGAAATCCATGGTTTAGAATCAGGCTCTTCTAGAGCCTCATATGCCACTCTAGAACTTCAGTCCCATTACCCCCCCCCCCCCCCAGGAGTTTATCCTTACCACTGTCTGCTCTAGTTTTCTCTGCCTGGTTCCTAGGAGAACTAGTTCCCCGCCTCCGAATTCAGGCTAATTAAGTGGTCAGTGTTGCTCTGCCCTTAAGTTCCCTTCAGGGGGCAGGAAGATCAGTCATTCTTCTGGTTTCTCTAGACATCCTTTCTTCTAGTGAGCTGAGAAGGAAAGCTTATAGTTATACACTTCATTTCTGTGTTTCAAGAATCCTTCCCTGTATTTCTCACATTGAAAATCTCCACTTTCCTTTTAGGGTGGGAATTGTCTCCCTGGCCCAGAAAACACTCTCATTGGTGAACTCTTAAATTTAAAAGCAATTTTGTAACAAACTGCAACTTCTACAAGCTTACAACAGACAACTGCTTTTTCAGATAGCTGCTATCTTTTACCACAGAATATTGCCATTTGAACAGAGGTTTAAACAGAACTTTGAAAAAAGTTAAAAAGACCAAAATGAAGATTGTGATTTTTGCCAGTCATCAAATTGACAAACCACCGATTGTCAGAGTATGGTGGCAAGAGTCTTTCAGGGCAGGGGTTCTTAACTAGGGATCCGTGAGCTTGAACTGAAATTGAGAAAAACATTATTCTTGAGGGGCTGTGTTGCTGCGGGTGTGATGTATTTATTAAATAATACATCGTATAGTGTGGGCTTAGGAAGGGGTCTGTGGTTTTCACCTGACTGGCAGAGGGGTCTGTGGAACAAAACAGGTTAAGAACCCCTGTTTCAGGGGGACATAGGAAAATATTCTGAAATTTTAGAAGGCATCGAAGCATAGTGTCTGGCTACTCAAAATTTGGTCATGGACCGGTAGCATCAGTATCTCCTCCGATTTTGTTAGACATGCAGACTCTCAGGCTCTTCCTCACCTGCTGAGTAGAAATCTATGTTTTAGTGACATCCCTTAGTAAGTTTTGAGAATCCCTGGAAAAGCACAGGCTCTGAAATAAAGCCCCCCTCAGTCTGTTTTCTGTCCCGATCACTAAGTTGCTTTGTCTTTTTGAGTTTCCTCATTTGTCACAGAGGCTTTTAGGACCAGCCACCTACAGCTGTTTTAAAGCTATAGTGAGTTAAAGAGAGCACTTAAAATAGATCCCAACACGTAGCAAACACTCCGTATTAGCCATATCCGTGCTATGGAAGAATCATGGCAAAAGAATTAAGTAAATGAGAGACACAAAGGCATTGCTTTGGGGTCCTTAGACCAGGCAGAGTCTGTGGGGTTGAGTCTGGCTTGAAAGTCCCTTAACCCAAGCCTTTCTATGATTGACCCCTGCCTGTGGCGTGTCCTCTGGAGACTGAAAGTGGTATGTGGGACTCAGTCAGCATTTCGGACATTGAAAGTGCTTACTGGTTTAGTGTGGAAAGTAAAGTGAGGATCATGCCATAATAATAATACAAACAATAACAAAAGTAACACACAGGTTTTCTGAGCACCTACTTTGTGCCAAGTGCTCCAGTACACTTTCTTTATAATAGAGAGTAGATCCTGTAACATTTCTTAGGTTGGGGTGCTCTTAATCCCACATCAGCAGAAGAATCCTCTTCTCTTCTATATGAGCCTTTTATCCTAACTCTTCCAAGAAGCTCTTTCCCAACTTTGCAGGGAGCTCCATAATGGGCTCTTTCTTTGGATGTAGAAAACCAGTGGAGCCCACCTCCATCCTCTGAGATCTGGCTGCCTGTAGACTCTCATACTTAAAGTGTGATCTACACACCAAGGATAGCTACATCCCTTGGAAACTTGTTAGAAATGCAGAATCTCAGGCCATTCTGCAGACCTGATGAATCCATTTAACAAGATCCTCACATTCAAGCTGTACATTTGTATGCACATTCAAGTTGAAGAAAACTGTTCTAGCACAGTGATTCTCAGCCTTGGCTGCATATTAGAATTGTCTGGAGAATTCTGAAAATCCTAGCACCAATTCTCCACTCCTGAGATTCTGATTTAATTGGTGTGTGGTAGGACATAGGGTAGAACCTTAGCACTGGCATGTTAAAAAGCTTCCCATGTGATTCTCGTGTTCATTGAGCTTTGAGAGCCAAGGTTCTAGAGGGAGCCTGTCCAGTGAGGAAAACATCCTTTGAAGACTGTAGCGCTTCGGTTCACACAAGACTGGTGAGGTTGAGCCTGCTTGGTCCTGGTTAGTGAGCTGAGTGGATAAGTCTTCCCCATGGCAGGTGGGAGTGGAAGGGAGGGGAGTGCTTGGGCTCATCTGAGAGTGGAGAGGGGGGGTCATTTTATATTTGTGAATGGGGACACCTGGGCAGAAGCAAGTGCAAGTAGAAATATCAGAATTGGTTGGAGGACCAAGCAAAGCCAAGCATCTGGAGATGGGGGAGGTCCCCAGAGCTCAGGATCTCAGAGGCTTTCTGTGGATTTGGTATCCATGGATGGGAAGAATGGAGACCTAGGATGCTTCCCTGGCCTGACCCATTCCTCAAGAGCCTGACTTGGGGTAGCTGGGGAGAGTGGGGTACCCCTATGCCAGTTGCAATGAGATCATGTGTTAGGGTTCCAGATGTTTGAGAGAAAACTTCCCATTGTCAAGAGTGGGATCAGATGGAGGAAATAAATACTTATGCCCCATCTGTATACTACTGTGAGATGAGTAAATGTGGAATCAGTCGTCCTGCTTTTTGTCAAAGCCATGCACTTTCATGGCAAACTAACAGAGCTGAGGGAGGTGAATCTTTACGCCTCACAGAGACCAGAATGAAGACTAGACAGCCAAAGGAGGTGGGCTTTGCCACAGCCCTGGTGGCCTGGCCCAACGTGTCCCTCTCTCCTCAATTCCTACTACTTTTTGCTTCCCTTCCTGGGCTCTGCTGGCCTTCTGACCATTTCTCCAACATGTCACGCATATTCTTGTATTTTCCCTTTCTCTTCCTGTGGCCAGAACTATTCTGCCATCAGATATTTGCGTTGTGAAATGTGGTGCTCAAACATCACCAGTTATACTCTCTAACATTGAATGTTTGTTGATTCGTTTGTTTAAATTCTCTTCCCTGTCAGAACGCTGGCTCCAGGTAGGCAGGGGTTTTGTCTATTTAGTCACTGTGGTATCCTCAGAGCTGAGGGCATTGCCTGGAATATTATAGTTACCAATAGCCATTTATCCAGGGAATGAATGAGTGAGTGAGTAAATGATGACATCCAAGCTTTACTTAAATGGACGTGGGGGCCAAAGCATAGATGTTTGTTATGTAGCCACATACCAAAGAACTCCCATCAAAACTATATGTCCCTTCCACATCTGTCTTTGTAAAATGATGGTGTCTCTCAGTCACTTGGTTGACTGGTCCTTGGGGGTGGGGTCGACCTCCAAGGGCCTGGCTTCCCAGTGCCCAGACCTCTCCAGTGCTCCAGTGCCCTTGTCTTCCTGACTGGGGCTGACCCAGGATGCTGCAGCTCAGCATAGCCAGAGGTCAGGAGCTTCATTTCCCTTGGCTGGGCCCTGCCCACTCTGCTCACCCTGCTGAGAAAGACTCCTTTGTGGAGGCCTTGGAAGCCCAGCTGGTGCCCAAGTTTAGGGCTGCCAGTGAAATAAAGCAACCTGGACCATGGGCATAAACTCCGGGAAACTTCTGGTCTACCTCAGCTTCTCATGGGAAATGGGACTTTGCTCATGTAAATCATTCCCAACAGAACAGAACCATCTTGCTCTGGAGGAAGCTAAGAATGATAGCCTTTATAAGGTTTTAGAGCTCTGCGGGGATGTGAGATCAGCTGGCCCAACTCTACTTGGCCAGTGAGGAAAAACAGAGTTCATCTCGGTGGGAGGTAGAGAGTAGGGGCCTGTGTTTGAGTTGAAAGTGTGATCTGTGCAATCAGACAGATCTGGGTGTGAATTCTGACCCCTTATAAGATCCTTACAAGTGAAGGATCTTGACTAAGTCACTTATCAGCTGTTTCAATTCCATTCCTTGTTTATAAAGTAGGAACGCTTGTAGTACCTCCTTCAAAGGCCATTGAAAGGATTGGGTGACATACTGAATGTATTTTAAGTGCTTGACCCTGGCTTGGCTCAGAGTGAATGATCAGTACCCATGTTCATTGTCATCGGCATCATGCCTGTCATCTCTGTTAACATCTCGATCTTCTCCATCTTTCTCTACTTATTTTTTCTCCCCTTCCTTCTTCTTGCTAACTGCTTCCTAGATCCATTTTCATGGTTTCTCAGATTCTATTGGTCCATCTCTCACCCTGGAAGGTCTTCTGCAGTGATGGATTCTCAGCTCCTCCATTAAAATATGTTATTCGACTGTGATCCAGTCTTTCCACTCTGGTACCTTCTTGACCATTTCCTGACACCCCACCCCCACCCCAAGTTTTCTCTTGATGATCATTTCTTTCTAAACCAGTGCTTGTTGTTTGGAACATGTTCAGCAGACTCTATCAATGGCCTTTCCCAAGTGGAGCCTTATTGTGTTTTGTCCTAATAACCTATTGCCTCATTGCCTCTGTCCCTTGCCCTTGTTCTCCCAAGCATTGGTTGCCCTTGGCACCACGGTCAGCAATGGGGTCCTTGGGCTCCATTCAACACTGGCCCCTGCAGGTCTATCTCAGTGAATGACCTAGACTGGACAAGAAGGCTGACTCTTTGACAATTGCCTCTTTGCAGAGTCCAGAAACCCCAGGAAGTTCACTGAATTGAGGCTGGTGGTTGAGACATCAGTCATGCCTTATTTCAGGACTGACATTAATTGGTGCCTATAATATCATTGATATAAAGTACGAGGCACCATTATGTGTGTCTTACATGCATTATTTAATTTAATCAGAAAAGTCCTAGGATTCAGAGTCATTGTTATTCCCCTTATCAAGAGAGAAAATTGAGAATGGAGAGATTAGGGAACTTGCCCAAGGTAACTTATGCCGTCCTTGCTAGAATCAGGATTCAATTGTAAGCCTCGGCTTTGAACCACTGTTCTTCCGAGTCTTTCTCAAGACACAAATTTCTTGTATTTTATTACTCCACATTAAACTTAGACAGTAGGTTATCATTTATCTCAGCTTTACAAGGAGCTTGCATTATATTTAACCCAAGCTTTAAAAAATGGAAGCATTTTCACCCTGAAGCATCTAAAGCTGATTTTTGGGGGGCATTAGGTTAAAATACAATACCTTTCACTCTGTCTTCCCAAGTCATTTAAACTGAACTTATTCTGTACCAGATGCTGTGTTGGGTCCTGGGGTTACACACCTGGAACCCTAGTGCTCCCTTACCTCCGAAGAAGAGTTAACTAGTGTGTGTACATCCTTGTATGGGTGCAGTGGAAGAAGAGGGAGAGCAAAGCTCCCTGGAGGCACTGATACTGGAGAAGTGGGAGAGCAGAGCTCCCCTGGAGGCACTGATACTGGAGAGGAGCTTGAAGAATGCCCAGGGCTTCAAAAGGCTGGAACAGATGGGTAGAGCAATGTGCACAAAAGAGCAGGCAGCCTTGCCCAAATCATTAAGGCAGCAAAATCTGGAAGGAGCATTCTATAAGGCAGATAGTCTCATGTCTGCAATGCATAGATGTACTAAATGACCTGCACATTGCAGAGCTCTGTGGCTTCTAGGGTCAGCTTTTTACAGAATTTTTTTTTTTTTCATTTCCTTTCTTATAGTCAGCTAACCCCTTTTACTGACAGCGGCATATCCATTCCCCTTTCTAATTTATGGCTTTTAATCTAGTCTGAACAAGCAGTTAACCAAGCTTACTAAGCCTGTGTGGTAAGTTAAGAGACAATAGGCTCTGACTGCTTTCTCATGGGAAGTGCCTGCATTTTAGCCCATTCTTTTTTCATTACTTTTGGTTGTTCAGGTCTTCTCTTTTTTAGCCTTCCACTGGGGGATTTTTGGTTGAGGAATTTCCAGACAAAGGAGACCTTTCCGTGGTCTATTCCAGGGTCTTTCTACATTTGTATTCTCATTTTCACCCACTGACTGAAGCCTTTCAATGGAACCCATGCGTTTCACCAGGAAATAAAGGCAGTTGAGGTGGTGGTAAAGAGACTGACAGACACAGACTGTAGAGCCAGACTTGATTGAATCCAGACCCTGCCTTGATTTCCCCATCTGTAAAATGCAACCATTAGAAGTACATCTTTCCTACAGCTGTTGTGGGCTGTCTTAGTTTGCCAGAGACGCTATGACAAATACTACACAATGGGTTGGCTTCACAACAGGAATTTATCGGCTCACAGTTGGTAGACTAGAAGTCCACAGTCAAGCTGCAGGACAGGCGATGCGGTTTCCTTAAATTATGCAGCGTCCTGGTGTTGGCTCACTGCAAAGCGTGGCGTTCCCTGATTTACCTGTCTCACTCCCATGGCATGGCAATCTCCATCTCTCTCCTTGTTTCTGCTCTTTTTCCCATGAAATTCTCCCTTCTGGCTCCTCCAGGGGACTTGTCCTTATAAAGCTTCTATTAATCCGGTTTAAGACCCACCCATATACAGTTGGCCACACCTTTACTAATAGATCATCTAAAGGTCCTGTTTACAAATAAATTCACACTTACAGGGATGGATTAAGATTAAGATCTTTCTTGGGGTGCATGATTCACTCTACCACTTGGGGATTATATGAGCTTTTAATAAAGCGGCCAGAGCAGCTCTTGACACAGGGGGAGCCCTGTTTTAAGTCTATCATGCCCACCATGTTGGTCTCTAGCCATATGAGACTGTTGACGGTAGAGTAAGTGTTTCAGAGATTTCCCAGATTTTGCGGACTGGTATGAAATAAGGAATATAAAGTATCTCTCTGTTTTTTTAGTATTGATTGCATGTCAAGTTGATAATATTTGAGATATATTGAGTTAAACAAAATATATTATTAAAATTAATTTCACTTGTTCCTTTTTACTTTTTTAATGTGGTTAATAAAAATAAAAAAGCCCACACCTGTGACCCACGTGGTATTTCCCTTGGACAGCTCTGACTGAAATGTTAGCGATACTTATTGAGTAGCTACTGTGTGCCCGATGTCCAGCTTTCAGTAGCGAACAGAACAAAGGCTCTCCCTTCCTCATGGAGAGGACATCGTATTGGGGGAGACAGAAAGTGATCAAGTACATGGAACCACTGCAAGTTCAGGACAGTCAGATAGTGTGCTGTCGAAGCCCCGGGGAGAGGGAGCCGCTGCTGACTGCGTGGCATCTGATTGATGAGGAAGAGCCAGTCTCAGGGAGATGTGGAGGAAGGACAGAGGAAACAGCAAGTGCCAAGTCCCTGGGGGCAGGAGCGCACCTGGTGTGTTCAAGGAAAAGCAGACATGGCATGGAACGTAGCGGACGAAGGAACTGGCAGTGCCTGGTGAGGACAGAGGCGTGGACACAGGTCAGGCCTGCAGAGTCTGGAGGATGCCTAAGGACTGTGGGTTTTATTTAACTCTGATGATTGGGTTTCCACTTGGAAGCGATTACTCTGGTCGGTGAAGAGGGGAAACAGGCTCTGCGGGGGAGGCAGCCAACCAGGGAGCATTTCTAACAGCAAGATGGGGTGTGTTAGTCAGGGTTCTCTAGGGAAGCAGAATCAACAAGAGATATCTGTCAATAGTATGTGATTTTATAAGAGTCTCTCACGTGACTGTGGGGAGGCACAAGTCCAGGTTCCACAGACAGGCTGCAACCAGGGGCTCCAGTCAAAGTCCGATGAAGGTTCTTGACTAGTTTTGGGAGACGGTGGCTGTCCAAAGACAAGATGGGAAATTCTCACTCAATGCTGGAATCACTTCCTCTTTTAAGACATTCAGCTGATTGGGCTAAGCATCACTCATTGCTGATGGCAATCTCCCTGATTGATGTAATTATAGCCAGCTATCTATGATTTGCCACTGCAGTAAAGTCAATGGTGACTAAAGTCCATAAATGCCCTTGTATTGCAGTTAGCCCAGTGCTTGCTTGACCAAACAAGTGGGCACAAGTACCTGGCTGAGATGACAGATTAGCCTGACCATCACATGGGGTGATGGGAAGACTTTCCCTGACTTTATTCTCCACCTGTTGACACTCCCATAAAGAAGGAAGGCAATGCAAGGAAGAACCTATAGGTTTCATGGCAGGTAACCCGCGGTTTCTACCCTGCGCAGTGCCAATAGCCTGCTCGAGCTTGGTCTAGTGCTCTTAACCAGAGGTTGGCAAACTTCCGGAAAGGGCCAGATGGCATGTGCTTTAGGTTGTGCAGGTCCTACGGGATCTGCTATAACAATTTAACTCTGCCATTGTAGCCCCAAAGCAGCCATCAGTGGCGCAGAAACAACAAAGCATGGACGTGTGCTGGGAAAGCTTTATTTACAAAAACAGGCAGCAGTGAGGCTGTGGTTTGCCCACACCTGCTGTTAACGTCTCTTCGAAACCCACAGCCCCCTTCCACGTGAACAGGGGCGCATCCCTCATCAGGAGGCCGCAGGCGTTGAGCCGATAGGGAGTGTGAGCTCTGACGCCCGGACGCTTCTGCTGCCCTTTCCCCTCCTCGCTGGGCTGAGGCTGGCCAGGGTGCTGCTTGGCCCGGTTTTATAGCCAGCCCCATGCCAGGCCTACAGAAGGCTGATGCATGAAATCGGAGCCTCCAGGGTGTGCCCGGGACCTCGGGGCCTCTTCCCACTGAGCGGTTTTACCCATTATGCGGGTGATGATGTAAAAGCGTGCTTGTCAGAGCGACATACTCATCCCTTGCATTGACTTGTGACCTGGAGGGGGGGGCCGGTACTCTCTGGACGACGGCAGGCCCAGGAGTCAGATCGTGCAGACATTGACCCGACAGGACACGTTCACCTGCTGCTGTTCCAGGTGTGCCCTGCCACCTGCACCTGTGATCCCATTCATTTCTGGGTCCTCCCTTGCTTCCTTGACGTACGCCACACACACCCCCTTCCGGGAGCTTTCTCTTTCCCAGATCTGCTAACTCTGTTCCTCCGACATTCAAGTGTGCTCTTCTCCCCTGGCTTAAAATAAAAGGACGGGCCGTCCTTCAACTTCACAGCCTTCCACCCCGGCCCCTGACACCTGCTGCCTCTGCAGCCCCGGCTGGCTGCCGCCTGCCCATTTGCTCCCCTGCCCTGCACACTCCTTCATGCAGCCTGGGGTCGGGGGGGAGTGGGGCTCCAGAGCAGGCTCCTGCTTGGCTCTGCCGCTGGAGCCCCACTCGCCCCTGCCTTGAACTCGACGCTCCAGCCAGCCTCAGACTTCACGCCGGTGCTCCGCTCTTTGCTTTTTCCAGAGTATCCTCCCTTTCTCCACTCTCGGCTCAGCCTCACCTGTTTCTCGGAAGCTCTTGCTTCCTTGGGGAATTCCCTCGCCTCCCCGTGGGGTTTAGCCCCTGCTCTGGCTTTCCAACAGCCCCTTGTGCCCCCATCATCGCCGAGAGGTGGGCCGGTGGGCTGGTCACTCAGGCCGGCTGAGTTAAAAGCCCAGCGCTGCCTCTCAGGTGGGTTCCTGATCGACTCGCTTAACGTCTGCAGGCCTCAGTTTCCTGATCTGTAAACCGGGGGTGATGGACACCTCCCGCCTGAGAGAGAATCAAGCGAGTTAATGACCTCTCTGTTCCCCCGTCCCTCTGTCCAGCTCACCCCCTGGGCCCCTGCACCTAGCTTAGGGCTCACCTTTGCCCACTCTCCGGTAAAGATTAGCCAAGTGCATGGCAGATTGAAAATCCCCCGTGGTAAGGATTGGCTCGTGCCCCCCAAAAAGACACGTTCACGCCCTACCCCCATGTCTGAAGATGCTATTAGTTAACATTGGATTAGGGTGGGCCGTCAGGCAATAGGACTGGTGTCTAAAAGGAGAGGACAATTGGACAGAGAGAGACCGACGGCCATGTGCCGGAGGCGGAACGCTATGGCTGGCCGGCAGGCCACCGCCAGGGTCCTCCAGAGGTCATGGGAGCTCGGGCCAGCGACCCCTGGATCTGGGCTTCTGGGCTCCAGAACAGGGCGGCAGGAAATCCCTGTAGTTTTAAGCACACAGTTGGTGGTACTTGGTTACAATAGTCCTTGCAATTCAAGACACCGGGTTTTTGGGTCAGGAGACGCAGTCGAATAAGTCCTGGACGGGCCGTGCGAGAGAGGCTTGGGGGTCTGGTTGACTCTGGGTCCGGTGAGAGAGTCAATAGCTCTGGAAACAAACGTTAGAGACCGCACTCAAAGTATCCTTGAATCCAGTCCTGGGAGGCGACATCCTGCTCTTCCCGGGGCCCATGGGAGGGCACGTGGGTTCCAGGCACCCCACCCTCCGTGTGTGCCACGGGGGGCCACGCAGCTACTGGGAAACCCGAAACCCAGTGCTTTAAATAATATTAGCAACTGACCATTCCACGATGTGACTGAGATGCACCTCATAGCGCCCCTCTAAAGCAGCCATTATGATCGTGCCCGTTTCACAGATGAGGAAACTGAGGCTGGGAGCTTCAGACTATTGTCCAGACACAGCCAGAAGGGGCAGTCTGTGCTCTAGACGCGGTCAGTGAGGTCAACGTGAGCCGAGGACAAGCAGGCACCGGCAGCCCCCAGCGGCCGTGGGGGACACAGCCCTGCCCAGTGGGTCTACCTTGCCCCTGCTTTCTCTGGCGTGTAGACCTGGGGCAGGGGCTGGACGTGGCCGGCAGGTGTTTGCTCAGCCTGAGGCCAGGGGCTGTCCGTGCAGAGCCCCCAGCTCCAGAGCAGCCCTCCTTGCCCAGAGTGAGCTGCTCTCCCAGGAGGTACCGAAGCAGGCTGGGGCGAGCCGGCCAAGCATTCCCATCCTGAGGGCAGGCTGTCCCGGCCGTTTCCCAGGCCCTCCCTTTCGAGCGAGCGTTTGTGCTAGCCACTGTTCTCAGAACCTTCCCGGCTCTTTTAGCAGCTGCGCTTCGTCGCCTTTTTTGGGGGGGATTCTCGGACCCCAGGGATCAAGAGCCGGGAAGCCAGACAGCCAAATTCCTGCTCCATTCTCAACGGAAGGCTTGTTGGGATTGGAAGAGCTCATTCCCACTTGAAGCTTTTATGCAGTTCGGGAAACGAGTGCCTGCCATTGGGATCCTGGGAGGGGATGCAGGAATGGCTTCCCCCAGCGCAGGACGGCCTCGGGGAGTGGTGCGTGCCGAAGCAGAACCTTCCAGAAGCTGAGACGTGCCTTTGCCCTGGACAACGGAGTCGTGCCGGCAGCTTCCTCCCCGGCTCTCCTGCGTGGCTTGGTGTGGCCCGGGAGCTGCCGGGGTTTGGCCGGCTTGACCCGCGTGGTGCCCCTCCCCTGGCCCTCCTCCTGGGGAAGCAGCCCCGGTTGCGGGGAGGGGGCGCTACAGACCCAGCCTGACCACACGTGGCTGCAGAGGGGAGGGCGAGTCACTGACCCCGCCACTAATGAACCCCCGCTCCCAAGAAGCCAAAAGCTTTAGAGACTGTTCTGGCTGTTACCAAAACGAGCTGCAGGGGAGAGGGCAAGCCAGAGCGTCGGGCACGGGGTTAGCATTCGCAATTACCTACGTGAGTTGGCAGCACTGCCAGGAATCGACATAGCCCGGTGCAGCGAGGACAAGAGCAAGAGGGCACTGGGGAAGGAAAACCAAGCGCTGCAAAGGACGAGGCAGGGTGGCCGGCCACTCCCCGGCCCTCGGGGATGCAGCGGGTGAGAGCTGCAGCGGGGCACGGCCTCCAGGCTCTCGGGGTGCAAGGCACCCGCGCAGGGCATCCGAGAGCGGGGAGGGGTCTTTCCCCCCGGGGCGCATTGGCCATTGTCTATAGAGTTAATGATGTTTAGGAGCCAGAGGCAGCCCAGGAGGAGCACGGGTCCCTCCCTAGCCTGATGGGAAGCACCGACTGTGTGCAGAGCCCTCCCTGAGGTCCCGTGGGAGCTACCAGAAGGCTACGCCGCAGTCCCCGGGGACTTCAACCAGGAGCCGAATGACAAGCCCAGACACCAAAACGGAAATCAGCAGTTCAGGGGCCACCCCGGAAGTCCAGGAGCATGTGATCCGAGGGCTCAGAGGGAGGTCAAGGTCCCCGGAAGGATGGGTGGGAATCAGCAGGGCGAGGAGGACGGCCCGGGGGTCTTCCCGGCAGGTGACCTGGGGTGACCAACAGCCCGGGGGCGGGGGGGACGCGAGGGACAAAGGTCTACGAAGGGAGACAGTGATGAATTTGTGTGGAGAGGTTGGTTGTGGCTTTTCTGTCAACAGACCGTGGTGATTAAAGAATTGGGCAAAAGGCCAGGAAGGAACTGGAACTCTGCGTCCTGTTGGAGAAGCGCCTTCTGAAAACATTTCCTTCTTTAAACACATGGGCTGCGTCCCTGGGCGGAAGGGGGCGGCGGTGGGAGGCCGGCGCCAGGCTGCGGGAGGGACCCGGGAGGAGGTGGGGGGGGGCCGCCTGGGTCGGTGGGGCTAAGGGTGTGGGCAGGGCCAAGGCTGGACCCTCCGAGGGGGCTTGGAGAGAAGCCATGTATGGGAGAGGGCTGGGGAGGCGCTGGGGGTGACCCACGGGGGCGGGGGGTGCTCCTTGGCCAGGCCTAGGGCAGAGGCGAGACGGCCTCCCAGATGGCAGGACTGGGGAAGGGGAGAGAGCTGCATGCCTGGGGGGGGGGGTTAGGGCAGGGCCGCGCAGGCCTGCCGGGGGCCCTGGCTTCCCTCCGGTGGGGTAAATGAACCACCACAGGGTTTGCAGCGGAGGGAGGACGTGGCCTGGCCTGTGTGTTAAGGAATTGCTCCCGCCGTCCTGTTGAATTTACCCCTGGAAGGGCAGAGGGAGAGGCAAGGAGAGGGGTAGAGGGTGGGAGCTGCTGCAGCCTCCAGGGCACAAGGAGTCCGAGGCCGGGCCAGGATGTCAGTGGTGGAGGACGCCAGAGAGGCTTAGACTGGGGCGTTGCTTTATTCTTCACTTCTCCTCTTGAAAAATTACAAACCAACGGACAGTTGGCAAGAAGGAGACAATGAACTCCTAAGTAACCTTCGCCAGTTAACGTTTTACCATAGTTGCCTCTTTCTCCCCTTCTCCTCCTCCTTTCTTGTTCCTCTTATTTCTAGTGATCCAAGTGAGAGTAAGTTGCGGATATCATCACCCTACTACTTTATCACGTATCGTCTAAGGTCAAGGATGTTCTCTTATATAACGGCAATACGGTTACCAGATTTATGAAATTTATCATCGTTGCAATACTATTATCTAACCCACAGTTTGGGATTTGTCTGATGATCGAATCGACAGCATTTGCTGATGGATGGCATGGAGCGGGAGAGGGGGAGGGAGGAGGCGAGGATGGCTCCACGGACTCTGGCCGCAGCAAATGGTTGGTGAGGATGGCCGGGTCAGTGCAAGGACCTGGGATGAGCAGCTGAGAGTCCTTCCCCAAAGCACAGGTAGGAGGGACTGAGTGCCGGCAGGTGAGCTGAGCTGGCATGCTGCTCTCCAGTGGATACTGGAGAACAATTACAAGGGAAGTCACAGAATCTGGGATTCTGTTCTCTCTCTCTCTCTCTCTCTCTCTCACACACACACACACACACACACACACAGATTTTCTCATCCAGGGATCTATACGTGAGTGCAGCCATAGGTATATTTTACCAAACTAAGTAAAACCAATGAGACCCATAAGAATGTAAGTGCCTCGAGGATGGACGCGTGTCTGCTTTGCTTTGTATTCACAGCATAGTGCATATTGCATAGCTGTCAGCACTTAGTAGACACTCAGTAACTTTCTTGAATGAATAGAAGGCAGAGTGAATGCTCTGACTTAATATATTAGGCACAGTGTAACAGTTATGATTAAGTATGCCTGAAGATGACAGAGTACTTGAAATAACAGTTGCTGATATAAAAGATATGCTTCCCCCCTCCCCCCTTTTGCTCTCCTGTAAAAAAATAAATCAATCCAGGGATGGTACAGTGTCAGGGACCCAGGTTCCTTCTATCTTGTTGCTCTGGTGTCCTCAGCTTGTGGCTTCCATGTTATGGTTCCATGATGGCTGCTCATGCTCATGCCATCGTGCCTGCATTCCTGCCAGCAGGAGAGAGAAGATGATGAAGAAGTTCCTCTTCCATTTATTTAAGGATGCTTGTTTGAAGTTGCCATAACACTCCCACTGACATCACATTAGCCAGATCATGTGTCCACCCCCAACTACTGGATTGCTGGGAAATGTCTTTATTTTGTGTGGCCATGTGACCAGTTTAACTACAGGAGAAGAATGTAATGTAATGTAATGCAACATAATGTAACACAATGTAGTATATCTATAACAACACAGGAGAGGAAAATATGGGGAATGGCGCAAGGATGAAATTATCAATCATTGCTACAGGTGTGAAAAGCTGTCGGGTGTTGTGAATCGCTGACTCCTGTCTGTCTCCCACGATAATGATGAACTCTTGTGTCCTTAAATGGACTGTGATTGCACAATATGGGGCAAACCCCTGGGTCAGTCACTCCTGGGGAAATATCTGGAAGCTCTGGGTGTAGCCTTCCAAGGAAGTGTTTCCCAACTTCTGATTCTGACCTGAAAGCAGCAGAATGTTATCAGCAAATTTCGGGAAATCTCTGCAGAGTCCCCACCTGTGAGCGCCCTGACTTCTGTGTCCCCACGCCTTCGTTTCCTGGATCTCTGGGTCTCCTGTACTTTGTATCCTAGTCTGTATGTGCGGAACGAAGGGAAGGAAATCAATTTAGGTTATTCGGAAATTTTACAAGATGCAACAAAGCCAATTTTTGCTAAATAAGACATTTGTGGGGGTTTGTCAGAACCATCTAGAAAATATGTCGACATGGACAGCGCCCAGTGCTGAACACTAGCCCTGCCAGGGGGCAGGAGTGGTGGTCTTGGGTGCCCCGTGACTGGGCAGGACGGCCAGTGCCCGGTGAAGGTGAGCCCTGAGCCCTCCCCTGCCGCTTTGTTCTAATCTGTATTCAAGCTTTGTCCTTCCCTTTGTGTGTGTTTAGCTTAGGGATTTATCACTGCCGCTTAGATCTGTGATGAAATAGATAAGCCTGCACTTTAATAAATGTGGCATTCCTTTCCCCGTAAGAATTAAATTAAAGGAAATGGGGCCTCGGACGAGGCCAGGCAGGCTAGAAAGGTGGAGCGGGGGGCGAGGGTGGTCAGAAGGCACTGCCGGCCAGATGCCTCGGGGGTGGGGGACGTGGGGGTGCACATTTGGGGACATTGTATGGTGAGGTGGCAGAGCTTCCCAGGGGCAGACAAATAACTAAGTCTTGTGCAAAGTCGTGGTTGGGGGTCCTCAGCTCCAAGGCTGTGATGTCAGCTACAGCTGGACAAGTACCACCCTAGTGGAAAGAGGGGGTGGGCTGTGTGCCCTTGAGAAAAGACATAATAATATCTACTTGTAGGATTCTGATGGCAAAAAGACGCAGTGCATATAAAAGCAGCTAGCACCGTCCAGACATGTAGTAGAACTCAGTAAATGGTAACCATTGCTGTTAGGGTTAGGGATTTGGGGCCAGTGGGGGCAATAAGCTTAGACTTACCTTTTTGGGATAAGGAGCTCTGCAGTTCCCTTTGGTCCAGGAAATCCACATTCTAGAAGCCCATTGGATGGTAATATCCCTGTCCCTATTTTACAGGGAACAAGACTGAAACATAGAAAGGCTGACCTGACTGATTTGCTCAAGGTCATACTAGTTGTATGTGGACGTGTTTACAAGAGCTGGTGAGACAGGTTCCTCCAACTCTCCTGGCCTGTCATTGTCCTCAACCCTCTTCTGAGTTATTTATCTATTTATCTATCTGTTTGTTTATTTTAGGTACCAGGGCCGGGAATTGAACCTGGGACCTCATATGTGGGAAGCCAGCGCTCAACCACTGAGCCACTTTGGCTTCCCTGAGTCGGTTTTATTGTTCATTTTGCTTGCTTGTTTGTTTTTTTTTTTTTTTTTGTTTCAGGAGGTACCGGGAACCAAACCCAGGACCTCCATGTGGGAGGCAGGCGCTCAACTGCTAGAGTTACATCCACTCCCCCTACTTTTGTTTTTCATCCACAGACATAGGATCACTGAGATAAAGAACAGAGCGAGAGGGGGTGACATCAGGGTGAAGACCTGCATTTTTGGTTTTTAGCAGCCGGCCCCTGCTCCCAAGGCTGCTCTGGCCAAACACCTGTCTTCTTAGATTTTCTGAGCTTTGTCAGTCTCTAAGAAAGAGCAAGATGTATTCCTACAGACTGGAGAAACAAGCCTTAATTGTTGAGGTTGTTGCCACGTTAAGCTTTGTTTAAGCACTCTTTTTTGAAAGTACTTCTGGCACTCTGATGGCTGTGACTGAAATTTACTCCAGATAGATTGACATTCTATCAGTCACTCATTCAGCTATTA
Organism: Dasypus novemcinctus; assembly: GCF_030445035.2. Classification (NCBI taxonomy): domain Eukaryota; kingdom Metazoa; phylum Chordata; class Mammalia; order Cingulata; family Dasypodidae; genus Dasypus; species Dasypus novemcinctus. The sequence continues at coordinate 21,756,785 of NC_080693.1, read as the reverse complement.
TTTATGGAGGGAAGACTCTATTCTAGGCACTGTGGAAAGCCTGTATAAATGAATGGAATGAACGATGATTCTCTGCCCAAGGAGAACTTACAGTGTGAGTAAACAAGATGCATATACATGAGGAGTTAAATAGCAGTATAGAATTAAAAGCCTGCCTAGGACTGTGATTAAGGAAGTTTTCATTTTATTATCCTTAGGAATAAGGTGCTGCATTTGGAGACAGATGTCACAATACAACAGATGAGCCAGCACAAATTGAGGGGTGCAGATAAGCGCTGCGCACGGGCGTCCCTGCAGATTGGAGCGTGCTGGAAGTTTATCCAATCCCTGGGGCTTGCTGGAGTGCTTGCTGCATGCCAGGCACTGTGCCAGAGGCTAGAATGGCCCAAGGAGGTGGCAGGAGTGGTGTGGGATTGACCTTGAAGGGTCGGTCAGACTGGGATGGTCGGAAAGCTGGGGAGGGATTAACCAAGGCAGGAGTGGGCTGGATAAAGGAAAAGCGTCAGGGCACCCCTGCCTTTTGCAAGCAGCATTTTCGTGGAATGGAACAGTGGGAGAGCAGGTGAGAGAGGAGGTCTTGAATGCCAGGGTTTGGATGAAAGGAACTCTAAGCTGGTGGTGCTGTCATCTGGTTAATGTGGAAGGCGCTGGGAGGCACGTTGAGAAAATGTTACTAGCAAATAACATTTACTGAGCCTTTACTCTATTTCTGGGACTGTTCTCTTCATTTAGATGTTTAATTTTATTGGTAGTAATAGACGTATAACATAAAAGTTGACATTTTCACCACTTTCAAGTGCACAATTCAATGGTATCAATCACATTCCAAATGTGTTGCCATCACCCCCACCCAGAACCAAAACATTTCCATCACCCCAAACAGAAACTCTGTGCCCATTAAGCAATAACTCCCCGTTCTCCATCTCCCGAGTCCCTGGTGACCTCTCATCTACTTTCTGTCTCTGTGAATTTGTCTACTCTAGATATTTCGTATAGGTGAAATTATGCAGGATTGTCTTTTTGTGTCTGGCTTGTTTCATTCAGCAGAGTGATTTGAAGCTTCATCCATGTTGTAGCATGTCTCGAAGCTTCATTACTTTGTATAGCTGAATAATGGTATGGAAATTCCACATTTTGTCTGTCAGTTCATCTGATAGACACTTGGGTTGTTTCTACCTTTTGGCTATTGTGAATAATGCTGCTATGAACATTGTCCCTTTTCTTTTACTCCCTATTTTGATTCCCAATTTATAGATAAAGAAACTGAGGAGGTGAGATATGAAATAGCGAGGTCACAGAGCTAGAATATAGTGCAACTGGAATTTGAATACAAGCAGTCTGACTGCAGAACCTGAGCACTCAGCTGTGTACTCGCAGAGGGCAGGGTAGTGGATTAAGAGCCAGCAGAGAGAAAAATCATTCAGTGTCCCAAGAATTGCATGGTGAACTTTATAAAATTCAGATTCCTGAGCCTTATAGGGGCTGTTTCAGCCCTAGGGGTGGCCTAGGGGTATGCATTTTAAACATTTACTAGGTGATTCTTGAATGGTAGGAAAAAGGATTTGGTCTTTATTCTATAGATAATGGGGAGCAACTAAAGGGAACATCATGATGAGAATATGTTTACATTCACATTTACACTCACATTCTAAAAGAGCTGACCATTTCAATTTCTGACTGTTCTTTGCTAGAATATCAAGTAAAGTTGATTTGTATGTAATGAACTTGTATCCTCAAACCTTGCAAATCCCCTTTATTAGTTTTATTAGGTTTTTTTTTTTTTTTGGTATACTCTTTGGGATTTTCTCCATAGGCAATGATGTCACTGCAAATAAAGACACTTTAACTTCTTCCTTTCCTTTTATTTATTTTTCTTGCCTTATTGCACTGGCTAGGACCTCCTATTAAATATTAATGGTGAAAACTTTGTTCCTGGTCTTAGAAGAAAGCATGCAATCTTTTACTCTGTAATGTTTGCTCTAAGTTTTACAGAGATGCCTTTTATCAAATTGGGAAAATTTCCTTTATTCCTGGTTTTTATCAGAAATGACTGCTAGATTGTGTCAGATGCTTTTTCTGCATCTTTGAAATGACCATGTGTTTTTCTCTTTTAGCCTGTTATTGTGGTAATTCACATTGTCTAACTGATTTATTTTCAAATGTAAAACTGGCCTTGCATTCCTGGGATAAATCCTCTGTGGTCATGATGTCTTATCATTTTTTTGTAATGTTGGATTTGATCTGCTTTGGTAAAAAATTTTTTAAGATTTTTAGTTTTGCATCTATGTTCATAAAATGGTCTGTGGTTCACTTGTCACTTTGGTTTGGTATCAGAATAATGCTGACCTGATAGAATGAGTTGGGAAGTGTTCTTTTCAGTTTTGTAGAAGAGTTCTTATAGAATTCACCAGGGAAGCAATCTGAGCTGGGAGGTTTCTTGGTTGCTTTTTTTTGGAAGATTTTTAACTACAAATCCAATTTCTTTAATAGATATAGGGCCATCCAGGTTATCTATTTCTTTTTGAAACAGCCAAGCTTGATTAAAAAGAACGTTTTAAAACTTTGCTGAAGTGTCTGGTCCCCAAATATTCTTAAAATATAACTCACACAAAGCCACGGTGAATTGAGTCGGCTGTCTTGACATGATGTTCTATTCAGAGAAGCAGCAGTCAAATGCCCAAACATAATTAAAAAGCAATTCAATCTGTGCCTGGTGGCTTGGAAGAAAAACCAAAGGGATTTATAATGCATTTGTGATACATAGAAAATTATTTTAAAAAGTCTTTTCACATCTTTCTCTCTCTCAAGGCTTTTCATAGCTATAGAAGATGCTTCCCCAACCTCTCTCCTTTTCTGCTTTCTCATAAAACTCCCCCAAACTCGGTCCATTCACCCGTGCAGGGCCCTCACCTCTTTACTCTGAGTCACCTTACACTCTCTTGGTCCTTAGAATTCTCTCCTTAACCACATTTTGAATATCAAAGTGGAGTTCCAGAGCTGGTTCAACAAGGTAAAAAGTTGTTTCTCCTTAGAAGGAAGGGGCAAGGGAGCAAGCAATTTGGACTACACATATTCTCTTTTATTTGCTATCACACCTTGTCACTCACCTTTGAAGTGAATGGGCATCTCCTTAGCCCCAGCCAGAGGGGCCCCTCTCAAGCAGAAAATAGATGGAGATGCAGCCTCCCTCTGTCCTTCAGGACCCTGAGTCTACACTGGGATTTAGGTTTAAAAATCGAGAATTTAGGCCATACTCAGGTTTACAGAGAAGAAAGCTCAAAATAGGTTCATATTAAAAACAGCCCTGCTGTTTCTGTATGATTTGCTCCCGGATAGTGTAATTGGTCTAACAGAGGACAAATATCATTGAATCTGGAGCAGAAGACCTGAGTTTTTCCCCAGCTGAATCGTCACTGTGTTCATTTCATAAGTGAAAATAACCGGCCCCCCCACCCCTTCTCAGGGTTATTGAACTCTGTAAATTATCACCATAAATATTGTTACTGTCCTTTTAGACAATACATACGGTAAAATTTCATTGCATTTATAGAGCAAGATACCAAAGCAAAAACAAAATGGATGTACTGCAATGATGAAGGAAGTTGTTGATGTGGGACGAGTGGGGGTGGGGTGGGGTGGGGTCCCTCTTATATTTTCTAATGTAACATTTCTTGTGATCTATGAACCTTCAAAAAATACAATTAAAAATGCTAAAAAAATTTTTTGAAAGAAGAAAAGGAAAAGAATATATATATGTATAAAAATTTTAAGCAACTTGTCTGTCATCACATGGCCAGTAGGTTTTCACTCAGGACTTCTGACTCAGGGCCTGTTCTTTTTATTTCTCTCCCTTGCCCTGTTCTAGCTCAGCAATGTATCTGTCCCCCAAAGAATCAAAATCAAGCGTGCCTAAAGCCTCATTCTGAATAAACTCATGCATGCTTATTTTTCAGTTCTTTTGAATCTGGATTAAGGAAAATAATCTAGTTACAATAAAATGGTGTCAGAGGACGTGCACAAAGCTTATAACCCCAGTGCCATGCAGTGTAAACACAATACGTATTTGCTGAATGCATAGATGCCGTGTAATAGAGTAGACGCTGAGCACCCACATGCTGTTCGGACAGAAGGTGACTATGTAATGGAAGTAAGGTGCAGTTTTGGGTTTCAATAACACAATATGTAATGTCCAATAAAGGAAATTCCAATTTTGTTCCATGTTGTGGGGGGATTTAACTCGTATATTTCTACCGTTATGAGGGAGGTATTCTGGAGAACAATCTATAGAATTCTTTAGCTTTGAGCTTTACGTGTGGCTTGCACTTTAGACTGAGAAAAGACTTGATAGGTTTTTGGGTGACTGTTCCCCAGTTCCTGTATTGTTCTCCTAAGCCAGGGGTTCTTAACCTTTTTCGTTCCACGGACCCCTTTGTCAGTCAGGTAAAAACTATGGACCCCTTCCTAAGTCCACACTATACCGTGTATTATTTAATAAATAGATCACACCTACACCAACATGTCCCCTCAAGAATGATGTCTTTTGGAATTTTCAATTAAAGCTCATGGACCCCTGAATTCATTCCAAGAACCCCTTGGGGCTCTGTGGACCCCTGGTTAAGAACCCCTGTCCTACACTATCCTCAAATTCTTTGTACTTCTGCACAGAAAAACCTACATTAGAAAACTCTGACTCCCCACATCACCACCTCAAAACCCTACACACTCATGTGTATGCAAATCCCCCCTACAGAGTGAGGGAAGTAATAGGTATCATTTGAAATTATGTTCAACTTCAAGTAACAAAAGACTGACCAACTGCGGCTTAAACTAATAGAGGCTGATTTTCCTACCTAGCCAGAAGTCCAAAGGGAGGCCTTTCTGGAGGTGGTTCAGTGGCTCAGCAATGCCTTCAGAGAACTGGACCTTTCCAGTATTCTCCTTCACCATGCTTAGCAGGTTCTTCTCAACCTTATGCTTGTTACCTCATGATGACAAACTGGCTGCCAAAGCTCCAGGCTTTATATCCAAGTCCATAGGAAGGGGGAAAGGGCAGGTACAGCTACCCCTATTTAGCTGACTACATTGCTGTCCTAAATAATTTGGGTTTTGTTAGCAAAAGAAGGAGAAGGTTGAATTAATTATTGGGTAGGTGACTCATAGTACTCACATCTACTGGGTGTATTTCCTCTCTGTCCTTAAGGGCTCAAAATGATCTTTCTTATTAAGGAGTGGCTTCTGTTTATATACATATTTGAACAAATTTTACTCTAGGAAAATAATTTGTCTCTTGGAATTCGTTCACACTTTTCTGACTCGATTATTGCTGTATTATTACTTCCGTAGTTCTTTACATTTTCATTGTAAAGATCCATTTTAGCTTGACAACAGTCACGGCACACACACACACGTCATCACCTCTCTGATTCAAAGGAGGAAACTGAGGCCAAAGAAGGTCAGCGTTGTGTTTCTGGTTACGGAGGAGGGAACTGACAGAATTGGGGGTGAAATCAGTCCTTGTCCAGGGCTGGTTCCCTTTCCTCGACCTGCATTTCTCATAACCTTAGCTGAAGTTGCTCCAAGGAACTGCTGCCCCAGGAGAACGTGATACAGTCCTTGGTTCCTTCACTGAGCCTCCCGGAGCTGGCGCTGTGCCCTGCTGCTCAGCTCAGGCTGCTGAAAGTGTTGCCTTTTCGCTAATATGTGTGACCTTTTTCGGAAATGAAATCAACAAGCAGCAAAATCCTGGAAAATACAGAGTTTCAAGTTCAGTTGTTATACGCTCACATACACACACACACACACCTGCCTTAGAATGAATCTTCACAGATGAGCCTTGGCAATGAGGAAGGTGGCTCATTCCAGTTTGATCTGAGAAACTTCAAATGTTTTGTTAGAAGTCTGCGCCGGGATGAGGCTTGCGCTAGGACTCGGTTTGCGCGTCCCGTTTGGCGTGTCAGACAGTCTGGACAGATGCCTCATCCTGAGACGGGGAGGCAGCGTGTGATCTTTGGGGAGTTAACGACTGTTTTCCTCCCACCGTTCAGCCGTGGCTGTTGACGCCTGTGGGGGACCAATGCTCCCACGGGATTGGGAAAGCTTGCAACTTAAGAAGCAGAGTGGGGATCGTGTCTTCGTTGGAAATGATGATGTTGATGCCTTCTTAAAAATTAATCCAGAGGCTCTGGGGCCTCTGGTTAGGAAACTCAGTTTTGAATGATACAATGTACAACTGAATGATACACTATCCATTGAATGAGGACTTACTTCCTGGAGGCACCGATGGGACAGGAAGCCCCTTGCCTTTGCCTGTGTGTGCGGCGCCCAGGTTTGCAGGTGCCTGTGCTTACGGTGTGGGAACTAATGTGGCCGAAGATTGGAATGAGGGTCTCTGGGAAGCGGTTATTATTGGTCATTTTGTAGGAGCTGCTGGCTGCAGTGGCCGTTGTTGGAATGAGAAGCATGGGTGCTGGTGGCGACTGTGTGTGGCTCATTCTCGTAGCACTTGAGCTGTGCCGCCCCCAGCCTCAGCAGGAATGAGAGGGTCTCCGGTAAAGGGGGACTGGTTCTCCGGTGGTCACCCCCACCAGAGCCGCCGCTCCAGCCTCTGTGCATCACACTGCTGAAGATTTACGAACGCATCCCTGCATCCTGAGCCTGCGTGGTTCAGTGCCTTTGATTTTGCTATTCTCTTTTCTAAGATTCCCTGCCACCACTTCCACCTACGGAATCCTCATCCGCACCGGAGGTTTACATGAAATGCCACTTCCTCTGGGAAGCCCTCCGTGATATACCTCCTCCCTTCATCCACATCAAAATTATTGCCTCCTCTAGCCCCTGAGGCTTCTGGCTCGTACTTCTGTTTAGTACTCTTATCCTTCTACCCTTCATTAAAGTTATGCAGCTGGATGTTGCTGCACCCTATCCAAGGAAACTCGTGCCTCTCATTAGGAAAGCAGTGGTACTGCTGAGGCGGAGGGAAGATTCCGTTCTCCGGGAGTTGGGACAAAGTTCAGTTTCCCTGCGAAGGAGCCAGATCTCAGGGCAAGGACAGCTCTTCCATTAGGTGGAACATCTGCACGAACCTTATAGGACCCCAGGACATTTTGTCCAGAATATCAAAGTCCATTTACTTATTTCAAGGACATCCCTTGGGAACCTCCCCACTGCAGAGCACCGCATCTTGCCTTGAAAGCGAGAATCAGAGGAAAGAATTTCAGTGCTTCTCATAGGGATGGAAAAAAAGCAAGGGTGCTCTCTGGAATGTCTGACACAACTGTTTGGCTTAAGTCTATTGATATGAGGATGGAATTGCCTTGACTAGTAGACCTGGCTACCTGCGTGGCCATGACTTACATTGTATTTCTCCCTTCCTTTTTCACTCTAATAATTCTTATTATGCAAGTGTGGTGGTGAGGCTAATGCGTCACCTCGGCCAGGTCATTGTGCCCGGTTGTTTGGTCAAGCAAGCCTCAGTCACGTGAGAGGCTCTGATAGAATCACGTACTATTGACAGATACCTCTTGTTGATTCTGTTTCCCTAGAGAACCCTGACTAATACAGCGAGTAAAACATTGTCCATTAGAGAAACATGTGAAAATGCTGTGGATAAAAGAAAAGAAAAAACCACACTAATCACAATCTTCGTCCTGGGAACTGGTTTACATTTTGGTCTTTATTTGCATGTATGTCTAGATTTACAGATTGAGAGTCTACTTTCTGCGATGTTTCAAAAACTTGCTCTTTTCATTTAAAAGTAGATCGTAAGTGTCTTTCTATATTAACAAATACATATATACATCATTTTTTACAGTTTTCTTGCCACAGAAAATTTCAAACATGAAAAAATGGAGAGCCTAGTGTGTCCATATATTTATATGTTTATGTTTACTTACGTATACAGATACAGAGGTTCATATGTATATATGTATGTAAATAATGAATATATAATGACCCCTAATTATCAAATCACAGCCAATCTGATTCATCTCCAGTCCCTACTACCCTTTCCTTCCCCACTCCCCCGCCACAGCTGCTGGATTATTTTGAAACAAAATCCAGATATCATTTCATCTGTAAACATTTAAGGTCCAGTCTCTAAAAGAAACAGACACCTTAAGAAAATGACATTCACAATACCATTACCTGGCATAAAGAAATTAGCAGTGCTTCCTTAATATTGCCAAATACCCAGTCATTTGCAAGCTCTCCTTTCCCTGCTATGTAGGATATAGTCATATATCAATTTATACCAGTTGAACGTATAGATTCATAATGAGTTCAATTGGTGCTCTGTTCTTGGGCAGAGCAGATGGACAGCCTTCCTTTTTTTCACTATTCCAATAATGCAGCAGTGAGTAACTTGGACCAAATTATTTGCAAAACTGTCTATTTTCTTATGCTCACTTCCTAAAAGTGGCACTGCTGAGTCAAAGGCTGGGTACATTTTTCAAGATGTTTATTCTGAAATGCCAAATTTCCTTCCAGATTGGTTATCCTCATTTATGCAATTCATGAGCAGTACAGGAGACTGCCTAATTATTCTTAATGTTTTATTCTTCTGGATAAACTTCAGAACTATTTTGTCAAAATAACAATACCGGAGTTAGCTTTTATTTTTGCCTGCATTTTTATATTATACATTATTTTTAAGTTAATTCGTATTATAATATTGACACTGTGTGTCCAGAACGAACAATTGATGCCCTTCAGTAAATACAATAAATTTTCTTTATATGGATTGCCCACACTTTGTATAAAAGACTGGATATTTTATATAGTTTCCCCTAATTTTGAATAATTATTCCCCCCCTAACTAAATATTTCATTATTACTGTTACAGAAGATTATTTTTTATATATAAATTCTGTAATTGTCAATCTTACTGAAAATTCATACTAGTTTTGATGTTTTTTTTCTCAGTTGATGTCATCTGGTAATAATTTTATCTCCTCTTTTGATTTTATTTCCTTTTCTTGTTTAATTGCACTGGCAAGTTGAGATAATAGGCACCGTTTCACTTTTAACTTTAGTAGAAATGGTTCTGTTCAAGGTTCATTTTTGCTTGATGGTGCTTGTCAGTTGTAATTGATCTTAACTGAGGATTAAATAATATTGTCAAACACTTAACACAGAGCCTTTCATATAGTAAACATGCAACAGATGTTATTGTTGTTATATTTTTTGTTGTTATATTATGTCATTGAGATTTATTTTTAAATTGAGAACAGATGTTGAGTTTTATCTAATGCCTTGTTGGAACGTCTGTTTAAACACATTTTTCTCTGACCTGTTAATATGATGATGTATTAATATCATCATAGTCTTCATCTTTGGAATATAAGACCAGTTTGGTCAAAAGTGTATTATCTTTTTTTGAAATAATGCTGGGTTCTGTTAACTGATATTTTATTTAGAGTGCGTGCATCTATTTTTATGAGTTAAACCATTCCCTATCATTATTTTGCAGAGGTATCTTTGTTAAGGTTTTATATCAAGGCTGTGCTACTTTTGCAAAATTAACTGGAAGCTTTTCACCCCCTATCCTACCCACTCACTCTTCTTCCACCTGCCCACTCCACACAGTTTATTCTGATATTTGTCTGGGGAAATTTTCAAGGAACTCACCTGGGAAATTGGCCTGGGTCAGAACTTTTTCTTTCCAACAATATATATATATATTTAAACAATATGTTCAATTTCTTCCACGATTTAGAGACTTTTAAGTTTTCTACTTGTTCTTGAATTAATTTTTGCAATTTATACTTTCAAAGAAAATCATGCTGATTTTGTTGAGCTTATTGGCATAGACCTGCAAACAGCCTTTTATGGTTTAAAAATAGCTCTTCTGGATCAGCAATTATATACACTTTTTTTCTTTTTTATCACTGGGTACTTGTGTGCTCTTGGCTTCTGACTAGATTTGCCAGGGATTTAATTAATTGTTTCATAGAACCAGTTAGTGCACATATTAGCGCTGACTCCTAATTCTATTAACTTTATTATTTCCTTTTAAATATAAAAGAACTTAAAGATATACATCTTTCTCTGAGGGTAGCTGGAATGGAATCCGAAAAGTGTTCATATGTAATATTTTTGTTACTGAGATATTCTAATTTCCTGCAGTTACTGTTTGGAATTATGCTTTTACACAAAGGTTTCTCAGGAAAGTCTTTGTTTCTTAAATTTTGCTTGACTTGTCTTTTTATTTGTTCCTATTTTGTTATTTAACATCTAATTTTTATTGCATTTTAGAGAGAATATATGACCAGTGCTATTCCCAGCTGGAAAATTTTCCATTTTTTTGTGGCACATGATGTGTTCAATTTTGAAACTATTACATGGGTATTTAAAGATATGTTTGCAATACATAATTAAAATACAATAATTAAAGTTTATTAGTCATAGTATTAAAGTTGTCTCTATTCTTGTTTATTTTTATTCCCATGGTCAAAGTTGGCAGATACGTGCAAAAATCTTCCACATTATGTTTTATGTCTTTTTGAATTTTAAGAATATAAGAAATTAAGAAATAGCTTGCTTTATGGGTAAAACAATTGAATATGGGCACTTTCATATGATTTAACTTATAATACTCATAACATTTAAAAATTTTATTTGATTGTTTGTTATTTGGTACCTAAAAGTTCATAAAACTTATATATCCCTTCTTCTCATTTTTGCCCTTTGTCTTGAATTCTTTGCTCTAATAGTAACAGTGCCAGCCATGACTTTTTTTGTTTGTATTTTACTCATATATATTTGCTCATACCTCTTATCTTTTCAAATCGTTTTATTCGATTTTATTTTAGGTATGTCTTATACTCAGCTTATAGTAAGCTTTTATTTTCTGTCCCTATCTGAGAGGCTTTTATTGTAACAGAGGTGCTAAAGCTTGTTTGAAAACTGATATATTTGGTTCTTATATCCACCATTTCGGTTTCTTTTTTTGCTTTCCATTTAAAAAAAAATCCTTCCTGTTTCCCTTGAATTCTTTTCCTATTTTTGCTTCTTTTATTCTCCAGTGATCTGGAAGCATTCCAGCTTATTTCTATTCTACTGATGTCTCTCCTTTCTTTCCTCCGTCCTCCTTTCTTCAGTTTTATTTATAATAAACTGGAGTGTAGAGTCATTTATTCATTCAGCCAACCCATATTTATTAAGGAACTACCATGTTCTGTGCAAAATAGCTGGCAATGCAAGTTAGGGGTGAGCAGGTCTATGGGGTAAGAGTTTCATGAGGGGAAAAATAATAAACAAACAAATAAATAAACAGGGAAATGGTCAGAGTGGTAGTGCCTCTTCACATTATTAAAACAGAGGGCTGTGATAGAAAGTTACTGATGACTCTTCAGGCCAGGTGTCTCTCCAAGAATATAACATTGACGTTGAGATCTTAGGCATGTGGCAAGGAGGACAAGGGAATGAAAAGATCACAGAGAAGGAAATTCCAGGCAGAGGAATTTGATAGAACATGGGGGAGAGCATGGTGACTTTGAGGGATTTTGTTGGATGAAAGAGGTGGGCGAGGAGCAAGTGGAAATTGAATAGATAACCCTTGCAGGAAGTTTTACTTGGAAGCAGAGTACAGAAGATGGTGCTGCATGGGATGTGGAGTGAAGAAGGGGTCTTTTGCAGCTAGAAGATACCAGAACACGTGCAGGTACCGAAGAACTTCATCCAGTAGAAAGTAAGAGATGGATGATGGAGAAGGGCCAAATAGAAGAGCAAAATCTAGGCGATGCTGAGTGTGTTAATTAGTAGATGAGCCTGACTGTGTGTAAGAGAGACCTCCAATAGCAGTAACTTAAATAAGACAGATGTTTATTTCTTTTTCAAGTAATAGCTCTAGATAAGCTTTCTAGGGCTTGAAAATGGAGTCTGCTCCATCCGGTTGTCCGCGACCCAGCTCCTTCAATCTGTGTGTTCTACCATCTGTAATTCTTGACCCCCAGGTCCAGCATAATCTACCACTATCTCCACATTACAAGAAAAATGAAAGCAAAACACTAAAGAAGCAGAACCCTTTCCTTTAAGGCAATGTCCTGGAGGTTGCACGCATGCCTGCATGCCGTATTAGCCGGAACTTGGTCACATGGCCATGCCCAGCTGCGAAAGATACTGCGAAAGGAGCACTCGTTCTGAGCATCTTGTGGTCAGCTGAAAATTGGGGTTTCTGTTATTATAGAAGATGAGAAGGGCCGCTATTAGGAGTCTATTCACAGTGTAGCAGTTTCTGCCACAGTACAATGGGAATGGAATCCCCATGCAAAGTGGAGGGGTTGGCGTTCCACAGAAGACAGGATAATTCCTTCATGTCCACAAGAAGACAGAGAAAATGGATGTTGATGTGGGAAGGTTTGTGAATCTGGTGTTTAGAGAACAAGTGAGTTCCCATCCAATGGCTTCTGTCTTCTCACATCTTTGAGGTTGGAACGCAGGAGAGTTCTGAAAAGAATAATAATTGCTTATGCATATAGACTCCTTAGTCTGGGCCAAATTCTGCTCTAGACTCTTTCCATCTATTAATTCATATCACGTTTTTGAGGGGCTCTTTTTTCATTTTTTTTATTTTTAAAGAAGCTTTAGATTACATAAATGTTACATCAAAAATATAGGGGATTCCCATATGCCCCTCCGCTCCCACACTTTCCCACATTAACAACATCTTTCTTTAGCATAGTACATTTGTTACATTTGATGGACACATATTGAAGCATTGCTATTTTAAAGAACAGATGAGGAAGCTGAAGCTCCGGGAGCTGGGACCCTAGCTCAGACGGCTTCCTTAACTCCCGTGTGTGCTGCCGCTAGCTTGTACCTACAGCTGTGGAATAGTCTTCTCTGAGACTGGGAAATAAACTAATAGGGGTGCTTGACAAGGCTGAATGCCCAGTGGAGATTTGTGTCCATGAATTTTAAAGTGACATCAGTAAGCCCAATTGGGCAATTGTCTCCAGAAAAATTCAACAGCTGAGTGCAGATATGGAGAAGGCAATAGGTACGTTTAGCCAGAGTTGGAACATTCTAGGGGACTGTAACAAAGGGAGGCAACGCAAAAGACTCACAAACACTTGAAATGCAGCCAGTGTAATGCTTGATCATGAAATCTGGGCTGGGCGAGCAGGAGGAAAGTAATGGCAAGCTGGGGGCTGGGGGCTGCTGAGAAGGTAGTGCGGCCGGAGCATTGTGTCTCAGTGAAGTTGGAGAATTGTGGCAGTGGGGGAATTAGAGAAAGTATGTTTGCTAGGAGGAGGTGAAGTGGGCTGTTTGAAATTGTGATTGTGAAAGAGGTACAGATTCTGGTGATATAAGACCTAAGGCAGGAGCCCGGGGGAGGGTGGCTGGGGCGTGACTCAGTAAGAATGGTTGCTGGTGGGTGGTCTGTGTGCCAAATTCATTGTCAGCAGCCAACTCAACGGCAGAGCTCGTTGCTGGGTTGGAGGGGTAGGAAGGAGCCTTCAGTTCTGGACCCCCTTTCCTCCTGTGACCTAGAAGAGTTGAATCTTCTGTAGCTCCCATGTCCCCTTTGGTAGGTAAGAGAGCTGCTCTTCATAGTAATGAGCTAGGAATGACCGCATTTCCTCACTGTCTCATTGTGGTCACTGGTACATTATATTCCCTGTCTAGACGTTAATAGTCTTCCCTCTAAAACGATGCATTTGGACCAGAATTATAATAGCTAATATTTATGGAGAATTACTGGGTGCCAGATGCTAGTCTAAGTGCATTGCATAATTTTATGTTACATTTAATCGTCCCAGCAGCGGTGTGAGGTAGATAGGACTGTTATTCCTCACAGAGTCGCAGAGAATATGTGGCATGCTGCATTCGCGTCCTATTGCCATGGGCTTTGTGGCTTAAAACAACTCAGACTTACTCTCTTAGTTCTAGAGGTCAGAAGTACAAAAGTGGTTTCTCTGGGTTAAAGTCAAAGGGTGGGTGGGGCTGGTTCCTTCTGGAGACTGTAGAGGAGAACCCGTTTCCTTGACATTTCTGGTTTCTTGATGTCATCTGCATTCCTTGGCTCATGACTCTGCATCACTCTAACCACTGCTTCTGCCAACACATCTCCTTCCCTGTCTTTCCTGTCCCTCCCCTCCTTTCCCTTATGAGGACCTTTGTGATTACATTAGGCTTACCTGGCTATTCCATGATAATTTCCCCATCCCAACATCTTTAACTTAATCACATCTGCGAAGTCCTTTTTGCCTTGTAAGGTAACATCCACGGGTTAGGGATCAGGATATGGACACCTTTTGGTGGGGTGAGGACATTTTTCTGTCAAGTACACATGCCCAAGGCACAGGATTCTCACCAGTGCAGTTTGGGCTGTGGGCACCACCACACTCTATTGAATCAATGTGGGCACAGGTGGGGTACATGGGCACCACCCCTGTTCTCGTGCCCAGGGAGCATCAGCAGTTGACTGTAGCCCTCTCTCCATCAGAATCCTTCTCAGCACAGTTTGCCAGCCCACCCCATCCATCTACTGGACTTTTGCATGATGTAGCCTTTGTGCCATTCTTGGTTTCCATCTCTAAGTTCCCACCCAGTCCGACATCCATGACTTCTGTGGCTCCAGTGGCCTTTAAGGGAGGTAAGTTGAGGCAAGCCTCCTTCTTTTCTGCCAACTCAGGGCCATCCATTATAATTTACCAACCGTGGGTCTAAACATAAAACCTCTTAAGGGGAGGTTGTAGAAAGACAGGCTCCCTATTCTGGTTCCTCGCATGCTGACCAGGAATCAGAGCTCTCCCTGAAATGCTGGTTGATAATTTCTAAGTTTGGGGGGTGGGGTGGAGTATGCAGGGAGAACACTGCTTCCCCCCCACTCCCGCCCCATCTGCCCAGGCTTCAGGAACATACTGTAATTGCTGAGCTCTGTTGGATTGGGAAGGAGCAAATCACAACATGTTCACACAGAAGAGAAAACAAACAGCCTTAAATATCAGGCAGGGGAAACACTTTTAAAGGGTATTGTCAAGGCCCAAAGCCAAAGGAAGTCCCTGGCAGAACGGCCCCCAGACTCCCAGCCTCTGCTTCATCTTAGGTCTTCCATTTCAGGGTACCGGAGCCTCCCCAGGGGTGCCAGAAGCCTGTCCTTGGAGCCCCATGTGAGACCCCTGTGATGCAGCGCAAACACTCCTGAGATGTCTTCTTGCCAAGCAACCTTAGGATAGTGGTGGGTGCCAGGCTCAGGAAGGTGGAAGCTGAACTGTTGATCTCCTGGGTTTACTCCAACTTTCAGGCTTATCAGCCACACAGCCCTAGAAAAGCCCTGCACAGTGTGAGTGGGTGGTCCATTGACCTCTACTTCTCCTTCTTGTTTCCCACTGTGTTGGGGGCCCCTAGGCTTTGCCAGGGCCTAATGAGTTAGTCCAAAGGATGGCAGCGCTTTGGGTCAATATCTTCTTTAAATCACTCCCTCGCAGCACACTGGCCGGAGCAGCGCAGTAGAGGGTTTTGACCCGCAGGCTACCCCTCGTATGAGTGTAGTTCCCTGACTTCATCACTGTGCCCCTCCTTCTTGCCTTGTGCAGACAGAGGCCACTTCTAGAAACTGCCCACACTCACCCAGGAAGGTGTCTACTATCGGGACACATCCTTGGGCCTCTGAGTAAATACCCTGTGGTGGAGAGGGATGGGCTGGCAGTGCCCGAGATGCAGCATCTGCAAGAAAAGGTCTCCTGTAAGGGAAAGCAGGAGCTCCAGGGGGTCCCCTCCCTTTGCAAGCACTTGACTTTAGGCCTCTGGAGCTCATGTTCATGCCTCTGCTTGGAGTTTCCTGAATGAATTCATGTTTTTCCATGTCAGTCTCAGTTTTCAGCCAGCAAACTGTAAGAAGTTGTGGGGGGTGAAATAGATCACAGA
Source organism: Dasypus novemcinctus (assembly GCF_030445035.2). Classification (NCBI taxonomy): domain Eukaryota; kingdom Metazoa; phylum Chordata; class Mammalia; order Cingulata; family Dasypodidae; genus Dasypus; species Dasypus novemcinctus. The sequence continues at coordinate 21,740,915 of NC_080693.1, read as the reverse complement.
ACCTTATGCCAGAGGCCCTCGTTTGCTTCCGGAATGAATGGTAATGCTCAGGTTCTGGAGAAAGTGGCTGATGATCCGGCCATTTTACATGCAGGGTCAAGGAGATAGCCCCCCAAGGTCACGGCTCAGCTGCAGCCCTACCCAAGAACTGTAGTTGCTATAGAAACAATATGGGGCAGGGCTAGAGGGAGGAAGAAGAGAGAAGCTAATTAATCCAGGTGGAATGGGGCAGCCTTTGAATTAGAGGCTTCTAATTCCAAGAGACTGGAACTTCCCAGGCTTTGCTGGTGGTAGCTGAGTGGCATGGCCTTTCATTTCCCAGCAAGCTGACCTCGAAGGCTGATCTCTTGGTGGGTCTGCGGCCTCCTGTGACTGGAGCATGATGGCTCCCCTGTGATTCCAAGGAAGACCCCTCCCACCCCAGCACAGGGCCACTGCCCTCCCATATGCTTGTGTGACTGTGTGCGTGTGTATACATGCCATCGTGCACATGAGTGTATTTGTGCGGGTGTGTGATTGTGTGTGCATGTGATTGTGCGCATATGTGTAATTGTGTGTGCTGTAATGACCTGAAGCTGTAGGAAAGCTCTGGGGGGGTGGGGGGCAGCATGATGTGGTGAAACATAAGAAGAAGAAGCTTGATAAGGACAGGATGATCTAGCGGAAAACTGTGTGGATTTCATGTCCTGGGTTCAATTTGATCTCAAAAGAAGTGAATGAACATCTCTAGTCAAAAGAAGGAATATTGGCCCCAGTTTGAACCCACACTTTGCCTTTCTGTGAGATGGAAATGAGGTGGTGCCTGGGAGAGCCTCCTGTTGAGGATGCCATGTGGGCAGCCGACAGAGGGAAGAAAAGGGCATGGGGTGCGCTGTGACGTATGAGAAAGGGTATTTTTTTCAGTGGCATTTTGAGCTGTTTAGGGAGGAAGGGAGTCAGGGAATGCCAGAGAGGAGGAGGTGTCAGAAGGGGAGATGAGTAAGGGCCAAAACAGAGACTCAGGAGACAGTCAGTTCTGCCCTTTATGGCCACACTTCAGGGATGATGTGGAGGAAGTATCAGCCATAAGCAGAAGAAAGGAGACAAAGACTCAAAGTAACTAACGCTTGGAACTTTCCAGGGAACTCAGTCCTGGAACTGGCCAAACTGTTTCTGGAAGGAGTTCTGGGTGAGGGCAGTGCTGGTTTCAAAGCCCCTGGCCATCAGTAAGACACTTTTGCTTCCTGGTTGGCTGCTGGTTGACCAGTTGGCTGAAGACCAACAGGCACCAGGAAATAGCTGCTCTGACAGTAGAGTTCTATAGACCCTATGTGTGCTGGACAGCCTCATTCTGGTTTTTACCTGTCTCAAATGGTCCTTCACAGTCACTAGCCTAGGGGCAGATGTCACAGCTTGTGATGTTGGGGTTTTTGAGGCTCTTCCTTATATATCACGTCTCATCTGTGATTAAGGACAATGCTTGCCAGTTCTGTAATCTTCTACAAAGATTTGACACCTTTTTTGGCTGGTTCCTCATATGGACAACATTGGGAAAGAAGTGTTGGCATTACATAAGCACATATTTATAAAGCACTTAGTGCATTGTTATTTTCAGTAAAAGTAGTTATTTTATGAATTTTGTACTACCTCATTGCCTATACATTTATATTCTTATCTAACAAGTGAGGAAACCAAGTTTCCATGAGTTTAAGGAAATTTCTAAACTCCATAGGCAATAAACAAGAAAAGGAAGAAAAGAAGTAATTTGTGTGGGAAAAGGCCCAGAATTGGAGCCAGGAAGTCTCGGGCTCCTGGTAAACCTATGCTCAACATGCTGATATTTGGCTGATAAAACCCCTTGAGGTACTTTAACAGAGAGATCCAAAAATGCATAGAAGAAATGTAACTTTTCTCTTTTTCCTGTAATCACCTGGGTTGGTGGGTGGTTCTGCCATGCCCTTGGACTAAAGCGTTGTATTAGTCAGGTTCTCCAGGATATATATATATATAAAGCATATTAGTCAGGTTCTCCAGGATATGTATATATGTGTGTGTGTGTGTGTATATATGTGTGTGTATATATATATGATATTATAGGAATTGTTTTATGCAAATTGGGAATTGGCAGGTCAAAATTTTGTAGGGCAGGCTGCAAGCTGGAAACTTTGAAAAACGTGATGGCGAAATCTGGCCCATCCAAACTTTTATAGGGCAGGCCACAGCTGGAAACTCCGATGGAGGTGAAGTTGTATTCCCCAGGAGAAGCTGGCTGAAGAAAAGGCAGACATTCTTTTCTTCTGACTTCTGGAATCTTCAGTCCTGGCTTTAAGACCTCCAACTGCCTGGATGAGCAGACTTCCTCTCATTGCTGAGGGCCATCTCCTTTGTTGACTGTAGTTACAGTCAGCCTACGAAATACCCTCATGGTAGCAATCAGGCCACTACTTGACCAAACAGCGGGACACCATAACCCAGCCAAGAAGATGCATGAAATTAGCCATCACAAGCACAGTTATCAGAGGCCCCCAGGACATGCCTAAAGGAAAGGAGGCAGGTCCATGTCCTGGAAATAGCAACATCACTGCTGCTTGCTTCAGGTTGCAGAGATCCAGCTGCAAGGAAGTCTGGGAATTTAGGGTATGCTTTTAGTACCACAGAGAAAAGGGAGAAAGGATTACTGGGGGAAACTAGCAGTCTCCATTACACAGTCTACTCCTTTGGCCACCAAACAGCTGTGCCTAGCCTTTGTACAAACAGCATACACTCAACCCTGCTCCAAGGAAAACAACCTAAAGTCTCATCAGTCACCACATTCGGCTCAAGAGTCCAGGATCCATGGGTGCTGTGCAATTCTCTCTCCTTCAGTTTGAATGACTCTGTTAATCACCCAGAGGTCCAGAAACTAGTATAAGTCATCCAGGCCCTCCCCTCCCCACTAGCTCTCATCCATCGTTCTACCCTTACCCAACAAACGTGCAGTATACAGCAGTTGAGCAGGGCCAGAAAAAATCACAGTAACAGTTTCAAAGGCGAGACACAGATCTGGTGAATAGCGATGATGGGATTTTGCTGGGGGATAATTTCTGGTTTGGACCCTCGTTCTGCTCTTTGGGAAGTGCTTCCTTATCCATTGTCCTCAGTACGCCCTGGGAGGGTCTGCCTTGCCTCTTATCTTCTGCAACTGCATCTTAGTGGGCACTGGGGAGCCTGCTGGGAACGTCACCGCATGCTTCCTTCTGGTATGTGATGGCAGTTTCAAACATAGAACATCACAGGCCAGGTTCAATGTTTCTTTGACAGTACAGTTCCCACAAACAAACCCCATAGGCTCCTGGTCAGTTTACTTCCAGTCAGTTCTATGCTCCAGTAACCACCTCCGACGTTCTTTCTAGACATAGTTCTTAGGTCTGTGTTGCTTTTCCTTCTTTGGACTTACCTCCTTCTCCTCACTCCAGTGGCACCTGCATTAAGGGCATCCAAATGATAGGGATTGGTGGCAAGGCAGTATCTTTAAGCTGATCTTCGCCTTTGGAAAGACTTTGGAGAAACCAGTCTTTCTCCTGATGCCCAGGTATATTGAAACAGATGGATTTTCCACCCTATGAACCCCCACATTTCTGGAAATTTTATTTCCTTCTATCACTGCTTGCAAAGTAACCATGAGACAGTGCCACATATTTGGTGTTCCACTTTCTGTATCTGTTAGATTTAAAGCCTAAGCCGCCCTAATAATGACAGACCACAAAATGCAACAGCTCCAACGAGATAATTGCTCCTCACCTTGCAGTATTAAGTTTCAGGCTTGGCAAGCATCTCTGCTCTACATGACGGTTTGGGGACCCAGATATCTTCCATATTGTGCCATTGGAAGGTGCTGTCTCCCTCTGCACGGCCCAAGCTGGGCCTGGGTCAGTTCTGCAGCTCCTCGGTGAGTGGGAGAAGGCGGGTCCCCCATCTTTCAGGCTTCAGGGTGGACATGACGTCCGTTGCTCTTGCTCAGCTTCCTTGGGTGAGATGTGGACATGTGGCCACACCTGACTGCAAGGAGGGCTGGGAAATGGAGGATATCTGGCCTCCTGTGCGTCGGGCTGCACCGCTTCTCCACGGCGGGTGGGAGAACAGATGCTGAGCAGACGGCTGGCCGTCTCCATCATTTGCTTAAAGCCTGTGCCCTCACGAAGTCCACACTACTTAAGTAAAGAGAAGTTCAGGCGCATGACATAACTACACTTATTGACACCCACTATGAAGAAAAGTAATGTCGCTAAGGGGATATAGAATGACCAAAATCGCTCCTTAGATTGAGGAACCTGATTTTACGATGAGAAAGTTTAAGGCAAAATGGCTGTAACATATTCAGTATCAGCAAGCAGATGGAAGGAGTGTCCTTGAAAAAGGGCAGATTTTTTTTTCTGGGGACTTCGAATAATACAACAGAGTTGTGGTTTTTTAAAATTATTTTTTAGTGGACAAAGAGCATTTTCTAGGGGGCTTATTTGGGGTGTCCAGAGGGGAGATCCTCTTACAGAGTCTGAAACTGGTCGTGGCCTAAATCCTCATCTGTTGCAGCAGGCAGAGAGCATGACATTTCTGAAGCTTGAGCCACAATTGCCACAAAGCAAGAGGAATCTTTTTTTATTTTATTTTATTTTTAATTATCTTTTTTAAAGTTAATAGATCACACGAAATGTTACATTGAAAAACATAAGAGGTTTCCATATACACCACTCCCCACCTCCCACCTCCCCACCCCCATCATTTTTTATTACATTTTTTTGAAGATACATAGATCACAAAAAAATGTTACATTAAAAAATATAAGAGGTTCCCATATACCCCCCCACCTCTTCCCACATCAACAACTCTCCGTTCTCACCGTTGTGACACATTCATTGCATTTGGTGAATACATTTTGGAGCACTGCTGCACCACATGGATAATAGTTTACATTGTAGTTTATACTCCCCCGAGGTACATTCAGTGGGTTATGGCAGGATATATAATGTCCAGTATCTGTCCCTGCAATGTCATTTAGGACAACTCCAAGTCCCGAAAATTCCCCCATATCACATCTCTTCTTCCCTCTCCCTGCCCTCAGCAACTACTGTGGCCACTTTCTCCACATCAATGGTACAATTTCTTCCATTACTAGTCACAATAGTTCTATAGTAGAATATCAGCAAATCCACTCTAATTCATATATTATTCCTCCATCCTGTGGACCCTGGGATGGTGATGTCCACTCCACCTCTAAATCGAGAGGGGGCTTAGATTCCACATGGATGATGGATGCAATTCTCCTGCTTGCAGTTGCAGGCACTCTCGGGTTCCTGGTGTGGTGGTTGACCACCTTCACCGCCCTGTTAGCTGACCTGGGTAAGTCCAACGAACCAGAGAGTAGAAGTTGCAACTCTGCTGAGGCTCAGGGACCAGCAGGCCAGGGCAGTCCAGAGATTCAAGTCTCCTGAGTATACACCAACCCTAGCGCCAACCACAGGTTAAGTAAAAGCGACAGAAGAGGCATGTGTACAAAGGTCACATCTGAGTCCAATTCCATCACACTTAGGAGCACAAATTCCAAAGTAGGGCCCACTGACATGACACTGAACTCCATAGCCATCTGCCATGACCGCAGAACCTGTGTGTTTCCATAGCCCTCAGGAGCACCAGTACCTGGGGTTGTATCTTCTTTGGCTGTCTCTGGGGTCCTTGGCTGAGGTGTGTGTAAGCTCAATCCCTCTGATGACCTCCCGACTCCTTTTTGAAGACTCTTAGCCATATAAACTCATTTGTCTTTGCCATTTCCCCCTTTTATTCAAGGTCAAAAAGCAGTTTTAACACAACAGTACAACAGAGTTTGATATCTGATCTACGGCCTTGATCATCCGATGTGGAATGGGACAAGGGATGGGGTAGCAGGGAGTTAGATGCTCAAGTCCCCAAAGGTTATCAAGGGGAGCCCCTGAAAATCCTAGTCTAACCCTTCATTTTACACATGAAAAAGGTAAACTCCAAAGAGAGGGATTGTCTGCTCTGAATTTGGCCCAGTGGTCTGGCTTTTCCTCATTTCCTTATTCAGGAGGACGGCACGCTGAGGACAGAGAGGCAGGGGCAGGGAAGCTCAGGGAGAAGGACAGGGGTGCCCGAATTCCATCAGCAGGAGCCCAGCTCCCTGTGCACACAACCACCAGCCCACCCCCAGCCCTCACTCCCAACTTAGTACATGCACACAAATGCAGAGGCTTTTCCTGGAAATGGCAGGAGGAGGGTGTTCTCCTCTCACCCTCAAACGGGGGCCACGGGCCCTTCCTCATTTTCCCTCTACCTATTTCAGGGCTTTATCACAGGCTTCCCAAGGATAATTTCCAGAGCGTTTCATTGAATAACTCACTAAACACCCATGATTCTGTGCTGGATTGTGTTTGCTAAGCCCCTCATTTCACAAGTTAATCCAAAAAGCAATCAAGTTTGTCCAGCATGATTTGTTCTTTAATAAAGGAACGCCATGATCTCATAGCTGATCTTTGCCCAGGGCTCAGGCTGCCACCAGTAGTCAAGTTCTGTTCAGTTCATATTCACAGGGGAGTTTCCCTGGGCTTGGAATCAGGGGTGCAAGCAACAGCTATAGAGGGGATACCTCATTCTGTAAAGGCAGCCTGTCAGAGCGGGACCAGAAGGCACTGTGACAAATGAGTTCAGTAAAGGTGTAGAATATGAGTTTCATATTTTCACCTGATGTTCACCTTCCGAAGGTTGGTCACTGCTGGGAGAGTAGAGGTCCTCCACCTGGACCTTGGAGCAAGTGTTTAATTGCAGAGATGACACAGAACGGCCTTCATCCTTTAGGGGCAATGAGATGCTAATCAGGTTCAATTGCAAACTAGTTTCTGTAGTGTCTGGATTGATCCATTTGATTGCCTCTCTCTCTGATCGTGTATCTTTGCAGCCCCAGGGCCTTCTTTTTTTTTTTTTTTTAATTGACTTTGTAATAATATTACATTAAAAATATATATGTGAGGTCCCATTCAACCCCACCCCCCCCACCCCCCCTCTCCCCCCCCAACAACACTCGTTCCCATCATCATGACACATCCATTGGATTTGGTAAGTACATCTTTGGGCACCTCTGCACCTCATAGACAATGGTCCACATCATGGCCCATACTCTCCTCCATTCCATCCAGTGGGCCCTGTGAGGATCCACGATGTCCGGTGATCACCCCCGAGGCGCCATCCAGGGCAGCTCCACGTCCCAAATACGCCCCCACCTCTCATCTCTTCCTGCCCTTCCCCATACCCATCGTCCACCATGTCCACTTTTCCCAATCCAATGCCACCTCTTCTATGTGGACATTGGATTGGTTGTGTCCATTGCACCTCTATGTCAAGAGGAGGCTCAGATTCCACATGGATGCTGGCTGCCATCCTCCCATTTTCAGTTGTAATCACTCTAGGCTCCATGGTGTGGTGATTGTCCTTCTTCAACTCCATCTTAGCTGAGTGTGGTAAGTCCAATAAATCAGATTGTAGGTGCTGGAGTCTGTTGAGGCTCAGGACCTGGCTATCACATTATCAGTCCAGAGATTCAAATCCCCAGGGCCTTCTTATCAGTGTTTTTCCCTTCTGTTTCTTCTTTTGGAGGCAGCTAGTCACGGGGATCTCAGGGTGAGCTCGTTCCTTATTTCCCATCATCTTTTGTGCCTTGTAGCTCTCGCTCTCCGATGCTTGAGGTTTTAACTTCTGATGTGAGATTTTTACCACTTTGGGACTGAGTTCTGTTAAGTGGCCATGCTCTAACCCATCATCAATAATTTGCAGAATGGTTTGTCAATAACTCTAGCTCTTCATTAAATCAAGTGCATAGAAGCTCCCTACACACCCATTTGCTCTGCTCTGGATTTGTGTGATGACTTTCTTAACTCACACTTTGCAAACAGTACTTGCCTCTCTTCTGAGATTCTTCCCAGGCTGAGAGATTCCTGTGGTTTATCTTGGTGTTGGATTTCTCCTCCCCATTTCCAAACCCGGAATTGAAATGTCAGGAAAAGGGGTTCATTCATTCATTCGCTCAGACATCCCAAGTGTCTGCTGTGTACCTAGCACTGTTTTCGGGCTCAGACCACAAGTGTGAACAAAACGAAGTCTTACTGCCGTGGCTCTTCCATTGGTTTGAGAAGTGGGCAGTGAATCAAGAATCAAATGCAAAACCTCTCTAATGGCAAACTCTATGAAAGCACATAATGCAGATAAGGGAGATAGGGTGACTGGAATTTGCCAGCTGGACAGGCTGGTTGAGACCAGCACAGGCAGAGAACGTGAAAGCTCCAGGAATGGACCATGTTTGGGTTGTTGGAGGAACGTCAAGGGATCGTGAACTTCAAGGAGCAGAACGAGCAGGGGGAGAGGAGAAGAAAATGAAGCCAAAGAGGCCACTAGAGCTGCATCCTACAGAGCCTTGAGGGCCAGAGGGCAGCTTCTGGAATTTCCTCTGAGATGGACACCCTTGGAGGATGGAGAGCAAGAGAAAGGCATGATTTGGCAGCTGTGTGGAGAGGAAACTAAAGAGTCTTTTCTTTGGAATCTTTGCATGTATATATATGGGATTTAGTCTGGGCGTTTCTTTTTAGTGTGGGATAATGTCAGGTTTTAGAGTCAAGTTGAAACTAGCTCTCCAGAATGAATTGAGATGCTGCCTCTTTTATCTATGCGAGAATAATTTAAATAGCATAAACGTGATGTATTCCTTGAAGTTTCTAAACCTCATAGTTGTTTTTTCTCTTTTTTTTAAACAACTTTGGCAAATTTTTTCATAATCAATTGCCTTCTTGGATTGTTTCTTTATTTTTTAACTTATGTATTTTTAAAAATAACATTCCCATTTCATTGATATTTTCAAGTATATCACTACTCATGATTTTTAATCTCTAAGGTTTTGCTATATCCCCTTTCTCATTTGTAGTTATTTATATATTTTCTCTTTTTTTGGCTTTTTTGATGAAATATACTGTAAGTTGTACAGTTATACCAATTATTTTTTCATGGAACAAGGTCTAGGGTAAATTACTTATAATTTTCATGCTTTCTAAATTAATTGTTGCTTTTATCTGCTAATCCTTTCCCCTTGATTTCCCTGAGGGTTTTTTTTTCCTTACCATTTTGAGTTGATAGCTTAGTTAATTATCAGGCTGTTTGTTGAATCACGAAATTATGTAAAGCTATGAATTTCCTTCTTATTACAGCTTTTGCCACGTTCTGTAACTTTTTGCTATGTATTATATTCATTGTCATGATTTTAAAATAGTGTATAATTACAGTTTGCTTGCCTCTTTAATCCAAGAGTTAAAGATTATATTATGAAAGTAATAGCTGCTGCTGTTCTGAAAATTCACACCATTCATAAATAAATACAATGAATAGAAAAAGCCTCTCCCTTACTTTCTTTCCCTTCCCTACTTCATTCCTCAAGGATAACTACTATTAAAAGTTTGGCTTGCATCCAAACAGACCTTGTTTCAGGCACAAATAAAACAAGATACCATAAATACATATAGTTTTGTTAAAACGAGATCACATTATACATTTCCTCCAAATTGCTTTATTTACTCAACAATAAGCCATGGCAGTATCTTTAAATGCATCATATTCTTCTTAAATTACTATTTAACTTTTTGTAATATAGAATTACATCCATTTAACCATCCTACTATTAATGGACATCCAGAATATCTTTATTTTTTATTTATTATTTTCCTTTTGCACTCTTGCAATAATTTCTGCAGGAATGTTAGATCAAAACTATGCCCAGCTTTTCTTTTTATCATTAAAGCCAGTAGTGTGCTCATAAACTGGCTCTCACAAACCAACCAACCAACCAACCAACCAACCGTCCAAACAAACAAAGATATTCCATCCCCTGATTCTTAGCACTTGCCAGTTTCTGTGGTGTGACTACTACTACCGTGGCTGATTTCATGACACCAATGTTTCTCAAAAAGCCCGGAATCTTTAAGTATGGTGCAAGTCAGTGTGAGCTGGTGCCAGAACATACTGGGAGAAGTCAAACTGCCTCCAGAATAACTGTATGCATTTACACGTCAGCAATGTATGAGAGTACATTTCTCTCTAATTTTTTTTCCTAATCTGATAAAGAAATGGTATTTCACTGTTTAGTTTGCATTTCTTTTCAGGCATTTAATAACCACTTATATTTTTTCTATGAATTACCTATTTATAATATTTGCCTCCCCTTCCTTTTCTGTACCATTCAATAAACATTTTAATTGAGTACTTGCGACATACTGTGCTTTCTTCTAGCTGCTGGAGATACAACAGTGAACAGACCGATTCCATTCTCTTCCCTGGGGCAATTTGTGTTGCAGGGAGCAAGACAACCAGAAACAAATAATCAGAGGGATAAAATTCTTGCAAGTTGAAAACAAACCATGAAGTTAACAATCCAGGAATTAAGATAGAAAAATTAGAGTACCCACTTTAGATGCGACATTTGGGAAAAGTCTCTCAGGAGAGTGGCATTTAAGCTGAGAATTATTTTTCATTGGATTTTGCCACTGTGCAGAAAAGCTATTGATTTTTGTGTTTGTCTTCTATTTGGTCACTGTATTGAATTTTCTTACTAGTTTTAATAGTTGCTCAGTTGATTGCTTAAGATTCTATAGGCAAACTATCATATCATTTGCAAATGATGACAGTTACACTTCTTTCATTTCAATATTTTTTCATGCTACTTTTTTTTTGTCATAGTACATTGACTGTGCCGTTGTAAAAGAAAATAATTATAGTGGTAAATAGGCTTTTCTAATAAAAATGACCTTTGAGTTTCATCATCATTAAGTTAAACCTTTTCTTTTCTGTTCCTCAGAAATTTTACCAAGACTCAAGTGATGACTTGAAGTGACAATCAGGTTTTACCTTTTATAATGTCATGAAATATATGAAGTTTTTTTGAGGTTTTATAGACTGAAACTTTTCGGTATTCCTGGAGTAAATCTACATTGGTTTTGATGCTTTATTATATTATTACATGAGATATTTAGAATCTTTACATCAAATTTTATGAGATTGGTTTAGAGCTTTCCTTTTTCTTGCTGTTCTGTTTTTTGGGGGGAGGTACAAGAAATAATGTTAGATCCAAAGAATGACTGAAAATTTTTCATCCATTTTTATGCACTGAAAGTGATTTAAATAACAATGAAATTGTTACATATTATTTAAAAATTTAATCAAACTCCTTCATAAAATGATGAGGACATGGTGAATTTGAGCTGAGAATCTCTTTGGCTCCATTCTACTATCAATGATATATTAATTTTTGTTATAATATGAGCAAATTTGCCTAAAATTGTCCATTTTGTGTAGTTTTTCAAACTTATTGGTGTTAAATTTAACATAGCACTTTTTAAAATTAGTTGTAAAGTTTCCTTAGTAGCTATCATTACTTTTCCTTTAGCACTCCTAATGTTATGTGTGTGTGTTTTCCAAGGCTAGATTTTCCAGTGTTTTATTGGGCTTTCTAATAGATCAGATTTTAGTTTGTAAGACTGCTTTTTTTGTATTCAGTTAGCTTCTGCCTGAGTTTATGCTAATTCCATCCTTACGGTATTTTAAAGGTTTATTCAGTTTTGTTTATTTCTGTTTCCTTGGAAGTGCATTTAAGGTTAAAATTTTTCCTCTGTGTAGGACTTTGGCCATATCTCATAGGTTTATTTTTTTTCTAAGTATTATGTAATTTCATTCTGAATTTCTTTTTTGCAGGAGTTTTTGAGAGGAGTTTTATGTTTGTGTTAGAAATATTCTAGATGGTTGTTATTTTGGTCATTGCTCATTTACTAATACGTAATTGATATACAATTTTGTTATAATTTTAATTTGAGAATGAGCACTTATATGATTTCTCCTCTGAGAGGTTTGTTGATCTTTTTTGGGGGGGCTTACTGACCTGCTATATGATTGATTTCTGGAAATGCTTTGTGGATATATGAAAAAAAGATATATATTGTTTGTTTGAATATATATCTCTGCATGTAAGTTTTATGTGTAATTTCTATGTCCTGTGTATTTTTTGCTGCATCATATTTTAAAATTCTTCACTGAATTAGTTATATCTGTTGCCAAGATTGTGGTTTTATCCAATTTCCTTTTATTTATTCAAATTTTTCTTTAAATATTCCTCTATTATATATTTTTTGGTTTAAAAAAGTTCATGATTACTATTACTTCTTTAGGATGTGGTTTCCACCAAAATAGAGTATTTATTATCCCTTTTGATGCATTTTTTTCTCTGTATTTTCTGTTATCTGATAGATTTCCAGTCCTGAATTCTTATTGTTGAGTAATTTTAAGTTTATCTTTATCCAGTACTTTATTTTCTGCCTTTCTTTATCATTTTGTTTATAGATTGTGATTTTTTATTTATTTATTTTTTTACATCTTAGGAGTCCTTAAAAAGTAATTGAATGAGCTTCACAGCAACACTTCTGGAACTCCAAATGCATATAGAATATGACTGTGAAGTCATAGCTCCATTGTTTTCTAACACACAGTTTTGCAGGTGAAAGGTATAATACCAATTGCCCTTTGTAAATGAACTATTTGTTTTCCTTTCTGGAAAACAGTGACATTTGAATTTCATATTTGGAATTAACCTGTTTTGTGACTCTCCTTACTTTCTGAGATCTGACTGCATTGGCCTTCTTTTAGTTCCTTACTATGCCATGCCACAGGGTCTTTGCACAAACTCTTCTTAGAATGCTGTTCTTCATATACATTATCCTGCCATGTCCTACTTATTTAACTCTGCATGTCCTTGAGATTGGAATATCATCACCACCCATTCATACCACCATTTGCTTGCCCCTCATCTTTCTTATTGAACTATACTTGTACATTTCTATATGCATTTTTTTGTATAATGTCTGTTTTCCCCACTACGTAGAAAGCTCTATGAGGGCAAGCATTCTGAGTTTTTGTTTTCATTGCACATGCAGTACCTAGTATAGTGCTTTTCACATTATAGACATTCAATAAATATCTACGGAATGCTTAAAAGTTTGAATAAATTAATGAAGAATATTTTCATAGGGCACTCATTTCATTACCTAAATACTTTATTTTTGTAATTTCTTTCATTCTATCATTTTCAGTTTCTTCTTTTGAAATTCCCATTAGGTAGATACAAGATTCACTCAAACTACCTGTTATGGCTTTTAATTAGTCTCTCATAATTTTAATCTATTTTCCTTTTTACCTAGGGTTTACTGGTGTATATTCTTCAGTCTCATCCATTCTGGTCTTTTAACTTTTCATGGATTTTGTTTTCATTTATTTGTTTTATCAATTATGGTTTTTCTTTTCCAAGAACTTTATTTCTTTTAAATGGCATATTTTATAATTCTTATTTTAGGAGTATAATATTCTCTTAGATATCTCTAAGGGAACTCATTTTACTTACTTTAAAGTTGTCTTCTGTTTCTCGGGTTAACTCTGCCCTTGTAGGTTCTTCAGTTGTTTTTATTTTTCTGTCGCTTACTTCTCTTTCATGCTTCTGTTTTCCTTGAATAGTTGGAAATTTTGAATTATCTACTCAATTTTGAAATTGATACCCTGATCATCTAAATACATAATGCAATATCTGACTTACTCCCTTTTACCAATTGAAGGAAAATGAATGACATAATAGTTTTATGATTGTTTTAAGTTATTTAACTTCTCTATGTTTGAGGACATAGGGATTATTCAAAATGTAGTCATAGTTCATTGAAGTATTCAGGTAACATTTATTGAGCATGGACTGCATTACAAAGGCATTTATAAGACAAAATTATGAGTAAGCTTCTGTCTTTTATCAATTCAGTTACATGAGAGGAGACCTACTTATAAACAGATAAGTGCCAATATGGTACTGTAAAGCAATCATGATAATAGACTATCAAAAAGAAAACTAGAAAGGTAAGAACATGCAGAAGTTCTAAAGTCTTTGAAAGGTACAAGATTAGTTATTTCTTCTTTGGGACCCTAGTGCCTAGAACATAATAAATATTTCATACATTTTTATTGTAACATGGACATTTAGAGACTGGAGAGAATGAATGTAGAAGTAGAACAATTAGAATAGAAACCTTCTCATTCTTAAATATTTTCAGTTATTTGTCTGGATCTAGTAGAGAAAGCTATTCCCAACATTAGTTGTATCTTGACTCTCTTTAGGGTGAATTATAGATATCCTTGATGCTTAACAATGAAATGACAAATCAGCTGATTCAAAGAAATCAGGAAGTAATAGGTCTCAGTTCCCCAGTCTTTAATCCCCCACTGTATGTGTGTGTGAGAGAGAGAGAGACAAAGAGAGAGAGAGAGAAGGAGAGGAGTGGGAGAGAAAAGAAAGGTGGTAGAGGAGGGGGAGGAAGAGAAGGAGCTGCAGGAGAAAAAATGAAAGTAAATAAAGGGAAATCTCTGAAGAAGTCCTTGTTTTGGCAAAAGAGCTCCCTGTCTCTTCTCGGCTGTTAGGTGGCACAATCACACCTTTCATAAGGCAGAGATGCAGGAAAAGCGAGAAGAGACTTTCTCCACCTTCTCCCATAACTTTTTTGTATTTACAGTGTGCTAGCTGTTGGCACATTCTTTTCTTCACGATCCTATGATCTTGTTTGCTCTTGTCATATGGAAAATAATCATACAGTAGCCTGAGATACCTTGTCCTATAGAAAATGAACATTTTGTGAAAATATATTATCAGAGTGTTATGCAGGAAATATGACACCACTCAGGTTATGTAGACAAAGATTCAAGAAAATTCTTTCTCGTGCCTATATTAAACTGTATTAGTTTCAATTGCTTTTTAAAAGTAAAAACCAAAATACCTTCCTTATATTACATAGACAAATTCAAATTCATTTTTCTCACAAAATAAGAGGTAAAGAAGTATATATTAAGCAGCTTAATGGTATTCTGGTAAACATTTCTGTTGTTCTCTTGACCTTTCTCCTCAGGTCACAAAATAGCTACTTAGATCCAGGCATCACATTTACCTTTAAGGTAGGGAGTATGAAGAGAAAGTGTGATCTTAGCTGTATATATCCTATATTTGAAAGGCCAATGCATTCCCAGGAAATTTCCACTTACACCTGTAGCCCCAAACTAGATGATATGACCAATTCCAAATGTACTGGAGGCTAAAACAGTGAATCGTTAGCTTTACCAACTTCTATAGGAAAGGCAGGCAAAAAAGCAGGAGCAGAATGAGAATGAGTTTTGGTTAATAAATAATAATATTTGTGAAGTAGTTGAGATTTTCTTGGTAGATCTCTCTCCATCCTTTTACTTTCAACCTTCCTATATTTTATACTTAAATTGCACCCTTTCTAAACAGCATATTGATAGGTATTATTTTTGTATTATCATACAAACGTCATACAATTCTACCTTTTAACTGCAGTGTTCAGTTAACTTATATTTAATGTAATTATTTATATGATTGAATTTAAATCTGCTGTCTTGCTATTTATTTTCTCTCTATTCCCTTTGTTCTTTCTTTGTTCATCCTTTCATGTCTTTTTTTAAGTTAATAAAGTTTGTGTTGTTGTTTGTTTGTGTTTAACGTTCCATTCTATGTCTTCTATAGGATTTTTAGGTATAAGTCTATAACTATTTTTAAAATATATTTTTGCATGTTTCTGTCACCATGAATGGTGATAATGACATTATACTTGATGTATAATGTAAGATCTTTAAACAGTATAATCATATTTATACCCTTCCATCCTTTGTTTATTAGTGATAGAAATATTAATTTTACATATATTCTGAACCCCACTTTACACTGTTATATTTTTACTTCAGTCAATTAAAGAATGTACAAATGAAAAGAAAAAATGTGCATCTACATATTACCATTCCCAGGGCTTGTTCTTCCTACCTGTAAATCCTAATAATAATGGTATTATTTCCATTTAGGATAAAGAATTTTGTTTACAGTTTCTTGTAGAGTGTGCCTGTTAGTAAAAATTCTATAATCTTGTATTTATCTGAAAATGCTTTTTTTTTTCCTTTCATTTAAATATTACCTATACTTTTAGTTTGGATATCTTTAAAAAATAACCTTTTTATTTTAAAACAGTTTTAGATTTACAAAGAGTTCAGAGGGTTCCTATAGACCCCATAGCCAGTTTCCCCTAGTATTACATTTGACCTTAGTATGGTATAGCTGTTCTAATTAACAAACTGATACAGAGGCTTTATTATCAATAGTGATAAAACTGTGCTTTATTCGAATTTCCTTAGCTTTTATGTAATGTTCTTTTTCTGTCCTGGCATCTCTTCTGGATACCACATTACATTTAATAGTCATGTCTTCTTAGCTGCTTTTGACTGTCAAACTCTGTGAAGAAACTGAGAAACTTCTCAGATTTTCCTTGTTTTGAATAACCTTCCTTGACTGCGGAATATTGGCCAAATATTTGGTGGCACGTCCTTTAATTTGGATTTGTTTGATGTTCTTCTTATGATTAGACTGGGAATATATGTTTGGGGGTTGAAGGCCACAGAGTTTAAGTGCCATTTTTTATCATATCGTATCAACACTATATACTATCAACATGACATACTAGTTTATATTAACCTTGATTGCCTGGTTTCGGTAGAGTTTGTCAGGTTTCTCCACAATAAAGTTATTTATTTTTTCTCCTTTTCCATACTGTGCTCTTTGGAAAGAAGTCACTATGCACAGCTCACTCCTAAGAAGTGGGGAGTTATGTTCCACCTCCTTAAGGGTAGAGTATTTACATGTTATTTGGAGTTCTTCTGTATACAAGGTATCTCTATCCTTCTTCACATTCATTACTTATGTAAGTATAGCCTCGTGGTTGGTTTGCTTTAACATTGAATTATAACCCAATACTACTTTATTTTATTGCTCAAATTGCTGCAGCTTTTCTGCCTTTATTTTTGAAAGATATTTTTACTGTTGATAGAATTCTAGGTTGATATTATTTCCTCTGAGCAATTTAAAGAGGTTGTTCCATTATCTGTGTTATCTATGGCCTCCATTGTTTCTTTTTTTTTTTAATTATTTATTTATTTTTTAAAATTACATTAAAAAAATATGAGGTCCCATTCAACCCCACCGCCCCCACCCCCCACTCCCCCCACAGCAACACTCTCTCCCATCATCATGACACATCCATTGCACCTGGTAAGTACATCTCTGAGTATCACTGCACCCCTAGTCAATGGTCCACATCATAGCCCACACTCTCCCACGTTCCATCCAGTGGGCCCTGGGGGGATCTACAATGTCCCGTAATTGTCCATGAAGCACCACCCAGGACATCTCCTTGTCCCGAATACGCCTCCACATCTCATCTCTTCCTCCCATTCCCCAAACCCAGCAGCCACTATGGCTACCTTTCCCACACCCATTCCACATTTTCTCTGTGGACATTGGATTGGTTGTGTCCATTGCACATCTATGTCAAGTGGGGGCTTAGATTCCACATGGATACTGGATGCACTCCTCCTGCTTTCAGTTGTACACACTCTAGGCTCCATGGTGTGGTGGTTGACCTTCTTCAACTCGATGTTAGCTGAGTGGGGTAAGTCCAATAAATCAAAGTGTAGGAGCTGAAGTCTGTTGAGGCTCTGGGCCTGGGTGTCATATTATCAGTCCAGAGATTCAAATCCCCAAAATATATCTAAAACCCCAGCACCAACTACAATTCCATTAAAGTAGCATGTAAGTCTTGTGAAAAGAGATCCCCTCTGAGTCCAATTCCATCACGCAGAAACACCAGCTCCAGAGAAGGGCCATCTGCCATGGCAGTGAACCCCATCTGCCATGATCATAGAACCCGTGGGTCTCTTTATTCCTCAAAAGAACCAATACCTGGGGTTGTATCTACTTTATCTGTCTCTCAGACTCTGCTCATTTGTGCACAAGGGCATTCCTTCTGACAACCTCCAGACTCTTTTTTAGAGACTCATAGCCTTATATTCTCATTTCTCCTTTCCATTTCCCCCTTACATTAGGTCAAACAGCATTTTGAAGTCATGTTATTATATGTAGACAGGGATATTCTGCTGATCCGTGTTGAACCTTTAATTCAAGGTCCTTTTCTAGTTGCATTTTCAGCTGATATGTGGTAGTGATCCCTCGGTGCCAGGGAGGCTCATCCCCAGGTGTCATGTCCCACGCTGGGGGGAATGCAGTGCATCTACATGCTGAGTTTGGCTGTGAGAGTGGCCACATTTGAGTAACATGAAGGCTGTCAGGAGGAAACTCCCAGGCACAGTGCTACTCTAGGCCTTGTTCTTATTGCAGGTGTATAGGCTCAAAAGCATAGCCATTAGTATCAGGAGCCCACTGTTGGGCCCTCCTTCCTTCCTGGTTCTTGCCATTGCACCTGGGGGACTGCCGCTGCTCCCCCAGGGTCCACGACAGTGACCCCCCGGCCAGGGGCCCAGTACCCCCCCAGCTGTTGTTTTTAATTGTTTCCACTATGAGTATATCTAGACATTACTATATACCCTGGGCATATGCCCTGTATAACTCCCTGTCAACCATATATATCCTGTCAATAACATCCTATATCAGTATTCCTCCGCTGCCATTGTTGAACCACTCTGTGATCCAAAACTTCCTGTAAAGTCAATCCCAGCATAATGTCAGCTTCACAAGAGTCTTAGATCACCGAAATTCATATATACAATATACAGTACTTCCCCAGATTCACCATAAAACCTTTTCCCTTCCACAGTGATAATCTCTTAACTTGTTCATATCACATTTCCTGAAACTGATGTACAGATTCCGAGACAATAGCTTTCAGACAAGATGACATCTGTGCTTAGTATGTGGTCCATACTTTAGGTTGTACAGTTTTCTAAGTTTTTTAGTTATCCTATGTTTTGCCTTATGGTTTACATTATTAGTCTGTCATCCCCTATATGTTTTTGGAGTAATATTACATGTTTTATATTCATCTTAGTGTATTCTCACAAAACTCCTCTCTTGCCCCCATATTTACCTTGTTTCCATCCATTCCACATCCATTTTCCCCTCCCCTTGGGGTCCACAACGCCAGCCAATCTCCCTTTCCTGAGAAGCCATGTCCAGAGATACTTGCAGCAGTATTCAGGGCCTGACTTTCTCAACTGCCCTAATGCCCTGGGAGCCATCCTTCTCACTAGAGATACAGTTCTCTCTATTTGATGGCATTAGTCCTCCCCAGGATGTGGGTCCACCCCAACTCTCACTTCTTGGGTCTCTTCCCAATGGTACAACCCACCTTGGCAAAATGAGCCTTAAGCTATTCGCCCAGAGTCCGTCCCGCATCAGCCCATACCCCCTGAGCATCCTAAACAGGTAACCCTCCTACTTATACTTTGATACGATTTTCTCAACATTTTGTTCTCAACTAACACCTGACACTCTCCCATGTTCGTATGTTGCCCCTCCCTCCCCCCGATTTTTGGACAGTATTACCCCTCTGCCCATCCCCAGCCCCCCTCAAACCCACAAAGCCTCACCCGAAAGTAACCCCTTGCCCCCATTTTGTCCCTTCTTTGTGCTCATAGTTACCACCAGCTCATCACAGATTCCACCCCTCCAGACATTGTTTCTTAACATCATCTGTCACTCTTATCTTTTTTCTTTTGTTTGAAATGTGTCATTTTCCTCCCTCTGGCTCCATTAAATTTTTTTTCTAAAGTTTTTGGTTTTCAGCTGCTTGACTATGATGTGTCTATGTATGATTCTTGGTGCTCTGGGACACCAAATTTCCTGTACGTGTGGTTGCTGCTTTTTAAAAAATCAAATTTGAAAGAATGGCCAAGTTTGTGTCTTCAAATGCTTTCTTCTGCACTATTCTACTGCCCCCTTCACCTTCTGGAACTCCAGTTGCATAAATAATAGATTGATTGCTTTTTTTTTTTTTTTTTTTGCAGATTAGATCATTTCCAATAATATATCTTCAAGTTCACTGACCCATTCTTTTGCTATCTCCAATCTGCTGTCATGCACATCTATTATTTTATTTTTCAATTTAGATATTGTCCTTGTCAGATCCAGAATTTCCATTTGATTCTTTTTTTATAATATCTATTTCTCTGCTGAAATTTTCCATCTTATCATTCACAAGCACCGTATTTTCCTTTAGCACTTGAAAATATTTATAATAGCTTTAAAGTCCTTTTTAAATATTCCAATATCTGGGTCTTTTTATGTCAGTTTCAATTATTAACTAGTATTTTTTTTTTCCTGTTTATGGGTCCCAGTGTTCTGTTCCTTCTCAGCCCTAGTAATTTTTATTTGCATCCTGGATTTTGTCATCTTCCTTCAGAGTGTTGAGCTTCATTCTGGCAGTTATATAATTTGCTGGTAAAATAGCTTCATCCTTTGAAACATTTTTTAAATCTTTCTTAGTCAGGCAGGTCTAGAGTAAGCATGAGTTTCAGGCTAGGGAAGTCTGACTCGTAAGCTGGGGTCCCTCTAGCTCAGGATTTCAACAAAATCTCTCTATTCTGCCTTGTTTGATCTCCTGTCTCCTAGTATGGTGAAACTTCAAGATTCTCTGCTCAGCCCCCAGATCCCAAGCAGTTCTGCCGGCTTCTTGAGTCTCACTCTGTGCATCTACATCTTGCTATTTGGCCAAGGGCTGATGGTCACTCCCATGCGTGTGATAGGAGATCCTTCTTTATAACTCTCCCCTTTCTCTGGCACTCTGTCCTGAAAACTCCAGCCCCAACAACAGCCCTGAGCTCTTATTCAGCCGTTTCCCTGGCTCTACTTGTCTTCCACCTCCCTTTGCCACAGTCCGGTAGGTGCTTAAAGCCGAAACGCGTGGGTAATGGTGCAACTCATCTTGTGCATGTCTCCAGTGACTCAAACGAGATGCCACGTATATTTCATCCACTTTTATAGTTATTTAAATTAGGAAGGCTAGTCCGGTACCAGTTTCTCCATTATGACCCTCACTCTTGTTTTATAAGTCTTAGTTCTGTGTTTTAATATTTTCACCTCTTATCTGTTTTAAAGATTTTTCTCCTCTCCAATTCCCAACTCCCATGGCATCCAGATACAGGCTTAGGCTCCATTTGGTTCTTTTTCTTTAAACTTTTTAAATACAGTTTCCAGAGCTCTCCTCTTCACCAGTTATATTAAATTTGTCCTGAAGAATGTTTTACATATTTATTAGAGTTATTGTGAAGTCCTTGTTTTCTATGTAAAAATCCTGGTCATTTGTGGATTTGCTTCTATTGACTCCTTGTTTTTCCTCTTAACTATGGGCCACATTTTTGTGTCTCTTTGCATGTATAATAACTTTCCATTACATACTAGTTATTGTGGAATATATGTGGCAGGGAACCTGCATAGTCTGTTGTCATTTTCTGAAGAGGGTTGTGTCTTGTTCTAGAAATAGATGACTAGTGCATCACCATGGAATTGTGTGGAGCTGGTTTTATACCTTATTAGAATAAATCTCTTTCATTTTTCCCCCAGCCCTAAATCCTGAGATATTGTCCTCACTGAGATAAAGTCATGGTCTTTCTGAGATTACATTTAAAAGGTTGAGATGTTTAACCAAGTTCTCTTACGTGTTGGGACTCAAACTCCAAATCTGGCTTCTCCTGCTGTGGGTTGCAGCTGCAGCCTATGCTCAGGGGTCAGCCAAGGATTTGAGGGCAGTTTGTGTGTAGATTTTGGAGGCCCCGCCCTCTGTGGCCCCACCCTCTGTGGCCCCGCCCTCTGTGGCCCCGCCCTCTGTGGCCCCCTCATTTTTCAGGATATCCCCTCTCCATTTCCAGCCACTCTGGAAGTCCCAGATCCATCCTCTGACTTGGGCCAATAATCCTTTGATTTCTGCTGGAGTTCTTTTTTTTTTTTTTAAGCTTTATTTTATTTATTTCTCTCCCCTTCCTCCCCGCTGGTTGTCTGTTCTGTGTCCATTTGCTGCATGTTCTTTTGTCTGGTTCTGTTGTTGTCAGCGGCACCGGGAATCTGTGTTTCTTTTTGTTGCGTCATCTTGTTGTGTCAGCTCTCTGTGTGTGTGGCGCCATTCCTGGGCAGGCTGCACTTTCTTTCGCGCTGGGCGGCTCTCCTTACGGGGCACACTCCTTGCGTGTGGGGCTCCCCTATGCAGGGACACCGCTGTGTGGCACGGCACTCCTTGCGCGCATCAGCACTGCACATGGGCCAGCTCCACACGGGTAAAGGAGGCCCGGGGTTTGAACCGTGGACCTCCCATGTGGTAGACGAACACCTTAACCACTGGGCCAAGTCCGCTTCCCTCTGCTGGAATTCTAATTGCCTCCTTCCATGTGAACTAGGGAATTTCCTCAGGGCAAAGCAATATAAACATGTAAGTGTAAACATACATCTCTACAAGCCTGGTTCCCTTCTTTCAAGGGTTCAGTCTCCCCCCCCCCCGACTAGTCTCTGACCCCTTTTCATATTTCTCTAACACCTTCAAATAATTGTTTTTTGTTTTATTTCTATCAAGACAAAAATAGTATCTCTAGGCACGTTAGTCCAGTATGAGCCATTTATTAACCCTGAAACTCAGGACATAAGATATTGCCATCCAATTCCTTTTTAATTATGCTAGAATTGAAAACACAATTATTAATTTGTTAGTTCGTAATACATCTTCCTAGGGGTATCAGCCCAGTATATTTCACCCATTTTGCGAGACATCACTGTATTATGAATGGGCTGGTCCAAATGTAAACAGTCAGGTCTCTACTAGAGGGCATTTGTCAAAGATTTTCAGGCTTCTCACAAAAATGTGGCATCACCTCCATTTTTAGAGTATAGATCTGGTGAAGGGTGCTTATTTCAGTAGCCAATTTTAAGGTTTTCTATAGATTTGGGGGGAACATTTAAAGGATTGAGGGGAAAAGAGTTAGACCAGGAGTGGTGTCCTGACATTATTATTTTTGAAAAAATAATTCAGGCCAGGTTAACCAGTCTTTCCCACCCTATGCTCAAGTTTTTCATCAAGAAAGTTAACAAAGGAACTTGGAATTCTGTTCCATTCCTTGTTCTGTCACTGAGAACACGGTGAGTTCTTTTCAAACTCACCTAGTTCTAATTTTATCTAAAGTTCATTAGCTTATCTTAAAATAATTTCCAAACCAAAGAAGAATAGAAAGCTGGAGCTCATCACATCCAGCCAGCTTTGTTTTTACTAATGAGCAACCTGAGCCAGAGAGAAAGGATCATTCCAGGTCCCCGTACTGGTTGGTGGCCGAGCTGGGACTTGAACCTGTAGAATTTGCTCTGCTGGCCCTGGTCATATTTACTGCCACAGTTCCTGTGAACCATTTCCTTAAAGCTTCCCTGATATGAATTTAGTCCACCCCATTTTGTTTGTTAATTTGTTTATGTATTTATTTATTATTTTCGTTTTTAGGAGGCACCAGGGGTTGAACCCAGGACCTCATACATGGGAAGCAAGAGCTCAACCACTTGCGCTACATTCTTTCCCCCTGGGTTAATCTTAATAGCATTAATGAGATATCCTTTACAAGCCATGAAATCCAGCCATTGTTCATTTACTTGTTCCTGCAGCCTGAAATCTGGGTCCCAGGATCCAGAATGCCAAGTAGAGAGGGAGAGCTATTCCAAAAAGACACTCGGGAGCCCTCGGCACCCCGGGGTGTTTGGGCAGCCCTATCCATAGAAACCATAACCCAAGACATCCAGATTTTGACATTTGGGGCCCAGATCTCTTGGAAATCTCCCTTCACCCTCCATCTGCAGCTTTTCTCAGCTTTGGTGCACAGTTTTCATCTTCCTCTAAGACGCGGGTGAGTGCGTGAGCCTGGAATGCAGGCTGTGGAGGCCGATGTCCTTCCACAGAGGACGGCTTTCACATCGGCTTCTTGGCTGCCTTCCCGATCAGTGTCACCCTTGCTTCTCACATTTGTGTATTCATCCAGTAAATAATTCTCCAACACCTCCTGCATGTCGGAGCCTGTGCGAGACATGGGGGATCCACGGTGAGCCAGGAGCTCGCCAGAAAAGAGGCTCGAGCTTCGTGGTGAAGAGAAGCTCCTTCTATTTCCCCAACTCTCTAAATACCCTTGGGAGGCAGGTGGGCGAGCAGGGGCAGGAGGAGACTTTCCATCATGCCCCTGACCAGGAGCGAGGAAGCCACTGTCATCCTTCCCTCATCTCCCCACCCCACCGCTGGGGGTCCAAGCTGGAGAATCTGGACAACAGTCTGGAGAGCAGGGAGGTATGATGTCTTTGTTTCCTAGGGTTGCCATAGCAACGTACCACAAACAGGGTGTCTTAAAACAGCAGAAACATATCGCCTCATGGTTCTGGAGTCCAGAAGTCCCAAACCAAGGTGTCAGCAAGGCTGTGCCCCTTCTGAAACCCATGGGACAACCCTCTTTTTTTAAAAGATTTATTTATTTATTTATTTCTCTCCCCTTCCCCCCACCCCACCCTGGTTGTCTGTTCTCTGTGTCTATTTGCTTCGTCGTCTTTGTCCGCTTCTGTTGTGAGTGGCACGGGAATCTGTGTCTCTTTTTGTTGTGTCATCTTGCTGCGTCAGCTCTCCATGCATGTGGCGCCATTCCTGGGCAGGCTGCACTTTCTTTCGTGCTGGGCGGCTCTCCTTACGGGGCGCACTCCTTGCATATGGGGCTCCCCTACGCGGGGACACCCCTGCGTGGCAGGGCACTCCTTGTGCGCATCAGCACTGCCCATGGGCCAGCTCCACATGGGTCAAGTAGGCCCGGGGTTTGAACCACGGACCTCCCATGTGGTAGACGGACGCCCTAACCACTGGGCCAAGTCCACCGCCCTGACAACCCTCTTTTGACATCTTCCAGCTTCTGGTATTTTCCACAATCCCTGGCATTCCTTGGCTTGCAGCTGCATCACCCTGCCTCCTCCACTTTAATATGCTTCTCCAGGGTATCTGTCTCTGGGTCCAAATTTCCTCTTCTTCAATCCAGTTTGGTTTCCTCCTAGCTAATCACACCTTCAAAGACCCTGTTTCCAGAGAAGTTCACATCCATGGGATCAGTGGTTAGGACTTGAATGTGTCTTTTGGGGAACACAACTCAACCCCTTACATATGGCTTCTCGGTCTGCTTTGACATCTCAAACTGTTAACAAGAACCCAACTATTCTAGTGAGTTAGCTAAGGAGGAAACTGAAGCCCAGAGAAGTGGGGTAAGTTACTCAAAGTGATTTGGCTAATTGGTAGTACAGCCAAGGTCGAGACTCCCAGCTCCTGCCTGTGTTTTCCCCACGTCCCTGGCTCTGCCCTGAACTTTCCACTTCACCGGTTCTGCTCCACAACCAAGCAGATGGGTCAGTCCACATTTTCGTCTATCTTGAAAGCACACTGTCCATTACTACTTAGGTGATCTTGCTCTGGTCTTTTGACCCCTCCAACCCTGAAGTCCTAGCTCCGGGCTCCAGTGCCTTACCCGATAGGGTCTGGAAGTCCCTGAAACTGTTCCTGAGAGATGTGCCACCCTTCTCAAGGGCAGCCTCGGCAAGTTGGAATGCCCTTAGCCCAGGCTAGGGATCGCCCCTGAAGGAAATGGGAGACTAGAAGCAAGCCGCGGCAAGCGCGCAGGCTGAGCCAGGGCTGCGGGAGTGTGTGTTTCTCAGGGCCTTTGTCAGCTTGAAACTGCACGAGCTGTGCAAACAGGACAGTGCCAATACTTTTCTAGGACTGCATCAGATAAACTGGGACATCTGCAATATTTCCTGCGCAAACTAGGTTACCCTCCCCGCTGCTGCGGCCACCCGAGGGCATTGGGCAGCTGGGTGACCCAGAAATGGCCATCTCCTTGCCCAGCTCCATCTGGAATTCCAGCCCCTAATTCCGGGGCACTGACAAGACGTGCTTTTAGGTGGAAGCGAGCTTTACGGCACTGAACGGAATCAAGCCCATTCTTGTCTCAGGAAGCTTATCCCAGACAGTGGGAGAGAGGATTTTGGCTGCCTGAAAGTTGCAGAATTGAGAAGAAAAAGAGACAATAAATGGTCCCCGGCTACTTTTATGTTGGGTGGAAGTTAAATAATTGAGGAATAATAATAATAGAAAAGTGTGCCATGAAAAAAATTTTAAAAAGCTCGAAGTCAGGAGATATTGATTTGAGCCACTAAACTTCCTCTTGGGGCCAAACTTTCTCACTAGTGCAATAAGGGGGTTGGCTTAGATGAGCTCTAAGCATCTTTCCTGCTCTGAAACTCCGACTGCAAATGATCTCTGATTAACAATGCCAAAAATCGGTACAGGGAGCTGCTATGGTCTAGGATGCACATCCCCCACCCCAAAAGACTTGGGGACGTCGTGATTGGGTGAGACCCCCCAAAAATATTGGAAACCACCAATATGGGGCAAGGACAAGAAAGACCGCTTAGCCAGGCGGCCTCCTACTTCCGTTCAGAGATGTTCCCACTTCCCACTTCACTCCTAGAGTCCTGGGTGCCTTCAGTGGTGTGTGGGGCTGCAGCAGGGGCTCAGAACTCCTAGTGATGTAACGGAGAAGGGGGAGCCGTCAGCCAGTGCTGCCCACAGCTGATCACCAACAGGGCAGTGTTGGGGTTGGGGTCAAGCTCTTTACTCACTCATTCATAAGGAGATGGGACCACTTTTGGCCCGTGCCCCCAACATTCCAAATCCTAGGCTGTCACCTCTGTAATTGATTCCAGCTGGAGATGAGCTCAGAGGACGTTTCAGCAAATACATGCCTGGCGGTATTCAAAGTCTTTGGTTCCGACCTCTGGGGGAAATTCCCTGGCCTTGGAGGTTTACAATAGGCCACCCATGAGTTGGCAGAATTACTTATCCTAAGAGTATAGGCCAGTCTTCGAGAACTTTCCCCTTGCCTGGCCATGCTTCCTCTCAGAGTGAGGAGCCTCTTCTCAATTAGGAAGCAGCCCTTGTCTCGTCTTACCCACATCACCAACCAGGTAGGACTTTAGGGAAGCGATCTAACACAATGAGATCCCCAAATAGCAAACTAGGGAGTGAAAAGGACACCTTTGCATGAAAGTAACGACTTTTGATCCCTTCTTCCTCACACCGTGCTCTCCACCTCTTAGCGTCCTAGCCCAACTGCGGCCTTACCCTTGAACTATGTGGACATTTGCACCCTCTGGATAGGAGTGGGAGGAGCCCTAGGGTTGGAATGAGCCTTCCAAGTATGAGGATGTCTTCTGACAGCACTGATTTCCAAAAAGGTGATGCTGAGGATAGATGAGTCTCAAAAACGAGTGTTTGAAACCTGGGATGCAGGATCTGAGGTCACAGTTAACTATTTTATCACTTCAAAATTCACCCAGAATAAAGAGCTTGTTTCTAGGATGCGTGCCATGAGCACACACTGTTCTGGGACACCCCGGCTGTGTTTTGCGTAGGTGTGATTTGGAAAGAATGCCATTGCTGGGTTTGTGCAGTGAATGTAGTAAATGTTACTGCTGCTCACTAGCTGAATGACCTTGGACAAGTCATTTCACCTCACTGAGAATTGGTTCCCCCAGAAGTGAGAGGGTAGGACCAGAATATCCCCTTCAGGTTCTAGTGTAGACTCTGAGAACTCTAAGAGAAGTGTGAAGCAGTTGAATCAAACTCATTAAAGTCTTTGTCCATAGGGGCAGAGGTCATTCAATATCCAACCAGTAACACTGTGGTAAAGAGGTATGGACTCCTGAAAAACGACACTTAAAAGTTGAAACCCTTCCATCCCAATTTATCCTAGAAACTTTCCATGCACTTGCACCATATTTTAAATAAATTAGTAAAAAATCTCATTTTTTAATAAATGTAAAACTCATTGACTTTTAAAAATGAGATCTGTGGATTATTTAAAAGCACTTTGTCCACTGCTGGTTATGTGGCCTTGACACTTTATCATACTAAGCCTTAATTTCTTCATCTGTGAAATGGGGATAATGGAAACTGTCAAGGGGCACAAAGGACCTACAAAGGAGCACAGCCTGTTGGCTGAGAAATCGGGTCCTGGGCTCTGCCTGTCTGTGTGCAGATCTTAGCAGTCTGACCCTAGTGCATTTCCCTCCCCGCTGTGGGCTTTGGTGTTACCACTGGGGACACCAGTGGGGACAATGGTGGAACTTTCCCCATAGGACTGTTTAGCACACAAGGAGTAGATTAAGAGCAGTCCTCTGGGTCCAGACCTGCCAGGGTTCACGTCACAGTTCTGACATCTGCTGGTTGCGTAGCCCCAGGCAACTTAATTAACCTACCTGGGCCTCAGTTTCCCCATCTGCAAAGGGGAATGCTAATGATACTGACCTCACGTATTAAATGAATGAATAATACAAAGTGCTTAGAACAGTGCCTGGTACTTATCAAGCACTCAATAAATGTGTGTGTATGTGTGTTTTGTAAACCAGTCAGCAAGAGTAATGCTTTTGAAATTGCAACAAAAATTGCAAGTTGAAAAAAACACAGCCTTTCTCTCATGGAGCTTATATTCTAGAGAGGAGAGAAGGCAATACACAAATAGGCAAATATTTAATAGGTTGGGCGGAGATAAAGATGATGAACAATAATGAAACCAAGCAGAGTTAGGAGATAATAGAGGGTGATGGGGAAGGGGCACTCATAAGGTAGAGTCTTCTCTGAGGAGGTGATACTTTTAATAAAGAGCTGAATGAGGTGCGGTTGTGAGCCTTGAGAGCATCCACAGGCAAGTGCTCCCGGCAGACAAAACAGGGACTATGAGAGTCCTGGTGCCGAAATGTGCTATTTATGATATAATGGTCACAACGGTAAAAACAATAAGTGTTTTTGTTCAAGCAAATGCCATGAAATGGGTCGACCCAAACAATGGGGGTTCATTAACGTACAGTTTTGAGGCCAAAAGAAAGTCCAAATCAAGGTGTCAAGACAATGCTTTCCACCCAAAGCCTGGTGACCTTGGGCTGGCTGCTGGTGGCCCTTGGCTCCTCTGCCACATGGCAAGGCGCATGGCACTGTCTTCTGGCATCCCCTTTCTCTTCTGGGTTCCATCAGGTTTCAGCTTCTCTCTTCCATGGCTTTCTTTCTAGTTGTCTGAATTCTGTTCTCTTATAAAGGACTCCAGTAAGGGGATTCAAACCCATCCTGCCTGAGGTGGGCCACACCTTCCCTGAAGTCACCCCATCAAAAGGTCCCGCTTTCAAAGGGTTCACACCTGCAGGAATGGATTAAATTTAAACACATATTTTTCTGGGGTACCTACAGCTTCAAAGCACCACAATAAATAAACCATTGCTTTAATAAATAGTGTTTAGTGGATGTTCAGTATAGTACTCATGTGCATTTACTTTAGCCCCAACATGTGTTTTAAAATCACCTGTGTACAAAGAAAGAAAAGATGGTCGGGCTGCTCGCTTTAAATGCTGTCTGGCTAATAGCTCTGGTGCAGCTTCTTCCAACTTTCCATCATAACACCCGTGGAGACTCAAAAAAGTACAGTCACTCACAAGCTACTGAATACTGAGACAGTGAGTCAACCTCCAAAAAGAATCTTGGAGGAATTTCCTTTAATTGCAAATTTGTTGAAACTGGACTACAAAATGTCAACTGGCATCAAAGCTGTGATATTAACATATAAGGGAATACCATTCACTTTTATGTCAGGGACTTTTCCTCAATTGGGATATCGTTTTCAGCAAACACCACAAACTGGGAATCCATCCTCTCTCCAAGTAATACATTTGAGCATCCCCTGACCTTTTCCTGCTAAGTCTAGAAAACAGGAAAATGGGGCAAGAAGATGGGTGATGACCTAATGCATCTTGGGAGGCACAGTCCTTACAAAAATACCACGTTTGGGTAGGGGCAGAGTTGGGAAGAGGCTGGCGAATCAATATGCTGGGTTTTACAACATTTCTTGTAGTTTTTCATTAAGGGAATCTGGGAGAGCCAGCCACTGGGGACACAAGAAAATCCCATTGCAGTTCAGTAAGACTATGTCCTGGTGTGGACTCTTACCAGTTGTAGGGTGGAGAAAGCCAAGTCAAAATAGGTTAAGCCAAAAGAAGAATGTACTGGCTGATTGGGTATATGTGAAATTCAGGAACGCCAAGATTTAGGTGCTCCAGGGATGTTTTAAGATTGGTCTCTCTTTCTCTCTCTGTGTCTATCTTTTTGCTTTTCCTTTCCTTGATTGTCGGTTAGGCTTTTGTCATATGAAGGCAAAATGGCCCTTGGCGACTCCTAACTTACAGAAGCCTTTACACCTTGATTTCCCAGAGGAGAGAGAAATCCTTCCTGATTTTCCAGCACATGTTTCAGGATTTGGGTTGACCTAACTTGGACTGGTCATACCTAAGCCAGGCTCGGGGGTGGGATGGGGCCCTCTGCTTGTCCAGACCAGTCCACGGCCGCCTCTTCGGGATCCTGGGGGACGGTGTAGCTAACCCCATCTGAACCACCTGGACTAAACAGAATTGCTGCGGAAAGAGGCTGAAGTGGTTTCCAACAGGAAGGGATTCTGGGCAGATGAGAAGCTCATACCCATAACCTTTGTGCTAGATGAGGCCAAAAAATTAAGAGTTAAAGCAGGGGAAATAAAGATTCAAACCGACCTCAAGAATAATGTACTCGCTAATGAGGATGGCAAATTGAGAATGTCTACTAAAAGTCTCAGGGTGACATAGGAGGTAAAAGAGAGAGAGAGAGAGAGAGAGAGAGAGAGAGAGAGAGAGAGAGAGAGAGAGAGAGAGGAGAGATATGAAAGACAGTCAAAGGCAATCTGTAATTAGGAATGTTCCAAAGGAAAATCCGCGACAGTTTTTGAGAAGTAATAATCAAAGGTACAAATGAATAGCTTTCCTGAACTTATGTAGGTTTAGGTTTAAAGGGTGCGCTTTGTTACAGGTAAAAATAAAAGTAACACGTCCCATGCTCAAAGCACCTTGCCTGATTAATTGAATATAAGCTAAGGGGAAAAAAACACCATAGCAGCCAGTCATTTAAGCTGATTTAAAAATTATTACATATTCAAAGTAATAAAATTTGGGCTGGTCTTGGCCATCTTTCCCAGATCAAGAACTAGAGGACAATGGAGAAATGTCCCCCTGTTTTGAGGTTGTGAGCCAGGAGTTTTATGACCCAGACAAAGCGTCTTTCCTGAACGGTGACAGTATGAAGTCATTCTTGGATATGGAAGGTCTTGAAATTTGAAGTTCTCGCCAACCAAGAGGTCGTTGGAATTAGGGACACAAGTGCGCCTTTTCCTAATGAAAACAGGTTGCCAGTCCTCGAGGAGAGAGGGAGACACCCTCGTCACTGAGTCCCAGGAACAAACATCTGCTCATTAGTGTGGCCGCTCCTAGTGACATCTGGAGGAGGCTTAGAAGGAAGGTGTTTCATAATTCATTATTATCTCTATTTGGTTGACTCTGCCATTGAACATAAGAAATTCTTTGGAAAAGCTTCTTCTTTAGAAAAGGGTGGGCCAACAGACAACAAAGACCAACCACAGCAAAACAAACATTTATTGCATGCTTGCTGTCCTTTAGACGTTTTGCTAAATGCTTAAAGTAAGTCATCTCAGGGAAATTTCACCAGTGAACTCAGAAGTCCAATTAAATAGGATTTACGACGATAGCTTAAAAATGCAAAAGCTGCTCCTTTCGTTCATGGGCGGCAGGTTTATGGATGATTGTGTTCTCCTTTCCATTTTCTATATTTTCCTGTTACTTTTCAGTGAAAACTATACACAGCTAAAATGTGCAGCTAAAATAGAAAAGATGGCACACATTAAACCGGACACATCCCCCGAAGCATAGCCCCTGCACACGAACACTGCAGACCCTCTTGCTTTCTACCTCAGGCAGGCTTTCTTCTTTCTTTTCTTCTTCCCTCTATTTCTCTGCTGTTCTCCCTCTCCCTGTCTCTCTCCCTGTCGCTCTCTTTCTCCCCTCTCCCTCCCTCTCTCCCTCTTTCCTACTGTCCCTCCCTCTACCTCCCACTCTCTAGCTTTCTCTCTTGCCCTCCCCGTCTCTCCCCTACACCTCTCTCCCTCCTCTCCCTCTCTCTTTCTCTCCCTTTCTCTCTCCCCCTCCCCCATACCTCTCTCTCCCCTCCCTGTACCTCTCTCTCTTCCCCTGTATCTCTCCCTCCCTCTCTCTCCCCCTGTACCTCTCTTTTTCTCTCTCCCCCTTTCTTCTCTCCCCCTGTATCTCTCTCTTTCTCTCTCTCTCCCTCTCTCTCCCCCCATACCTCTCTCTTTCTCTCTGTCTCTCTCTCCCCCCCTCCCCCGTACCTCTCTCTCCCCTCCCCGTATCTTTCTCTCTCCCCCTGTACCTCTCTCCTCCATCTCCCTCCCTCTCTCCCTCCCCCTCTCCCCCGTACCTTTCTTTTTCTCTCTTTCCCCCCATACCTCTCTCTACCCCTGTATCTTTCTCTCTCTCCCCCTGTACCTCTCTTTTTCTCTCTCCCCTTTTCTTTTCTCCCCCCTCTCTCCCTCTGTATCTCTCTCTTTCCCTCTCTCTCCCTCCTCTCTCTCCCCTGTACCTCTCTCTCTCCCCTGTACCTCTCTCTCCCTCTATATCTCTTTTTCCCTCTCTCTCCCCTGTACCTCTCCCTCTCCCCGTACCTCTCTCTCCCCCCGTACCTCTCTCTTTCCCTTTCCCTCTCCCTCCCTCTCTCTCTACCCGTACCTCTCTCCCCCCCACCTCTCTCTCTCTCTCTCTCTCTCTCTCTCTCTCTCTCTCTCTCTCTCTCTCTCTCTCTCTCTCTCTCTCTCTCTCTCTCGTACCTCTCTCTCTCCCCCTGTATCTCTCTCCTGTATCTCTCTTTCCCTCTCTCTCCCCCTGTACCTCTCTCTCTCCCCCCTCACTCTCTCCCTCACCACCCCCCCGTGCCCTTCCCCCCACTCACACCCCAGCCCTTGGTCGCTTCCTTATTTCCCCCTTTCTCTGCATCCAGCTGTTTCTCACACACACAGACCTCGGGCTGGCTGCGATATCTCCTGCCCAGCGCCCTCTGGCCCTCCAGGCTGGGACACAAACACAGGCCTTCAGTGGCTGACTCTCCCTCTCTGTGCCTCTTTCATTCTCAGAAGCACACCCTGCCAGGCAGACCTCAGTCCCTGCCTTTCTTCTCCTTCCCCCTCCCCGCTCATCCATCTTATTGGGCCTCCCTCCTTCCCTCTTCTCGCCCTCCCCTGTGCGCCCCCCCCAATATACACACTCTCCTTGATTAGTTGTACACACTTACAACCACAGGAGTTATGCATTCAATTATCCAAACACCACAATCCTCCTCCCTCCCTTGAAAAATGAAGAGAAGTGAGCGTCCTAATTAAAACGTTACCCGTCTCATTGGCGCAAATAGAAGCACCGCGCTGAAAAAAAAAAGTGAAAGACAATAATGTGTTTACCTTCCCCCAGCTGGATGAGTCATCTGTGGGCCTTCTCTGATTTTACACAGCTCTCTGGATAAGAGAGACTGGGGACAACTTGCTTTTTGTCCAATCCTCTGGATTAAATGATTCCTTCTTTCTCTGCGCAGTTAGGAATAAACATGCACTGTAATCACGACTTGGCTAGAACCTGTGGACCTCCAAAAATTTTGAAAGGCTCCCTTGTTCTTTGTTACTTATAAAAGAAATGGGTCTCTAGCAGTCTCCCTCCCCCCAGGGGGCGAGGCTAACTCGGGCCATGATTGACAGCAGTGGCAGGAGACCGTGGCAGTGATTGACAGCTGTGGCAGGAGAGCCTGCAGGCCTGGTGCCCTTGCTCTGGCTTGGGTTGGCTTTCTGTTGTCTTTGGTGCTTTCTCTTTCTTGCAGACCAGGCTCCATGGAAGTGCAGGGGGAGTGCCCCCTTGGGCTTTAGAGGGCTTTAAGCTAAAGTGGATATAACATGTCAGTGCAGGGCTTTGTGAGGCCTCAACGGTATCAGAGCCATAGGTACGTCCTCCCGTGGCTTTAGAAAATCATGAATAAATGAGAGGAGGGATTTGATGGAGTGGCCCATTGCATGGTGTCTGGCTTGACCCTGTCCAACCTCTGGCTCCAAAGCTTGCAGGAGTCTTTGGGGGTTGTTGCCCCTCTGATGATGGAAGAAGCCTAGATTTCCAGTCCAGGACGCAGTGCCAGGGAGTGGTTCGCGTGGGGAGAGGGTGAGAGAAGACGCCTTTGGGGCAGTAAGCAGCACATGCGCAGTGGCTTCCAGTGGCTCGCTGCTTGGCCCGCCATGTTTTCATTAGTGTCATGGGGAGGCACCGTTCACGGTCCCTCATGGCACTGCTTGAAGACTTGGGACTGGTCCAGCATTATGAAGAGGATTTATGTTCCACCCCGTGATGTTCAGGGTGACCTCCTCTAGTCCACATGGAGAGGGAACCCACGAGAGCTGGAGAATTGGAGGGTCCATGAGAACCTGCCCCTGAGGCTAAAATAATTATCACCTGTGTCAGACTCACAGGGTGGTCACCTCCCCTGAACACACCTGGAGGAGCGGGGACCCCATAGAGCTTGCCCAGCTCTACCCCCCCATCCCCCACCCAAAAGAGCAGTGGACATGGGACTCTGAATGGGAGGTTTGAAGCCAGAGTCCAGATGGCGTGATTTGGGAGGCGCCATCACCTGCCACAGGTGCACTGGGAGGCCTCTGTAGAAGCCCCGCTGTTCTAGATTGCTAGGATGCCAAAAGCAACCTACCAGAAATGGGTTGGCCTTTTCAGTGAGGACTTCCAAGCTTACAGTTCTGGGGCCATGAAAATGTCCAAATCAAGGCATCATCAAAACGATACCTTCTCCCTGAAGACTGGCTGCCGGCCATCCTGGACCCCTCTCACATGGCAAGGCCCATGGTGGCGTCTGCTGCTCTCTCCCTTCTCTTCCAGGTTTCATTGCTTCCAACTTCTTGCTTCTGTGGCTTTCTCTTCTTTTCGTCTGAATTTCTTTCTCTTATAAAAGACTTCAGTAAGAGAATTAAGATTCATCCAGAATGAGGTGGGTCACATCTTAAGTTAAGATCCTACCCACCCAAAGATCCTGCTTACAATGGGTCCACACCCACAGGCAGGGACTGACTTTAAGGACATACTTTTCAGGCATCACACTGGCCCTCAGTTCAGAGAGCATCATTTCTGCCCCTGGAGCTCTGAGCAGGTGCTGATGAAATATGGCCCTTGGAAGAGCTAGTTGTAAGATCTTTAAATACTCAGCAGGAACTGGCAGGAGAGCACTTCAAGATCTTCTGGGCTGCGGAGAGCATCATGGGCTCGGCCCCTCAGAAGCAATGACAGCTTTTGTAAGTTGGGGATACAGGTGTGAGCCAAGGGCTTTCCTCTCTGTTTCCCAGTGGCCCAGTGGGTTGACAGTGGCTCTGGGCCCCCTCTGTTCTGCTCAGCCCCTGCTTGGACATGCATCCTGCATTGCGGTTCTGTTAGGTGTTGGCTGCTTCCTCTGGTTTCTAGTCCTGAGCCTCACCAAGTAGCAGCCACATAGTGACACAGTGTCTGAGTGTCCTGGCTGCTAGGATGAATACCACACAGAGGGGTGGCTGAGCAACAGGAATTTCTTGGCTCACGGTGTTGGAGGCTGGAAGGCTGGCTTCTCCCGGGGACGTAGCCTTCTGGCCGGCAATGCCTGGGCTCCTTGGCTTTCCTGTCTCTTGGCGATGTCCTCCTTTCTCTCCTGGGTTCCCACTGACTTCCAGCTTATGGCTCTTCCCCAGCTTTTTCTTTTGGAAGCCTTCAGTCGGGCCACACTGCCTGGAAATACTACCTTCAAGAGATGCTATAGAATCAGTTCACACCACAGGGATGGGGTGTCGATGAAGAACGTGTGCTTCTAGGGTGCAGAATGCAACCTGCCGCACACTGATCGGTGTTGAGCAGATCCGTGAACAAAGGAGTATGCTGGAATGTGCTGTGCCTGTCGCTGTATCCCCCCGGGAGTCCTTACTCCCTGGGGAATCTGGCTGGAATACAGAGCTTCCAGAGGCGGGAGGAGAGAGGAGTGGCTTCCACAGCCCAGACCGTGGGTCCTTCCTCTGCTTCATTTCCCAAGCCAGCCCCTTAGCAGAGGCCCAGGTGACAGAGACCAGGGGCGTAGGGAACTTCCCTGCCGAAGAAATAGAATCTTCCCCCAAGTAGTCGGGTGTCTGGCGCTCCAGGGAGCCTGGAGGAAAGAGCAGCCGGACGGGGGTTCTTTCCCTGGCACCACCACTAATTGGCTGGGACCTCTCTGAGCTTTATTTATCTCAGCCGTAAAATGGGGGTCGCAGTACACACACTAGAATTCACTACGCAGCATTGCTTGGAGGTTTAAATAGGGTATATGCATGGCACCTTCTAAAACCAGAAACTGCTATGAAATGTCAGATAACTGCAGGTTTCTTTATCTTTTGTTTGTGGTCCTTACAAACACCCTTTATCTAAAGCACCTTGATGTGGGTTTGGAGGCGGGCAGGGGAACTGGGAGCAGAGCAGGAGGGAGCAGAGCCACCAGAGGGGAAGGGGACAAGAGAGGACCAGTGGGCTGAGGGGTCTGGGGACTGATGCCTCCAATGCAGCCTGGATGGACCCTTCCGCCAGAGACTCCAAAATGGGGGCATATCCTGCAGCTCTCTCTCTCTCTGACCCTGAGACAAAGCTTCTGTGTGTTAGAGCCCCTGGGCTGGAGACGAGGAGGGCCAGGAGCAGAGATCACCATGCCCCCTTCTCCCCTCCGTTCCTGCCATAATGACACCGAGGCCAAGCCACGAGCACAGCCTTACCCTGACCATCCCCGAGGAACATCCGTGCAATTAAAGGGCCTGACAATTGCCATCTGTCCCGTCCTCCCCCTGTCGCCCAGGGCACCGGGATTCAAAGCTGGCACATGGTGATACTGTACCGTGCTTGTGTCACCTCTGATTCCTTCCAGAAAGTCATTAAGCTAACCTGCGTGGGAGCTGCTGCAGGGTCTGAGAACTTCCTCCAGGGCAGGCAGCGCAGAGGTGAGGGGAACACGCTAGGATTCCTCAAGTTCAAGGCAGTCGGAGTCTGTGTGAAGTGAAACGAAGGTTAAGTCAGACCGGGACCAGCCAGACGTAAATCCCCAATGGGCTCATTTTTCTCTTTCCTCTTTGGCCCCCTCAACGTAAGGCAGAGCCTCACATCTCCCAAAGGCTCCCGAGAATCCCAGAGAGCATTTGAGGCTGTCTTAGTTTAGCTTTTCTCCAAGACAAGAACTCAGCTGCAGGTGGTTTATTTGGGATGGAATCCAGGAAGCAGAAGCGAGGGTGTGCGGAAAGTGAGACTAGACAAGAAGACAAGCCCGGAGCCGGGTGCAGGCGTGAGCTGGCTGTCACCACGAGCAGCTGGAGCTCAGTCCCACTGGAGACGCCTTGGGGCCCCAGGGAGAGCGCGTCTCCACGTTTACCCCATGGAAGGTGGGGAGCTGGATGGCTAGTCCACGTCCTCCCATTCACCCTGGCATGCTAGTTCCCCTGCATTTCAGGGTTCTCCTGCAGGTGGCTGTACAGTCTGGCACAGCTTTGAGTGAAACTGTGAGGCAGGAAAGCAAAGAGCCTCCTGGTGCCCTTGATGTGGGGTGCTGGCAACTTGCAGAGAATCGTCTCTGTGGGCCCAGGGTGGGGCATCACGCACATCAGCTACAGAGGACCAGTGTCCTTCCTGGGAAGTGTGGCATCTCCACCGTGGCACAGAGTGGCAGGGACAGGGGCTACCTTTGTCCTTCTGACAGCTCCTAGGTTACCTGCTCTGAGCTGTCTTTCCATGGCCAAGAACAATGAGGCTCCTCTGGAATCCTTCTCGCTGGGATACCTGCCCCTAGATAGTCTGCATCTCTTTGCTCTCCTATTGCTTTCTGCCTGTCCTTAGACTGTGAGTTACGGGAGGGCAAGGGGCCATCCATTTTTCATCCTTGTCTTCTGAGCTCCTAGCAAACTACCTAACATTTGATAATTGTTGGTTAAATGTTTACTTATTCCTGTACTCAACACTGCCGCCTACGTAAAGTGCAATTGCTGTTGTCTGAGCTGGGCAGTAGCAGGCTCTGAGCTGGAGGAAGTCCTGTCCCTGGATGGCATGGCAGACTAGAAGGGGAGGGATGAAAGCAAAGAGGTCAGTTAGGGGAGCATTGCGATAGCCCAAGAAGAAATTATGGAGGCCTGCTAGCCGGGCATAGGTAGGTATAATGTGGAAAGGTACTTTGTTAAGGGAGGGTCTGGTGGACTCAGGATTTGTTTTGGATGAGTCCTTTCACGATGGGTGAAGGATACAGGAACATCTTGTTGAGGAGCTATATGCAGACTAGATCGGGCTTGGCATCCATCTACTACTGTGGCTGTTGGAGCCACCAGCTTCCCCCTCTGCCTTTAAACTACTTTGCAATTTAGGCTTTGGGCTCCAAGGTGATGGTCCAGGGAGCAATTTCTCACCAACTGCTAGTGAAAAAGCGATCTAGAATCTGGGTTCTAGAGCCATGCCCTGCCAAACAAGTTCCCTGAAAATGAGAAGGCTTTTGGTGAAAGGTGGGAAGATTACTGCTCTTTTAATTGGCCATCCTGTGACTGGTCATCCAAAGTGGCAATTTTAGCTGACCATACACTTCCTCACAAATTGCTACTGGATAATGTACATAAAACTGCAGAGATACATGAAAAATAAATTTTGTTGCTTAAATTATTGTAAAGCTGAGGATAACCTAAATGCCCTGCCACTGGGGATTATTGAACTAATTGAATGATGTACATAAAACTGCAGACATCCTTGTATAATGATATTACTTAGAGTATTAAACTATTGAAAAACCAGGAGAGTACTAACTGTCCTGTAGGGAATTCACTGAAAAAGAAATGTGTATAGTATACTCATATGGTAGAAAGCTATGAGATCAATGAATATGATCTTGTGTATTTGTTGACATGAAGATCTGTTCATAATAGACTAGACAAAATACACAAATTAAAACTCAGTATGCACACCATGATCAAATTGCTGTCACTATAATTACTTAAATATGAATGAAGAGGTCTGGAATAATAATCTCCAAATGTTAGCTGTAGCTATTTCAAAGTGGTAGAATTATGAGTGACTTGTTCTCCCCCGTCCTTTTTTTTTTCTCATTTTTAAGAGACATGTTTCATTTGTATGTATAATAATTTAAAAATTATGATTATTCTGAAAATTTGCAGTACTCTAGATGTTTGAACAGTATATTCCAGACTTATAAATATACTGCTCACCCTGTAGTAGGGTAAGCATAAAAGCTGCTCCTTCATGCCAGTCTAGCAGCAATTCTCCTCCTCCCCATCCTCTTCTATCTTACAATAGAACATGACTTCCGGAAGTAAGGATTCAGGTGGAAATCAGGCTAGGTCAAAAGATTTTCACCAGTGGGGAAATCTGCCATTTTAGTATTAGGTCGTTATATTTTTCTGACCTGAGGGTGTGGTTGGATCTGGTGACCTAGGTTTAGAGTTTTTTGGAGTCAAGAAAGTGGAGAAAGAAATTTCAAGTGGAGCTCAGTTAAAATTAAGAAATTTCAAGTAAAGTAGACATAAATTAAACTCTTTCTAGTAAAATTAAAGAAGTATAAGAATTTGTAATAAAGGAGGTCCCAGATGACCCAGGAGAGAAACAAAGGAACAACCTGTTAAAAAGCTAATTGCTATTCTAATTGTGTCAAGCTAATTAAGTAAAGAAGCCAGGTACCTATGTTTTGTTTTCCTGTATGTTGCTTCCACTACCATGTTAAAAGTTGGGAACACATAAGTATAATTATGTAAGCCTGAGCACAAACTGGCTCTGGGTGGTAGTTTTGAGATTTAGGAAGTATATCAGTTGGCTATCACTGCATAACAAACTGCCCCAAAATGTAGTGAGTTAAAACCATGACAATTTATTATTTCTTGTGGTTCTGAGGGTTGGCTGAAAAGTTCTTATGGTTCTTGCTTGAGGTCACCGAGGCAGGTGGGTCAGCTGGTGGGTCAACTGGGAGGTTGGGCTCGTTGAAGGTCCTGGAAGGTTGGGTTTTTCACTCCGTGCAGTCTCAGGGCTTCTCTCTCCTGTGGTGTCTCATCGTTCGGTCATCTAGACTAAGCTTCTTTACATGGTTGCTAAAGAGTTCCAAGAGAGCAAGAGAGCAGAAGCTGCCAACACTCTTAAGGCCTAGTCTCAGACCCAGCACAGCACTGTTTCCGCTTCTTTCTATTGTTCTAAACAAGTTGCAGAGCCAGCCTACACCCAGGACTCTATGTCTTGACTGGAGGAGCCGTGTGCATGTGTAGAGAAGGGAAGAATTATTGGTAATCACCTTTGCAGTCTACCACAGGAAGGAATCAGTTAGGTTGTCAGCTTGGGGTCTCCAGTGTCACCTGCACCCCAAAGAGATGACACCCCAGTTGCATGAAGATGTCCTAACACGGCTGAGGTCTCCTATGGTTTTCTTGGGGTTGGGAAATGGAATAGTGGGCATGGTCCAATGACGAGTGGGAGAAAAGACCGTAGATCCCAACCACTCCCCAAGGGGACAAAAATTTAAAACGGGGGGATGCAATTTGGATCTGCAGGAATGGAACAGGATCGTGAAGGCAGCTTCAACTCAGAGGTGGCACCCAGCCAAATCGGAAGCTGCTCCAAGACTCTTTTGAGGCCCCACATGTGGATAACACTTGGTCTGTGTTAATAATAAGTCTTTCCAGGCTGAAGAGTTATTTGGAAGGAGACGTCTGTCAGCTGGGTCTCTGACTGAGATG
This sequence comes from Dasypus novemcinctus, assembly GCF_030445035.2. Lineage (NCBI taxonomy): Eukaryota > Metazoa > Chordata > Mammalia > Cingulata > Dasypodidae > Dasypus > Dasypus novemcinctus. The sequence continues at coordinate 21,700,217 of NC_080693.1, read as the reverse complement.
CATCCACTCTTGGATGTTGGGGACAGCGATGGGAGCATATGCTGGAGGTCCAGGGTTGAATCTGTCTCTGGGCACATAATCCGCCCTTCTGTATGTATTGCAACAGTAATTGTAATGAAGGCGGTGATTATGTGATAGATAGATAGATAGATAGATAGATAGATAGATAGATAGATAGATAGATAGCAAACTCCTGTAGGACTTATATATAGACCGTTTTAATCCTCAAAACCACCATATAAAGTAGATGCTTTTATGAGACCCATTTGACAAATGAGAAAACAGAGGCCCAGAGAAATTTTTTAACCAGCCCAGGCTGGAGCTGCACTTTGAAACCCGCAGACTGGCTCCAGAGTCCACAGTCTCGACCAACACCCCAACTGAATTCTCAAGATGATTTTTCTCCCCTACAATGCATTCTTGGCCTCTCTGCCCCCAGTACACCCTTGGTGATCTCACATACACAGATTATCATGAAGAAGACTGTTTCTTTAGCTATTGATTAGGTTATGCGTGGCTGCCGCCCTCAGTTGAGTTGATGCATCCTCCAGGGGTAGCTATTATCAGGTCCCTGTTGCCAGTGAACCTAGAATAAGGGAAAATGGGTTTGAGAGGGAGCATGCTGAGCCCTAAACCTAAAAACCAGGCTTTGCTCCCTCGACAGCGAGGACTGCACGCCCTGGTGCAAGTTACTGAGGGAGAGAGAGGATCCACTCCTGGGAATGAATGAATGGACTGCTTTCCATCCGGTTGACTGCTTTCCAAGTGGGGGCCCTGGGGCCATAAGGCAGGGTTAGGTAACTTCGCATGGCCTTCCCCACCTGCAGTATTCTAAGAGAAAACTGGAAGATGGGCAGGCAGTGGGCAACAAGCAGGAGGGCTCCGTCTGTCTGGTGGAGGAGCCCAGCTCGCTGGCCTAGCAGTAGAGAAGTGATCTGGGCATCGTGAGATGGTCTGAGCAGTGGAGAAGAAGTGGGGTTTTGGGGGGGGGGCCCCTCCTGCAATGTGCCTCTCTCACCTCTTCCCTCTCCCAGGCCAGTCCACATCACCAGTCTACTGGAGTTCAATGGCTCATTTGTATCCAGCCTCTTCAAAGGCCTCATGGCTCACATTGCCACTGCACTGGAGTGGGGGGCAGAAGGGAGAAGCCAATCCCCGCCTTGCTCTTTCCTGGCTGATCCCAGAGTGCCCTGATGTCCCGCAGGGACCTCAGGATTTAGAGAGGTGAGCCATATCTAACAGGAAGGTGCACTCCTCAGGGCTGCAGCCTTAAGCCACATTAATAGTAAATGGAGGATGAGCCAAAGTCTTTGGGGAAAGGCCATCTCTGAGCAGAGAAAAGGAGGAGCCATCCATCCTAAAGAGGCGGACAGCACCGAGGGAGGATGGAGGGGCCTGTTGGAAGCAAGCTGCTCTCAGGCGGGATGCCTTGGGCCAGGCCCAGACCGCGAGCCAGGCGGAGGAGCGGGCAGGGGAGTCACAGCAGCATCTGGGGCTCCCTCTCCAGAGGAGCCGGGTCACATGAAGAGTCTTTATGAGCACCCAAGAGAAAAAAAGACCCTGATGATAAGAAAGAAAGGTGCGCCCCAGGACATGGATGAGTGTTCGAAACCTCATCTCCCATCAGCAGAGCTGCAATGACTTTCGTAGTAATGAGACAGGTGCCCTCTGCTCTCCTCTCTCCTGGGGTCCAAGGCAGAGCCCTGCTTGGGGCAGGCATTGGATTCATTTATTTTTATTTTTTTCCCATAGAAAGAGACACATTCATTCCGCACATTTTCTTGTCAGGCCTCTTCTGTCCAGGAATGTGGGTACTGGCTATGAGTACAATAGGTAAGGTCCTTACCCTCGAAAGTTCAACCTGTTGGGGGGCAGAGAACACCCCAATCTGAGGCTGACTCATGGGTGCTCTTTCCCACACCCTGTGCATCTTACAAGCCGTGTGAAATCACACATCTCTCCAGATGCAGAATCAGGGGCTGTGTGATCTGGGTGAGTCCCTAAGGCTTCTTGTCCAAGCTTCTCATTTTACAGATGGGGATGCAAAAATATGTACACACTCGCACACTCACTCACACATGCACACTGCATGCAGCACAAGACTCAGAGCACGAGAACTAATGCTAGGTGACTGGCGACAGGGTGCCAAAGTCACACAGCTGGAATTCCCAATGCTTGGCCCCATGCCCTGTTTTCTATGGCTCGTGTATTGTGATTTTTGCTCTGAGACAAATTAGCAATTTATTTAGGAGAGTAACTGATCATCACCCGTCATTTCAAAGTAGGCATCTGGTGGAAAGGGGCGTCATCAGCTCCTCTTCTCAACCTAGGGGAAGATTCCCAATCACTTTCCTTGATCCCCTCTAAGAAGAGAGACACTGATGAGACTGGTCCAGTTCCGGGGCATCGAATCACCATGTTCACAATTATCAGTGACTTAAATGTGAGTCCCCCGGAAAGCAGAGGCTGTGACGAGGGCTCACGTAGGTAGCTTATTTGGAGATGTGACCCCAAGGAGTGGGGGATTGAGAACAGTCCAACAGAGGAGAAAGGGCCAATCCAAGGGTTAGTGAGCTGGTCGCAAGTGTAGGAAACAAGAACTCCATCCTACTGGGAGCCCTCTGAGAACCATGTGAAAGGGGCTGGAAATTATCTGCCTGAGATGCTGAACCTGGGAGTACGATTCCCCTGGATCCCATACCCCATTGGTCAACGATTGTTAAACTGACACAGCCCAGGTTGACACATAGGATGGAATGGCTGAGCAGACTTCCACGGGACTGTGGCGCTTTCCACCCACACTGGCGTTCAAGCCCACTGCCACGGTAATGCGAAAGCAAAAATGAAGGACAGGCAGCGGTGAGAAGGGGCGAGAACCATGTTCAACACGCTCAAACCTTAAAAGGGCAGTGCTTTCGTTTTCTTTGCCTTCTTGTACCAGGGACCTGGCCAGGTAACCAGGCAACCATGAGATTCTGATTTAGTTTTAGGCTTAATCATTGGTTCTCAAACTTGACCCTGCACCAGAATCACCTGGAGGGATTAACTGGATACTACCCTGGAATTGCTGGCTCCTAAATCTTGGGTGGAGTCTGAGAATTTTCATTTCTAACAAGTTCTCAGCTAGCGCTGATGTTTCTGAGCTGGGAACCACACTCGGCGAACCACTGTGCTAAGCCACATGTCGTAGTCCACTTTAGTAAAGAGTTCTGAAATAGGGTGGCAAGCATAAGATGAGATAACAAAGCAGCACCTTGTGCCAATTTGCCATTACCCGTGATGGGCCTCATACGGAGACGAGGGGTGGGTGGGATGGACAGGATTCAAGTAGCCCTAGCCCTAATACGGCTAAGAAGTAGCCCAGAGCCCACTGTTATTCCCTGTAACATCACAAACAGCATCCTTCACTGCACCCATTTTACACTCTGCTAACTTTGACTCTGCTGGTTTAAGATGGCAGGTAGAATAGGGTATCCAACAATTTTTTTTGAATAGCTTTATCAAGATCTAATTCACATGCTACTCTATTCACTCATTTAAAGTACCCAAAACAGTGTTTTTTAGTATATTCACAGAATTGTATAGCCATCACCACAATCAATTATAGAACATTTTCATCTCCTCCAAAAGAAATGCTAAACACACGAACAGTCTCTCCCCATTTCTCCCCAACCTCCCCTCCCTGCTTCAGCCCCAGGCAGCTCCTAGTTTACTTTCTGTCCATAGATTTTCTTCTCTGGATATTACATCTGAATAGAATCATATAATAATGACCTTTTGTGACTGACTTCTTTCACTTAACAAAATATTTTCAAGGGTCACCTAAGTGGTAGCATGCATCAGTACTTCAATCCTTTTCATAGCTGAAAAATATTCCATTGTATGGTTATGCCACACTTTATTTATCCATTTATCAGCTGATAGACATTTGATTTACTTCTTTTTGGCTATTATGACAAATGTTGCCAGGAACATTCATGTTCAAGTTGTATGGGCATATGTTTTCGTTTTTTTTAGCTATATACCTCAGAGTGAAATTTCTGGGTTATATGGTGATTCTAGGTTTAACAGTTTCAGGAACTGCCAAGCTTTTTCCAAAGTGACTGCATCATTTTACATTCCCACCAGTAATGAAAAGGGGCTACAATTTCTCCACATGCTTATCAACAAATATTATCTGATTGTTTTTTTTGAAATTATAGTCATCCTAGTATGTATGAATAGATATACCATCATGATTTTGATTTACATTTCCTTAGTGGCTAATGGCATTGAGCATCTTGTCACGTCCTTTTTGGAAATCTGTATAACTTCTTTGGAGAAATGTCTATTCAAATAATTTTAATTGTGTTATTTCCCATTTTATTAATGAGTTGTAATTCTTTCTCAAGATATTTCCACTATTCTGGATCCTTTGCATTTTCATATGCATTTTAGGATCAGCTTGTCAGTTTCTGCAAAAATACAAAGTAAGGTTGCTTTGTCTCAAAATCTGTATTGTCATCTTAGCAATATTAAATCTTTTGATCCATGAACTTGGGAAATCTGTGCATTTTCACTCAGGTCTTTAATTTCTTTCATCAATATTTGATAGTCTTGTAGTATTTTGTTAAATTGATTACCAACAGCTTATTATTTTTGATGCTATCATAAATAGAATTGACATCTTAATTTCATTTTTGCAGTGTTCATTGAAAATGTATAGAAATACAATATTTTTTGTATATTGATCTTGTAACTTATAACCTAGCTGAACGAATTTGTTCGTTCTAATTTTTTTAGTGGATTCCTTAAGACTTTAATATACAAGATTGTACTCTTTGCAGATATAGGTGTACTTCTTCCTTTCTAGTTTGGATGCCTTTTTTTTCATCTTCTTGCCATGGCTAGATCCTCTGTACAATAGAAGTCCTGATAGTGAACACTGCTGTCTTGTTCTGAACTTGGGGTAGGTGTTTAGTCTTTGACCATTAAGTATGGTGACAGTTGTGTTTTTCATAGATTTTCGTTTTTAGATTGAGGATATCCCCTTCTATCTCTAGTTTGTTGAGTGTTTTTATCATGAAAGGATGTTGGATTCTGTGAAATGTTTTTTCTGCATCTATTGAGATGACCGTGTATTCTTTGCCCTTTTATCTACTGATGTGAGTATTGCACTGATTAATTTTCAGATATTAAATTAAACCCGCATTCCTGGGAAAATTACCCCTTGGTCATGGTGAATAATCTGTTTTATTATATTGTTGCATTCAGCTTCTTAGTATTTTGTTGAGGATTTTTGCATCCATATTCATAGGTATCCAAGAAGTTTTGCTTCTCTGAAATTGTTTTGAGAGCTAAAGAACCATTTAAGTGAGCTCTCAGAGATTGCAAAGCTAGATGATTGCTTGAAGAATTAGCTTTACTTTGAAAATGTGAGTCTGCTTGAGAGTGTTTTAAAATTCTAAACTTGTAGAAGTAAAACTGTAGTCCGTCCTGAGACAGAATCTTTTGAGATAAACCAGTAAGTCAATATTTCTGGATATAGTTAAGCAAGACTGAAAACAATTTTCCCAAATAATGTACAATCTTATGTTTGTCTGTTGAAGTCTGGAAAAATATTCTTTTTGTTCTCGTGGAATAATCATCACTTATGGTCATTTGAGTTTATTATTTGAAATAATGACTTGAAATGCAAATACTGTTATTCAATAGATATTCAGTACACATATGAAATACTCAAACACATGATATATATCATTTGATATAGTAAATTGATATATGCATTTGATACTTAATGTTATAGTCATGGTGTCAAGGTAGAGTCAATATACTGATGATATGCTTGTGACTACGCACAGATATATATCATTTGATATAATGAGTTGTTCTTTGAGGGACAATGGTATCTTTCCCTTTCATGAAGTTTTTAGGCCATTGTATTGAATGTTTCTGAACATGAATCTGTAATTTAAACATTCTGTAGCTGCAGTGTTCATGTATGTGAACACAATGGATTTGAGATGGTGATGACACATCCACATATAAATACTCACAAGGGAGGTAAGGAGGTGAGAACTTAACTGAGAATAGAGGTCAGGGTGTCATTGTTTGGAAAGAGAGAATAAAAGGGGGAAACAACAGAGGATAGAGGACTAAGTGTTGTGGGATATCCACATTGGTGAGAGGGAGGGAAGATGAAGCAGTAAAGGTGATAGAGCAGGGGCTATCAGGGAAGGAGGAGAATAACCCCGTGAGTAGAAAGAGGCAGGGTGGTCAATAGAACATAACATTGCAGAAGGCTAAAGAGCTGAGAAGAGACCTTCAGGTTCACAAAGCAGTTATTTGGTGATGTTAGAAAGAACATTTTCAGTTATCCTTCTGATGGAGAACCTGTTTTGTACCAGAACCCATGCTACATATTTCACATGAATCATTTTATTGACACTCGCAATAACTCTGTGAGAGGTCTTATTTTTTCCATTTTGCAGATGAGGAAACAGAGGCTCAGGAATGTTGAGTAGCTTGTCCAAGGTCAAACAGAAAGTAAATAGCAAGTTGCAATTCAAATCCAATCTGACTATAAAGGAGAAAGGGGAGTGTATTAGTCAGCCAAAGGGGTACCGATGCAAAATACCAGAAAATGCTTGGTTTTTATAAAGAGTATTTATTTGGAGTAGGAGCTTACAGATATCAGGCTGTAAAGCGTAAGTTACTTCCCTCACCAAAGTCTATTTGGAGCAAGATGGCTGCCAACGTCTGCGAGGGCTCAGGCTTCCTGGGTTCCTATGTTCCTTTCTTCCTGGGGCTGGCTTCTCTTTCTACTGCGTGCTGACATCACGGGGCTCCAGCTTAAGGCTTCAGCATCAAACTCCAATATCAAAACTCCAACATCAGAAATCCTCAAATTTGTTCTTTGCCATGCCTTTTATCTGTGAGTCTACACCTACAAGGGGTGGGGACGCAACAGCCCTAATCATAACTCAGTCTTGCCCAGGCACAGATCAGATTACAAGCATAATCCAATACCTATTTTTGTAATTCATAATCATATCAAACTGCTACAGGGAGGTAACAGGTGATGAAGAAAATCAAAGAAACATGGGATATGAGGGATCCAGTACCCATCAGCAAAGACAGAAGTGGATGTCAGAGAAGAGGGAACTGGGAGCTGATTAGGTGACAGCAGGGGACACTCCATGCTGCATCCTGCCCATATCAACCTCTTCACTCCTCTTTTATGAGCTGACTTGATCTACAATGAAAGGTTGAGGGAATGTATAATACCAAACACAGAGCTAAGTTCTGAGAGTAAAGAGGACTTTTTATAGATTGGCAGGGCTAATTGGCAATCCATAATAGCATGCAAAATCCTGTTTTCTGTGTGCAGACTCAGGAAAGCATAATAGCACCATAAGAATTGTGTCCTAGCTGAATTAACTAACCCTGCTTTCCACCACACTTGGAGAGTACATATGGCGAAACAGCATTTAATTGGGCCCCATTGCTTTGAAGTTTTTGAAGGTCTGGGCAAGAATTAGTTTGAAGCTTAGCTCTGTTCTATTTATGGGACTGGAAAAGAATGTATAAGTTATTTATTTATATAAACAAGGATGGGGTTGTTATAAATCCTAAGGAACATAACCCATTCTCAAGAATTTAACCATACCATGTACCTGTGAACCAGGAGCATAGCAATTATAAATGGCATTTATCTATTAGTAAAGCAGTCCCAAAAGATATTCTTGACAGTTCTTGGTTAGTTAATGGTACTTGTAACCCTCTGGGTTTAAAATAATTAAATAATTATTTAATAAAATTATTTCATTAGATAAGTTTATAATGATATTCTTTCTTTAAAAAGTATTTTACTCTCCCAGTGTTGATCTGTCTGAATGAATGAGTGAGATTTTATCCCTGCTATTCTATTGGTACACTGCCATGTCTTGACCCAACCTTAGTATTCTTTCTTTCTTCTTTTTTCCTCTTAAAGAAATAAGTTCCCTTTAGGCCTATATTTAGCCGCCCACACAATCTGCATATTTTAACACTCGAGTTCCTACATAGCGAAATAAAATATATATTTCATGTTTGTATCACGATTGCTCATTTCTGAACCACGTAATTATCTCGTGGAGAACGTATTCTTCACACCGATGAAAGGAGTTGAACAAACAGAATCAAATATCAGAACTGAAGTGATGGAATTGGCCGTCCTTGTACTCCTTTTACTCTGCTGGCTTTTCTTTCATTTAAGGGTGTCCTTCATCCCCAACCTTGCTCCTCTAAGCTTAGGGAATTTCTAAAGACAGGGGTTCTCCACCAGGGTACAAGACACGCTGGAGTGCCCAGGATCCTTTGGTTTAACTGTGTGCCCCTGGAGAATCATGCTGAAAGCTAGATAGATTTGCCCCAGCCTTGCAAAGAAGCTGGCCCACGCCAAGAGATATCCTACCCCATAAACTTGCCATTCAATCCCCACGTCATATCTCTCCAAGGTGAATCTTCAACAGAATTAGTGCCTAGCCTGATGACCCTTCAATATTATTTTATTCATATCAGGACTCGCACTGGGTTAGGAGGAAGCTCTTCAACAGATTATGACTTGGGCATAAAGCCTTTCTCATGTGCACAGCTCTCAGAGTTGGTTTTAGAGTAAATACCCCAGCATAGGATTACTTGGTATTTTGTTCCATGCTTGGTTTTCACAAAGACCTTTGAGTAGGGCTTTTGTCATCCACCACCATGGTAACAATAGAAGTTATTTCTGGGCTTGGGTTTCATGGGCCACCACTGCAGAATAAACTGAAATGCCAATGATTTTGCCTCGCTGGGCTGAGAGTACTGTAGCTAGGCAGCCTGGAGGGTTGGGGGAGGGGGGACACTTAGGTCTTAGTGCTACAAGCAAGTGTTGTGTTGGCGGAGATCCAAGGCTTGCCAATTGTGCAAAACTGGCCTCAGGAGTATTCCCCCCCCCCCCCCCCTCCAGTCAACATCAACTAGCCACTAAATCTGATAGGCAGTGGGAACGAAGGAATGAAATAGGGTAGAAATAACAACAGCAACCACAAGAAAACTTGCGCGGTTATCCAGCGTAGAGGTTTCAAATCAGTGGATTTGAAGCAGGTGAAGATAAATCATATGGAAAGTATAGCCACAGATAGAAGATGTTTTAAGGCCCCTGGTTAAAGTCGCCTGCGCTGGGCCTCCTCTTAATAGTTACTAACGGGATCCTGCAGGACCCAAGGGGGGCCAACAGGAGAGTTTGCTCCTCTAACTTTTTCCATTGCTTCTCAACCTGGTAACAGATGCTGGAAACTATGGAAAGCAATATCCTCCTTTTTTATGACTATTATGTGTTGGGAATTGGAATGCTCTGTGTAGCTCTGGTTACCACATGTCAAGAAGGGTGAACGATAACTCAGGAAGAACACTAAAATAATTGGTGGAACAGAGGTTGGGTTCTGCCATATGGAAACAGCATAATGAGGTTAGTGCCCCTCAATTCAGAAAGATGGAAGTTAAGGCAGAATGTGATCAGAATTTGAAAAGCATGACCAGTGTGCATCAAGTGATTCTAAGCTGTCCACGTCTCCAAACACCAATGTTTATGGGGAAAAAAGGAGATATTCCTTCACCAATACATAGTACTAGACATAATGAATTTATTGTCCTTCCAAGTACTGGTTACGGAAGCAGAGAAATTGATCATAATTGCTTTTTTTAAATGATTTTTTATTTTATTTTTTATCATTTTTAAAAGATACATGAATCACACAAAATGTTACAATAAAAATATGAGGTCCCCATATACCCCACTCCCAACACCCCCTACTCCTCCCACATCAAAAACTTCCATTAGTGCGGTACATTCATGGCATTTGATGAGTACATTTTAGAGCATTGCCACACAGCATGGATTATAGTCTATATTGTAGTTTGCACTCTCCCAGTCCATTCAGGGGGTTATGGCAGGACATATAATGTCCTGCATCTGTCCCTGCAATGTCATTCAGGACAACGCCAAGTCCTGAAAATGCCCCAATGTCACACCCCTTCTCCTGCCTTCAGCAACACTCATAGCCACTGTCTCCACATCAATATTACAATTTCTCCCATTGCTAGAGTTACAATAATTCTATAGTAGAATACCAGTAAGTCCCCACTATAATCCATATTTTATTCCTCCATCCTGAGGACCCTGGGGATAATGATGTCCACTCCACCCCTAAATCCAGAGGGGCTTAGATCTCACATGACTGAAAGACTAGTAATTCTTTTAACCCATTGTATAAGATCAAATAAATAAGTAAATAGTACTTCCAGGTGTGGAGTTCAGAATTTTGTTATGCATACTTTGCTGATGAAAAATACATTTGTCACATTTGCAATACTAATTTGAAAATATGTCTAAAATTGAAATACATAATTTTGGATGCAATAATAGAATTCCAAGAAACCCATCCCACAAGTTAATGTGATTTTATTTTTTATGGAATGTTTTTATCTTTTTTTCTTCTTCTTTATTTTCTTTTAATGTTGCCTTCAAAAAATTTGAGGTCCCTATATACCCCACTCCTCCCACATCAACCTTTTCCATCATCGTGGCACATTCACTGCACCTGGTGAATACATTTTGGAGCACTGCTGCACCACATGGGCAGTAGTCTACATTGTAGTCTACACTCTTCCCCAGTCCACCCAGTGGGCCATGGCAGGACACACAAAGTCCAGCATCTGTCCCTGCAGCACCACACAGGACAACTCCAAATCCTGAAAATGCCCCCACATCATATCTCTTCTCCCCTCTCCCTACCATCAGCAGCTACTGTGGCCACTTTCTCCACATCAATGCTACAATTTCTTCCATTACTAATCACAATAGTTCCATAGCAGAATATCAGTAAGCCCACTCTAATCCATACTCTATTCTTCCAGCCTGTGGACCCTGGGATGGTTATGTCCACTCCACTTCTGTTTCGAGAGGAGGTTTCGATTCTACATGGATGATGGATGCAATTCTCCTGCTTGCAGTTGTAGGCACTCTTGGCTCCCTGGTGTGGTGGTTGACCTTCTTCATCTCCCTGTTAGCTGGTCAGGGTAACCAGAGGGTAAGAGTTGCAAGTCAGCGCCTGGCTGTCACATGGACAGTCCAGAGATTCAGGTCTTCTGAGTATACACCAACCCCAACGCCAACCACAGGTACAATAAAAGTAACAGAAGAGGCATGTGTAGAAAGGTCATATCTAAGTCCAATTCCATCATACTCAGGAACACAAACTCCAAAGTAAGGCCTACTGACATGGCACTGAACTCCAGAGTCATTTGCCATGACCATAGAACCTGTTGGTCTGTAGCCCCCAGGAGAACCAGTACCTGGGTTTCTATCTACTTTAGCTGTCTCTGGTACCCTGCTGAGGTGTACATAAGTGTTACTCCTCTGATGACCTCCCGATTCTTTTCTGGAGACTCATAGCCATATAAACTTATTTGTCCTTTCCATTTCCCCCTTTTATCCAAAGTCAAAAAAAGCAGTTTTTAATATCTGATATTACGTGTAGGCTGAGATATTCTACTGGTCTGAGTTGACACTTTTATTCAAGGCCTTTTTCTGGTTACATCATCAGCTGGTGCTTGGTAGTAATCCCTTGGAGCCCGGGAGGCTCATCCCCGGGAGTCATGTCCCATGCTGGGGGGAAGATAATGCATTTACATGCTGACTTTGGCTTAGAGAGTGGCCACATTTGAACAACATGGAGGCTCTCAGAAGGTAACTCTTAGGCACCCTGCAGCTCTAGGCCTAGTTCATATTTCAGGCACACAGGCTCATAATTGTAGCCATCAGTATCAAGGACATATAGGTGCTTTTTAAAAGGATCACTCAAAAAATCACTCTACAACAGAAGAATTGGTTGGAGGAGCCATGGGTCTGACCTGCCCCACTCCACCTGCTGTTCTGACCCTACCTGCACTAGGTACACCTGTTTTTTGATAATAAACAGCCCCAGGCTAGCAGCTCATCATTTGCCTTCATCCCAGAAAATCAGTGCTCTTTGTCCTTCAACCTTCTCACCTTTAATTACTTTTGACCAGCCACCACCCTTTGGATATTATCAGCATCAAGACCTGCTCCACTGCCAAAAGCTCAAACTCCCAGTGTTCGTCCCTTTAATATTTCTGCTTTTGAAATTACCCAGCTTTGGGCCACCTAATTAGCAGGCTAAATGACTTATGACTTTTCTTCTGTCTTAATCTACTTACTCAATTTTTGTTATTATTTGAAGCTGTTGATCATCTTCACATTCTCGAGTCATTTCCTCCTTTGAGAAAAGCACTATCTCTTTTACTCCTGCCTTCTCAGTAGATCTCTCTCTCTCCTACGTGGATTCCTCTTCTTTGTCCCACCATCTAAACTTACATATTCTATAAAGGTTCTTTTCTTTAGCGGTTACCTGCCCTTTCTTTCTCTCTACTTTCTCCCTTATTAACATATTCCATTCTCAGAGTTCTCACTTTCACTTCTAGGCAGGAGCCTCTCAAATCCACTTCTTTAGCTCTCACCCCTGCTCTGTCCCTACATTTCCAACTTCCTGATGGATATCTCCATGTAAATTTCCCAGTGAGATCTCAAAATCATCTTTTACCTTAAACCTGTGTCTCTTTCTGACTTCCCTGGATTTTTTCCCCCAAGGAGTATCTCCATTCCAGGTTCAAAAACCATGTAGATATTCCACTTAACTTTGCTCTATAATCATTAGATACACCTCTTTGATCCCCTTCTCCTGTACAACATTGCTAATTACAACACTCTAAAACATTTCCTACATTCAACAAGTATCTCTTGATCTACTGTGTATTAAGATCTACACTAGGGGATGGAAGAATAAAGAAGAATAAGCATGGTTCTTGTCCTCACTGAGTTCAGGATCTTATTTAAATAAAGAAGTGCAAACAAAACAGTTACAGTACAATTTGGTAACAGCCATAATGAAGATATGATTAGGAAATGATGGAACTGGCCAAATCATATTTGTTAGAAAGATCATGGTGGGCTTCACAGAGGAGATAAAACCTGAGCTGGAACTTGAAAGATGACTAGAATAATTTTCTAGGTAGGCAGTTCAAGGACTGGGTATCCTGGGACAAATAAAAGGATATGTAACAGTATCTGAAGACACCCAAGAGCAGAACTTTACACTTGATTCATTATTTGGATATTCAGAGGTAGGCATGATAGGAAATGAAGGCAGAGGTAGTCTTTTATGTTATGCTAAGGACTCTTGCATTTATCCTATGAACAGTGGGAAACCACTGGAGACTTTTGAGCCAAGGAATGACAGGACAAGAATTACATGCTGGAAAGATTGCTGTGGTAGTTGTGTGCTATTGCGTATGAAAAGGGGTAAGAACAAAGGCAGAAAAAGCAGAATATTCATTTACTTATTTTATATATTTTTTGACAACTTTATTTCAATTCACAAAAATAAAAGAACAGAAAAAAAGCAGCTCAAGAAGTTATGGAAACATAACTCCTAAAAAGTTCTTTTTCAAGCACTTCCATCTCATCTAGTTCCAACTGCTAACTTGGTTGTTCCTTCAGTGTTCAGAAAGATGCACAGATGAACACAGATTAGAATTTTCCTTGGGGGAAAGTCAAGGTCTCCTTATTAATGAAAAAAAAATGAAGAAGAGAAAAAATGCTCAATCATATTAATATTTCATAAAACTAAACCCCATATTCTTTTTTTTACCTTTAGAATCAATATAGTAACAACTTTGCTTTTGCTACAGAAACATCACAGTGTTGTTAACTATAGCCCACAAATTACATTAGTTATATTTTATTATGTTAGCTATATTTCCACATTCTTAACACCCTGTAGTGGAAGAACATCCCTGTGTTTGTATTATTAAGCATAATCCTCATCTACTTACAAAAATCATCATTATACATTCCCAATGTTATCCTCTAGCTGTCCTCCAACTAACATACATCTTCCTAGACTCCTTTCACAGTCACATCCATATATCAACAGTGTTTGTTACATTCATTAAAATGTTACCATCAAGTCCAACTATTAGCACATATTTACATTTGACCTTATTAAACATTCTGCATACATCCAGTATCTTCCCTACATTGTCAGCAGCAGAATATTTTAATAGTCCAATAAGAGCTAATTTACAGTGAGCATAGGGAGGGGATGGGAGAGGATTGAGAGATAAAGAAGGAAAAAATCAATACCACTTGATGATTGGTTGGTTTGTGGTAAAGACAGTTTGGGTTCTTCCAGAAGTGGTCCTGGGAAAAGGAGCCTCACTACCTGCCAGAGAAAACTGGTTTTGTGGCTCAAGCTCAATGTTGTTGGGTGACTCCAACCAACGAGTAAGGCAAGTGCCCGGATTGGGGTGGTGCATCAACTAAGTTCAATATACTCACCTCCAGCTATAGGAAAAACTAGGTAGCAGTATGCCCACATTCACAGGGACCCTAGCATCCCCATGGTGTACTCAGAGGGCACCAGATAAACACCAGGAGAAGAGAGGTGCTTTGAGGTATAGGAGAAAGACAATCTGTCGGTTCACAATTTGAATTTTAACGTTGCTCTGATTGGAAGATTTCATTTCTGCCTTCTGGGATTGGATGCCAGGAGGAGACATCTGTTTACAGAAGTATGATGGGCATGTTCTTTAAATTCAGGCGAACTATGAGGAAAATTAGCAAAAGGAGCACATCTCAATGTATTCTTCCTTTTCCTAACAGCGCCCTCTCTACCAGGATTTTTCAACCTGGGTAGTATGGACATTTTGGACTAGATAACTTTATTGGGGATGGGGTAGGAGGCTATTCTTGGGTGCCATTGGTTATTTAGCAACATCTCTGGCCTCTACAGAGCCAGGGCATCACAAATTTCTCTCACCCAGTCATGACAATCAAAACTGTCTCCAGACATTGACAAATGGGCCTGAGGTGGGGGGTGAGGGAGGCAAACTCACTCTTGGTATAAGAATCACCCCCATTGCTCTACATTAAGGTTTCTCAAGTTTTATTTGTGCAAGAATCACCTGGGGACCTTGTTCACATGCAGATTTCTATCCAGGGGGTCTGAGATGGCACCTGAGGTTCTGCATTTCCAACACATTCCCAGGTGATGGAGTTTGGTTCCTCCAAAGACCTCACATTGAATAGCAAGGTTTTCACACTGCCTGTCTCATCTCCCCACCTCACCACTTCACAGGACGGAGGCCTGGTGGCAGCAGAGATCCGACCAGGGACCCTCCTCGTCTCAGCAAGGGCTTCCACCAAGCCAGGACCCCTGCTCCAGCTCCCAGGCACAACGTTCTCTCTTGGGGGTGGGTGGAGCAGAGGGCAGATGGGATTAAATTAGCACGGCATATCTCAGTCGTATTGTCGGCGCCTCTGAGACCGGAAGTCTTGGGCATCTGGAGATTGGAGAGTCCCGGAGGCTCACACGCATCAGCCCAGGCACCTGGGTCTCGGTCTCCTGGGTGCATTAGAGGGCACGACAGCTAATGGGACCTGACAGTCTGTGCCTCGTTTGTGGGTGCGAGTTCATTCCTCCCAGCCGCCTGCCCCCATGCCTGTACAGTGATTTCCCATTTGTTCCTTTTCTCTGGAAACAGAATAGCCATTTTTAAATGAAATGTGGCTGAAGGCTTGCTTTCTTCACCGTCTGCGTGCAGTCGAGTCTTGCGCGGTGAATATGTTTAATCACCATTCAAGCAGCCAGCTCCGTTTGGGAGCCAAGTAGAGTCCTGATTTGGAGCAAACTGAGAAGACACTCCCTCCCAGAAAGGGGATTCTTAGCCAAGGCATTATCTCCCATTAAAGGCACATAATAACTGGAGGTGTCATGCCTTACCGCTTTATTCTCAACACATTAGGCGAAAGCCTCTATTAAAACCCTCCCGGAGTGGCAGACTCAGAGCATTTACACCAGGCCTCTGGGCCCCAAACCCAATGAGCGAGCAGAGTCTGTTCACAAGATGTTGCAGATCCGTTTGATCTCAAGCCTGAAGTGACTCCGAGGGCCTTACGTGTTGTCCTCCGAAATCTTTCCACCGAATCTGTAAAACCTGAGAAATGCTTCTCTTTGCTGATATATGATATTTTTAAAAAGCCTTGTTATGGTGGTAGTATACAGTCAATTCAGAATTTCCCATTTTACCCACTTCCTAGCATACAATTCAGTGGTACTGATCACACTGTTGTATTCACCCCCACCCGTTACCAAACCTTTTCCATCACCCCGAACAGAAACTCCGTACCCGTGAAGCAATAACTTCCATTCCCACAGTGACCTTTAATCTGCTTTCTGTCTCTATGAATTTGCTTGTTCTAGGTATTTCATATACGTGAAATCATTCAAGATTGTTCCTTTTGGGTTTGGCTTATTTCACTCAGTATGATGTCTTCATGGTTCATCCATGTTATTTCTATTTCAAAATGGACTTGTTTTCTCAACATAGAAAACGAGGCCATAGCACTCCCTCCCTTGCGGATCTGCCTAAGCCCCGGGGAGCCCCGGAGACCAGGAAGCATCACGGTCTCAATTCCACAGCTTTGCCTCGCTCCTGGGCGGGTGCATTTGACACAGCCTCGAACCTACACATCCATCCATCGGGGCTTGTGGCGAGAGTTTCACACCAATGCTCACCCACCCTGTTGGGTCACTGCTTTCCCTAACAGACTCCTGACTGGCACCCAGATTCGTATTGGTAATGGACCTATGCATTCTAGCCATTCTCCCCAAGGTTGATTTCCTTGCTTATCCTCCCCTCCAGCTGCCTGCTGTTGCCTGGGTGAATAGGACCAGCTTTCCCCTTGTGGCCCCCTGTCCTGCTTCCTTGAGAATCCTGCCTTCTGAGCTACTATGCCATTTTTCCATTGCTTCCCCACTTCCACTTTTTCCTTTATCTAGAAGAATCATTTCAGTAGTCAGTTAAGACTTTGGCAGGAAATGCAATCCACCTTGGTTGGTTCAAAAGATTCAGGGAACAAATGGGGGTGGGGGACGGGGTATTTAGAGATTACCGGTGGAGGAAAGCTGCGAGGCCTGGGGGAAGGGCAAGGGGAGAGCTCAGTGTTACCAGAGCCCAGTTAGATCTGGAGCCGTGGAGGGATGCAGCAACTGACAAAAGATAAATTAAAAAGACAAAATTCACTGACCTCTCCCCCCATCCTCCAGTCCCTTACAGGTGCTTCCCATTGGCAAAACTCAGTTGGAAGCTAGCAGGAAACAGAGCTGAGAGACTATTATCTACAGGGGCCTTGAGCCCACGGCAGGGGTGGAAGAGCAGATAGCATATCGAAGTGTTGGTGTGGAGGGGTGCAAATGGAGAATGGTCAGCATGTTCTCCCTTTCATCACCACAATAATCTTATTTTTACTTGGTCTTTTAACGTTCCACGCATTCACACTTACCAGCAAAACGTCCAGGAGCAAGCACAGATATACAATGTACCATGTAGAACAAGGGGCCACATGGCAGCTGAGACTAAAATGGCTCACAACAGCTCTTGATAGTGGGCAGAGAAGATGGTCAGAATCCACATTTTAATAAGATCCCCAGGTAATTCACATGTGCATTAAATTGTGAGACACACCAGTACACAGTTTGTTGTATGTAGAGAAGTTTCTATATAAAGTCAAGACCAAGAAGAGAGACATGTAGGTGGGCCTCAGTGAAGGTCTGTATATAGAGTAGTGGGAAAGCATTAAATGTGGGTCGACCAGATGCTCATGCAGGTGCTGGAAGGGGGAGATTGAAAGCCATCTTAGGAGATAGAGGTGGGGGCATTCTGAGGGTCGATTAGGCTTCTTCCTACACACAACTTGGTACAGAGACTGGTCTTGGGATTTGAAGCACTACTATTCAATATTAGGATGACCTTGGAGGATTTACTTAAAGCTTCAGAATCTGATTTCTCTTTGGCTAAATGATTATAAAGTGATCTCCATTTAAACAGAAGGGGGTGGGTATGAGAGGGGAATTCATAGTTGCCGAGTGCCTGCTATGTGCCAGGTAGGGGCCTTCCTGCCAGCATGTCCGTCTGGTGGGACGTTGGTGGCTAAGGCAGCTTCCGGTGCCCCTCCATGCCTCACTCTAACATGGTTCCAATCCTATCAGAACCTGGACTTTTCCTCTGGTGGAATATCTGCCACAGAAGCACATGGGAGAGGCCCGGCCCTTTTAAGTAAGTAGCTGAGGAGGCACTGAAGCCATTCCTCTTGACCACAGCATTTTCAGGAAACTCTAACCGTTCATGGCCAGAGCAGAGAGTTCAGAATCTCTCTGGGGCTGGGGCTGGGGCTGTGTCTACATTTGGGCCCCGGAAGGAGCAGGCTCGATCCACCAGGATGTACGTGCACCCCAACAACTGGCTGAATAAGCAGACTGGGGCCGAAGCCCCATCTTCCCTGCTGGTGCAGCTTCCACTGCGGGGACTCTCCCAGAGCCTCCAGCACTGGTCTGGCAATCAGTAAGACCTGAGTCTGAAGCAGTGTGCAGTCTTCCCCAAATCCAGCTCCACGAGCTTTTGTGAAGGCTTCTGCCTTCAGCTAGCCTGGTCTGACTCCCTTGCGTGAAGCCAGTTCCAAGAGCCCCCTCTTAGCAGATGCAAACATCCTACACAGTTATTCTCTTCCCAGTCACAGCAAAATAAATCCCTCCACCCACTTCAGCTGGAGCGTCTTACGGTTCACACCCGAGGAGATGAAGATGTTAATGGCTCATTTCCCTTCAATGAGCAGAGGATCAGGAGGCTCCTTCCCTTGGACTGACAGCTGCAGGCTCTGGGTCTGTCTGTCTGTCCTCTGCTGATTCCCATGCTCTGTCTGGAGGACCGACACATATGAGCTTCGTTGCAAGGTTTCTGGCCCCATCACTCTGTTATGCAACGAGAAGTGAAGGCAGCAAAAAGCTACCTTAGTAATTGTCATAAGTGAATCTCCATTTTTTTGAGGTACAACTTTTTGCTTTTTGCTCAATTTCTTAGTAATCCCTGCTTACTAAAACACCCCTATTTCTAAAATAGAATTTTTTCTGATTTTAAAAGGAATACCAGTTCATTAGAGAAAAATTGGAAAACACCAGTTTAAGAAATTACCCATAATCCCAACAAACTCCTTAAGAGAGTAAAATGGTATGTTCCTCCTTCCTCTATATATACCCCCCTTTGATTTTTACAAAGATGTAGTCACAGTATACATTAATTATAACTCTTTGGCTCACTTAATATTATATCATGAGAATATCCCATAGTATTAAAATAGTCTTCAAAACAAAGCATTAGAAACCACTTAGTACCAGGTTGCTTTCTGTATCAGCTGGAGAGCTTGAGGCTCGCTCAGAGATGAGACGATCTGCAGAGAGGGCTCTTTGGTTGAGGACTGTTATTCACCCTTCCTGCCTTTGACCACCACTCCCCATTCCCCCTTTTTCTCCTCTGCCCCCACCCCCCCCAAAAAAAAGTTCATTGTGGATCAAGAGTTTACCACATCCTTATAGAAGAGACTATAGAAAAAGCTGAAGAAAGTGTCCTCTGTTCCCAAACCCACTTTATCTATATTTATATAACATGAAAATATATGTATTAGTCAGCCAGGGGGGTGCTGATGCAAAATACCAGAAATTGGTTGGTCTTTATAAAGGGTATTTATTTGGGGTAGGAGCTTACAGTTACCAGGTCATAAAGCATAACTTACTTCCCTCACCAAAGTCTATTTCCACATGTTGGAGCAAGATGGCTGCTGATGTCTGTGAGGGCTTCCTGGGTTCCTTTGGGCTCAGCTACTCTGCCTTCTCCACAAGATCAGCTGTAGACTATCAGGTGAATGGCTCTGTCTCTCTCCCTGGGGTTTCTGCCGTGTCTAAGGAGGCGTCTCTATTCCTCTGCGTTCTTTTCCTAGCTCAGGTTCTCTCTTCCCAGGGCTTGCTTCTCTTTCAGCATCAAACCTCCAACATCAGAAATCCTTGCATCAAAAGCTTCAACTCTGTCCTTTGCCATGCCTTTCATATGTGATGGCATGGCCCAATCAAAGCCCTAATCATAACTTAATCATGCCCAGGTACAGATCAGATTACAAACAATCCAGTATCTATTTTTGGAATTCATAACCATATCAAACCACTACAATATACATAACATGAAATTTACATAACATGAACTCTGCTTTGGTTCCCTTCTTACGGATGGACCTTCTTTAAAAAAGATATCGTATTACAAGTTTTTAGCCCCCAGGTTAGTAAGACTATTAACTGTATATATAACCCATTATTTCTTCACATGTCTTTCTTGATAGCACGTTCAGGTGATGTTGGGTGGGTATATAATCAGAACTGGGGCAAATCCTTTGGCCTCCCATGGTCATGTTGAGGTGGGCTACTTGGTATGCTACAAAGTCAACCATTATGTATCTTCACCCATTTGTGCTCTTGATCAGTGGGTACATACTTTTTAAAAGTTTAACCCCTATATAGGTATTAGAAATTCTCTGCCCTCCAGATTCCTCATGTTTATCTTTAAGAAGATCAGAAATGATTCATATTACCACCAATCCCGGCTTGGTATGAGAGAGCACATCATGAACTGTGTGGTAGGAGAGCCTCAAAACTCATGAGGTGCATAGAACCCAGGTCTTAAGGTAGCGTCACCCACTTAAAGGCAAATCTTCATCTGCCAAGGAAACAGCTCTGGATGATGCTGGTTGCTCAGCACCAAGTACTTCACGCTAATCTCTAATGATCCCTTGGATTGTGTTTTTGGTTTAAGTCAAGCCTGGAGCTGGTGAACAGTACCTGCACACCTACATTGTGTGATCTGTGAATGCAAGCTCTCTTGAATTTGGGTATTGCTTATTTTTCATAGAGTGTAAATTGAGTTTTAATTCTATAATGCAAATAGGTACCTATCTGTTTCTAAGTAAAGCTGTTTACATTTTTTAAAAAAAGATAGCATTAAATAATTACATAGCATTCTAGCTTTTGGATGTAACATAATCTATTCAGCCCTGCCCCTGTTGATGACAATTAGCTTGATTCTAGTTTTATACTATTAGAAATAATTCTGTGATGGTAATCACTGAACGTAAATCTCTGCTATGACTGTGATTATTTCCTTTGGATAGACTGCTACTAGTGAAATTACTGAGTCAAAAGGTGTATTTTAAGATTGTTATTATATATCACTATATTTGCTCTCAAGAAGTATCATCTTATTTCATTTCTTCTCATGTGAATTGCCTATTCATGCCCATGACCTGTTTTACCCTAAGGGATATTCATCTCTTCTTTATTTGTTAGATAATATAATCTCAATCTTTGCCCCTAGATTTTGTCTATGGTTGTTCTACACCGAACGTGTTTGCTTGCTAGACACACAAACCTATTCAAAATTCCTCTAATAAAAGGAAACTTACTCAGCCTACAGGAGTGTCTTGTGGCTGCAAAGGCTGCTGCGCCTCTGAGGAAGTGGGAAGCAGCAGGGCAGGGATCCGTCCTTGCCGCCCCCTGGTCAGTGATGTCTTCTCCCTGCGCCGGCTCTCCTCTCTGCTTGCACATGGTTTGGGGATGCCCAGTGTTAGGGATGCACAGCATGAGGCTTTCGGGTGTCTCGACAGGTTCTCCAGCTCCAACTCTCCAAGACTTTACACGTCCAAAGGCTGCAACTGGAGTATTTACATCCTGAGAGAGAAAAATTGATTGGCTCAATCCAGTTAATGGACTGGTTTTCCTTGTATCTGGTGTTGGTTTCTGGTCACAGCCACTCTGGCCAGGAAATGGAAGAAGGTCATAGGATACCAAAAAACGCAGGCTTTCCATGCTCCCTCCTTTATCAGCACATTCCAGTGGGCCTTCCAAGAAAGTCTGTGGGCTGGACAAGCACCCTAGTATGTCTGATTTAGAAGGTCTTTGTCTTCATTTTCCCAGACAGGTAACCGATACCTCATTCTCTCCCAATTGGGGATGCTGTGTTGATCATATACTTATTTTTTGTATTTGTTGGGGTCTTTTTCCTGGGCTCTCCATTTCGTTCTGTTTATCAGTTTATTCTTCTGACAGTGCCATACTGTTTTAATGCACATTCTCCTTCATTACATCCTCTTTCAAAAAATCTTGGCTCTTCTCTTACATTCATTCTATTTCTAGATAGACTTTAGATTGAACTTGTAACCTTTTCAATTCATGGGTTTCATTGGAATTATTTTTAAACCACTAATAAATTAGTTTAGGAAGAACTGACATTTTCAAAATATACACAATTTCACTTATTTTTAAATAAAATTCAATTTAATTTAGAAGCGTATTTTATTTATGACATCATAGCACCTATAGCCTGGAAGCACCTTGTCACCAAATAGAGGTAGTGACTTATTGAGTGAGGGAATAAATGAATATTTTAGTCCATGTACATTAGGGTATTACAAAGTCAAGATAATTGCATGAGTAACTTAGGGGGAGCCATCTACTTGGAGGGAACAGCAGATGTAGAGGTTTTGATTACCAAATTGGCAGGGCCTCATGACAGTTTCGTAACCATTCACCACTCACCAATTCATCAATAAAGCATGGATATTCTGTGACTCAGAAATTGAACTTTGGATAAGTAGAATGCAACCACAAATACAAACAGGTCTTTGCTAATTCATGCATTCATTCAACAAACAATGACTGCGCACCTGTTACACGTAGGACTCTGTGCTAGCTGTAGGGTGGCATAAAGTTGGGACTCAGGCCTTGCCAGGTAGTAAGTGTTATAAGTTAGACAAGATCACCAATAATAGTCACAGAGGCAGAAAGCCAGATGAGATCTGCAGACAGAGATGGGACCTGGTCACAGCCTTTTCTTCTCCATTCCATGGGGAGAACAGATTCTGAGCCACCTCCTCTTTATCAGATGGAGTGGGGGACTTGCAAAGCACTTGTGCAAGCTCAGGTTTAGGTACCCTTGAAGCATTATTCTTTCCGCTTCTCATCACGGATCTTAAATTCCTGAACCCCAAGTCCATGTTCCTTGGCCCAGTCTTTTTCCTTTTTTTTTTTTTTTTGAGGTACCAGGGCTGGGTTCCAGGACCTCATATGTGGGAAGTCAGCACTCAACCACTGAGCCACATCAGCTTCCCTGAGTTGGTTTTTTCATTTGTTTTTGTTTTTTCAGGAGGCATCAGAAACTGAACCTGGGACCTCCCACGTGGGAGGCAGGTGCTCAACTGCTTGAGCCACATCTGCTCCCTGGCCCAGTTCTTTTGATATGCTTTCTGATACTTTCACTAACTTTTTCACTAACTTTAATCTCTTGCAAGATATCTTGGTTTCTAAGGATGCTCTGATGCTGCAGAAAGATAATCGTAGACTTGAGAGCAAAAAACATTTCACTCCAATCTTAGCTGCTTACTTTACTCACTGTGTGATTTTGGACACATTATTTAAAATGAGGACATTTTTATTTTTCTTATGTGCCATATGGGGGTAGTTAATACCTCCTACCCAATGTTGTTTCAAGGATTAACTGAAATGAGATTGTATATAAAACAGATAGTTGAGGGTCACATTAAGTGACTATCATTTTATTAATATGGATCTTCTCTTCGGAGCCGAGGTCTCCTAAACCTAGAGATTTATAACATTTCTTCTGGGGTTAGCCTGACTTTACCTTTCAGTGAAAACAACAATCCTTTCCCCGACGGTGGCTCGGTGGCACTAACTTTGTTATTGGAATAAATGTCTTTGGACCAGCTGCTGAGATGAATTTGCTCTGTTTCCTGGCATGTACTGTGCCACTTTCTTTTGGACTCTCCTTCCCTCATTTCTCACCCGGCATGAGCAGGCTCGGATACTATGACTTCATTAGAGGCAGAACTGAGGCCTCTGCTCTCAGCCCTTTCCTCTTGTGTGCTTCGCACTGAAGGATGATTCTTTGTCCTTCCTGACCAACTCCTGGTGCTTTCTTGCCTTTTTTTTTTCCTTAAGGAAGCCTGCTGGGCTTTTCATTATCTTGGGGTCACCTCTCCCAGAGTCACATTCTAAAGCACTTTAAATAAACTTGCTTTAAGAAGAATGGCAAAGACTCCCTTTATGAACAGTGTTGGAGAACGGAAAGAACATTAACTAGACTTGGAGACAGGAGACATGTTGACTTTGTAGCTCACATTCCTTCTCCAGGCCTGTTTCCTCATTTTTCTCTGCAGGAGTAGGTATCTATTGGTGGTCTCAAATTTGCCCTGCAGCTCTGCTGCTCCCCGGGATTGTAAACTTGATTAAGGGGAACAGAATTCCAATAGTCGCCTTCCTCTTTTTTCAAAAAAAAAAAATTTTAAGATATTTAGATTGCATGAATGTTAGGTAAAAAAATACGGGGGATTCCCATTGCCCTGCTCTCCACACCAGCCATATTCACCCCCGTTAACAACATCCTTCATTAGTGTGGTACATTCATTGCAATTGATGAACACTTTGGAGCATTGTAACCCAGCATAGATTATAGTTTACACTGTAGTTTACACTCTCTCCCACTCCATTCTGTAGGTTATGGTAAGATATATAATGGCCTGTATCTGTCATTGCTTTGTCATTCAGGACAATTTCCAAGTCCTGAGAATTCCCCCATATTACCCCTGTTTTCCCTCTCCCTGACCTCAGAACCTCCAGTGGCCACTGTCTCCACATCAACGATCTAAGTTCTTCCATTGCTAGAATCACAATAAGTCTATAGTAGAAGACCAGTAAGTCTACTCTAGTCCATAGTTCATTCCCCAATCCTGAGGATTCTGGGATGATGGTGCCCACTCCACCTCTAATTGAGAGGAGGCTTCAGTCTTATACAGAGGATGGATGGGACTCTCTTGCTTGCAGTTGTAGGCTTTCTTGGTTCCTTGGTAATGGTGGCTGTCCATCATCACCTCCTTGTTAGTTGTCCTGGGTGAGTGTAATGATCTGGAGAGTAGGTTTTGCAACTCCATTGAGGATCAGGGCCCAGATTAGTTGCCTTCCTCTTGGTGTTATTATCATTGAGGTACAAATGAGAGTGATTTCAGCACAAAGCATGGATTTTCTAAATTGAATTATAATGTAAATATTAAAATATGGAAAGTGTACTAATAGTAATTGTATAACTCAATAATTTTTATCCATCTATCAATTGATCATTCTGTCTATACATCTCTCCATCCATCCATTCATCATCCATACATCCATCCATCTCCCCTTCCCTTCTTCCCTATATCCAGCCCCATATCAATAAAACATTTCTGTCACCCCATAAAGTTCCCTTATGCCCCTTCCCAGTCTATATTTTACCACAGAGATAACCACTTTTCTGACTTCTGTCATCATCAAATAGATTTGACCTTGGCCTTCATATAAATGGAATCATATGGCATGTAGTGTCCTATGTTTGGCTTTTCACATAATGTAATATTTATGAGAGTCATCGTGTTGTTACATGTGCCAAGAGTTCACACTTGATTTGTGTAGTATTCCGTTTTTCAAATTTATCACAACATATTTTTCCATCCTCCTTCTGATAGGTGAATCAGGTATTTCCAGTATTTTTGGCCATTTTAAACAAAGCTACAATAAATATTCTTGCAGACCTTTGTCTGTGGACTTATATGCATGTTTGTCTTGGGTAAATACCTGGTTGTGGGATTGTTGAAGCATAGAGCAGGCCTATTTTATCTTCAGTAGAAATTGTCACCATTCTTTCAGTGTGATTTTTCATTTCATGTTCCCACCAGCAGTGTATGAGGATTCCAGCTGCTCCACGTCCTCACCGACATTTGACATTGCCAGTCTTTTTAATTTTAGTCCTTCTGATGAGTGTGTAGTGGGATCTTATTGTGGTTAAAAACATGACTGTGGTTAAAAACATGAAAGGCTAATTTTTGATCCCTAGCTTATCCACTAATGAGAAATGTGAATTGGGGCAAGGTACCCCTAACTACTCTGAGCTTCAGTTCCTTATAAATTAGGAGATAGTCTTACCCACCTCAGGAAGTTTTATGAAGACTAAATCACGTAATGGTCACAGAGAACAGGGTCTGGCTCATTAAAAAACAGTATTAAATAGTATCTATTATAGCTATAGTTAAGTGTAGAATTACCATGTGACCTAGCTATCCCTCTTCTAAGATATACACCCAAAAGAATTGAAAGCAGGGACTTGAACAGATATGTGTGCACCAACATTCACAGTGGCATTCTTCACAATTGATGAAAAATGGAAGTAACCCCAGTGCCCATCAACAGATGAGTAAATAAGCAAAATGAGGTACATACGTACAATGGAATATTACACAGCCATTAAAAGGAACAAAATTCTGCTACGTGTGACAACATGGATGAATCTTAAAGTTATCGTGTTGAGTGAAAGAAGACAGACCCAAAAGGACAAATATTGTATGATCTCACTTATATGAAATACTTTGAATAAGCGAATTCATAGTGTCAGAAACTAGAATACTGGTTACCAGGGGCCAGGGAGGGTGTAGGAAATGGGGAGTTAATGCTTACTCAGTACAGAACTTCTGTTTGGGGTCATGGGAAAGTTTGGGTAATGGATGACAGTGGAGATAGTACAACATTGTGAATGGAAATTAATGCCACTGAATTATGTATCTGAATATGGTTAAAATGGGAACTGGTGGGTTGTACGTATGTTAATAAAATTAAAATTTCTCTGCTTTAATAGAGGAAAGTTCCCTTAGGCAGTTGGTTAGCATTTAAGAAAAGTCCTGAGTGGAGACATTCATTTGATCAGTCAACAGAGAGCCAGTGAGTCTATTTGTGTGCCTGCACCGTTCTAGGTACTGGATTCCTCCTCTTTTGGAACATATTATTGGATGTGTGTGTGTATGTGTGGGGGGCAAACAATAAATAATAACCAAATAGGTGAAAAGAGTAGTTTCATGTAATGACACATGTCCATGATGAAAATAAAATAGTGTGTTAGAGAATACTGAGAGCCTGCAGTAGCTGGGACGATAAGGGCCAGTCACTCTCAGGAGGTAACGTTTGCAGTGAAACCTAAACGATTAGCAAGGAGCCAGCCTTGCCTAGATTTGTGGACATCATGTTCCAGGTAGAGGAAACCACAGGAGCGAAGCCTGTACGGCAGGCTTGAGATGGGCCTGTGTGGAGAGCAGAAAGAACTCTCCATGGCTGTAGTACGCCAAGGGGAAAGTGGTAGGAGCGGGGGAAGCAGGCAGGGCCCCCTGTAGGTTATTGTACATTTGTGTTTTAAGTATAATAGGAAGGCTTACATGGTTTTAAGAAGAGGCATAACGTGAACTGATTTCTAATTTTAGGAGATTATGTTTATATCGTGTTATTTGGAAGAGAGATTGTAGTGGATAAAGAGCTGAAGCAGGAAGACTGGTCAGGGATCTTTGCAGTAGGTTGGACAAGAGGTGGTGGCTTCGACTGGGAGGTGGCAGGAGAGGTGCAGGAGTGAACGGATGGTTATGAGATGAATTTTGCCGACAGTCCTGATAGGATGTGCTGAGAGTAGGCAGGATAAGACAAAGTGCAGAATCGAGGTTGAAGCATTGGATAAGTGAAGATTGAGGGAGAAAAAGTTTGGCGTTTGGGGGGGTGGTCTACAGAAATAAAATTTTCTTTGAGCCATCCTATGATTTCCACAGACCACAATAGGCACTTGGGTGTCTGTGCCCATAGCTTAATGAGAGATGTAAGGGGGTTGTAAATTGTGGGCTGGTCACCGCATAGATGAGAAATGCTTAGACTGAGAAGAGAAGGTGGTCTGGACTGGAGCCCCGGAGCTGTCCACGATTTGGGGGAGAAGCAGAAGAGGCAGAGGAGACTGAGACTGAGCTGCTGGCAAAGCTGTATTCTAGAAGGTTAAAACCAAGAGTAGAGGCTGGAGAGCAATGAAGGGAGAACAGGTGCTGCTGGGAGGTCGGCTGGGCCACATCAGATGAAGGCAAAGAAACCATCTCTGGGTTTGGCAACATGGAGACAGTGGTTGATGCTGACAGGAAGAATTGAGTGGAAGGACCAATCTATGAGCCAGACTAGACAGAAGCAAGAACAAAAGGTGAGCCAAGAAAGTTACTATTTTTTTTAAAGTTACTATTAACAACCCTTTTGACAAGTTTTACTGTGAAGGACAGCAAGACATGAGGCAGTAGCTGGCTGGGAGTGGATAAGTGCAAGGGAGGGTTTTGTGCTTAAAAGTTGTCAAAGTCTGGAGAAGTCTAAGTGTGAATGAGCCTGTTGAGGGAGAGATATTGATGATTTGGAAGAAGGGGAATAACTCCAGGAGCTAAGTCCTTGAGAAGATGCAGGAGAATGAGATGTCAGGCTACTACAGGAACAAGGACACCTCAAAGGACTTTTTAGTAGCAGGAAAGGTAGAGAGAGGAGTGGATGGACATAGTCTATAAATGAAGGCTTCCTTCCACGCTGCACCTGTTTCTCCATGCAGTAAGAGGCAAAGCCAAAAGGTGAAGGATGTATTGAAATGTTAAAGGTTTGCAGGAGCAAGGAGAAACTGTCACAGCCGTTTGGGACGATAAGAGCAAACATTCCAGGGAAGGAGAGCAAGCCGACTGAAGTGTTAGGGGGCTGTTGGAGAATTTGGCCGTTAATTCTAAGGCATACTAGGCAGGAACAACAATAATAGTAGGGAAACGGACTTGGCCCAGTGGTTAGGGCATCCGTCTACCACATGGGAGGTCCATGGTTCAAACCCCGGGCCTCCTTGACCCGTGTGGAGCTGGCCCATGCGCCGTGCTGATGTGCGCAAGGAGTGCCGCCCCACGCAGGGGTGTCCCCCGCGTAGGCGAGCCCTACGCGCAAGGAGTGCACCCTAAAGGAGAGCCGCCCAGCGCGAAAGAAAGTGCAGCCTGCCCAGGAATGGCGCAGCCTGCCCAGGAATGGCGCAGCCTGCCCAGGAATGGCGCAGCCCACACTTCCTGTGCCGCTGACGACAACAGAAGCGGAGAAAGAAACAAGACGCAGTAAACAGGCACAGAGAACAGACAACCGGGAGAGGGGGAGAATTAAATTAAAAAAAAAACAATAATAGCATAACTATAGTGCCTAAGATACTCCATATGCTCTTCTAGAATCTTTATATATTTATGCATTTAATCCTTTCAATCACCCTGTGAGGTGGGTATCTTATTTTTCCCAGTTTATATGTGAGTTATGTATAAAGTTAGGTAATTTGCCCTAAATCACGCAGCTAATAAGAAAAGGGGTGGGATTTGCATCCAAATGGGCAGTGTGGTGCAGAGTTTAGTCTCTCCCCACTGCATCGTATCATGACACCTTAGCCTGGTACATCATTTGGCCTGGCCACTTTCTCAGGCCTTGAATGGGCATAGCCAACATTTACTCAATGCTCAGTGCACGTAGTTAAGGTCTTGAGCATGTTGCATGTATTCATTAATTTCATCTTCCTGAAAGCCCCCATTAAGTTCGATTTTTAGTCTTATTTTGCAGATGAGGGAATTGGGGCACTGTGAGGTTAAATAATTTGCCAGAAGCCCCCCGTAGCTACTAAATGGCAGCTAGTTGGCTTTGGTTCAGCAGGTGGTCTTGCTGGGTGAGCAGAACAGTGCAGTGAGATGGAAGACAGGGGGTGGGCGTTTGGATGGGACCAAGGCACCTGAACTGGACAAGGAGGGTGGCGGTTATGGGTAATGTATCAATTAGGGTCCTGGCAGGAAACATCTGGTAATCTTACACAGAGTCATTTAAGCAAATTTAACAACAACAACAAAAAGATTATTAACAGGAAGTAGAGTTTAAGGAAACTACAGGGGATACTGCAGTTTTGTGGGCTAGAAACAGCAGCAAGCCATGCTACCTGTGAAACTGAAGGGGTGAGCAGAGAGAGAGCAGGACTGGACCCAGAAAGGAATGCAGTATGAGGAAAAGTTCCCGATGGGAGCTGTTGCCTTGGGTAGAGGGATGCAGCCCATCCACGGCAACCTGGTGAGGCCACCCTCCTACTGCCCTCTTCTCTCCTCCTGGTGCCTCCCAGTGGCCACAATAACTGGAGGATGGAAAGATCCCTTGATGCAATTCATAGCAGTCTGGCCGCTCCTACTTTCAAAATCTGGGCATTGGGACCCACAGAGGAGGAGTGGGGCCTGCAGAGAAGATACTTAGCCAGGCTGTCTTTGCCAGTCTTAGTCCAAAGGCACATGATGAAATATATAAAGGGTGGCAGTTTCCTAGGATCATTCAGTTAAGTCCCACTCATTCGGGTGCACTTACAGGAAGCTCAGTGTGCAGCATATGAGGAGAGGACAAGAAGTAAAGAGGAAAGCAGCTGTCATTCTGCGGGGTATAACAAGAGGAGAACTGACCAGTTGACATATTTCTTAAATGACCTCTGAGCTCTGCCGTCATCCCATATGAAGTTAGGGGCAAAGCAGTAGTCTCCCTCCCTGCAGAGAACAACTGCACCCTTTGCCTCTTCTCCCCAGCTCTTCTTCAGGACCCTTCTTGGCCAAGATCCTGCTCCCAACAATGAGACAGAACTGAGAAGATGATCACAGTAAGAGAAGGGATTTGGTTAGACCCTGGGCATCTTTCCAAGGGGAATTGCAGCCAGCCTATCTCAGGAGAGGATGAGTGGTGTGCTGGGCCCCCCCAAAATAGAAATCAGCCTCTGTGCTGCTTCCTCCACCACAGAGGAGATTGCGAGCTATGTGGTCCATCAGGAAGACCTCTCACCTGGAATTGGAAGATACAGGTATGGGTTGTAGTCATAGCCCAGTAGTCAATGCTTCCGTATTTAGACTCTTCACCCTCCCCCACCCCCCAGCCCCGATTTCCTCCTTGGTGGGTATCTAGGCTAGGAAAGGTGGCCTCGAAAACTCGATCAGGTGTAGCATTCTCTGACTCTATCTCAATGGCAGGGGGGTAGGAGGAGGGAGACGAAGCTCATGCCCTTCTCCAGTCTTTGAAGACAAATGCCATCACCACCAAGCCAAGCAGTCACCTCCCTCATCCCCTTGGTAAATAATTAGGACACACCAGAGGTGCAGTTTTCAAACTTATTTTTAAGCTATGTAATCCTTTCTTTAAAAGTAAATCTTACCCCAGAGCCTATATAATATACAAGAGATCATGGTGGAGCTTTGCTACTGGAGCAGATGAGGTTGACCTTGAATTTGCCCTTGCTCCACCCCCCTTTCCCACCATCTTTGCCCTTGGCCGCAGATGGAGACTTCCAGAGAGTATAACCTTTATTTTTTATTTTTTAATTTTTTTGGTTTCAAACACAAAGTGCCAGATATACTTAAATTCAGACCAATAAAACTGATGAAATGAAAGGGGTTCATTTCTTTGTAAAGAAAGGGGTTCATTTGAGTGAATTTCTTTCTGGAGGATTTGCTCCCTTGTGCCACGATTATTAAGCTGTTTCGTAGGTTCTGGTAGCCACTCACACCCTGCCCTGCTGTGTTTCCCATCACCCTCTTTCTGAAGGGATCTCTTGTTTCCATAGGGCAGAGTGATAGGATAAAAAGCACCATCTTGAAATCAAGGCTCTGGGGCTCTGTTTCCAAAACTGTCTCCCTGTGTGACCTTGAGAAAGTCACTGCTCAGCCTCTCTGGGTCTAAGTGGCCTCATTTGTCAAATGTGAGTGTTGGGCAAGATGGTGTCCAAAGCTTTCTGGTGAGCTGGGATTGTTTATCCTGAGCTCTGATTGTTGTGGACATGTCACTTCTCCAGGGGAGCTGTGCACCTAGCAACAGACCTCTCTTCTCCCCCCACTCCAGATTCAACAGAGGGATACCCAGAGGGGACATCTCTAGGGTTGCCCAGAGCATTTGCCAACAACTCTACTAACTCCAGACTCTGGAGAAGTCCCCATGAGCCCATATGAGCGAGCGCTAGTTTTATCATGTAAAATAAAGCATTCCCAGCTGCTGCCCCTTAGAGGGTTTTCAACCAGTAGCAGTCAGTGCAATCTGCAGTTAGACCTGGCCTGCCCCCAGCGCACCTTTGTGGAACAGGGCTCGGGGCTGTGAAGCTGCCTTATTGACTCAGCAGAAAGTGAATGCAGAGAGGAGCTCAGGCCTCCTGGTCCCCAGCCCCCTTCCGCATTGTACAGCCACGTGGGTACCAGGTGCTGCTCTTGGGACCTGAAAGAGGACGGTGGTTTCCCCGGGGGGTGGCGCCTTTGGCCAGATTGCAGAGCCTGGGCTCTGTCCGGCTCCCTTCTGCTCTCCCCTCTTTCTGACCTGAGGTCAACCTGGGCCACAGGCAGAGTCAGAGGCCCCGGGGAGGTCCGTGTGTGGGAGGAGGAAGGACTGCTGTCTTAGCGCCAGCCGCTCCCATTTATCGAGGGCTTATTGCTGGGGCGACTTGGCCGACGCACTTGATACACAGAATCTCCTTTCTTCCTCCCTGCCCTCCTGGGAGGTGGGTATTAATAGCAGCGCTTGAAGAAATGCCTTGTCATTTACGCCAGGAAAAGTGGGCCCACTCAGTCCCTGGCCCTTGTTCTTGTTTTTATAGAACAACATTTATTCAGGATTTTTTTTTCTCATAAAGAAGTACAAAGAGGAAAACACAACAAAATGAAGTGGCTCATAATCCCCCTCCATAATCCCAGATAAACTGTAAATGGTACAGAAATAAAAATAATACATATACATGTTTAGAAAATTCAAATAGCAAAGACAGTAATAAAAGATGAAGGTGAAAAACAAGTCTCCCTCCCTTCATTCCAGCCACGCTGCCCAAGGGGGAGGATGTCTTAATAAATTGTTTCCAGAATTGTTTGTATAAATCATCCTATCTGCACTGGCCTCTATATATATTACTTTTATTCTTATTTATATGAAAGGGATCTTACTAAAACACAGTATGTGCCTTGCTTTAAATATTTTTTTTTAACTTTCTATTTCTTGGGGATCTTTTTCTATCAGCACATACAGCTCTGCCTCATTCTTTTTAACAGCTGCATAGCATTTCATCATATGGGCAGATTCCCATTTATTTAGGCGCCCCCCCCCCACCCCCCACCCATTGAAGGAAACTGTTGTAATAAAAGCTGCACTGTCTATCCTGAGTCACATATTATGGCAAAATTTGAAAGCGTGTATTTGGGGTAAAGCCCTATCACTAGGCCACGATGTCAAAGGCATTTTATTTCCAAAAGGCACTGCTAATTTTCACTCCCACCTCTAACAACAAGCCTTGTCTGCTGGCACTGGCTAACAGCAAATTCTTCAGTTTTGTAAAACTGAATGGTTTTACGAAAAGTTCCTGCCTATTTGGATTTGCATTTCCTTAATTTGAAATAAGTTAATCATATTTTCATATGTCCATTGCCCTTTTTAAAACTTTTTCTTTCTTTTCCCCCCTCTTTTTGGTAATTATGTATTCATACTCTTGGTGCATTTTTTTTCTACTCTTTTCTTGGTCTTTTTATTATTTGATATGACTGAGCTTTTTGTAAACAAAGGAAGAAGCCCTTTATCACATGTACCTGGACTGTCTTTAGGGTTTATCATCTCTTTTCATTTTTGTTGTGCTCTTTTTGTCCATACAGAAGTTTCAGTATTGTACAAAGCTGTGTGGCCAAACCTGGGCCTCCAGAGCTCACTGCTGTCAAAGACCAGAAACGTGCGCTTTGCAGCGCGTGTTATACATTCCAAGCAGGCTCTCAAGGTGGAGATGCTCCCCCCATCACTGAGGCTACTTTTGTTTTTACTTTATCACCACCGTGTACTTTTATTGCCCTATTTACATACCAGACTTTCCACAGCAGCTCCAGGATCATTTAATTTTATCTATGTCAATAAAGACAATTGGTTTGATGTTTTAAAATGTTAATCCAATTTATTAGTCTTTTCTTTGTGAATTTTTGGATTTGTGTACTGCTTGAAGATGGCTAATAAATACATCTGTGGTTTTAGAACTTCTGTAGTTTTAATTCTTACTTGTCAGATTTCATCTTCGGTTAGTTTTCTTTCCCAAAAAAAGGATTCCTGAAGGAATTTTAGTTCCTGAGTTCTTATAAGCTGGGAAACTATTTTTTGCCTTTGTTCTTGAGGAATAATTTAGCATTGAATAAAACACTTGGGCAACAGTTACTTAATGAACAATTGTCCATCCATCCATCCATCCATCCATCCATCCATCCATCTTACAAACAAAATTGAACATAGAATTATCCAATTGTCAAGTGTAACCCCAACCACCCAGCACAGGAAATAAAACATAGACACACTGTGTATATACTTCCTCAATTACATCCGCCTCCTGTACCTCCAGAAGTATCTTTTATACCGAAATGTGTAATTTCTCTGTATTTCTTCATATATAACCTTACTTATGTACCTAACCTTTAAAATATTGAGTATAGCATTGTATATTTTTTAACTTTCTGCATGAGGCCATTATTTTTCTTCTGTTTGCTTTGTGTACTCAGCATTATAACTAAGAATCATCCATGTTGATACTTCTTGTTTTAACTTTGTATTTTGAAAAAATTATGAACAGTTACAAAAATAATACAAAACCAATATGAAGAACTCCAATATTTCCCTACCTAAATATCCATTTTTTACATGATTTTGCTGTTCTTTTGCTCAATTTTTTAAATTTTAAAAAATTTATTGAAATATATCACTCATACATAAACATACATAAACAATAAGTGCACAGTAATAGTTGTGAACTTACAAAACAAACATACATAACATCATACAGGACTCTCATAACTCACCCTACCACCAATACCTGACATTGTTGTTAAATTTTTTAACTAATGATTAAAGAGCACTGTCAAAATATTGCTACTAACCAAAGTATTTCCCCCCCAACCCACCCTATTATTAGTTCTTAAATATACTTTTTATGACAGAAGTTGTAAACTTATAAAACAATCATGCACATGTGCAGAATCCCCAAACAACACACCTCTGTCAACATACCACACTGTGGTGGAACATTTGTTACAGATAAGACAGTATCATTTGATTATTGCCATGTCCATAGTGTACAATTGGCACACATTTTCCATACTGCCCATTATTAACACAGTATATCTTTGGCAGCAATGCAAGAATATTATATTATTACTGCAAACTATAGTCCATAGGTCACTCCAGCTGTATTTTTCCCATGCTTCTCCACATTCCCACCACCCTGCAACGGTGATGTACATTTGCTCTAGCTAACAAAGGACACTCTTGTGTCTGTACCATCAACCACAGTTCTCACCCACCTCTTGGTTTACTGCGCTATTCAGTTCCTAGATTATTCTCTAGCATTCTGTCAATTGGCATTTACATCCCTAGACTACCATTTTCACCCACATCCCCATTTATAAACTAGCTGTTATTCACTATGTGTTACCATCCACTCTATACATTTCCACACTTTTACAGTAAAGCTAATTAAAACTTCTACATACATTAAACATCAGTAGTCCATCTCAGCCCTCCTCTTATCTCCTTTAAGAACCCACCACCTACCACCAGGTCTTGAAGATATTTTCCTACAAGTTCCTCTAGAAGCTTTATGGTTCTTGTTTTTATTTTTAGGTTTTTGATCCATCTTGAGTTAATTTTTGGATAAAGTGTGAGATAGGGGTCCTCTACCTTCTTTTGGCTATGGATATCCAGTACTTTCAGCACCATTTGTTGAATGGACTGTTCTGCTTGAGGTGTGTCGGTTTGACAGGCTAGTCAAAAATCACTTGACCATACATGTAAGAGTCTGTTTCTGAACCGTCAGTTTGGTTCCATTGGTCTACATGTCTGTCTTTATGCCAGTACCATGCTGTTCTTACCATTATAACTAGGAAATGTGATTTAAAGTCTGGAGATGAGGATTCATTCTTCCTTTTTAAGATGTTTCTGGTTATTCAGCTCCCCTTACCCTTTCAAATAAATTTGATGATCATGTTTTCAATTTTTTTTAAATGCTGATAGAATTTTTATTGGGATTGCATGGAATCTATATATGAATTTGAGTAGAATTGAGATCTTAATGATGTTTAGTTTTCCAATCCATGAGCATGGAATGTTCTTCCAGTTATTTAGGCCTTTTTTATTTCTTTTAACATTGAGTTGCAGTTTCTGAATACCAGTGCTTTACATCATTGGTTAAGGCACTCTTTTGACACTTTTTGTCACTTTTATTGATATAATCTTCATTTCTAAACTCTCTTCCAGGCCTCTCTCTCCTGTCTTTTCAGGCTCTAGCACACCCTTTAGTATTTCCTGAAAATCTGGCCTCTTGGTTATAAATTCTCTCAGTTTCTGTTTATCTGTGAATATTCTAATCTTACCCTCATTTTTGAAAGACAGTCTTACTGGATATAAGATTCTTGGCTGGAAGTTTTTCTGTTGTATCTTAAATATATCAGACCACTGTCTTCTTGCCTCCATGGTTTCTGGTGAGAAATCAGCACTTAATCTTATTGGGTATCCCTTATATGTGATGCATTGCTTTTCTCTTGCTGTTCTCAGAATTCTCTCTTTGTCTTTGGCATTTGACATTCTGATTATGTATCTTGGAGTTGGTCTATTTGGATTTTTTCAGATGGGAGTATGTTATGCTTCTTGGACCTGGATGTCTGTGTCCTTCAATAGGGTTGGGAAATTTGCTACCATTATTTCTTAAAATATTCCTTCTGCCCCTTTTCCCTACTCTTCTTCTTCTGTGATACCCATGACAAGCATATTTGCACATCTTTTGCTGTCATTTAGTACCCTGAGACCTTGCTCAATTTTTTCCATTCCTTTCTTCATCTGTTCTTTTGTATGTTCACTTTCAGAGGCCATTTCTTCAAGCTTCCCAATCCTTTCTTCTGCCTCCTCAAATCTGTTATTATATGACTACAATGCTTTTTTAATTTCATTTATTGCACGTTTCAATCCCATAAGATATGCTATTTTTCTGTGTATGCTTTGTGCTTATCCAATGTCTTCTTAATATCCTTAATCTCTTTAGCCAACTCATTGAATTTATTAAGGAGATTTGCTTGAACATCTATGATTAGTAGTCTCAACTCCTTTATGTCACTTGGAGGCTTATCTTGTTTCTTTAACTGGGCCATCGCTTCTTGTTTCTTGGTGCAGATTGTCATTGTTTGTTGGTGTCTTGGCATCTGGCTTACTAGAGTATTTATTCTGGTTGCAGTTTTTCTCTTTAGTTTAGGGCTTTCTGCCTTTTTCCCCTTGCTGGTTGTGCAGTAGGAGCCAAGGATGTAGTTGGTGCTATAAGTTGTGGAGGCTCAAGCTGCTCTCATTGTCCTGGGGACTGATGAAGTTTCTCCCAACTTTCTCCTTTGCCATGGGTAGAGTCACAGCTGTGAGGAATATTCCAAGTCGTGCAGGCCTAGACTCTAGTTGCCCAGAGAGGCTGATGAAGCTTCACGCCCCCTTCTCCCCTGCCTGGGGTGGGGATGGAGTTTCAGATGTGGGTAGCAATCTATGCAGCGCAGTCCAAGATGACCATGGTTGCCCCGGTAGACTTCCAATTATTCAGTCTGTGCCAGCCAAATGCTCCTGCAGTTACCTGGATAGGCTGGTGAGGAGCTTCCAATTCCAGCCACAGAATAGCTCCTGGGGCAGCTCATGCCACCAGAGTAGGATAACCATGGACCTCCCTGGCTTGGCTGGCAATTTCCTGGAGAGGCTGACTCAGGTCCCTGCATCTTCCTCCCTGCTGGAGGTGGGGCTGGGGCTCAGGCTAGAGCTGCAGTCTGATCTGGATGCAAAGAGCTGGTCTCCATCAGGACTGTGATTTTCAGTGTGCCCTGCTTCCCCTTGTGCCCGGCACAGAGTTAATATGGTGGCTCCTGGCCTCTTTCTGACTTTGACAGTCTCAAACTTTAGCTGTTCTCAGTATTATACTTTAGCCCGCAGAATTTACTCATCAGTAGCTGAAGTTGGTACCCAACTGTCTCTTCCTCCCCCATTTTTGGGTAGCGGAGCTTTCAATTCCAGCTGTGGAACAGCTCCTGAGGTGGTTTGTGCCTCCACTGGAGGATGGCACCAGCCTCTGGGGCATGGACCACTCTACTCACGAGTCTTCTCTGCAGATGGGCAGTCTCCTTCTTCCATTCTTTCATGGATGTGGCAGGATGCTCTTCTGGTCTCCTGGAGCCCCCAAACAGGTGCTTCAGCTAGCTCCAGATAGCTCTGGGTGTTTACTAACTACCCTGTAGCAGGAGCTGACTCTAGGAGCACCTTACTCCACCAGTGTCTTGCTGGTTTTTAGATAACCATTTTGCTACTTTTGTTATATCATTCTCTCGCTCTCTCTCTCTCTCTATATATATATATATATATATATTCACTTATGCAACCTCATTAAGTATTGTTATCAAGCTTAAGGAATTTAACTTTGATATAATGCATACAGTCTATAC
Source organism: Dasypus novemcinctus (assembly GCF_030445035.2). Classification (NCBI taxonomy): domain Eukaryota; kingdom Metazoa; phylum Chordata; class Mammalia; order Cingulata; family Dasypodidae; genus Dasypus; species Dasypus novemcinctus. Next base: position 21,661,840 of record NC_080693.1, on the reverse strand, counting down.
TCTGTTTTTTCCAGTTGTCCCAATAATGTCCTTTTTGGAATTTTCTCCTTCATTATTGGATCCATTATGGGATTATGTATTGCATGTAATTGCCATTGTCTCCCTAGTTTCTCTTTTTAAATTGTGGAAAAATAAGTAGAACATAAAAATTCCTATCTGAACCATTCTCAAGCTTAGAAACACTCACTGGTATCAGTCACATTCACAATGTTTTGCTGCTATTACCACCATCCATTACCAGAACTTTTCTACCATGGTAAATAACAACCCAGTACCCATAATGCATTTTCCTTCCCCTTAGCCTCTGGTAACCTGAACTCTATTTTCTGTCTCTATGAATTTGCATATTCTAGGTATTTCATATAAGTTGAATCTTATGATATCTGTCCTTTTATGTCTGAATTATTTCACTCAATACCATGTCTTTAAGCTTCATCCATATTGTTGCATGTATCAGAACTTGATTCCTTTTTACAGCTGAATATTACTCCATTGATATATATACCCCATTTCATCTATCCATTCATCTTCTGATGGACATTTGGATTGCTTCCACTGTTTGGCTCTTTGAATAATGCTGCTGTGAACACTGGTATATTTTAGTGCCTGCTTTTATTTCTTTGGAGTAAATACCTAAAAGTGGGATTGCTAGGTCATATATTGTGTTCTATGTTTAACTTTTTTGGGAACACTAAATTGTTTTCACTGACTCTACCTCTTTTTACATTATCACTAACAATGCCCTTGGGTTCCTGTTTTCTCTACAGCCCCACCAGCATCTGTTATTTTCCTCTTTTTTTTTTTTAACAGCCATTCTAGTGGATGTGAGATGGTACCTCAGTGTGGTTTTGATTTGCATTTCCTGAATGGCTAATGACATCGAGCATCTTTTGGTGTTCTTATTGGCCATTTGTATATCTTCTTTGAAGAAATGTCTATTCAAGTCCTTTGCCCATTTTTTAATTGGGTTGTCTTTTTCTTGTTGAGTTGAAGGTGTTCTTTTTATATTCTGAATTTTAAACCCTTATCAGATAAGTGGTTTCTAAATATTTCCTCTCATTCTGTTGGTTATCTTTTCATTTTCTTGGTAATGTCCTTGAATGCATGAAAGTTTATAATTTTGAAGAAGTCCAAGCTTATTTTTTATTGTTATTGCTTGTGTTTTTGGTGTAAAGTCCAAGACTTCATTGCCTATTCAAGGTCCTGAAGGTATTTCCCTTGTTTTCTTCTAAGTTTTTATAATTTTTGGTATTTATATTTAGGTCTTTGATCCATTTTTGGTTAATTTTTGTATATAATGTGAAGTAGGGATTCACTTATATTCTTTCGTATGTTGCATGTCCAGTTTTCCCAGCACGATTTGCTGAAAAGAATATTCTTTGTCCATAGAGTACATGTGGCACCCTTGTCATAAATCAGTTGGCCATAGATGTGTGGGGTTATTTCTGAACTCTCAATTCTATCCCACTGATCTATATGTCTGTCCTTATGCCAGCACCACACTGTTTTGATTACTGAAGCTTTGTAGTAAGTTTTGAAATCAGGACCTGTGAATTCTCCAACTTTATTCTTTTTCAAGATCATTTTGATACGTAGATCTCTGGTTTGTTTCATTTGCAGTGCTGTATAGGATTGCATTGTATGATTATACCACATTTTACCATTTTTATACTGGTAAGAATATAGCCCCCCCACCGCCCCCAGGTTTTCTCCATTAAAAATAATCATGTTCAGGCACAACTTGTGTGTATCTCCTTATGCACATGCATGAGAATTTATCTTGCATGTCTCCTTGAAAGTGAAATGGCCAGTTTGGTGACATATTCATATTCAACTTTACTTGCCATTACCAAATTTTTTCCCAAAGTACCAGTTTACACTCCCAGCAGAAGCGTGTAAGAGTTCCTGCTCAAGCTTATCCATTTCCTTGCCAATTCTCGGTAGTTCCAGGGATTTTAATTTTTGCCAGTCTACTGGGTGTGAAATGGTATCGCATTATGGTTTGAATTGGAATCTCCCTGACTGCTTAGATTAAACAGCTTTGTGGTCATATTGACCCTCCGTGGTTTCTCTTCTGTGACTCCTGATTCCAATTCATCTCCCTCTCTCTTTTTTCCTATTGGGCTGGTATTCTTTCTTATTCATTTAAATTATTTATGAGTTATGGATAGTAATGTAAATATATTTTTCTAATCCTTGACTTGAAGTTTCATAGTTGCTTGCAATGTATCACAGTTCAAATTTTTCAACTGTTTCCTCTTTAACTGCTGCCTTTTGTACTTAAAATACTTCTTCCTTCCCCTGAGCTCATTAATATAGTTTCCTGTCTATTCTTTTCTAACAGTGTTAAGGTTTTGACTTTTCATCTGTAAGTCTTTAATCTCACTTCAGTTAATATTTTGTATTTTTGAGTATATGTTTGTTTGTATGCGTATATTTTCACTTATTTATTTTTGTTAGAGAAGTTGTAGTTTACAGAAAAATCATGCAAAAGAATAGAGCTCCCCTCTCCTACCCCTCACTTGTGTGTGGGTATATATTTTTCCCAATTGTCCTACCTCTATTTAGTGAGAAGTCTGATCTTTTTCTTCTCGAGAAAGTTTTTCTATTCTTCTTTCTTATCTTTACTTTCAATGAGTTTTAAAATTGAATGGGGATGGAATCAAAACATCTCTACTAGGAAATATTAGTAAACTCTGAAATTATATTTACTGCTACTGTTCTCTGTGCTTTATATGTATATATACTGATCTAATCTTATTAGCAACTTAATTGCATTAGGTACTATTATCATTTCAATTTTACATTTGAAGAACAAGAAGCAGAGAGAGGTTTGTATTTTGTGAGTCTCATCATGTTCTTTAACCAGTACACCATACTACCTCTAGGGAAATAAAAGTCTCCAAATTTTTTAAATGGCCACTCCACTTTATACAGGATTAGTGTTTTGTGAATGGATTGGGTTTTTTTCCTTTATTTTTTTAAATGGCATTTCACCAGGGTACATTTAGATATTGGTCCCTTTTAATATATAGTCTGATACTTGACTATTCTTTTGATCTAAAGACTAAAATCTTGTATCTGCTCAGCAAAAAAAGTCTATTAAGACACAATTATTGCTTGTGAATTGTCCCTCTGTCTCTCTTCTGGAAATATTATTTTTCACATGGATTGTAACTTTTGGTTCTCTGTGTCTCTGTGTCCCTTCTTTTAAAAAAAAAAAAGATTTATTTTGTTTATTTCTCCCTCCTCTCCACCCTCCCCCAGTTGTTTGAGCTTGCTGTCTCTACTCTGTTTGTTCGTTGTGTGTTCTCTGTGTCTGCTAGTCTTCTTTTTTTTTAGGAGGCACCAGAAACTGAACTCAGGACCTCCCATGTGGGAGGAAGTCACCCAATCGCTTGAGCCATCTCTGCTCCCTGCTTGTTGTGTCTCTCATTGTGTTTCCTCATGTGTCACCTCCTTGCATTATTTCATTGTGTCTTCTTGTTGCGTCAGCTCACCACACCAGCCTGTCACATCAGCTCACTGTCTTGCTCATCTTCTTTAGGGAGCACTGGGAACCAAACCCAGGACCTCCCGTGTGGTAGGCGGACATGCAACTGCTTGAGCCACATCTGCATCCCTGTCCTCTTCTTTTCTTTCCTCATTTTATCCCTTTATCCTGCCTTCCTAATTCCCAGTGCATGTCTCTCTTTTGACTTCACTTCCTGTCTTCCCTTCACTATCCAGTCTGTTCTCCACATCTGCAACTCCAGACAAACTGTCCTGATCAGTCTGTTCCTCCCTCAAATCTGTTCTAATTTCACGGATGCAAAATTCTCTTAAGTCTTATAGAGATCACCCCTAATATATTATCTCATTTTGCCCTCCTGTTTCTTGCAGCAATGCATCTTTTCGAGGAAACTTTCCCTCCAGTTTTTCAGGGTGGCTTCCTTGTCAGAGCTCACTAGCATTGCTCAACTCTAGCCCCACCGTGAGCCTCTCTTTACCCTTACTCTGCCTCCCACCTGGGGGAAAAGCGTGACCTCAGTGCTGTCCCTAGACTTCTGACTTCTAGTGAGATTTGGGAAGGGTGTGGCATTCTGATGTGGTAGAAGCAGTCCAGGTGGTGACTGAACTGGAAATAGCTGCTCGCCACTTTGGGGAGGGCTGATGATGGCGAAGAGGAGGCAGCAGCAGAACTTAGTGTGAAAGCCACGCAAGCTCTGCTCAGGCCAGCTCAGCAGGCAATGGAAGGCGCGCCCTGCAGCATGCCTCCCTGGTCGGGGACTGTGTGTCTGTCTATATTGTGACACAAGCTTGCTCATACTACTCGACAGAGCTCATGGACCTCTTGGGCAGTTACTCCTGGCCTCACTAACTCAAACTCTGCTGGATATACAGCTGTTTTCCAGAACCACAATTTGGACAAAGTTTGTAGTCCTTTGGTCTCCTTCTGAGAGCTGGCAGATGGACAGAGACTTGGGGAAGTAGCTGGAGCAAAGAGAAGGGGTGACTCCTTGACGTATGGCTTATGAATTCTTTCAGACCCACTTGGACCATTTATATCATCAACCCATAAACTCCTTACATCACCAAGACAAAGAGGAGGCATTGACCCCCCTCTCTTCTGACCATCGACCTGGATGGGGCATCATTTGTACCAACTATTTCCCCCATCATGATGCCCTTGTTCATGCTAAACTGATTATTCCCAGGAGGTTACAGAGAATGAAAACCATCCTAGACTTGGACCTCCTAGCATTGTCCCTGGATCCACTTAAAGACTGACTGTGGCTCATTCTCACTATCATATCAGTTCCCGAAGTATGGTCCCTGGACTTACAAGCATAAGCATTATCAGAATCAACTGGAAATCTGTTAGAAATGTAAATTATCAAGCCTCACTCCAGACTTACATTATCAGGAATTCTGGGGCTGAGGCCCAACAATCCATGTGCTGATGAGCTGTCCAGATGAGCCTCATGCATGCTCAAGTTTGAGGACACTGCCCCAGCAAAAGCTGAAACTGTCCCCATGGCTTTTCCAAGTCAATCTCGGGGGCAGCTTTCCCAGAAAGTGTCCTCAGAGATGCCTTTGAAAAAAAGGTGGTGTTTTTTGTGAGGTTTTGTGAGGTTTCTAGACTTAGTTTTTATGTTTGTTCCTAATTTCGTTTAACCTAACTTTTTCCAAACTGATTTGATCTTAGAATTCCTTAGTCCTGCCAAATGTTCTTGGCCCTGCCTCATTAGTTCTCAGCATATACCTCCCCTCCACCCCCGACTCAAATCCTCGGTATGTGAAGCTCAATACCTCAGAGCTCCAGCGCCTATGAATTTGTGTACCATCAGGTGCACTTTTACTTCTGGCATACCATGTCCATTGTGTGCTGGTGAAGGTCTCAGTGAAAGTCACAACTGGACTTGCTCAGAACATGGAAGGTGCAGGTAGTCAGGGTTAGTGCTGTGGGGGTGGCTAGATCTTGTTGGCTCTGGGATCTGCCACTGACTAGCTTCATGAACTTGGGAAAGTGACCTCTTCCCACAGAGTTCTTGTGAGGAGTAAATGAAGCAGGTGTGCACAATGGATTGACCATGGGATTTGGAGACTGAAGACCAAGATGCTAGTGCTGGCACTGCCATCTACTAACTTTCAACCTTTTGCCTCAGTTTTTCCACCAAGAAAATGGGAACGAGAAGCAACTTGCCATTGCAGGGTTGATGAAATTTTTAAGTCAATAGTATGTGTGCAAAATCTTTGTAAACTGCAAAATGTTGTAAAATGTTAGCTATTGTTATGTGAAAGGAAGGAGGGAGGGAGGAAGGAAGAAAGGATATGCCAAGAGGCTCTAGCTTACTGACACACAGTAGGTCATCAAGAATGTTTAGTTCCCTTCCAAGCAAGCATAGTACCAAAGAGCTAGTACAACACTTAGTTCTGAGGGACCTTGTTCTCGCTGACAGATAAGAATGATTTGTAAGTAGCAAGGACACTGTTTTATGTTCCATCTTGCTCAGAATCGATTTGTTTATCAAAAAATTTTTTTATAAGGAGCACAAAAATAAACCAGCCCGAATTCTGCAGGATGTATCACAAGTTCTGAATTAATGTGGTCCAGATTTATGAGGTTTCTGAATCATTGCCTCTTTTTCACACTCTTCCATTGTCAGGAGGATGGGGAGAAAGCGATGGTGTTACTGAATGCTGAGAATTGCGTCATGTCCCACAAAAGACATGCTAAGTCTTTTTTTTTTTTTGAGGTACCAATTATTGAACCCAGGACCTCATACATGGGAAGCAGGTGCTCAACCACTGAGCTACATCTGCTCCCCTATACATGTTAAGTCTTTTTTTAAAAAAGATTTATTTATTTATTTATTTCTCTCCCCCCCCCCCACCCTGGTTGTCTGTTCTGTGTGTCTATTTACTGCATCTTCTTTGTCCACTTCTGTTGTCAGTAGCACGGGAATCTGTGTTTCTTTTTGTTGCGTCATCTTGTTGTGTCAGTTCTCCATGTGGGCAGCCCCATTCCTGGGCAGGCTGCACTTTCTTTCACGCTGGGCTGCTCTCCTTACGGGGCACACTCCTTGTGCATGGGGCTCCCCTACGCGGGGGACACCCCTTCATGGCTCGGCACTCCTTGCGCGCATCAGCACTGCGCATGGGCCAGCTCCACACGGGTCAAGGAGGCCCGGGGTTTGAGCCGCGGACCTCCCATGTGGTAGGTGGATGCCCTAACCACTGGGCCAAGTCCGCCACGGACATGTTAAGTTTTAATCCACATTCCTGTGGTTGAGAACCCATTTGTAAATAGGGCCTTTGAAGATGTTATCATGGATCAAGTTGTGGATAGGATCTTGGAAGATCCTGTTAAGAAGAGGTCAGACTGAATAAGGGTGGGTCTCAATCTAATATGGCTGAAGTCCTTATAAACAAAGGAAATGGGACAAGGAAGTAGAAGCCAGAAATGAGCAGGAACCACAGAAGTAGGCACAGGGAGGGAGAGATGAACATGTGATGGAGTTTGGCCAGAACAGTACAAACTCCAAGCATAAGAAAGCCCTGCTGATACCTTGATGTTGGACTTCTGGCCTCCAAACGTCAAGACAATAAATTCTTGTTATTATAAGTGAACCAGTGTGTGCTGTTTGCCATAGCAGTCCTCACATACTAGGATGTAGAGCAAGGGTCCCCATCTTTAGGGACCGGTAGCACACCCTGCCACACCCCATTTTAGCCTCTTCCTTCTTCTCTGATGAAAATGCATTTCTCCAGCACTTGGACTCTGGATTCCAGAGCAGTGGCATGGCTTGTTTTATAAAGCCCTTCTACTTGTCAGCCTCAGCTGATGTTGGAATTCTCCTAAGACAGAAGGCTTGTAGTATGATTTATAAAACATACACGGAGCAGTCTGGCTCAGACCCATTCCCTGTAAGGTCTGGAGAGAAAGAAAACAAACAAGCAAGGCAATGACGAAAAAGAAGGAAGCTGGCCCAGAGGAGAGAGGGTGGGCCAAACAGGACTGTTGTTCTAGCATGCCCTGCTTTGAGTCAGAAAGGCCAAAATCAAGCCGTGCAACCCCTTCTTCCCCCTCTGCTTTCAACATCACGTTCCCAGGCCTTGCTTCTTTGTCACACAGTACTATTTTTGTGTTACCTGACCACTCCTAGCATCTGACTTTAGCTGCTGGGTTGAAAATAAGTGCATCGTCATTGTTGGCCAAGAGTGCAGTTGCATAGCTTTTCCTTGTCGCTGTCGCCGATGCATCCGATAATTCTGCTCCATCTCCTTGCAGGGCATTATGGGAAGGAAGCCTACCGAAGCGGAGGACCCGACCTGCATAACTTCATCTCCTCTGGATTTGTCACGTTAGGAAGAGGACACACGAAGGGTACAGTGGAAACCATTTTTTACTAAATACAGAGGTTGCCTAGGGGAAGCCAATCTGAAATGTGAAGATGGTGTGCAGGCCAGAGGAATGTCCGGGAAAGGAATCAGTGGGGTGGCTCAGTTGCAGCTTGTCCTGGAGGTCACGGGCCTGGCTTTAGAGGGACATCAAAGAGACGTCCATCCCGCTCCACCCGTGGCGTGGCGCGGGACACAGATGCCAGAGGCTCCCTGTGGGCGGGAACCACGGGCAGTGTGGTGGACCCTGCCGATGGATGTGGCGGCCCTGGCAAAGCATCTCTTCTCCTCTTGGCTATCATTCCTTTTCCTTTTTAAAGCGACATTTTATACACTGATGTCCCTGTCCTGTCCTGTGGGTTTCTGAGCCAGCATGCATGTCGGGAGTTTTCCTGGACAGCCCTGCATCCTGTGTGTGTGTCCGTGAGGGCTCTCTGACGCGGACACGGGGGTAGTGGTTGCGCAGACCTTCAAGCCGCAAGACCAGAGCTCACACAGCCTTTCTGCCGAGCTGCTTTATGACCTAGCTGACAGCTTGCAGAGCATCTGTGCAGGGGGGATGGCACCCTCTGCGATTCTGTCTTTGGTTTAACCAGAGTCCTCCTTGTGCTGTGAGCATTCTGTCACATCAAGAGTAACCGGATCCCTCCTGCCTTTGATTGTCTTCCTAACACCTGTGTAATGTTGTAGCCCAAATGTGAATTCTGTTGTCGGGGTGCTGTGTGCCTCTCTCCCTCTGAAATCTGTGTCTGTTTTAAGTGTGAGTGAACCAGGAACTTTGCAATATTTTCTTACATTCCATGCACCGACTTTTTCAAATTCCCTATATGATGTTTGTTTATCCTCTAGACACAAAAGAAAAAAAAAAAAAAGAATCTGTATCTGTGTATGTATTCTCTGTTGTGTCTCTTTGTGCCTAAATAAAGTTTATCGAGGATACAGGTGGCATTTGTGGCTCCTAAGAGTTGCAGAATCAAATTGGGACCAGCTGACTCCAGAAGGGGTGATGAGTTGCACAGTTAACCAGCAAAAGGTACAGTTCTAGTTAAACCCATATCTAACCAAACCTGGAATTGCCCCCCTCCGAGTCATCTACTTTAGTGGGGTTTTTTGTTTTTTGAGTTTTTTTTTTTTTGAGATACCTGGGCCAGGAACTGAAAGCGGGACCTTGTATGTGAGAAGCTGGCGCTCAACCACTGAGCCACATCGGCTTCCCTGAGTTGGTTTTTTTGTTTGTTTTGCTTGTTGTTTGTTTTGGTTTTTCAAGAGACACTGGGAACCAAACCTGGGACCTCCCATGTGGGAGATGGGAGCTCAACCACTTGAGCCATATCTACTCCCCACTTTGTTTTCATTATGAAACAAATTACTCCAAAATTTAGCATTTTAAAACAACAAAACTGTTTTTATCTCACTGTTTCTGTGGACCAAGAATTGGGGAGCAGTTTAATGGGGTGCTCCTGGCTGGGGGTGCTCTCAGGGGGTTATAGTCAAGATGTCAGCCAGGGCTACATCATCTGAAAGGTTACCCGGGGTTCAAGGATCTGCTTTGAAGATGTTTTGCTCACATGGTGCTGGTTGGTGAGAGGAGGCTTGGGTTCCTCTCACGTCCTTACAGCATGGCGACTCCTTTTCTCAGAGCAAGGGGCCTGGGAAAGACAGAGAGCCACAATGCCTTTTATGACCGAACTTTAGAGGTCACACACTGTCATTTCCACAGAATCCTATTGGTTGCACAGGTCAGCCCATCCAGGGCAGAAGGGGACTTTCCAAGGGCGGAAATGACAGGAGGTGGGGCTCATTGGCACCATTTTGGAGGCTGCCAACCCCGCTCCTCAACCCCTGGAGTGAAACTGCAAACATGGATTTGCAAACAACACACCACAACTCCTTACCAGGCTTCCCAGCGGCTGTGATTTCCCATCCTCATCCCTGCCCCTTGAAGATGGTTCAGCCTGAGATGCTGAACAGTTTGATCATCTTAGACCTCTTTATATAGTTCACAATACCATGGTTTTGGTTCATGCATTCTTCAGTAAATAGTTCCTGAGGTCTGCCATGCACAGAACACTATTTAGAAGTTTTTACAAAATGGAATCTGTTCCCAGAGAGCTCACTGCAGCTCACTGTCTATTGGAGGAAGTAGACAAAATAAATATATATGTGCCAGGTGACAGTAAGTGTAAGAAGAGCAATTAAAGCAGGTCTGGGACAAGGAGAACTGAGGAAGAAAGGTTGTCTTATCAAGGAAGGCCTCTTTGGGAAACGGACTTTGGCCCAGTGGTTAGGGCGTCCGTCTACCATATGGGAGGTCTGCGGTTCAAACCCCGGGCCTCCTTGACCCGTGTGGAGCTGGCCATGCGCAGCGCTGATGCACGCAAGGAGTGCCGTGCCACGCAAGGGTGTCCCCCGCGTGGGGGAGCCCCACGCGCAAGGAGTGCGCCCGTGAGGAAAGCTGCCCAGCGTGAAAAGAAAGAGCAGCCTGCCCAGGAATGGCGCCGCCCACACTTCCCGTGCCGCTGACGACAACAGAAGCGGACAAAGAAACAAGACGCAGCAAATAGACACCAAGAACAGACAACCAGGAGAGGGGGGAAATTAAATAAATAAATCTTTAAAAAAAAAAAAAAAAAAGGAAGGCCTCTTGGATAAGGTGGTGGTTGAGCTATTGCACAACTGTTAAAAATTATCAGTGTGTCTCATCATTGTCTCATCAGTTCATACAACCCTGAGTCAAGACAAATGACCACTTCCAATGTCAGAGTCAAAGGGCTAGATGAAATTCTGAAACATCCTTATGCCCCTAGCAGGAATGCAAGAAGAGAGTCCCAGAGATTCAGCAAAGCAAAGCTCCACCCATCTGAGCAGACATAGGATCATCTAGATGCTTCCGGTGACAGAGACTGAAAGAACAGGCAGGGATGGACAATCGACTTTATGTGGCTGTGATATAGGCCTAGTTAACTTGAAACATGTGGAGGACCAAGTCGGCTGGGGGATGCTGCAGAGAGGGCTGATGGATGCCTGTGAAGTGCTGCTACTTAACCTGAGCCGAAGGAGAGTAGCCACAAGTATGTTTGTTAAAGGCAAGTGATGGGAACAGGGGAGGGCTCATCATGCTATCCTCTCTTTTCTGCTATGTGTTTGAAATTTTCAATACTGAAAAGCTATAAAAACTTCTGTTAATCTTTTTTTCCATTAGAGGAGTTGCAGGGTTACAGAAAAATCATTTATAAAATACAGAGTTTCCATATACCCTCCCACATACAATTTTCCCCATTATTACCTCTTTGCATTAGTGAGGTACCTTACTTACAATTGCTGAAACAATGTTATTATAATTACACTATTAACTATAGTCCATAATTTAGATTAAGGTTTACTGTTTGTGTTTTATGGGCCTATGTTTGTTTGGGAATTTTTATTTTAGCGACTTACATACAAACTGAAATTTCCCCTTTTAACAACATTCAAGTATATAGCTCACTAGTGTTAATTTCATTCACAGTGTTCTTCTAACATCACCACCTTCCATTACCAAACCTTTTCCATCACCCCAAATAGGAACTCTGTACTAATTAACATTAACTCCCCATTCCCTATCCCAGCTCTGACCCATAGTAACCTGTATTCTAGTTTCTGACTCTGTGAATTTCTCTCTTATCACTGAGATCATATAGCATTTGTCCTTTTGTATCTGGCTTATTTCATTCAACTTGATGACTCAAGGTTCATCCATGTGACATGTCATATGTATCAGAACTTCATTTCTTTTCACAGCTGAATAGTAGTCCATTGTATGTATATACCACATTTTGTTTGTTCATTCATGTGTTAATGGAAGCTTGGGTTGCTTCTACCTTTTGACAATTGTGAATAATGGCACTGTGAACATCCGTGTGCATATATCTGTTCAAATCTCTGCTTTCAGTTCTTTTGGATATGTACCTAGAAGTGGGATTGATGGATCATACTTAGCTTTCTGAGGAACTGCCAAACTGTCATCCATAGTGGCTTCACCATTTTACAGTCCTACCAACAATAAGCAAGTATTCCTATGTCTCTACATCCTCTCCAACACTGATTATTTTCCTTTTTTAAAAAAATAGTACCTATTTAGTGGGTATGAAATTGTATATCATTGTGGTTTTGATTTGCATTTTGCTAATGGCTAATGAGGAAGGGCATCTTTTCTTTTTTTTCTTTTTTTTCTTTTTTTGTCTTATTTATTTTTTTAATATTACATTAAAAATACATGAGGTCCCCATATACTCCCCACACCCCTCACCCCACTTCTCCCCCCATAACAACAATCTCCTCCATCATCATGAGATTTTCATTGCATTTGGTGAATACATCTCTGAGCACCGCTACACCTCATGGTCAATGGTTCACATCATAGCCCTCACTCTCCCACATTCCACCCAGTGGGCCATGGGAGGACATACAATGTCCGGTAACTGTCCCTACAGCACCACTCAGGACAACTCCAAGTCCTGAAAACGCCCTCACATCTCATCTCTTCCTCCCATTCCCTACCCCCAGCAGCCACCATGGCCACTGTTGCCACACCAATGCCACATTTTCTTCAATTACTTATCACAATAGTCCATGAATAGAATAGAATGAATAGAATATCAGTAAGTCCACTCTAATCCATACTCTATTCCTCCATCCTGTGGACCTTGGAATGGTTGTGTCCACTCTACATCTATATCAAGAGGGGGCTTAGATTCCACATGGATGCTGGATACAATCCTCCTGCTTTCAGTTTTAGGCACTCTTGGCTCCCTGGTGTGGTGGTTGATCTTCTTCACCTCCATGTTAGATGAGTGGGGTAAGTCCAATAAACCAGAGCATAGGAGCTGATGGCTGTCGAGGTTCAGGGCCTGCCTATCACATGGTCAGTCCAGAGATTCGGGTCCCCTGGGTATACACTAAATCCCAGCACCAACTACAGTTCCAGTAAAAGTAACAGGAGAGGCTTGTGAACAAAGATCACATCTGAGTCCAGCTCCATCACAAAGAAACACAAACTCCAAAGTACGGCCAACTGAGATGGCACTGAACTCCATCTGCCATGACCATAGAACCTGTGGGTCTCAGAAGAACCAATACCTGGGGTTGTATCTGCTTTATCTGTCTCTGAGACTCTGCTGAGGTGTGCATAAGGGCAACCTCTCTGATAACCTCCCAGCTCTTTTTGGAGACTCATAGCCATATAAACTCATTTGTCCTTTACATTTCCCACTTTGATTCAGGTCAAAAAAACATTTTTAACTCCTGGTATTATATGTAGACTGAGATATTCTGCTGGTCTGAGTTGGCCCTTTTATTCAAGGTCATTTTCTAGTTACATAATCATCTGGTACTTGGTAGTAATCCCTCGGTACCAGGGAGGCTTATCCCCTGGAGTCATGTCCCATGCTGGGGGGAATGCAGCACATTTACATCTGAGTTTGGCTTCGAGACTGGCAACATTTGAGCAACATGGAGGGTCTCAGGAGGTAACTCTTAGGCACCCTGCAGCTCTTGGCATTGTTCTTATTTTTCAGGTGCACAGGCTCACAAGCATAGTCATTAGTATCAAGGGCTCATTGTTGGACCTTCATTCTTTTTTTGTCTTTGCCATTGCACTTGGGGGATTATTGCTGTTCTTTTAGGGAGTGTGATAGAGCTCCCCTGGCTAGGAACTCAGCATTCCCTCAATTGTTGTTTTTAATTGTATCCACTATGAAAATATCCAAACAATTTATGTACCCTGGATATATGCCCTGTAGAACTCCCTGCCAACCATGTGCCCCTGTCAATAACATCCCACACCAGTATTCCTCCCCTGCCATTGTTGAACCTCTCTGTGATCCAAAACTTCTCGAAAAGTGAAGCCCAATATATTGCCAGGTTCCATTCATAGTAAAATGGAATATAGTGATGAGTTTAAAGGTTAGATATAGAATACATATTAATTTAGAAAAATTAAGGTAAAAATAAATTGGGGTATCAAAAAATTTAAAAACGCAAAAGCTTTGTTTTTGATGTTTTGCCTTCCATCACTGCAATAAGTGTTGCCCTGTATGCATACTGGCAAGGCAACTATTTCCGTCCTTTCCTCAGTGTCTATGTCCTATCTTATTCTTTTCTTTTTTCTAATTATTAAGCTTATATTCACAAAAGTTTTAGATCACAATAATTCATATATACAATATACAGTACTCCCACATATCCCTTCCACAGCAATAATCTTTTTACATATTCATACTGTATTTACTGAAACTGATGTGCAGATTTTGAGACAATACGTTTGAAACAAGTAACATTTGTGTTTACATTGTGGTTTATGTTTTAGACTATACAATTTTCTAAATGGTTAGTTATCTTATGTTTTACATTATGATTTACATTTTAGCCTATCAGCCCCTATATATTTTTAGTGTAATTTTACATGTCTTATATCCATCCTTGCATAATCTTATGGAACACTTCTATTACCCACACAGTTCCATTGGTTCCATCTATTCAATACCTCTTTCCCCCTCCCCTTAGGGCCCACAGTGGCAGTCAGTCTTCATTGCTTGAAGTGCCATGTTCAGAGATACTTGCAACAGTGTTGAGGGCTTGACATGCTCAACTGCCCTAATGCACTGGGAGCCACCATTTCTCTTGAGAGATACAATTCCCTCTATTTGAGGGCATCAGTCCTCCCCAGGATGTAGGTATACTTTCACTCTCTTTATATGGGTCTCTATCCAATGATATAACCCACTATAGCAAAATGAGCATTCACATATTCCCTAGGAGCCTGTCCTACATCAGATTATCCCCTTTAAGCATCTTAAACAGGTAACCTTCCTTATTATATTTTTGAAAAAGTTTTCTCAGCATTATACTCTCAACCAAATACCTGACAATCTCCTATGTTCATACATTGCCCCATCCTCCCCCCAATTTCTTGGACAATATTACCCATTCTCCCCTTCCTGCCCCTCCTCAAGCCCGCAAAGCCCACCCAAGGGTAACCCTATGCCCCCATTTTATCCCTTCCTTGTACAAATACTTACCTCCAGCTTATCAGAGATTTCACCCATGTCAGTGTCAGCTTGCATTCTTCCTTTACCCCCCAATGTCCTTTAAGCCTATCATCCGGTCTCTAGCTCTCTGAGGCAGCTTGGTTTACTTATTTCATATCATTGAGGTCATGTAGTATTTGTCCTTAAATGCCTGGGCTGCTTCACTCAACATAAGGTTCTCAAGATTCATCCATGTTATCACGTGTGTTTGTAGTGTATTTTTTCTTAAAGCTGATTAGTATTCCATTGTATGTATATACCACATTTTATTTATCCATTCATCTGTTGATGGGCATTTGGGTTGATTCCCACTTTTGGCAATAGTGAACAATGCTGCTATGAACATTGGTGTGCATATATCAGTTTGTGTCCTTGTTTTCCGTTCTACTGGTATATACCCAGCAGTGTAATTGCTGGGTCATATGGCAAATCTAAGGCTAATTTTTTGAGGAACCGCCAAACTATCCTCCAGAATGGCTGGATCCTTCTGCATTCCCACCAGCAGTGGGTGAGTGTTCCCATTCCTCCACGTCTTCTCCAGCATTTGTAGTCTTCTGTTTTTTTTTCATAGCTGCCAATCTTCTGGGAGTAAGATGGATCTCATTGTAGTTTTGATTTGCATTTCCCTGATAGCTAGAGATTTGGAGCATTTGTTCATGTGCTTTTTAGCCATTTGTATTTCTTCTTTGGAGAAGTGTCTGTTTAAATCTTTTTCCCATTTTTTTAAATGGGTTGTCTGTCTTTTTATTTTCAATATATAGGAGTTCTTTATATATGCAGGTTATAGGTGTCCTATACGATATATGGTTACCAAATATTTTCTCCCATTGAGTAGGCTCTCTTCACTTTCTTGGCAAACTCCTTTGAGGTGCAGAAGTCTTTAATTTTGAGGAAGTCCCATTTATCTATTTTGTTCTTTTACTGCTCGTGCTTTTGGTGTGAAGTTCATGAAGCCATTTCCTCTTACAAGGTCTTGTATATGCTTCCCTACACTGCTTTCCAAAGTTTTTATGGTCTTGGCTCTTATATTTAGGCCTTTGATCTATCTTGAGTTGATTTTTGTATAAGGTGTGAGATGGTAATCTTCTTTCATTCTTTTCCATGTGGATATCCAGTTCTCCAGGCACCATTTGTTGAATAGGCCATTCTCTCCCAGTTGAGAGGGTTTGGTGACTTTATCGAATATTATATGACTATATATATGAGGATCTATATCAGAACTCTCAATTCGGTTCCATTGGTCTGTATGTCTCTTCTTATGCCAATACCATGCTGTTTTCACTACTGTAGCTTTGTAGTATGTTTTGAAGTCAGGAAGTGTGATTCCTCCAATTTCGTTTTTCTTTTTCAATATGTCTTTGGCTGTTTGGGGCCTCTTTCCTTTCCAAATAAATTTCATAGCTAGTTTTTCTAGTTCCTTAAAGAATGCTTTGTTGATTTTTATTGGGATTGCATTGAATGTGTAGATCAGTTTTGGTAGGATAGACATCTTAATAATATTTAGTCTTCCTATCCTTGAACAGGGAATATTCTTCCATTTATTTAGGTCTTCTTTGATTTCCTTGAATAGTCTTGTGTAGTTCTCTGTGTATAAGGTTTTTACATCTTTAGTTAAATTTATTCCTAGGTATTTGATTTTTTTATTGACTATTGTAAATGGTATTTGTTTCTTGATTTCTTCTTGAGCTTGCTCATTATTGGTGTACAGAAATGCTACTGATATTTGCACATTGATCTTATAACCTGAGACTTTACTAAACTCATTTATGAGTTCTAGAAGCTTTGTTGTAGACCTCTCAGGGTTTCTATGTATAGGATCATGCCATCTGCAAATAATGGAATTTTGACTTCTTCCTTTCCAATTTGAATGCCTTTTATATCTGGTTCTGTTGGCTGAGTGATCCTCTCTTATTGGCCTGCTTATATGACGATGGACTCTTAGAAGGATGTCCGTTCGTGGGGCAAAAGCCAAGAGGCAAGAAGGAAGGTTCTTAGAGGGGGAGAAGAGCCTCGGAGTTTGCTATCTCAACAGTCCGTCCACTGCCTACTTCCTGCTCATCCACTTATGCCATCTGCTTGACCCCGCTGAGGTAGGGGAGACAGGGGAAGCGTGGAGAGGGTCAGTAAGAGTCAAACCGGAGATGGTGCACCCAAGTGCTCAGAGGAGATAGAAATAAGAGAGGAAGATAGGAAAGAGTACCCAAAGTAGGTTCCTGGCAGTCTCAACTCCAGCAACGAGGTGAGCGGTGAATGGAGCAAAAGTTCTCACACAGAGTCCACTCTGGAGACGCAGGCTTGGTAGCACAGGTCTGGTTTATTGAGGAAATGCGACAACTTTTATGGGTGTCTAAGGGGAAGGGCCATGTAAGAGGTTGATTAGATGATATTGGGCAGAGTGAAATGTATGTCAGAGCTCTAGTGCTGGTTGCCAGGCCCTTATCAGGTCTGTGCAGGTCTGTGCTCACTCGGTTTCAGTTGCCTTTTCCTGGAAACAGGCTGGTTTCCAATATATGCTGAGTCATTGCCCCAGGCGCTCTTTTGTTACTTTTGCACCGTTTGGTTGCCCCAGGTGCCATTTTGATAGCTCTAGGCACCATCTTCTGGTAGGGACTTTCCAGTGGGGGGACTTCCCACATGGCTCTTGCCTCAGTGCTCGAGCAAGTACTTCTAAGACAATGTTAAATAGAAGGGGAGAGAGTGGGCATCCTTGTCTTGTTTCTGATCTTAGAGGGAAGGATTTTAGGATTTCACCATTGTAAACAATGTTGACTGTGGGTTTTTCATATATACTCTTTATCATGTTCAAAAAATTTCCTTGTATTCCAATCTTTTGGAGTGTTTTTATCAAGATAGGGTGCTGTATTTTGTCAAATGCTTTTTCTGCAGCTATAGATATAATCATGTGATTTTTTTCCTTCATTCTGTTTATGTGGTGTATTACATTGATTGATTTTCTTATGTTGAACCATCCTTGCATACCTGGAATGAATCCCACTTGGTCATGGTGTATAATTTGCTTAATGTGTTGTTGAATATGTTTAGCAAGTATTTTTTTGAGGATTTTTGTGTCTAGGTTCATTAGAGAAATTGGTCTGTAATTTTCCTTTCTTGTGGTGTCTTTGTTTGGCTTTGGTACTAGGGTAATGTTGGCATCATAGAATGAGTTAGGTAATGTTCCTTCTCTTTCAATTTTTTGGCAGCGTTTCAGCAGGATTGGTGTTAGTTCTTTCTGGAATGTTTTGTAGAAGTCAACTGTGAAGCTGTCTGGCCCTGGGCTCTTCTTAGTTGGGAGGTTTTTAATGACTGATTCTATCTCTTTACTTGTGATTGGTTTGTTGAGATCATCAATTCCTTCTTTTGTCAACATAGGCTGCTTATGTGTTTCTAGGAATGTGTCCATTTCCTCTGATTTGTCATTTTTGTTGGAATATAGTTTTTCAAAGTATCCTCTTATGATACTCTTTATTTCTGAGGGGTCAGTGGTGATATCTCCTTTCTCATTTCTTATTTTGTGTATTTGCATCTTCTCTCTTTTTTTCTTTGTTAGTCTTGCTAAGGGTTTATCAATTTTATTGATCTTCTCAAAAAACCAGCTCTTGGTTTTGTTTATCTTTTCAAGTGGTTTCTTATTTTCTATTTCATTTAGTTCTGCTCTTATCTTTGTTATTTCTTTCTTTCTTCTTCCTGTGGAGTTACTTTGTTGTTTTTTTACTAATTCCTCCAAATATGCAGTTAGTTCTTCAATTTTGCTTTCTTCTTTTTTGATGTATGAATTTATGGCTATAAATTTCCCTCTCAGTACTGCTTTTGCTGCATCCCATAAGTTTTGGTAAGTTGTGTTATCATTTTCATCACTTTCAAGGTAGTTATTAATTTCTTTTGAGATTTCCTCTTTGACCCACTGTTTATCTAAGAGTGTGCTGTTTAATTTCCATATCTTGGTGTGAAATCTGGGCCTCTGGCCCTTGCAGATTTCCAGCTTCACTCCATTGTGGTCAGAGATATTATTCTGTATGATTTCAATCTTTCTGAATTCATTGAGCCTTTCTTTGTGGCCTAGCATATGGTCTATCTTGGAGAATGATCCATGTACACTTGAGAAAAATGTATATCCTGCTGTACTTAGGTGTAATGATCTGTATATGTCTATTAGATCCAGCTCCTCTAATATACTGTTCAAAGTTTTTGTTTCTTTATTGATTCTTTTTTGAGATATTCTGTCCAAAGTTGATAGTGGTGTATTAAAGTCTCCCTCTATAATTGTAGAGGCATCTATTCTTTCACTTAGTTTTTCCAGTGTTTGCCTCACGTATTTGGAGGTGCCCTTGTTAGAAGTATAAATATTTATGATTGTTCATTCTTCTTGAAAGATTATCCCTTTCACTAATATGTAGTATCCTTCTTTGTCTCTCACAATTGTTTCACATTTAAAGTCTATTTTGTCTGATATTAATACAGGTACTTCTGCCTTTTTTTGGTTATTGTTTGCTTGTAAGATTGTTTTCCAGCCATTCACTTTCAACCTCCGTGAATCCCTGGGTCTAAGATATGTTTCTTGTAGACAGCATATAGATGGGTCATATTACCTTATCCAATCTCCCAGTGTGAATCTTTTGACAGGTGAGTTTAATCCATTGACATTCAGTGTTATTACTTTCAAGGAATTATTTATATTAGCCATATTTTGTTGGGCCTTGTGTTTGTCATATTTTGTTTGTTTTTTCCCTTCTCTTTTTGTCTTTTTTGTTGCTCTTACACTGTCCTCCAACTCTGCCTCTCCTGTTTTTTTCTTTCTTCCTGCAGAACTCCCTTTAGTATTTCTTGAAGGGCAGGGTTCTTGTTGGCATACTCTTTTAATTTCTGTTTATCTGTGAATATTTTGAACTTTCCATCATTTTTGAATGCTAGTTTAGCTGGGTAGAGTATTCTTGGTTGGAAATTTTTTTCTTTTAGTACCTTGACTATATGATACCACTGCCTTCTTGCCTCCATGGTTTCAGATGAGAAATCAGCACTTAATCTTATGGAGCCTCCCTTGTATGTGATGGTTATCTTTTCTCTTGCTGCTTTTAGAATTTTCTCTTTGTCTTGAGCATTGGATAATTTGATAAGTATATGTCTTGGGGTGGGCCTGTTGGGATTTATGGTGTTTGGGGTGCGTTGTGCTTCCTGGACATGTGCATCCATCTCTCTCAGTAGATTTGGGAAGTTTTCAGCCTTTATTTCTTCCAACACCCCTTCTGTCCCCTTGCCCTTCTCTTCTCCTTCTGGGATGCCTATAATATGTATGTTTGTGTGTTTTGCATTGTCATTCAGGTCCCTAAGTCCTAGCTGGATTTTTTCTAACTTTTTATCGATCAGTTCTACTATCTGTTTGATTTTAGATGTACTGTCTTCCATGTTGCTAAATCTCTCCTCAGCCTCTTCTAATCTGCTGTTATTTGCCTAGAGTGTATTTTTGATTTCTTGAACTGTGGTTTTCATCACCATCATATCTGTTTTCTTTTTGCATATGTCTGCAATTTCCTCTCCAAGTGTTTTCTTCATATTGTTAATCTCTTCCTTTACTTCATTAAGTTGGTCTCTAATATATGTTTTGAGATCTTTAATTACTTGTCCGATGTTCTGCTCCCCTTCCTGGTTTTTAGTTTGTTCATTGGATTCGGCCATGTTTTCCTGATTATTGGTTTGGTTTGTAGTTTTTTGTTGCTATCTGGTCATCATTTTATCTTGAAGGGTTTAATCTGTTCCTTAGCTTCTTTGTCTAGTCTTGGGGATTAATTAGTTGTTGTTCATGCATAAGTGTTATGTCTTCTCTTTGTCACTTAGTTCTTCTTACTCTATTTTCTTGTTGCTGGCTAAGTTCACTTTGAAGGAAAATATTAGGGCCAGGGAAAGCAAAATGAGTAAGAAAAGAAAATGTATAAAGTAGTATTGATAATAAGTGTTAACAGAGCAACAATGTGAGATCTGGGAGAATGGATAGTAGACTCATGTAAGTTGTGTAGAGTTATAGCAGTATGTAGAGTACCTATAATGAGACAGTCAACTGAATATGGGGAGGAATATAGTATGAATTAAAAAGCCAGTGTTTTCATGAGAGAGGGAAAGAGAAAAGAAAGACAATAATATCAAGAGTGGATAAAAGACAGAAAACAGAACAAAGGTATTAGAAATTAAAAGTCAGACAATTTGGGGGCCAAAGAAATGGAGGTGGAATATAAGAGAAACAATAGATGATGGAGGATAGAAAGATGTGGGGGAAAGGGGATAGTGTAGGTGGCCAAAATCAATACACACAGAAAAGAGGAAATGGAGGATGAGGAAACAGAGCAAGTGTGAAGCGCTCCCTGCAGCACCTGTTCTATAAATAAAATAAAATAAAATAAGAAGAAAAAGAGAGAAAAGAAAAAAAAAGAGAAGAGAAAAAGGGGGGTAGACAAAGAAAAAGGGGGGGGGGAGAGGGGAACAAGCAAGAAAAAGAGAAAAAAACTAAATAAATGAAAAAGGACCTTGGGGGATAAAATGGGAGAAAAGACCAGGAGACAATGCAATATTAGCAACCAAGACAAAAAATAAAAAATAAAGAACCAACGTTTTAAGCTAGGAGAATCCTCTTTGCAGTTAAATAATACACTTAAGGATCTGACCTTCCCCCTTTCTCCTTTCCTCACTTCTCTCTGCCAGGGCAGCAGGAAAGCTGCCTGAGAGTTCTGGTAGGAGATTCAAGTGGGTCCTTGTTGAACCAACTCAACACAGAAGACTATGGCTCTTTATTTCCAGTGTGAGAGCACCTACACCTCACCAGAAACCCCAAATATGCTATTGGAAGCTTGGATAGCACCTCCTACAGTCCCTCCCCCTTAGGTGTGTTAGGAGAGGTCTAATTGATTTTCTGACTCCACTTTCTCCCAGACCAAGTTTCCTATCCCAGAACATTTAGGTAAATTGGGCTTTCTCAGAAGATTCACCTCTCCTTTCTTCCTTGACTCTCCCAAAGACAGCTGGTATACTCCTCCAAGTTCAAGGAGAGAGAAAAAGGAAAAAAAAAAAAAAAAGAAAGAAAACACAAACGCCGAGGACTAGGGTAATCAAGGACCTCAGATGGACCTCAGGGCACGGTGGATTTGAGGATGGGAAGTCTGTGATATTGCAGACTCAAGGTGTGTGAGTCTCTGGAGCATGGGCCACCAGGGTTTAGGGGACACAGACCTGGGAACCACGCTTCCGGTTAACAGGGGCCTGGCAGCACTGCAGCACAACAGAGCCTTCAGGGATCCCCACAGCTGGGCGCCAGCCCTAGGGGGAGGGGTCCCACCCGTGACCTCTGACCTTCGTGTCAGAAACCCAAAATTCCACCTCTCACAAGAATCTCTTCTGTCACTGTCTCACCAAATCGACATCCGGACACCTCCTACCCTGCAAGCCCCTGCCCGAAACAGCCCACTCAGGGTTTGGGAGTGCTGCTGCACAACGAAGATTTCAGGGACTGCAGTGGACGGGCCACCAGCCCTAAGGGGAGGGATTCCACCTACAACTTCTGACCTCCGTGTCAGAAAACCAAAAGTTCCA
Organism: Dasypus novemcinctus; assembly: GCF_030445035.2. Taxonomy (NCBI): domain Eukaryota; kingdom Metazoa; phylum Chordata; class Mammalia; order Cingulata; family Dasypodidae; genus Dasypus; species Dasypus novemcinctus. Next base: position 21,639,317 of record NC_080693.1, on the reverse strand, counting down.
CCTCTTGCAAGAATCTCTTCTGTCACTGTCTCACCAAATTGACATCCAGACACTTCCTGCCCTGCAAGCCCCCAAAACTGCCTGCTCTGGGTTTGGGAACACCCCGCACAACAAAGATCCCAGGGATTGCTGCAGCCCGGCTGCCAGCCCTAGGGGTGCTCCACCCAGAACCTCTGATCTCCATGTCAGAAACCCAAAATTCCACCTCTCTCAAGAATCTCCTCTGTCACTGTCTCACCAAATTGACTTCCAGACACCTCCCACCCTGCAAGCCCCAAAACAGCCTGCTTAGGGCTTGGGAACTCTCCAGCACAGCAAAGCCTTCAGGAATCGCTGCCGCTGGGCTGCCAGCCTCAGGGGGAAGGGTCCTGCCCACAACCACAACCCCTGTGAAAGAGACCCAAAATTCTACCGCTTGCAAGAATCTCCTCTGTCACCGTCCCACTAAATCGACATCCAGACACCTCCTGCCCTGTAAGCACCCAAAACAGCCTGGTCCAGCAGGACTCCAACCCTACTCATCCGCTTTTTGCAGGAGAGATTATGAGGTGCACTCACTCAGACGCCATCTTGCCCCGCCTCAGTCGGGCATCTTTTCATGTGCTTTTTGGCCATTTGTATATCTTCTTTGGAGAAATGCCTATTCAAGTCCTTTGCCCATTTTTAAAAATTAGATTGTCTTTTTTTTGTTGAGTTGTAGGGTTTCTTTACATATTCTGGATATTTGGTTTCCAAATATTTTTCTCCCATTCTGTAGGTTGTCTTTAAATTTCCACATTGAAATCCTTTGATATGCAATTTTTTTTGGTTTTGATGAAGTCCCATTTATGTTTTTCTTTTCTTACTTGTGCTTTTGATAAAAAGTCTAAGAAACCATTGCGTAACCCAATGTCCTGAAGATTCTTCCCTATGTTTTCTAAGAGTTTTATAGTTTCAGTTCTTATGTATAGGTCTTTGCTCCATTTTGAGTTAACAAAAGCTTTTTTAAAAAATAAAAGAATGAGAGAAGAGAAATAGGAGACTACAGGTACAAACAACTCTTCAAGTTTTACTGTGAAGGGGAGCAGAGGATGAGGACTATAGCTGGAAGGAGGCATAATTTAAAGAGAGTTTTGCCTTTATACATGGGAGAAATTATAGTATTTTTGTATGTTGATAGGAAGGGCCCAGTAGAGAAGGGAAATTGATTATTCAGGAGGCGGACAGGATGCAGTAGCCATGTTTTTGATAAGTGAGAGTAGATGAGATCTCCTGCCCAGGTAGAGGGGCACCAGGCTCAGGTTAACCCAGAGCCACAAAACAGAAGACAGTTCATGTGGCCTCAGTTGCAGGCAGCTGGACTTAGGTGATCTTTGCCCAGAAGGATGGGAAGCAAGTTCATCAGCTGTGAGTGAGGGTTAGGGTGACCAGCTACCCCGGCTGCCTGGGACTGTCCTGCCCCCAGGGAACTCCTCCACCCCAAGCCAGCAGGATGGTTGTTCCCTCTAGTGAGGGTATGTGACAAGTCCGTCCAGTCTGGCTTCAGGACCTCATCTATACCAATCCACACAGCCCAGAGGCATGGAAGGAGGATGCTGTATCTGGAGCCCTGGTATCTGCATAGCCTCAAGGTCCTTGGAGGAGTCAGAAGTACCTGGAGATTACCTGGAAGATGGAGACAGAGCCAGGATGCAAGAAGCTGCTTCCCTGGAAGCACCTTTCCAGCCTGAAAGTGCTGAAAGCATCCCATCATTCTGTTTAAGTGACTTTCCCTGGGGACTAGGCTGGATGTGGTCAATTGGCCACCCAGCCAGCTACTCTGTGAAGTCTGAGATGAAAAATAAGGGGAGGGGGCAACAAATACCGTAAGGAGGAGGTTGGAGCAGAGGCTGAGTTCCAAGCTGTCAAAGTGACAATCTTGATGCCAATTAAGGAGTCTCAGCAGTGGCAGTTTCAGAGGTGGTAACCCTGGCAGCTCAAGTGAAGCAGCAGTTGTCCAGAGGGAGGGGCTGGGTGAGTCCTAGAGGTGGGGCCAGTGACACCAAAACATGGGTTATAAGCTTCAGGAGGCACAGGTGTGAACTCATGGTGAGCCTGCAGAAATGTCTAACAGGAATAAGAGCTGAGGGAAAGCATAAGAGCCCTTTGATCAATATTACGAGTGAGAGATAGTGGAGTGCAAGATTTCTGAGGTGGTGTGGCATTCGGTGGGGACAAGGTCGGATAGCCCAGGAGAGGGCAGCTAAGTGAAGTGGAGGTCAGGTTCTCCTTTAGCTTCGTCAAGCTCCACATGGGCTGGGGACTTCCCACCTCTGCTGTCTTCCAGCATCTAATGCTGTTTCCTCCCCTCGCCCATTTCAAGCCCCGCTACTGGTCAGATTCTCATGCACCCCATTCTTGCCTCTCCCACCAGCCCATTTGGCTGGTCCCTGCCATGGCCTGCATGTGATAGAGGGTTTGAAAATGGGTCTTCTGTTCTAGAGAAGAAAGGATGGATGCGTGAACCTCTCCCTGGAACCACAAGTCCCATCCCCACACTAGGAAATGAGCAACTGTCCTTCAATCCCCCTGTGGGTTGTGGCAAGGGGACCCCTGAGCCCTGTGGCTCAGGAAACCCCCACTTAGATGTTTCCACAGTCTGGAGAGCCAGCGGAGTGAGTCTGTTTGATAATACCAAGATGTTCAAAGGCAGCTGGACTCCAGATAAAAGCGCAGAGCTCAGAAGGCGTCCAGTCTCCATGGCAACAGTGAGCCCCGAAGTACAGCAAGAGAGAGGAAAGACTGGGCCTGATTTGCCCGAGAATGTTGTTGGTGAAACCAGTACCAACAGGGATCATTCTTTTCTGTACTTCTCCATAGGTGAGGGGTGGGCGGGAGGAGTGGGAGCCAAGCAGAGAGGAGCTCAGCTGTCTACTGCCCCTTCCAGTCTGCACCCATGGGGCTGCTGCCTTTGCTGCCTGTTCACTCCTGCTTATTGGCAAAATACCAAGAACTGGGCATTGACTCAGTTTGCTTAGCTTTATTAAGTGGCATTTCACACACTCCAGGCCAGCATAAGCAGGCTGTACAGAAGTCTCACTCTTAGAAAGTAAGTGACATCGGGGTGATTCCATTCGGTGTTAGAACTGAGTCAGCCTCACTAGTGACTAATTGGCTAAAACTGATTGGCACAAGAAGCAAGGATTAATCAGCATAAATGGTGAGTTCCATGTTCACCCAGTGAATCCATTTCTCCATGTAGCATAACTGCTGTTGGAATGAATGAATGAATGAATGATGAGAAGGAAAAAGTCAAAATGAACCTCAGTGCAATACCTCTGAGAGTTTCACTTGGAGACTTCTTTTGTGAGGTCAGCCATTTGGCTTAAGGGCAACTCTTGCACAAAACCCCTTTCCTGTTTAGACTCTGCCAACAAGAACACCCATGACCTTCCAGAAAGCAGAAAGGATGCTGTGACTGTCCCCAACTTAGCTGAGGACACCTTCTCCTCCTAGGTTTGTTTCAACAGCAGTTTGTGGAGCAGGGGCCCTGGGGCTCACTTCCTGTGCCTCCCACAGAGCCCACCTCTAAGGTAGCACCACCCAGTTTGCCATCTGCAAACCCACTTACAGCATCATACCTGGCTCCAAGGAAGTTGATTATGAGCCCACCAGGGAAAGGGGCTTCACCTTTCTCTAAGGACCATGCGTAGGGTGAACAGGTGCACTGACTTGTCTTCACGTGGCACTGAGCTGTCACCTAACTCAGATTGCCTTGGTAACTGGTGGCAGAGAGAAAAATTCCCAGCCATCAGGCTAGTGCCTGAGTCCTGGACCACAGTGTGTTGTGATGGTGTAAGGAGAGGAGAGAGCGTGCAGGGCAGAGGAGAAGGGTCAGCATGCACTGCAAGTCTCCTTGCTTTGGGAAGTTTCAACTCTCTTCTGTAGGGTAAATGTATAAGAGGTACAGAGAGATCTCCCCTAGTCTTCATCAGTGGGGCAAGAGGGAAGTCTAGTTGAACCATCGGGATTAGGAAAGCATCCCTCATGCCTCAGTTTCTGCCGGCCCTGACTCTCCTTTTCTACTTGGCAGAGTGAGAGGCACACAGGATGTTTGTCACACCCTGAATCTCAGTCCTTTTTGGGAGAGAGGATAGAGGAGCAAGTTCTTTTGTTTTCCCAGAGGTTAGCTTGCTCAGCCAGAGGGCTAGCAGCTTCTAGCTGCTGCTTTGCTTGCTTTCTGATCCCTTTCTAGTGCCAGATCAGAGCTTTCTCTTGCCATGACCCCTGGCTCAAGCTGACCACAGAAGCAAGTTTGTGCCAGTACTCTTTCTGCTTTTGACACTGACCAGTCACCTCTGTTTGGAATCTCCTCTTCCCAGGAGCCTGCCCTTGGCAGTCTGCTTCCTTCATATTCTATTGCCATTGCCAAGAGTCTCACAAAACCCAGAAGGCTAAGCTATCAGTCTATAACAAGTCCTGGGAAGGTGGTGAGAATGCCATCTCAATGCCAGCCAGGGTCTGTGGCCAAGATGGCCTCTCAGTCCACAGGTGCAAGGACTTCATTGTGGCCTGAAAATGAGCAGAAGACTGGTGTTTTCAGGACACCATGATCTGGAACATAACCATATGATTCACTGACTCTGCTTCTTTGCAGTCTTTTAACATGGCAGCATGAAGAAAGGCCAGCCCTTCCTTCCTGGAGTCATGGCCTCATTCTCAGTCTTAGTCCCCACCAAATTTTGATGCAGATGTTCCTCATTAGTTGAGTACAGAAGAAGAAAAAAAAAAGATTCAAAGAATAGAGTCACTGGAGTGGGCTATCCTCATCCATTCCTGGCTTCAAGGCTTGCCAGCTGTTCAACCTCAGCCTCTATGACACTTGACACTTAGAGGATGTTGTAGAGATTATACGAGCGAAGACATGCACCAGAGAACGAAGCAACAGTAGCCTTAACATTGTTCATAGATTAGGGCTGCTGCGGGCCTCACTACTCAAAGGATAGTGCTAAGATGAGCAGCAAGGGCCTCACCTGAGAGCTAATCAGAAATGCAGACTCTCAGGCCCTATCCCAGACCTACCGAATCCAAATCTGCATTTTTACGAGATCCCCAGGAGATTCCGGTGCACCTTAAAGTTTGAGAAGCACTGCTATAGAATTGTTGCTTTAGCTGAGAGCTCCCTTAGGTAGTCTGCAAGGATGCTCCCATTTCTGAAACTCATTAGCCAAGAAGTCTCATCAATACTCTACACATTGGAAGCCAGGCTGGCCTGTTGCCAAGGAGGGCAATGATTTGTGGAGGAATACCTCAGCTCTGAGGGGTAATGCCAAGAGACCACTTAGAACTGGGGTGACCTGTCCCAGAGGGGGAAACCAAAAAATGTCAACAGTCATGTACATCTGTACATTTCAATTAAGCTCAAGTACTAATTGAGCAAAAATAGTGGGACAGCCCCTGCTTTCAAGAAGCCAGCCAAGGACAGTTCTTGTAAAGTAAGTGGGAAGTGCCAGGAAGTAGATCCTGAGAAGAGCCTTGGGGGTTCAAAGGAAGAAAATTTTGCCTGTGAATGGAGGAGCCCTAAATGAACTCATAGAGGAAGTGGGACTTGAGGTGGCCCTTGAAGGGCAAGAAGAATTTGACAAGCCAAGAGTGAGGCAGGCTGGGTATTGTAGGCAGTGGGTTAGAACAATGGCATGGAGATGGAAATGCCTGTAGGGTGGGGACAGGAAATGGAGCTAGAAAGTGGGTTGGAGGTAGTGTCTTGAATCCTCCCAGGCACACATATGGCTGAGTTCAAATTTCTAGTTGATCACCAACATCCATACCCTCCTCTTTCCTACTCCTCTGTCACACACACACACACACACACACACACACGGTGCAGGTCTCTGTGCATGGCTAACTCCCCTACCCTCTACCTACCCCCATCAAGAGGGCCCCCCTTACATGAATCTGGCATAGCTAGTGTCTGCAGAGCTTCAAGGAGCCAAGTGGAATATAGATTTAGTCCTCTGTTGACTCAACCATGTCTCCCAAGCTGTAGATTTTCTGGCTTGCAGTGTTGAAACCTCTGAATCAGATACATTTTCACAGTATCAGTGCCTCAGTTTCCCCATATAAATCAGAGCATTAGAATTGATAAAGACCCTTCATTTTCAGACATTCTAGGATAGTGTCAGGAACTAGACTCCATATTGTAAGGTAGGAAGCTGTTCCCTCAGAGGACACCTTTGTGTCTGAACAGCCCCGTGTGTTCTCAGAGTGGCTGGTTCTTCTACCCTCATCTCTAAGCTGCTGGTGGGGAAGAACCTCTGGATATGTGGCAGGTGCTAGAGAGAAGTGATTTTTCTGAGGCTAAAAGCAGCTTGTCCACCCATCCCACATGAAGGCCCTTCCATGGGCAATGCCTAAACGTGCAGCCTGGGTTTGGAGGTGCCAGCAGTTACAAAGTGCTCATCCCTTGGATAGATTGATATCAGACTCTTGTTCTCTTGAGTTGTTTTGCTTTTGCCTTGGGAGAGTCACTTTTGGGGAGCAAAATGATTTTCTGGTTTTTACATAGAGCAATTGAATGCAGATGCCTGGACCCTGTATCCTTTCCAATGGAAATGGCGTAGATCATAACCTAGTCACCAACCACGCCCATATCGGATTGTGGCAGATTTTAGGAAAGCTTTTTGCTTGTGCAGGTGAAGACACAGGTCCCAGAGCAGGCAAAGGAGGTGATGCCATAGGTGTGGGCAGCTGTGCAATGATGGCTAGGACGGAATCCACTGAACAGCCCCACCTGGCTCCCGCTGAGTGAGGTAGGGTCATTGGCCACCTGGGGCCAAGGTGGGTGTAGCAGTGATTCAAAAGAGCAGAAGCAACATCCCTCTATTTTAAATGAGTTGAGAAGGTCTGGGGAGACCTTCCTGCTCCCAAAGAGTTGTCCCCTCAGCCTGTTTTGCTGCCTGAATTCTGTCATTTGTGCCTTTTCTATAGAGATAAATCTTTCTGGACTTCAGGATGCCAACCTTAAGCCACTATCCCTGCATTTATAGAGGTAGATCTCTCCGTATGATTGCACAGACATATATTGGAAGACAGTGAGTGGTCACCGTGTACTGGCTCTCTTCCCACAATCTGCTCCTTCCCTGGAGTTTCCCACCTTGGCAAATGACACTGGTAGCTACTTAGTTGCTCCAACTAGACACATGTGTTTCCAGTTGACAAGTTCTCCTTGACATCTTTCACTCCCTCATCCTCTGCCAATGGTCCAAGTTCATTACCTTTGCATTTCCATTCTCTTGAACTTGCTCATTGCTTGTCCCTTCTCAGCTGTCATCCCAGTCTACACCCCCCTCTCTCTCCATCTAGACAATTGCAAAAGGCTGCCTACATGGAATTCCCTTCTAGCCCCCACAATCTGTCACCACCTAAGCAGTCAGAGTGATCTATCCTAATTTAACCTGACTTAATCCAAATGACCTAACCTAGCCTGCAGCTTAGCTAAGTTTTCCCTCCTTCACAGACTTCCTGTTGGAGCCAGAGTGTTCAGTACTAGCCCTAACTCTTTGAAATATTCCTCACCCATCATAAAGATATTGGCTGAGTTCAGAAAATGCACACACCCTCCCTACCTTCCTCTGGTCTCCCGTCACCAGCATGAGTGAAGAGCAAAGCATTCATGTGGCACACGAGGTCCCACACCACCCACACCTTGCTTACCTCTCGAGACTCTTGCTGTACTGCCTTTCTCTTGTTCACGGCACTGTGGCCAACCTGGCTTCCTGTCTGCTCTCCCTTCTGCAGGGCCATTGCACAGGCTGCTCCTTCTGACTGGAATGCTCCTCCCCTCTGGTCCTTACTTGACAAATCTCCTCATTGTTCAGATCTGTGCTTGAATTTCCCTTCCTCAGGTTAGTCTTCCGTGGCTCTCAGAAATCAGATCCTCCATTCCATTTTCTAATTGCACCCTTAGTGTTTCCTCTCTCACTTACTTCAAAAATTTATTTTTAACTTTCACGATTCCTTGCCTGATGTCTGTTTTTCCTTTGCTCATGAGGTCCATGCAAGCACAGGCTGCATCTGGTGATGCATTCCACTGTGTTACCCACGGCTGGCACACTGCCTGGCACATGGCTGATGCTCCATGATTATGAATGAATGAGTGAGTGAGTGAACTGAAACAATACCAAACTGGAAGTCAAGAGATCTAGTGCTTCTTGCAGCTTAATGTGATCTTGGGAAAATTGCTTAACCTCTCTGGATCTCAATCTTTCTACCTATAAACTTTTCTGGGAAGTGCCTTCCAGTTCTAATGCTCCATGGCTTGTACATGTGAACAGAAAGGAGATCAGGGATGGAGTAGGCTGTTTCCAGTGTCCTTTCTTAGGTCATCTCCAGAACTGTTTCAGGGCATGCATACCCCCTTAAAAGTATTGAATATATTTGAGTCATCACTGTGCCCTTGGCAACACCAATCATGCATTTTTATATGCAAAGGAGAATACAATATATTCACCATTCTGCATCTTACTTTTTAAACTGAATATAGCTTGCATATCATTCAATATCTGCACCTACAGCTTTACCTCAATCTTTTTTTTTGTAATATCTGCCTAATAGTTCTTCCTATTATACCAGCATTTATATAACCAGTATTAGGGCCACCACTTAATTTCATTTTAATGACTTCTTAAAAAATTCTTTTATTTAGAAATAATTTCAGACTTACATAAAAGTTACAAAAATAGTGCAAAGAATTTCTGTATACCCTTCACTCAGATTGCCCAAATGTTTAACATATAACATGTTTGCTTTATCAGTTTCTCTCCCTCGTATCCCTCTGACTCCCTCTGCCTCTCTCTCTTTCTCATCCATCCTTCTGTCCATCCATCTATCCATACAACCTTCATCTGCTTATTCACTTTCGTTATTTTTCTGAAATATTTGAGAGTAAATTACAGACATGATGAGCCTTTACCCCTAAATACTTAAGCACATATTTCCTAAAATCAAGGTCATTCTTTTACATATCCATACTGTGATTATCCAAATCAGAAAATTAACCCTGATACAGTGCTAGTACCTTCGTCATCTACAGTTCTTATTCCCATTTACAATCTGTCCCACTGATGCCCTTTATGGCAAAAGAAAAATGTTTTTCCTGGTTTAGGATCACATGCTGTTATTTTAGTTGTTAGTTGTAAAGTCTTTTTAGTCTCCCTCAATCTGGAATTGTTCCTCAGTTTTGCATTGCCTTACCTGACATTGAATGCCCTTCAATTTAGTTTTATTTGACGCTCCCTCATGGTTAGATTCAGGCTATAAATATTTGGCAAGAATACCACAGAAGTGATTTCTCAGTACATCTCATCAGAACTTGAATGATGCATTTGAGTCTCACACCTATTAATGCTAATCCTGACCACTTGGTTGGAGTGGGGACTGCCAGGTTTCTCCATTGTAAAGTTATTATACTTCCCTTTTTAATTAGTAAATACCTCATGACAAGATGCTTTGAGCCTATGAAAATATCCTGTTTCTCTTCATACTTTCATCCCACCTAGTTTTAGCATTAATTGATTCTTTCTGTATGAAACAACTATGATGATGGTGGATGCCAATTGCTGATTTTCTAATTCCATCATTCTTCCTACATTTATTACTTAGAACACTAATGTTAGTGTCCCATTTGTTTATTTTTTCATTTTCTTGTTATGAATATGAATTCATGGATTCTTATTTTATTTTGTGGGTTATAATCTTTTACTATTATTATTTTGATCGGCGTGCCTTGAAGCTGGCTCCTTTGTTCTTTTGTTCTTTTTTTAATTGGAAAATAATTCACTTCCCTGCAGATAACCCATTTGATGTGTAAATAAGTTAATGGTTTTTTGTACAATCATAGATTTGTACAACAATCACCCAAATCAATTTTAGAACATTATTTTTACCCAGAAACATCCCACATCCCTTAGGCATCTGTCACCAATTCCCACCCAGCCCTAGGAAACCAGTAATCTACTTTCTGTAATGATAAATTTTCCTATTCTGGGCATTTTATATAAATGGAACGATATAATATGTGGTCCTTTGTGACTGATTTCTTTCACTTACCGTAATGTTGTCAAGGTTCATCCACGTATCACTACTTTATTTCTTTTATTGCCAATAATATTCCATTGTATGAATATGCCACATTTTATTTATCCATTCATCAGTTGATGGGCGTTTGGGTTTTCCCACTTTTGGACCATTATAAATAATGCTTTTATGAATAATGGTATGTAAATTTTTGAGTGGACATACGTTTTCATCCCTCTTGTGTATATGCCTGGGAGTGGAATTGCCAGATAACATGATAACTCTATGTTTAACATTTTCAGGAGCTTCCAGAATGTTTCCAAAGCAGCTGCACCGTTTTATATTCTACCAGCAATCAATGAGGATTCTAATTTCTCTATATCCTTGCCAACTTGTTTGATGATCTTTTTTATCCTAGTAGGTGTGAAGTGGTATCTTATTGTGGTTTGATTGTATTTCCTTACGGCTGATGATGCTGAGCATCTTTGCGCGTCCTCATTAGCCACTTGTGTGTACGTCTTCTCTTGAGAAATCTCTATTCAGATACTTCGCCCAGTTTTTAGCTGGGTTGTCTTTTTATTATTGAGTTGTAGGAGATTTTTTGTATATTCTGGATACAAGTCCCTTCCTATGTCCTTTTTACGTGTCCCAATCATTCTTTGAATACTCCAAAACATATTTAGGGGGATAATGCACATTTACCAAAACTGGTGAAAGTCTTTAAGGGAAGGAAAGAGTGGATAATAAAAACCTTGCTGTTCTCCAAAAATAAGGACTTTCAAATAGGGTTAATTAAAATAAAATACTTGTACATTGTGATGGTTAGGCTATTGTGTCAATTCAGCCAGGTACTTGTGCCCAGGTGTTTAGTCAAACAAGCACTGGGCTAACTGTAATACAAGGGCATTTATAGACTTTAGTCACCATTGACTTTACTACAGTGGTAAATCATAGATAACTGGTTATAATTACATCCATCAGGGAGATTGCCATCAGCAGTGAGTGACACTTAACCCAATCAGTTGAATCCCTTAAAAGGGGAAGCAATTCCAGCACTGAGAAAGAATTTCCCAGCTTGTCTTTGGACAGCCAACATCTCCCAGAACTGGTCAAGAATCTTCACTGGACTTTCATCAGAGCTCCTGATTGCAACCTGCCTGTGGAACCTGGACTTGTGCATCCCCATGGCAGCATGAGAGACTCTGACAAATCCCTTACTATCGACGGATATCCCTTGTTGATTCTGTTTCCCTAGAGAACCCTGACTAATACACACATTATGCTTTATTTGGGGTGGAGCACTTCATTGGAATAAACTGTTTTCCAATTGTGTACTGTAAAAAAAAAAACCACCACAATAATATATTCTAAATTCATCTTGCACTTACTGCTAAGTCCTAGAATTTCTCCTAGTAGCCATAGTTTATTTTAGTAGAAAACGGTACTTAGAAACCTGTATCTAGGTTTTAGGTGTGTTTATTGCTCCTGGGGTATTAATGCCTCTAGGCCTCCTTGGCAGACAAAACTAGAAAATGTATCTTCATACATATGCAAGTATCTATAACTATAGCTATAGCTATATTATCTATGCACATTTAAAACGCTGAGTTCATACTGATACCTCCAACTGTAATCCAACACCAGAGTTCATTCTAGCTTTTGTTTTTTCCATATTTATAACTTCCTTCTCTGAGAGTGAGACCTCTGGCTCTAAGCAATTTTTATTTTTATGTAATCAAATTTAGCAACATTTTCTTTTATTGCCTCTGGATTTTGAGTCCTAGTTAGACTTTCCTTACACTGAGTTTAAAGAGGAATTAGCACATATTTTCTTCTATTAATATTACTCCTATGGTTTCATTTTTCATATTTATATCCCTTAACCATTTGAAGTATATTCTTGTTTATGATGTAAAATATGAAACAAATTTTGTCTTTTTTCCCAAATAGCCACCTAGCTGTCCCAGCAACATGTATCAAAAAGTCCATCTTTGCTCCAGTGGTTTTAGAAGTTACCTTTCTTATATATTAAATGCCCATAAATACTTGGGTCTACTTCTGGACTTCTTGCTCTCTTCACTGATCTGTTTGTCTATTCATATATCAGTACCACATTTTTTGAGTATTTAGATTTTATAACGTATTTTAATGTCTGGTAGAACTAGTCTCCTCCTCATAATTTCTTTCTCAGTGTTTTCCTGTCTATTCTTGCATGTTTAACAAATATTAACTAGTCTAATTATATCAAAAAATATGTTATTATTTTTATTTGGCTTGTGTTATATTTCTAAATTAACTTAAAAGAAACTGTCTTTATGATGTTGAGTCATCCCAAGTAAGAACAGCAGATATATTTCTGTTCAAGTCTACATTTACAACATTGGGCATTTTTTAAATATATATAGGTTTTGCATATTCTACCCTTAAATTTATACCTAAGTATTTGACAATCTTTATTGCTCTTTGTAAATGAAATTTTCTCTACTGTTATGTTTTCTAACTGGTTGTGGTTGTGTTTAAGAGGGCTATTGCCTTCTTAAATTTTATATTCTGCTACATTAGTGATTTCTTTTATTGTTTAACTTACTTTTACCAAGTAAAAGTATTTTTTAAGTTTTTCCAGGTATACTATCTTATATGAAATAAAGATGGTTTTACTTCTTATTTATCCATTCTTATGCCCCTAATTGATTTTTCTTGTCTGATTGCATTGGCTAATATCATTATGCAATACCTAATTTCTGATTTTAGTGGAAAATGCCTTTAGAATTTTCCAATTAATATATGGACTTTAAGGATAGATAGATAAATAGATAGATAGATAGATAGATATTAATTCGTGTCGAGCATTTCTTAATTCCTATTTTCTTGAATATTATTTTATCAGGAATGGCTATTGAATTTTGTAAGCCTTCTTCAACATCAATGTAAATAATCATATGATTTTCCCCCCGTAGAGCTATAATAAAGTATATAAAATTAATGGGGGAAGTGGATGTGGCTCAAGCAATTGGGCTCCCGTATACCATATAGGAGGTCCAGGGCTCGATGCCCAGGGCCTCCTGGTGAAGGCAAGCTGGCTCATGTGGTGAGCTGGCCCACTCAAAGTGCTGGCCTGCATGGAGTGCTAGCCTCTGCATACAAGCAGACACAGAAGAACACATAACAAATGCACACAGCAGACAATGGGGGGGGCGGGGATGAGGGGAATAAATAAATCTTTTAAAAACATATTAATGGATTTCCTAATATTGATACAATTTTACATTCTTGGAATAAATCTCATTTACTCATATCGTTTTCTTAATACCATGATATATTCTGTTTGCTAATATTTTATTTCACATTCATCTTCATGAATGCTACAGGTGGTTAATTTTCTATCTTGTACTATCTTTGTCAGATTTACTATCAATGTTATACTTGCTTTATAAGAGGAATTAGGAAAGTTTTCCTTCATTTTTAATGTTCTGGAAGTATGTAACATTGGGACTATCTGGTCTTTGACAGTTTGGAATAATTCCTCTATGAAGCCAACAGGGCCTGGTGCTCTTCCACGGTTAATTTCTTAACTTTTTCTACAAGACTTGTATTCTTTAATACTTAATTTATTTAAATTTTTATATTTAAAGAGGTTTTTATTTTTGTTGTAGTAGCTATCTTTGTACTTAAACAATTTTTAATGCCCCTTAGGCCCCATTATTTATATTAATATTTAACTTTTTACCATCTGGTTTATTAGTTTTTATTGATATCCATTAACTTCCACCTTGTGTCTATACAAACAAATGTTTTTATTATTCCTTTTTCTTTTTGTCATCCTCCCAATTTTAGTCACATAATGTCTAATTTGTTACATGTAGCATCTGTACATTAGTTATTCATCCTCTTAGCAACCTATGTTTTAGTCTTTGATCTACATTTACATATATATGTATATATTTTTCCCCTGAGATTTGCCCATCATCTCTTGGTTTTATTGAAGTTCTCTTCTAATAGATTCCTGAAGAAGGACTTTTTCCCAAATTAACAGAATTCCCTAAGCTCTTTCATATTGAAACTGTTTTTCGATAGCTTGGATAATTGAAAGAACATTTGGCTAGCTAGAAAATTCTAGGTTCACACTTAATTTATCTGAAATTTTTTCTCAAATGCTACCCCATTTTTGCCTCCCTTTCTTATTATTTTTGAGAAGTCTGATGACAGCGTAATTCTTTTGACTTGTAAATTATTTGAACTTTTTGCTTTAAAACCTTAAGAATTTTTCTTCTTATTTGAAATCTCTTAGTTTTGTTGGTATATCAGCATTGGTCATTTCAAGTACATTTTTCAGGACCCTGGTGGGCCCTTTCTTCAGGTCTTCTTTTAATTTAAAGAAATATTTATTGGATTATAGCTTTGCATACTATTTATTTATTTATTTTTGTCTTTATTTATTTTTTTAATATTACATTCAAAAAATATGAGGTCCCCATATACCCACCACCCCCCTTACCCCATTCCTCCCCCCATAACAACAATCTCCTCCATCATCATGAGACATTCATTGCATTTGGTGAATACATCTCTAAGCACCGCCGCACCCCATGGTCAATTGTCCACATCATAGCCCTCACTCTCCCACATTCCACCCAGTGGCCATGGGAGGACATACCATGTCCAGTAACTGTCCCTGCAGCACCACCCAGGACAACTCCAAGACTCAAAAATGCCCCCACATCTCATCTCTTCCTCCCACTCCCCACCCCCAGCAGCTTTTCATGTTTGTTGCTTTTTTCACTTCTTCAGAGACTCTAATTAAGCATCTTTCTTCCTTGACTGTTTTCCAGTACAACCACTTTTTCTCAAATGTTTATTAGCTCATTTTCCTTCTCTTGTTTGCTTTTTGGTCTTTTATCAATGCCCCCTATTAATTATTCTTTTGACTCTATTCTTTTCTGGATACCTTGTAATTCAATCATCAGTTATGAGATCATTTTGTCTTTTTCATCCATACCTTTCCTGAGTTCAGTCAATTCCCTTTTTATCTCTTCTGCTTTTGCCATTTGCTTTTTTAGTTTTTTAATTTCTACTTCAAGGTGGATTTTAATCATTGCAAATGTGCCTTTCAGGCTATTTAATTCACTTCAGAGTATTGTGCTCAGTTTTCTAATGCTTCGTGGTTGTTTTCATTGGAGTGAGGGAAGAATTGTCATCAGTGGAGACTTTTTAATTCTCAATTTCTGTGTGTCTTTTATGGTAGATTTATATATTTTGATTCAGGTTTCTTGCATTCATTTCTCTTGTACTTGGGATGATGTACATGGTTGCTATTTTAAAACTTTTAATAGAAAAGTACAGTTTTTAATGGATGAATTTTTGACAGTTATGTGTCCTCTGATTTTGTCTTATGGGATGCTCTGTCTACCCTCTGTACCAACCACACACTTTGATTCCTAACCCTTTGCTACTCAGTCTTCGAAGGGCTTCCCCCCTCCCTTCTTTAACCTTCTTACCATCCTTAAATGATACTTTCAAATTGCTTGTATTGCTCTTGCAGTCAGTGTTTTGGTCTACCAGGACACTTTTTCAGTGTTTTCACACTTCATGTGGACTTTCTCTTTCTGATGGTAGTTTAAGATGAGTCTTGGGCCTGCTGCTATCTCCCCTGTTCTCTCTTGTAGAGAGTTTTTTCCAGATTGCCCTTGTCCAACATAAGACTTGTGGCAGAAATGGAAAGATAACTTGCTTGGCTTTGATATTTTCCCTTTTCTCATTAAAAGTAATTTAAAATCTGAGCATTTTCTTTTTCTGGTTTTGCAGCACACACAGTCAGAAATAAGAGAGGTAGAATTAAGGCCAGACCTGTCTAATTAGAAAAGCTTTGATTGTTTTATACAACAGAGAGATGGAGTAGGGGTCATGGGATATAAAAGTCTATAGATAAAGGTATAATTGAGAAGCAAATTCTGACGTGATCAGACATAATGCATTGGCCTTATGTGTGGTACAATAGTTACTTCCTTCTTTTCCCCTGACCATGTGAAACTAGTGATTATGAATTCTGCTTCTTGGATGTAAGAATAAATATTATGTCATTGACAAGTGTGGAATTATATCATCATGCCATTCAACATATTCCCAGGGTGGCTGAAGTAAGACAGGGAGCCGAACAACTTGTATGGAAGTGCTGGGCCTTGCAGAATGTGAGGGATTTTAGCAAGTTATGATGCAATCCTTTAGGCAAAGTACTAGATGAGACCTCGCTTTCAAAGGGCCCTGGTAAATAATCAAATCCCCAGATCTAAGGACTTTTTCCAATTCTTCTTTCTTGCTTTTTCTACAGCATTTGATAACATAGACTCCCACTAATACTTTGAAAGTTGTTTTTCATGGTCTGCAGTCTTGACAGTTTCTCCTTGGCTATGTCTTCTTTTTCTCCTTTTCTGAGTATAGCTTCCTTTTTCTTGCACCATCACCTGGCAAATATGTATTTTTTCAAGTTCCTTCTTAGCTCTCTATTCTCTTTCTTAAAACTTACATTTACAGAATGTACTGTTAGCATTCCTGGCCAATGTTTCCCAAGTCTATCTCTCAGACCTGACCTTTCTGCTAAACTCTACCAATAAAGGCTAATGATAGAGAGTGGCATTGGGAGTGGGAAAGGAAGAGACCTACCTGGACTCTCTGCTATCACTTTGTAAAGGTGCATTCCAAGTCTCAACTTGCCCACATTATGGTGTCCAATTGCTTGGTCAAGCAAACACTGGCCTGATTGTTACTTTGAGAGTATTTCATGCACTTATATCATTAGTCAGTTGATTGCATCTATGGCAGATTGCATCTACAATCAACAAAGGATGTTGCCTTCAGCAATGAGAGAAGTCTCATACAATCGGTTGAAGGCCTTGAAGGGAAAACTGATGATTTCAGCAGACAAAGAGAAGAATTTCTAACTCTACTTCAGTTAATGAGCTTTTCCTTCATCAGACTTTCCAAATTGCCGCCTGCCCCATGAATCTCAGGGCTGCCAATCCCCACAGTTGCATGAGCCAATTCATATCATAAACCCCTTAATATATAATATATATATACACATCCTGCCAGTCCTGTTTCTCTGGAGAATCCTGACTAAAACAGATTTTGGTACCAAGAGTGGTTCGTGAGAGACAGAATCTTAAATACGAGATTTCTGAGTTGTTTCTGGGGTTTTTGGAATTTGTTCTCTAATATGGTTAGATTAAAAGGCTTTAGTGACTTTATTTCCCATGCTCAAGAAGGCGCTGATAGTATGAACTGTCAATAGAGATCTGCAAAATATTACCATTGGATACTGATACTTAAATGCTTTTAAGGGGCAAGTCTTTGGGTGCAGTGTATTTGATACTTAACAGTTTTGTGGAGTTAAAAAGCATAATGATTTTGGCTGGTTCTTCCTAAATACACAGGGTACAATTCCTAAAAGGATGGGCTCAGGGCTTCAAATTCCCAGCCCACACTTATGGCCTTTTGGGGAGTTCCCTACAATCAGTTGACTGAGGAAGAGAAAGCTCAGGCCTGATTCAGATGACTATGCATGATATATAGGTACCACCAAAGTGGGCAGCTAAAGCACTACAGCCCCTTTCTGGGACATTCCTGAAAGATAGTGGGCAGAACTTCAAGAATGTACCTGGCTGTTCACTTTGCTTTGAAGGAGAAATGGCCAGAGGTGTGTTTGTATGTTGATTCATGGGCTGGGTCCAACAGTTTGGTTGGATGGTCAGGAACTTGGAAGAAATATAATTGGAAAATTGGTAACAAAGAGATCTGCTAGAGAGGTATGCGGATAGACCTTTCTGAATGGATGAAAAACATGAAGATATTTGTGTCTCATGTGAATGCTCAGCAGATGGTAACTTGAGCAGAGTAGGATTTTAATAGTCAAGTGGATAGGATGGCTTCTGTGGTATCAGTTGACCTTTTACCCCAACCACTCCTGTCATTGTCCAATGGGCTCATGAACAAATGGCCGTGGTGGTAGGGATGGAGGTTTTGCTTGGGCTTAGCAATATTGCTGAGTGTCAAATCTGCCAGCAGCAGAAACCCATACTCAGTCCCTGATATGGTGCCATTTCTGGAGGTGATAAACCTGCTACTTGGTGGCAGATTGATTACATTGGACCACTTCATCATGGACAGGGCAGCATATTGTTCTTACTAGAAGAAGCATGGACTCTGGATATGGATTTGCCTTCCCTGCACTCAGTGCTTCTGTCATAACTACCATCTGTGGAATTACAGAATGCCTTACCCACTATCATGGTATTTCACACAGCATTGCTTCCTGTCAGGGACCTCACTTCACAGCAAATGAAGTGCAGGAATGGGCATGTGCTCATTGCGTTCACTGAATTCACTGATCTTTCTATGTTACCCATCATCCTGAAACAGTTGAATTGATAGAACAGTGGAATGACCTTTTGAAGACTCAATTGTGGTACCAGCCAGGTGGCAATACCTTGTAGCCCTGGCAATGTTTTCCAGGATCCTGTGTATACTCTAAATCAGTGTTTATTCTACAGAGCTGTTTCTTCCATATCCAGGATTCATTGATCCAAGAATCAAGAGGTGGAAATGGGAAAGGTATCACATACTGTATTATCTCTAATGATCCAGATTAGTCTTTCTTCAATATTGTTTTCAGCAAAGCACACTTCTACTCAGAATCCTAGAGTAGTTCCCTGTCTCCTTTAGTTCTCCTTCTACATCTCCAACTTCACGGCCATTCTGATTGCCCTTCTCTTCAGCTGATACCACCTGTGGGTAGCCTGCTTGGTCTACTTAACCTCTCCCTGATGCACAACACTATTCTGCCTCAATGTAGCCTGAAAGGTTTGGTTTCCCTCCTCTTTAATTACTTTAAATCCTACTCATTCTTTATGTCTCTATGTAAGACTTACTTTGTTCCATGCACCTCAACCTCCAGGAGTCTTCTCTGTGTCCAAGAACTTGAATAGTTTGTTGTGTATAGTACAACACTGTTTAAACCATATGTTGTCTTATATTGTTGTTTAATTGTTCATGCATAAATGTATATGTCTCCAGTGGCATTGTTAGCTCCTTGACTGGCTAGCATCAGGGAAATGATATGGAATAAGGAAACCAAATCTTACCAGGGAACCTCTTTACCTAATACTTACTTGTTTGTATTATTGGCCTTTTCTCATACCCTAACACTTGGCTCTCTCCCAAACACATGAATGTTTAATTCCAACTTCATAGGGAATTTTTGAACGTGCAGTGAAGAGCTCACAACAAATCCTCATAGACCCACGTTTATGTCATGGGGTTCTACTATAGTCATCAAGATAGTATGTTATGCCAGGATGAAAACAACAATTGAAACTTGTTGTCTGAAGACAACAAAGGTTTGTTTATTTCTCGCACAAAATTTGCTGTGGGTTTTGGCAGTCCTTTTAAAGTAAAGTCTTTCATGTGGCACCCCAACAATCTACCCTAATGAAAGTTCCACCATCCTGTAGCTGCACCTGGAACATGATACAAGAGAGGAAGAGGAGAATTGGAACATCACATCTACTCTCATGTCAATATCCTAAGCAAGTCATATGACCATGCCTAACATTAAGGAAGTGAAAAAGTGTAATTGTCTAAGGAAGTGAAATCTATTTTTCCAGAATGAGAGAAAGAATGGATATAATGGTGAACTCCAGTCATATTTACCACAGTCTGGTAATCAAATATTCTGCTCACTCTATTTCAGGTACACAGAATACATTCACTCCATCCCCAGAAGAGGTGATCCAAATGCCCAAAGAGTCATAGCATTAAGTTTAGGGCCCAGGATCACTGAGTGATACACAGTAGTCTCTACCTCAGGTCTAGAGGTGGCTCTTCTTCATCCAGAGACCCATAAACTAAAAAGACATGCTGCTGTCCACACTCTCCTTATTTGGTAGAGTAGGAACACTTCCATTCATAAACGGGGAGAAGGGTGGCAGGCACTGGTCCTTAGCAGTTTTGAAGTCCCTTTGAGCAGCATTGTGAGGGTTGGGGTATGTTCCTTAGTTAGGCTCTGGATCTACTCTCTCACGTGACTTCCTTGTCCATTGTTCTCTATGGCTCCTGGCTCTGCCCTTTAGGAGGGCTCTCCTTTTCCATTATTTTCCTTAGGCATATCTGGAGTTGGTATTGGGGAACCTGCCCTTCTTGGGGACTAGACAGCTTTCTCCACCCACCAACTTCCCATAGAGTCAGTGGCCCAGGGTTTGTTTAAAATCTTGGGGAACAGCAAATTCCTGGTTTCTTTGGAAGTTCAACTCTATTAAAACAGTAGATGCTTTACTACTGGATTCCATTCAGCCCGATAAGCAAGTAAACATACACAGCTCTTCTTGAGATATAGTTTCCAAAACTACTGTTTCCTTTGCTTTCCAGTACCATACTTCTTTTTGTACTCAGTGGCAGATATTCTGAGCCTTTTTGAGAATGCACCCTTAGTCTTGTTTTGAGTCATTCTATCCACCTGAAATACTGACCTTCATAGTCAATGTGGCAAGGAAGGGGACCATGGAAAATGTCACACTGGCTCTTAAATGCTCCCACTTTGATGCAATGCATGTTACTTCCATTCAGATGTCGTTAACCAAGGCAAGTCACATAAGACCTGCCTACATTCAATAGAGCAAATAAGTATATTCTTCAGTTCACTGGGAAGGGAGTAGAGCCAGATGTATTAGTGGATATCCCAGGGTGTGTTGCTTCTGGGTGGAAACTGTACCCTGCAACTGTAAGGCACTGAGGTAGGTGTCAGCAAGGGACCAGGTGATGTATCCATCAGAAGATGCCAGAAGGTTTAGGTTCTTCCTTCGTCTGGGCGAGGGTCAGACACAGAGTGCTAGTTACTGCATACTGTGGAAAGAATTGTAGTGCTCTGCCTGGAAGCTTCTGGATTGTCTACTTCACAGCCTCTGATCCTTTGACCTTGGTTCCCTGAAGAATTTCCCTCATGGAGAGGGTGGGTTGAAAGAGAACTCATATTTGTGTGGCTTGGGATTTCCAAGAGTAAAAGGCATCAAGACACCATGCTTCTTGATGGTTATGCTCTCACAATAAGAGCTATCTCGGGAAGCGGGTTTGGCTCAACAGATAGAGCATCCACCTACCACGTGGGAGGTCCAGGGTTCAAACCCAGGACGTCCTGACCTGTGTAACAAGCTGGCCCATGCACAGTGCCAATGTGCACAAGGAATGCCGTGCCACGCAGGGGTGTCCCCACGTAGGGGAGCCCCACACGCAAGGAGTGCCCCCTGTAAGGAGAGCCACCCAGCGCAAAAAAAAGTGCTGCCTGCCCAGGAGAGGCGCCACACACACAAAGAGCTGACACAGCAAGATGACGCAAAAAAAAGAGACACAGATTCCCAGAGCCACTGACAAGAATACAAGTGGACACAGAAGAACACACAGCAAATGGACACAGAGAGCAGACACCTAGGGGGCGGGGGGGGGGGAGCGGAGAGAAATCAATAAAAATAAATCTTAAAAAAAAAAAAAGAGGTATCTCTAAGCCTTCATAAACCACCCTATTAATAATTCACACTCATTTTAGTTAAACCCTCTCCAGTGAGTGGTATAGCCACCAAAAACCACACATTTGTTAGGGAAAAAACACGCAGAAGAGGCAAATGCTCTCAGGGAACAAGATGGAGTCTGAGCAGGACTTTGCATCCTTTAAGTCTTCCCGCAAATGCAGACACTCCCTAGGAGCTGCTGTAGTGCAGAAAGTCCTGGGAATCTTATTGTTGGTTTACTTCACTTTTTTTTTGCAAATGGCAGGTTCAGAGACCCATTTTGAAAGATGGAAACACAGCAAAATTGCTGGTCCTGCAATTGAAGAGAGAAATTCTCAGGAGAGAGATCAAAGACACAGTGACCCCACATCAACAAAGCTCTGGAAATGCCCAGGCAGAGCAGGGCTTGCCCAACAGTCAAGGCTGTCATTTGGGTGGGTGTAGGGGTGGAGTGGCTAAGACAGGTGCTGAGGCTCAGCCAGCCTCTTCTTCGTGTGGATTAATTGGTTTCTCTTTTGTTTTATGGAACTTGACAGCACTGGTTGTGGCTTTTTGTGGTTGACTACCCCCGTAGTACCTAATTACAGAGGAGATTTTTTAGAGCAACAATGAACACATTTTCTAAATATGTTCCAAATCTGCTCCCTTCCTTGGTAAATGAAGACAGAGAGAAAGGAGAGCCAGGTGGTATTCCCAGAGGCCTCTTGTCAATCACTCATGACAGGTCCCACTGACGCCTCTCAGAACACAGTCACCTGCCAGCATGGCAGAGTGGGCAGGGGCAGTTCCCGAAGGCCCTGAGTCCACACCTGGGACATACACATCTCTCTCGCCTGCTATCTTCTTCCTGCACATGAGGGCTGAGGTACCACTCAAGAGCTAGGTAGGAAATTATACGGTTTAGCCAAAGAAGTGAGGCTTTTTGTCAAAATAAAAATAAAAATATCTAGCAGCTTCTAGGGAGATCAAAGCCAAACGCAGTAAAAGCTCCTGGCACCGGTGATGCTAAAACTCTTTTCTTTGTTCTTTGAATGAAAGGAGTAATTGGAAGAGGACTAAAATATATTTTATTCGCCCATCCATCCATTCACCCATACTCTGCTTTCAGCTCTGTGCTGGGCACTGGAAGAGTCTACGGCAAGAATCTCAGTGGGCAGGGGCTGGGCGGGGGGCCTGGGACTGAGGATTGGGGGTATTCCCTAGGCTTTGTGCTTCTGTATCCCAAAGTCCTGCTGGCCTGGGCATCAAATTGCTCTCAGCTTCCTCTCAGAGGAGAAAACACCTCTGGTCAACGTACCTGCCTGTTTCTTTGTATTTGGCTGGCCACTTCCATTCCCCTTCTCACTGAAACGCTCCGCCAGTTATAAGTTGTATGCCAGCTGGTGGAGGTGGTCAGGGTGAGGCATGAATCACTGGGCTTCCTGAGCTGGTGATTTTCCTTCCTACATCCATAAGAACTTCCAAGAGCTGAAGAATGACCAGGTGCATGTGATAATGACCAGGCACATATGATAATGCACTGTTGCACCACACACACACAGAAGTGTGAAAGATTTGAACTCTTTGTCCCTTGACTTTCCATTCTGGAGGATCACACTGCAGTTGTGAGTCATTGTACAGAACAACAAGGATGACCTAGCTTTGGGCTCAGAAATTGTCTCCATCTGTTCCCTCTGCCTACTGCAAGAGGCTGTGTAGCCCCTCAACAAAATCCCTGAGTTACAACATGCTTCTCTTCTTAGCATGGAATTTCCCTTGTGGGAGAAGAGTGACCATTCTCTCCTGCCCCACCTTTCTACACAAGAGTAATCTTACCCAAATCCCTCCATCATGGGCCATCTTTCCTCCTTTATTTGCAGAGTAATAAAGTGGTTTTCAGTGCAGTTGTATATCAGAATCATCAAAACTTAAAACATATATTAGATGAAAGGCCCCATCCAAGACCTACCAAATCATAATGTATAGACTTGGGAGTCTATAACTTTGATAAGCTTCCGAGGTGATTCTGACTCACAGCTGAGGTCAGTGCTTCTCTAAGTTCCATGTGCTTTTGAATGTCCTAGGGATATTGTTAAAATACAAATTTGGATCCAGTAGTTCTGGGGTGAACTTGAGATGTGGCATTTCTAACAGGCTTCTCAGGTTGCTTCTGGCCCAGGAGCAAATTTTAGGTGGCAAATTGTACAGTTATTATTCTCAACCATGACTTCACATTAGAATAATCTGGGAAGCTTTACAAAATCTCATTGCTCAGGTTGTAGCTCTGACCAACTGAATCATACTTCCTGAGGCTGGAACCCAGGCATTAGTACTTCTTAGAGCTTCCCAGGAGATAAAATTGTGCAGCCAAGATTGACAACCACCACTCCAGGAACTACTTCCCAACAGAGTGGGTCTATGATTCAGCTGCATAGCTCCCATCCAAACCACAGACCTGCCTCCTCCCCAAAATCTACCTTGCAGCCAGCCTGGCACTACATATATTTTTCCAGTCAGCTAGACAATAAATATAATCACAGATAACTTCGTTGAAATGTAATCCTTTCTATAGATAACCAATAGCAACATTAGCGAAGTCTGTGCTTCCAGTATATTCCCTTTAGCCAACAATTGAAAATTAATTATCAATTAGTTGTTGGATAAAGCCTTCTCAGCTGCTATCCCTCTGCTGGAGGGGTGGTCTGAGTTGTACATTTAGGCACACAACATGCATGAGATTAACTTGTCAATCACACAACCCCTCCATCTTGACTTCCTACCATTTCTGCAACCTGGTCTTCCCCTAAGAACCCTAAGGCATCATGACCTTCTCTACCTTTGTGTCCAGCTTCTTCAAGGTCGTCTGTACTCTGAGCTTTTGATACAATATTACTCAGAATGCCCTTCCCCCACTGTGTTACCATGGCCGGTCCCTACTTATTTGTCTTTTAGCTCTTCCTTTTTTGCTTTTAGAAGGAGCCCACCTCTCAGACCAAGAGAGGCACCTCAATTCCAGGCAACATCTCTGTTCTCCAGCAGCCCAGGGGAAGTCTCTTACTCTACTCAGTACATTATGTAATATTTATTGATTTTCTTGTCTGTTTGTCCCCAGAAGACTTGAGTGCCTTGAGATCGGGGACTGTGCCTTACCCTAGTCTCCATTTCAGCATCTTGCACAGTGCTCAGCACACGGCAGAAGCTCAGACAGTGTTTATTGAATGAAACAGTGATTCCTCCGTTCTTCCTACTTTTTTTTTCTGTTTCTTCTGGTTTCTTTTAGGGTAGATAAAATATACAGAAACTGATCTGTTTTAGAATGATTCTGACTGGCATATTTTCTCGAACCAGTCTACGCCCGATGAAAGTGTAATTGGAATATCCAGTCCTTCCAAAACCCTGCCAATCATTCTGCTGTGTAAATAGGCACAGGTGATTGGTTCTAATCAAAGTCATTAGGTTGGTTCTGGAACGCTCCTGCTGCCATATGTAGATAATTATGGCAGAAGTCTAAATTTTGGATGTTGGCCAATCTAAATAGCATTAGCATCAGGAATTTGCATAGAACAAAAGGAGAAGGATGGCAGAGTATTTGGACCTAAATAATAATAGCAAGCACTTATATAGCCTTTTCTCTGTGCCAGGCACTCCTCTAAGTATTTTACAAATATTAACTCATTCACGCATCATAACAGCCCTATGAGACAAGTACTATTTTTATCTGAATTTTATAGGTAAAAGAACAAAGGCACAGAGAGGTTAAGTAACTTGGGCAAGATTATAAAGCTAGTCAATGTTGGGACCTCTTTTAGGTCCATATTAGGGTACAAGGTCCACATTGTTAAACAACTGCTTAACCATTTCTATACTGCACTAGAGTATGGATTCTTCTGAGATATAAATTAGTCAGGTTTCTCAATATGATTCTGTTAACATTTCCCACAGTTCATGTGTTAATAAATTAGAAACCTAACTTGACCCCTAGCAGCCGAATAGATGGTCAGAGTACTCATCTTATTAGAGTATCAGTTCTTCAATTTTAGTTATATCTGGTTCTGTTTTGCCTCTCTCTCATATATACATACACATACAGATATACATATCCCTCCAAAGAGAGCTACTGAGGAAACTTCAATGGACAACTTACCTATAAATTGTAACCTGAAAGTATTCAAAACGAGAACAAATACTGTTGCTTTCTTAGAGCTTTATATGTTTTTTGGAGCGAAGACCCTGAGGTTAAAATAAGGAATTTGGTCGATGGTTTCTGATTCCAGGGGAGGAGTTGGGAGGTGATGTCTTTAATAAAATTCTTCATTTTGTTACACTTGCTGGATATTTTATATTTTGTTAGAAGTATGAGGACTTCACAACAGTTTCCATATTCTCACTCCTCTATCCCACATGGAAAATTGCTAGAACTTAATTAAAAGCAAACAAACAAACAAAACCTATGGTATCCATATCTCTAAAACAGTGGTTCTCAAAGTGTGGTTCTCAGACAAGGTACATCAACATTACTTGGAAACTTGTTAAGAATGCAGATTCTTGGGCTCCACCCCAAAGCTCGCATCTGAAATTCTTGGAGGGAGTGTGAGCTCAGTCATGTATGTTTTCATAGTGATTCTGTTACGTCATGTGATTCTGATGCATGCTAAAGTTTGAGAGCCACTGGCATGAAGAATTAAGATGTTTAATTAAAACATGTTTCTTAATATATGACTCCACCCAAGTACATAGATGGAACACATACACCATTTAAGCATGGTGTCCTCAACAATATCATAGCTGATATTACCTAGAAATGTAGTTCTTAAACACCAGGTATGAAGGTTCAGCCACATTGGAACAAGTTAGACATAAACTGCTGGGAAATTGAAGCCATCCATTTATTACTGACCCCAGGAAAGTATCTCCCCAGTGTACAAACCATCCTTTGCCCACTGATCAAGGCAGGTGGGCAGTGGTTGGAGGCTGATGATTAATTCGGGTGATTCTTGCTTGGAAGCACTCCACTGTCCTTGCTCACAGCTGTGTTATTGAAGCTATGATATTAAACCTGTGAAAATTCTGAAAGCTAATTCAACCAACTGACTTTGATCACCCAGGGTGAAAGGACACACAGAGGGCCTATAAAGACTGGGGCTTTGGTCAAATTCAAATGCTATTGCTTTCGGCTAGGCTACTGCAAGACCTGCCGAGCAAATGTAGGCGCAGTGTGATCTTTAAAATTAGTTACAAAGATAAAAACATTAAAAAGCTGGAGTGATGTTCTGAGCATAAAAATTTATCCATTTAGAAATAATTAATTTGATGAAATTACTCATTAAATCCATGTATCAGTGTGTCATTATAACTGTAGAGTCGAAAATAACTTCAGCATTTCTTTTGAAGAAGCCAGTGCAAATTCTAAAAGGTACATACCACTTAATTACGTCAGCCAGTAAGGAACTTGCCTTTCCAATCCTTTTCTATAGAGAATACTACTTATAATTACCCTCTCAAAAAAAAATTTGGACATGCATTCACATGCAAGATTAAAGATAGAGAGAAAGCCATCAAATTCAGGAGGACCCACAGTTGGAAATCCATGAGGCTATTGGATGATGTTGGCTATGTTAGTGATTGACAAGGTCATGAGTCTTCTTGAGAAAGTTAAGTGTTCTTGAGCTATCACAACTATGTGTGGGTAACATTACAAAAGATCATAGTTCCCAGGCCTCCTTGGGTGCCGCCACCACAGTTTATTGGGTAGGCCATTCGTGTGACACAATGTTTCACTTCTGATGGACATATCTTTGTTCATGTTTCCTGTCTCTGAATCCAAGGGCACCAAGACAAAAGATTTATATGGAGGTGGAAGCAAAGGGGTAAGAGGGCAAAAAGCTTATAGAATTCCCAAGAATTCTGTTGCTGGTCTAATATCATGGCTTGGGTTGGAGGAAGAATTCAGCTCTTTTTAGGGCTTCCGTGCTTTTGACAGTAGCCACTAGTTGCAGTTTAAGACTCAGAGAATTCTCAGTCTTCCAGGGACGTAAGAACTCTTCCTGATTTGTAATACCCCTCGTTGAACCACTGTGCACCCTGAGCACCTGTAGTCCATTATTCCTCCTTGTGGTCAAGCTCAAGCAAGGAGGAATAATGCAAGGTGGGCCTGACCTCATCTTTCATGCCCCCAATCAAAAACACTCAGAGGAGGTCAGATGAGGTTACCCAGTTCCCTGGAACAGTATCAATTCCTGAATATCTACCTGTGTCAGCAAATCCTTTATCTGTGTCTACTTAATTCTCACAGCAACTCTATGATCTCCCAGATGCAAATAAATAAAAACGAAGCTTGGCAAGATTAAGTGCCTTGCCCAAATTTGCACAGCTATTATGTGGCAGGGCTGGTCTCTGAACTCAGGTCCAATTATACTTAGGGTGAGAATAATGTCTAACTGTAAACTCCAGCTTCTTCCCTTGGCTCTTGTTATGAAAGTGGGCCACACTGATGAACCTAGCCATTTACCTCTGGGGCATGTTTGGCCTGAAAGTGTGGAAGTTTTACAGGTGGAAGCTACCCAGTCACATAATTTGTACCATCCATTAGGTACAGGAAGCTCCATGCATCTGACTGGTCCAGTTTGGCTGGCTCCAGGAAAAGTTTAGGAGTTAGGGTTGTCAAGTCATGGCTCCAGGTAAAGCAACATCAGTATCACCTGAGAACAGGTTAGAAAGGACAGTCCTCAGGCCCTACCCCAGATCTACTGAGTCAGAGAGTCTGGTCCAGCCAACAAGTCCTCTAGATGGTCCTCGTGAGTGGCCAAGGTCTGAGAACCACTGGACTACTATATTTCTTGGTTAGACTGGAACAGAGATTATATTCAGTCAATGTTCTCTCTCTCACCAACTCTCTGCATTTCTCATATTTCAAAAGTTTCTTAAATTGACTTTCAAACCACTTGTGTTGATATTTGTTTTGCCAAAATTCTAATTCACCAAATTTCAGACCCTCCAAGTCCCAGCATGGAGACTCTCTCCCTCTATGGGGACAACACCTGCTCCCTTACCTTGCCTTTTTCACTTTGCCAGTCGTCTCTAAATACGTGTTTATTAAGAGCAAGTAGTATTGGAAAAGATGAGCATTGGAGATCCACAGAACTAGATTTAATTATCATTTTTCACTTTACCAGCTTTGAGGCCTTGGGAAAAAAAACTCACTCATAATCTGTGAACTTTAATTTTTTTTGTCTTTAATATGGAAAAAATAATACCCCATAGTGTTGTTGTGAGAATTACATGATGTATGAGAATGAAGTACATAGCACAGTGCTTGGCATATTGTAGGTGTTAAATAACTATTATTATCATAGAAAATGGAATGGTGGTACTTGAGGAGTGGGAAGTATGGAAGCTATAAGACAAAGGTGGCATATGTTTCTCAAGGACCAAATTAATTCTTGGTAATAAAAATAAACAGGTTTTTTGTATTAACATAAACCGAGATTGTTTCATCTCTCTTACATGTTTCTAAATGTCTAAGATAAAGCATGACTTCAAAGAAAATGTAGATTTGTCTAAGCTTGCTTTGTTGCTTTGGGTTATGAACATGTCACCAGCCCCACCACTGGAATTGGGTCTTTTCCCTCTACTCTTAGATATACTTCAGAGGAAGTGTATCTTCCACTAGAAGACAGGACTGTGACTGGTGGATGACTGCAATCAGAACACAGATTGTGGTTTAGCTAGAAATCCCTCTTTTTAGCAGCTAGAGAGGGGCTGTGTGGTAGGAGAAGCCTGCCATAGATGCGGTGAAGGGTGTTTCTGGGTGCTGGTGGGACTTGATTACCAGTCCTTCTGTTCTCCCCATCCGTGAGAGCCCATGGAGTCTGGTCCCATCCACTTGGTTCCCTCCACCCACAGGTTTGCAGATAAGCACTCAGTACATATTTTCCAAATGCCTGAGTGAAAGAAGGAATGAAGGATCAAATGAATACATGAACTCTCATTCTATACACACCACTCTCACTGACCGCCCCCTCCCCACCCAAACTCTGGTTAGATTTTCAAAAACCCCCTCACTTCCATTGGGATAGTGTTGAGCTGCATGTTCCAGGAGACCTGACTAAATCAGACAGAGGATTATTTACTTCATGAAACAAGAAGTCTGTTTCTTCCTGGGCTGTTGCTTGGTGGCTGGGAGATTCCAGCTCTCACACAATTCAGCCTTGATGCCATCATCTGGAGATGGAGGGAGCACTGAGGGAAGGCAACACCAGCAGAGCTCTGCTTATGCCCTGCATCACTTACCTGTTGCTGGATAACAAAGCATCCCAAAGCCGGTGGCACAAAACAACCATTTATTTAACCGACATGTGTGTGGGGAGGCCGTTGGGCAGTTCCTTTGTCTGCGGGGTTTATCGTGTGGCTGTGGTCAGCAGAGGTCAGTGGCGTGGATCTGCCTCTGGATGGGGGTCCTTGACAGGTGTCTCCCCTCATCCGCAGGCCCACCTGGGCTTGCTCCTGCCTGGCAGCTCAGCGCTGTTCCCAGGGGACGGTTGAAGAGCTCTGGGCCTCTTGAGGCTGGCCTCAGAACTGGCTCAGTGTCGCTTTTGCTTCATGCTGTTGGCCAGTGTAAGTCCCAAGGCCAGTTGAGCTTTCAGGAGTAGAAAAACGGACCCCATCTCCTAACGGGGGATGCTGCAAAGTCACAACGTAAAGAGGTGTGTAGGGCTGGAGCATGGAGGCTGTGATTCTACCGCAGACTTGTTAGCTGGGATGGAAAGTGGGAGAGCTTTCATCTCCTTCCTCCCTTCCTCCACTCCTCCCCCTTCCTCCATCTGCGTCCCTACTGTCACTTCCTCCTCCTTCTCCTTCTCCTTCCTTTACCTTTTTGGTAAGCTTTTCAGACCCTATAATAAAGACAGACCAAGGAAAAGGGTGCTGGGAAAGGTGTTGGGATAGACCACTTTGCAGTATCTACCGTAACCCGAAACTCTCATTCTAGACTTTGCTAATCTGGACCTGTATCCCTTGTGGACTGTCAGGAACTGCAGTCCTGAATCATTCTCTTTGGCATTCTTTTTTTTAAAAAAATTTTATTGAAGTCTATCATTCATACATGAATATTCATAAACAATAAGTGGATGGTTAAAGTTGTGAACTTCTAAGGCAAACATGCATATCATCATGCAAGAGTCTCATTCACCAACCCTCCACCAACACCTTGCATTGTTGTGAAACATTTGTTACAAATTATGAAAAAATATCATCATACTCTTACTACTAACTATAGTCCATGTCTTACATTTGGTGTATTTCCCTCAAACCACCCTATTATTATTTTTTTAGTGTATTTTTATTACAGAAGTTGTGAACTTACCAAACAATCATGCCCTTGTGTAGAAGTCCCATACAACACCCTTTCGCCGACATACCACAGCGTGGTGGAACATTTGTTACAGGTTATTTGGCATTCAGGCAGCCCTCAAAATGGCACTGGGTTCCTGTTGAGGCGCAACAGGGGGATGAGGGGTGCAGAAGCTATGCCTCTTTTCTTTCCCCGCCCCTGCCTGCCGTTGAAACGTCAGGCAGCGCATGCTCTTGCAGAGTGCTTGTGAGTCCAGAACGGCCACCCTGCTCGCCTGCATTCTCTGGAGCTCTCCTCGGAAACGCACTCTGGTGACAAGGCTTGAAAGGAGACCTTCAAAACTTTGTATATAATAATAACTCCCCCTAAGGATTTTTGCTTAAAGCCGAATGGTTTGTAAATGGCACGTAGGTAAATATCATCAGTCTGGATGCAGAGCCTTGCCAGCGGCGTCGGTGTTTCAGTGACTATATATACCCCAAGGATAAAGACAGTTATTAGTCACAAAAGGGAGAAAGCTGTGAATAAGCTTATGGTCTGCAGCGCATAAAATAATAGTATTTGCTGAGCACTTATTATGGGCCTGATCGTCTGCTAAGCCTTTTACGTAATCTCATTGAATCTTCAAAACAACCTAATGGGGTAGGCAGTATCCCATTTTACATATGACAAACTGAGCCACGAGTACGTTAGGTAACTTCTCCAAGACCACACAGGATTCAAATTTACCTCTATCCTACTTCACACTCCTGCTCCTGACCATTAGAACACACTTCTTTCTACTGAGTTATAACCCACAGTGCAAAAATAATTGATTATGAGCCAGCTTAGAAAACAACCGAGGCTGTGTAAGTCTCAGCTGACAGCTCTGACTGACTGAGCCTCTGTCCCTGTGTAAGAGCCAAAACAATTAAAACTCAAATGAATTTGCAGTTACTCACAGGCTCTAATGACCGTGGTGTTGCTTAATGAAGGCAAATATATTACTTCAGCCAGAGGATTGTAAACAGATCTCCACTAATGAAGCTGTTCATTAACTATGTCGTTTATGTATATTAACCACATTTGCAGGTCTGGGATTTGTCGAGGTTTTTGCTCTTGTTTATTGTTTCTCTTTTAGGTTTTGTGCTATAGGATTTTGCTATTAGCTAACAGATCAGTGTTCCCCAAACTGTGTTCCCCAGAGTATAAGCTCTGTTATGTGTTCATAGGTATCTCTTGCATAAACAGAGTTCCATGGGCAAATAAATATGTAAATGTAGAGTTCGTTAATATTAAATGTTTGTTTGGTCGGTTGCTACAGGACTTGTCAGAGTCTTTTACACATTATGATCTGCATTGCAGATCTCCAAGACAGTAGTGTAGTTCTCAATGTTAACCACATTTACTTGATGATGGAAAATCAGTTGAACTATTTGATTGCTGGTAAATCTGATCTCATAATTGGTCAGATGCATAAACTTCAGGAGAACTGTACTGATCTCCAATTCCACTCCTGGCTATCATAGCATTCCATGTATTAAGTTCTTTTTTCCCCATTCATCTAAAACTTACTTGGATTTTTAATGAAAATTACTTTGCTTTCAAAGATTTAGGATCTTCCCTGTCTAGCTACCTGAAGATAAATAAAAACATAATTTTTGTGTTGGATTTTAAACAACAAAGAACATTCATGATGTTTTTTATGTGTTTTGATTATGTACAAAAATATGTTGTATCCACACTTGGATATTTCTTTGGATTTCTGGTTGCCAAATTCAAGAAACACATAATAAAATTGAATTGGGGGACGAAACTAACATTTTTAGAGTATTTACCTCATGTAAGTCATTTTTATGTCTGACTTAATCTTTTCACACCCCTTTGAGATTGTATTTTTATCCTCATTGTATAAATGTAAAAAAACTGCATCCCAGAGGAATCAAACTTCTTATGTTTACACAGATCATAAGCAATAGAGTTAGGTTTTGAACCTAGATCCACCTGAATTGAAATTCATATTCAATTTGACAAAACAAACCAAATGAAGAATTTTTAAATGATGATGAAAAGCCACATTTTAAAACATATCTGATTAGCAAACCAACCAATATTAATATTAGTCTTATGTGACAAAGAATAATCAAGATCTGTAAAGCCAAGAATTACTAAGAAACAAATGTAGTCTGTTCACCTGATTAGAAAAGTAGGGAAGAGTCCTAAACATCTTTAAAACCTTGACTAGGTTTTCTTTTTTCCCAGAAAGATCACATTATTGATCAAAGAGGTAATAAAGTTATTATACATATTTTTTTTCAAAGCAAGCACTTGGGTTGTGCTCCAGGTTATAATAATTTAATGTGTCTGAGAATTTTTGCACAAATACATGTCATTCTTTATAGGAATATGCATAGCATTCTTTGGAAAAAGTTTCATTGCAACCAGCTTTCCTGACAAAAAAACAAGAGGTGGTTTATTCTAATATCATAATTAAGTTTAAGAAGTGAATTAATACATTATTGGGGAATTCCTAACTTGAGCTTTTGATTGCAAGATCATGTAAGACAAGTATGGTCACACACAACTCACCCTAGGGTACCTTCGGATAACCAACTAGACAGTCTATTCAGTATCATGGACATTGTAACCTCTCAAGGGGACGTTGACAGTCATGGTTGAGAATCTCTGGAAGAGATGATACCTTTTAAGACTGGGGACAGTTTAGGCATGTCATGAGAAACCTCCCTATTTCATATTTCCTCCCACCTTCTCTTCTCAACCATCTCCATTTATTTCCTTGTACTTTTCCCTTCTTCCTCCTCCCTGCAAACCTGACTCCACCACTTAATGGCTGTATGATGCTTGGCAAATCTTCTAACACCTTGCAGGCTATTTTCCACCTAAATAAAAGGGAAGTAATAACTGCTCTGCCCACCTCACTTTGCAGACTGCAAGGGGCTATCTAAATATGTTTGTTGCTGTAATTGTCATCACCCTATCTCCACCTTCCCCACACTAGCCTGCCACACAGCCGTAGTTGTGGCTACCAATCATTTGGGTGTTTGAAAAGACTGATAGGGAAGGAATTAGCATTTCTTCCCTAAGCCCCTAACTCTCTCACATTCTTAGGTGTGTGATAGATTTGTTTTCTTCTCTCTTAGCCGCTTGAGTCCTGTTTATCTGGTTGGTGGAGTTTGTTTCATTTTCATTCCATTTTCATCTGCTCAGCATTTTCTACTAACTAGGGAGCTTCCTGCCTCTGCAATCCCCTGTTCTCTGACTCTCCTCCTCCCTCCCAGGAGGTGGAGGCTCCCAACAATGCCAAGATATATGGTTAAGTCCCAAGTTTAGGTTTAACAAGAAGAGAGGACAAGAGATACAGGAACTGAGAAAGGAATACTATTGGGACAATTTGGGTGGTATTGGGATAATTCAAGAACATAGTCTCCATTGTTGTAAATGCATTTAAGAGGTGAAATTACATCACTGTCAATGTTAAATGACCCATTAGGAATTTGGGATGGGGGCAGACACATTTCTGCATGGTTCTTGAAAGCACCAAGTGAAGATTTCTTGAATTCTTTGAACACAGCCAATAGATATCTTATTTCTTTGCCAGAAACACCTGTAAAAATAAGTACAAAAAAACTAACCTGTAAATTTCATTAAACAAAAGTATTTCTTTGGAAGAAGGTGATACAGAGTAGCGAAAATGGCACTGGGTTAGAATTCAGGAGATCCACTATTCCATTCCATTTATGCCACCTTCTCCCCTGAGTGGCCATGAACACTGACAACAGTTGTACTATGCTCTTTAGATTAGAACACACCTTTATGTTCATGATCACACTTGAACCTGGGCATGGCTTCAGTGGCAACACAGAAGTGAAAAACACAGGGAATATGACTTGATTCAAGTTCTGCCTCCATTTTGAGGACTTGGTTGTGTAGCTTTGAGCCATTTAGCCCTTTTGATCTTCATTTTCTCCCTCTCAATGTAATATGGTTAAGAAGATATTCCCATGTGATTATTTTGACAGTTAAATAAGGCCATGTATATACTAGCACTTTTCAAAGTTTGAAAAATTAGACAGCAATTTGGGTGATATTATGAACACAAGAGAAAACTCAGACCTTCCGTGAGTCAGGGGTTTTGGTAGCAAGTAACAGAAACTAACTTTGTAAATTAAACAGAAAATGTGCTTTTTGGAAGGATGTCAGATAGTTCACAGACTCAGTAGCAAAACTGAAGATCCAGGCTAAGAAAATATGCAGGGATCAAAGGAAATGAGGGTCCAGGGTCCACAACTATGGCTGTAACATGACCCTGCTCTCACACCATCTGGCATGATTGTCACTGCCTGGACCTGGACGACACTGCCATGACCCAAACGAATTTTGAACTGTCACCTGCCTTTTTTGCATCATTTGCTCTAGATTAAAAGACCTGGATAGGACCAATTGATTGGCTAAGATTAAATTACCTGTCTGCACTCTGATTGCTAGAAAGCTGAGGCAGAAAATATCTTCACTCTTCAGCTTCCATAGTAGGAGGCAAGACTCTCTCCTACCTCTTCTGGGATTCCTCCCTCCCCACATAGAAATGATATTCAGAGGTCACTTTCAGGCTTATATGAGTTAAATGACTTATTCAAGGGCCACGGATTATTGCTCACAAGCTAAATCTGATGTTTCCTCATTCCCAGTCTCCTAGACCTTTTCACTATTTTTCTGTTTCCTAACCTAAATTCATTCAGTCTTTTAATGAATCTTGAATATCTCCCACATGCCATGCATTAGATTGAAGTTTCTCTAGCTCTCATATTCTGAGATTTTATGATTTAAATGTTTCAAGGTAGCATTTTCCTGGTGATAAAGCACCGTGTTGAGAACATAGTTTTCACAAGGAAATTTTAGAGAGTTTTAAATTTAAAGTAAAGATTACCATCAGAAGTCTCTTGCAGATTCAGCAAGAGAGGCATGGCTGGAAAGGATAATTTGCTCACCAAAAAGAAAGGAAGTAACAGCACCAGGGGGATTTCTCGAGCCCCATCAATGTCCACTGTTAAACTTTATTATGTAAACCAAGGGAGGGATTGTACAGTTCAAAATCCCATAACATGAATCAGAAGTCAGCTTCCATCAGCACTGCCTGAGTCTTGTACTGTGAGCCAATTCCATGTACCATCTCCACTTTGCCTGTCTCCAGGACCAAGTTACAAGATGGCCATGAAATAGAAAATGGAAGCTTCAAGAGTCTGTTCAAGGCTCATATCCATATGTAAAAAATTGAAGGAATAAAACTTCTTCTCAAAGCAACATTCCATCTTCCTCCAATTGTTGCCTGATTAGAAACAGAGAGGAGCTACAGTTTCCACAAGCTGGCAAAGAAGTATTTTAGCCTGAGTTCCCTAGGGAAAAAAAGAGCCTGAGGCAAAATCTAGGGTGAGTGCAACCCAGAAGTCAGGGTGTGTGAAAAAACCATGAAGGAGTCAGAAATGGCAGGAGAGCAAATACAAGAGATTATAGCATAGCTTTCATAGCAAGCCCAGCTAATTGCTCAGTCTCATGGGATGTCTTCAAAGGGGCAGCCTGACACCACTACATCCCTGAATAGTCCATCTGGGAGGAAGTAGAAACAAGACTTTTTATGCTAGCTCTTGTCTTCCATTGGCCAAAGTTGTTCCATGTGATGTTAACTCTCCTGTACTTCTGGATTTACCTCCAGCTCCTCCAGCAGCCACCTGGGAAACCAGATACCAGCGTAGTAAGGCAGCATCCAGAAGACAAGCACAGCATGCAGGTTGAGCCCAGAAAGGAATAGACGGAGATATAGGGAGCCAGTGGCATTCCCCAGCTCTACCCACAGCCACAATGGGCAAGGTACTCAAGACATTGCATTCATCGAGAGGGTTCCACGGGGCCTCATGCCTCAGCTGCAACAGGGAAGTCCTGGATTGAGAGGCAGGAGGCAGTGAGCACAAGACCGTGCTGGTGGGTGTCAAAGGGGACCCTGAACAGCCACTGATCCGCTAAGCAAGTGGAACCATGATTTCCTACACACCTATGTGAATGCTTTGGACCAGGGGATCTTCAAAGAGGTTCACCAGGATCATCAACAGTAAAATATGGCCAAATGTATTCAGGGAGGTGCATGAATTGGATTGGTCACTCTATGATAATGTGAAAAACCTTTTGCTATTGGATAGAAGACAAATAAATTGAAATGCATGGCTGGACTCACAAAAGAGTAAGAGAAATCTCTGTTCCAGAAATAAAGAAGAAATTAAAAACAAGACCAGCAAATGTGTGAGCTGGTTCCATAGTTACTCTTGGAGGGAGGGAAAAAGTGGGTCTTTATCCCAATAAGCTATGGAATTGGATTTTTTTTTTCCCACAAAGAGAAAAGAGCCAAAACATTGGGCCTGAGCAATGTGAGAAGCCTAAAATCAGGACTCCCAAATGACTGCATCCCTATCTGAACTAGAAAAATAATATTTCTACCAGCACAAGGCAGTGACAAGGAAGTTTGTCTCTTACTGCTTGCATCTTGTTGGAGAAACAGTTTTCTTCTGAGATATCAAACCCAGGGCTGCATTTCTTAGAGGTATGACGTCTGATTTTATACTTCTGAGTATAAAAGTAAATCATAAAAGTAAAAATATAATCACATAGCATATAAAAATCGATCCTGGGACAGTAAAATTCCTAGAGTACTTGGTAAAAGCAAAAACAAAAATACATTAGAAAAGCTCTGTTAACCATATTACAGAGAGGGAAAAAATTGTAGATTTTAATGGAATAAAGGTCAGCTCAGTAAAGCCATACAAATTATATAATAATTAGACTCTCAAAGCTTGAATGGAGCATTCTGAAAATGAATATGAAAAGATCAACGCAACTTTGAATAAGAAACAAATACAACATTTTGGCATGAAAAAATGAGGTACCTGAAATTAAAAATCCAATGGATAGTCTGAATAATAGGTTAAATGCCACTGGAAAGAGTATTCATGTTTTAGAAAATGGATTTGAGGAAATTACACAAAACATAAAACAGAGAGAGAGAAATATTAAAGTAGGTGGAAGGATTTAGAATATGTAGCTCTCATACATATCTAATAGAGTTCCAGAAGGAAAAGATATAGAGAAAATAATGGAGAAATTATATTTCAGAAGTGTTTTCCAACATCAAACAAATGGCATGAATCCATAGAGACAAGAAACACATCAATCCTCAAGCAGGAGAAATAACCAAAATCCAAAGTCACAGGGAACATTCTAAAACAGAAATTAAAGACCAGCTACTTACACAGGAATAGAATTGAACTGGCAGGAAACATCTCAACATACATAATAGTGATAGATGACACTGTAATGACACAAAATCTTGATCAACCTGGGAGTCTATTGCCAGCTAAACTATCATTTGGGAGACTGGACAAAATAAAGGCATTATTGACCAATAAAGACTGAGAAACCTACCTCTATCAATATAGATAACTCTCAAAACACCACATGAATATGTTTCATTGAATGAAAAACACAAGCTGCAACATTATATATAAAACACTATTTATGTCGAATTTATAATTTCCAACACTAAAGTATATACTGTTCAAGTAATAAAATTACAAATTATTACTGAGAAAAATGCAGTCCATTTTAAGATGGTAGTTGCTGCTGGATAGCATAGAAAGGAAGCAGATAGGCTAGGGAAGAGGGTGGGATTTAAACTATAACAACCATGTCTTATTACTTTTTTTTAAAAAAAGGAAAAATCTGGAGAAAAAAGAAACCACAGTGAAATATTAACAACTGTTTCAAGTAAATTGAGGTAATGGTGTCTGTTATTTCACTTCTGTACTTCCTGTATGCTTGAAATATATCTTAATTTAAAATTTGAAAGAAATATACCTATATCAAATAGGAAAAAGAAGAATGGAAGGGAGAAATGGAGGGAGGGGAAAGGTGAAAGAGGTGGCTCAGCATGGTGAGTTCTTTTTTTTTTTTATGATTTATTTTTTATTTATTTTTCTCTCCTTCACCGCCCCCCTCCAGTTGTCTTCTCTCTGTGTCCATTCACTGTGTGTTCTTCTTTGACCACTTCTATCCTTATCAGAGGCACCAGGAATCTGTGTTTCTTTTTGTTGCATCATCTTGCTTCTATCCTTATCAGAGGCACCAGGAATCTGTGTTTCTTTTTTCTTTTTGTTGCATCATCTTGCTGCATCAGCTCTCCCTGTGTGCGGCGCAATTCTTGGGCAGCCTGCACTTTCTTTCACGCTAGGCGGCTCTCCTTACATGGCGCACTCCTTGCACGTGGGGCTCTCCTACGCAGGCGACACCCCTGTGTGGCACGGCACTCCTTGTGTGCATCAGCACTGCACATGGGCCAGCTCCACACGGGTCAAGGAGGCCCAGGGTTTGAACCGTGGACCTCCCATGTGGTAGGCGGACGCCCTATCCATTGGGCCAAGTCCGCTTCCCAGCATGGTGAGTTCTCGAAGGTGATTAGAAACAAGCCAGAAAGGACGCTAACTCTCATAGAAAGTGAATACGGTCCATTCCGATCTGACTGTGGAGAGCTGACAGAACACTGGGTACCAATGCTAGCTCCTGCTCCCATCTCTGACAATATTTATCTATGTAAACACATGCAAAGGACTTCCCTCCTTGATCTGCAATTTCTTCATGTTTTAATTAATGGGATTGGAGCTTGTTAATCTACAAAGTCCTTTCCATTTCCAGCATTCCTTTGTTCAGCTGCCTTTGATTTTTCACATGGCCACATATTCAGAAAAGCCCAATGGAGATAAATTCAAAAAATGGTTTAGACTAATGCAAGTATATTAGGAAGAGCTCCTTTGGCCTCAAATGACAGAGAACTCAAGCCAAACTGGCTTAAATAAAGTGAAAATGTATTGGCTTATGTGAAACACAAAACTCAGGACTTGGTTTAGCTTTAGACAGCTGGATTGGTGGATCACAAACACTGTCATGAACCGGAGGTATTCATTTTTTTATTTTTTTACTCTGTCTTCAGTTACATTGGCTTCCTTCTCAGGCATCATATAAGCCAGATGGTGCATATTGCCAGATGGTGGTGGCAGCTCAAGCCCTTAAATCCCTAAGCTTTCTGTACTGCAAGAAAAGGAAAATATCTTTCCCTAAAGTCCCATTGACCATCAAAAGAGTCATTGTGTCTCGTTAGGTTTGATAGAGGCCTAAGCTCAACACCAAACCACTCATTTTAGGCAGGGGAGGGCTATGCACTGAATGACTTGAGATTTGAATATTGTCCCTCTAAGGAATAGGCACAGCTTTGCCTCAACCATATAGACTGAGAGTTAGGGAAGGCGGTTACTACAAAGAAGGTAAATGGATATTGGATGACAAAACAAATGTCCACTACAGCCAGCAAAAGTACAGGGATAACTTCCCAATAAGGATTGTCTAAGAATTTTAGTGTCTTATGGAATGACAAAAGGTGAGGGGGAAATCTGAAATGAATCACAAATGTTCTTAACGGCATCTAAAATGGCAAATCCTTTCCAGAAGGTTTTCAATATTCTTTGCCCAGATTCAGCTGAGGAATCTTATCTATGGCAGCTATAGCCTTATGAAATATATTTCTTAAATAATAAGACTTGAAAGTCAAAATGACTCCTTAATCCTTGGGCTGCAGGATGGATGCTGTGTTAGCAGGCATGGAAACAACAGTGATCATCTCATTGTGCATGTCCATCAGAGCCCTTAGGTGACGAGGCACATTGTTAGTGAGCAATCATGTTTTGAAAAGAATCCCTTTTTTCTGAGCAGTAGGTCTCAATAGTGGGCTTAAAATAGTCAGTATAAACCACGTTATAAACAGATGTACTGTCATCCAGGCTTTGTTCCATTTATTGAGCACAGACAGTGGATTTAGCGTAATTCTTAAGGGTGCTAGGACTTTGGAAGGATAAATGAGCACTGGCTTCAACTTAAAGTCACCAGCTGCATTAGCCCCTAACAAGAAAGGCAGCCTGACCTTTGAAGTTTTGAAGCCAGGCTTCTGCTCTCCAGCTATGAAAGCCCTAGATGAGATCTTCTTCCAATATAAGACTGTTTTGTCTGCACTGAAAATCTGTTAGTGTAGCCACCGTCATCGATTACCTTAGCTATATCTGGATAACTTGCTGCCGTTTCAACAATGGCACTTGCTGCTTCACCTTGCACTTTTATGTTATGGAGGTGGCTTCTTTCCTTAAACCTCATGAACCAACCTCTCGTAAGCCTCAAACTTTACTCCTGCAGCTTCCTCACCTCTCTCAGCCTTCAGAGAATGGAAGAAAGTGAGAGCCTTGCTCTGGATTAGGCTTGGACTTAACATTATGTTGTGGCTGGGTTGATTTCCTCTTCAGACCACTAAAACTTTCTCCCTGTCAGCAATAAGGCTGTTTTGCTTTCTTGTTGTGTGCATGTTTACTGGAGTCGCACTTTTCGTGTCCTTCAAGGACTTTTCCTTTGCATTCACAACTGGGCTCACTGGCTCAAGCAGCCCAGCTTTTGGCCTATCTCGACTTTCAACACGCCTGCCTCCCTAGGTTTTATTATTTCTAGCTTTTGATTTACAGTGAGGTGTGACTCTTCCTTTCACTTAAACACTTAGAGGCTGTTGAATGATTATTAATTGGCCTGATTTCAATGTTGTGGCTGCTCAGAGAGAAAGATGAGGGAATGGCCAGTTTGTGGAGAAGTCTGAACACAGAACGACATTTGCCTATTAGTTTTGCCATCTTATTTGGGTGTGGTTCATGGCACCCCAAAACAATTACATTATTCACGTCACAGATCTCAGATCACCATAAAAGAAATAATAAAAATGCAAACATTTGAAATGTGACAACGAGACACAAAGTGAGCACATGCTGTTAAAAACGTGGTGCCGTAGACTTGCTTGACTCAGGATTCCCACAGACCTTCAATTCATAAAAATACAATATCTATGAAGTATAAAAAGGTGAAGAGCAATAAAGCAAGATATGCCTGTAGTTGATCTCACCTGTGGCTCTTCATGTACCTAGCTGTTCTTAGTTTGCTAATTTACATTTTGTGCAGTTTCTGAGACCAAAAACAGCACTGTGAGAGTATAGATGCTCACCAGATACAAATACTCTACCTATAAAATGAGGTGTGAAGTCTAAGATTAGTGATAGCTAACATACATCAAGCTCTTATCCATTTCCCAGCCACTCTGCTGTGCTTTCAACATGTGCTACCTCATTTTACCCTTCCACAATCCTAGTGCTTTTGTAATCTCCATGTTTTGCATAAGAAAACTAAAGACAGAGAAATGGAATAGTGTTCCTAAAAACACATAGTTAATAAATGATGAGACTAAGCTTGATTTCCAGGCAATTAGGTTTCAGAATCTGTTCTTTCAACCATTGCACCAAACTGCCTCCCAATAAAAGAAATGGAATAGGGGTGGGAAACAGGAATGTGTTTTAAAACAGCTAACGCAGAGTTAATCAAGCGTGAGGAAGTTTGTGATGAAGGAAGACACGTGTGTGTTCTAAAGCAGCCCACTCCGAGCACGGCCAGGCTGGATTAAATGCCCGTGGTGTCCTTGCTTGAAGGAGTGAGGTTAACTGTGGCAACGTCATCTCTTTAAGCTTGTATAGAACGCTTGGTGAATAGAACAGTTGGTGTTTGCATTAGCTATCTATTGCTGCGTTAAACATTATCCCAAATCCTGGTGGCTGAAACAACACGCATTTTATTACCTTACGGTTTCTGTGAGTCAGAATCCAGGTGAGTGGTAGCTGTGTGCCTCTCGCTCAGGGTCTCCCACAAGGCTGCAATCAGAGGGTCGACTGGGGATGCCACCAGCCCAAGCTCAGTTGGGAACGGATGTGCTTCCAAGGCACTGAATGTCTGTTGGCAGCACTCAGTGCCTTGCAGGCTTTTGGACTGAGGTTCTCATTTCCTTACTGATTGTGGTCCTGATGTTACCC
Organism: Dasypus novemcinctus; assembly: GCF_030445035.2. Classification (NCBI taxonomy): domain Eukaryota; kingdom Metazoa; phylum Chordata; class Mammalia; order Cingulata; family Dasypodidae; genus Dasypus; species Dasypus novemcinctus. Next base: position 21,596,430 of record NC_080693.1, on the reverse strand, counting down.
TCCGCTCGTTGCCACTTGGGCCTCTCCAGCGTGGCAGCCAGCTTCATCAGAGAGGGCAAGAGAAAGGGCTAGAAACAGAGAAGACCAGCGAGAGGGAAGGTAGTCTTTCAGAACCTAATCTCAAAAGTGACATCCCATCACTTTTGAAGGTCATGCAGTCCAGCCTAAATGCCAAGGGAGGGCATTCCGTAAGAGGGGGCAGGAATCACTGGGAGCCATTTGAGAAGGTATCTCTACAGCCTTCAAAGCCTATCTGGCCAATTGAACTTGCCCTGTTAAAATGCAAATGCTGCTGGAAGGAGTTGGAAAACGAAATAACTGATAAACTTAATCTGTTATCTATAATTTACCCGTTAGGGCAAAAATGATTATTAAATCTTGTCCCCTAAGATTGTTACCTAGATTAGGTCTTTGAATAGGAAAAGGAAGGGAGGAAATTAATATTTCCTATTTTCAGTACTAAATACTATAGATGTGCTGAGGAAGGTATTGTGTTCCTCACTTAATAGATGAGGAAACTGAGGTTCACCTGCTTACATACTTTTTCTAGAGGTCACAGGGCTAGAAAGGGTGGAGTTAAGATTTCAGTTCAGGTTTCCTGGTCCTAGAACATATTCTTTCTGTTTCTCTTAGTTGTTAGTGCTGTTTGCCAAATACTTCTAGTTCCCCCACTAGGGACCCATGGGAGCATTGTATTTTCTGATTCTCTTGTGATTGGGTAGTGCCAGGAAGCTAGTTTTGGGCAATGTGTTGTGAGTGGAAATAAAAGTCTTACTTCTAAGCCCAAGTGTTTCATTACTAGTGCAAGGCCTCTTTGTTTTTGGAGATGGCACCAGCAAATTTGTTTCCCTGGATCCCATGCTCTGCCAACCCACAGTGGGCATGTAGCATGAGCAAGAAATAAACTCTTGATGTTTTGGAGTCACTGAGATTTGGGGATGTTTGTTACCACAACATAACCTAACCTACCCTGACTGATATACCACTAAAGAGAATATGTATGAGAAGGGGGTGTTTTTGTGTGGAGGCTGCCTCAGGAGGAGCCCTAGTTATGGCTTATGACCAGCCTTAAGGATGTGGCAGATACTCACCTTCACCTTGGTTGACCTGAACTCCATGGCATCTGTATCCTGAAAGACTTCTGTTTCTGAACACAACTGGATTGAATAAGGACCAGAGGGAATAACAGCATTACTCAGAGGCAAAGTGTGAACCCTGTTGCCTTATTCACTCAGTACAGTCCTTGCTTTAGAACAGCAAAGAGCACAAACAGAGAGGAGGAAGGCTTAGCCTTTCCCAAGCCTGTTCTAATACACACCACACAGCAAGAGGCTTTTAAAAGTGGCTTAGTGGAAGCAACATCCTTGGTTTCCAGCATACGAGGAGCTTGTCACCAAGAAGCCTTTGTTGCTGAAATGCTAAGCAAGCCGGCCTCTGGTGGGCTGGGGGCTGATTCCCACAGAACCAGGTCACAAGCGTTGTGACAATTTGGGGAGGGACGAAAGCATAGCTTCCTACTAACCCTAGCCTCAGCCTACTCTCCTTCCTCTGTTCACATCCTACCTGAGTTTTCAGCCAGCAGGTTGTTCCTCTGGATTGTTTTCTCCCCTCCACTGTCTTTAATGCCACCTCGGAGGACATCCGCCTTCTACCTGCTGCTCCCCATGTGCACGTCCTGGATGGTGCCCTCCCCACAGGCAGCAGTGGAAGGGGGATGGAGGACAGGATACACTCCCTTTGTTTGCTCTGTCCACACTCCACCATCACACAAGGTTGTATAGCTACATCATAGTTTGCTCAATAAATGGGGTGTATAAAAGAAGGAAAAGAAGTAACATCTTCAACTGCAAACTAACCCTAGGTTTTTCCATGGTCCAAAGCAAGAGCACCCTTCCTGGAGGAATCACCTAGTGGACTTCCTTGCCTCCTAAAACTGTGTCTTTGCCCTCAAATCCAAGATTTTCTTCTGAACTAGTTTTTCTTCAGACCTCCACCATGTGAATCCTTATCCACCCTTCAGAAGACCCTACCAGCGGAGCTGAACCCACTCACGATCTGCTCCATGTTCTTCTCTTTGCAGCATCAGGTTTTTCCAAGTCCATGTTATTCAGTTTGCAGACATACTCAGGGGTGGGTTAGGGGGTTTCTAGCAGCGTCTTCCAAGGTAGGTTTAGGTACTCCTATTTAAAATACAGAGCTGCCCCTCCTTGGTCTCATCTGTTTTAGGCATCAACATACGATAGCATTTGAAGGATTGATTTTGCTGCTAAATAAAATTGGATGTCATAACCCTATCCACCACCGCTGTCCCCTTTTACAGATATAACAAACTGAGGTCTTACATCCTACCAGTAATAGAGTGCCCTTCAGGTTACAAAAGAGTCCCCAAAACATGTTTAATGCCAACCCCCACTCAAGGTCTGTACAACCATTATTAAATCACTCCACGAGAATAGAAATTGAAAGGTCAGGGAACAGCCCTTGGGATAAAGTCCTTGGGTTGGAGGAATGGTTCATTGGGAAGAAGCTAAAAGAGTGAAAAACAAAACTGGATTCCCATGACTTCATACTTCAGCTTAGGGTAGGTGGACTGGGAGCATTTCTCTTGGGGCACTATGTAGTCAATGTCAATGACAGACACCCAGAACATTCTCTTGGTTTACAAGTTCTAGTTTTGTGCCCTGATATTTATACTCACCCTACCTTACTGTGAATCCTATAATGAAAAGGCTAAAGTGAGTCATGGGGCTGGGTGCCACCTGAACCCTGAAATATGTACTGTATGTGGGAAGGTATGGAGAAAAATTGTATCTGCTACAGTTCTTCAGCTTCAAGCAATGAGAATAATGCTGCCTAATTTAAGTACAGAAGGAATTTATTGGGAGGACATTAGGTAGCTCATAAAAACAAAGAAGAGAAACAACCCAAGTATCTTATCTACCAATGAATGGTTAAATAATATGTGGTAGGGACAATTACCAGACATTGTAGATCCTCCCAGGGTCCACTGGATGGAACGTGGGAGAGTATGGGCTATGATGTGGACCATTGACCATGAGGTGCAGCGATGCCCAGAGACATACTTACCAAATGCAATGGATATGTCATGATGATGGGAGTGAGTGTTGCTGGGGGGGGAGTGGTAGGGTCGGGGTGGTGGAGTAGAATGGAACCTCATATTTTTTGAACATAATATTTTTACAAAATGAATTAAAAAATTAAAAAAAATATATATGGTATATTCATACAATGAAATATTACTAGGTTATAAAAAATGAAGTACCTATTCATGCTACAACATGGATGAATCTTGAAAACTTTATGCAAAAGAAATTAGCCAGTCACAAAATAACAAATATTATATGATTTCATTTATAGGAAATGTCCAGAATAGGTAAATCTGTAGAGAGACATAAAATAGATTAAAGGTTGCCTAAGACTAAGAAGTTGGGGGAAAATGGGGAGTGACTGCTAATGGGTATGGAGTTTCTTTTGGGGGTGATGAAAATATTCTAAAATTGATTGTGGGGATGGTTGCAGAACTCTGTGACTATGCTAACAACCAGTGAATTGCACGCTTTAAGTGGATGAATTGTGTGGTATGTGGATTTTATCTCAATAAAGCTGTTATTTTTTTTAAAGATTGCATTCAGAAAACCTTCAAAAAAAATTCTTGCTTAGAAATGCTCAGGAACCAGGACCACTCTGAAAGAATTCCCTGGAAGGGTGTGTCTCATAGGCTGAATAACTTTCAACCATTCTTTTTTTCCATACTTGCTTAATACATTCAAGAGTCAAAAAGTCCCAGGAGACTCATTGACCTTGCTTGGGAATTTGCAGTTCAAACAAGACTATACCCAATGGAAAGGAGGTACATTTCCAAAAGGAAATCACAAGGCTGTTAACAAAGAGGAAAAAATGGATGTGAGAGGCTCCAACCAGTATACACCCACTCTAAGACTGTCCAGAGCTTAGTTTTGTGCATAACAGTAGTTACTTATTTTGGAATTCTTTTTGTCAAATCCCCTGAGTGCAGATTATCACCATCCAAATAATTTGCCCCTGTAGTTTTCTTGGAAGTCTCTATTCTTTTAATATTTGCTGTGGTATCTAGTACCAATGTTTGCTGACCTTTGTCTGCACTTCCTGATCATCTGGAACCCCTTCCTAATTCCTTTTACAGGTTTCCAAGAGAAACATTCCCATGTTCCATAGCAGCAGGTATAACTAGGCTCAGATAAATCCATCTTCAGTTGCTTCAGTTGTCCTTTAATCATATCTAGAACATCTATTTTTTTTTACAAGAAAAGCTTATATACACATACACACAATTCTGCTTGGACCTCTGGACAACATGTAGAGTGTTCTAACTGAAGGGCAGGAGGCTAGATCATTTATCCATTACCTGTCGTGTCCTGTTGAGTACAAAGAGGTCTCCCAGTGGATCAGAAAAGTTGTAGGGCATAAAGGGGAAAGAAATAGTGTGGTCCTGAAGTGGGAGGCAGGCCATGATGAGTCTAAGCTTGCATGGAGCTGCCCACCATAACTGCGTCTGAAATCAGAGGTGGGCTAAGAGGAAGTGAATGGGCCATCGCGATCACCTGTTACCATAGTACACATATGGCATTTTTCTTGCAGTAGCACATTTCCTTTGCTCTTCCTCTTAAGTTCAAGTTGATGGTGATAGAATTATTCTCCATTCCATGAACACACATGGCACTAAGAGATGGAATGGTGAGTGGGCCTCTTGAGCAGTCAGACAAGAGGATCCCCAAATTGTGTGGCAAAACAATGAGTACTAACCCTGGCCTCAAAGCAGAGTTCCCACGTCATTCTCCATTCCACATGTTGCATTTTTTAATGCTAGTCCTGTCTGTTTCCCTAATTAATTTGCAGATTCCACACATGAGTCCCTAAGCCTGGCAGAGAGATCCTTGTGAACAGGTGTGGTGATAAAGTTGGTTTGAAGAGCAACCAACACAGCCTAGGTCTGGGGAAATTTAACTGTGGTCTTTGACAGTGGGCTGCATTTCCTGATGCTGCTACTGGTGATGAGGGGGTTGGAAATCGTGATAAGATGATGTCACATCCTATGGTGAGGTTGTGAACCTTGGCTGGTTATGTTGGAGAGGATGAGAGTTTGTGCACTTATTTGCTACATTTTCTGCAAGGTCCTTTCATACTAAATCATTCCCTGAGGGCAAGCACTGTGCATTATTCATCTCCGCATTACCCATCCCAGTGCTTGGTGCGAGGTAGCTGCTCTTTGTTTAATTTCTTAACTAATTAATGAGTTGGTGATTTGTTTTGGCGTAAGCATTATTTTCGCAAACCATTTTGTCCCTCTTCTTATCCTCACTGTTCTCCAAACATTAAGTTATGTTTAAAACCTGGGGTGTGCCATTAGTAATGATATGTAGCAAGCTCACTCTTATTTTAAAGATACTATTAATTAATCTTGTTGGAAAACAATGCTTTAGAGCATGATTCACCTTCAGGGATCTGAGTCGCAGGTGATAAAGCAGAAGTTACGGAAAGGTTGGTAGGGTTCCCCAGAAGCCAAACCTGAAATGAGAATCCATGTGCAAGTGATTTATTAACCAAATCTCAGGGGAGACTGGGATAGGCGTTGAGGGAGCAGAGCAGAGAAGCAGCAGCAGCAAAGCAAATAAGCAAATTCAGGTGAAGTCTCAGGAGGTTTGATCCTGCAGGGGGATTCTGGACTGTTAATTGGACCTCAGAGTTGTGCTGGGAGCTGGGCTTTCAGACTCTTAAAACTTTCAGTCATTTAACCAGGACTTGCCTAAGGGACATAAATTCCCAGGCATTCCTGACTCTCTGAACCAAGAAAATCTTCCAAAGAAGAGAAGCAAGTGTGTCTTTTGGAGGCAAAAGCACTCTTAACCTGGGGGTAGGGTGTATAGAAATGGTAAAGGGGATCTGAGAAATCTGGGGGGCGGGGGGCACATCAACAATGTCCACTACAGAACTCCTAAAAGGAAAAAATATATATATATTTGAGGGTGGATGTGGTGGATCGAGTTGTGTCCCCTAGTTGGGACATGTTCTAGGTCTTGGTCTGTATTTGGTGGGTGAGGACCCATGGTGAATGGGATCTCTTGAAGATGTTACTTCAATTAACCTCTGAATCAAAGTGGGTTTTAATTTGGATTCCTTCATAAGCACAAAGAAATTCAGACAGAAAGAGAGAGAAAGGCAAAAGAAGAAGTCAGAAGTCAAGGGAACCTAGAGGAGAAAGGAAAAACACACTGTCATGTGCACTGCCATATGGCAGGAAAAGCCCAGGAACCCCAGAGGTTGCTGGTGGACCAGAAGGTACCGACCCCAGGAGGAAGCAAGCCTTCTAGCATCTGAAACCATGAGCCAGCCAATAAATTCCTGTTGTTGAGCCACCCGATTGCATGATATTTGTTTTAGCAGCTGGGAAACTAAAACAGTGGAGGAGCCATTGGTGCAGGAACCAAAATTCTGGGCAGCCGCTCAAATACCCTCCAATCATGCCTTTCAGATTTAAGTTGTTTGCTAGCCACTGGGAAGTCCTTTATGGGAATAACTTTCCCATACAAGTTACATATTTCATATTTTTATTTAAAAATAAAATAAAAAATGAAAGACCTGGATGAACTGGAGTCTGGTAAATTGGAGTTGACTCTTGCTACTACAGTTTACTAACTGTGACCTTGATCAAGTGAGACAATATTCAGGTTAAGTAACTACACCAGAGTAAGCCTAAATGGCATCTTGAAAATGGGGACATCATATAAATAAAGCAGCTAGGAGATTACCTGCACCTAGGAGCACTTAAGAAACATTAGTTTTTCCTCCCACCCTCACCTGCCCTTCCTTTTGATTAATCACATGCCTGCTTCTGCAAACATCTGAAGGGAACTCTGCCTCTAGCTGTCTCTCTTTTCGTCTAGGGTTTTCAGCACTTGAGGAGAGAGGGGTTTATGGTCTTCATGACAGCCTTTCCTTCCATGTCTTCTGCTCCTTTATTGAGAAGAGAGGAGGTTCATCCTCTTTCATGATGCACAGCACACAAGCTGGGGAAGGGAGGTAATGGATGCTAATTGTACTTAGGTGGAGGAAATGGATAAACTACCCAAGTGTGGCATGAAAGGGTGCATCCCATATACAAAGGAGAAAGCCCAAGTGTCCTTGGTGTGCTAGCATGGTGAATTCATTCATTCATTCATTTGTTCATTCCTTATTTATCTAGCCTTTGCTGAGCAGTGTGTTAGGTCCCCAAAGATCAAGACCTGGAACCTGCCCGTCAGATAGTTCTCCTTCTATAGGGATGTCGAAAAGAGCTACAGAAATAGGTGGATACCAAAAACAAATCTTGGCTACTTCCTAATTTTCCCTAAGCCCTAGCCAACAACTACTACCATCCAGTAACTTTTGTGGGTTGGTTTCTGTTAGAGGAGAGGGGATATGGAAGAAGGTTGGAAGAAAATCCCATTTGAAACAAAAGAACACACCATTTCTCAATTGCTGATTGCATCTTTCATCTCACTCCCCCATGATCTGGACTTCTTCCAGGAAGAATGAAGAAGCAGGGTAATATAGCAAAGAGAACACAGGCTTTGACTCTAGATAGCCTGGGCACTAAGTCTTACCCTATTGCCCACCTGTCTGTGGACTAGGACAAACCATAGTTTTCTAAACTTCAGTTTCCTCATCTAGATTGGGTGTAAGAATCAGAGGTAATATAGAGCAAGTACCTGGAATATAATTAGCCACCTAATGAGTGGAGGCTTTTTAAGAAATACTCTTACTCTCCTCATCCCTACCACTGCTGCTACCTGCTCTGCTACCCAAATGTAGCTATTAATTGGAGGTTGGGTTTAGCTCCTTCCTGCCCCAGAGAAATGTCCCATCAAGAGGAAAGGAGAGAGAAAGGGAAAGACTTGGTAGACAGACTTGGTGGAAAGGGAAAAGAGAGAGGAAAGAATGAAAGAGAAAGTCACATCCCTCCTTGCTACCTTCCCACATAGCTCCAACCTCTTCTGATGAATGAAGGAGCTTTCTCCTTCCACAAGTTCAAATCCAGACCCATCTCAGATCTGTCCCAATTCCTCTACTGTCAGAAACCCAAACTGAAGGCACTAACCAGGGTCTCTCAAGGTCTTTCTTCTCTGAATTAGTCAACTTAAGATGAACAGATCCAGGAGAGCAAAAAGAAAAGATTTCAACATATCCCCCATGAAGAAGGGTTAAAAAGAGATTACTCCATGGGAATACAACTCTGAGTCCAAAGAGGGTTTGGACTTGTTTTTGTTAGTAACCCATCTAGAACCAGCAGGATCATAAACTTATTTAGACCATTTATCATAAGGAAGTGGTGAAACCATCCAAGCTGTCCTCAGTGGAGTGAGCCACCTTCATCAGAGTAGAGCCCTCATCAGTAAACGTGCTAGAGCATAAACTTAATGAGAATGCAATGAGGGACTGGATTAAATCTTTTAAGAGTCACTTCTGATTTGAACATCCATGATCCAAAAAAAAAAAAGATAACTAAAGTTACTCTCCAAAATGCTGCCAGTAATAGGTATGTATATGGTGGAGAACAAGGAAGAAACTCAAACCCAAAACATACTCATACCCTCTATGAGTCACGTGTTAGACATTTTCACCTACATTAAGCCAATATATACCCAGGGTCCTGCCACTTTTTCACACTCACTTCTTTGGGATGCACTATGAACTGTGTCTGGTCCCACAGTAATTGGCAAAGACCAAGAGCTAGAGAACTCACTTATTACAAACACCCAAGCATGCCTTCCATGAGCAGTGAGCAGCACTGAGGATACCTCACCTTTGCTAAATGAGAGAATGCTGGAGGCCTTTTCCTCCCAGAGTGGTCCCTCAGAGGCAGACCATGGGCAAGGTCAAGAAGCAGGGAAAATGTAGCATGAACTCATCTCCTCTTTCAGTGCCATTCTTTCCTCTGTCCTCCCCTTTCAAGTTGTAAGGTGCCTTCCTCCTCTCCATTATGACCTTCCCAATCCCGGTACCATGCATTGAAATTGCTCAAATTTGCCATTTGATGCCATTTGTGTCTTAGGACTATTATCTTTAGTTTACAGTTAAAGAAACAGAGCCTTAGACTCAAGGCCACTCAAGGTCGCATGGGTGCTGACCTAAGAGCAAATAGTTCTGCCTGGAGTCAGCCTGAGCCTGATCTGCTTGGATCCACCACTACTATATCCTCCCAAGTTTCTGGCCTTTTCATTTCCCATGGTTTCTCCTCTTTCCCCAAAGAAACTCAATCTATCTTTCCTGTCATTCCATCAGAGCCCTGCACTTGAGAGATTAGCAGAGAGAGCACTGTGCTGTGAAGAGCAGGGCCTCTGGATCCAGGTGAATCCTCACTAACTGTATGACCTTCAGCAAAGTACTTAACCTCTCTGAGCCTCTGTTCAACTCAGCTGAAAATGGGGTTGATAATAGACGCCCCTCGTAGAGCTGTTGTGATAATACATCCCATCTTTAGCCTAGTGTCTGGCACACAGATAGCAATGGTGATCTATGCTTATAGATTCCCTGTGATCAGTCTGCCTTTGAGCAGAGATCTGCTAGAGCCAAGCCCTCACTAGCCTGGGGGAGTAACGGGAGGGAGCATGCGAGAGGTGAGGTTGAGGCCCTCAGCAGCACAGCTTCCCGAAACAGAGTTGGGCTGGGGTGCCTCACCTCTCTCTCTTGCAGCCACTGCTCATCAGTGTATCCCTCCAAGAGCTCAGGCAAGGAAGGGAGAGGACATGCGGCAGAATCCCGTCCTTCCTGGTTCTCCTTAGCAGAAAAAAAAGAAAATAGGACAAAATAAAAGTTGAGGTTGGACGTTGAAGGGCGGGCACTCCCACCCCCCACCATCGTGGCTATCTGAGTGGGGGGTACATTTGACAGTTTGACACGCTTGCCTGACCTGGTCTGAGAAGCCTTGTCTTCAGGATTCTTGAAGGATGCCTCTGGGATTTGAAGAGTCTCTTTTCCCTCGCAGCAGCTTGGGCCCTCCTACAAAGGCTGCGCATCTCAGGGCATAAAGAATATGGCTAGGAATTTGCACACCTGGATTCTAGTTTCAGCTCCATCCTTTGTCAGCTCTGCGTCCATGTTCCCCATCTCAAAAATGGCAGTGTGATGCCCCTTGCTAGGAAAGTGGGATAGTGTTTGAGCATGCTCATCTACTCAGGCATTTAGTCCACGAACATTTTTTGAACATCATGCTACGGACAAGCACGGCTGAGCCCTAGGAAGGTTAAAAACAATAGGACTATGACAATTAGTGCTACTATTGATAATAATAATGACAGCTAATGTAGGCTGGTGTTCATTCTGTGGTTACTCTTTATGCCAGTCCCTTCCAAGCACTTTATATGGCTGTGGCTTTTAATCCTGACTACTCTCCTGCGAGGTAGGTATTATTGTGTCTTTTGTTCAAATAAAGAAACTGAAGCACAGATGGTAGATATAACTTGCCAAAATCCATGTCTCCATTAGAGGTGGACCCAAAGAGTATAAAGGTGATGAGGCATAGCACCTGTCCTCAAGGAACAAATAAATGCAATATAATATGTTTTGTGCTGTGATGGAAACAATAGTAGGACAAGGTGTTCTGAGAAGAAAGAGGAGGTAGTTACCCATTTTGTCTATTGAGGTTGGGCAGGCTAAGGTCAGGAAAGATTCATGGAGTCGGAGACATTGGAACAGGTGTCGAGATACTTGTTCTTTCTCTAAAGGATTTGAGACCTCTTAGTGTAAATGATAGGCATAAAATAAAGTCAGTGAAATAAAAAGAGAAATAGACCATCAAGATCAAGGGGAAAAGAAGTAAACTAAATTTTTGTCTGTTTCCCTGTTACCATGTTTTGCGAAAACAGCCAAAAGGACATTTTCACACAGATTACCTAGCATATGTGAAACTGCTTTATGATGGGTTATGAAGGAAACCTCCGTGAAATCGACAGTCTTCCAGAGAAGTCAAAACTGAAGTCCACTAGAGATGATTGTTTGTGAGTCAGGATTAGTAGGCTAGGTGTGTTTAGATGCTCTGAATCCTCCCAAAAAAGTAAACAACAGCAGCAACCACAAAATTGAGTCCTGAATCCAAAGTCACCAAAGGAGCAACCTCCAACTGCAGGTGTAGAGCTGGATGGAGCTGCTTCTCAGACAGGGCAACCCCATGTGGCATACACCAAGGAAGGAAGCAACAGGGATTTGTTTCCTTAATGATGGTTTAAAATTCTCCTGTCAAACACCAGAGGCCTGAAAACAATTAACATAACGGACTGAGAATCAGCAAATGAGAATCAAATATGACTGAGCTTCTTGGCAACCATGTCAAAAAGGAAAAGATTAACAAGATAACTGGTTGACAAAAAGATAGAAGCTGGCCAGTTTTGCAGAGCAGACCATGATTTTGTTTATGCCTAATTTTAAAATAACTTCATTACATTGGTGCAAACCTTTATATAGGAGGCAATGAGTAACAGTTTTACTGAAAATACAGGTGCAGAGAGTTGGTTTCCGTACGGCTTTTTCTTAAAATGGCCTTTGCGGATAAAGTTGGAGATGTCACATTAAAGCGAAACTCAGTGCAGGCATTTATGAGACGGCACATTTCTCTTAATACTCCCAAAAGAAGAGGTGCGACTGTCTGCAAGGCATCACTATACACCTCGCATGCAAATCCTTGCAGAATAACTCATATTAGTTTACAATGGATGTGTTTTAGCATTGCAAATAATGCCAGTATTAGTATGCTCAAGCCTTATTTCATGACAGCTTTTCCTGTTTGCATTTTTTCCTGTGGGCCATCAGACATTTATTCTTTGCAAAATCTAATTATATTCAGCAAACAATGACTGAGCCACTACTGTGTGTCATGCACTATGCAAAGTACAGTTGATGTAGAACTGCAAGGGAGAGGTCTCAGGCAGTGGAGGCAAGAAGGAGAACTAGATAATGAGTATTATGAGGAAAACACTAGAAGCCCTGGTGGTGGTGTGGGACAGGCGAAGGCTGCGCAACCAGAGATCAGGGAGAAGATCTCTGATATCTAGAGAGAAGAGCGTGAGTTGACCAGACAAAGGAAGTGTGAACAAGGGGAGAATGTTGCCTGCAGAGGGAATAGCATGTGCCAAAGAGGTGTGCTCAGGACACCTGAACCTTCATCCATCTATATTGGGACCTTCCTCAAAGACAAAGACAAAGACTTTAGGAACCAATGAGACCCAGCATCTCTCTGTCCTTGCTGTCCATGTCTTCCACTACTCAAGCATGTCTGTGCTAATTACTGTGGCTCTGACCTTTGGAACGTAACATTCCTAATCCAATTTCCCAGTGCTCCTTCCCAGAAAGGCTATTGTCAGCAAAATACTCTTAGGCAAATACTGAGTGAAAAGAAATTACCGCAGACAGGTAAAGATGCAATCTACAGAGCTGTGTGGGAGTAGTTGTAGCTGCCTGCTTTGTCCAACCTAGAGAATGAGTGAACATTCTCCATGTTTCTGGATGACTCTGACCAGCCACCCAATGCAACTTTTATTGGCCCAGCTTCCTTGATTATGGAGCCTGGGAAATTTTTCATTTTGTGTTTGCCTTTATGCTCTTGTGCAAGTCACTTGAACTCTGAGCTACAGGTTTCCTTTCTGAAATCAAGATAATATGTTCTACTGATGTGGGAGAAGCCAATGAAATATTGTTTAAATATTGTTTAAAGAACTTCTTTCTGTCTGACCTTGAAGAAGCAAATACAGTCTCATTCCCAACTTTGCCTAACTAGAAATCTTTATTCTGTAGTCTTTCTCTTGTATAGACTCTCAGCTTCCCTTCTGAGCCTGTCTTCTCTCAGATGAGATGCCATCTTATTTCTCCCAGTGGAAGCAGAGAATTATTGCTTTGGCCTCAACAACAATGAACCTATCTGCAGATGTAAAATAAAGCCATATGCATATTAAACAATACTACACATTCAAGCACAGGAAATGGTGTTGGGATGACATTCTGGAGTGAGTATAGCAATCACAGTTTTCTGAAGAAGGAAGGTAAGAAAGAAAGAGAAGGAAGGGTCTCTTAATTCAGGAAGGCATCCTCAGAAACTTAGGACTGGACTAATTCACTCAATGTAAGGTTATTGTCTGAATTCTCCAAATACTCTGGGGAAAGTGATGGAAACTGTGGAAATAGCAATTAGTTGAGTATTTTAACTTAATTACTGCTCACCTCAGAGAAGGACCACCCCCCCTTCCCACAGCTCCCCAGAATGAACCAAACCAAACCTGGGAATGGAGCCACCATCCCTGAGTTAACACAAAGTCTCTTAACGCCAGACTCAATAACAGCTCACCCCACTCAGCCTCCGCAGGTCTTTTCCAACTAAACCTTTTCAGAGAGGAAGCAGGAGTGTCATATTTCTCCATGTGTAAATACCCTTGCTGACTTGACAGATTCCTCTCTCAGGCTCCCCTTTATGGCTCCACAGTAGAGCGGCTTAGTTAAAGGCCTTATCACAAGCTTTATCATGATCTCCTCCATGGATTTCTCTTCTTCTCGTTTTCTTCTATTCTAAACCCAAGTGTTTAATGGCTGGCGTGTTCTATTACCAGTGGAAATAGCCCCGTGCTGCGTGGGGGCCATGCTAGGAAGATGGAGCGCTAATAAGTCAGTAGCAGGAAGGTTGCCTAAAACTGGCAGTGGACAAAGCCTGAGGGGCAGTGGGCAGGGGCAGCTCCACTTGGACAAACTGTGCTTTCGACTTTTTAGTGACACTCTTGGACTCTCTGATGTGACAATTTACCATGCATTGGTGTTAGAGCATATGAAGGAAACATAATAAATGGCTCCTTCCTCTAAGGAGTTTATAACACCCTTGGGTGGAAGGGGGAAAAGAGGAACCAAAGGGGAGAACTTACATATATGGAGCACCTCCTAAGCTCTGGGAACTTTGTCACCATTGTTTAGTTCTCACAAGAACTCTCAGAGGTAGGTTTTATTTTCCTATTAAATGGATAAGGAAAAGAAGCTTTGTAAGAGCCAACTCACCCTATGTGTGCCTCCATTGTAGCTTATTCACCACAAATTATGCTGTTAACGCTCTCTGACCTTCTTGAACTTTGTCTTGAGTGTCTGTTTTGGGTCCCATGGAGCTTGTTTGCTTTGGAGAATACAATGCAAATATAAAAAAGTATTCCCTCTATTAGGAAGTTTGTGGTCTCTTTGGGAAGGAAAGGGAAATTCAGAAAGGGAAGAGGAGAGCTAAGATGTATTGACGGCTTCTTGAATGTCAGGCACTTTCCTATATATTTTTTTATTTTTAATATCTTTTTTAAAAAAGATACATAGATCACACAAAATGTTACATTAAAAAATGTAGGAGGTTCCTGTATACCCCCACTCCCAACACCCCTCCTCCCACATCAACAACCTCTTTCATCAGTGTGGCACATTCATGGCATTTGATGAGTACATTTTGGAGCACTGCTACCCAGCATGGATTATAGATTATGTTGTAGTTTACACTCTCTCCCAGTCCATTCACTGGGTTATGGCAGGATATATAACGTCCTGCATCTGTCCCTGCCGTATCATTCAGGACAACTCCAAGTCCCGAAAATGCCCCCATTCCACACTAATCCTTTGCAGTAGGCATTAGTACCTCCATTTTACTGATGAGGAAACTGAAGTGTATAAGGCTTATGTTCCTTCCCAAACTTTTGATAGTTAATAAGTGACTTTATAAAACTGAACTTCTCATTCAACTGTGATGTTCAAAAATAGGAGAGTAAACTTAACCAGAGGCCAGTGCTCCCATGGATGGAGAAAGGCAGCAGGGGACACCTTTTGAAGAGTTGGGGTTTGAGACCATCCTGAAAGACCAGGCATGGGATGGATGGGAGGAGAAACAGGTCGGGCTTTTCACATGGCAGAACCAGCAGGAGAGAAGGTGTGTGTCATTTGCACATTAATCCCCTCAAGTGTTCATACACAAAAGGACTCACAAAACTCAGACAGTTCTATACCCAGAACAGTCATCTTACAAGGTAAGGCTACAGCACAGCAACAGCAAGAAATGCGTATGATTGAAAGGGATCAGGAGACCTCAGGGTCAGCCTGGCACAGGAGGTGCGTGTTTCTGGAGTTCTCCATCCACCATCACCATATATGCAAAGGCCTCCAGTGCCATGGAGTCCAAAGTCTGCTCAGGACGGGTTCCCTTACAGTGAGCTGGCCACCTAGGCACATTCTAGCTACACGACTGGCCTTAACCATTGAAACTGTCCCCATTCTCCCCCAGGTTGCATTTAAACTACTTGCAAATCATGAATCCAGTTATTATTACTAAACAATGCTGATCCACAACAATGCTTCGACTCATGGTTAGAGAGCATAGTTTATCTTTCATTAATACACTCCACAGTATTGCCAAAGGGGCATAGCTCTGGAGATAAGCGTATGGTCAATTCAGACCAGGGAGATTAACCCATGCTATGCTAGGTGGAAATACCCATGAGCATTTTGGGGAGACAGTGAGGAGAGGGGCCAGATGTGGGTCCGGACTTGAATACTAAGAGGCTAACCTAGACTGCGCTGCCTATTAGGAGAGAGCGCAAATCCTTGACGAGGAATGAACTTGGTGAATGCTGAGTTTCACAGAGCTTATTGCCCCTGGGTTAGGCACCTCTGGAGACAAGGTTGAGTTAGGGGACTTGAAATCATTCAGGTCACATGGTCTTGAATTAAGTTGGCAAAAATTGGGGAATATAGAAAAGGGAATATGTATCATAGTTTTACTTAAGGAGTAGCATGTGGGTGTCAAGTTTTTCAGATCTGGTTGAGGGAAAGCACAATGGTGGCAAGTGGTGTAAGGTAGAATGTTAAAAAACAGAGTTGAGATCTAAAGAAAAACAATTTAATATGATACAGGTTGAGTCTGAAATATATATGGGGCATTGAGATTGAATATCTGTTGAAAGTTGGAGGGAAAGTTAGGAATAGAAATTAAGGTTTGGAAGACTTTGGTATAGAGGTGAGAGAGAAAGCTAAGAAAGCTAAAAATCCCACTAAAGAAGGGAGTGGGAAAATCACAGATGACTGAAGATAGTTGGAAAACAGCGAGAAGAGGAGACATCAACAAAACAAAAGAAGAAAGTTAACCAAACCATAGGGCAAGAACCAAAATATAGGATGGGAAGGAGACCAAACCAAGAGAGGAGGAATTTCAAGGAAGAAAGTTTGATCAACAGTTTTATTTATTTATTTATTTTTAATTATTTATTTATTATTATTATTTTTTAATTACATTTTTAAAAAATGAGGTCCCATTCAACCCCACCGCCCCCACCCCGCACTCCCCCCACTCCCCCCACAGCAACACTCTCTCCCATCATCATGACACATCCATTGCACCTGGTAAGTTCATCTCTGAGCATCACTGCACCCCATAGTCAATGGTCCAGATCATAGCCCAGACTCTCTCACGTTCCATCCAGTGGGCCCTGGGGGGATCTACAGTGTCCCGTAATTGTCCGTGAAGCACTATCCAGGACAACTCCATGTCCCGAAAACACCTCCACATCTCATCTCTTCCTCCCATTCCCCAAACCCAGCAGCCCCCATGGCTAGATGCCTATTCTGATAGTCTGTGAGTCTTTGTCTCCTAATACCAGGTCCATGGTCATTGTGGACATTCAGTATTTGCTTTTGAAATCATTATTTATTCATTCATTGATAAGGAGCAAGGTAGAACAGAATGAATGGAAAAATAAAAATATAACCTAGATTTGGCAAGATTGTCCATGACAGGGTTCAACAGTAGATAAGGGAAGAGATGTTTTAGGAGGGGCCAGACAATAAACAAATGGACTCTTCCAGTCATTATGCTACTGGTTTCCCCTTCCAACTCCTCAACACATCTTACATGTGTGGTTTCACCTACTGCTCTCTGCCCTATCTTTCCCATTCATCCTTTGCTCCCTTCAAAATGATCTTTGTTTTCTTCCTCACTGTATACAGTTAAAACTTCATCACTCCCAGTTGGGTTTTTCAATTCTCATTCTTTTTGTTCTCTGAAGGAGGACTGGAGATGGGAGAAATATGTTCATTCATTCATTCAAAACAAGTTTATTTAGCATATACTATATGTCAGACATGTTTATATGTTCTGCAGATCCTCTCAAGGAGGTTACATTTAATTGTGTATGACAGATAACAGCCAAGTAATTAAGTAAATAAGATCATGTTAAATATGAGAAGTAACATAAATCACACAGAGTACTGTTATAGAGGGTGACTAGGTGAAAAGTGGGGGGGGGGGGGGGGGGCCGTAAAGACCAATAAGGTAGCCAGAAAGGACCTCACTGCAGAGGAGACACTTGAATTGAAACATGATCCCAAATGCATGTGTCCCACATCCTGGTGTAGCTTTGCTCTGTGTTGGTTCAGAAGCTGAACCAGAGTGTATGGAAATTACACTAAGAAAGAGTTGGGCAGAATATATGACTTTTCAGACCATCAGAGTTGCCATCCAGGGAATGAGCTCTCCATCTCTGGAGGTGTTCAAGCTTTAAGAAGGATGACCATCAATGAGGAAGACCATAGAGGAAATTTCTAGATTCTGTGGAAGTTTGGCCTCAATGGCCTGCAAGGCCTTTTAGCTCTAGGAGTCTGTGATTTGCCACCACGGCCCTGCTCACTGGACTGTGTAACTGCCTGACATGGGCAGTGGGAACAGCAATGTTTGTCACTAGGCAGGAGATAGACAACAATAAATGGAGAACAGACCTCACCTCCAGGGATGGCCAGAGGCTCCTCGAGCAGAACCAGGCATGGTGTGTCCATGCAAGGTCAGTCCGCAAGAAAGAAGACAGTGAACCCACATTACCCAATAGGTCCGGGAGATATCAGGGTAACCCTCCCTTGTCGTGTATGCTATCCATACTCCTCCATGCCCATCCTCACAGTTGCATTCCTGGTACCCTAAAGAAGCCTTTGCATCCACATGTGGACATGTTGCCCTGTGGATGTGCCCGTGTGTGCAAGGCCAGTCCTATTTCCTTCCTTAAGCAACAGTGGCTTCTACGCAAAGAGTCCAACTGGGGACCAAAGGCTAGCTTCCTCATTACCAAATAAAATGGGACTCCGTGGGTCAATACCGTTGTGTTTTGTGCCACAGATGAGGAGGGGGCAAAATCCAACTAGCAAATCAAGTCCCTGCTCTTTAGGCCCTAAATTGGCTGGCACAGAATTTCACAACATTCTGACATGGCCTGAGCCCCTCCAAGGATCAGCTCTCCCTTGGGTGCGTCTTCAGGAATTGTTCAGAAAACATGGGGATTGACCAGACATCCAGCTTTGGGCTAGCCTGTCCTCCAGTAAGGAAGTCACTGGCCACATGGGGCTTTTGAGCAGATGAAGCGTGGCGAGTCTGAATTGAATTGTGCTGTTTACACACTGGATTTTGAAGACAAACAAGAATACAGGCATACCTCATTTTATTGTGCTTGCCCAATATTGCGATATTGACAAATTGAAGGTTTGTGGCAACCCTGCATTAGGCAAGTCTTGGCGCCATTTTTTCACTTTGTGTCTCTGTATCCCATTTTAATTAAGGTATGTACATTGCTTTTTTAGACATAATGTAATTGTACACTTAATAGATTTTAGTATACTGTAAATATGACTTTCATATGCACCAGGAAACCAAAAAAATTCATGTGACTCACTTTATTGCGATATTCACTGTATTGCAATATTCATTTTCTTCATCTGGAAAAAAACCAGCAATATCTCTGAGGTATGCCTAGGTAAAATATCTCCTTAATGATTGTCTGTATTGATTATATGTTGAAATGATAATATTTTGAATATGTAGGGTTAAATAAAATATATTATTAAAATTAATTTCATCAGTTTCTCTTTTTTTAATGGTGTTGCTAGAAAAAGTAAAATTACATATGTGGCTTCCATCGTATTTCCATTGTACAGAACTGGGCTAGGCACTGTGGGATCAACCTTTTTCATCCATACAACAAAAGTTTCTTGAGGGAGCGCCCCCTTCCCACAAGGGAAGTCCTGGGTTCAGTCTCTGGTGCCTCCTAAGACAAACCAACCAATCAAACAAACGAGAACAAACGAAAAACCAACTTAGGGGAGCTGATGGGGCTCCGTGGTTGAGTGCCAGCTTCCCACATATGGGGTCCCAGATTCAATTCCCAGCCTTGGTATCTCCTCCCCGTCCCCCAAAAAAAGTTTATTGAGCAAATACTGTATCTCAGCTATTTTCTAAGTGTCACACATTCTCCTGATCTCATAGAGTTTAAAGAAGATCCTTCCTGTAATCTCTTTTCTCCTGTGAACTATGAAAAAGGAAGAGGCATTTAACACACTCTATAGGAGAAGTCCAGAGGAAGGAGAGCAAAGACAAAAGCTTTAGGGTGGTGCTTTTTTTCTGATATTTTTTTCCCCAAAATCACCTCTGAGTGTACTACCCAAAGGAAATCACTATTCACATTTTTGTATCTTCCCTTCCAAAGTTATGTTGTTCCATAAACATTTCAAAAGCAGCTATGAATATGTATATGCTTTTCTCCCTTCTCTGAAAATGGAGGGGGTTGGTATTTGCACCTAAAGTCTTGCCTTCAGCACTACCTTTTGATGAGCTGGGCTGAACACACTGCAGGCCTGAGATTCTAACCGGAAAGCTAGATTTTCAAAGGAGCTGGCCTCTCCCTCCTCCCCATCCCACCCCTCTCCCCCCTCCTCCCCACTATCCCCATGTCCTTCTCCTCTTTGTCTTCCTCTCCATCCTCCTCCTCCTCCTTTCTCCCCTCCCTCCACCTGGATTCAGGTCTCTGGGAAACCTTTTGGGTTTCCTTGGGATCAGAGCACAGGCAAGCCTCACATCCATCTCCTCCCAGCTCTTTTCCTCCTCTGCATTACTCTACACTGATGATTTTGGAAAGGGCCCAGAGATCCTGAGAGCAAGCCCCGCACAGGGTGAGGGCTGCACAGGGGCGTCAGATGTGGACGGCGAAAGGTCCTTGCGCCAGGTTGTCTCCATGGAGAGCTGGCCAGGCAGCCGCAGCTTCACGGAAGCTGGACTCACATGCCCCTCGCCCCAACCAATTCACCCCCGACCCACGCACACACTCTCCCACAGACATGCAGAGGGACAGACAGTGCTTACTTACTGACACACGGATCTCCAGCTAAACCTAATTCAGACCTATCTAACTAGGAGGTATGGCATTTACATATAGCTGCTTCAGCTCCATCCCGATTCCACAATCTGTTTCTTCCAACAGCTCCCCCTTCTCAGAACATAGAGCAAACGTCCACTCTTTCTTTCTTTCCAACGCAGTGCCTTGTTTTTTTCCTCTTTTCTATCTTGGGAAAAAATTGAATTTATAGTTTGACTGATATTACTGGAAAACTACTCAACAATAGGAGCGGACTGTTGAAGCACACACTGTGGATGAGTCTCAAGGGCCTTCTGCTGAGTGCAAAAGGCTAGTCTCAAAGTTTACTTACTGTGTGATTCTGTTAAAATCATGTTCTGGAAAAGGTAAAACTATGGGCACAGAGAAGAGGTCGATGGTTGCCAGGGGTTAAGGGCCAGGATGTAACACAATTTATTTATCAGTTCACCCACTGAAGGATATTTAGGCTGCTCTCCATGTTTGGTCATTATGGACGGAGTGCTAGAAACAATCATGTGCAGGTTTTTGTGCAGAGATAACGTTTTCATTTCTTCTAGGTAAATAGATAGAAGTGGGATTGCTGGGTCATGTGGAATGTCTGTTTAACTTTAGAAGAAACTGTCAAACAGTTTTCCAGGATGGTTGCCATCCACTCAACAGCTAACCTCAAAACTTGGAAATCATTCTTTACCCCTCTCTTTCAGCCACCCCCCACGTTCAGTACATCTGCTAGTCTTCGTTGTTTTAACTCCAAATTACAGCTTACGTGGCCCTTCCCCCCATTTTCCCAGCTGCCACCTTGATCTAAGTCACCGTTATCTCTTGCCTGGATGACTGCAAGAGCCATCTAGCTGATCTCCCGCATTCTCTCTGCTGCCCTCCTACACCCCATCTCCACAGAGCACCCAGAGTGATCCATTTAATACATGCCTCTGACCAGGTCAACTTCAAGCCCCCGGTGGCTCTCCACCACACCTGGAGTAGAATCCACTCCACAAATCTGCCCTGCCTACATCTCAGTAGTATTTCTACTTTCCCTGTTGCTCCAGCCAATTGGCCTGTGAGTTCCTAGAGGGAGCCGAGTTCTCACCCACCTCAGGGTCTGTGGACCTGCCACTTCCCAGTGTGATGCCTCCCCTGGGCGCTGGGTGTGTGACTCCGTCCCACCCTCGTTTTAACGCCACTTCCTCGAGGGGGCCTTTACACCCATTAGCACTTACCCAAATCAGTTGCTTCCATATTTATTTGTTCATTTATATGTTATTGATCTCTTTCCAATGAAAACAGAAGCTCCTTGAGAGAAGGAAAGTCATCTGGGTTGGCCTTGGTACATGCTTAGTCCCTGGGACAGTTCTTGGCATGTAGCAGGTGCTTTGAAAATATGCAATGAATGATGAATAAATGAATGAATGATGGCCTATACTACTTACCACAAAAGTAAAGGAGAGGACTTTTCATATGAGATAACTGTACCTACACTACAGGGTTAGCATCAAATGAGTTAATATATGTAAAATACTTACAACATTGCCTGGCACAAATAGACATGATACAAGTATAGGTTTGAAAAAAAATGAAAAGGATGCAAGCCAATTTGTGAAAGGCAGAGTTTTATCTTAGGAGAGCAAAGCTCTTATTCCTTCAACAAATGCTTAATGAGTTTGTAAGAATGTAAGCATGTATACAAATCATCAGACCAAATGGCATTTACTTTGAATTGAAGTGAGATTTTTAATTTGGGTCTGGATGGAGGTCAAGTGCCACACAACGAGAAACCGAAACCATAATGCATGAAAAAAGACAGTTTGTTTACTAACATGTCCCAGCGAGAGGGGTGCCATGAGGGGACGATGGGAAACCCAGTTGACTTGGGGGGCTCAACCAGTGGGTGGGGAGCACACAGGCAGAGAGTGAGGGTCTTGTGGGGCTTGTACCTTTATTTTGGTCCAGGGGCGGAGGTAAGTAGGTTTCCTGTGGGATCGAGGCTTGATTAGTTTAAAGCAGAGGTTCTTAACCAGAGGTCTGTGAGCTTGAATTGAACTTTCAAAAAAGCATTATTCTTGTGGGGATGTGTTGGAGCAGGTGTGATACAATCATTAAATTATACACAGTGCAGTGTGGACTTAGTAAGGGGTCCATGGTTTTCACCTAACTGGCAGAGGGGTTCGTGGAACAAAAAAGATTGTGAAGCCCTGGTTTAAAGCAAATGCATACAAAAAAGGAAGGAGCATGGGGGTCCCAGAGCAGAGGGGATGGTGAACTTATCATTTGGGACAGGCTGTGGGTTGTGGGTGAGGCATGTGGGTGGTGTGGGTGGTGTGGGTGGTGTGGGTAGCGGCCGCAGACATATTTGAGCTCTGGGGAGTCTAGGCCCCGGGTCTGGAAAGCTGCTTATTATCAGGTTAAAGGGCAGTGTGGAGGCAAACAGCTTAGTCAAAGCGAGATGGGTACGGAGACGGTACACCAAAAAATTTGATGATTATAACAGCATGAGAACAGAGGACAAGCCCGACTCGGTTTACTCCAAGGACAACCCAGAAAGACACCCCCCCCCCCAGGGGCTCCCTCTCCCAGGCATCCCCAAGCTCCCCACCAACCACAAGAGGGGTTTGCATTCCATCTTAGAAGGGCCAGTGCACCAGGTGCTGTTTGTATTTTCCATAAATGCACACATGCAGATCCTTCTAGTCCAGGGGTTCTTAAGCTTTTCTGTTCCATGGTCCTCTTTCCCAGGCAGGTGAAAATCCCAGCGCCTTTACTAAGTCCACACTCTACTGTGTATTACTTAACAAATGGATCACACCCGCACCAACACCGCCCCACAAGAATAATGCTTTTTTGAATTTCACTTCAAGCTCACAGACCCCTGGTTAAGAACCCCTGTTAGTTATCAAAAAGCTCTTAGGGGTCTCTTTGCACTCAAAACAAGAAATATCTTTTTTTTTTAATTTTCTATTGAGAAGCTGTAGGTTTATAGAAAATCATGCAGAAAGTACAGAGTTCTCGTACCCCTCCACACACGCACATAAACAGCGATCTCTATTATTAACATTTTACATTAGTGTAAAAGCTTTCTTACAATTGATAAAACAATATGATGATAGTGTTATTAGATTATTAACACTAGTCCCCAGTTTACATTAGGGTTCACTCTGGCGTTGTACAGTTCTATGAGGTTTTTTGATATATTTTTATTCTTGTACCATATATAATCCTAAAATTTCCCCTTTTAACCACTTTCAAGTACACAGCTCAGTGGTGTTAATCACATTTCACAATGCTGTGCTCCCATCACCAGCATCTGTGACCACAGTTTTTCCATCACTCCGAACAGAATCTCTGTACCAATTAAGGGTTAATCCTGAACCATCTTTGTAATCAGTTTTCTCCTACTGGGCATGGAGGGTTGAGATTTGATGGTACAATTCCCAAATACATAAAAATTCACATCATCTTAAAAGCAGCTTCACCCTCGATCATCTCCCTCTATGCATCACAGCCTCCCTCGGTCACTTACCCTCATCCGACCAATTTAAAATCATAATGGTCAGAAACTTTCTTTCCAAATTTAAGCCTCAGTTTCCTTTCCAGTGATATTCTTTACCAGATGTGTCATGAAAGTGTTACCATGTCAACAGGAGGCACTTAATAAGTGCACATTTTTAAAAGATGAAATGAATGCAAGATAGAGGACTGCCCAGAGGAGGACACAAAAAAGGTGCTATTGGCCTGGCCAGATCTGCTTCGTAGTTCTCATCACCTATGGCTGTACAGCTGTGCTCCAGAAAGAGGCGCCTTGGGCATCTGATAGAGGGGGCCTTTGCTCATGAAATCAAACATCCCAGAGGACTCCTCTTTCTCATTCACGCAAAGACTCCAGGTGAGCTGGCAGTGGCCTTGCTACACGAGCCCTCTCTTTCACAGACAGAAATCAGCAGAGCCTGGACTGGGAGGGAAGAGAGGTGAGTTCTAGCCAGATACTGCACTAACTCAGACAAGAATCTCCTCCTGCCAGGTTCCCGGCATCCACATGCATAAAATGATGTGTGAACGAGGGAGCTGCTCTGCACTCGTTTCCTTTTTTCAGCCGCAGAGTCCTGTCCTCAGAAGAAACAGTTCTCAGAAGTCAATGAGTAAAGCAAAGCGCCTTGAGGCTATACTGGTTGGAGGTGGAGGAGGCCGCCTGGTTTAAGAAGCGCAGGATTAGTTGACTTTCTTTCACATTCCCTTTAGCGCTCTATTTCTGTGATTGTGTAAGAACCTGCCAAGCAGGCATATATCCCCTGGAGATCGTAAAGAGTTGCACAGGAACGGAAACCATAAAGCCCCCAATTCCACCGCGTGGCTCTGCAGTTGAGCTGCACGCTGCTTTGCAAGAGTGATGAGGACTTCATCGATCTAGTGGGCCCTTCGGGTCCTGCCACTTGTCATTCTCCCCTGGTCTCCACTGAAGCTTCTAGCCCTCTGCCTCCACCTAGGAGTCTATCCGGTCCTCTGTCGAATGTTCTTTGGATGCTGGGAGATTCTCAAAAGAAGTCAGTCTCCCTGTCATTTCCAGCTCGTCCGGAGCTTATCCGCAGATCTCTACCTGATTGAATATGCATGGTGACCAGCTGAATATTTATGGTGCCCTGTCTTCTCCCCCACCCACGTGCGGTCTTGCAGTCTCTCCTCAGCTGTGGCTGATGTCCCCTTCCCTGGCCCACCCCCAGCACTGTCCCTGCCGCTCGTTTCTCTACCAGGCGTTCCTCACCCCCCAAGGCTGTTTATCCTAACCCATCAATCCTTAAAACCTGAGCCTGCCGCAGTCTTCCAGAGAAGCCTTTCTTGAATTATACCGCCTACCCATACAGCACAGTTTCCCAGAAAAAGAAGATTTCCGGGAACTTTCGGGGATTAATTTCTATAAGGGTGAGGGCAGGAATCCCATTTCCCACTGGATCCATAAAGACCTGCCTGGCAAAAGCAGCGCCCTCCCCAACATAATATCAGCTAGCATTTATGGAGCTCTTGCGATGTGTCAGGCATTGTAATCAATTGTTTACAAGACTCATCTTTCTTAAGCCCAAAGCGGCAAGTATCTCCTGGGTAATAAGAGAACTTCCTCAGGCTTCAGTTTTCTCACCTGTAAGATGGAGAAAATGGCTGCTCTTCCATGTTGTGAAATGCAGGACATGATGGGCAGAAAGACGCTTAGCTAACTGCTGGGCCCTGAGGTCCGTTTGCCCACATCTCCCCCTGTCACCTGTTCTTCAAGCTCCTCTCCTCTAGGTTCTTGGTCAGGGGCTGATAGGGACCCAAAGAGGGAGATCCGAGTCCTGGAGAGATGGACCCTGGGGAGGAATGGGTTTTTCTGTGGCTGCCATGTTTAGTGTAGCAGACCAGGAGCTAATGAGGATGGATAAGGCCACATGTGCGCAGAGAGGATCTGCACCCCCAAAGGAGACAAATATGGAAGCAGGCAGCCATCAGCTGGGATGAGTGGCCCCTCTGCAAACACTCGGGCTTGAGCAGGCCACCTGGTTGGGTGCACAAAACTACCTTTGTGTCCTCTACTGACTATGCATTCACCTGGAGAAAGAACCGCAGATGCTTTCATTGCCTTTACTTGAGAAGCAAGCTGGCACAGCTCCATTCCTAGGTTCAGACAGATTCCATTTGGATCTGCCACCTGCCTTGTGCATGGCCTTCAATAAGTGACCCAGTCTCCCTGAGTCCTGACATCCCTTTCTGATGAATGGGTATAATCTCTGCCCCGTCCATCTCGCTGGGTTGATGGGAGAATTAGGCACAAAATCATAAACGATTCTGTGAATATAACACAAATTTCACATGCCCCTCCTTCCATAAAGCCTTCCCTTACCCTTCTACTCTGAATTGATCTTGTGTACCCCTGGTTATAGCATGTCTCCCAGTCTGCTCTGGCTAAGAAAGAGTTAATCACATATATCTCTTTCTCTGCCAGACCATTATCTCCTTGGGGGGGAAGGATGGCAGAGAGGGAAGCTTATTCATCTCCATACACACCTCTGGCCCCAGCACAGTGTCCGGGGAGCAGAGGATGCCTCCATAAATGTTTAATGCATGACGGAACGGAGGCCCTTTGGGCGTGGAGGCAGTCAGCTTGCTCTATCTTTTATGTGCTGCTCAGTCTCTGGAGGTAGGAGAAGGAAGTTCTATTAAGGTCCCGATTCCCTAGCTGGTGACGTCAGTGGGAAATATCGGGAGCCTTAAAGAGTCTCTCTGTGAAACACACAACTCGGCTCCAACCCTCCATTGTTTCCTGTGTCCAGCCACGGGGATCTGGATGGAGGCTTTGAAGCAATTGCCTTTTGCCTCTGAAATTGCTTCCTTGTCTTCTGGGCAAGTCCCTCAAATGGCTTCTGAAAGCCCCAGCTGTTTAATATCCAGCCTGCTGATAGGAGCAATTGCTCATCAAACCCCACAACCCAGATGCATGCAAGAGGGAACGCGGACCGTGTGGGCCTCAGAGGTCTCAGACAAATGGCAGCAGAGTAGATTGCCCAACATTAAGCAACAAACGTGATTTAAGGCCAGAAAATAGGACCTGTGAGGAAAGGATGATGCGAGCTGTCTGATTTATTGCAGTGGAGAACAAATAACAATGTGCAAGTCTGGGGAAATTTTCTACAAGAAGGATGGCAGTGCCCAGCTCAGTGAGGCCAGACCGGGAAAAGAAAGGCACGAATTCTGTCTGACGTAAGGAAGAATCTCTCCAGTGCTTGGCAAGCAGCAGAGCTAGGCACTGGGCTGTCTCCCAGAAGCAGCTTTGTAATCTGGTTTTCTTGACAAAGCATGATGGACCCATTCTAGTAGAGATGCCCGACAACTTTTGTACCTGGTGGCTGGAATGTAGAAAGAGTGATCATCCACCGGATCCTCCATCAAGAGACAGGATATCTGGGGAAGAGGATCCTGAGTGAACTTCAGATGACTCATCTTTTACTAGGCAAAGCCCATCTCCCTTCCGAAGGATCCTGCCACCACCTGAGCTGTGACAAGTCCCCGGTTATCTCTTAACCAGCTAGGGACCATTAAAAAGGCCATGCTTATCAGTGAAAGAAGCGAGACATATTATATGATTCCATTTATATGAAATATCCAGAATATAGAGACAAAGTAGATGAGTGATTGGCAGGGTAGAGGACAGTGAAGAGTGACTGCTAATGGGGAAGGGGTTTCCTTTGAAGGTGATGGAAATATTCTCGAAACTAGGTCACGGTGGTGGTTGCACAACATTGTGAATGTAGTAAATGCCACTGAATTGTACACGGTAGAATGGTGAAATGGGAACATTTATGGTATGTATATTTGACCACAATAAAAAAAAAACAAAAGACATTGCTATATGGGAGAAAACAAAACTGTAATTAATGGACTGTCCCTGGGATAACAAGAGTGCTGGCAACTTAGCAGGATGGTTTTTTTTAGCATAGAGTTTCATCAATCAATTTATGTTTTAGATAGTTTCTGTCTTCATCAGGAACTATTCATATATCCAGAGAGTGTGTGTTGAATCTGTGAAAAAATAATCAAATCTGGTAAAAATCAAAGTACTGATAATCATTATAAAAGTAATCTCTTGACATGCAGTTAATAGCACAAACTCCTTATCCGGAGGTGTAAAGGTGGACGCAGTCTACAGTTGGGTTGACACTGGTGTACAGCGGGCCATTAGTGAATCTTACAGAGATGCAAAAATGTCAGGCAAAGCCACACAAACAAAAGTAAAAAGTTCAGTTGGATAAGAATGAAAGAAACAAGTTAGAGAAATGGCGCTAAGGGACAGAGCAGAGATAAAAGCTCACCATGCCCTGCCCTCCTTCCCCTCCCCACCCCCTGGAGGGGAAGGCAAAGTCAGCAGGAGACTATGATTAAACACACCTTGGAGACTAGATGGCTTACCCAGTTAGAATGCATACTAATGATGCTACCACTTAGGGTTTCTCTGCACATTGGGCAAAGAGGTTTGCCCGTGTTCCAAGACCGCTAATTGTAGCCTTACTTTTTTTTTTTTTTTTATTTAAGATTTATTTATTTATTTAATTTCCCCCCCTCCCCTGGTTGTCTGGTTCTTGGTGTCTATTTGCTGGGTCTTGTTTCTTTGTCCGCTTCTGTTGTCGTCAGCGGCACGGGAAGTGTGGGCGGCGCCATTCCTGGGCAGGCTGCACTTTCTTTTCACGCTGGGCGGCTTTCCTCACGGGCGCACTCCTTGCGCATGGGGCTCCCCGACGCGGGGGACACCCTTGCGTGGCACGGTACTCCTTGCACGCATCAGCACTGCGCATGGCCAGCTCCACACGGGTCAAGGAGGCCCGGGGTTTGAACCGCGGACCTCCCATATGGTAGACGGACGCCCTAACCACTGGGCCAAAGTCCGTTTCCCTGATTGTAGCCTTACTACAGCTGTCTACCACGTGTGTGTAGCCAGTGGGAATGAATGCAGCGACTGCTGAATCCTCACTCCACTGACCCCAGCATGGAGTGCTGCTGCAGCTGCCCATGCATTCAGTTAGCAGGATCTTACTCTTATCAGCAGAATCCACTACTCTATGGCAACCATCACCATCAACATCAGTGGTTGGGCAACCTTGACTTTCCTCCCCCCAGAGATAATAAACCCAGTCAACAGTGTTT
The DNA here is from genome assembly GCF_030445035.2 of Dasypus novemcinctus. NCBI lineage: Eukaryota > Metazoa > Chordata > Mammalia > Cingulata > Dasypodidae > Dasypus > Dasypus novemcinctus. Next base: position 21,567,553 of record NC_080693.1, on the reverse strand, counting down.
TGTCAACTGTAGCACCACATATCATTTTAAACAACAGTTCACAAACATGTGATGAACACCTGCTAGAGCTAGGTATTGTGCTAGATGCTGTGAATACAGTGAGGAACTCAAGAAACACAAACATGGGTCATGCCCTTGCTTCGTAGAGGGAGCTCGATGGTAAGGAAAGAGAACAATTGGTTTAGCTGATTACATATCATATGAACACAGAGTCAGAAATAAACAGGGATGCGTGGAGGAGAATAACAAGGTAGAGAGATCAGGCTTGGCCCCTTAGAGGAGAAGTCATTTCAACTGAGAGCTGGAAGTTGGAAGGAAGCCAATCTGGGAAAAGGCAAAGAAAGAGCTCTCTGCACAGATGGAACAAGGAGTACAAAGGCTTTGAGGAGGCAAGGGCATGACTTGTTCTAGGAACTGAACTCTGAGAAACTTCAAGAGAAATGGAATTTATTCCAAGGGTCGTGGGAGTGTTTGAAGCCTAGGTGTGGCATGACCCAATGAATGTTTTAAAAAGATTAGTTTGGCAGCTGTGTGGGGTCTGGATTTCAGGAAGACCAGAGTGGGAGCAGAACAGTCAGTCAGGAGGCTGTTGCAATGTCCTGGAAGGAAATGGTGCCTTGGGCAGCAAGTGGATTCAGGGCGTGCTTTGGAGTGACAGAACTGGCTGTTGAAGAGCATCATGGAGGAGGGCAGAGAGGAGAAGAAGAATCAAGGCTTCTGGCTTTGGAATCTAGTTGCCTGGTAGTGTCATTTTTGAGATGGAGAAGACTAGGGAAAGAATGGATTTGGGGAATAAATTGTTGTTTTGCTATCATCATCATCATCTTCATCATCATCATTCATTCACCTCCTCCTCCTCCTCATCATCATCATTAATGTTCCCCACAGCCTCAGGTCTCAGAAAAGATGCTGAGAGTGTCACCACTGGGTTTGTTCCTTCCTATCATATTCTCTCTCCCTGTGCATAGCGTTTTCACTCCTGATTGTAACTACAGTTTTTCAACCATGACACTATCGACGTTTTGAGCAGAAGAATTCTTTGTTTTGGGGGAGGTGTCTTGTGCACTGAGGGTTGTTCAGCAGCGTCCCTGGCCTCCATCCACTAGACGGCAGTAGCACTCTTCTCCCCGGTAGGGGGGCACAAAATTGTCCTAAAAAGATAGGTCTGGAGCACAGGAACTGAGAAGAGTTACTGGGAAGGATGGACTGTCTGCTAGCTCTTGGAGAGTCTCTGACCTGTCCATCTCTTAATCAAGGCATGTAAAGGACAGCCTGGAAATGACAGATGAGGGCTGAGAGAAGGATTCATTCAGTCGTGAAAAAAAACAAAAGTGTACACTGAAATAAATATGCAACACCTATGCTGGGTGCTACCCAATGTTTTTCTCATTAATCCCCCAAACTGCCTTTTTTTTTCTTGGTAAGGGACATATAAACTTTGAATATTATTATATGAGTAAATAAAAAATCATTGTTGGTAGAAAAGATGGTCAAAACTAAAACTAGAAAGAACAGCTCACCTGTAATAAAGAAAATGCCAAAAATGCACCTAATACATTGTCTCCAAACATACTAAGAATTGACAAAATTATGACTTTAACGACTCACTTTCAGAGCAGGATATTTTATTATAAACTTACTTATTGAAAGATCAAATAAAAATTTTGTTAGTAAGAGATTTTGAAATGCTATTAAACTTGATCATTCAGACATGCACTGAACCCTGGACCTACCCAACGACAAAGAAAATGCACACTGTTTTGAAATGTGTAAGAAGCAACTATAAAACTATAAAACCTGGTCACACCATGGGTTTATAAACTTGTGCTCTAGTTATAAACCCTGAAATGCTTCTTAATCCAATTAAGGGTTCATTTATTTCATGTAACATGTCTTAAAAAGTAGTTTATGGTGGCTGCAAATGCCCCCAAACCTGCCACTGGGGAGTGACAGATCTTGAATTTTGGAGGCTGTTATTGTGACTGTGACCTTCATTCCAATGGACGTAAAGTTGCTCGTTCCAACTCAGAGCCTTTTGTCCAATTTCCAGAAATCAACAAGGAGAAAAGACAAAGGGAATGTGGTTAAGAGAAAAAGACCAGCGATCTTCTGCCCTCTCCAACAGCTCTCTACGAGTCTCCTCATTGGCTAGGACTATAAGCTCTGCCCACCACTTGGAAAAGCTGGGAAATGCAGTTCAAAACATGAAGCAGTGCTCATTCTGCAAAAGCATATCTATGATCGCTAAGTAGAGAAAATGAAAAGAATGGATATTGCCAGACAACTGACAAAATCAGCCCCATTGGCCCAAAATGGAAGCCATAGGAGCAAACCACCCATTTTACACATGAGAAAATAGTGGCTTAGAGAGGTTACGTTGCATGTCAGTGGTGATGAGGTCATTATGGGGGGGAGGCAGGCAGGATCTGAACTCACAGCTTGAATGCGTGCCCTAACTTTGCTCACTGCTGGAGAAGGTGGCACAACTTGACAAAACCTCTGTCTCCAGAGATTCCACAGATTCAGAGGAGAGAAAAGGTGAGGGGCACTCTGACTCCCTTCTCATGCCGCCAGTTACACTTCTTTTCTCCTGACTTGATTCTCAGACCCAGGCCTGCAGGAACTTGTTGATGAGGGTTATCCTATCATCCGGGGGAGATTTTTTTTTAAATACATATTTTATTAGAGAAGTTGTGAACTTATAAAACAATCATGTACATGTGTGGAATTCCCATACAACACCCCTCCACCAACACAATACATTTTTTATGGATTATAAGATAATATCATCAGACTATTACCACTAACCATAGTCTATAGTGTATTTTTCGTATATTTTTCCCATATATCCCTATCATTAGCACAGTGCATCTTTGGAACTAATGCAAGAATATTACTAATGCTGTTAACTGTAGCTCATAGGTGGAATTAATTGTATTTTTCCCATGCTTGTCAACATTCTTAACACCTTGCAATAGTGATGTACATTTGTTCTAGTTCAGAGAAGGACATTCTTGTATTTGTGCTATTAACTACAATTCTTATCCACCTCTGGGTTCACTGTGTTATTCAGTCCTTAGATTATTCTCCAACTTTCTTTCAATTGACATTTACATCCCTAGATATCCTTTTCTGCCACAATCACATTTCTAATCCAACTGTGTTAATTCTACTCACCATAATCTGTTACCATCAACTCTATCCATTTCCACACTTTTACAGTCAAGTTAATTAAAACTTCTACATACAGTAAGAATCAATATCCTGGGAGATCTTTTTGGAGAGAGCCTCTGTGCTCCTACACCTCATTGCCCAGCCACCACCCTGCCCCGCCACCATCCCCACCCACCGCCTAGCCAGTCTTCTCCACGTAGGTCCCCCACAGAAGCACAGTCACACTATCGTTCAAACACAGCAGCCTTCCAGCTGAACAAAACAACCTTTCCTCAGAGACCTATTAAAGCTTGGTCTCTCCCTAATAAAAGCAAGATCAGGCATCATCCCCCTTCCTGAGATGCATTCCCTTGGCACATGATCCCCAAATACACCCACCTCCCCAGATACACAGGCTGCTACCTCACTGGGTGTTTCAGGGTCCCCAGCTCCAAGGTTCTGTGTGCAGACTTCTGGGCTTGGTACCCCAAGCAATGTGATAAGCATTAGCTTCCTCCACTTCATAGCAGTGACCCTCAAATGATCCAGCCCAAGAACCACATCATAGTGATAAAGAGCTGGTCTGTAAGTTCCTTGAGAATTCCCTGATACCATTTAGTATCCTTCATAGTTCCTAAAAAATTCCTTTGCAGGCTTTCAATAAATGTTTGCTAAATTGGTAGATAGATGAAAGGATAAATGGAAAGATGGGTGGGTGGACAGATGCATGGATGGATGGATGGGTGGATGGATGGATGGATGGAAAGGCAAATGGATGGAAGGAAGGGAGGGAGGGTGGGAGAGAAGAAAGGAGGAAGGATTTAGAAGACTTCAGGTAATTTACTCTCCTTGAGCACACTTTCCCCATTCATAAAATCTCAATACATATTACCAAGATTTTGACTTTTGATGAGACACCAGTGGGATAGTAAATAGGGGTTTTTTTCCATTATATTTTTTATTAGTCAAATTTGTTAATACATATTCAGGTTTTGTCCTTAAGAATTTGATTATCACCACAAATCACAGCATCATATGCCTATGATTTTAAAATCTGCTTAGTGAAAAACCTAAAAGTAGAAGACAGAATTATTCACTTTTTCAAGGGATTGTTCAATAGTGGTTTACCAGTCAAGAGTAGCCTGTGGAGTCCCCAGACTATAGATGGAGTACAAGCTCCACCATAGACTAACGTGGGACCTTCAACAAATCCCTTCATCCCTATTAGCCTGTTTTCTCATCATAAAATGGAGATAATAACGATGTCTATTTCAAAGAGGTTTGAATCAATGGGACAATGTTATAAAGCTCTTGACACAGGGTTTGACATATATCAAGCACTCAGCAGATAATAGCTGTTATACTCCACTTTACTAAATGATTCACCACTCCTTTAAATCGTGAGCAACCTTTATGAATCCTTTTAAAGTTGTTGTTTTAAGTATAAAGAAAAACATAAAAAGAAAATAAGAGTTGCCTCAACCCCCACCATTTATAATTAAAGAAAGCAGTCTCTGCTCCTCTAATCTCACCCTTCAGTACTAATGCTTTTAAGAGAATCTAGCATTTTTTATTCCTTGTTACATATCTATCTATCTATCTACACACATATCTTTTTATATAAAAGTAAGATCATTGTGCATTGGTTTGGAACTTTTTTATTTTGCTGGACAAAACGTCATGGAGAATGTTCCTTGTCAGCTCATCCAGATCTAGCATGTTCTTTTTTAATAGCTGCATAGTATTTTACAGCATAAACGCATTTTAATTTATATAGGCAGTACCCTATTGCTTGACCTTTAAGTTGTAACCCTTATGCATCTAAAGTGTGCTGTGATGTGCAAAACCTTTTACTTGTGCATTTTGGAAATGCATGCCAAGCACATATTGGCATTTGGGAAAGGGCCAATGAATTAAAGGTTGTGAGGAAGGTTTTATTGTTTTAGAATGTGTATACATTTCCAAGACATCACAAGCCATATGAACAACAGATTTTATTTCGTTTCCTCCTATTTGGATAAATTTTAATCATTAGCACCCAACTGGCCCAGTTCCTATGCCCATCCTGGGCCTTAGGCCCATCATACAAAGGAGAACAATTTCTTCTAGATTTTGGGGCTTGGGGGGAAGGAGACTCCAGTTTTCATCTTGACTGCCTGATCCTCAAGTTCCATCACCTTAGAAAACAGGCCCCTATCACAAGCTTGCTCCCATGAAATGAATTTGTGGTGTCTCCTGGGCCAGGTAGACCAGAAAGCTTAGAGTTCCACTGTGGAAGAAGGACCTGTCCTGCTTCCAGCCCAAAAACAAAAAACAACCTATCAGGCCAAAAATACAAATCCCATTTTATAAGCACCAGGTTCATACTTGGTTTACGGAATCAAAAAGCCACCTTGATTATGTTTTTACTTTTCTTCCATATTTTCAGCTGCTCCCCATTACTTACCAAAAGATTAAATTCCTCAGTCCAGCTGTCAGTCTTCATCCAATCGGCCTTTAGCGACTGTTCAGCTTCATCTCCCAAAGGATCTGGCCACATGACCCATTTCCCATCTTCCCAGTGCAATATCCGTCCTCTCCCCATCCCCCTTGCTATCTCTGCTCCCTCTGCCTTCCCATCCCTATCTAACTAAACCATATATGGGGAAGCGGACTTGGCCCAATGGATAGGGCATCCGCCTACCACATGGGAGGTCCGCAGTTCAAACCCCGGGCCACCTTGACCCGTGTGGAGCTGGCCAATGCGCAGTGCTGATGCGTGCAAGGAGTGCCATGCCAACACAGGGGTGTCCCTGTATAGGGGAGCCCCATGCACAAGGAGTGTGCCCCGTAAGGAGAGCCGCCCAAGAATGGCGCCACTGATAAGGATAGAAGCAGTCACAGAAGACACACAGTGAATGGACACACAGAGCAGACAACTGAGGGGGGGAGGGGAGGGAAATAAATAAATAAATAAATAAAAATAAACCATATATGGCCTTTTGGAGTCTGCATAAATGCCACCTCCCCCAGGAAGCCTTTTAGATTATTTTGTCTCTATTTTATATTATTTTAATATTCATTATGGCTCTCATATTCAGCCTTGCAATACTTCTACTGACATATATATATATATGTATATGACTTATTCCTATATTAGATTTCAGGTCCCGGAGCACTCCTATATTCGACATCTAAGTCCTATATTAGGTCTTAGAGCACAGGGACCAGGTCATGTAAAGCACCCTGTGCATAATAAGCACTTAATAAATATTTTAAAACATTGCACTAATTTAAGAGCACAACTTATAGGCACCAAAATAATTTCCTCTGGAGTTTTTCTGGTTTCTCCATTTCAATATCTAGTTGATGAGCTTTCTCCATTGTGTAGGAGAGATACAAGCATGGAAAGGTTCTTTAAATCTACCACTCAGCCTTGTCTGCTTCCAGTAGAGATAGCACTGGTATAGGTGCAGGGGAAAGAGTGGGTATGGGGTATGATCCTCAGCAAAAGGAGTGGAGGCAGGGGCAGGACATTGACTTACAGAAGTTTAGAAAGAGGTCCCTTGTTGATGTAATCCCAGAAGAAACTGAAAGGTTCTCTAAAATGCCTTGCTTCTCTGCTCACCTCTGTCTTATCCCACCCTCTCCCACCTATTCTGGCAGTGGTTTCTCCTTCAGCTTCTGTTTCCCAGTCACCCCAGTGAGCCAGCATGCTCTCCCTTCTCTGCCAGAGTCCTGTGCTTTGTGGAGGAGCATCTGACATGGCCCTTCTCAGAGGCTGAGCTTCAGACTGGTCACCTTGCTGTGCCCTCCAGAAGGACAGCCTGATGCTACTGCAGTTTACACAACTGCGCCTGCGTTGGGAGCTGCTGCCATTGAGGCTTATGTGCCTTTCTTGAGCTCTCTGGAAGAAATGCCCTTAGAGAATAGAGAGCTTACAAAAGGTCATACCGCCTTTGTTGCTCTCAACTCAGTTCTTCATGGGCTAATATTAGAAAGAATCCCCCCTCCCCACCCAATTCTTTAACACTCAAGCTGAAGAATGTTCTCCTTAATTGAGTCCTGGAGAAAAGGATTATAGGTGAACAAGTACGGTCATGACTCATTCTTCTGTTTGATGTTGAGAGTTTGCTGCAGACAACCAGCCTAGACTAGATGCTGTGGCCCAGGCACACACAGCTCATGGTACCTGCTACAGACACAGCTGCTCCTCAAACATGCTCATTGAATGCATGAATGAATAAACACAAGAAAACGTGTCTATGTCTATCATTGAGTTAGGAATGTGGATTTGGACACTGGATGTGCTCAGGATCTTCAGGACAGAGAGGTCCTAATCCATTGCAGTTGGTCAAGGAAGGAACAGACCTTGGAGAATAAAGTAGCTTGAGGAAATGAAAATATTCCTGAAGAATAACCTCCATTCCAAGGATCCTCAAAATGCCCTCTGGATATTTGATGGAAGCTCTGCCTGTAAAGGCTGTTTTATGAGAGTGGGAAACCCAAAGCCCACTGTCCCAGACCCACCTTCCCTGAAATGACCTCCTTGACAGAGACACAACCAATCTCAGGTCCCCAAGGGCTTGTCACTACAGAGGAGGGGTACCTGGATGGCACTGTGGTTGTAGAATATCACATGGGCATTTCAGACTGACTCAGTCACCTCTCCATTTCAGCAAAACTTTGTCTTCTGGTGATTGGCCAGACAACCCTGTGCTAAGAGATCAGTCCTTGGCAAGTGTAGAGTAAAGGACACAGGCTTAGAAATCAGAAGTCTGAGTTTGATTCCACTTCCTACTCCTACTGGCTCTTTATCAAGTCATTTATCTGGACCTCAGTTCCTCATCTATCAAATGGCAAGACAACCTATAAAATTGAAGACCCATCCCACCTTTACAATTTGAAGACCTACCTTTCTGTTCAATAGTCTAATCATCAACCTGCCAATCAGTCCTTTCATAACTGGGATTTTGGTAGAGCTCCTGTTGGTATAAGAGAAAAACAGTTTCCCCGTTCTGATCCAATCCACATGCCTGAAAGCAAAGTTTGCTTTCGATAAGGCTCCACTCAGATAATGGAGAGCAGAGTATTCACTTTTCCCTTAGGTCTTCCAGTCTGGGCCGCAAACACCCCTTGCTCCTGTTAGATACCATTGCTAAAATCTTTAAAGCTTTCAAAATCTCCTTGACATTAGTGGTTGGTTTATTCTTTTCCCCAAAAGCTTATGGAAGCATAACATTTTAAAGCTGAAAGGGACCGTGGAGAACAGATGCATAATTTAATTTATATTTTTAATTTTCCCAGTGCAACAACTTCAGGGCCATGAGTTTATTCATTCTGCTTTCCTCTGCTCCATGGTCTGCTTCCATTCACTGCCAATTCATGGCCCTTGCTTCCCACTGCACACCCAGTTCCCCAAGCCAGTCTTCTCCTTCTTTCCTTCCTTCCTTCCTTCCTTTCCTTCCTTCCTTCCTTCCTTCCTTCCTTCCTTCCTTCCTTCCTTCCTTCCTTCCTTCCTTCCTTCCTTCCTTCCTTCCTTCCTTCCTTCCCTCCCTCCCTCCCTTCCTCCCTTCCTTTCTTTCTTTCTTTCTTTTCTTTCTTTTTTAATTTCTCTCCCATTCTCCATCCCGTCCCCTCCCCCCCATTGTCTGCTCTCTGTGTCCATTTGCTGTGTGTTCTTCTGTGTCCACTGCTATTCTTTCAGTGGCACTGGGAATCTGTGTCTTGTTTTGTTGTTGTTGTTGCTGAGTCATCTTGCTGCATTAGCTCTCCGTGTGTGCAGCACCACTCCTGGGCAGCCTGAACTTTCTTTCGTGTTGGGCGGCTCTCCTTACAGGGCGCACACCTTGCACATGGGGCTCCCCTACATGGGGGACACCCCTGCGTGGCATGGCACTCCTTGCATGCATCAGCACTGCATGTGGGCCAGCTCACCACATGGGCCTGGAGGCCCTGAGTTTGAACCATGGACTTCCCATGTGGTAGGCAAGACGCTCTAACTGTTGAGCCAAGTCCACTTCCCACCAGTCTTCTCCTTGAAAACCATTCTGCAATTGTTCTGGATTTCCTGAAGCACTGTCCACACAGGTCCCATGGCTTCTTTCTTCTGACCTTAAGTGAGAATGCAACCATAGCTTCCATCTGCTTCCAGCATCTTAACTGGACTGCAAAGGAGCAGGCTCTCTCCAGATAAGGCACAGATTTAGTTAAAAAGCAGGGATAGAACCCACCAAGAGAGTTTCCCAAAGTGTAGTGTGGGTTCTAAGGCTTGTGAGAAAGTAAGTTTTTGTGCCCGTTTCTGTTAGTCTAGTGAGAACCTAAGAGGGTTTGAGGATCATTCTCATCAGAACACTAAACTTGTGCAGTGGAGGTGGGTGAAGGCTGGGGAGACCCGGGCATTCCAGCACTCCAGGGTTATTCTTTAGGAATAATAGGACAGCACCTCTATTTGTCTACCATGGGGGCTGGCCCAAGGCTGATTCTCAGAAAAGGGAAGCTCGAAGCCCAGGAGGGACAGTGTAACCCTATGAGCTGCAGCCACAAAACCCCAAACCTCCTTTTTCTGAGGCTCCTATCCAGAAGGTAGGTCAGTGTCACAGGGAGAGGGCAGGGCAACCCTGCACTCCCCACAAAGGACCTCACTTTTCTGCGTTAGTCTATGGGTGTCAGAACTGCACAGTCAAGGGGGCCCTGGAGATCCCATCCTGAGCTCTCTTGGGTTTCAGGGCTGAAAGTGCATTTTACTGTGGGGTGCCAACCTTCTCAGAGAATCTGGTCCTGGAGACCTAGGGTGGAGGGTCATAGTTTCTGTTCTTTCCAGTCCCCTCTGAGCAAGAAAGGCTGCTTCTGAAGAAACTGCAGCCAGCTCCTTGTCCTGACCTGGCTGCCACTGCTTTCACCATCTCCTATGAAGCTAGCCCTTTAGCCTTCATGGCCTTCCCAAGGCTGGGAAACAGCCTCTGGTGCAGAATTTACAAGCAGAAGTAACCCACTGTGGAAGGCAGAATAACGACCTTCAAAGATGTCCCTTTCTTAATCCCAGAATCTGAAAATGCTACCTTACATGGGAAAAGAGACTTTACAGATGTGGTTAAGTTCAAGAGTTTGCAATGGGAAGACTATTCTGGATTACCTGGGTGGGACTAATGCAGTCACAAGGGTCCTTATAATAGGGAGGCAGGAGGGTGAGAGTTGAGGGAGAGATTGGAACACATTTTAAACACTTTGCTGCTGGCTTCAAAGATGGAGGAAGGGACCATGAAGCTGCTTCTAGAAGCTGGACAGGGCAAGACTATGTTTTCTCCTCTAAAACCTCCAGAAGGAACATCGCCCTGCAAAAACCTTGATTTTGGCCCAGTGAGTCCCATTTAGCACCTCTGACCTTTAGCACTAAGATAATAAATGTCTGGGTTTTGAGGGTTTTTGTTTTGTCTTATTAATTTGATTTATAAATACTCCATATCCATATCCACTCCATAGCCATCCAACATACAATAGAAACAATTTCTGTTGTTTAAAGCCACTGAGCTTAGTGGGGTAATTTTTGCCACAGCTATAGGAAACTAATACACCTGCTAAGGAGGAGGAAAATAGAGCAGAGGTTGAGGGCATCCTGCCACCTTGTGGTCAAAGCTGCCTTGATGTAAGTGGGCCTCACAGGAGGCTGTTCCCAGAGTCTCCGCCATCTTGGATCCCTCCCTTGGGTCTCTCTCTCCAGCACGGGCTTCCTTCCTACTTGTTCCACCAAACAGAGCTGCAACTCCAGACTGACTTGTCTCACGAGGAATCAGTTTCCACCTCTGCCGGCTCCCAGCTGGCCTCAGCAGCAGAACTTGGGGCTCTGGGCTTTCCTCATCCTGGGACTGACATGGCTCCCACTCAGTGAAGCTCTACTACCCTTAGCTCTGTTCATGTAACTGGGTCAACTCAGAGCACCTTTATTGTTTCCTTCTCTGTATTTCTCCTTAATTAATGGCCAACTGTGAACACACAGTGAGAGGAGTTCAGGGGGGTCTCCAGGGAGAGTTCCCAACAGGCATCATTCCCCCCAGGCATATTCACCCTTCTTCAACCATATAGAAGGTGCCACCCCTGAAATAAACTAAAGGACCAGTGCTTGCCGGAGCCAGCTCAAACCAGCTCACGAGAGCCAAGTGTTACATTTTCAGGAATTTTGCACTTAGCCATTACTAAAAATTAAGTTATACAAATGTACAATGTAATTATATTAAAGGCAATGATAGTAAATGCTCCAAAAAAACCCCGCTTCCTTAAAGGGACCCAAAGATCACCCCAAGTCCCTTCAACTTTGACTCTCCTCTATGAGGATAATGACACACATCCTCTATGAGGATAGTGACGACATACTCCCTAGGAACAGCCAGGCAAGATGAATATCCCCTCCTCAGGCTTCATCACAGGCAGGTGAACCAAGATTAAAATGAACAAGAAGACATACTTGAGGCCAGTCATTCCATTCAGTAAGCGTTTAAGTCATGACTTGTCGCAGGCGGAGTGTGTAGGGGTAAGGCAGAGAGAATTCATCCCGTTGTGCCCTGACAAATGTACAGTGTCATCTTACACCACTCTCTCATGCCAGGAAACAAATGGTCGCTCCAAACTGGGTCTTTGAAGAAAAGGTGAGCAGAGGTTAGGGAAATTAATAAGGGATAGGGCCATCCCCAGGGACTGAAAATGGTGAGGAGTTGTTACAATCCCTAGACCTCAAGGGGCAAGCGGAGGAAGTAGGTTCCAGGAGCCAGGGATGGTACGGCACGAAGGACCTGACAAGAGCCAGAGCCAATCAACCCATCAATGACCCAGGTGGGCATGAGCTAGGGGAGCAAATGTCCTGATGGGCTACCCTCACCACCCACCCTCCAGTCTCCTACTGGTACTCCCCATTGACTGAACCTAGTGGAAATCAGAGGATCAGAGAGCTTAGCGGGCAAAGTGTACAGAAGGTGGAGAGTGGCTTTGGAGAGGTTAACAGAAGACACCAGCATGCTACCTCTAAAACACACTGGCCTCCTTTCTCTTCCCTACTATGCCAAGCTCCTCTCATCTTTCATGTTTCAGCTCAAATGCCATCTCTTCAGAAGAGGCCTTTGATGACCTCTCCATCTAAAGCAACTGCACTTCACCATTATGTTATCTTCTAAGCCCTTCCCACAATCTGTAGTCATCTCATTTATTCCTTTGCTGTACATGTCTAGACTAGGACTATTGAGTCTATATGATCCACAGCCTGGTAAGAGACCTCACTTCTCGCTTTTCTCTTTTTTTATTATGTCCGTAGCAACTAGTTCTGTGCCTGGCATGATGAATGAATCAATAAACAAACACTGAATGAATGAATGAATGAATGAATGAATGAATGAATGAAATGGATATCTGGAGAAGAAGTAGGAGTCATCCAGGCAATGTCCTGCCATACCAGGTGGCAAGAAAAGCATGTATTAGTCAACAAAAGGGGTGCTGATGCAAAATTCCAGAAATTGGCTGCTTTTTATAAAGGGTATTTATTTGGGGTAGAAGCTTAGAGTTACCAGGTCATAAAGCATAAGTTACTTCCCTCACTTAAGTCTATTGCCACGTGTTGGGGCAAGGTGGCTGCTGACATCTGCAAGGGTTCAGGCTTCCTGGGTTCCTCTCTTCCTGGGGCTCATTTCTATCCAGGCTCAGCTGCTGTGCTCTCTCTACAAAGCCAGCTGTAGACTATCAGGTAAACGGCTCCGTCTCTCTCCCCCAGGCTTCTGCCATGTCTAAGGAGCCATCTCTACTCCTCTATGTCTTCTCCTTTGTGTTTACTTCCTGGACTCCTATATCAAAACTCCAACCTCCCTTCTCTGTGAGTCCCCACATATCAAGGGGGTGAGGACTCAACGTCCTAGTGAGGTAGTCCAATCAAAGCCTTAATCCTTATTTAATCAAGTAAATGTAAAACTTCTGAATCCAATACACTCTAATACACCCAAAGGAAAAGATCAGTTTACAAACATAATCCAGTATTTCTTTTTTGAATTCATCAATAATATCAAACTTCTATGCACTGCATGGCCAGGCTCTTCTCCAAGTCCCAGGGCTCCCTGTCCACTAGGTTGCCCCTGACTTTGGAGCAGTAACCACATAGCCATGTTCTCCCTCAGTGTCTCCTTACATAGGTGCCAAGAAAGGGGCCAGAATCCCCCATACTGTTACCTAGAAGTCAGGGAACGTTAAGCCTTGGCAGGAAGGAAATAGCGCAGCAATCATGGTCCCTGCTGGAATTGCCCACATCCTCTTCAGGCTTCTTGATTACAGAATAGGCAACATAAACTGACACCAATTTAGGATCAGAGTGGCAAGCAGCATTCAGGATGGAGCAGGGAAGGCCCCCAAGGAGAATCAACGGTACTACTTCTGGGACTATTCCAAAAGGAGATGGATTTCTTCTCATTTAAAGATAAGTCAATTGCAGGGGAGGGGGTGGGGCAGAGGGAGGGTGAAGTATATTTAGAAATAGGGAGTATGTGAAACTGTTAACCATAGCACTCAAGGAATAGAAACAGAAAATGATTTTAAATGCCTTTGGAGAACATATGTATATGTTAGATAGAATCTGCTTCAGTGGAAACAGAAGAGACCTTATACTTAATAAAATATGAGATGAACCAGAGATAAGATGACAGAATGAAGATGTTTTTAAGGGCATGATAAGTCAAGAAAAGAATGAAGGGAAGCACAGAATGCCATTTGAAATTGCACTGGAAGCAACATGGTGAAAAAGGGATTCCAGAAAAATAGCAGCAGTGATATGAAGGAGAAGCTGGAACTATTCTCCAGCTACTGAAACAGAAAGGGCCAGGAAGAGAGTGGCTGGCCAGAGGAAGAAGATGAGAGCTCGAATTCAGAGAGCAGAAAATCATGTCTAGATAAGGGGAGTTCTTGAAGGAGAGACAGCTTTTAAGGAACAGAGTCAATAAAAAGACCAAACACAACAAAACAGAAGAAAACCTTCCTGAATTTAGGAAGACTTGAATGGGTAGATGAATGGGCCCACCAGACAAAATTAATTAAAAGTTACCACTACATAGATATGTATTAGTCACTTTTTTTTTTTAATTTCAAGGATAAAGAAAGAATTCTACAAATATCCAAATAAAGTGTTTAAAAACAGAAGATGAAAAAAGGCTATTTACAAAGGCACAGAGATTTGCCACGGAGATCTCCATATATCACATCACCTAAATTCCGGAAGACAGCAGCTCCCCCATGGAGGGAAAGGTTAGGATCCGAAAAATCACCAACCAACTAAGGAGTCATTTGCTTTTCAAGGCAATAAAAAGACTTTCTTAGGCATGTACAAACTCCAAAACTTACCCGAAGATGTATATGTGGCAGTCAAAAAATGACTCAAAGAGCTCACAAGAGGACACTATGGCAGGGGTGGTTAACATGGAAACCACTTAAACATCTAGGTCTAAATAGTAATCATAAACAGAGTTACAAAACAGAATGCAAATTGCAAGATTCTTGAAAGCAAAAATAAAATAAAAATATAATGGAAATGAATAAAAGTACCATGTAAAGATAATCATTTACCAATAATAAGCAGGACCAAAAAACTTAATAGCATACAAAAGGCAAATATAGGAGGAAGAAAGGGGAAGAAATAAATATGCAGCATTTTAACCTCCTAGCTGGATCTAAGCCATTCAGTACCATTTCATGATTGACTTTTTTTTTAAGATTTATTATTTATTTTTCTTCCCTCGCCCCTGCCAAGTTGTCTGCTCTCTGTGTCCATTCGCTGTGTGTTCTTCTGTGTCCGCTTGTGTCAGTGGCACCCAGAATCTGTGTCTCTTTTTGTTGCATCATCTTGCTGCGTCAGCTCTCCATGTGTGTAGTGCCATTCCTGGGCAGGCTGCGCTTTTTTCATGCTGGGTGACTCTCCTTATGGGGCATACTCCTTGCACGTGGGGCTCCCCTATGTGGGAGACACCCCTGTGTGGCATGGCACTCCTTGTGCGCATCAGCCCTGCACGTGGGCCAGCTCCACACGGGTCAGGAGGCCCTGGGTTTGAACTCTGGACCTCCCATGTGGTAGGCGGATGCTCTATGCATTGAGCCAAATCTGCTTCCCTCATGATTGGCTTTGATCATTATAAAAATATAGATTTGACAATATTTTTTAACTCAAAGGGTGTTAAAAATAAGATATAGGAGGGGAAAACAAACCAAATCATCATCCCATAAGGCTAATGATATAAAATAAAGCAAATTGCAAGGAAATATAAAACACAGGAAGCCAACAATAATAACAATATTAATACAGACATCAGAACAAACAAATCAGGCATGATGATAAAGATAAATGGGTGAAACTCCTGTATTAAAATACATACTTTCAGAATGGTTCAAGAAATTAGTTCACCCTCTGTCATCGACAGGAAAAATGACTGCTGCATAATTACTTCACAATTTTAAAAGTTAAGAGCAGGACAGAAAAATAGCAGGTGACTGCAAATAAAAAGAAAGCAGGAGTTGCATAGAATTAAGTAATAAATCATTTATAAGACAATTACTTTTTATTGATGAAGTTTATAATTCATAATGAAGATCTAGAAGGCCTATTCCTTCACACACAATGTTGTATCAATACATAAAACAAAAATAGTTAGAATCAAAGAAAACTTGATAGAAATAATAAGGGGAAGCATACCCTGAGGAATCCAGAATTCAAAGAATCAATAAGGTCACAATGATCTGAATAAATACTCAGTAATTAAATGTTTATATCGCTAACCTTGGAAGAAGTGGAAATATTTACATGGGACGTTTACAAAAATCAGCTTTTATTGCACAGTAAAGAAAACATCCACGAATTTACTGAACAAAAACAAATGAATGCCAAAAAAAAAAAAAAAGAAAGAAAATGAATGCATTACCCACTTATCTCAGAATGTATAAAAATCTAATCAGATAAATCCTGGGAAATTATGAGGGCATATATGGTAGAGATAAAAGCAGAAATTAATAAATTACAAAACAGAATTTATTAGTCAATCCAAGAATTGTGCTTTAAAAATATAAATAAAACAGATTATGTGTCCACACTAATGAGAAAGGGCTAGGGAAAAGATAGGAATTCACAAAATAAGGACCAAGATAGGGTAGGTATCCATATATAGAGAAAAGAATGTGTTTTTTAAATATCCAGGAAAAGAGCAACGTTCTGTTAATAAGAAACTATTAATATAAATGATCAAAATTGATGTGAAATTTATTTAAAAGCTTGAGTAGACCAAAAATCATGGAAGGAATTAAAGTTGTCAATGAATTGCCTCCTGAAGAGAAACTGAGCAGAGATACATTTGCAGGGAATTTTCAAGGCTTGTGCCACATCACCCTGCCAATGTGAATCCATTATGAAGTTATTTTTCCAATAAAAGACAGTTTGCTCTTGTACCCTTACAATATGAGCTTTCCCTTCCATCAGGTAGATTAAAATGAGCATCCATTTGGTTTCTTCAAGCTCACTCTGCCAAATATGCTCCTAATTTTTTCAAAAAAAGTTCTGAACTTTTTGGCTGACATACCTCTACAAGTACAATCAATGGAAGAAAACTGCTGTCTTCCACTCCACACGTATTTAAGACAAGCACAAGAATAAGTGGGAAAGAAGAGAAAGATACTGTGGGGAGAAGAAGAGCAGCTTTCACAAAGGGATGTTGTAGAAGAGAAGAGGAAGGGATTTGCAATAGGCAGGGCATTTAGTGTGCTCTTTTATTTATTTATTTTCTTTTTTCTTTTTTTCTTTTCTTTTCTTTTGTCTTTATTTTTTTAATGTTACATTAAAAAAATATGAGGTCCCCATATACCCCCCACCCCCCAAAATATGCTCTTTTAATACACTGTGGAGAGGGGTTCTTTCTGCCAAGAGACCAAGTGCCATTTGATGGGTGGTGACAGGGAGGTGGGGGGGCGGGGGGAGCTGTGTGCACACAGGTGCACAGGGAAATGCCAGTGTTCATAATGTTACTGGGCATCTAGGCCATTGGCTGACAAAGCCTTTTCTCATAGTTGTGGTCTCTGCCCTACCCAAGGCAGAGTCCAGGATATGCTGGCAATCCCAGGGAACACTCTGGAGGGGTCATTAAATGGTGGCCTAGAGCTGTGGACCAAGCAGGTGCATTGCACTGGGTGAGACTCTTCCTCTGAAGAATCTTCATCACGATTATTACCATCATGACCTGTGAGAACGAGGGGATGTGAATTGGCTCCACTCCTAGGGGGAGACCCAGGAGACAGGAAGAGGGAGCCAATGGGGAAGACAGGGAGAGGGAGAGAGAGAGAGATGCTTTGCCAGCACTTTAAAAAAAAAAAAAAAAAAACACTCCTAAATGACTCTGGATTTGTGTTTTTCATTCAGCCTGGATGTGCTGAGGCATTTTCATTTTGCTCCATTTTCCTCCCACCCTACCTTCCCAGCAAATTTCGTCCCAGCGCTGTTGATTTCTGTCTTGCGACCATTATGGAAATCTGGCTTCATTTCTCCTCCTAATTTATGATCTTGTTAACATGCCCGCATGCCAGATGGTCCTGTTCTCCAGGTTGGGAGATAATGAGATAAACAAAAACTGCTGTAAGAAGCAATAGGGGGAGTTTATCCCCCCCTTGAATGGGCTGCTCTTCATTTCTACAACTGTGCTTCGGAGGCCTCTGCTGCAACTCACTGCGATTCTAAGCAGGTGAACAGCGCTCGATGGCACTCAAGTGGCTGCCCAGAGGTTAGTTTTTTCTCCCACAATGCACTCTATGCTCTGGAATTCTGTCCCAGAAAGAGGCAGGGCCTTGGACTGATCTCCCTCCCCAGCCTGCATTCGTGGTTGAACCTGCTCTGTCATCTCGCATGGCTGTTGACTGACCACTAGCACAGTGCTTAACACAATGAGCTGTAATGGTTTATTTTTCTTTTTGCCTACTACACTCTGAGCTCCCCAGGGCCAGGTACTGAGTCTTTTTCCTCTGAATCTATAATACCTCACACGAGTCCTGGCATATCGTTGGCAGAGTCCAAAGTTATTAAAAAGCCTTCACTATAAATATGCAAAGTACTGCTAAAGAGAAGGAGGACTTCAATGATGAACGCTAACAAAAAGTGGCGCACCCAGCTGAATCAATAAGATGGTCTGTCAGGGATTCCAGGCCACATTATGTTAAGGATGCTTTTCAATCTCAAATTCCAAGATTGCCGTGCTATATCTCAAGGTGAAATCATAAACAGACACGTGGCGGGAGAGTCAGATACCATCTCATCCACCCTCTTGTCTTCAGCAGATGTCCTCCTACCTTCCAAGGAAGATAGCTATTGAGCACCCATTAGTGAAGGAGGGTGGAAGAAATAGACTGCCCTTGCTAAGGTTACATTAGTAAACCAAGGCACCGGGTGCAGTCAATGTCAAGGGGAGGGGCAGCAAACCAGACCCCTGGTGGCCAAATCCAGTCATCATATCTGTTTTCATAAATAAAAATGTATTGGAACATAACCCCACCCATCCATTTATGCGTTGTGTGTGGCTGCTTCAAGCTAAGACAGTGAAGTTGAGTTGTTGTGATGGACGTTGCGTGACCCAGACAGCTGAAAATATTTGCTGTCTGGTATGTGCGTGAGTTTGCCTAAGCACAGATAATCACCATCATCGGGAGGTACCAAGATCCAGGGCACCAAAGAGTAGGGTCCTCTCCTGCTCTGCCATCGGGCATTGAGAACGTGTGGCACTCACTGACCCATGTGTCAATTAAAGCATGTGGGTTAGGATGAAAAGGAGATGTCCATTGTTACTTTTATTGCTTGCAAAACAAACTCACTGGTATCACCGTTAGCCATAAATGGTGTTCAGGGATTTGGAAGGGGGCGGGGGGTGAATGGCCATCTGTCATCTTGTACTGATCCAGCCCCCCACCCCAGAAACATCATTAAAGCAGCCCTCTGCCATAATCTCTGTCCAAGACTGGGTGCAAGCCAGCAGGGAGTGCCGATGGAGTTCCAAATAATATGATTAGCCTCAGCCAGAGTGTACCTATGCCCCAGACTCTTTCTAAGACTGGAATCATTTCAGTTGCACAATTTGCTAATGTTAGGACCTTTTGGTAAGTATTCTTTCCATTCTGCCAATCTCTTTGAAAAGTTCCAGCTTGGAAGGAAATTAATTTTCATTGCCCCCTCTGGTGAACCTGGAGGCTAAGCTTAGGGATGTGACCCTTCTCAGTGGCCGGAGGGCTACGAAGAGCCCCTCAACAAAGATTATCAGGGGCCAAACCAAATGTTCATCCACATTGCTTTAAAAAGCAAATCCTATTTCAGTCTTACTCAGACTAAAGAGAAAAGGGCCAATATGATCAGACCAGGTTTTGTTTTGGAAGGGACTTTGCGATTAAAGAACCTGAATCACTGGGAGCCAAGGGGAAGGGTATGTTCCAAAGGAGAAAAACGTTCCTGACTTTATGATTTTGTCCAAGGCCAGCCCTGTGAGCTCTCAGCTGTCTGGATAAATTGATTATTAGAAGCCACACCAAATGGCTGAAGATGCAAGGACAGAGAGAGCAGTCTGGCTCCCAGCCAGTGGTGGTCAAGCCTGGGCCAAAGACCTTCTCGTTATCACCTGTTTTGTTTCCTCCAGATTGTGTGTGGGCAGCGGGAAGCAACAGGGGTGTTTTGATCACTTTTTTGTGGAGCTGAGCAGCCTAGGAAGACATGTCCATCCACAGGAACATGTAAAGCTTGGTGGCTTCATGTCCCTAATTCTTACCAATGGCTTTGGGACACGTACAGCCAAGCCTCATCTGGGCTGCCCAGGAGAAGTAGGACGAGTGCAGATCCAGGGCCCAAACTCAGGTCTCACACCAGACCCAAGCCACCTTGACCATGAAAGAAGGCAGAGTCTCCAATAACCTGGGTTCCTCTGGAGCCCCCTCAACCCAGTGCCACTGTCTGGATAGGAAGTGGTCTCCCTACCATCAAGATTCTTTAAAGAAGATGGGACTAGAGGCCAAAGTGGTGGGGACAACTGAAGGGAAGACCCCGCTCTATGACTCAATGACCAGGGAAGCTTTTCATGGAAATAAGGGCCTTAAGCTGAGATTTTGTCAGGAGAACTTGGGTCTGAGGAGGGAAAGAATGAGTCCATAGAGCCCCAAGGAAACCAACCCGGGAAATGGTCTCTTTTGATTGGAGTATGGAGGAGTAATGGGAGGAAGGGTTGGTGGATCCCATCGTGAGTAGGGAGTTAAAGGACAACTAGAAAAAACAGCATTTAGTTTTGTGATTGAAGGGAAACTGTTGAAGGCTTTCGAGAGGTGAAGTGTGAGGTAATAAGAGTGCTAGATAGAAGATGAGGGGAGAAGGGTTCCTCCTACCTGTTCTTTCTACTGTTCTTGGCACTTTCCAAGAATGTCCAACCAAAGGGGAATGAGAAGTAGGAGGTCCTACAAGAGTCCAGAAAGCTCTAAAATGTTCTGGTTATTATTATTCTATGTCGATTCAACTGTACAAATAGAAACAATAGCATTAAGTTGAATGGATGCTGACACTGATTTAAAAAACATTATTATGTTGACCAGCACGCTGCTCATGCCTTGGTGATATAGTAAGAAAATGACCTAGTTTAGGAATCAGACTTGGGTTTAAGTCTCAGCCCTGCCCTTTACTAGCAGGGCGTATTTTTTGTAGACAGATCAGTGAATTCCTTTAAGCCCCAGTTTTGTCATCTATAAAATTAGGACAACGATGGATGCTTCACACCAGGTCCTTGCAGGGAGGACAGTGCATGGAAGTTTCTACCTCAGCTCATGGTGCATGGTGGGGGCACAATAAACACTCATATCTTCTCTTGGTCCCTGCTCCCCTTGCAATACATGATGCTATGTGCCAAGCTTTGTAGTTAGGCACTCTTGGGGCTCTTATTTTGAAAAAAAAAAACCCAGACCCCCTTTCCCTCCTTCTCCTCTTTTGCTTCTTTGTCATCTCACGCAGTGCACCTTCTTCATAGGCTTCTCCTCTCTACCTTCCACTATCCCACAGTTGCATTCCTTCATACAAACCTTTATCATAGAATTCCAACATTGGTTGGAAAGGAACTTGGAGGTCAGCCCTGCTGCCCTCGGCCACCTTCGGACAGGTGGGCCCCATGCCTGATTAAACCCCCTGCAACCCGGCCACATGAACATTTATTTAACTTTTCCATGCATGTGAAGCATATTCAGGAAGTCTTGGCTAATGACTGTTGTGAGTCCACAGGCAGAGGGGGGAAGGCTCCCACATCTATATGACAGGGCCATCTCCTGGCCGGTTGGCAAGAGGTGAGTCCTGGAAGTAACTAAAGCACCTCCTTCTCCTTTGGCTCCTCTCCCCTTCCTTCTACCCCATATATGTGCAGTGCACACATACTCTCAACCTGCCCCATCCCCTTAAGTTCTTCTCCGTTGGACCCATCAGCAGGAGAGCCAGGCATGTGGTCCCATATGGAGAGGCATCCAAGGAGAGCCACATTAGGGTTGGGGATTCCCCATGTCACCAACCTCCCACACACTAGGCTCCTTCTCTAGCCCTGGATAGCTGACAATTTGAAGGTCTCTCAGAGACCTTTGTCATTTAGCTCCTGTCAGATGGATAAAGTGGGAAGAAGTCATACTGTTTCACTACACACACACACACACAATTAAAAAATGTATCCCTTCCTGCATTCCCTTTTTCCTTGTATTTTTTTTCTACTTTTTAAAAATACTAATTTCTCATTTGAGTCAAAAATTATTTCACCGGAGAGTTGGTGATTAAATCCAATAATTAGGAGAAATACCAATTAAGTCAGGCTCCACACACGCAAGGCAGTTCTCACTCACATCATTATGTGAGACTGTGACTCAGCCAGGGGGCCGCCCATCTCTTCCCCCACCCCTCCTTCACCCCACCACAGTCTGTCTGTGAGTCAGAGCAAGTGGGGACAGAAGCAGAGGGTTTCTCTTCCCCTTCGCTCCCTCATCCCTGTTGCCTTCTTTCTACTTCATTAGAATCCCCTGCCTTCATGCCCCACCCCATCTGCCCTAACTCCCAATGTATTCCCTGCCCTGCCCATCTGTGTGTTTTGCCCCCAACTCAGACCCTTTCTCATACGTGGCTTGCTTTCCAAACCTACATACAGTCTCTGTATTATAACCCTCAATTCCCCAGTGTCCATTTTCTCAGTTACTGGTTGCTTATCAACCAGACTTTTATAGATATGATGTGATACTGCTTTGCCCAGATGTGAACATCTTTCTAAAGGCCCGACCTCTGCACACCCACAGAACTCTTCTGGGTGACCAGGACCTTCAGAAGGTGATTGTGAAACCAGAGTTTCTCCAAGAGTGGTGTGTGGACTTCTTGCGTCAGAATTCCCAAGGATAATTGCTTAAAATAATTGAGAATAGTTTGGCTACGATCAAGTGAAAACCTAAAAGAACTGATGGAAGATTGGGCTTGAAAGTTAGATTGGAACCATTGGGGGAAGCTCTAAGATGTCAGCCCAAAGAGTTTCTGATTATTTTGGTAGGAAAATGAGAATCACTGGAGGGACATGAGCGAAGCTGAGCTGGTGTGGGGTTAGCCTGGCCACCGCAGCAGGCTAGATATCGCAGGCCAGGCCTGTGGTTCCCAACCTTGCCTGGGCATTAGAATCCCCTGGGAAGCTTTTGAGACCCTCAATTCCCAGGTTACAACCTAAGCCAATTAAATTAAAATGTCTGAGCTGGAACTCAGTTATTAATATTCTTTAAAGCATCCAGTCTAGAGCCAGAAGAAGAATCATGGAGTCGAGTTTACCAGCCTTCTGGTTAAGGTGGCCAACCTTTCTGAATTTGCCTAGGACCAAAGGGTTCCCCAGGGCAGGGGACCTTCAGGGCAAAAACTGGGAGAGACCTGGGCAGAGTGCAATGTGTTGGTCACCCATAGATATCTCAGCACTTCATCTAGGAAAAAAAAAAAACATCCATGTTGAAAACACTTTGTCCAAGGTCAAGTCTTCTGAGTATAATAATCAAACCAAGTCAGAGGGACCTGTGTTCAAAGCCAGGCTCCATCACTTATTAGTGATGTGACCTTGGGCTTATGCGACCTTGCTCTATCTGCCACTTCTCCTTCCTTCTCACCACCCATGGGGCTCACAGGTTGAACTCCACCCTGAGGGCTGCATTCTCTGGCCCAAAGGCTAGATGGAAGCAAGATCCTCAGAGGCCAAGAGCACTGGGAACTCTCAGACAAGTTACCAGAGAAGGGCAGGGGAGGGGGAGAGAGACAAGAGAGGAGAACCATGTGTGGGGGGTTATGTCTATCCTGGGTGTGTGCCTTAAGCACACATGCACTTCTGGCTCCTTCCAGTGCTGGCTGGTGGAGTTCAGCAGAGAGGAGCCCTACGTCCAAGGCCCTCACAGGGCAGCTGCCCCCTTCTCCATCCCCTAGTTATGCTGTGGCCTGGCCATGTGACTTTGAAGCCCACCGGACTGCAAGGGCTCTGGAGGCATCTCCACACTCTTCCTGACTCAGAAGCATCCCTCTGAGGGTTAAGTGGGCATGTTGGCTCATCTGCTTGGGCTCATATTCTCTTGGTCCCCTTAGCTTTGAACCAGCAGGAGGTTGATATATCTAGGAAATGTTTACCAGTTATGCTGTTTTGGCTGCAGGCCAGACTTTTAAATCACACAGTTAGAAGCTGGGGAAAGAAGTGTCAATAATTAAGGGTGTCTGCATCCAGAGGATTCCCAAAGAGACTTCTCCCCAGGCACCCCTTTCTTGCCTGTTCTATACCCCACCTCTCAGCCAGAATGAAGCCTAAACCTGCAGCAGACAACCCACAACTCATTCTTTCATTCATTTCTAAAACTATTTATTGGTGGCCTACTATGTTCCAGAAATGGACTGGAGTTAGAGTAGGAAGTAAGACAATCTGCCTGCTGGCGTGGTCTTCACAGTCTACTTGCAAAAGGATTTAAGATCCTCTAGCCATAATGTCCTGGAAACCTGGGCCTCCCTCTTTACCAAGCAAGCAAGGGATGTGCCCCTTCTCTTATCATGCCTTTACTCACAACCAGCCTTCTACCATCTGCTACTCCTTTAACAGCTTTTGTTCCACCTTGAGCGAGACTTAAAACCAAGCTCTCCAAAAGTTACCATATTGATTTAGATTCATTACAGCATAAAATAGAAAGATGACATGAAAGGGATTTTAGAAATTGCCTAGTCCAAGGGTTTCAAACTCAAAATGTCTATAGTATGAAAGGTGGGAAATAATAAGAAGTGGTGGGGATTATGGAATGTAGAGAGCATAACCCCATTTAAAGAAGACAGCCAAATACTGAACTGCATCCAATTGTTTCCATTTGGGAATCCAGATGCTGTGTGGCTTTCTCTTCTGACTTTTTTTCAAGAGAAGGGAGGTATCCAGATTTTGCATGTAACTTCATAACTCTTCAAACGGTGAAGGGCTAGCAAATGCATACGTGAGCCAGATTCAGTTTGCATGCAGCCTCGCATAGCCATGGATACCAAGCCACTGACACCAGCAGGGAGGATCCCCAGAACCCCTGCCCTAGATCAGACCCCTTTTAGATTCTTTCTTTAAGATTAGGTCTGATAGAGGCTCTAAGACCTTGAGCTTGGGGGGAGGAAAAGAAAAGGGCAAAGGAAATGATCAAGAACGAGGCTGCTGTGACCATAGACCAACCTTGCACATTTTTGGGGTTGACTGTCTTAACTTTCATTTTCAAGTGCCCTAACTTCTATTAAACTCTGGTGGGAGAGGAGGAAAGTGATCTGATTTATAGGTTAACGCGATCGCTCTGGCTGCTGTGAGGAGAAAGGGAGACTGTGGCGGGGCCCAGGTGGAAACTGGAGGAGGCCACTAGAGCCTTTCAACCAAGAGTTGAGGCAGTGGATTAATCTGCATCAGTCAGGGAGGCTGGAGGCCTTGAATACAGTAGTGATTTTTGCCAAAACACCAGGAAAATCCCATTTTGGGAATTAGTCTTACTTTATTAATGGATTTGTTCCAAGGCTGGTCACAAACTGTCACCAGACTTTTTCCCAGCTACCTTGCGCTTTCCAGACCACCAAACTTCTCACTTCCCATAAGACCTTCCCAGCCCTCTTCACGTGCATTTCCTCCTGCCTTTCAGGCTCTAGCCTTCTCTTCCTCCCTTGTCTATTATTCAGTTCCAGGCTCTCCCCCCCTCACCCATCCCTTAGCCCACATAGCACTTGGTTAAAGTCCATCCCTCACTGACTTAGAGCCAAGTCGTTGGGTATTTGTGATCCCAGGCTGGATCATGAGCTTTCAGGAGAGGTATCCAATTTTACTTTCTTTATGTATTCATCCCTCAGCTTCCAGTAAGAGCTTAATTACTAGTGTTTGCAGAAAGAAGAGAAGAGGGAGTGGGGCAAGGGAGGGAGTCTTAGCTAGGTCCAGAACTTGTTCTCTTCCTGCTCCTCTCTTATCCAAATAGGATCCATTGGTGGGACATCCTGAGAAAGCCAGAGCTTTTGGACTAAACAGGGAAGCATCGTCTTCCATGATCAAGGCTCAGCCCAAAGTGCAAGTCCTTTAGAACCTTCCCTAGTGAAGCCTCCTTAGCCTTCGCTCAGCCAAGGCCTCCCTTACCCTCTGCTCCCAATCGTCCATGACACACCCACATCCCATCCTTCCTCACACTCAGTTATGACCGTATGTGCATACACACGGTCCCTCTTCCACTAGACTGTAAGTGGTGGAAGGCTGAGTCTGTCTTCTGTGAGACTCTTTCAATGAGGAAGGGAGCGAAGGAGCAATATAGGGAGGGAAAGAAAAAGGGAAGGGAGGGAGGGGGGGAGAAGGGAAGAGCTGGGGATGTGGGGCCAGACAGGCCTGACTCAAGTTCCAGCTCAACCGTGAAACAACATGGGTGGCCTTGTGGGAGCCTCTTTACCCTTCTGAACCTGAATTACTTCATTTACAAAGGATGGGCTTGAGGAGTTGGTGAGAGAATGGATACAGAGTGCTTAGCACTATGTCTAGCAAATAGTCATCGCTCAATGAATGTTCATTTTTGCTACTTTATTACCATTGGGATTATTTCAATGAAGGGAGGGGTGAAGGGGTGGATGTTGCTTGCAGTCGCACTGGCCTGCTGCCACTTGTGCATCCTGTGGGCTGCCAGGGATACAGCCAGCAGCAGCTGCAGCTGCACCCTTTAGCAATGAGGCACGGATTGGCTTCCTAAGGGTACGAAATTCACATCTAGTCAACTGAAGCATCTCTTCTGGAAAGAAGGATGAGGGATACTGAGCCCCAGGGTCTATCCTAGAGGAAGTTTGCAGGGCCTGGAATGTAATGCCTCTCCGAGTTGGGAGTGGCACTAACAGACACTGAGGAGAGGTGACAGGAGCAGCCTGCTGTCCAAGAACAGCTCTGTCCTGCCCTCGTGCCCCTGGGCAGAAAGGGGCAGTCCAGGAAGTGGGCTATCACTGTCTCCACTTTCAAGATCTTTCATGCCCTCTGAAACATTTCTGCATGCCGACCCACTAATACACAAGCAAACATAAACCCTACCACATCCTACCTAGGTCTAACTTCTCTAGTGAGGAACCAGCTCCAAATATTTCTCTGCTTTAGCAAAACAGCTCTCAAGTAACTAGCACTGAAGAGTGGACCAATTTATGCTAAGATGCTTATGGTTACTAAGACTTAATGTATACCCACAGCAGAGCTAAGATGCTTCAGTAAGGGACGATGCCTTACATTATTCCCTATTGAATAATGACTGCAAACATCAGCAATGTATTCGTGGAGTCTGAGATCGAGGTAGAGAGTTGGATAGGTTAGTCCAGGCAGTACTGGCAGAGGGCATCTGCCCTAGTGTCATATGCATCTACTCTCCCCTCCTGCCCACTGTTCCCAGACCCTCACAAATTGCATCCTGAAATGGCTTGGAAGCCACACCTGACTTGAAGGTATCAGAAGAGGCAGCTTGGAAAAGTAGCCTTGTCAAGCCTCAGCATTTTTAGAGATGGAAGCAAGACTACTGGGTTGCACAACTCCAGGGGCACCCTTCACTTTGTTCTCTCTGTCGCCTATGTGCTGAAATGCAGCACCCCTGGATAGAAAGGATCTTGGAACATTCATCAACTACCCAATTTCATAGGTGAGAAACTGAGGCACAGATGGCAGCTGACTTGCCCAAACTTCCATGGCAGTATCAGATGGGGAACCTCAACCCAGGACACAGTTCATACCACATTTTCCCTATTTTGATCAAAAGGCCAATCTTTTCCTCATCACAACAAATACATATCCATAGGGAAAGCAGTCTGTACTATCCAGAATGGTAGCCACTAGCTACATTGTGTTTAAATTAATTCAAACTACATAAAATTAAAAATCCAGTTCCTTGCCAAAAATCCAGTTCCTTGAAAGAGGTTGTTGATATGAGAGGAGTGGGGGTGGGTGGGGAATAGGGTATATGGGAACCTCTTATATTTTTTAATGTAACATTTTGTGTCATCTGTGTATCTTTAAAAAAATTTTTTAAGTCAATTAAAAACCAGTCCTTCAGTTGCACTAATTCAAGTACTTAATTGTAATTTGTAGCTAGTGGCTACTATATTGGAATGTACATCATCTCTTAAAGTTCTATTGGATGTCACTGGACTATGGATTATATACTTTACGTGGAGACTGGGAGGCAAGGCAGAAAGACATTTTTTGTTTGGTTTGTTAAGTTACCATTAATTTAAGGCATACCTTGCACCAAGCATGTTGATAAGTTCTTTGCATGTGTTGCCTCATTCAGTCCCAAGTACCAAGGTGTAGGTATTAACATGATCCCCATTGCACAGGTGAAACTGAAGCTCAGGAAAGTCAAGTAACTCACCATGATCACACAACTTGTAAGTGGTGAGCCAAATCTACGTCTGACTTCAGAGGTCAAGTACTTAACTACTAATCTCTACTGCTTCCACCGGATAGAAAGGGATATAGACCAAAATGCTGCTATAGAGCCAAATCAACAGATGCTATTTTCAAGTTGGTAAAGACAATTAACAGGGTCAGAACCAATAGGGGGAATCTTCCCCCTCATTATCAATTGTTTAGTACTGGAAGAGAAGACCAAGGGATGATTTAACCCCAACTCCAGGAATGGGGGCTTCTGTGTAGGCAGTTGCCCTCCATGGGTGGTGAAGGCCAGAGAAGAGGGAAAATACAGAGCAAGGGAATTCAGATGGTCGCCAGGTGAGACTTTTTGAACCCTTAGCAATGGAGAAGACAGACAGAGAAGTGACAATTGCCACCTAGAATTACTTAGAAAAAAAAATCTCCATCACACACCCTCCATGGTTCTGATCATGCCTTCCCTGCAGATGAAGGCCAAGAAAAAAGGGGATCTTGCTCTGTCTCCTAAAGGTGGAAATGGAGAGGATAAGGGAGGGAGGAGGGAAAGGCAGACAAAGAGGTGAAGGGGGAATGGTTGTGTCCCCTGGCCAATGCTTTGCCAGCAAGTGGGAAATTCCTTAATACAAAATCACTGTGTTTTTCCCTTTTTCCATTTTTGCTTCTTAGTGTCAAATAAATCTGGTCTTTCTACTTGGCCCTCTAGAGCAAAGGGAAAGGACTTAGGTGTTTGAAACTCAAAGTCTGCAGAAATTCAGTCCATCCACTCTGACATATCAAGTTTCAGAACAGTGAAGCTGAAAGCATCTACTGTTTGCCAGGCACTGGGCTGGGGTCTTAGGGTTTCAAAAGCAAATAAAATGTCATCTCTGCCTTCAAGGGATGCTTGCACTAGTTTATTCCCAATTCTCAGAAGTCTGCTCTGAAGACAATGCAGCCCTTTTTTGATGGGTCTGGGTGAAGAGCCAGGTCTCAAGGCTTTCAGTGTCTAACTTTTGGGGGTAACTATGGAGTATGGGCAGAGGGGTGGTTGGGAAGCTGGATTACATTGATCAACCATCTCCTTTGTTTTTATTTCTCCTTCAGAAAAAAATGCTATTAAAACTCACCTGTGTTTCCATCTATAAGAGCTGGAAGGGCTCTAGAGATCATCTAGCCAGTGCCCTCCTATTACAGATGGAGAAACTGAGACCCAGAGGGATTAAGGGACTTGATTGCAAGCTCGTTCATTGCAGAATCAAGGCTAGACCCCAAAGACCAGCCGCACACAGTGGGGGGTATCCTTTACCTAGTGCCTGGCACTGGCAACTTAGCCACCAAATGTAACTTTAAGAAAAAGCAGGCTTCTGTTTGGTCAGTTACAAACCCTGGAAAAAAGTATTCTGTGCAATGGGGCTGTAGAGTAGAGTGGAACTGAAGAAGGATGGTTCTGGCCTGGGATAGTCACCAAGAAGGGTTTTTTATCTCCTTGATGTCACTGAGGTTCTTGAAGAATATGCCCCCGTGGTCCGCACTGACTTTCCCCATCATTGGCACCTCTCACCCGACAGTCACTCTTCCTCCCCCTCATTATCTCAGTGGTTGCTGCCTGCTTCTTCCCACCCCCAGGAGCCCAGCTTCCGAGGCAGTTCCAAGAAATTCATTCAGGTTCCCTAGACCCTTTTCCCCTTGGAGATGTAATAAGACTTTGTATATTGTTGTTGTTGTCAAATTGTAACACAAATGGCCAGATTTTATGGATGCTGTTTACCCACTGACATCTGCTTTCTGTATCCTATGCTCTGTGTTTTGTACAGGAATGTGCACCAGATGTAGCCAGCACTCCACTGGCTGTCGTCTGTACTGTATGTCTATTTGTATGCACTGTCGGTCCCTCTGTACTCCTTCTCTATGTACAAGTACGTTCATGTGTATTCTCTGTAGCCTTCTGACGTCTGTCTCTGTGTGTATTTAACCTTGTACCGATGTTCACAATGTAATAAAAACAGAACCAAAAGAACATAACGCCTTCTGGCGATTTTTAAACCTAGGGGAAATGCTTCATTGGTCTGGGATGGATGCATGAGTTATTTCCGAAAGGCAGTGGACTAGATAAAATGACTTCTCAATGACCTTGAAGGATCCATAAGCCCCTTGGTCCTCTCCCCTAAGGTACTAAGGTGCTCATATATGAGGGGGAAGATGGAAGGTGGACTTGACAGACTTTGCTGACAAATCATTCCTGTCCACAGAGTTATAGAGAAAACCTCAAGCTGCACACTAGCAATGAGGCAGCTATTAGCAGTCTGAGTCTCTTGGTATCCATGGAAGCTCTATGGCCCTGAGAATTTGGTAGAATTTTTAAACCAGTCTGCAAGTGTTCACCTTGAGAGCTGCTCTTGCATCGTGAAGAGGAGGCTGCCCATCCCTTCTATCCTGTCCACTCTGTCCTGATCATAGAAGCCCAAAAAACTTAGCCCATTTAGGAGAAACTTGTCTCAACATTTCAACATGGTCTTCTGATTCAGGAGTGCAGGCAGCATATTTGGCCTGTGTCAGATATTTGAAGGGATGAAGGAGGACACTGACTCTCAAATTACATGAATCAGTCCAGGTACAAAAGGAAGGGTGTGCTGCCAGAAAAGAGAGGAAAAAAAATCAGTGGGTATAACTTAAGCCAGTGACCTACCATCTTCTAGTCAGCTGTAATATCAGGATAAAAATCAGCAGGGATGCCACAAGTAACTCAATGATGGGAGAAGGGGAGGAACACACTCCCTCACATTCCCCATGGAAAGAAGACAAATTCTAAGGACTTAGAGACATGAAGATTGAAAAGGAGCTGCTAGTCCCAGAGATGTGATGCTACTGGCTTAAGAGGAACCAGGAGACCTACATAGGAAAGGTGAATCCAGCACCCATGTCCTCTGAAGGTGTTCAGTCAGTCTGTATCTAACACTGTTGTGGAACCTACCTTGTCCTTGCCAGCCAGTGTTCACACAGGATTCTGGAGGCTGGACTTCCACATCTGGGACTGGCATGTTTTAGCAAATCCCCCTTGTTCAGGGACTGGAAATATCTAGCCAGACCTTGCCCTTTTGTGTTGCCAGGAGAAAAGTTCTAATACTTTCAGAAAGTCCAAGGCACTTTGTCTCTCTCTTTTCCCCTCAGAAAGGAGTATAGGATTGTTATTTCCCCTCTAAATAGGAGATGGAAGTGTGGCTTATCTCACAGGTTCTGGGCTTACACACTATAGTTCTTCAGAGAAGTTTTTACAGGGAGCACTCTCTTGGACAGCTCTAGGTCCATGGATGGTTCTGAAAATGGAAAACTCCTTGTCCAGTGGCCTATAGAGATGAATATGGAATAAGAGGTAACTTCATGGAATCCACACCCATGTTCAGTATATGAAGATCCCAGGGGTCCCCTTGGTTCTCCCCTGAACGGTACCCTAGGTCTTCCTAGGCTGGCCATCTTAGACACAGTCTAGAACACACTGGGAACAGTGCCCTGGGAACAAACTCTCTCCATCACACAGACCCAGGTCGGTGAGTCCCATGCTCACAGGGCTGTACAGAATGGATAGAAATGAAGTGAAGTAAGCAAGGACTGGACCCTGAATCAGGCAGGAGAACTAGTTTCTTTTATGGCTTTGTTACTTCTATAAAATTAGAATACATCCCCAAAATGAATGCAACTAAAAACTGCTATTCACATGAACAATATCAAGCACCTTCTTTGTGAACCACTATTCTCAGTGCTTTGGAGGCAAGAGATCCTAAAACAACTGGATAAAAACTCTGCCTCCCAAAGATGATGCAAAATCAAATGAAGAAGAAAAACCAGGTATATCCTGTAATAAGGCAAGAAATCCTTGATAAGTATTGTTACAGCAGTGCAATCTAGGGACAATGAAGAACTCAGAGGAGAGGTTTATTCCAGGCATTAATACAAATCTGAGAAAACTTCCTGGAAGATGACAGATTGTAAATGGACTTTGAGAAGTATGGGTGTCCCTCTTGACTTCCTCATGACTAAGAGCTGGTTACTTAAAAGGTTTTAAGGGCCAAGGAGACAATGTGATGGAAGAGGAGAGAGCAGAGGTCATTCATGGGGTTTGGGCAATGGTGGAACTAGGGAGAGAATTTGCTTCTTAATCTGTAATTATGTGATGAAATTGACCATTCCTAATGTAGATTTCCACTGAAACAGGGAACAAAACTTACCAAGGGATTATGCCCTTGAGTGAGACACTGATGTTCATGAAGCTGATGAAAACTCAGCCTCTGAGTGTGATGGATGGACAAGGCATCCTGTTCCCTCACCCCAGCATCTTGCCTTTCATTTCTGGCCTCTGAACATCTCTTCTCCTCTTGTCTGTTTCTGTCTCTCTTCCATGCCTCTTGTTCTCTCCTTCCTCCCCTTCCTTGATTCTTGTTGTCTCCTTTGGGGAGATGACATAGAATAACAAAAAGAGTCCTGAATTGGGATAAAAATATCAGAGTATCACACACAAGTGATTTAGCATGTGACAACCTCTTTGGTCATGGTCCCTTTTCTCCTTGGGAAAATACAGGCATTTTCCCTATTTGCCCAAATCCCTCAAAACCCATCAGCATACTCAATCATATGTGAACTTAGATAAGTTTGGGCAAATGTAAGCCCTATATGGACCCATGCTATTATGATAAGTCCTAGCAGTTGTACTCAACTGGTTTCCTGGAAACATTTTCAGCCCCAGAGGAGCTCTAAGTAGGAGTGGGAGGCTCATCCAGGAGTTTCCTGACTGGCTATTATTTTACAAAGCAGTGGCTCCGTGGCATACAAAGCATGGCACCATGCGCTGCTATGAACTGTTTATAAAAGAGCTTAAAACTGGAATCAGTAGCGCAGATTGACCCTTCTATGCCCACACACAGCTCATTTTACAGAATGCAGTTCAGCACCTAGGACAGCGTCCTGTTGGTTGGTGGGGATGGAGGATGCACGGGCTAATACCATGTTGGTTCAAGGATGGGCATGCGGAGAGGGGAGAGGAAAAGTACTGGGGCCACTGTGAAAAGTGCCTGCCAGTGAAGAGAAGACCTCGGAGTCTAGGCATGTTGAGGCTATGTAGTTCAGTGGTTGAAGTAGCACATGAGACTTGACACCAAGGGTGAGCCTAGGCTTTCTTGGCTCCTGCTTTCCACTCAGGAATTCCTTCTCCACCCAGCCTCCAAGAATCTCTTCTTTCTGTCCTTCTTGAACCACCTGAAGGTGGTTCTTATATTAAGGGATTCTATGTTTCCCACCTGCTGGGAAATCTATCCATTCTTTACTTTTCCATTTCCTCTTCTTTTTTTTTTGGAAGTGAACATTGTATTTTATTGAACTATGTATGTGTACATACAAGAGAAAAAAGAAATTTAAATAAAACAAATGTCTGCCAAAGATACAATGAAGGCAACGACTAAATTGTGCCTCTGATATGTCTTATTTTCTTGATTCATCCTTCACTTTTTAAATTATATATATATATATATATATATATTTAAAGATACTTAGATTACATAAAATGTTACATAAAAAAATATAAGAGATTCCTATATGCCCCACTCCCCACACCTCCCACTTCTCCCCACATTAACAACTTCTTTCATTAGTGTGGTACATTCATTGCAACTGATGAACCCATTTTGGACCATTGCCACTAAACATGGATTATTGTCTGCACTGTAGTTTACACTCTCTCTCACTCCATTCTGTAGGTTGTGGTAGGATATATAATGGCCTGTATCTTTAATTGCAATGTCATTACATTTCCTCTTACACAGAAGTGGTCTCCCCTTCTCTCTTTCCCTGAGTCTCTGAAAGGTGAGCTCTCTCTGATATTAAAGAAGAGACCTGCCCACTTCTCCAACTTTATCATTTGAAAAGAGCATTTTGAGCAGATGAGTGCAGTGCTATTCCCCCAACATCCTCCAACATCAGCATTACAGTATTAAATTGTCTCTTGCCACTAATTTAAAAACATATCTCTCCTTTAAAGCAATCAGATTCCTTAATTTGTGATCTTCAACAACCCCTTAGATCTCATAAGATCCTCATTCTTTGTGTGTTTTCCCTTGAAACATCTTCTTAAATTCCACTTAGTCTGTAACTTGCAAGCTTTGATATACATGTCAGCCCACACAAATGGGAGAAATGCAGAGAAGGCCAGGGATTCCAGGGCTAGGTGTCTCCCAACCACTAGCCAACTGCCTACACTTCCACCACTCAGGCAGCTACTTTTGGACAAACCTGGGGTTCTGTTCTGAGCCTTCAACTAAAGCATCTTCATTCTTCTCTACCACAAATCTCTGGAGGCAGAAAGGTACAGTGTGAAAACATTGGACTAGAAGTTGAGTCTGGTTCTAGTTCTTGCTCTGAGATATACTAACTGTGTGACTTTGAACAAGTGCCTGTTAAAAAATAAAGAGATTTAGACCTGAAGATCTTTAAGGTCCAGGAACCTGTGGCCAAGTCCTTGGATCCATCAGTTGTTGATCCAGCCCCCACAGGCTTCCAAACCTAGGCTTTGCCAATGCTCCCTGAGCATTTCTCAGTATTTCCCCAGGTGGGTGCTACATACAAGATGGAAGATAGAGGTCCAGAGGGCCACTTCCTCTCTGCTTCCCTCCTTGGCTGTAGGCACTCATAGCTTCCTTTTTATTTATCCAGCAAGTATGTGCCAGTAATTCTTTTAGGATCTAGGGATACAAGCAGTGTATAAGACAGATATGGCTCCTTCCTTCAAAGCACTTATCTTCCAATGGGGAGAGAGCCAATGTTCAGGCACATAAATAAATAAGACAAATGCAGGGAATGATAAGGGTCATTAGGTAATAGGTTAAAAAGGGATGGGATGGCACATGCTTTAGATATGGGGACTAAGCAGCCATCCAGAGAAGATTCACCTTTGAGATTACCTGAGAGAAAAGCATTCCAAGCAGCAGGAAAATACCATGGGCAAATGTGTTGATGTGGGAATGAGCTTGCTGTGCTCGAAGAACACGAAGAGAGCTTTGGCTAGAAATGTGTATGAAAAACAGCAGAAAGAGGTGGGTTCAGAGAGGAAGACAGGCCAAAAGAGATTGGATGTTGCAAGCCATGGTAAAAGACCATAAGTCTTAATCTGAGCACAAGGAGAAGCCATGTGAGGACTTTTACCCCATCACCACCAACAAAAGAAATGGGCCATGTTTTACAGTTAAAGCCAACACTTCATTTGATCAACTGGATGTGAATGGTGATGGGGCAGGAATAACCAAGAATGACTCTATTTTGTTTACCTGAGCAATTAGATGGAAAAAGGAAGTCCCTGAGCTCATCCATTCCCTGTCCTCCCTAACTCAGAGAACATCCCAGCAAAACCACATGACTGCTCCATACATCCTCTTTTCCCTACTCTACCCTCCCCTCTTTATACACACATTCAAGGTGGGAGCTAGGAGGAAGGGAGGGAAGAAAGAAGAGGGAGAGAGGAAGAAAATACAGCATCTCTCAAATGCCTTCAGAGGCTGTCTTCTCTTCTCCTCCCCAGATGATCATATTAAGTTTCAATAAAGCACTCATTTGTCTAAGGATTACATTAAAAGAGTCCAAATTATTTGTTTTCATTTATGGGAATAATGAGGATTGGGGAACAAGGTTTTATACCTGAGTGGGATAATAACACAATCTTATAATCCTCCTGGGAAGTTTTTGACTGCATGAAGCTTTGATTGACTCTCAAAGGATCTGCAGGCAGATGAAATTCAGACTCTATGCCTATGCAACCTCAGTCTCTCAGATGGTTCAGGTTGAAGGAGGGTGTGAAGGTCCAATTCTCCAATTGGCAGTTCACAAAGATCCTGGAAACATGCATAAGAAATTGCTCAGTCATTTTTAAGAGAGCCACCTACTCAGACTTTATTTCCATGCCCATCAGAGATCTTAAGTTGGGGGGCCCAGTTTGAGGCAATTCACTCAAGAAGCACACACCCACAATTTAACTACAGCCTCACAAGGAGCCTTCATACCTGCATAGGGCTTTACCATTTACAAAGCACCTTTAACATCCATTATCTCATCAACCACAGCTATGTGAGTCAGATTTCTAAAACTGAGCTTCGGCAAGCCTGAGGAGTCTCTGAGCTTAGCACGCTCACTTCACGGCACACCCAGGAACAAGCACCTTTCCACTGACAGTGGAGAGCTGTTTCTTGGGTAGCTAGAGTTGTCTTCATTCTCACCCTCTAGGCACTGCCTCATCTACTGCTGAGCATTGAGCCTCTGCCTCAACAAATGCCCCTCCCTTTAAACCCTCTGAGCTGCCTCTAAGAGAGACCAGAGTAAGTGAATGATTACCTACAATGAGAAACAGGAAGCTAGACTTTCCCCAGAGGGATGGTTTGGTGCTCTGGAATGAGCTGGTCAGAGAAAGCTAAGGTGGCAGAGGGCAGAAGGTGGCTGAGCAGCCAGTGCTGTTTCCTAAGATTCTGTGGTACTAGAGATGCTTTAACCACATGGCCCTGGGAGGAGAAACATTTGTGGTCTTATTGATCATGTTCACCTTGGCAAAGAGAAGATGTCAAAGCAGGTGTCCATGAAGGAGGCATTAAACTTGAGGTGAGAGATGGGAGAGAAGGAAAACATGAAAGAAACAAAAAGCACATAAAGGAGGAAGGGGAGGGGAAGAGGCATACACTTGCCTGCCTACAGCTATGCACAGAATAGACACTCAAGGGACATCGGTAATTTGGCATCTTTCCTGCTTCTTGGGGGTCCCAGCCTGAAAGCCTTGTCCCTCAGCTATGTCACTCACTGCCCCTCCCCCAAGCTCACTCCTCTGATTCTTTCTTCATATCACAGATTAGATGTCCTCCTCCACGAGGAAGGCTTCCATGATACCCAAACCTTCTAAAGGGTCTGTGTTCCCACAGTGTTCCATCTTCTCCCGCTAGGGTACCACAGAGAAATGGTTTCCTCTCCTGTCTACCCACTCAACTGAATGTGACTGGTCAGTGAGTCCTGGGTGGGGGAAGAGTGGCCCTAGCCACTATCCTGGCTTTAGTAGAAGGCCTTCCTGGGTTGGATAGGGATTTTCCAAAGCTTCCAAAGGCAGAAAGAGTCACACAGTGATGGGGTTGTCCCACAGTGAGGGAAACTCTCCCTGTACCCTGTGACCATCTAGGTGGTACATAAACCACAAATCCTGGGGTCCTTCCAAGAGGTGAGTGAAACCCGTGCTCTGCCTGGTTCCTGTACAAGGGTTAGGAGCGTGCCATGGAAGGGGTCTCTTTAATTCCTGTATTTGACATAGTGGAAATAACGCAGACATTTACTATCCATGGGTTTCAATCTGAGTTTCACTACTTACCAGCTGCCTTGACATCAGTCTCTGAATCGAACGAAGACAGTGCTATCTACCAAGCTGTGTGTTCAAACCAACCGAGCACAGCATCTGCTCCATGACCATGTCTCACCATGCGGTCAGCATGATCATTATGGTTACTGCAGAGGAATAAGTGTTGTTGATAGCTAAGAGTCTGTGTTCTCAATCAGCATCGCCTCAGTTCACACCCCAGTTCTGTCATCTTCTAGGTGTGTCCCCTTACAGGTTGATTTCCTGCACTGTGACTCAGTGTCCAAGGCTGTTAAACTGGGCAGGAAAGAGTACCCAGCTCATAGGGTTGTGACTGTAAAATCAGATGTATGATCAGTACTTAGAAGCAGGCCTGACACTCAGTAAGTGCTCAATAAATATTCGATTAGGACTCTGCTTGTTATTACCAACCCTTAAAATTTCAAAGCTAGGTAAAACCAGGTTATAAAGAGAAAAAACAACAACAAAAAAAAACATATCCTAACACTTGCATCTTGTGCATGGCCTCCTCACTGATTGCAAATCAATAAATCCACTCTGCATGCCTTTTGTGTAGGGGTAGGCTACATTCCTGCCTTAGAGAAGATGTTAATTTGGAGGGTGGCTCAAACATACTCAGATGCCACCGACACACAGCTGGCAGCAGTCAGGCCTGTTCTGGATGTGCAGACAACAGGCCAGAGGCATGTAGAATGCAAGTTAGGGTATAGTAGAAACAGCACTGGGCCAGGAATCAAAGAGACATGTATTCTAGTCCCACCTCTCCCACCCACTGAGCAAATTACTTGACCACTCTGACCTTAGTTTCTTCATCTGTAAATGAGTTTGATCCCCAAAGTCTCTCCCTTGCAACTGGAATAACCATTAATTTCTAAGTAAAAAAATTCCGTTTTTCTTATTATCTTTTTTAAAAAAAGATACATAGATCACACAAAATGTTACATTAAAAAATGTAAGAGGTTCCCATATACCCTACTCCCCAACCCCCACCCCCACTCCTCCCACACCAACAAGCTCTTTCATCAATGTGGCACATTCATTGTATTTGATGAATGCATTTTGGAACACTGCTACACAGCATGGGTTATAGTTTATGTTGTAGTTTACACTCTCTCCCAGTCCATTCAGTGGGTTATGGCAGGATATATAATGTCCTGCATCTGTCCCTACAATATCATTCAGGACAACTCCAAGTCCCCAAAATGCCCCCACATCACACCTCTTCTTCCCTCTCCCTGCCCTCAGCAACTCCCATGACCACTTTCTCCACATCAATGATACAGTTTCTCCCATTGCTGATTCTATAGTATAATTTAATATTACACCCCTTGTTATTAAAGAAAGGTTTATTAAAAAATCACCTTCTTGAATGAGGTTTTGATGGCCTATATAATGAAGAATAATATAAACAGCATTATCTACTGGCCCTAATACATAACCCATCATGTTTCACCTTGGTGTCTGGTGGGATGCCTTACCTTTCAGGCAAATGAAAACAGCTTTACCTTCCTGTGGTTCTTTGTTGCTTCAGCTACCCGGACAAGTTCAGCACCTGCTCCCCTCACACTTAGTAGCCACTCATTCTTCTACTTCCTGGAGTGATTCCTACACATTTTTAACCAAACATGGATAACTTTCTAAACTGTAAATTTATATCTCATAAATCAAAACAAGTCTATTTGGGCAGCAGACTTGACCTAGTAGTTAGGGCGTTCGTCTACCACTTGGGAGGTCCGCGGTTCAAACCCCAGGCCTCTTTGACGCATGTGGAGCTGGCCCACGTGCAGTGCTGATGCACACAAAGAGTGCTGTGCCACGCAGGGGTGTCCCCCACGTAGGGGAGCCCCACGCGCAAGGAGTGCGCCCCATAAGGAGATCCGCCCAGCACGAAAGAAAGTGCAGCCTGCTCAGGAATGGTGCAGCACACATGGAGAGGTGATGCAACAAAAAGAAACACGGATTCCCGTGCCGCTGACGACAACAGAAGCGGACAAAGAAGACGCAGCATATAGACACAGAGAACAGACAACCGGGGTGGGGAGGGAAGGGGAGAGAAATAAATAAATAAATAAATCTTTAAAAAAAACCAACAAGTCTATTTGGAAATTTGCAAAATTGAAGCCACTTTAATTTTTTCTTAATTATAGCCACTTTTTATTGCTGCAACATTATGAAAAGATTGTAGACAAATTAGAAAATATGAACTAGCCACAAAGACAAATTTAAAAATGCCAATAATCCCACCACTCAGAGACAATCATTTATTATATGTCTTTCTAGATTGTTTACTTTACATACAAGTAATTAATTGATATAATTCAAAGAAAGAATTGTGTTCTAATAAACAGTTTCCAATCTGCTTTTCCCACTTAACATTCATAAATGTTAATTATCTACATTATCATTTGTAAAGGCTGAGTGGTAGTCCATCGTTTGGAGTTCAATATTTTTCATTCTATTTATCTGCTATTGTTGGACACTGAAGTTGTTTTCAATATTTTGCTATCATCAACAAGTTTGCAATAAACCTTCTTATGCATGTGTCTAATTATTTCTGTAGGATCCATTCCTATTAATGAAATGCCTGGGCAAAGTGAACTACAAATTTTTAAGATGTTGGATGTGCATTATTGAGTTTATTTCCAGAAATTTTGTAGTAATTGTATCAAAGTGTCCATTTCCCTTTCACAACAGACGTGCATTGTTTTCTTGATTTAAGTCACACATTTTTTTTAACTTTGTTAGTCTGAGAGAGGTTGTTTTAATAGACATTTATTTGATCACTGAGGCCAAATATTTATTCATATGTTCATTGACCAATTAGATTTCATTCCTCCAACAAATATGCATTAATCACCTATTAAGTGCCAAGCACTCCTCCAGTATTTCTTTTTCTATGAATTCCCTGTTCATGTAGAAAGATATACCATTCGAATGAGCAATTGCTTCCGAAATCTGTTCATTTTCTGCCTCTACCACATCTCTGGGTAATAGATTCTGTAAGCTGACTTATCTCCATCCTCTCTGGAGATGATATGCCTGAGCTCTCATTATTGACTCTCCCTGATCCTACTTTTCTCCTGCCTTTTCACTAAATAAACATGGAAGTTTACAGGAGAGGAGCCCACAAGGATGCCTGTTAGCTGACATCAAGGACGCTCCTGGGGCAGCATTTGCTTTGGTGAATTCACTCCATTCTCAGGTCAGGCATCCGTCTTCCCCATAAAGAAATTTATCTTGCTAGTGCCCGGTACCGATCCCAGGAAGGCTGACTCACACTTACCAAACTCACACGAGACCCAAGTATATAAACCAGAGAGCCTATTTATTTATTTGCGATGAGAAATAGAACTGGCAGGCAGGCCAGAAATCACTGGATACTCTGGTACATTTCATCCCTCAGGCAAGCTGCCTAAGCAACCCAACCCCTCCAAAGGCTGCTTCCAGAGCAAGAAAGCAGAACTGGGGTATAGGATTTGACGTTAGGCTCTGACAGCCTAATGCACCTGCTGCTACACCCTCTCCCCTGGACAGTGCCTGGATGGGCACAGCCAATGTGGGCCCCCGGTTCTGTGCTTTGTGGCTGACTGGCACCATACCCTGCTCCTCCTGAGCAGCGCTGCCTTGCCTTTGCTGGCATCGCAGTTTCAGGAAGGGAACCGCCTTGACTTGCTGTCCCGTCCACTCCTTCTGTCTTTTTAGAGTAACTGAACTGACCCATGCCAAGTGTCAGCCATCACTACTGATGTAAAGTTTCCTGTTTTGCTATGTTTTGTTTCCCTCCTTAGCTGGTGCATAGAATCTGCGAACCAACTCTTGTTTCAGGTGCCGTGATGGACGTGGGCTGCTGTCACCGGGGACAGCACAGTTACAAGACACGAAGGCATTAGTCCTGATGCTCATTTAAGGGAGAGTGGGTAACGGGTTCTAATGATGTCCTCCTCGTGACTGCCTTTCAGCCACCTTGAAGTGACAGGGTGGGTGATTTTAACAGATGACTCGAACACCCAGTGCCTCACCCCCTCAGCCGCCCTGAGCTGCGGTCAACTATATCAGGCAAGCTCAGACTTCCCCAACACCAACAGCGTACCGTCCTAGGCATGCCTTTGAGCTACATGCTCCAGGACCTTTGCTGAGCCCTTGGTTGCCCAGAAATGGCAGGCAGCTCACACCCCAGGGCTACGTCTCCACCAGTGAGAGGCAGGAGCCAGCAGAGAAGTGCTTCAGCCTCCCTCCCCTCAGGCGGACTAGGCCAGGGAGCATCCAAATGTTTTGGGGGAAGGCCCCTATTGCACACAGCAGCAGCCTCAATTACACACCCTCAGATGAGCTTGTTTTCCTTTCTTGACACAATTCCTGGGATCCCCCCACCCCCAAAGAAACAAACAGCACGCGCCCAAGTCCTACCTGTGCATTCAAGGTGGAGCCAGGAGGGGCAGACACACCAGGAGCCTGGGTTGCTGCAAGGACTTGAAGCTCTGCACAGCTCCTTTAGAAGCCACAGTGGGCGGTGATTCACTGTCAGGGCAGGTGAAGTGCAGAACTCCCCTAAATCCTTCTCCCGGCATGCCATGGGGAAGGGGGCATCACAAGGAGAACCCGCAGAAGATGGTCCAGCTCACCACTGAGGCTCTGTCTACTTCTCGGCTCCCCAGAGGAGAATTTCCTGTCTTTGGTCGGGTTCCTAAGGGGCTGAGCCCGAGCTGGGATTCTCTCGAGATGAGTGTTTTTATTGAAGGAGGGTGCTCAGGAAAGGGAGGTGAAGGAAGGAGGCTGAGGCAGGGGAAGGGAGCTAAGCGAGGTTGTGTCACAGCTTGAGACTAGCTCCTTGAAGCAAAGGGCCTGGCAGGCCTCTTGTATCACTTGTCAGCCAGGAATTGAGCAGAGGCTACTGCCTACCCTGTCTTCCTGGCCACTTGGCTCCAATTCAGACCAGAACTGTATTCCCAGGGTGAGGTGACAGGGGAGTCACTGGTCCAGGCAAGGAGACTGGGTGGGGCACGGGCAGCACCCACTTCGTTTCCCTAAGTGAGGAGCTCAGGAGAGAAGAAGCCCTTTGTTGTTGTTGTTGCAAATTCTTCACGCTATCGTGTCTTCTGCTCTGACTGTGTGCTTTGAAACTACTCTTGCCCAGAGCCCTCTGTTTAATCTCTAGTAGCTTCTCTCTGCTTCTCATCTTCATCCAAAACAAAGTTCCGACAGAGAGAGCACAGTGGATTGCCAGGGATTCTCTCCAACACAGCTTTTTAAATGTTGTGACATCATCCCAGGCA
Source organism: Dasypus novemcinctus (assembly GCF_030445035.2). Lineage (NCBI taxonomy): Eukaryota > Metazoa > Chordata > Mammalia > Cingulata > Dasypodidae > Dasypus > Dasypus novemcinctus. Next base: position 21,524,846 of record NC_080693.1, on the reverse strand, counting down.
TTAGCATGAAAATGCTGCTCAGTCTGGATCATTCCCTCCAGGGTTGCACTCTGGTAATTAGGAATCTTTTTATAAGCTGAACACATCGGAGCATTTCCTCAAGCGTTGCAGTGCCTCCCCCGGAAGGGAACCAGCCACTTCTATTGTGAGGTTCTCTGGGAGACAGCTCAGGAGGTACCTGCCCTGGGTGGGCATTGGAGGCAGGTGTCAAAACGGCTGCTTGCAATGAAACCTCAGAGTCTAATGCTACGCTATCTTCAGACTCTGTCTAAAACATGGGGTTCCAGTTCTCATCAGTTAAGTGGTCTTTGGCAACACACTAAGCCACCTTCAGCCTCCCTGAGCTCATTCACAGGGGCAAATAAAGATTAGCTTAGAAATGAAGGTACATGACAGCACGTTGTAACAGGACTAAATTAGTGATGTGCTGGTAAACAGACTTGCAGGGCACATGTAGGGGGAACCTTGATTTATAGCGTTTGCTGATTTCCATAGTGTAAATATTCCCTTCTGTGAAGTAAATAGTCCCACTGTGGCTTAACAACCAACTAGCAACCCATCGCAATATTCCAAAAATTCCAATTTGCAAGCAACTTGCAAAATTCCTGAATAATTGAATATCTGCAGTGGAGAGCTGGGGGATGCAGCTCCAGCCCACTGCTACTACACCCATCAAAATGAGGGTTGCTGGGGCCTTCCCACCCTTGCAAGTTAAGGGGATTTACAAAAGGGCCAGCTATGAGGATTTCCATTCAACAGACATATTCTCCAGGGATGCCTCAGTATGATGCTCATCCCAAACCTACAGACATGCTGATTTTAAGAAATGCTTAGTGTTTCAGCACTTGCCAAAAGCCAGCACAAATTCTACACCCAAAGCCAGTACAATTTCAACAGCAAAGCTTGCCCCTGGTACAAGCAGCGTGCTAGAAGACGGTGCCGAGATTTCAAGTATTTGAGACTGAGAAGCTCTGGTACCACTGGCCAGAGTCTAGAAGCCAGCCAAAGAAAAGGAGTTGGGGGATTAAGGAGGTAATTCTGAGTTGAATGCTCTTGTAGGTGATTATGGTGTAAATATCCAGGAGGCTTCTGGAAACACAGCCTGCGCCCTGGCGATGTAACCGAGACACAGCCGGCCCTGCCTGTAGATAGCTTTCAACAGACCTCAGCACCTGGTTACTGTCCCCCCAAGAATCCACTAACACCCGCGGCATTAGTGAGCAATTAAGATTCACAGACAATTCCACAGGGAAGATAGAAGACATGGTTTGCTTCACACAGAGCAGACCCTTCCAAGTCTTCCTCAAACGTATGTTTTCCGAAGTTCTCCTGACTCACACTGGTTCTTCTTTGTACCCCTGCCCTGGAGAGGGTCCAGGATTTCAGCCCTCAGTCTAGCATTCCTCCCTCACCTGGCTGCTCACCCACACCCCCAGCCTTCACTGGGTCCAGCCTCTGTAGACTGACTCACATGTGCCCCGCAGAATCTCCTTCTCGACGGAGGGTTTATCAAAGTATTTCTTCCAGTCGTGGGAAGGGTCCCCCAGATATGAATTCCAGTCAGTTCTTTCTGCTTCCTCTGCTCTGTGTGGTAGAAAGGGCAGGGCTGGAGGTTCCTGCTTCAGACTGTGTGCCCAGAAAACTGGTGTGGTGCCCTAGTTAAGATCTCACAATCACACAGTGACTGGGTGAAGACTGGCACTGCCTAATATTATTTTTGTGCCTCATTTGTTTCGGGTCTTTTGAGGTACCAGGACTGGGGATTGAACCCCGGACCTCGTATGTGGGAAGCCAGCAACTCAGCCACTGAGCCACATCGGCTCCCCTGAGTTGCTTTTTTTGCTTGTTTTGCTTGTTGTTTGTTTTTTCATTTTTAGGAGGCACCAGGAACTGAACCTGGGACCTCCTGTGTGGCAAGCCGATGCTCAACTGCTTGAGCTACATCCGCTCCCCTCACTTCTTCTTTGTGAAGTGGAGGTGTTGGCTATTGTGAGGACTGGAGGAATTAATATGTGTAAGATACTTAGAACAGTGATTGGCACACAGTGGCATCAGCTGTTCTGCCTATTGATAGAAGTTATTGATGAGTACATTTAAATAGAAATAAGTAATTTAAAAAGAGAAGGCAGATGACAGAGATTTGCTGAATCTTCAGGGCCAGGAAACAGACGTACACACCATCTGTATGAACTCATTTCACTTGAAATTTACGATTACAAATTTCAAATTGGGTTTCAACACTCCTAGGAATCCTATTACTTTTCTCTAATAAGCTTGCTTTCCTACTCTAAGACAGTCATTCTCAACCCATGTGGCGCATTAGAATCACTGGGGGAGTTTTTAAAAATATAGGTGCCCAGGATCCACTCCAGACTTAATAAATCAGAATCAGTATGTGGGGAAGGGTAAGCACCAAGTATCAGAAAGCTTTTTTAATTTTTCAGGTGATTCTACTATGCAGTCAAGATGGAGAAACATTCCTTCAAGATGACTCTTCCATACCTTCTCACTCCTCTAAACCTCCTACCCTGCCTTCTCTTTTCAACCCTAAGCTGATGAATTTGCCTCATGTATCAGAAACGTTGAAGCTACTTGAAGGAAGTTCCGTAGCTTCCCACTGCCAAGTCTTTCAAGCTACCTGCATCTGAACCCACACTCTTCCCTTCTCTTTAGCAGAAGAAGCGTGTTCCCCTTTCCAAGCCCTGCTTCTCCACGGTTATTTCAGGGCCTGGCTTCTTTCTCTTCTCACTCTTTGAGTTGTCCCTCTCTCTTCTCATCATTTGCCTCCTCTTCTCCACAGAATCGCTGCCAATTGCATGCAAACATGTTTCCCATGCTATCAGGAAACCAAAAAAGCAAGAGCAAACCCTCTCCCTTAGTGTCACATCCTCTTCCAGCTCTCATCCCTGTGATTTCTCTCAGAAGGTTCATCTACACCTGCTCTCCCCATCCTCACCTCCCATTTGTTTCTCATTCTACCACCAACCTGGATTCTGCTTCCTCCATGCCACCAGGTTTGCTCCAGCCAAGGTTATCTTGGCGTGCATGTTGCAGAATTCACTAGATACCTTCCCTTCATCACCTTGCTGAACCTATCTGAAACATTAACCTCTCTTCTTAAAAATGCTCCTGCTCTCTTGGTTTCCATGACAACCATCCTGTCCCATTTTTCCTCCTAACTGGCCCCCCCTCTCTCATTCTATGGTCCAAGGTTTCAGATATTAGGTTAAAGGAGTTCCTCAGTTATCTCCTGAACCATCTCTCTCCTCTCCACATCTACACTTCTCCTCTTCTAGGGGAATTCGTCTAGTCTTGTAGTTTAAAATACAGTTTGCATGCTGATGACTTTCAAAGTGACTTCTCCAGTCCAAACCTTTTCTCTGAACTCCAGACTCATAATAAACTCGACCGCTTACTTGACATCACCATTTAGATGTAACACAGGCATATCACATTTAATGTGTTCAAAATTGAACCCTTGGCTTTCCCGCAAAAACTATGCATCCAATACTCTTCCCCATCTCAGCAAAGGCTGAGTTGCTCAAATCTGAAGAGCATCACTCATTTCTTTAATTTCACCACCCTCCATCCATAATGCAAATAATGCCAAATCTGATGTTCTCCCTCCTAAATATGTCTTGGTTCTCTCTGCTTCTCTAACTCCCAACTCTCTCTTAACTCCAAATCACTGTTGTTTCTCACCTAGACCATGGCAGTAGCCTCCTTACTTGTGTAGAGTACTGGGTGATTCTTCTTCAACCTTATCTCAAGTCTCTACACTCCTTGCCCTCAACCACCACACTGTAGTCACGGGGGTCCTTTCAGCTTCTCAACTATGTATGCACTTAGCTCTTTTCCTACTTCATAGCCTTTGCGCACACAACACACACACATACACACAAATTCCCCTCTCTTGCACACCTCACACCATTTGCATGGCTGGCCCCTTCTCATCTTAAAATTCTCTGCAGGGAGCAGCTGTGGCTCGAGTGATCAAGCCCCAGCTTCCCACATGAGAGGTCCCGGGTTCAACCCAGGTACCTCCTTAAAAAAAGCAACAAAAACAAACAACAGGCAAAACAAAGATAAAACCAACTCAGGGGAGCTGATGTGCCTCAGTGGTTGAGTGCCTATTTCCCAGGTATGAGGTCCCAGGTTCAATCCCCAGCCCTGGCAGAGCAAAAAAAAAAAAAAAACCTCTGCAAAAATGCCATCTCAGAGACATTTCCCTTGATCCCTTTTGTCTGTTATCGTCTTAGCCTTTCTCACTAGCAAATATTTATGTTTGTTAATTTATTATTGTGCTTTGAGTACAGAAGCCATGTCTGGTTCACCACTGCATTTCCTGAGACCCTCTGATAGTGTCTTTCTGGGACACACTTCACTTGTTTGACAGGTTGGATGGTGTCATCATGGGATTTAAAGCTTCGGTCTGATTCAGACAGACTTTTCTGTTCATGATGAAGAAATCTATAATCCTGAATTTTCCCCCATTTTTGTTTATTAACAATCATTTGATTCTTTATGAGAACAGCTGATCTCAAACAATAGTAACCAGTGCATTCTATTATTCTTTAAAGCAAGTTTCTGATAAGAATAATTACTTATTTTCCACTTAAAGAGTTTTATAAAAGGAGTATTTATTTGGTATATTTTTTCACAAACCCTTAACTAATGTCATTTTATCCTAATTCTTAGCTTCTTGCAGCCCTCTTGGGTTTTGAGGCTTCAGACCAACCTCACTTCAAAAATATCTGCAGCTCATTTTAGAGTCCTGGTTACAAAGTGTTACCAGTGGCTGCCCTGCAGAGAGCAGTTATAAAGAAATTACCTAGACTTTAGCTCTTCTCCCCTAACCTGTGTTCTCTCTCTTTGGAGGGACAGAAGAGGAGGAGTGAAAGGGGGCACCCTACTTAGGGATCTTTATATAATTTTTACATTGATGGTTAAAAACTATTACCAAATCACAGCCAGAGTCTGTCTTACTAGAAGATGACATATTTCATATTATTCAAACTGTGGTCTTGTCCCCTTTCTAATTAAGTATTTTCAACAAGAATTTCTTTGTACCAACTTGCATACATGTAGGCTTCCAGAAACTGCTTTGTGTAATCAAGTTCCCAGACATGTCTTGAGATCACAGACTGACTCAGACATACTGTTTTCAGAGCCATTTCCCAAAACTATTTGTATCCCTTGCTTGAACAGAATATTTTAAAGTTTAAACACAGTTTCAGGGCAGATGTTTTCAGTGGTTTCATCCCAGATATTGATGAAGTGAGTCTCTGAGCTTCTAAAAAAAAAAGTCCAGTGGTGCGTTTTCTAGGAATAGCCAAGTAAGCTTGTTAGTTAAAGAGCAAGGGCTCCGTGTATAGTCGTGTTTAGAGCTGAGCGGAGAAGTTGGAGAGGACTCCTTCTCAATAGAAAGAAAAGGCAGAAAAGCATCCTATTTGCTCTGACTGGATTTGATGCTGCTGCAGAAGGCTGCAGTGTCACTATTTTCATTTCTAGCAATTTATGCCTCCTGTTGTCTGTGGAAGGATTAGAGTTTGCAAAGGAAATCTGACAAAACTCTGAAAAATGTAGCTGAATAAAAATGCTGAAATATCATTGCAGAAGCAGGCAGATGTCTCTCTTGTGAGCCAGAGAGATAGATATGTCTAGGACAAGAGAAAGGAGTATTTGCCCAAAGTTTGAGTGGGAAGGCAAAGGAGTAGCTAGGGATGGTAGGGCAAATTGGCCATTTACTGAGAGTCAGGCCAACTCTGAGTAATTATGATAATCTGAATTTGTGTGTGTCTACCTGCTTTTACAAAAAGGTCTGCCTTGATGCTTATGTAGAATGTGCTTATGTTTATCTGCTTTGTTCTTTGTGCAGTTGCTGACTGGGTAGAAAGGAATAAAAAGCTTCAATCTTAATTCTTGGGGAAAAAATACATATACCTCTCAGCTTACACCATATGACAAGGTCGCACTTCTGCCATCTGATAACAGTATCCCAAAACTGGGACATGGAGAAAGGAACTGGACTCTACCTTTTCAGTTATGAAATGACAATAATTAAATTCATAAGATAGCAACTTGTGGCAAAGTAAGGCAGAAAATAAGTAGTCTAGAAGGACAGGTTTGTTTTTCATCTATTGATTAATGTGGGCCAGAATTGTTAAAGAAAGTGCCCTAGAGGAGGCTGGCTGAGCTGATGAACAACAGATGAGTAACATGTTTCAAGATTCTCCGGGTAGTGGGATTAGAGGCAGTTTGCATTTTATTTTTTCATTTCTATTTTCCTGTTATTTCTGAATGTTTTTCAACATCAATTACTTCTGTCATCTTAAATTTAAAAATGAAAAAACATCCTACATATTAAAAGAAAGGAGGTTAAAGACAATTTGCCTGTATCCTCTTTAGATTCATCATCTTGAGAAGTAACGCCTACACCTTCCAAAACTCCAAATGACAAAATCAGGATTCTCTTGTGTGCAACAAGTAGAAGACCACTGGGACTTTTTCTTCTTGTTTAGCTTTGTTTTGATTTGATTTTTGCTGTTGTTCATATCTCTTTCTCCTTGTTTCAGAAAGGAATTAAAAGAAACAAAGGCCAAAGAGGAACTTTAAAGGAGGAGAAGGTAGAAAGTACAACACAGGTGGAGTGGGAAGGGGTCACGTAAAGGCAGGAGTCAGGCCCAAGTGCGTGACCCCAAAACCAACTTGCCTGCATGTTTGGATCTGGCCATTTTATCAGCCAGTTAGTGAAATGGAAATTTCAGTTGCATAAGACACAAAAAGAAGTAAACAGTTATATAAGGCCCTAAAGAAGAAAACAGTACAAGAGAGGAATGTGGACCAGGCTTCTTCCTCCCAGGGGTTCTCGTACTGCATGGCGAGTTTCGTAGGGTTGTTTTATAGAATACCTTTAATAGAATGAGTGATTGTCAATGAAACAAACGGCAGGGCCATTGCCATGTGATCTGAATACCCTGCTCTCTGCTAATTTATCTTGGTCCAGATATGATTTCAAGGAGCAGGATAAGTAAATGACCTAAATTTCCTGCATACAGTTCTCCCTGGGTATTGTTTCTTCCAACCAAACTATTGATCAGTATTGTGTGGTAGTGAACTGGAGACATACTCTGGGCAGTACAGCTGCTCTGTGTTGTGAGACGATGAACTTGAGAACAGTTTGACATCTGCTTGTGAGGACCGGGGAGCCTGGCCAGGTCAGTGGCCTGGTCTGACTGCAGACCTGAGTCAAGGATGTGCCCACCGACTCTCCCTACAGACACCGTTGTTTTGTGTCTGCCCCATATATGCACAGGTGGGGGGCATTGCTTCACGTGTGTACCCCACACAGCAATGACAAAGTCATTTTAGAGCAGACTTGACTCCAGGCCTCAGCCAAAGTAACAATTTCAACAGATTGTCTAGTTTGAACATAGCCACATCATGGTAACTTCAGGATAAACAATTTGCAAAATGAATGAGGTAACTGATTTGGGATTGTCGTATGTATGTAAGCCAGATAAAATTCATAACTTCAGATTTCTAGAATGCAATCTACGTCCGGGGTGGGCAAATATTTTCTGTAAAGGACCAGATAGGAAATATTTTAGGCTTTGCAAACCATATGGTCTCTGTCAGAACTACTCAACTCTACCATTATAACGTGAGAGAGTCATAGTTTGTACAAATGAATATAGCTGTGTTCCAATAAAACTTTATTTACTGAAACAGGCGGCAGGCTGGGTTTGGACTGCAGGTTGTAATTTGCTGACTCTGGCTCTATGTCATTCAATCTGTCAGTATTTACCCAGAAGGACCAGTTTTCTCATTGCATTATTCCTAATTTAATCATCTATTAAAATAAACAATATTATTTCAATATAAAAAGAATGATTATCTTTCCAATCTTTATCTGGGTAAAGGTTAATTACACATATGCATGTCATTCAAAAAGCCCCAGATTCGTAACAATTCACTCAGTTGGAAATTTTTTTACCAACTCCTAAAGTAACATTACAGGGAAGTTACCATACTTCCATCCAAACCACGAATCTATGTAGAACTCTTATAGCAACCCTTAGTTGATTCCTGTCTGAGCCAAAGGTCAAGGAAACTCCCATCAAAGCCATATGTAATCACTTACTTTTCTTTATGGATTTCCTTTCAGGACAGTAAGCCATATTCCACAGGTCTTTACAGACTAGCATAGACTAACACTCACCTTGGAAAACCCAAACCTGTGGCTAATCAAGTAAGAAGCTGGCTTATGCTTCGAGTAAACTATCCAGGAAACAAATTTGGGGTAGTGAAGATGGGATTAAAAGATGGGATTAACTTTCCACTGGGTCCAGGTAGGATTTCACCTGTAGTCCTTACAAAGCTCAAAAAGCAGAGGATGGTCTGGAGGCAGCCCTGCAAGCAAACATCTTCCTTTAATGTTCCATTCTGGTTTGTTTGTAAAGTTCTGCTGTATAAGAAACTCTTCCTGGGCTCTTAAGTAGAAAGCAGCCTGAGATAAAAACATGAGGGCAGTTACCTTGATTTAGAGGGACAGATGTGAGGCTCCTGTTGTCATTCAGAATTTGGGCATCCACGGGTTACTTTACACCCCCAAATCAGACCACATTGCCTGATTGAATAGTCAGTCACCTGTGGGCCTTCCCACAAGACTTATTTGTAACTTTGTATTTGTTTATTGTTGTTGTTATTTTTAAAAAGATGTAAAACTTTAAAATAAACCTTAAATATTATAAAATCCCAGGGAGTCATTCTAAACTTTGTTTTGTTGGCAACTCATAGCCTCCCTAAATTGTTTTTGGCTATGTTATGGTATTTACCAGACTAGGCACTTCTAGCCATCATAGCAAGAAAGAATATGAAACAATGAGAAATATATTTTATTATGAAAAAATATGTAGGATCTTTATAAAGAAGACCACAAACATTTACTGAGGTACATTATAAAAATTTTAAATTAATAGAGGATAGATACTATATCCCTGGGTGGGAAAATTTCATTTATCCCCAAATCAATCTATAAAAGTAGTGCAGCTTCAAACAAAAATCTAAATTTGTTAATTTGACAAAATAAGGGTAAAATACATATGGAAGAATAAATGGAACTGATTACTATATACATGCACACACATGTGAAGAATATAGATGGGAATGTGCACAGCTGGATAGGTAAATATTTAAAGGTGATATAAACACGTAATGATCAAATGAGTGTGAGAGTGGTACCAAAGGAGATGGAATAGCAGCTTGGAGTTGAGAGTGAAAACATTGAGTTCCACAGAGAAAGCACTGAGACATGGGCATTTGGTGGATATAAGCATTCACTTTATGAAAATGAACTCACCTGTCCATATCTGTGGAACATGGGGGACCCAGGAGATGATAGAATGGGCTTTCAGAAACACTCCAGCTGGAGTCCAAGTTCCAAGGAGATGCCTACGGACAACAACCTTGACTGGTGACAGCAACCTGTGGGAGACCAATGCCACGAGATCTAGCTTAGCTCTCCATTTTCTTTTCTGTTCATCTGCTGCTTAATGTTTTGTGATGTAAGTTCCCAATGTCTCGACTTGCCTTAGCTATTCCTCTACTACCAAAATAATCTTAAAACTCTCGAATTGTTTCTAGATATAAAGTTGGTGTCCATTTATCTTCCTGGGATCTCCATTGGGTGACCCTCCCTTACTCTGTATAACCTAAATAATATGTGCATTTATCTGCCAACCTATGGTAATTATTTGGTATAGGATTACGATGGGTTTGCATAAAAGTGAGGAAAGACAACACTGAGATCAATGTTTTGCCCTTGGAAATGAAATTTGTATCTTCTGGCATTCAACAACATAAATTCCATGTATCTTGATGATTAAATGTCAGATGAGAAACCATAAAAGAATAAGAAAAAGGATGTTTGCACCATCTGGAAACAGGAATGGTCCTTCTGAGCAAAACCAAACACTTAGACCCTGAGTATGTCTCAAAAGTTGATTTTTAGATTATAAATAAATAAATTGTCAAAGAAGAAATGTAGAGGAAAATATTGATAAATTTGACTGTATTTGAATTTAAAATATTCTTGAGTCAAAAATGAAATTAAGGGAAACGGACTTTGGCCCAGTGGTTAGGGCGTCCGTCTACCACATGGGAGGTCCGCGGTTCAAACCCCAGGCCTCCTTGACCCGTGTGGAGCTGGCCCATGCGCACTGCTGATGCCCGCAAGGAGTGTCGTGCCGCACAGAGGTGTCCCCCGCGTAGGGGAACCCCACGCGCAAGGAGTGCACCCATAAGGAGAGCCGCCCAGCGCAAAGGAGGGAGCAGCCTGCCCAGGAATGGCGCCGCCCACACTTCCGGTGCCGCTGACGACCGACAACAGAAGCGGACAAAGAAACAAGACGCAGCAAAAAGACACAGAAAACAGACAACCGGGGGAGGGGAGGGGAATTAAATAAATAAAAATAAATCTTAAAAAAAAAAATGAAATTAAGAGGAAAATACCAAAAATGGGGGAAAATGTGTGATATCTGATCGATATGGGTAGAGATCCATTATATATAAAACTTTTGAAAAATGATAGCAATAAGATAATCATCCCAATAGGGAGAAAATATGGCAAAAGGAAATGTCCAACATGAAAAGAAAAAAGATTAAACTTACTAGGATCAATGAAACACAAACAAACAAAAAAGGGGATGTTCATGCACACCTTTCAAGTTGGCAAGGTCTACCCTCCACAACCCAAAGGGAAAGAAAAAGATAATACTCAGCGTTATTCAGGCTGGAGGGAAATGAGATCTGCATGCTCATAAGAATTAGAATAAATATCAACTGGCACAATATTTCTGACAAGAAATTAAACCAAAACCTTAAAGACTGTATTACCACTAACCCAGAAATTCTGATTCCAGACATTTTTCCTAGGGATAAAAATTAAGGACATACCCAAAGATCTGCCTGCAAGGAGGCATAAAGCATGGTTTATAAATAGCAAAGAAATGGAAACAACCTAAATATCTAGCAATCAGGATCCATTTAAAAAAACATCTACAAGATTATGCTGTATCTATGTAACTGAATGCTAAAAGTTATATAGCATTTAGCATCTATGTAACTGAATGCTACCGTTTTACAATAATAATCTAAGTGTAAATTATTGGCTTTGAAAAATACTCACAGTATTTTATATTGAAACAGCACATTACAAAACAGTTTGTTCAGCTTGCTCCTATTTTTCATGGAAAAATGCAGATTCACATCTTTTTTTTTGTTTTGGTTTATTTTTATTTTCTAGGTTTTCAACAGTTACTTGTGTTAATTATATAGTGTTTTAAAATTAAAACCAGTAACAACTGGAGTTGTTTTCAGAGTGGAGCCCAAAATACTCTCAGCTGCTCCCCGGAGCCCAACAAATGAGAGAGCAGAGGAATACTTCCTTCAGGTTTGCCTGGGCTTTATCACACTTGAAAGAATGTCTCAGAATGTCATCTTATAAAGATCTAACAACATCATTGACATGTCTATTGTCAAAGCTAGCCATTTATTTAAGATGTTCTCCTTTGCAGAAGGCTCTCCACGGTCATGAGCACAGGAGGCAGTGTGTGGATTTTTCACAAGCAAAGTAAAGGATATGTGTCATAGCGAGAGAGCCCAACTCTATAATGATGGCAGAAGTTTCTCAGTTTAACAAGCTAACTTTCTCCACAGTGGACTTGTACAGCAAATGGCGAATTTATTAATTGTCCTTCCTTCCCCACTGGGGACATCAGCCAATGTTTGGTATTTTATTGCAATATTCATATGGACAGGATTCCCAGGGGACCAATAATGCCTTTTCGTTGTCTTAGCAACTGACTTAAAAGTATGCCCAAGACAGATCAACCGTGCGGTTGAAACAGCTAAGACACAGTTAGGGAGGGTGAAGATGGTGATTCTACTGTCAGATGGCCTGGGTTCATCAGATTATCATTCCTTGTCCATTGGGCAATTTCCTTCACCATTAGGGACCTCAGTTTTCACATCTATAAATTGGGAATAATACTAGATCCTACCTCTTAGGATTGCTCTAAGGACCAAATAATGTATATAAAAAGCCTAGACAACCCCTAAAGTTTACTAAGTGTTTCAAATTTATAACATTAGAACTAATCAGTACCTGGACACTCAGATTCAAAAACAATGCCAGATAAAGTCCAAACAGAGGAAACACGAGACTGTGAGCAATTAGTGGAAATAAGAAGAAATTCTGTAAGAAGTCAGATGATAAAAGAGACATAGAAGAAGAAATTTGATAAGGTGGAGAGAAAATTGAAGCAAGAGAAGGACAGGTTGGAGGGATGTGTTGTAACTTAGTGCCTTCTGATAGCTTGGAACTGGAATATAAGTGGTAGAAGGTTAGGAGATGAGCAGGGAACCGGAATCTTCCATAGGAGGCAGCAGTCAAATCACTTCTACCATTTCCTGTCTCCCTGCTAGGGCATGGAGGACCAATGTCTGATGAAGCAGTGAAAACAGAGATCCAGGAGCTCAAGACATAGTCCCCAGTAAACACAGATCCTACTTTCTTTTCTTTCCCTGTCTCTCCCAGAGTCCAACCAAAAAGGGAGAAAGCTAAGTATGTGGAGAAAAAGACAGAATAAATACCTTTCCCCAAAAATTCTTTTATTGATAAATTTTCCTATGATGCCAGGTTTCCCCCTCAGTGACTATTTCAGTTTAGGCACATACAGTTCTCAGAGCACATTAGCTACAGATACGGTCTTGGAGTTCATATTGTGCAAATGGACACAAATCTGCCTCCCAAGACCAGGAACCTACACCCTTCTATCAGGGATTTTCCTCTTCCCTGTTGTTCCAGCCCCTGCAGGCTCCCCCATCACACATTTTCCACCTCTCGGCATGGAAGACTCTCTAGGGCCTCCCCTCAGTACTAACAATGGGAGTTCTGCCTCCTTCTCCACTGTGGATGAGATACGTAAGAATGGGTGAGTTGGAGCAAATGAAGGTGCTCTTTCTGGAAGGGGTGGGGCACAGGATGCCTCATCTTCCCTTTCCTTCCCCATGTTTCATTACAGTCACAAGTAGAGACCTTCTTGCAAACAGAGGCCATGTGGGTATAAGCAGTGACTTTGGGGTGGCATCACTGCTCAGCTCTGCCTGCTAGCCATGAGTCTGACAGATGCTGCATCTGACAAACAGCAGGCAATGAGTCCCTCGACGAAGAGACTTAATCCAATATTTATTACCAGCTCTATTTACATCTTCTAGCTAGCCCTTAGCTCATTAAATGCACGGACCATAAATTATAGAGACCTCAGCCTGTTAGAAATCTCAGGATTGATTTGGCTCCCCTTACTTCCTGCTTGCATTGCTACAGTAGCCTCCCAACTGATGTTCCTTCATCATTCTGGACCTTCCCACTGATTAATCCTTGGGGAACAAGGCCTTTGACATGTCAACCTCCTGTTTGGAACCAACAGCCTTTCAGGGTAAAGCCAGAGTCTTCAACCTTCCATTAAAAACCCATAATCTAGCCTCATTTTACTCATCTTTATTGACACCCTCCCCTGGTCATGCCCTATATCTAATCCCAGCCATCTGTCCTGCAAGCTCTATCCTGACTTTTAAGTCCTGGCCTTCTCTAAAATGAAAGGAATATCCTCCTCTAATCCTGCCCCAGTCCAAAATTGAGTCTCATTTATAGCCTTATTCAAAATTTATCTTCATTATGATGCCTTCCCTGGTTATTCTTACTGCACCAAAATCTTCAAAACATTTTGTGTACCCTCTGCAATTACATATACATGTATTCATTCTTCCATTCAAAAATATTTATCGAGTGCCTATTATGCACAAGTAGGATTGTGTCAAATCTACCTTTGCATCTCCCCAAGTGTCAAGCAGAATGGACTCATTCATTCATAAATTCTTTCATTAGTAAATGCCAATTGAAGGAAAGCACTCTATTACAACCCCATGGGAAAAACAAAGGTGACTCCTCTATCACCCACCATATTCGAGAAACTTACAATATGTTAGAAGACACAAGGCATTGACATATGTAATTATAACAATGTAGAAAGTGGTAAGTGCCTCCAAGAGATTACAGAGCTTGAGAGAGTTCAGAGCAAGGAAAGATCACCTTCTAGAGAAAAGTGGAGAAAGCTGCAATAGAAGAGGTAGCATTTTAGCTGGCCTTGAAGGATGAGGATTGTGTAGGTGGCAATGGAAGAAGAGACATTCCAAGGATAAACAAACAGAGCATAAGAGAGAGTGATGACTGTGTCAAAGAAAGTCAGCGGAAAGGCCAGTAAGGGGCCGTGTGCTGGGAATATTTTAAGAAGGCCATGGAGCAGGAAAGCAGGTATGGGAGGGGACGTTCACAGTTCTCCAGAGGGCCATGACCCTTCTCCTGGAAGCAGTGCTCTGGGTGACCACTCCTGAAAAAAAAAAGAGCATTCACTGCCTGCACTCTCATATGGTTTTGTATGTGTAGGCATCTACCCTAGCAGTGAGGCTGTACTTCTGCCAAGCTACCGTCAGGTGAAGGACTACAAAGGCTGAGATGGGAAGCTAGAGATTGCTGTCAATGGGGAGATGCAAGGACAGAGAAGTGCTGCCTTGCTATAGGTTAAGTCAGGGGCAACTACATAGAGATGTTTGGGGTGGATATAAGCACAGGTCAGGCAGATTAGCCATCAGGAAGTTTTCTCCAAGTACCAGCCATTTATTACCTGCAAATCAAGAAAACCTGGATTCCTCTAGAAACTCAGTCCAGCCCCTAGTTCATCCTATAGATAACTATGTTTGCACATTCTAGCAAAATGGCAGGAGCTTATAGCATTCAAGAGCACTGTATTTGGAGTCTTCAGATCTGAGTTTGGATCTGGGTTTAGCTACTTATTTTCCACGTGACGTCGGGCAACTCATTGTCATCTATGAAATGTGAATAACCTTATGAAGTTGTTTGATGTTCTGATGGCATGACTCTGTAAATTATTTAGCCCAATGTCTCACACAACAAATGGTAGCTGACAGGGGAAAAACTGTTTTCTACAATACATCTTTGTCCAAACATAATAAAATTCCATTTATACTGGGATAGCAATGCTTATGGTTTCTTGTGCCAGGCACCAGGCAAAGAATCTCCTCCAGTTAATACTGGGATGTGAAGGTTAGAAAAGGGCCTAGACCCAGAAAATTTCACTTTGGAAAGGGAAATATGATAGTCTGATAGACATACTCATAGCAGTTACAGGATGGATTTGGGTCCTCTGGTGACCTGCATTGCACTGGGGATATTGTGGGGTTTCCCGAAAGACTCCATACCCTCCAAATATCCATTGTCCCTCTGTTCCAGCTATTTTTGCAATATCGAGCCACTTTCTGTCACCCAGAAAATTGTTGGGTGCCTAGATCAGAGTTCAGGGGGTTGTAGAGTGGGGTATCCATGGGTAAGGGTGATGAGGGTCTGGAATTTTCCATAGAATCCCATGGCAGTCCCTCCTGGGGGAACATCATTGGCTTTACACCCCTGAAGGGGACCCACCTGTCAACTTGGCCTAGTGTCTGAGCTGAGCTATCTCACCCTCTCCCAGGTCCCCTCACCACATATCTGGGGCTCACCTCATCCCACAACCAATAATTCCTGGGTTTTCCAAGATCATCTTTCTATGGGCACGACTGAAACAATTCTCAGGGATATGCTTGTGCTTCCTATTGCCAGGAGACAGATTAATTCCCCTGGGATTGAGACAGGGATGGCAAATACTCCTTTCCTGGTGATTGTAACAACTGCTAGCAGAACAAACACAACCCAGGGTCTCCAGTCCCAGACAAGCCGAAGCTGTCCTGAAGAAGTACATCACAGCAGGTGGCAGGCAGCTCTCCCAGGGAAACCTAAAGTTTGTCTTTTTAAGCGAAGCAGGCAGTAAACATTATTTTCCCATGGGTGAATGATAGCCCATGTGATGCCATTTTTTTTTTCAGGCAGAATTGAAAATGAAAATGCCAGAGGTGGGGAAGCTCAGCAGATCTGCTAAGGAGCTGGCACAAAGCTGGACTCAGGGTGGGGTGCATTTGGACCCTCAGGGGTGGAAGGGAAAGCAAGGAAAAAGGAGGGAGAGTGGGCAGGAGCACAGGATCGATGTCTTCCTGATGCCCTTACGATGTCATTGGCAACCAATTTATCATCTATCATCCTCGGAAGAATAATACCTTAGACAGCATGACCCACAGAACCTACCTCCCTAAATTGACATTTTTATGTCACAAAGATGAAAAGGATTGTTTTGAAATGAATCCAAATGGCCACTAATCCTCATGAAGGAGGGCAAAGTGTGGGTTGGATTTGAGGGGAGAAGGAGGGCTGCCTTACCACTACACATACACTCATGCCCAGATACATGTAAAATATTATAGCCCACAATCCTGGCTGCAAGCCCAGGAAATCTGCCACGTTGAGCCTTAAGAAGAGGATGGAGAACAAGAGGAGAGAAAGTGGAAGAAATGATCAAGTCTTGCCACATGGCTTCTTGCCCACATTCCTGTCTCAAGAGTTGATTCCTTGATTCATTCATTCATCATTCAGAAATGGTACAAGTGGCTCCTAGGCGCCTAGGGACTGTTGCACTGAGAACACAAAGGAATGTGATGGATCTCAACCCCCAGGGATGTTCAGTGTATTGATAGTTGGGGAGAAGTACCTTACATGCAGAAATATTTAATTGTCTTTGAAAGAGTGAATGAATGAGACACAGAATAAAGTAAAACAATATATAACTAAGCACCCAAAGCAAATAATGGTGGCAATCAATGGTCCAGGGCACATCCCTGTGTATTGGAGAGCCTGAGAATTGCTTTATGGAGTTGAAACTAGAGAATTATCTTCAAGGGTTGGAAGGGTTTGGGGAAAGTGAGAAGGAGGAGAAGAGCAATCCAGGTGGGGGACATTCCTAAGCCAACCAAAGAGAAGGGGAGGGCAGAGGGAAAACCAGCCCTTAGGAGTTAGGGAGTTATGTTGGTGTGTTGGGTAACATGAAAGAGGCCTGGGCTGTGGACAGCTCTGAATAAGCAGTTATATCAGCAGTGTTTCTCAAAAGTGTGGTCCAGATGCCAGCAGGATGACCTAGAAAGCTTCTAAAACTACTGATTCCTGGGGCCTGTTTCAGATTTTCCAAATCAGAATTCATGGGGTGGGAGGGGGAGAGAAGATGTGAAATTTTTTAACAAGTTCTCAGGTGATATTTATATATAATAGGATTTGAAAGTCTTTGGCCTTGGATATCCAAACTTTAACCTATTGGTAGTTTGTAATATCTGTAGGCTAAAAAACCAGGGTGAAACTAGTATTTGAGAAAAAAAATTCATCTATTGGGGTTAGCAGGGTGGTTTGGGACAGGGAGGTTATTATAGAAATTCAGGAGTATGGTGATGAGGCCCTAACTTGTGAATTAATAATTGATAGGCACATTAGTTCTTTGTTCTGTATTCTCATGACCCCATTGACCCAGTCATTTTTTGTGTCTTTGGGTATTATTTGTACCCCAAACTTTCCTGCAACTCTCTAAACAGAAATCACTTTTGCTACACCTCACTCAGCCACGGCTAAGAATGTCTAATGCAAAATCGCTGTTTTCACTTTCACTCCCACCCCACTTCAAACAACCAATTTGCTCCACAGAGAAAACTGGCCACTTAGCAGTTAAAACCACACACCGACAGCCACAGCAAGGAAACTCACAGTCAGCTCCATCAGCTTCAGCTGCAGGGGCAAGGCCGGGAGTTCTTATTCTAAGACTGGTGGTGATGAGAGGGCCCCACCTTGCTTCTCTGCTTCCTTGAGGGAGACTTGGAGCTTGGATGGAGATTGTTTTGTCACTTTATAGTCTTGTCAGCATATTGATCCATGAGTCCTGAGGGCTAATTAATTGTTAAGTTATCCAGCTCAATCCATCAGGAAGGCTGATAGCCCTGACTGGGCAGTGTGCCAAAGTCCAGGACTCACTAAAACGAGAAGGGGGAAAGGAGAAACTGGTAATTGAGGGAGTGGAGATGCGATCAGTTGACAAGTCCAGGTAGAGAAAGGGTGCCAAGTTTAACAGAGCATATAAACATCACTGCAGAAAGGAGTCCTTGGCAAAATCATGGGTGTCGTTGGCCCTGCCTAGTCTTTGTACACCATGAATTCTGAATTCTGGTTTTCTCCTTTCCACATCAACACCTAGCTCCCAACACACCCCAAACTCCCATCTGCCCAAGTCCCCAGTGGGATGTGTTCAGAATATACTAGACTGTGCTAATAAGCACATGCTGGGCTGTTTTCCATTTGACCCTCGAGATCCAGTGCTTCCAGATGCTGGCCTTTATGGACTGTTGCTTTATTGGGCTGCCTTGCTCTCAGGTTCTTGACTGGGTTTGGTACTGGAGAATCCAAAAAGTGACCAGAGGAATGGGGTAGAGTGACTCTGAGGTACTTACTTCCCAGGTTACCTCCCTGCCTGTGGTTGCCAGGTGCTCCTCACTTCCTTCATCCCTCAGACCTGGTTTGGATGAGGGTCCCCACTCTTCTTACCACATTGTATGGCATCGTCTCCCTTGAGGTATCCTACATCCCACTCACATCTTTGGAAATGGTCCTTGTATTAAAGCCTACCCAAGTTATCCAGTTAGTGTATCTTTTTCCTGCCTGGACCATGACTGATTGATAAAAAGTGTTAGTTGAAAAAAGTGCTCCAAGTTCAAATAACTAATAAAATAGGTTATTTATTTTGGACTTCTCAGTGTCTTTCACTCACATGGTGAGTATCACAGGAAGGATAAAGTATACAGTGTTCCCAAAGCTCATTTGACCCAGAAACACTACCACCCCAGAGCCTAGAGTAAATATTCCGTGGATCCCAAATATACACTGACAGCTGGCAAAGAGGTGCCCAGCCACTACAAAACATACAACATTATATTGAATAGTACTCAAGCTTTTAGGCGATTTCACATAATAAAAGGAAAATACAGTTCTGGGAAATTAAACTTATGACCTAGTCCTATTTCTGTCCCTTTGTGATCTTTGGCTGGCCTCTTTCTTGTCTGGACTTAATCAGTAGATTTTTAACTTATTAGCAGTAGATCTGTTTCTTCAAACGAAATGTTAAGTAGAAGCCCAATGCAGAGTACAGATGGAAACCAAGCTGTTCTGTTTGGAGGTGGGGGTGGAGAGGGCAGTGCTGAGACACCATCCATTAGATGTTGCCTCCCTCTTAATGTGCCCCTTCAGCAAGAGCCCTTGAGCCACCTCCAGGGAGCTCCCAAGGCTCCTGGGAAGTCTGTCCTAGGTGTACCAGCTCCTTGATGACTTCTTCCTAGAAGAGGTATGAGGAGTAACTAAGCCTGCACTTAGGTCAAGGTTGAAAAAGAACTCCACGTGGAATATATATATATATATATATATATATATATATATATATATATATATAAAAATGTGCCAGTTTGGGGCAAGAAGTAATTCCTTTATCACCTGGTAAAGGAACTTTGGAGAATATTACATTCTCTCAGGAAATGTCTTCAATATGGAGTGACTCTTCTCAGCCAGTATTCTAACTCTTAAAATATCTTAATAAGTCTGAAATCTGGATAGAAATTTAATTCTTCCTGAATCCAAAATGTTCAGCCTAAAATTTATTTGGGATTTTACTGATACCAAAAGATTTGAAAACACCTTTAAGCTACCCAGGGACTAAGGACCCAGCCAGAGGTTCCCTTTCCTCTGAGCTCCCTCCACTTTCCTTTTTGCTAAACACTGAGGTCTCCAGGCTACTAAGGAAATACTTCAGCCTGGCAGAGAATCAGGAATTGCAGTGTGATTGGGAAGGGCATCCCAAGAACCCAGGTGAATCTGGCTATGACCGAGTGAGAAGGTTAGCAAATCCTCTCCCCATAAAGCAACTATAAATCTGGAAATAAAATTGATAATAACAACCATTTCAGTGCTCTGGAAATTGTCCAAAAGCATACAACAATCTGAAAAGCATTTATGCTTGAAAAACTGCTGAACTTGTGATAAGAAGAGTGAGAGTTTATGACATTCTTGGCTATGGCTGCTCCCATCCCCAGTCCTGGCTCAGCAACTCAGGTGTGAGTACTGACAGCTGTGCTGCCATGGTCTAAATGGGCTCACTCAGTCAGCAGTGGTGGGTGACACCCTTGTGTTCTCATCATATGCATGGAAGCATCTATACTATTAATGGATACTATTAATGGATGATGTCTCATCTGATACAATGGAGGCCAGAGGCAGTGGAATGACTTATTCAAAATACTGGAAGGAAGGAAAAAAAAGAGTTATCCAAGAATGCTATATCCAGTAGTATTATCAGTGAAAGTGACTATCTCAGTTGGGTACTTGGGGGGGGGGGGGTCAGCTGCTGTATGAGGTTACAGTTGTGGTTGGGGCTACATACATGTGCACTGAAGACCAGAGAAGACCCAAATTGCTCACACGTTCCTGACCAACCATGTGGCTGTGTGCATGTTTATAGGAGATGCAAAAGGGCCTTCTGGAAAGTAAAAGCTAGGGAAGACCTGAAAACAGCCTAAACTTTGAATGTGGTTGGTACCACAGGGAAGACAGATTTCAAAATTTAACCCAAGGAAGTTACTAAATAAAGAGGAAAAGAGCAAACAGAACAACTTTCAGAGAGAAAAACATCAGAATCAAGAGTTGTTACAATATATAATCTAAGATGTCCAGTTTTCCAAAAAAAATTTCAAGACATGCAAAGAAATAGGCAAGTGAGACCTATATTTAAGGGGAAAAGAAGTCAATAGAAACTGTCCCTGAGTATCCCTAGAAGCAGCTATTACAAACGTGTTCCAAGAACTAAAGGAAACAATGCTTAAAGAATTAAAGGAACGTATGACAACAGTTAGTGAACAAATATAAATTCTCAGTTTGGTAATAAGATTATAAAAAGGAACCAAGTGGAAATTTTAGAGTTAAGCAATACAATAACTGAAATAAAAATTCATGAAAGGTTTTCAAAAGCAGATTCTAGATGACTACAGAGAGAATTAGTGAACTTGAATCTAGATTAATAAAAATTATCCATTCTGGTGAACAGAGTGAAAAAAGATTGAAGAAAACTTACCATAGCCCCAGAGACATATAGGACAGCATCAAGTGTATCAGTATAAGTGTAATGGGAGTCCAAAAAGGGGAAGAGAAAAAAAAATGGGCATAAGAATATTTGAAGAAATAATTGCTGAAAACTCCTCATAGTTGATTTTTAAAAAATTTATCTACAGATCTAGGAATCTCAAAAATAACCCAATTAGAATAATTGCAATGATATCCATAACTGCTCTGTTGAAAGTGAAAAACAAAGAGAAACTCCTAAAAGCAGAAAGAGAAAAGTGACTTATGACATACAGGGGATAGTCAAGTCAACCACCCAATGATTAATGGATCATTTTTCATCTGAAACAACAGAGACCAGAATCGGTGAGATGCTGCATTTTATTCAAAGTGCTGAAAGAAAAAAAGTATGACTCAAGAATTCTGTATTCAGAAGATTACTCTTCAAAAATGAAGACAAAAGAAAGGCATTCTCAGTTAAAAAAAATACCAAGAGAATTCTTTGCTAGCAGATCTGCCTTATAAGAAATACTAAAGAAAGCTCACAGATTGAAAGTAAATGAACATCAGACAGTAACTCAAATCACAGGAAGAAATTAAAACACCAGATGATCAATATGTGGGTCAATGTAAACAACTCTATAAATATATTCTTCTCATGTCTTTTAAGTTTTTAAAAAGCCATAATATTTTATAAAGCAATTAATTTTAACACTGTATTGTTGGTTATAAGATATATATAAATGTAATATATATGACAATGACAGCCAAAGCAGGATGGTGGATTGGAACTTTATTACAGCAAATTTCTCTACCTAACTTTCTGAAGTATACTATACTTCTGAAATAGACTCTGAAAAGTTAAGATACTTGTTGTAATCCCTAGACCAAGCACTAAGAAAATAAATTTTAAAACATAGTAAAGTTACAAAGTAATTAAAATGATACAATATAAATAGATATATCATGCCCATGAATTGGAAACCTTAAAAGATGTCAATTCTCCCCAAAATAACAAACAGGTTTGATGTCATTCCTAGCAAAATCCTAGCAGATTTTTATAGATACAGACAATATTATTTAAAATTTTATGTAGAAAGGCAAAGGAAACAAAATAAAACAATTTTGAAAAAGAAGGACAGGGAAGCAGATGTGGCTCAAATATAGGGCCTCCACCTACCATATGGGAGGCCCCGTGTTTGATCTCTGGGGCCTCCTGATGAAAAAGAAGAGAAAGCGTGCCTGCATGGCAAGCCAGTGCCCGCATGGAGAGCTGAGTGTCCTCATGGTGAGCCGAGTACCCCTGCGGTGAGCCGAGTGCCCGCGTGGTGTGCTGAGTGCCTGTGCGAGTGCCCACATGGTGAGCCAAGTCCCACATGAGTGCCCGCACAGCGAGCCAGGGCCCACATGGTGAGCCAGTGCCCGCCCAAGTGTGTCATGCAACAAAAGAGAGAGAAAGGGGAGAGTCAAGGTGAAGTGAAGCAGAGACCAGAAACTGAGGTGGCACAGCTAACAGGGAACCTCTCTCCACATCAGAGGTCCCCAGGATCTAATCCCAGTGAATTCTAGAGGAGAAAGATGAGGAGACAAAAAGAGAAACAGATACAGAAGATCACATGGTGAATGGCACAGCAAAAGCAGCAGTTGCGGGGGAGGGGAAGAGGAAGAAAAAAGAAACTAAAAAATAATAGAATAAAGTGGAAAGAATTGGTCACTTGATTTCAAGACTGATTATGTGGTATTGGCGGAAGGACAGGCACAGCTCAATGGAACAGAATAAAACACTCAGAAATAGATCCACATAAATATGCCCAACCGATTACTGACAGAGGTGCAAAAGCAATTCAATGGAGGAAGGACAGCCTTTTCGACAATCGGGCTAGAGCAAAAAATGGCAGGAAAAAAATGTACTTGACTTAAACCTCATGCCTACACAAAATTAACTCAAAATGGATTATGTACTTAAATGTATTAATAAAATGTAACATTAAAAAATTTTTAGAAAAAAACATAGGACCAAGCAAAGAGTTTTTATATTTAATATCAAAAGCACAATCCACAAAAGAAAAAGTTGATAATTTGGGTTTCATTGAAATTTAAAACTTTTGATCTGCCAAAGAGTTTAAGAGAATCATAAGACATGTTACAAACTCGGAGAAAATATACGCAAACTATGTATCTGACAATGGGCTAGCATCCAGGATATATAAAGAAGGCTCAAAACTCAACAGGAAAAAAGCAAACAATCTAAAAAGGGCAAAAGAAATGAAAATAAATTTCGCTGAAGAATTGTCACTCTAAAATAAACACATAAAAAAAGATATTCAATGTCATTATCCATTAGGGAAATGCTAATTAGAATCACAATAATATATCACTAAACACCTATCAGGGATTGCTGAACTAAACAATAGTGATAATACCAAATGATGGTGAGGATGAGGAATAACTGAATTACTCATACATTGCTGGAAAGAATATAAAATGGTACAGCCTCTCTGAAAAAAATTTGGCAGTTTCTTAAAAAACTAAACATGCAACTATCATACAATTCAGCAATTGCTCTCCTTGGCATTTATTCTAGATAAATGGAGACTTACATTGACACAGAAACAAGCAACTGCCTTTGTAATGACCAAAAACTAGGTACAACCCAGATGTCCTTCAAAGGTGAATGGTTAACCGAACTCTGGTATATACACACCACAGAATACTACTCAGCAATTAAAAAGAATGAACTAGTGATACATCCAACAACCCAGAAGAATCGTCAGAGAGGCATACTTAATGAAAAAAGCCAACCACAAAGTTTATACATTGCATGATTCTATTTATATAACATCCTTGAAATGACAAAGTTACGGAAATGAAGACGTGACTGGTGCTTGCTGGGGGATAAAGAAGGGGTGGGAGCAAAAAGGACGTGGGTGTGGGTATGAAAGAACATGATAGAACATCAGGGTGATGGAACTGTTCTTTACAGCTGTATCAATGCCAGCATCTTGGTTGTGATAGGGTACTATTTTGTAAGATGTTAACCTTGGGTCAGTGATTCATGGGATGTCTTTATTACTTCCTGTGACTACCTGGGAATCTACAGTGATCTCCAGAAAAAGTTTAATTTTTAAAAATTGTATAATAAAGACAACATTTGTTTTTGCTCAGCAATCTGCACCTGGGGCAGGGCTCAGCAGGGAGAGCTGGTCTCTATCCAACTCGTTTCAGCTGGAGCCGCCAGCAGGCTAGGGGCTGGGATCCTCCAAGTCCTGCCACTTGCCTCTCTGGCAGTTCATGGTGGCTGCTGACTGAGATCTCAGTTGGGGCTGTCAGTCAGAACATTTGTATGTAGCCTTTCATGTGGCTGGACTTCCTTACGTGGTGGCTGGCTTCTGAGGATGAGTGTGCCGAGAGAGAGAGCAAGGTGGAAGCCAATGCCCCCTTCTGTGACCTAGCCTTAGAAATCCTGCCTTGTTACTTCTGCCACATTATATTCATTAAGGCAGCCACAGAGGCCCTCCAGTTTCGCGGAGAGGGGAGACATACTCTCTATCACAGTCAGAGAACCATAATGTTGGCCATTTTCAGAAAATACAATGCGCCACCCTCTCTAAAGGCAGACTTCCTGCCTTTCCAAATCCACATAAATGTCCAAGGCTACCCAGGCCCCATGTTATGGGTTTAGCTACACAGAGACCAACTCTCTTTCTGAAAAGAATTTCTAATTTCTGGGGAAGGCACTTCCACTGGCTCAATTTAAGTCAGGTATTCACACCTGGTTAAATCAGCCATGACCTAGAGCTTGTGCTCTGTGAAGGGAAAGAGGGTGACAATGTACAACTACAGGTAAGGGAGGGTACTCCATTATAAGGGAGGAAAGTTTTGAGAAGAAGGAATCATATCTAGCTAGCAAGACAACCCTGAGAGTACCAAAACTTATAAGGTGGATTAAAAAAAAAAAAAAGGATGCTTTCATCAAGAGACAAGCTTAAAACAACATGACACAGAAAGGTTAGATCCAAAAGGATAGGCAAAGTTTATCAGACAAATGCAAACAAAAGGAAAAGCTGGGTTGGCAATATAAATATCAGATCAAGAGGACTTAAAGGCAAAAGAAAAAAAAAGGCATTAAATAGGACAGAGAGAGTTATGTAATTTTGATGGAGGGTAAAAGTCACAAAGAAGACATAACAACCATCAAGAGCCTTTTTGTGCTGAATAATGTAGGTATGAAGTATATAAAACCAATTCTGTAACTAATACAAAGAGAAGTCCATGGGAACTGAACAGTAGTGAGAGACCTTAACATATCTCCCTCAATGTTTGACAGATTAGGAAGGCATAAAATGAAATAGGATAGAGAGGAACTGAATAATGTATTTGACATGTCTGATTTAATAGGTATATGTCAATTTTGTAGTCTACAAAAAAGAGAATATACCATTTTTTCCCAAATATTCATGAAACATTTACAAAAATTGGTCATACATTGGCCCACAAAGGAAATATCAATAAATTCCAAAAAGCAGAAAATATATAGGCCCTGTTCTTTGACCACAGTACAATAAAATAGAAAATGAATGGCAGAAGTTCAAACCAACAAACCCAAAACTTAGAAATTTAGCAACTCTCTACTAAACCCATCATGGGTCAAAGAGGAAAGCATGGCTGCAATTACAGATCAAGGAGAACATAGCAAGGATAATATTGCATGCTGATGCTCATGGGATGATGCCAGAGACAAATTCATAGCCTAAAAATCTTATATTAATAACAAAGGTGTGACAATAAATGTACTAAAGATCTGAGCCAAGAAATTGCAAAACAAAACAAAGAAAATCAGGAAGCAGGAATTTTAAAAGTCCTAAAGCATAAAATAATAAATTTGAAGACAAAAAATATCAGAGCTGATATGTAGAAGAGATGATTCTTTGAAAAAGAATAACATGAGTAAATATCTAATCTAGAAAACATTAACACACACAATTCAGAATGAGAATGAAGAAGCTGTTTTTCATTTTGAGGGAATATGATATATAGTTTCAATCTAATAAAGTTGAACATTTCCAGTGGATTTTTTAAAAAGAAAAATAGAAATTAGAAACTTAGAATTAGAAATTAGAAACTTAGAATTAGAAAACGTGAATGAATCAATATGCAAGCAAAATGTCAAAGTATGAGAAAGGATGCCTGGCTTTGGCATGCCACCTTCTCTTCCTAGCTATGTAACCTTGGGCAAATTATTTAACCTCTTTAAACCTATGTTTCCTCTTCTCTAAATTATTGATGAAAACAATACATAACTTGGAGAGTTGCTGTGCAGTCAATGAAATAACACAAGCCAAGCTCCCCAGCAGAAAGCAAGCAGGACTCCCAAAAAGACACCAGGTGTTTTCATGGTTCCATTCCTTCACACCTCCAAAGAAAAGATATTTCATATACTACATTAATAGTTTCAGGGCATATGGAAAGATGGAATGCTTCTCATTTGACTTTGCAAAATCATTATCTTGATACAAAAACCTGACAGTGTTAACACACGCAAAAAGACAATTACAAACTTTATTTATGAATATATAAAAATTAAATGAAATATAAGAAAATAGGATCCAGTTCTGTACTAAAACTATAAGACACCAGTCAGATAAGGTATTTTCCAGAAATACATTGGAATGATTCAGTGTGAAAAAATCTGCCAATCTAATTCATCACATCGACAAGCAACTGGTATTGTATATTCTCAATCTATAAATGTTGCTTTTAGGTATTTTATCAGTCTATGGAAATTAGATTTATGTTTAAGGTTGTTTGGTGTGATATTTTTAAACTTTTTAACAATAAAATGCCCAATATTAGGGAAATTGTTAAATATATTATATTCAGTATATTGTGCTTAAATTATACAAAGGACTGTTGTGAAACCATTTAAGTATTTCAAAGAATATCTTGCAACATTAAAAATGTTCAAGATATGTTCATTAACTATAAAAATATTAAAAATACTATGTATAGCATGCTTACATAGGGGGAAACTATACATATTTATCTGGGTGTGTATGTGTGCATATACATATGGACATTTGAGTTGTTTCCTTTGCTACAATAAAAATGCTGCAATGACTAACCTTATACATTTTTCGTTTTTTCACAAGTTCAAGGATCAAACCACCGTATTTCTCTCTGTTTTTCTGATTCTCACTTTGCAAAAAGGCACCATACACAAGATTATTTATTGCAATATTATTTAAGTGCGTGTGTGTGTGTGTGTGGAAACACATGTGCATAGTCATTTATGGGGGAAGGGAACTTAAGGAAATGCAACAAAATGCCACAATGGTTATTTCAGGGCAGTTTTAATTTTTATCATTAAACTTAATTTGAAATGTGCTCCTTTAACCCCACACAGGAAAAATCAAGTTAGCAAAACATTTTTAAGTGAGATTCAAACAAAAACACTGCATTTGTATACAAAATATACAAATTCAAGACACCTGTTCTGTTTGTGACCTCATCTATAAAACAATCTCTCTCAAATAAGATATTTATAATTTTATACAGTGACTGGAAAATAGTGGACCAATAGTACATATTCATTCTACTCCATTCCCCTTTCAAATGAAGATCATTACGATAATTAGCTTTTTATATATATGGCACAGGGCCTGGAGCACAATTAGATACCAGAAATTAACTGAATCTGAATTATCCCTGTTTTTTGGTGGCACCTGGACTCTGAAAAGGAAGAAATGTTTCTAACTCCCCCACTCTCCATCATTTAACTTGGGTTCTCCTATTTCTTGGATTTGCCTCTGTAATGTTGCCATATTGCTTTTAAAAATAAAAATAAATTTATAAAATAAACAATGAAACCGTTTTTTGTCTTTACTCTGGAGGACAAGCAGGAAAAATTTATCCTTTAACTCTGTTTCTGGATTCTCTCTTCAGATTCAGTGTAGAAGTGATTCAGCCTTTGGCAAATAGCTTCTATCTTGGATATAACTTAATGGAATGCTTTGGGAAATGAGAGTATCCCCACGTGAGAACTTCTGGTCTACCGCTTAACCCAATACCCTTATCGGATAAGATGCTTGACTATTTAAAGAGCCTGGTCTTAACCAAGAGAATAATGTGATGATTCCACTGGCTTGGAAAATTTTTCCAGTAGAAGTACACAGAATGAACTGTCTGGGGAATGGCCAGAGATGGTAGGCCTATGAGGTTCTTAAAGAAATGAGGGCAAAAGGTATATTTGGGTATGGATTTAGGAGATGGCTATAGGAACAGAGATGAAGATAAACATTTGAGAGACATTTCAAAGAATCAACAGGACTTTGGGGCTCACTGGATATGGAGAATGAAGGGACGATGACTGAAGTTTGATGTTCCAAACATGTGGAATATTTGTACCATTGACAGAAGCCTGAATATTGGAATATAAAATGAAAAGTTCACTTTGGGATTAATCATTTGGGAAGGACAGATATCCACAGGCAGCTGAAAAAATCTAATCCTACAGACCTGATGAACCTTAGGCTAGATGGAGGTGTGGCTTTGGGAGCTGATTTTGGCAAGAAGATAGTACAGCTGAACATTTCATGATGATCCGTAAGCCTTATGGGACACCGGTATTTTGACAATAGAGGAGGAAAAGACAATGAGTAACCAGAGAGTACAGTGCAAGGGTGGGGAAGATGGTTTCAATAAAAAGGCAGTAAGAAAGTAGAAGCAGATATCCTAGCCTGGGTAGGATGATGAACCTGTAACGTATGGTTTAGATAAACTAAAGGAAAGACCTCATGTGCTTCTCTCTCTTGCTTTAGTTGGAATCAGATATATGCATCAGTGAAAAGTAAGAATACAAAGCTAACTGAAACAGTAATACAGTGTTTAATTGTACTTTGGGATTAAGCCAAATCTTTATTCTGTCATCCCAAACCATTTTAGAAGCCCTTGTAACATCTTCAATGCTGGGTTTTGGCAGCTATATTATTTTTGTGGGTCCTTTAATAAAAGGAAATGCTTTTTAAATGTCAGGCTTTGTCATTTAGAGGCAGAACTGTGCCTAGAACTCAAGACCCCTGATCCATGGCAGTGGACATTTCATATCAGCTTGCCACATCTCAGGATGCACCTAGATACCTGTGTATCAAGCCCTGAGAACAAACTAAAGTCCTATAGGATGTAAGCACCTTAAGTCCTGGCTAATCACATCCTAAACAAGGGAGGTAAAAAAGAGAGAGAGAAAAAAAAAGTCTCTCCTGATGATCCACTTCCCTAACCCAGTTCCCCGCCCCATGTATGCATACTTGCCAAATACCCATCCATCTCCATCCTTCTTCTCTATGCCCCACAAAGCCTCTATGGCTGGTTATATGAATTCAAGGATGTGAGTGAGTCACCATGGTGACAGAAGAAGCCCTGATGCAGGAGAAGAGAGATAGAAACAGTAAGGTTCTTTGAGTCTAACACACTGTCCCTTGCCATTCACTTTTCCAGGGCGTCAAAGGGCCTGGACTTTTATAAAAAGTGCTTCATTTGACTCAGAGAAGCACATCAGTGGTCAAGAGAAGTGCTGTTGCATTGGACAGACAGTGGAATGCTTCCACCCTTCTTTAAAAATTTCTTTTCTATGACTTCCAGGTGATCATCAGTATAACCATCCGATTTTAAGCAGTGCTACCCAGACCCCTACACATGGTGAGAGATGATTTAGAGCACTCCACATTCCATCCTCATTCCAGGTGGCTCCATTCCAACCACTGGTGACCAGCAGGGCATGAAACACATGGTCACCAAATCACTGAAGCTAAGGGGGCTGTTCGGATCCATGTGCACCTCTCCTCTCCACCTCACCCCGCTCCCTGGGGCCACAATGTTCCACTCTCATTTTGAGACCATTGTTCCCTTGGTGATTCTGTCTCTGATCAGAGTGATCATCTCCCATGAAACTGAAGTGGCTATACCCTTTCTAGATCACTTCTTGCAGCAATAAGTTCCATGTGTCCATGGCAAGGTATGTGGAACTCTCCTTTGTCCAGCGCTACTTGTGGTATCATTTAGGAATGACAGGAGAATGGGTAAACTCTACCTGTCCTCTCCAAACTAATCAAGATTGAATAAACCTCCAAACCAACCGTGGGGTTCAGGTTTTAGCCTCCTGGCAGGGGAAGCCCACTGAAAGCTATAGAGCAGTCGAGTGTTAGCATAGGGGCAAAAGGTAACGAAACCATCTTTCTCTCTTGGGTTATAACATCCTCCACCAGACCACAATTTATCATTTGGAAACTCAGAGAAAAAAATCTCTCTTTTGGTACCTGTCCAAAACTTGATAGAGCATGAGACAGTCATGTAAATGTGAACTATCAGTCACACCCCTCCCTGTGCTGTGAAAGAGTGAAAACATCATGAGATTTTACTGAAGGACAAACCAAAAACAAAGATAAATTCTACACCCATGGGTAGAGAGACCCATCACCACCATGTTGATGAATATGTTCTGCCAGTGCCTCAGCATTGAGATGGAAGGACACTGTAATTAGGAGATGGGGTGGACTATTTTTGATATGCCCTTCCAATGCTATGCTACTGGAGGAAATCTTATTAAAGCAACAGTTTAAGAACATTTTTCAGATTTTGAGGTCTAGAAAAATTTGTAACTGTGGAAAAATTGGAGAGTTCAGTTAAAAAGGTTGACGCCCCAATGGTGGTGTTGACAGTGGGAAAAGAGGGTTCAGAAATGAAATGTTTAGAAGAAAGAATTAGGAAAACTTAGTAGCTAAGTATACCTGGTGAGTTAATAACTGAATATGCCTGTCGTGAACCAATTATGGCTAAAATGTCTTGAGCCAAGATTGATCAGAAGAATGGAGGTTTTTATTAGCACAATCTAAGGAATCAGAAAAACAGCCAGTGAGTCCGGGGGATGGAGCTGTAGATGAGGAGTTGGGTCTAGACATCTAGACTTTGATATGACCACAGTATATAGAAGAAAAATCATTTGACAGGCAGCTAGAAGTGCAGAAAGGAAGTCTGGAGAGAAGTTAGAGCTGAAGATGTAAGTTGCAGTTTTGGAGGCAGTAAAAGAAGCTATGCGAGTGGAGACAATCTGTTCAAGAATGTTGAAAGAGAAAAGCAGAAGGCAGAGAGGCAGGCAGCCTGGGGGATGCCCATGGTGAGGCAGCAGCAGCAGGAAGGGGAGCCAGAAGAGGCAAGTGAGGAGAGCTCCCATTTGCTCAGTAATGTTCTGAAAGGACAATTACTGAGCTGATTTCCCCCAGAGGAAGCTAAGACAAGTACAGCTTCCTGAATACAAGGAGGAGCCATTCTTCCTCCCTTCTCTGCCTGTCTTCTCTCTTCCACATGGGCAGATCAGTTTAACATCTGTTGAGTGCCTTCTACGTGCCAGCCCCTGTGCAAGGAGCTGGGATAGATGAGCAGCTCGCAGCCTAGTGGGAGCAGAATTATTCTTTGCAAAGTTACATTTTCCCCAGAAACTGGCAGAGCAGCTATAAAGAGAGGAGACAGGGCCATGCCTGGGCAATTAACCAAAAGGTAATAATTGGATCCATATTTTGGGTCAAACACTATGAAGGTATCAGAAAAACTGGAAAGCAAGATCTCTGGTGAAATGAGATTATAATCTTTGGAGATCAAGAAACCAACCTAAATCAAGTTATTACAGATCACTTAGCTACTAGACTGGTTGGTACTGACTAGAAGAGTAACAGGCATTCAAAGAGCAGAGACTGTTGATAGCTGGAAGAAAATGTGACATTGTCATAGCAAAGAGCCTTGAACAAAGGGAGAATTTAGAAAGAGGAAGAGTAAAGGAGGACAGTACAATTGGAGGTAAAGGATGACCAAGGAGGCAGAAGCAGGCATGGTGGAAACAGAAGGCAAGGAAGAGCTGGCCTTGGCTCAAAATCATGTCTTTGAGAACCATGGAAGATAAGAGTATCCAGAAATGTATTTGGAAATGGATGAGCTACTGAGTAAAGCCTTTGGTAGCATATGATGCCAATAGGCAGAGGGAAATTCTTACTCCCCCAGCACGGCCAAAAGTGAAGAACAAGAGCTAAGGGATTAGTGGCCATTACTCAGCCCTGGGGAGCATTGCTCCCAGGTTTCTGCCCACTCCACTTCCTGGCATCTGTCCCAATCCATGCCAGGGAGGCTTCTTTCTGTACAGCATGTTCTGATCTCTCGGGGATATAGAGCATCCCCCCACCCCCGCACATATGTACAGAGCTGGCGTGAACACCAGCTCATTGGCTGGGCTCCCCTGGCTCAAACTCCAGGGCTGGGAGTGGCAGTGCAGGCAAGAGGGGATACAGAAGCCAGGAGTACCCTCTGCTTAGGGCTGCCCTTAGACATTGCATAGGAGGACTTCCCTCTGCCCCATGTTTCACAGCACTCCTGCCGGCCATGGTTTAGCATGACGATTGCCAAGGAACATGGGGAGTCATGATCCTCTACACATTTGTCCAAAGTTAGTCTGTCTTTTTATGGTACTTATTTGACCTTGAGGTGTTCCCAACCAAGGGTAATGGAGAGATGAGGCCAGACTATAGTCACCCAACTACCTCATTTCTAGGAATGGTACCACTGTTTTCCCCAGCAACCCCAGTTGCCTTTTAAAAATATTTATTTATTTGTTTGTTTGTTTGTTTGTTTTATTGTATTTTCCAGTTGCCTTTTATTGTGCCACCTCAATCCAGCCAGTCATCAAGGCACGCTTGATCCTTT
Organism: Dasypus novemcinctus; assembly: GCF_030445035.2. Taxonomy (NCBI): domain Eukaryota; kingdom Metazoa; phylum Chordata; class Mammalia; order Cingulata; family Dasypodidae; genus Dasypus; species Dasypus novemcinctus. The sequence goes on along the minus strand of NC_080693.1, from coordinate 21,491,965 downwards.
CCTGCTTCTCCGTTTCTTCCTGTGGCCCCATCTTCACTGCCACTGCCTTACCCAGGCCTACATCACCTCCCCCTCCCCATGTGATTCATAAACTGGCCCCCAGAGTCCATCCCAGGTCGCCTTGCATTGTGCCCTAATAGTCATTCACTTCATTTCCTTTTCACCCTTTCCATCATTCATAACCCCCATTCTTTTTCCTAGGTCTGACATCTTTCTTGCTCTTCAGATTTTGGAACCTCAAGGCTCTATTTCAGAGGAAGGAGGGGGAAAAGGGGGATGAGTATGCTAAGCATTTATGCCTCCTTCCTTCCTCCAGCAGCTCAGAGGTGGTTAAGGTGGCTTTAGGGGAAAGGAGTTAAAGTAAGAGAAAATGGCTGTAAGGCCCACAGTGGTTTGTCAGGTGCAGGGATTGGAGGCGTTCAGGGTGAGAGGGGCCAAACAGAGGTTGAAGGACATCACAGACTTGAGTGCTGGGTGGAGCTCAGTTCTATACCCAGTTTTCCTATGGGTATGTAGCCTAAACAAGTTACTCCAGCTCCTTCAAATGTGGATTTTTCTGAGTCTGAGAGCTAGGTTTGCCTGCAGCTATTAGGGAAGGGACAGAGCTTTGACACCGAAAGTGATGATTGTAAGATCCGCCTTCAGCACCGTTGGGCTTAAATTTTCATCAGGCAGCCTATTGGTGACTTTGTCTCAGAGTCAAGTCTGACCATTAAGGAATGGCAAACAGTTATCAAGGCCAGTGACAACAGCACCTAGCCCCAGGCCCACTGACAGCAGGAACTGAGCATGAGGGAAACTGAGTCACCAGCACCATCTGTGTCCTAGCACAGCAGGTGGGAAAGCAGAATGGAGAGTTGAGGCAGGGGTGAGGCAGAATGGAGGCAGCAGCTGGAACTTTCCCTCCACTTGCTGCAGCCTGTGTCCTCCCTAACGCAATTGCACCCCTCCATTTCTTGTAGAGAAGCCCCGGATGAACAACATTCTGACATCAGCCACTGAGCCCTACGACCTCTCCTTCTCCCGCTCCTTCCAGAACCTGGCTCACCTGCCCCCATCCTACGAATCTGCAGTAAAGACCAACCCTAGCAAGTATTCATCACTGAAGAGGCTAAGTAAGTGGCGCTACCCTGGGGTGGGGTCTGCCTTGGGAGCTTCCTGGACATCCTCCAGGGTCTCACTCTCTTGCCATATGCCAGAGGGAGAAGCCCAAGAACAAAGAGGGAAATGTACGAGAGGAGAAACAGCAGGCCCCTTGTTTGTGATTTTGTTTTTTTAAATATCTGAGTCCATTCTTCCCAAAGAGAGAATAAAGGCCGTGAAATCCTCAGATCCACATTCCCATCTCAGGCAGCACTTCAATGCACACACCAGTCTAACTTCAAACCGTGGGCCTTTCTTGCTCTCTATCTTGACAGAAGGCTAACTTTCAGGGATCTGGCAGTGCACTTAGTGAACAACCAAGGACCCATTAGCCAGCTCCCTCCCTAACCCTGCCAATACCCTCTTAAGGATCTGAGACTCCCCACCTCCTATGCACATACCCCATCTTCATCAGTCGGGGCCTGTCCATCCAATTGTCCCAGATCTGCCGTTGGAGGCTGGAGAGTCTCTGGGCATTGCTGAGTTAAAGAAACTAGAATGTCAAGGTGTGAGGAGGAAAAGCTCTTCCCTCTTGGCTTTCTGACCCTTAAACCCTCTGCCTCCGTTTTCCCATGAGATTCTTTTGATGACCACCCAACTGAATATGGAGTCCCAGGGCTGAGCATTTGCAAGGTAAATTACCCTGATGAAAGTTCAGCCCATGGGTTCACATCAGCCACCTCCATGGCGAGATGCTGAGTTTCTATGGCTGGAGGTGGAGATCCCTGATAAGCCCAGAAATTTGTCATGTGCTCCAGGAGCATGAAGTACAGATGGCAGGAGGAGGGAGGCTAGCTTTCCCCACCAAGTGGCCCCTCTGTGCAAATCGAGGAGCAGTAAGCATTTCCATGCTGAGGAAATCCAAAACATTGTCTGTAGGAAGCCCCATTCCTGAAATGTGGGGTAATACAGGCCTGTGTGTGTCCTGAGTAACTTCAAGTGTGCAGTGGACAGTGTGATCTTGGGAGGACCTACTGGACGGGCAGGAGGGTGAGCATCTGAATGAGGCGCCTGCTTGCTCATGTGGGCTCAGGCAGAGTGCGTGAAGGCTGTTTTGGGCTTGCATGTGGGCGCAATGCCCATGTGTTGGCTTCTCCACATTGGCTGTTACTCCAGAGAAGGTGTTACTAGGTTCCTAAGTTACCAGCTAAACAGTATCACAAGTGCCTCCTACTGGGAGCATCTGACTTACTCCAGCATGAAGCTGGGCTCTTCCTCATTTGGAAGCTGCTGGCTGCTTTTTGTCCCAGCACTGTGCCATTTTGTCCCAGTACTGCAGTGTGGGATAGAAGCACCACTGGAGCCCAAGTTGGGGGCCAGGGGCTGGTGTCTGGGCTTGCCATCAATTCTGCCACCACTCACTGGGCACCCCTTATGCTTCTCAAGTGGCATCAGCATGACCTAGGAGCAGACTCTCAGCCCTGTCTTCCCCCAGACCCAACTGAATCAGAGTCTATTTAACAAGACCTCAGGGATTCCTGTGCACATTACAGCTGCAGAAGCACTGCCTTCACCTCTTTGGGCCTTGCTGTCCATAAAGTAAAGGGCTTGACTATATGATCTCTGAAGACTCTGAAGGTCTGTGATTGTAAGAACCATTTAGAGCAGGTGGGGTGCAGGGGGACCTCAGCCGTAGCTGCAGGTGTCCCCCAGCTGCATTCTCTCTCTCCCCCTGCAGCGGACAAGGAGGCGGATGAGTATTACATGAGGAGGCGACACCTGCCGGACCTGGCCGCCCGCGGTACCCTCCCCCTCAACGTCATCCAGATGTCCCAGCAGAAGCCGCTGCCGCGGGAACGACCGCGCCGGCCCATCCGGGCCATGTCCCAGGACAGGGTCCTGTCCCCGGAGCGGGGCCTGCCGGACGAGTTCGGCTTGCCCTACGACCGCATCCTGTCGGACGAGCAGCTGCTCTCCACCGAGCGCCTGCACTCGCAGGACCCGCTGCTGTCCCCGGAGCGGACGGCCTTCCCCGAGCAGGCGCTGTCGCGGGCCATCTCGCACACGGACGTCTTTGTGTCCACGCCCGTGCTGGACCGCTACCGCATGACCAAGATGCACTCCCATCCCAGTGCCTCCAGTAACTCCTACGCCACCCTGGGCCAGAGCCAGACGGCCGCCAAGCGCCAGGCCTTCGCCTCCCGCCGCCACAACACCGTGGAGCAGCTGCATTACATTCCCGGCCACCACACCTGCTACTCGGCCAGCAAGACCGAAGTGACGGTGTGACGCGGCCGCTGGGCCGGAGGGCAAGGGTCACGGGGGGCCTGGAGCAGAGCTTCTAGCCTTCACACTTCTCTCCTCCCTGGTCCCCTCCGCCGGAAGGTAGGGGGTGGGCTGCCTTTGCCCAGAAAGCCATACGGGGGGAGCCCTGCCCAGATGGCCGTAGGAGCTAGCGCACCTCTCTCACTCTTCCAGAATGGCCAAGGACAAGTGAGGAGGGGGGCTGGGCCCCCGTGTTGCCTCCCTCCACCTTTGCCAACTCCCTGCCATTCCCCCCACCCTGGCCCCCTCGCCCCTTCCTGGGGACTCAGCTGCAGGTTCTGTCAGCCAGGAGACCCTCGCCTGACCGGGGTCTGAAGCTGCCTGGTTCCGCATGGGCCAGTGGGGGCAGTCAGTGGGCTGACCGAATAGGCTACTCGGTCTCATTCATTTACCTAGAACCGCATCACAGAAATCTTCTAGTGCCTAAAAACAAAAAACAAAAAAACTGCCTGTGCGCTCTCTCAGAGCCAGGGCGCTGCCGTGTCCATAAGCACAATTGCGATTCTCTTCTGCCTGCTGGAACTCTCTGGGCCCCGCTGGCTGGCCTTTCCTTCGCTGACCCCCGCAGGTCCCAGCCGGGCCCCTTGCCCCTCCCCAAGGCCTGGGGGGATGGAGCTAGGCAGGGTCCCTCCTTCGGCTGCCTCCTTGTTGCGGGGCATCCTGCTGGTCCCAGCTGGCTCTTCCATAGGCCGAGATGTTCTCCTCACTGAGTTCTCTGGGAACTTTAGCTTGAAGGGGTGCAGCGGTATTGGGGGTGCCCCTCCCGGCAACCTGACTGCATCCATACTTTCCCCAGGCCTCTGGGTCTGAACCCTTACCTGCCAGTCAGACCTGCCTTGTCCGCCCCTGCTCTGCCCGAGGCCAGAGAGCCCAGGATGAGGAGGGCCACTGTGATGACCTGGGTCCCAGGAGCAGTCCATTCCTGCACGTAGGGCTCCTGCCTGCCTCCCACCACCCACGTCAGGCATGATGGAGGTAGAGGTTTCTAGAGACCGGCTGCTCAGCTCCCATACAAGGAGGACCGGTGGCAGTGGTCCTGCACCCTGCCCACTATTTCATTCCATCACTGCACCCCCCGCCTGGTTCCTTCTCCCTTCTTCATTTAGAACTCTCTCTTTGACCCATTTCCCCTTCCCCCACCTCCCCATCCTCCTGCAGTTCCATTGCTCTCTTGGCTGCAGCTTCAGATGAGGGCTTCTTCTGGATCAAATTGACAAAGACCCATTCGCAAAAGCAAATAAGGATACCTGAGGCCATTGGTCCGGGGGTCCACCTGGCAACTCCCCACCACATCCACATCCATCCCTCACCTGCAGGGGCTCTTGGGCATCAGACACAATTGCGTTCTCACCTGTGGAGGGCACCACCGCCAGCCCATCAGACCCTCATCTCTGCCTGCAACCTAGGGGAGTGGGCAGGCCTCCTGGAGAGCTGCCTGGGAGCAGAAGATCATCTACGCCCCCAAGCAGAGGCTGGAGGGGACAGAAGGGGATCCCCCAGCTCAGGGCAAGGGTGCCTTCCTGCTGCAGCTTGAGACTGGGCTGGGGCTAGAGGCAATCAGCTCCAGACTATTGAGGAAAGGTGTGATATTTAGAAAGGTGGGGGACTATCACCAGTGTCAGACTCCGAAAAAACGATGCCCTTAAACTGGGATGTTTTTAGATCCCCCCAGATCTGTGTGAATGGCCCTTTCAAGAAAAAGGGTGGTGGGAGAGTTCCTCAGTGGCAGCCTTGGGAGTTTTCAATGTAACCAAGTCCATAAACCACAGAGGAATCAATCAACAGACTCCTTTAATTTATCTCAAGAATTCCAAAGCTCTTATCTCCTCCCTGCTAAGATTCACCTCCCATAGTAAGCAAAAAACCACTACATAAATAATGAGGGGAAAAGGGTTGGGGCTTATAAACACAGTCCTCAGGCTCCCCACTGGGGAGGTATTGCTGACACAGAAGGACCACTCTCTGCTTCTGCCAGCTCCCCACAAACACATAAACCTTCTGAAGGGCAGGACCCCACAGGTTTATGGGAGTTTGTTCAGAAGGCAAGGTTTGGGCAGGAGAAAATCAATCTAATTAGACCAGTTGGTCATTCCCAGAAAGAAAGGCTTGTTTCTTGCAGCCCAGAGCTCTCTAATCAAGCCCCTAGGCCATTCCTCTTGAAGGAGGGGAAGGATAGGTATAAGAATCCCCTCCTGCAGGCATCAACACACACCTACTTGACCAAACCAGAAACCTGATCTTCTGCAAGAAGCATCAGTGGAACAAAATTCTCTAGCCCTAAGGTGATGCTTTTTTCCCCCAGGAGCTTTCCTCAGCCCTGACAAAGTGTCTGTCTCAGGGGTTGTCTGATAGGTTGATTCTGTACCATTTCTAATCCCAGCCTTACCATTATCTGGCTTAAAACCTCTGGTTTCGGTCAGATCAGAGAATTATACTTTAACTGCCACTCCTTTTAAATTATTTCATCTGCTTCATCCTTGGGTCTGGAAGGAAGGGAAGGAGGGAGGGAGGGAAGGGAGGAAAAAGGGGAGGAAGGAAGGAGGAAAGAATGAAGGTAGGTAGAAAGGAAGGAACAGAGAGAGAGAAGAAAGAATGGGAGAAAGGTAGGGAGAGAAGAAGGGAGGGACGGAGGAAGGAAAGGGGGGAGCCAGAGAAGGAAAAGGAAAGGGTGAGAGAAAAGTCTACCTATTTGTTCCAATTCAGTCCCTCATTTCAAAATCCAGAAAACAGTCTCTTAACTGGGACACAGGGATCACATTTATTCAATCATCCTGTCCAAATTTATGGAACAAGCAAAGCCACATTACCAGACAGGTTCATGTAGCACAAAAGAGGATGTTGTGGGGTTGGGACTCAGGTGTCATGACTTCTAGCCCAAGCAGGATGGTGGACACTACCACACATGGAAGGGACCCCCTTCTCAACAGTGAAAGACCCAACCCCACCCCAGTAAAAGGAGCCCAAAGCTCAGATTCTCCCCCTGCTCCTTTGTTCTCTGTGTGGGTCTCCACTGCTCCAGTGGGAATGCGCTTGGATCTGCACAGGTTCTCCCCTTCCATCCTTCTCTGGTCCTGAAAGTTCTTCCTGATCTACTTGGCCTTTGATCTCCACAACCCTTCAGGTCCTTCTCCCTTTCTTGTCTTGCTTCCTCTAGTTTATTCTTGGCTTCAAATGTTGATGAGTTGCAAAGGCGTTGCCAACAATTCCTTAACCCCCTAATTAGGCTCCTGCCCTCAGGGCTCCCCAGGTCTGTCCACGAGACAATGTTCCAACTCTTGTCCCAGTTCAAATTTCTCCTGCCCTCTTTCCATTCTGTCATCCCCAGGCTTCTGTCCCAACCTCAGAACTTCTATGCCAGTTCACTTCCTCCTTTCTCTCACCTGCCCTCTTCCTTACCTCCTCCTCTCCCAGAAACCTCTCTGCCTCCTTTGGCCTTCCTCCGGTCTTCCTTTTTTGTCCCTGGTCCTGTTATAATCTCCTGGTCTGCAAATGATGAGGACAACTGAGGAATCAGACATTCTTCACATGCTTTCTTGGCCTCATTCATTTGTCCTTCACCTCCTGGCCCTGCCCAGTGATACCCACAGGCATGTAGCTAAGGGCGTTCCAACCCTTAGATCTTTGGGAGGGAAGAGAGATGAGTTGTCTTAGAGGTGTCACTGCCAGAATATCAGCTTTGGCTGCAGCAGCCAGCATGTTCTTAGACGCTCCTGACCCAGCCTGCCACTTTCCAGAGTCTCCTGCTCTGGCCAGACTCACATCCCAGGAGGCTCACAGCCACTGCTCCACTCAATTATGCTTTTCCTGCTCGTGTGTGTCATGACTTTCCAAGTGTGGGGAAGCTATCGATATCCCTGCCACTAAACATCACATCCGTTTTCTTCAGAGATACCTTGTCTGCTGCCAGCCTCTCTACCCACCCACCCCCCTCAGATTCATTCCACAGGCCACTGGGGGCTTATCCCAAGATGATATGGAAGGGCTGTCAATCATCTGGACCCCTGAAATCACCTGCCCTGGGAAATGTTGATGTGTCACCTCACACCTGCAGTCATTCCCCTGCCATCCTCTCCAAACCTGGGAAACTTTGCTCTGGAGTATTTTCAAGGAAGTGCGTTGTGTTTTAATGAAATATTTTTCAGGGTTCAAATGTTATTTTTTATAAATGCAGCATTTTAATGACAGATTCAGTACAAAAGATATGTCTTCCTGGGCTCAATATTTGACTTGGGAAGGCAGCACACTCTAGGAGAAGAAATCACAGGGTTGGGACTCTGGAGACACAGCTTCCAGTCCTGGCTTTGTCTCTACCTTGTTGTGTGACCTAGGGTGGGTCATGTTTCCGTTCCGTGCCTCAGTTTCCCCATCTGTAAAACAAGGGGCTTTGACCACATGAGCTCTGAAGTTTCATCCAGCTCTTATATTCTAGGGCTCTCGTCCCCCTGTTAGCATCCTATCCCTACCCCAGTCCTCCAAACTGAGCTGCACCTATCCCAGTTCACCTGTCCCAGTGAGAGGTCCTCAGATGGCCTAGACAGCCACCAGACTCCCCACCAGAGCCTGAGCTGGGCCTGACGGTCTCTGCCACCCAGGGATGATGTCACACCTGAAGGTTTAAGGACCTTACCATCCAACAGGGCACCAACCGTGTTTCATTGGAAGCCCTCTCCTAATAGACAAGCCTAAATCAATCTGAGTGTCTGTGTCGCTAAGGATTAGCATGTTTGGATTTTTCATTTTTGATGTTGTCCCTATAGCTGGAGGGAGATGGTTTCCATTTCAGAGAGGGAATAGGCTGGAGGAAAAAAGGTCCAGAGGTTTGTCTGCAGAGGCATGAATTCTGTATTTGAGGGCAGCTTGGACATGCATTCTTAGTCCCATAGGAGTACACGTGGCAATGGCTCTATGGATGTTATTATATTTCACTCTGGAACACATCCTGAAGATCAAGCCTGGACACCACAGCTCTGTTCCAATTAGAGAAGGAGGGGTTGCCACTACCCAAGCTGCTAGAGGGTGAGCCATCCTAGGACCTTTCTAGCCTCTCCTCATGATACTCTACCATCCTCCCGGTGAAGGCTTGGAAAGCAAGAATTGAGGGTCCAAGTCAGTGTCATGAAACCCATCGTGTAAATCAGCAAAGACATCAACTTTCCATCAGTCAGGGACACGATGTTACGTGTTTCCTTAATCTCCTTCCTCCCAAGGGAAAAGATCCCTGCTCCCCTTTGCTGTCCACCCCTGCGGTGACCCTTGGATGCCACTCCATTAGAGGACTCATTCATTTGCTTTGTAGTGGCAAATATTCCTCTAGTTCTATAACTCAACTAGACATTTTGTAGTAAAGAATTCTTGAAATTCTCTAATAAAAAGCAATTCTTACTGTAATATTTTTAGTTTTCCTAAGGGGGATTAATGAACATTTTTATGCATTAGCCCAATTTATGGATCCCATGTTTATTATATGGTAGTACTGATGAAAAGTACCTTTCTATCTGTACCTTTGCACAGTTTCTCCATTACTCACAAGTAAGCTTCATGATGAGCAGTGCTCTCGCAACTGCTTCTTCTGTACAGATCTCATTGTTCTACTTACCTGTCAAAGCACATTCTATATGTACTGTAAACAGTTATCACTTTAGTAAGATTTAGTCTTAAGGATTTTTCCACTTTTGTCAGTAACAGATATTTATGGATTAAAAAATAAAGCTGTTTCAACATAACTTGTCTCTTAAAATAGCTATGTGCTTACTTTTACAAACACTGTGTCAAAACCAAAGGCAATTAAAAATCAAAAGAGAATGAAGATCAGTGAGAATTGGGGGTGGAAGCAGGAATTGACTGCAAATGGGTAGGAGGGAACTTTTAGGGGTGATGGGAGTGTTTTTAAACTGGATTGATGTGACAGTTGCACAACAGTATGAAATTGAGTAAAAATCATCTAACTGTATATACAATGGGTGAATTATATAGTATGTCAATTAAATCTTAGTAACTGTTTTTACACTGGGGAACAAAGGGAATGTAGGAAGATAGCTTAGGACAAGCACCTATGGAAAAGGTATACCAATTCAAAGCAGAATTAGAAGCTATTACTTTGTACATACATTCATATACTGGTACTATTATTCATGGGCATTAGTTTGGTTTTAGAATTAGTCCTTAGAGTTACCATGGGTGCTTAGAAAACAGGTGGTTACATATCTAGGCCATTAAACCAGAGAATCAATTTGCACCATGAAAACTGATTTAGATTTGGAGTCTTGCTCAATACCCTCTTTCTCTGGATTGATCTATTTTTATATTGTTTGCACTAGCACACGTTCACTTTTGCTGCAAAGGTCATCTGTTGTTCTGTGTTTCTGCATTTTTGCAATAGCCTAGATACTGGTCAGCTCTGGTTCAGCAAATGAAGTATTGTCAAACAGGACATGGTTTTTGGCCAACCTCAGCACTTCCATCATTCCAAGAATCTGCAGTCATACACGCTTATCGACTCCCTAAGTCTCTTGTAACTAAAGCCCTTTCTCATTGGATGCATTCTCTCCTGTCAACAGCATTCATTACCTAAGACAACGATACACACATATTCCAAAGTGTATTTGTTTACTATAACAACCACAGTTGTGTGGGTTTTTTTTGGCAATTAATTCTAAGTCATAGTGTGTCTAACCCATGGCAACTCATAACAAGATCACACATGCACACATACACTGCAAGGATAGGAAAGCTTCAATAATCTATATTCATTACTGGAAGGGAAATCAAAGGAAAACAAAATACTGAATTGGAGGATTTTTTAAAAAGAAGTGATTTAATTACAGTTCCTACACATACAAATAATAACTAAATTTGACGAACAACGTGTTCCCTAATAGAAACTCTCAGGGGACTGTCCTTATTGAACAGGTAAAAATAATATGTAATATAAAAAGGGTAATGAGGTATAGGTCGGAGAGTTATGCACATAATTTAAATGTCCTTCTAAAATACTTTAAAAGATTCTTCTCTTAAATAGACTAAATATCCCCCCATTAAGGCTCATTAACTCGAACTATTAATTCAAATTATCTTTGATTCTCAAAGTTAAACCTCTATTTAGTGCCTGTCACAATTGTCAATAATTCCAAATTGGTGAGATCTGAATAGATGAAGTTTTAATATACCATCATTAACAGTCAAGGTCAAAGAAAACTCATGGTAGAAGCCCTGAGATTCCAGGAGTCTCACACAACTTTTTACTTCCAGTGTCACTTGGATGCTGATTTTCTTTATTCTCTTCTCTGACTGAGTAGGAAAAGGAAGCACATAACCTCTAGGGAAGAGTGAGATAGATTTTCCTTCAAGGTTCTAAGAAGAAGGCAGAGGGTACCATCCGTTTGGCTGAATATATGCTGGGAGTGGGAAAAACAGAAAGAGTTGGGCATATAGGTTAGGAGATGAGTGCCTTGAATGTCCCAGAAGAAGAAATCAGTAAACTTTAAGTCATGGATATCTTGGCCAATGGCATCTTGGCCTTTGGTTTACTCCATAAAAGTCAGGGTATTAGACAGACTCTAAGATCCTTCCTATATTTAATCACTTAATTTTTGGCAAAACAAGACAATGATATATGAGTTTCTAAGTAGCTGAAGGAGTTTTTGTGTCTACCTGAGACCTGTCCATTTCAGCTTCCCCATCCCATGAGGCTAGGATGCAGTTAAAGAGCATTGGACTGGGAGATCTAGTTCATTGTTCTGGCTCTGTCAGCACTTTGCTGTAAGGTCTGGGAAAAGTTATTTCTCCTCCTCAGATCTCCATTTTCTCATTAAAAAAAAAAAAAAAAAGAATGGGTTAGACTGGACCATCTCTAAAATCTTTCTCAGCTTCTTTAGTTTCCACTTCTGTGACTTAGTCAAGTATTTTCAGGAAGTCGGTGAACTCAGATGGTACTGGCTATGGCAGAAGAATAGAGTAGGAGTGGAGAATGAGAGGGATGAAGGAGAAAACCCATGGCAGGGGCCACTACTTATGAAATAGCATATTCCCAGTTGCCACCATATTTACATATCTATCCTTGTGTCACCAAGATGGGACACAGAGGAAGCAAAGGTATTGAAGAGTAGAAAGAACAAGGTTCTCAGAAAACTGCCTCTTTTGTATGACTTAATTTTTTTGATTCCCCAAATCGAATCATCAAATCCCAAAGAATGCATTTGCACAGAAAGTTCTCAAGAGTTCATAATTTTACTGAGTTTGCTCTCAGAAGCAGAGCTCAAATGGGTATTACAGGACCAGAGGAAGATGAGATGTTTTACCTCCAGCCTCAATCTCAACCCCAAGGCCAAGTTCTGGAGATGTGTTGAAAAGTAGACTGCTAAGACTAGTGATCTCTGTCCCAACTGTATGTACCTTAATGATTCTTTCTTAGACCATTTTAAGAGCTACTCCTGCTGCTTCATCCCAGCACTCATGGGGAAGAACTTCTCTGCTACATAAGGAGTTTTGTTCCTATATAGGTCCTCATTTTAGACTTGGAGAAAACTAAAAACTGTCATCTAATCCAGTGCTGGTCCAGAAAGTAGCAACATCAATAGCACCTGGGAGCTTATTCCAAAGCAAATTCTCAATCTCCATCCCACTGAATCAGAATTTCTGGAGGTTGGGCCCTGGAATTTGCATTTCAACAAGTTCCCTAGATGATTCTATGCACATTAAAGTTTGAGAAGCACATCATTCTGCCTTATTCTTTTCCCCTAGTTATGAAATTCTATAACCTTTAACAATTTATAAATTGAATATACAAGTAACACCCCTCTCATAGGGCTGTTGAAGACGAACTTGTTTTATATAATGCTGAGAACTGTGTCCAGCACATAGTAAGCACTCAGTAAATTCTATCTGTAGAGAAACTCTATAGAAGCATGTCTTTACATTTTCCAAAATACAGGCAATAAGATATTCTTCTGTTGTTGTTGTTTTTTTCCTGTTTATTTTACTGGAAAAAGTCGCCCCAATGTTGTTTTAAGTGTTGCTGACTAAGGCCTGATGGTTCAGATGAAACCCACTGACTTCACCAACTTCTCTGAGTAGGTAAACTTCACCCTGTGGAATTTCAAGCTCTGCCTGTCCCTCCACCCACACACAACACTGCCTTTGGTATGTCTCATTTGCCAACAACTTTTCCTTCAAGTGATGACCCCACCCACCTCCTGGGCATGCTCTGTCATTGCGTAGGCCCTTCAATCTTCCTTCTCATAACTCTGTGAATCCTGCAAATCAGTTAAGTATTGCCTGTAGTTCCCTCTACTGATATGCCTAATCTCCCTTCTTTAAGTACTACAGATGTTTGCCACTGCTTTGCCATGTCATCACAGGTGGTAAAGGGGAATAGAAGAGGAAGAATTCTCCAAATTATCTTCCTATCTGTAGCTTTCAGAGGGAAACTTTCATTGATTTCCTGGATCCTGGCTTTCTCTGTGGGAAAAGGGTAGATTTTTATAGATTACTCTCTAAGTAACCCATGAGTTTGGTCCTCCTGGCCCACCATCCTCTCTGTCAGAGTAACAATTAAGATATCCCTTTCTTCCTAGTTCAGCAATTCTAGTTGCAGGCCTTATTTAGTGAGATTTTCTTGGACCTGTGATTTTGTGGTATTTTCATTTGGTTTCTCTACATCTCAGGTCAAGAAGCTAATTCTCCATCTAGTCAGTGACCCTGCTTTTTTTTTTAGGATATACTCCACCGCTCTTCAAATGAACCTGGAAACCACAGCTATGATTAGGAGTTACCTACCCTCCATCTATAATACCTGATCAGGGAAAAAAGTCTTGGGGGACCCCACTAGTATCTTTCAGCCAAACCACATTGATTATATGGGGTTAGTATTTTTGCTTATCTGCCCATTTCCCCCCAAATCCCTATATATGCAATATTCCAGATCGTGGCTTATCAAATACACAATGGAGTCAGCATGAGAATGTATGGTAAAGAACACATGAACAACTGCATTCATGGTCTTCTAACCATGCTTCCACTAAAATAAGGCAGGCAAAACAAAGTAAAGGTGAATAGAAGCTGGGGTGGCTAAGCAAAGACAGCCTACCATGTGTGGGACAAATGACCTAGAACTCCCAAATCTCACACATTGGAGTCATATAAGCAAACACTTAAGCATAACACCCATTCCCCATTGCAGGACATACCTCCTGGCTCGCTATGCTGATATAGGACATGTCAACACAAAGGTACTCATGGGTAAGTATAGATTGACAGTGATGCATGGAAAAGGCACCAGATCCCTCATATATACCAATCCTGTCAAAAAGCCATGCCTTATCATGGGCTTCCCAACAAGACATGTGCACAGAGAACTAGTTAAGCAAAGGAACATTCTGTTACTGTCTGGCAGAGACTGGCTAGAGGCTCTCCAGTCCTGTTTTCTCTTCCTGGGCACATAGGTGGTCTACATTTCCCAGCCTTCCTTGCAGATGGATTAGGGCCATGTGGAATGTGGCCAATGGGATGTGGTTGGTAGAGCTGTACCCCACTTCCAAGCCTCACCCCTGAAATTTTCCCTGCAATCTCCCATGGTCTCCCTCTTCTCCATAAGAGCAGCTAAAAGCTAAGGACTCCCAGAGAGTAAAGGCACACATTGGAAGAAGGCTGGATCCTTCAGTCATCATTTGGAGAACAACCATACAGGAAAGCTGTTGGACCTACACTGGAGCAAGAATAAACTCTTTATTATTTTGAATCACTGAGATTTGGGGTTGTATCTTTCAGCACACAGTGTATTCACATGGATAAACATAGGTTCCAAACTCACTGTGAGCGCATATGTTTAAAGGACTTCCTTTATCCAAGTCGAGGCCTGTGAAGAGTAAACCAGGGCATTTCTACATGGAGTCTAAAACAGTGGTGCTCAAACATTACCAAGCATCAGAATTACCTGGAAGTCTTGAGGAAAACACATTTGTTGAAACCCAGTCCCAGAATTCCTGTTTTAGTAGATCTGGGTTAGGGGCTGAGAACTTGCATTTGTAACAAGTTCCCAGGTTTAGCTGATGCTGCCTGTCCAGGATCAATTTTAAAACCACTGGCCTAACCCTAGAGCATTACAGCTTCATCATTCTACTTCAGGGCTATTTAGGGCTGGGATCAGTGTCCACTCCAGAGCTGACTCCAGCTATTTTACTATAATCACTGCTCAGTATCCCAAGGGAGCCTATAGGGGCAAGAGACAGTGGTGGTTTGGTCTTGTCTTAGACTCAGTCATCTCTTACGCTGAGTCTTACCTCTCCAGACTCGTCTTACCCTCCAGACTTGAATAAACAAGAATGCCTGAAGGATGAAGAAAGAAGATAACAGAGAGAGAAGAGGCAAAGACACAGATAAAGATAGATCAAGTCAGAGAGATAAAGAATGAGAGACAGAGATGTAGATGGGAGAATTAAAAAGAAAATGTTAGCTCTCTGGAGATTAGAATATGCAATCCCATGACGTTGTTCTGGTAGAAGGTAAGGTTTCCCAATAGACTAGTTCTCTACCCTGGAAACACAATGGAATAACCTGAAGATCTTATAACACATGCCAAGGCTTGGGTCCCATTCCCAGGCACTGCTTCAGTTGCTCTGGACTGGGGCCTGGCCTACTGCTGCTCTTTAAATATCTCCAAATGATTTTACTGTACAATCATGATTGAGAACCACTGGAATACAGAGCCCACATTCCGCTCTAGTTCCTTGTAAAGCACTCTCTGTATGGTCTACTAGGTCCTGGAAGTAACTTTATCCCTATGGCTCTGACTTTCCTTATAGGAAGGGGGTAATTGCTGAAAGAGTAGAAAGGTACCAGATCTTCCTCTTTCCCACAGGCTAACAAGAAAAATCAGGAAAGTTATCTTTGAATATAAAAGAAAATGACAATTAGGTATTAGAGAATCAATACTCTCTTTTTTTTCCCATTTCCAGGTAACTAGAAGAATAGAGTTAATTTTTCATACAATTCTTTCTCTCCCTACCTTCATCCTACTCCCACCCATATGACCAGCTCAGGGGTAAGCATAACTGTCCAGATTCTTGTTAATGTACATATTAATTCATTCACTCATGCATTCATGACCAAATATATATTTCATAAATGTATAATCCCACTAGCACCAGAAGAGTCAGCTCCCTAGATGCCTAAGAGGTGTGGCTTTCTTCAAAATCAGGAGGACCACATCTAAGAACTAAAGTTAACCCCAAGCGCCAAGAATTCCCGCAATTGTGAAAAGAAAGAGGCTAAAAGGTATGCTTTTTGCAGTGTTCCTTGTTCTGCTCACCTGTATCCTGGGGTGGAAAATTCACAATTATAACTCTATAGATTATTATAATTAAGTAGTGCGTGAAATTCATTTTTTTAAAAATAGGTTCATCGAATCTTCGTTGCATATTTCTGCAGCACAAGTATATGTGAAAAACAAGTGAGGATAGTCATAGTATAGCACATTTCATTAAGTATTTCTTTCACCCTCTAGGAATTAAACATTCAATGGTGAACAAATATAAGAAAATGTGCCCATATTAAGTTCTGGATTATTGTCTTAATTCCAAAGCAGGGTGAAAATCAACAACTAAGTCTGTGATCTGGAGTTGTTACCTGTTAAACAAAGTGATTGATGGTTAACACTTCACATCTACAAAAATTGTCCCAGGAAGTTTTCCTTTTAAGTGTTCTTTCTCAACATTCTCCTTTATGGATTCTTTCCCCCTCACCAATATCTCTCCCTCTTTCTTTTATTTTTTTTAAAGATTTATTTATTTATTTTTCTCCCCTCCCCCCCCCCCCCCACCTGTTCTCTGCATCTATTTGCTGCATGTTCTTCTTTGTCTGCTTCTGTTGTCAGCGGCACGGGAATCTGTGTTTCTTTTTGTTGCGTCATCTTGTTGTGTCAGCTCTCCGTGTGTGTGGCACCACTCCTGGGCAGGCTGCACTTTCTGGGCAGGCTGCACTTTCTTTCGCACTGGGCAGCTCTCCTTATGGTACACACTCTGTCCACATGGGGTTCCCCTACGCGGGGGACACCCCTGCGTGGCACAGCACTCCTTGTGCGCATCAGCACTGCACGTGGGTCAGCTCCACACGGGTCAAGGAGGCCCAGGGTTTGAACTGCAGGCCTCCCATGTGGTAGACGGATGCCCTAACCACTGGGCCAAGTCCACTTCCCCTCTCGTTCGTTCTTGAAGAAACTTTTCTTTATCTGCCACATGCATCAGCTGTGACTTCTTTTTTTTTTTAATTTAATGTTTCTATTATTTTTTATTAAGAGACTTATTTAAAAACTATTTTTTTAAAATG
Organism: Dasypus novemcinctus; assembly: GCF_030445035.2. Lineage (NCBI taxonomy): Eukaryota > Metazoa > Chordata > Mammalia > Cingulata > Dasypodidae > Dasypus > Dasypus novemcinctus. The sequence goes on along the minus strand of NC_080693.1, from coordinate 21,475,237 downwards.
CTTTAATATTTAAGAGACTAACTAAGCACTTTTTGGGTCATTGTGTTAAATAGCCTGAAAAGTATCCTGCAGTTGGCATTATTGAGATGAAAAACAATAAATGTCCATGTTTCATGTTTTATTTTGATCCACGCCATATTGCTGAAACTTGTAAAAAAATATAAATAGAGAAAAGAATTTCAGGATATGCAGACCTCAAAGTAATCTAACATCTTTTTATCCCCTTATTTTAGAATACTGAGGTGAGATCACACCATGCAGTGACCTTGTGCATTATACATTGAGTACTGTGGATGAGAGGAGGGATAAACGAAACAAAACAAAACAACAAAAACAAGTAACTTGTGATTCATTTGTTTGTTTTTTTAAAGATTTCTTAGATTAGTATCAATTACATAAGAAAAACATTAATGCATTATCATGGTTAAAAGAAATGAAGAAACACATGAACAGGTCATTCCCTATAATCCTACTTTTACAGTTCTAATTCCCTCCCAAGAGGGAACCTTTATTGTCAGTCTGATCTGTGTCCTTGCAATCTATTTGTATATATTACTTAAGTATGTGCATATTTAGAAATATAAAGTTGTAGGAATATACTGTACCTTTTGTGTTTAACAATTACATTTATACATATACATAGATACACAAACAAAATATGTATGATACGTCATATATAAATATATTACTCATTATATCACATATATTTATATGAATGTATATTTCATGTATATATGCATATATACTATATATTAATACATTAATGCAATATATAATATATATAATATATTCAACTCTCATTTAAGAGTGAAAGAACACAACTCAAACCAGCTTACTAAGAGGGAACGTATTGGCTCATATAAATGAAAAGATCACTATGGAGACTTGATCTAGAGCTCAAACAGTGTCAGCAGGAGCTTCTTTCTCTTCTCCACCTCTCAGCTACACTTCCATTGCCTTGGCTCCATTTTCAGGCAGCTTTTTCCCTTATGGTGCTAAGATGCCCGTATGAGCTCTGCCCTACACTCTTCGAGGTTCAAGTCCAAAAGAAAACTAAAAGTCCTCATTTGCCCAACAGCCAAACAAAAGTTTTGGGTGTCCTGAAGGGAATCATGTTCCTATTGCTACACTGATCCCTGTGGCTGGGGCATGGTTAGGCCAACTCACAGGTTTCAGCTCCAGAGTTGAGAAATACCTGGACCAGGAAAGGGGTAGAAGGTAGTTCGGGAGGAGGCGATCTTTTTCCAGTAAAACTGGTAAACTAGAAGATGGCTACATGGATGCTGTGGCAAAAAGCACAAACAAAACCAGCAACAAAAGAGAAATCCACATGACAACTTTTCTGCTGTTATCTGAATTACAGAGCAAGTGAAGTATGTAAAGTGACCAGACTCGAATAGGATGGAGTCAGTCTCAATGACTATTCTTTTCGCATTTTATTGTTATTAATGTACAACTTTGGATTTTCACTATATTGTGCCTTCACTAAGGACAAGGCTCTAATGACAATGACTATCCTATTTGTTACTGCATCCCCAAGGCCTGCAGAATTAATGACTAATGGATGCATTGCTGCTCTCAGAAGTGAGGGACCACTGCTTTGGCAGCCCACAAGATCATTTTGGGGGCATGAGGGAGAAAAGAAGGCAATTAGTCTGTAACCATTAATAAGGAATTACATTATGGATGTGTTGTTTAAAATGATATCTAGCTAGGGACACTTAATGAGGTCCCTCCCAACTTTTTATTAGAATAACTAAGAAAACCCACAAGAAGAAAAGTGTTCTCAACTTTGTCAATTATGACTGATGGGTTACCTATTTCCAGAATCTATGAATAATGACCTTTTATTCTAAAGCATATGGAAACCACAAAAATACATTCTAAGTTTTATGTCATGAAAACTGATGCTGTTTAAAAAAAAAAAAATGTAAGAAGACAGCCCATGCCTTCCTCACCTTGAATCTTCACCAACCAAAATTTGGGTATTTGCTAATCTAAACTAATCTAAACTAGGTATTGGTAAACTTTTTCTATAAAAAGCAGATAGTAAATATTTTAGGTTTTGTGAGCCATACAATTCTCTGTAGTAACTATTCAACTTTATCCTTGTAGTGAAAGAACAACCATAGCCAATACACTACCTCCACTGAATGGTCCTTTGCAAGTATTTGCCACTGAGAGGCATTCACATGAGACTCAGGAGGGAGAGGTGAAAAGAATGCCATCATTCACAAGTAGGGTTGCCAGATTTTGCAAATAACAACCCAGATAATTTGAGTTTCAAAGAAACAAATATTTTTTAGTACAAGTATGTCCCATATTATCATGCATTTTATTATATACAAGATAATATTACATGCAGTATTTGAGACATACAGTTCTCTGTTGTAACTAGAAATGCAGGGCGGCCGTCTACCACATGGGAGGTCCGCGGTTCAAACTGGGGCCTCCTTGACCCCTGTGGAGCTGGCCCATGCGCAGTGCTGATGCGCGGGAGGAGTGCGCACCTGCCACGCAGGGGTGTCCCCTCGTAGGGGAGCCCACGCGCAAAGAGTGCGCCCCGTAAGGAGAGCCGCCCAGAGCGAAAGAAAGTGCAGCCTGCCCAGGAATGGTGCCACACACGGAAAGCTGACACAACAAGATGACGCAACCAAAAGAAGCACAGATTCCTGTGCCGCTGACAACAACAGAAGCGGACAAAGAAGACGCAGCAAATAGACACAGAGAACAGACAAATGGGGTGGGAGGGGAAGGGGGGAGGAATAAATAAATAAATAAATCTTAAAAAAAAAAAAGAAATGCATACATCATTTCTCTGAAATTCAAATGTAATTGGCATCCTGTATTTTATGTGGCAAACCCATCCATGCAAGAACATAGTGGCTAGGAGTGTACCTTTGTGGACCCTGTCAAGAACATTCACTTTGTGGTGTGGTAGACACGTAGCACTGAAAACCTCTCCACAGAGAGGTTTTGACACATAGAGGCTGTAGTTTCTCACACTGTTCCAAGAACTCTACTGTTCCACAAACTACAGTGCTTCAAGCTGACACTGTTAATGACCTTGATCATGAAGATAGAATGTTCTATACCTTTTCCTCCTAGCCCCTTCTACATTCAGGTAAACTCTAATTTCTATATTAAACCCATCATTGCTGTAATATATCGAGGGGCTCGGACCAAACCCAGACCAGTTCAAGATAATTTAAGATAATTCAATCACTTCTGATGGCTCTATACTCTATTCAGGATTCTTTCCTTTTATTCTCTTCTCTGGAGGGGTATAAGTGACTGGGGAGCTTACAGATCTGGCCAGCAGGGAGGAGTATCTGGTCCACATCTGTCCTTTGTCCTTGTTTGTCCTTGCTGAGATATAAACCACCTTGTAAAGTCCTTGTAACCGTGCACTGTCATCTACCATGGCTTCTAGATGATAGCACTACCTATTCTGTGTTTCTCAGTTGTACTCCAACCTACTTAAGAGTTCTCTGGCCCTCTAAGCATTTCTATTCTCCTCCTTCTACCCATTCTACAAGGATCTTAGTTACTGCCAGCTCCGCTCCCTAAATCATGCTAGGACATGGGAGCATCTGAAAGGTTGCCTTCAGATCTATCTCCCGATTCCTGCCCTCACTTACTGCTAGTACAACACCAGCTTGGGCTTCTTTATCTTCTTGCAGTTTATCTAGTCTTCCCTGGGAGGCAAGGCTCAGGTTTCCCATGCTCTCAGACACCCAAGTTTCTCTGTAAGCTATCATTTCACCCCCTCCCCGGGCCTCCACCTGAAAAGGTCAAGAATTCTTCAGCCATATCCAAGTTGTCATCTATTCCCCTACTTTGCTTTCCCAGCCCTTCTCCATTCCCTATTCCAGAAAGAGTTCTTATCTCTTCTCTGTAAGGAAAGCTGCTCACCATATAGCCATTTATTTTTATACCTCTATGGTTTAGTTTATACAATCTAACTTCAGTCTTCTAGACTGTGCCCTCTGTATTCAAAGCCAATCTATTGAAATTAAAACAAACAAGTAATACAATATAAGCCTTTTCTCTTTCTCTCTTAAGTGCTTGGCTCTTACAATAAAAGAAAAGAAATAGCATGGCATTCAAGGCTATTGTCTCTAGCTTTGTGTTTAAAATCTATTCAGAAAGTCAATGGACTGTTTTAGGCTGTATCCACCCTCCCCTGGGGCATTAAATATCACTGACTCATTGGGTAGAGAACCACAGGGCAACATCAAAAAAACACATGGGAATGAAAAACCTCCAATACTATCTCAGAATGTATCCCCTATATGCAATTCTTAGCACATAATATCAGTTCCTGTCACCAGAGAATGAGATCGCAAAAAGCCAGTAGAAAATACACAATAATCAGAGATTCCATAGAACAATTTTTCCTACTGTGAAGAAACACCTCATTATGAGAACTGACTAGGTTTTCACAATTTCAGGAATTAAAAAAAACCAATCAATTCAATGTAGCCATTTGGCTAGATTCTAAAATATTTTTTTTGAATCACAAAAATAAAAAGGGAGGGAAAAAATCCCTTAATTAAACATTCCTATAGTTTCTGAAATGTTATCTACAAAGGAACAAAAATCAAGCTGGCTTCAGACTTCTCTTCAACACTGAATGCCAAAAGGCAATGGAACAACTTCTACCGGGATCTGAGGCGAAAACAGGTTTTACCCCAAAATACTAAATGTACTCAATTGTGGCCAGAGATAGAGATTTGGAAGCCGTTAGCATAAAAGGAGGAATTTTCACCTGGGCAAACAACTAATACAGGGAGAGATTTTAAAGTGAGAAGTCCAGGAGGTCTTAGATGCCTAAAAAACCCCAATATTGAAGGGATAAGCAAAGAGAGAGTAGCCAAAGAGAATGAGAGGGAGTGGCACCCAAGGTGGGGGGGCACTAGGTCAGGGCTTGCCAGGGAACTCAAGAAAACAGAATGCTTCCACAAAGCCTGAACAATGCCTAATGGGTTTGATGACAAAGAAGTTGCCAGTAATAGACTTAATTATAAAATTTAATTAAGATATTCAATTCACAATTTTACAAACAATGAGTCATCAGCACCTAAATGAATTATAATACATTTATTCTCAGTAACTGGAATGCATTGCCCCACCACATTCATAGTACAAGTGGCATGCTTTCTTTTCATGTTTTATTGCAAATTACATATGTATGTTTCTCTAACCAAGTTTGTTTTGTTTTAGACTTCATGTAAATAAAATAATGAATGTATTCTCCTGCAGTACTTGCCTTTTTTTCCCTCTCTATCAATGCTGATGCACACAGCTGTAGTTCATTCATTTCCACTACTATATAGTATCTTACTCTATGGATAATGCATACCATAATTCATTTTACTATTGATGCACATTTGGTTTGTTTCCTCTTATTTTGCTATTATGGACAATGCAACAATTAATATTGTTATGCATGTCTCCTGGATGGAGCCCCAGATGTCCTGGACTCTCTAGACATGCATCCAATACATCTGCCCATTAAATCCGATATTTTCATTTCGTGACATCTAAGATGGCTGGAGGGAGAGTTTTCTAACAATTCTGTGGGAAAATAAATGTTTATTTCTCTTTTAAGCTGCTAAATTTGGGGGTAATTTGTTACACAGCAATTGATAACTAATACTCTTTTTATTTTTTCTTACCATAATTATATAATACAAAAAAAAAAAAACAATTGTTTTCAAAAAGCCCATATGGATATACTCGTTAAATCTTCTTCTAAAATAGAGATTAAGTTGTGGTGATGAAGAAAAAAACAAAAGTTGGGATTGCCAGTGTTCAAGAACCTTTACTCTCAGACATCCTCAAGTCATCTTCAAGGCTCCTTTGTTTCTATTCTCATTTATAGTGAGGCAAGGGGAGGAAGGGGATGAAGGGGATGAAGTTGGCAGAAATTTTATTTGAAGGGTTTACAGGAGACTAATTTTCCTGAACTCACTCAGCACACAAAACATGATTATAATGAAGACATTTGGGGGCCCTAAGCTTTAAAATTATAATGACTCCCCATGTACAATGCTAAATTAACACTTACAAACCTGTAAGATATGTGCAAGAAGTGCCAACATTTCTATTTTTCCTGATGCTTTTTTTGGGGGTAATATCCCTTACCAAATGATCATTTATCAAATCATCAATTATAAAATTATCCGATTGTTTTAGTGCACTTCCGTGCCCGTTTACTCATAGTCTGCCTATTGTTTAATCCAGCATTGATGAAACACCCTTTAGAAACATATTCATTTTCTAATGTGAAGATTTTTCACATCATAGCAAATTCTATGTCCATGTTATTAAGAAATCAATCATTTTACTTCCCAGCCACTGGAGTTTTCCTGAGAGGCTCTTGTTAGCTAACCTGTCTTTAATAAGTGGTTATTCTGTTAATATTTCTTTGAAGCCCATTATAAACTTTCTCAATATCCAGAAACTCTGCAAGGCCTGGGAGGTGACTAAAACTCAACGTGTTTGAAGGGAGAAGTGCATTTCGGATGCTTAGGCCTCACCACAGCCTGGGTTCCCCCTGTCCTCTGCACTCTTGCATTCTCGCCTCACATGCATGCAAAGATATGAGCTATTTAAATCCTCATCATGGAGAAGGACTCAGCAGGTAACAAATGCTAATTTCTGAGGCCAGGAAAGGAGCTCAACTTTATCCCTGTTTGAAGACAAGATCCAGACATACAGCAAGATGGAGAGGCTCTGAGTATCTTGCATTCTTAAAGAATGCTTTTCCACATTTAAGAAGAGTTGATTGGGGGTCATACCCAAGGAAATCAAAGGGATCTAGATACTCATTTGTCACATTAAGCACATGCTTACAGCATAGCCAAAGCAGGGCACTGGTATATCTTTTTGGTATATACATATAATGAATATTAAAATTCTGAAGCTGAGCTGCCCAACAAGAGGGGCTAGCCACATGTGACTACTTAAATTAATTAAAAGTAAATAAAACTGAGAATTCAGTTCCTCTGTTGCACTAGCCACATTTCAAGTACTCAAGAGACACCTGTGACTAGTACATATCTAGAGCATTTCATTCCTAGCAGAAAGTTCTGTTGGACAGCACTGTTCTAAAGTATTCAAGCTGTGCTCTTGGGAAAGGGATCCAAACCTCATTGAATTTCCTAACATCTACTTTACACCTCGGCGTTGGTTTCATTGGAGAACATAATATTTTCCGTGTCTGGAGACCTCTAATTTAATCTCGCCTTGGCCAGCAGAACCACTAACCGCATTTCTATCCTTTCACCTTCCCTCCACACACCCCATCATCAATCCACCTCTGGCCTCGTCGGTCACCCTAGCGCACCTCCAATCCACAGACGGGCCACTAAGTAGGAGCCTCCACTGGTGTCCTGGGAAAAGCCACGCGACCCCTCCCCTTCCAGCGGTCCCTCTCCTACCTTTTCAGACTGGAAGGGGCGGGACCAGGAGTCACACGCCCAATAGGAGGGGACCAGGGGAGGGCGTCCTGGCCGCGTCCCCATCGCTAGGGAAACCCAGGCCGCCCGAGGCCGCGCGAGATGCCGAGCGCGGAGGAGCAGGCCGCGCTCGCGGCGGAGACCGCGGATGAGGAGTCCGGCGCCGACCCGCGACTGCGCCTCCTGGGGGCCTACGTGGCCCAGAGCCTGCGGCCGGCCGCCGGCGCCTGGGAGCGCTGCGCGGGGACGGCCGAGGCGGAGCAGCTGCTTCAGGCCTTCCTGGGCCGCGGTGCTGCGCAGGGGCCGCGGCCGCTGCTGGTGGTGCGGCCCGGGCCCGGGGGCCTGGCGCTGCGCCCGGGGCTGGACGCGGGCCCCGAGTCCGGCCCGGCCCGCGCTAAGGGGCTCTTCTTCCTGCGCACCAGGCCCGAGCCGCCGGGGCCCAGCAGCCTCCGCGGCGCAGTGCTCTGTGGAGATGTGCCCGCGGCGCCTCTGGAGCACCTGGCCGCGCTGTTCTCTGAGGTGAGGGTGGGTGGGTGGGTGGCCTGGCGCCGGCTGGAGCGGGGCTTAGGGAGGGGACGAGGAGTCGCGAGCGGCGGGCGAGGGTCGAATGTGGAAGGGAGGTCTAAGGAGGCGGGACCAGAGCTAGAGGGGCGGGGACGTGGGGGCAGCCTTGACTGGGAGCCGAGGTCGAGGGGTCTGGGGAAAAATGGCGCCGAGGGGGGGGGGCGATGAAGTGGGGGCGGAGCTGGGTGGCCCCGAAGGTCAGGAGATGACATCCGAGATGTGGACCGGACGGGGGAGCTAGCTGTGAAGAACGGAGCTGAGGGAAATCCGGGTGGAGGTCAGGCAGGCGTGAAGGGGCTGAGACTTGGATCAGCCCTGGTCTGGGGTCGAGCCAAAGTCATAGGGGAGACTAGACTGGGTCCCGACAACTTTTCTGTCCGTATCTCTTAGTCCTTCCTGTAAACTGGGGAGTCCTGGAGGAGACAGGAAGTGGTGAAGAAGGGCATTTCTTATGAGTCGGTGGGGTGGAAGCAGGGGAAAGGCTACAAACAGTTTTTACTTCTGGAGAGGAGTTAAAAGGAAAAAGATGGGGTGGTTTTGATTTTCTTCTCATCATTCGTCACGCAGCCATACCAAAGGTCAGCCTGTGCTAAGACAAGAAGTTGGGGCATCCTATTGGAAATGTCCAACAGGCATGTTTGGAGGGATCTGCCTGAGCTCAGGGAGGAAGGCGAAGCCGTGGACTATGGAGAGTTTCCAAGGCACAGTTGTGGAAGCTTTGAGAGTGCAGGAGATTTCAGGGCAATACTCAAGAGACTCTTGGGATACTTAGACCTTTCTGGAATAGAAGTAAACTTCCCTGCAAGCCAGGCATGTGTGTTCCAGAAGCTTGATGCCATAGGTCCTGCAGGTTTTGGGAAAACTATGTGCAGAGGACTAGCTATATGTTTCATTCTTGTGATCGGTGCTATGGGGTACCAATGAAATGCAAGACAGGATCCCACCCATGAAGTCCTTGCTTTGAGGAGCCAAGATATGTGTAGTTAATCAAATATTCAAAACATTTAAGACCTGTATGACTGGGGAAGGGAGTAGGGATAGAGTTTACCTAAAATTGGCCCCAGTGTTGGAACCAGGTCAAGGGTTAGCCCTTTAGTTGCTTTAACATGAGGCTGTGAAGGGAGGGGTTATTCCAGGAAGGGACAGGGACAACAGAGGAGCTTGCAGGGGCCCATGAAAGCATCAGTTATCAAGGACTGGAAGTATTTCAGTATGTTACCAATTGGCCTTATTGCCTCAACATCAGCTCAGCACATAACCAAGCTTGGATGAAGGCCCCAAAGATGACAGAAAATGCCATAGATTTCAGAGAAGAGAGATGTGCATGTGGTCTGAGAACATTGCTTAGGCTTAAGTATTGATCTGGCTTCTGAATGATTAGGATAAGGAGAGGGCAAGTAAGGTAATTTCTGAGGTTTGGGAAGCAGCTTAAACAAGGTTCAGTGATGGGACTAAACCTAATAAATGTGGGGGGGCAGTGGGCCCAGCTCAGACTTGTGTCATGGTTAAGGAAATGTAGCCCAGTAAGCAAAAGTAGTTTTAAAATAATGCAGATCCTCAAATGTTCAAGAATTGTCCATTGCTGCCATATTGAAAGAGATTGGAAACAAACTAAATGTTCATCAGTAAGGTTCTGGGTGAATGAATTATAATCCATCTGTACAATGAAGTAGTATGCAGCTGTTAAAAAGAATGGTAACATGGAACAATTTTTAAGATATTTTTTAAAGGTACAGAATTATACATAGTGTGCTTATACTTATGTTAAAAAAAGAAAGAAAGGGAGGAAGAAAAGGTAAAAAGAAAGAAAAACATTAATTAATAGGGTCATCCTCAGGCAAGAAACTGCATGGCTGAGGTACAGGGATAGATAGAAGACTTGTCTCTCTAAAAACGTTTGTACTTTTTAAGTGTTATGCCATGTAAATGTATTTATTAAAACCTAAATAAAATAATTTATACTAAAATATCTCAAGTCCTTGTGTTTGTCAAAACCTGTAAAAGCAATCCATTGTCTATCCCTCTTCTCACATCTACTTCATTTACAAGAACTAAAGCTGATCTGGTGTCACTTCAAACGTTGCTCACCTCCCAGTGAGCCACTGCCCCTCCCAGTTGTCCTAAACATCTTTTAGCCTCTGGGTGACTTGCTTTTCTTTCCCCCCTCCCTACTCTGCATCACAAAGGCCTAAGGATTCCACCTGGCTAAGAGACTTCCCGTGGTGTGTGTGTGTGAGTGTTGTGTGCTTACTTGTGGGGGAGGGGGAGGAAGAATGCACCAAAGAGGTTGACAGACTTTAGTAACCAGTTAACCCTGTTCCATTTCTTCCTCCTCCCAATCACTATTCACTGCTGACAGGTGGTTTTTCCTAGGGTTCTTAAACCTGAATGCTTGTTTGAATTTTTATTTTTTGGAGCGTGAGTGTGGGATTTGAGGTAGGGAAGACCTAGGTTCAAATCCTGGTTCTGCCAAATTCATCTGTGTGGTGTAAGTAAGTTTAACTCACCTCTGTTAAGTCCAAAATACCATGCAGGATTTAGAAACAATAGATTGGAATGTCTAGAACATAGTGTGTAACATTGTAGGTGTTCCATAAAGGACGGGAAGTCTTGTCACTCTATACCCCACATAAAATCTTGCCTCAACCTCTTCTCTGAATAGTCTTGTCACCTTGTTCTAACCAAACCTGACTCTCCCCTGAGGACTCAGTTTTCCCTGCAATACTCTCACTGACCCTGGAGACACAAGAGCTACCGTCCTTGTTCCTGTAGTGCAGACCACGTTCAAAGACCTTCAGTTTGAATCTCATGCCATCAGACTAAGTCACCTGCTCCTCTCATTGCTGTATCCAGTACGGATGGCACTGCCCTCCTTCCTTTCTTTTTTAGAACAAACAGGAAGGAGTAATCCTTTATTTTTAGAGAACAAAGAGGTTTCTAGTAATATTTCCTATGGTAAATAGACAACATAAAAATCAGCCTCCAGCCATCAGCAGCTACTTTGCTCTGGACCTGGGCTCTTCCTTGCCCACTTGGTAAGGTGGAGGCGTGTACTTCCCTTCCTTTATTAACATGTCCCGTTGCTTCTTGGTGGCACTCATGCGTCTCATCGTTTTCTGCCGAAGCATGCATTCTATGAAATCATCAAATTCTATCTTGCACTCGTTCTCTGCCCGATACCACTGATTCCATGGGCACATTCTGTCCATTCTTTTTCAAAAGCATGGCAATGACTTGGGAGTTTGTAAGGCTGCTCAGCACTTTGGATTGTCATCCAATGATCTAAGTGAAGGCCTACCCTTTTCTGCACATCACAGAAAGGCATGGCATGCCTCTGCGGTGTCCTTGTCTCTTTCCTGACTGCCGCACCTGCACTGCTCTCATTTCTGTATAATTTTAACTTCTGTCTCACTGTGACTTTCCAATGTTACTCCTGTGTTAACACTTGGCCATTTCAATAGACAATAATAATTCCAATAATCTGGCGTCTGGGTTCCTTGAAACTTTATCCTCCAGTGACCCTATCCTTCTCATTATCGTAACTGTCCCCTCCTGTGACCATTCCCAGTCCTTGCAATACCAGTAATCACCATCGTCTTGGCCCAGTTTTATGCACCTCATTCTCTGACAACTACTCCTTTCACTCCTTTTAAATCCAGACTATAGCAATTTCTTGACCCCGCTGGAACCTCCAATCCATTGATCTTGCCGCCTTTCCATAGCCCTTTGCCCAGTCCCATGTTCTCTTTCCCCCCTTACCTAGCCACGATCCATCTTTATAATCATTCTTCAGCCTCACTTGCTTCTCCCTTTATTGTACTTGTTTGGCAAAATCACAATCTTGGAGAAATCTAATTTTATACCTACTCTCCACCTACACAGTATGAAATTGAATGTGGCTAGGAAAAAACCTACTGGTTTCATTTTAAATTCATGACCTTGAACCTCTAATAGATCCTTTATGCTACCTAGCAGACATCCTGTTTTCTATTCCAGTTACTTTCTTCTAGATCTCTATCTCACAACTTTCTTTTTGTCCTCACACATCCAAAGCCTCCTCTCTATAGTTCACTCTAATGCACTTACTTGGTACGTAAGGGAGAAAAATGGAAATAAAAGAATAAAATTTCTACACACTCCCAAATCTTCCCCATCTGCTAATATCTATACTCATATATTCTGCCTTCCCATCTGTTGCTATAGACAGACTGTCTATGCTCTCATTTGATATCAATCCTAAGACTAAAATGTTTGTTCTAGGTCCCATCCATTCTCACCTCCTCGAGGAGGTTAACCCAGCAATTCTCTTTCCTCTCTCCTACATTCGTAACTTTTCCCTCCCCACTAAATTAACAACACCCCTCTCTTTGCCTCATTTCCCCTATCAGCTATCACCCCATTTCTCTGATCTCCTTTAAAGCATCATTTTTGGAATTGTGTCTATTCCTGATAATCCCATTCTACTCCTATTTTCTCTCATACTCACCTATCAGGCTTTTGCCTCCACACTACACAAAAGAGGAGTGATAGAACCTGGTAGTGTCCCCAGTGGCCTCCACATGACTGACTAGAATGGCTAATTATCAGTCTTCACCCTGCCGATGATCACACTTGCCTGGAAATAATTTCTTCCCTTGGCTTCCAGGACACTACGTGTTCTTGTTTCCTACTGCCCATGACTATTCCTTCTCAGTTTCCACTCATGGCTTCTCTTCTTCCCAACCTTTTAATATTTGAAAGCCGGAGGACTCATTCTTGGGTGTCTCCTCTTCGCTATACTCAATTCCATGGGTCTTTCATCCAATATCATGGTTTTACAAAGTGTATCTGTCATCTCCTAAATTTATATCTCTAACCTTTTCTTCTCTTAATTCCCTATCCAATTGCCTAGTCAGTGTTTCCATTTGAAAGTCCAAAGGTTATATCAAATTTTGACATGTCCAAAATCAAGCTCCTGGTCTTCCCTCAAGAACTTACTCTACACTTAGGTTTTCCCCATCTCAGTCAGTGGAAACTCCATTCTTCCTGGTGTTCAAACCCAAAACCTTGGAGTCATCCTGACTCTTTATCCCTCACAACCCCACAACCGATCCATTAAGAACCATATTGTTTGCACCTTCAATGTTTACATAGAGTCAGACCTTTTCCCTTCACCTCCATCACTGCCCCCTGTGCCAAGCCACCCTATTTCTTTTCTGGATTATAGCAATAGCTTTCTAACTCATCTCCCTTTTTCCTCTTTTGCCCCCTAAAGTATAATCTTAACACAGAGTAAAAGCCGAAATCCTACAGGCAAGGCTGCATGTGTCTGGCTCCTTTTTCTCACCTTTGTGCTTCTCATCCTTGCTCATTCTCTTCCAGTTTCATTTATTTCCTAGTGCCCCTTGATCATATCAGCCATGCTCCCACCTCTGGGCCTTTGCACTGGCCGTTCCTTCTTGCAATATTCTTCCCTCAGGTATCTGCACAGCACCCTCTCTATCTGCCCAAGTTTTTGTTCAAGTGTTACCTTCTCAGTGAGGCCTACACTTGCCATTCCATTTTAAATGGCGACTTTTCCACTCCACATTCCTGATTCCTCTCTGCTTTATTTTTTTCCACAGAATTTTTTTATTGACTGTATCTCTCCTATAATACTTATTTAATGAGGGCAAGAATTTTTGTCTGTTTTGTTCACTGGTAAATCCTCTCAGGTCCTAGCATAGTGCTAGCACTTAGTTGATGCTCAGTAAATACCAACTGAATAAAGGAACGAAAGACTTCATTTCATAGAATGTCTACATTCACTATTTTATGTTACTCCAAACCCTCCAGAATCCGACCCAAACTTACCCACCACTTTTTCTTCAGATAGCATACATTCCATTATTCTGTGAAACTCTTTTCAGCGCTTCGACTGTGCCAGACCTTGGTGAGAACTGTGGTCATATAGAGATTAAACAAGAAATACTCCCTTCCTTGGAGAGATCCTAGGAAAATGCCAGTTCCTCTTTTGTCCCCTGTTTGGCCTTCTGTGCTGGGTCCCAAGGGTCCTTTCTTAACATAGATATGAATAGAGCTCAATTTGTGACATTTTCTCTCTGGGAGCTCTCTGTTCCCCTGTTGTGCTCAGCTCAGTGAGTATTTCCACACCAACCAGGCAAAGGTTATCCTCTGGGACTGAACTTGCTGGACCCCAGTATTTTATTTCACAGCCACAAGAACTTATTGGCCCCATACAGAACCCAACCCTACAGGTCCATATTTCCTTTTCATTATTTAGCAGGTGGCTTCCTCACCATATTACCTGATAATCTGTTTGTCTTTCTAGTATTTCCATTGCATTGGGTGTGAGCTTTGGGCAGGCAGGGGTTCCTAGCAAGTTGTATTAATTACAATTTTCTAATTTGCTAATGATATATAACTCAACCTGTCTCAAAAAAAATTCAACAGCAGCTTGATTCAGAGGCTCAAATGATATCACCAGGATTTGTTCTTTCTCCATCTGTAAACTCTTTTCTCCAAATTGACTTTATTCTAAGGCTCCATATGGTTGTAGGAGGCCCACCAGTACCTCCAGACTTTCTTCCTTTGAAGTATAAGTCCAGTAGAAAAGAGACTTCCCTTCCTCTAAAAGTTCAGATAAGAGACTTCTACTTGGCTCTCACTGGCCCACACTTGATTACATGTCCACCCCTGCATCAGTCACTGTGAACAGGAAAATAGACTGTGGTGATTGGCTTAGGCATAAGTCCAGATCTACCTTTGGACCTGGGGATGTTTACTGAAAGAAGAATGGTAGGTAGCCAAAAGCAAGTAATGATAACTACACTGATTCAAGAGTTTCAACTTTGCTTACCTTTTTAGGGTGTCTCTCTCACACCTGTAGATAGATAGTCATCCTTACCTGCATTTATCCTATTTCTTGCCTCTGTCCTTTGTGACCTGCAAAATGTTGTGTATAGCTTTAAGGGCCTTTCTCAGAATGGTCTTTCTTACGGTGTCAGAAAGTTGAATACCTGCGTTTTCTGCCCTGTGCCCCTGTTACAGGTTGTTATACCCATCTTGGCCAATGAGAAGAACCACCCAGAGTGGCCCCACGTGGTATGCCAAGACATCAGGCGGCACGCCCACAATCTCCAGTGTGACCTCTTGGTTATCCTTGAGCAAGTGAAGGGGAAAACCTTTCTGCCTCTTCCAGTAGGCTCAGAAAAAATGGAGTTTGGGGACTCAGGAAGTGAGGCAGTGTAAGTACCACCAGGCTGGCCATGTGAGCCTCTGAGATATGGGTGATGCTGACTGAGCTGAATGTTTTCTTTACAACCTCTCTGTTCCTAACTCTGCACATCTCCTTGTTAGCCACACAAGCTGTTTGCCAACATCCTCGGACTGTTTTCCGTGTGCTGATTACTACCCTTACCCCAATTTCTCCCTGAAGTCTTTTTAAGGCTATCACAGCATCATGGCCTCTTTCCCATTCAGATTCATATCAGGGCAGAGAGCAGCCACACTGATTTCAGCATTTGGCTTATCAACCCAGTATCTCATCACTGGCAAAAACCCAGGCCCAGTTCGGGAGACAGCTGCATCTCTTGCCAGCATTTATCCTGCACATAATGTCAGAAAACTAACTATGGGGGTTCTTGTTAAGAGTCCCAGGCTCACCTCCCCCAGCAGCTAGAGGCTTTTTTTTTAAGTCCTGGGGATTTTTTATTTCCAAATAAAAGCAAATCTGGCTTTTTGGGGACTGGGGTTCATGCCCCTACCCCTGGGTGGGCATTAAAACCCCAGCCTCCTGTCCTATTAGGAATTGTATCCACCATACTATTAGCATTTGCTGACCTTTCTGGCTTTGAATTGTCTTTGTTTCTATCCCCTAGGGATTTTTTCTTCCAAGCCAGTTGATGTATTTAAATGTTATCTTTTGTGTGTGTGTGGCAAAAGGTGGCCCTTCTACATGAACTCAATTGGCCATATTGTCAGGAGTTTCACAGTGTATTACCATCACTGTTGTGTATTCAAGGTTCATGATTTGATCTGAAGAATAAATAATGCATAGGATGGCAGTGTACTTTATAAATGAGTTTTTTCTATTTAATGTAGTTTGCTACGTATATAATTTAAAATAATTTCCCAGTAAGCTGGAAAACTTACTGTGGTTTAATAAAAATATCCAATTTTCAAAATAAATTCAAATTGCCGTTTTCCTGACTCTTTTGTATTTCAGCTTAATGACATTCAGTATATGTATATAATCATTGTTGAGTTTGTCTCCCTTTGTTCAAATTTGATAATTTCCCAAAAGGTTGGATCATACTTGGGGGAGGTGAGTATCTCCTGTCTTTAATACCTTCCATAATCACTTGTGCAGTGTCATTGCTCAGCAAATATGAATTTAATTAAATTTAGTGAAGGTGGGTTTCTGGCATGAAAATTTGAATGATATGCTCTCTTTCTTTGTCAGTTGTACCCTGGGAGCCCAACATGCACGGTTTTCATTTGAGACTTTGTGAAAACGCAACCAAAATGTGCAATTTTTAAGTCCTTCCAAAACATAGCTAGGTTAAAAAAAAATGGAGCGGGGCATATGGGGGATGGTGCCTGGACATTACATTCTTCACTGGAAATGAGAGAACAAAGCAAACCATGGGGATGGTGTTGAGATGTCTGATGGTTTCCCTTATGGAGGAGGAATTAACCTCCTCTTGCTGCAGCGGTCAGAACTAATACCAATTTGAGGAAATCACGGGGTGGGGGTGGGGGGAGAATATGGAGACAAACTTTCTCCCAGGGAGGACTGACCCACTGTGCAATGTGTTTTTTTGCCAAGCAAGGAGCTTGCTCTCATTGATGGGATTCAGGCAAGGGTTGGGTGGTAATCTGAATATTTTCTGCCCCAGGTATTCCTGCATTGACAGGAAGACTTGCTGTGATTTGAAGTTCTTAAACTCA
Organism: Dasypus novemcinctus; assembly: GCF_030445035.2. Taxonomy (NCBI): domain Eukaryota; kingdom Metazoa; phylum Chordata; class Mammalia; order Cingulata; family Dasypodidae; genus Dasypus; species Dasypus novemcinctus. Next base: position 21,458,276 of record NC_080693.1, on the reverse strand, counting down.
TCCTCAGAATATTGGTGAATCCCTGAACCTGTATGTGTGTGTATAATTGTGGATGTACATAGGCATCAGCTTGTGTTCTGATGACTTTGTTCTGAGGAGAGAATCTGCACTTTTCATTAACTTTTATGCAATAAAAGTTAAGAACACCTGGACTAGATGGAATTTCCCACTGATTTTATATATATTTTTAAATGTGGCATTCTATTTGTGGGGACACTCAAGAGTTAGGTTATTTCCACACATCCCAGGAGATTTGTTTTATCTTTTACAGCTTGGATTCTATAGATAAGTCAGTCATCTATGCCATTGAGTCTGCAGTGATCAAATGGAGCCACCAGGTCCAGGTGGTGCTCAAGAGAGAGTCTTCCCAGCCACTCTTGCAAGGGGAGAATCCCACCCCTGAGGTGGAACTGGCATTCTGGAAGAACAGGTAGGAAGGGAGGCACATTCTCAACCCCTGGGGAACAGAAGTCTGACAAGTGATAAGGACAGATCTGATATGGTTTATTGACCCAAACCACTGAGTCTGGGTCTCCCCTCCATGTCATTCTCATCACTCCTGTAGCAATGGCATACATCTCAGCGTTATTTGGGTCAAAAAAATTATTTTGTGGACTGGAAGATGCCTGCTTTCCCCAAGGTTGAATAGTTATCCTTCCTTTCTGGGATTCTAGTCACTATGTCTCCTGACATTACCTCAAAAGTTCTTTCTACTACATATAAAATTAATTAATACTCTAATATTTTTCTTGTAATTGTCTACTCCCATCTGCTTGAACAGTCCAGGCTAAATGCCCACACCTTCTGTAAGGATCTGGAGAAAGAGGGCGTTGGGGAAGTTGGCAGCAGAGTGGTCTCTCCTAGGTCCCAGCCTGTCATTGATAGGACTGGAAAGTCCATCCATCCACCCTAGACTAGGGTTGTCCACAAAGACCTAATTTTTCCTCCTGCTTATTCTACCTCTTCCTCCCTGTTTCCTTGCTCCTATTTATCATTGCACTGATTAATCCTATGCTCAAAAGGAAACAGACAGATGTGTGAGGCAGATGTTCCTGTTTGTACTTTGAATGGAGAGTGTCAGCATCACATGACCAGGCATGCCTCTAGGGCCCCGCCCTGTTTATGCCAACATCCTCTGGCCTGGTTTCTGATCATTCTGCTGACCTACTGCAAGGCACTCTTCCTACAGCTTTGCTCAGACAGCCCCTCTCTCACCCTGCCCCAAACCTTTCTGCAAGAGCTAATAACCTGCAGCTGCCAGGCTTTTGAGCCACCAGATGGTTACAGCAATGTTCCCCACTGTTACCTCCTGGAGCTGCCTCTTTGAACCTATATTCCTGACTCAGGCTTCTGCCCTCACTGTTCTGGGAACAGATGTCCCAGCTCTTTGGGCTGGAGCATGGCCTTGGTGGAAGCATCCTGAGGCGGGTCTGTCTATGGGAGGGTGGGTCGACGCGGCGGGACTTACCTTTCCTGATGTCCACCTGGATTCACCCTTCTGCTGTGGTATTATAGGTATGAGGATCTTGAATACATTTATAGTCAACTGAGAACGATCAAGGTGAGGGGCATGGCTGGGCTCCTGGACAAACTTCAGAGCAGCTACTTCCCTGCTTTCAAAGCCATGTTCAGAGATGTCGTAGCAGGTGAGCCCTAGCAAGAATTTTCACAAATACTGGGACTCAGGTTTCTTATTTAGTGATGAACTGACTTCTCTTTCTGATTTCAGCAGCTTCAAGTCCTTAGTAATCTTCCGACCTGACACAATACAGCAAAGTGGCAGGACTTCCATATCTAGAAGCAGAAAAGCAGCTACCTTGTGCATTTCCAGCTCCACCACTATTTGACCTTGGGCAAAGGCAAACCTCTCTGAACTTTAGTATCCAGTAGTTATGATGCACCCACACCCTGCTTACCTCATGTGACCATTGTGAATTAATATAGGTGGAAGTACTTACTTTATTTGACTATACCACACTGCATAAATGTATATTTATTATCTCTCACCTCTGTGCTTAGTGTCCTCCCCTCTGATTCCTTGAAAAATCTCTATTCCATATCTAGCTCCATTATGCTTTTCCTCTGTTCCTTTTGTCAGATGGGACTGCAATTTCCTGACCATCTGAGCACTAGACAAGATTGGCCTTTAACAAAATTGCAAAGCCAGCAAAGTCTGTAATTAGAATTAAGTAAATTTTTTCTCCCCTTGTCAGTGCACTTCTCTCCCACCAAACTTTCTCCTAACTCTTCAGGATCATAGGTCAGAATGTGCTTTCTTCCCTTTAAAAACAGGAGTAGTAAAGCTACCTCAGAGGGCTTTGCATAAGATGGTATATATCAAGAGCATAGAACAATTCTTGGCATATTGAAATTGTTTACTAAATAATGAACACAGGGTCTCATCTATGTAGTATATACCCAGGGCCTAAGGTCATCTGCTCTTACACGACACTGATTCTCTTCCCAAGAAAGAACCCAGTTTTATAAATACTTCCTTTCTAGTTCAGTTTGTTCAGTGGGCTTTTTCATTCCTTCTAATTTGCCCAATTAGTAGTACCCAATACTGCTAGTTTTCCTGCTTTCCCTTCTCCGGTACTTCAAGATAACTGGTTAAAGAGCCTCTCTTCCTTGGCTGTGTGCAAAGGAGATGGCAGGGGATTTTTCTGGCTTTGAAACCCAGCAAAATCTTGCTACTGTCAGTCTCTGCTATTTCTCTAAGTTCTGAAAGATGCCAATGAGGTTCTTTTGTTAATAAATACTCATCCAAATCACTACCATTTATCAGATTCCTCCTTTGTGTCAGGAACTGCACTAGTTGTTTGTGAAGATTTCATTTGTGCTACCTCCAGCCCTCCTAAACTCTTTAAATTAGTTGTTGTCCAGCCTGTTTTTAAGGCTCAGAGAGGTTAAACGTGCCCATGGTCATCAATTGGTTGTTTTCTGAGTCAGCATTTGAAGGTAGGTCTTTCTGATTCTAAAACTTGTCCTCTGTCATCTATTTTGTATTAGCTCAGAAATATCAGCAGCAAAGTAATCTGCAAGCCTTTATTGAGTTTCTACTAGGCATACAGCCCTAGGTTGGGCCTGGAAAGCCTGAATGAGGTCCAGAGACAGGGACCCTGTAAGAGAAAACTCATCAGACCATTGACCCAGTTACTCAGGCCTCTAGATTTCACTCTTCCCTCATAGGAGTCAGAAGATTTTCTAAAACCAGACTTCTCTGTGCTTCCCCAGTTTAGGAAGAAATTGCAGTCTTCTGTTTTATAGATCTTTCTGAGGCACTTGTGCTCCAGGGTGAGTATGAGTCTCAAGCAGGGGAGGATGACTGTCTCCGATTCCTTCCAGCTCTGAAGGAGGCTCAGGACATCCATGCTCACCTGATGCCACTCCATCGCCATCTGGAAAACCTGGAGAATGTGGAATTTCCGGAGGTGAAGCCACGGCTGTTGCCTCTGCTCCATGTGGTCTGTCTGATTTGGGCCACATGCAGATCCTACCGCTGTCCGGGGAGGCTCACTGTGCTGCTCCAGGAGACCTGCAACCTTCTTATCCAGCAGGTTGGCCACCCCAGGATTCTCAGCGGCCCCTCCCTTGCGGTTGGCTTGGCACCAACTCACATCAAAGGAAATAACTTTTCATGGAAATAGTGATGGTGCAAAACTCCTCACACTTGAATTATTTTACCATCACAAGCCAGTAGTTCACAGAGATTTTTTTAGTAGTTCTGAAATACCTGTGCAATCCATTTTTCCTTTTCCCTCTGCCTAAAACCAGGGTAGGATAAATAGGGGGTAGGGGGTATAGTGCATTTCAACCTTTTTAACCTGTGTGCAGCCTAGCCCAGTAATTAAAATGCTGACTTTGGGGAAACGGATGTGGCTCAACCAACTGGGCTCCCATCTACTATATAGGAGGTCCAGGGTTTGATGCCCAGGGCCTCCTGGTGAGGGCAAGCTGGCCCACGTGGTGAGCTGGCCCATGCGGGAATGCATCCCCATGCAGGAGTGCCACCGAGTGGGAAATCCACCTCGCGTGGGAAAGCCACCCCGTGCAGGAGTACTGGCTGACATGGAGAACTGGCACAGCAAGATGGCACAATAGGAGATACAGAGGAGAGAAAATAAGAAGTAGCAGAACAGGGGAGCTGAGGTGGTGTAAGAGTAATCACCTCTCTCCCACTCTGGAAGGTCCCAGGATTGGTTCCCGGAACTGCCTAATGAGAGAATACAAGCAGACAGAAGAACACACAGAGAGCAGACAATGGGGGGAACAGGAGAGGGGGAGAAATAAATAAAATAAACCTTTAGAAAAAAAGAATGCTGACTTTGGAGTGAGACAACCACGTACCATATCCTGGCTTCACTGCTTTTTGGTTGAGTGTGCCTGGGCAACTTACCTGCTCAGTGTCTGTTTCCTCCTGTGTACAGTGACCTATGTCAAAGGGTTGCTGGGCAGTTGTGAAGCTCAGTGAGATAATGCATGTGAAGGTCTTACACAGTGCCCTGTATGTGTTAAGAGCTTAGTACCTGTTAGCTATTGAGAAACAGTTTCTCAGATAACACAGTTCATGTTCCTCCTCCTTAATAGCACAAACAGGGCAGTGTGAATCTCTAGGAGTATATCCATGTATAGAACTGGAAGCTTGAGATAGCTTGGGTGATCTGTCCCTACAAGATGACTTCTTTTACCACAAAGAGCTGTATTGTCTTAAGAAAACAATGACCAAGTTTAAAGATTGGCTAATAATAACATTTTATGGAGCACATTACTACAAAATGCTGTTACACACGTGTTCTCAGTTGATTTTCAGGTGACCCTGTGAAGTGGTCAGGGAGAGCTCTATTATTCTCATTTAAAGATGTAGGCTAAGGCCCAGGGAGGTTAACAGAGTTGCCCATGGACACCCAAACCAGAAGCCAATCCCTGAATTCTAGACTAATGCTGTTCCATCACTGCCTGTTTATCAGTTAAGACTCTTGTGGTTGAAAGTACAAGAAATCCCAACCAAAACTAGCATCAATGAAAAGATAATTTAGATAATTAGATAATAAGATAATTTACTGGCTCAAAAATCCAAAATAAGGCTTACCATATGGCCTTCAATGAGAACACCAAAACCCAGTTATCTCTGTCTCTCTGTGATGGTTAAGAGTGTTGTCCGACAACTCCAGCTTCCCAGCTTTTTACATGCAAGTCTTTTGGATACAGGGAAATAATTATGGTGCAAAGAACCCTTGCACGTGAATTATCTTACTATCAAAAGCCACGAGGAACACCTGGGAAAGAATACCTGCCCCAGCCCCGCCCCAGCTGTCCTGCCAAGTGTCATTGTGTCTCATTAAATTGTCAATGATTGGCCACTTACCCATCCCTAAGGCAATCATTGTAGCTGGAGGTTGCAGAAATGATATGACTTAAATACAGATCCCAGTCCATCTCTAGAACCAAAGATGGGACCAAATGTTACCTATAATATGCTTCCAAAAATATTAGCTTGGCAAATATTCAGCTCAAAGTTGGCATCAGCAAGTTTTGGAATGCCCTGCACCCACTGCCAGGCTCAGTGACACTAATCTGTTTGCATTCCAGGCCTCTAATTATCTCAGCCCAGAAGATCTCCTAAGAAGCGAGGTAGAAGAAAGTCAGAGGAAACTGCAGGTGGTCGTGGACACCTTGAGCTTCTTCAAGCAATTGTTTCAAGACAGAAGGGAGAATCTCCATACTTACTTTAAAGAGAACCAGGAAGTTAAGGAGTGGGATTTCCAGTCATCTTTGGTCTTCGTGCGATTGGACGACTTCCTGAGAAGACTGCATGTGGTAGAGGTGAGCATATTCATTCATCTCAGGTTCTGTACAGGATTAAGGAATCCAGGGATCCAAAAATAGCATAAGGAAATGGCCAACACAGCCAGCATGGTGGTCAACCCTCCATTGATTTGAGCGACCCATTATAACAGTTCAGAAAATAGTTGTCATTTTGATGGGTCATCATGTCTATTGATAGTTTAGGAAATTCTAATTATAGACCTATTTAGGAAGAAGGCTGTATTAGTTACCCAAGGTTATTGTTACAAATTACCACAAACTTGGTGTCTTAAAATAACAGAACTTTATTCTCTCACAGTTCTGGAGACCAGAAGTATAAACTCAAGGTGTTGGCAGTGCCATTCTCCCTTCCGAAGGCTCTAGAGAATAAATCTTACTTGCTGCTTGTTAGTGTCTGATGGCGGTTGGCAATCCTTGGCATTCCATGGCTTGTGACTACATTAACTCCAGTCTCTGCCTCTGTCTTTCTGTGGCTTTCTCTCTTGTGTGTCTCTATCTCTGTGTTTCTCTTCCCTTCTAATGAGGACACCAGTCATACTGGATGAAGGGCCGACCTGTGACCTCATCTTAACTAATAATATATCTGCAATGATCCATTTTCAAATAATGTCACATTTTGAGGTACTAGGGATTAGGACTTCAACATGTTTTTTGGAAGGGAGGGACATAATTCAGCCCATTACAAAGGCCCATTCAGTTACCTAATGCCATAGTTTTCAGACTGTCCATCTTCTTAGAACTTTGTTCCAAGTAAATCATACCATACTACAAAGACCAAAGTAAAAAATTAAAGTGACCTGCTCTGGATGCAGCTGGCCCTCCCTACAAAGCTGGCTGCTTTCAACTTCTACTCCAGGCTCCCCCATCAAGGTGGCTCTGAAAACCACAAAAGTAGTGAATTCCTATACAAAAAAAAGAGACCTTTGTTCAAGGTTGTGTCGTTTTCCCAAATTATTTAAAAATTAATGTAAATTTTAGTTTAAATATCAAGGAAAGAAGACATGAAGCTTTTTCTTTTGATTGCTTTTATCCTTCCATGCAGCATTTAATATGGCCAACAGTTCTTTTAACATCTTACAGCTCTCTATATATGCTGATTGGATTTTAGGAGGAAGATAATGGGCATAATAAAATGAAGTAGATACTTAACCTAAAACTTATTTGAGAAATCCAGAGTCAAGTTCAAGATTAGGACAAATGCAAGGGGACCATAAGGAATTAGAGTCAGGAATTAGCTGTTATCTGCAGAGATTTAGAATGAGGAGAGATGTGTTGGGAAGAGGCTGTGACATGGGGACAAACCATGGGATTGCAAGGATGGGAGAGCATGAGGCTATGTTCATTTTGGTTTAGAAACTATTGATCTGGCATAACCATGGGCTAAATACTGAGCTAGGCATTGGTAACACAGAGGTGACTAAAATAAGGTTTTGTCTGTAAGAGGAGCACAGGAAAATGGAGACACAGTAGTTGAGAAAAATCAGGGGTGGAAAGACAAAAACAGGCAACTTTAGTGAGGTGTTCTAAACGCCACAGTAATAGTGACATTGTTGTGTTATTGGGGGTGTGGAGAGGGTCCCCTAACTCAGCTGGGCTCTGGGAGAGGAGGGAGCATAGCATAAGAAGAAATGAATTTGGACTCTGGCACAGGAATTGGCCAGGGGAAGAAAGACAGGAAAGCACGTAGAGACAGAGAAAATGCTCAAGAGAGAAAGCAGAAGCTTCATATTATGAAAGGCACATTTTAAATCCTTGATCAGGATCACGGAGAAGATAAATAATTGATACCTAGCTTTCTCCTAAATGCCTCCTTTCCCCGCAGTCATTTCTGACACAGCTCTTGAGGTACCACCTCTTCTCCCTGCCTGCTCTGGTCTTTATTCCTCTCATTTACTGCATCAATCCCTTTGCTGTTATTTAGCTGGAGGTGGCTAATGATGGGACTCCAACGTGCCCCTGGCCTGGCCTGACTGTGACAGAATGGCTACCACTTTGCTGTGGGCATGTTTGTGAGAGCTGCAGCCCTGCAGACCCCTTTGGGTTGGGTGCAGGGGTAGGAGCCCAGCTCAGAAATGACTGCTGGGGCTGGGTCCGCAGGCCCTACGCACACATGCTGGTGATGGGACTTTTCATATGGACAGCTCTTCTAACATTAGGGTGCCTAATCTACTGGGGATATTCAGTAAATATTAGCGGCTGTGGCCACTGATCTTCCCAGAGTCATTTCCCTCTCATTAGTTTTCTCAGGTTGCTTTTTATTCCTGAATCAAGGGCAGACATGCATAAAAAGAGTTGCCCCAGATTAAATAGAAGGTGACTTGAATGTCACCACACTCTTTATGCTTCTTCCCCTGTTTAAGTTTTTCTACCTTCCACTCTGCTTTATGCCTTTTCTCTTGTGCCTGGCTCTCACATTTGTTTCTTTACTGCTTATCCCTCTCCTTTCCTTTCACTAACTCCTCTCTCTTCCTCCTCTTTCTACTTGTCTCCCCTCCTTCTCTCTTTTGTCCCCCCCACCCCCGTCTCTTTTTATTTATCTCCCAAATGTTTGCCCACGCTCATCTCCCTTGCCCTTTGCTGTCTTCCTCCTCCCCCATCTTTTCCCTTTTGCAGCTCTAGGCGGTGGGACTCAGGACTATCGATTACTCTTCTAGTGTATTTTGTGGAGCCCTTTAGTTAACATTCTGTGTATCTCTGTGATCGATGCTGTTTGAAATGGGATTAATCTGCTTCTCTCTAGGAGGAATTAGCATGAATTTAGCCTTAGTCATCTTGCTGTTCTAATACAATATATGGTCATCAAGATGTCAGCAGCTGCAATTAAGAAATACACAAAGCCCAATTAATAAAATGGCATCAACATATCTACCGCCTGTTTGCTCACATCAAGTGACACCTTGTGAAGAGCCAGCTTTTAACCTCCACAGTTATCCTGGATTTTTCCCCTCCGATGGTGTGACTTTTTTCGCTCTTTCACCCTTTTACACAAGAGAATTTTGTTGTACAGATCGACTCTGCCCCTCTCTGTGCCTGCTACATGAAGGAGAGGTGCTGGGAAGGAGGCAGTATATTGCCGAGCAGTTTTCAGCAGCTCTGTAGTACATGGATTAATTGCATTCTCGGGAAACCACCGTCCTCTTCCTCAAACTTCTCACAGCCATGACACAGCTAATCTCATAGAGAGCTAACACTTGGGAAGGGAAAGGGGAAAAGAAAGGGAAAGGGAAGGATAGAAAAATAAAGAACTAACATTTTTCAAGGGCCCGTCTTCACGACGAAACCTGCATCCTTGTAATCATAAAGAACTATGTATCAATCCCCTTATTTTAACAAATGAGCACAGATAAGTTTGATACATAAATTAACTTGTCTGTAGTCACCCAGCCCGTAGAGGTTTAGCTGGGATTCTTATCCAGAGACATATTGTTCCAAGTATATGGTCTTTCCACCAAACTTCAGTATCTCCCAGGGAATTCTAAAGGTTGGGATCCCTCCTTCCCTCCTTCCCTTCCTTCCTTCCTACCATTTTAAGGGGCCATAATGGTTTTATGGTTTTATTCTGCCCTTGTACATTCTGTTTTTACCATATGATTTCTAGGTCCTTTTATCTAAAAAGTTATTTGGGTAAGCTTCTAATTCTCATTCCACAAAAGGGCCTTTTTTGACTTTATAACTTACTAAGGAAATCCCAAAAGTGTAGACAATCTTTGCAATGTTAACGAATAGTCAGAAATTGAAGAGGAAAATGGTCATTCAGTAGCCTAATTCCTTCCTTCACCCTGCGTTCCTGCTCTATGCTCCAGGACACACACACACAGAGTTCATATTTTTGTGCCATAATATTGTAGATTCTGCAAATCCCGTTTATGTTTCTGCCTGCAGCCTCTTCCCTCCAAACAATGCAGCAAGGCGCTTGGAGAGAACCCCTCATTTCTTTCATTATAGAACTGCTGTAAAGCTGTGATTCACTTGGAGACAAAATGATTTCCCGCTGAGGCTTTATGTGAAGCGATTAGCAGGGAGATAGGTAATAAGCTGACCTAATATACACTGCATTTCCTTTTGCTCTTTCCACAATCTCCAGCCACTGAGCCGCCTCCTTTCATTCCAGGCCTAATTGGGCCAACTTCCCTTTAGCCCTGCTTGAACATGTATGTGGTCACATATAAGATCATTAGCTGAATAAAGTCGGCTGCCATGGAAAGGTAAAGAAAACAGACTTTTCCTCCAATGACCTTTAGAGATTTTCATCTATGAATGTATTCTTTGTGCTTTCTCTTAATGAATTCCAAAGACATTTCTTTCAAGATGGGCAGTGTGACCTCTGCTTCGAGATGGGGTTGCCGTTTGTCAGACCTGCTGTTATTCCTGATTTTGATTCTTCCCTTCACAGACCGTAGCACAAACTCTTTTACCCTTCACCGTCACTGAATGTTGCACTGTCTTGTAAGCTGCTCCAGACCCCAGGGCTCTTTGTGATACCAGCTTCTGTAGGAGCACCCTAATGGCCCCTTTATAAGCTGTTATGCATCTCCTAGCCACCAAGCTGATGTAATGACATTAGTATGATCATAAGTAATTTTGGAGGGTAACATTTATTGAAGTCCCACAAGTGACCCTTTCATGTAACTCTGTAACCCCACATCAAGTTAAGTTTTATTGTCCCCATTTACAAGCTAGTAAACTGAGACTTGAAAAAACTCAAGTGTCTTGCTTTAGGCCATGTAGCTAATAAATAGCAGAGCCACAGTTATGTGAACCTGGGTTTCTTTGGCCCTAAATCCCGAGTCATGTCCTTGAAATTGATATTTTTAGCCTATATCCAGTATAATGAATTTCACATTTACTCCTTCAGTCAACAAAAAATAAATATTAAAAATACCATTTAGGAAAGCAGGTGTAGCTCAAACACGAGCACATGGGAGGCCTGGGTTTGGTTTCTCGTGCCTTCTGGAGAAGATGAGTAAGACAGTGAGCTGGCACAATGGGCTGGCCTGGCGGGCTGATGCAATGAGATAATGCAACAAGGAGACACAAAGAATAAACACAATGAGAGAGACAATAAAGCAGAAAGCAGAGATGGCTGAAGCGATTGAGCACCTCTATCCCACATGGGAGGTCCCAGGTTCGATTCCTGGTGCCTCCTAAAGAGAAGACAAGCAGACACAGCAAATGGGCACAAAGAGCAGAGAGCAAGCACAAGCAACAAGGAGAGGGGGAATAAATAAATAAATCTTTTTTTAAAAATGAGGCAAAAATTTTAAAAAAATTTTAAATACTATTTAAACTTCTTATTGGTTTAACTTGCCTTTTATCTGTTTTGTGAGGATTTTGAAATAAATATTTAAATATTTAAATATTTTATGAATGAAATATGTAATCATGGTCAATGTGATAAATCTGTTTCTACTAGTGTGAGACAATTTCTTACCTGCTTCTGGAATCTTTCCTACAATTCTGCTGACATCAAACTTCTACTAAAATCCAGACAGTGGTGGAGAACTCATTACCTCTCTTAACAGCCTATATACTATGATTGGACATTTCCAGGCATTAGATAGTTCTGTTTTTATCAAATTGAACCATGTAAAATTGCCAGTTTTTAGGTCAGAGCAGTCAGTTAGCAGCAATTTCATATGTTTAACCTGTATCTTGGGGCCAGCTGTGCTTCACTTGTTTGCTTTAGTTCTGCCCTCAGAGTAGAATTACACAGAGTTCTGCCTTGCACCTTACCAAGGCCCTTCAGACATTTAGAAGTGCAGTTCCTCCATGCTTTGTAATTTCCTTCTGTTGTCCAATTTTCCTTGATTTTACCATTTGTTCTTTGGAGGTCATGGTTCCCACATTCTCTATCACCCTGTCACCTCCTGGAACTGCTGTAACAAAGTTAGAGGCTAAAGAGAACATATTCATTCAACAAACATTTGTTCAGTGTCAGAAACTTTTCTAGGTACTGGGGATACAGTAGTACATTTTGGGGTATTTAAAATCCACTGAGGAAGAAGGACAGACAATAAACAAATGATATGTTATAATGCCAAGTGTGATAGAACTCTGAAGAAAACTAAAGCAAGGTAAGGAGCTAGAGTCCCAGGGAAAGATGGAGTAAGGAAGCTCTTTTCATTGTGGGGTAAGGAAAGGCCCAGGACCTTGATGAGAGCTCCAATAAATGTGTTATTCACCATGTTTCCTTAGCTAGACAAAATTATGTAAATATCCATTGTTATGGGTGACCATAGTTTCTCCTAAAACAGAATAATCAAATATTTCTCAAATACCTATGATTTACCTGTTGGCTTGGAGATGAATCACCTCCCTGTGACCACACAAGACCAGGCTTCAAAGTATTCTTGAGAAATAAAATAGCATAAAAAAATTATCAGTTACTTTTCTGATGTCATCAAACCTATCAAAATGGATCTGCCTTTTAAAATGGCTAGAGAGTACTTGCTAAAATTGAAACTGACATCCATGGAATAATGAAGAATGTGTATACTGAGGTTATGTTACATAGCACAAATATGCTTCTTCTATAACACTCATTACAACCAAGTACCTTGTGAGAGATTCAAATTAGTATCTAATTCCGTTTTATTGAAATAAAATTCATTTCTGTGTTCTCCCCAGAATATAAAATTGAATGTTTAAAAAATACTGACTGCCCCATTTCCAACCATTGGTTGCAAGACTCCCTAGTTTCAGCGTGTCTTTCTGTGGCTAGTGTCACTGCTTTTCCTCATGTCTTCTCCTCTGCTTCAACTATTAGCCAGTAGCCATGCCTGAACACAGGTGGGCCAAAATGGGGTTGTTAGACAGGTCCCCTTGGCGGCATGAGTATCCGTCTGACAGAGTGGGAAAAGTCAGTTACTTCTTGCTATTTCTCAGTGCCTCTGTCAAGTGCTGCTGGTCGTGGTGTTTCAGCAAGAGAAAGGTGCCAGGGAGCCCGATAGCCTGAAGGGAATTTCCAGGAGTGGTACCCAGGACCTACTGTGTGTTTACAGTCTTGCTCTTGCCCTTTGAACCTGCACTCAAGGTGGAAGACCCCCACCCTAGGTACAAACCAAATGTTTGACAAAAATGGCGCAAAGGTAGCCTGTATTTCCACTTACCTTTTGAAGGGGCAGGTACATAGGTTGGAAGATGTAAAGGGAATCAAATCTTGATTTGGAGATCTTTGTGATGATAGACAGGAAGTCATGAGCAATAAATACAATCTTTCATGTGAGATGTATTCAGCAACCTTCTGACTTGTCCTTCTAGAGGTGAAGCAGGCATCCACAGGTTCAGGAAGGGATCTTCCTGGAAGATTTTGGACTATGTTGTCCACCTCTCCTTCACTTCTGAGCACAGCTGGGACACTGCTATATCAGCAACAGAGATAGTAATAAGCATTTACTGCTTAATTACTGTGTACCAGACACTGACCTAAATCCTATGTCTACATTAACTTATTTAACTCAGAACAATTCTGTGAGTATTATTATTATCCTGTTACAGATAAAGAAACCAAACCAGAGATCTTAAGTAATTGCCCACTGTCACCCATCTGATGGTGTGTATGCTTGGAAAGGGTATGCTGCAAGAGATTTCTTTTCTTGGCAGAAGTAGCTGTGAGAATGTTGGTGTCATCCTCTGGGCTTGTCCTTAGGACTATTTGGAAGATCCACTTTCCTGTCAATATCCTCCAAGATAGCTGTCATTCTAAAACCAGAGCCACCTGATTTGTTTGAATTGATTTTTAAAATTGGTAGGAAAGCCACCAATCAGGGAAATAACTTTATTTTTATTATGTTTTATTATTTATTAGAGAACATGGAGGCTGAAACATAAATTTGATATGTTTTGTTTGTGATTTTATTCATCTGCATTCTCCCTTTGCTTTGTTGTCCAGTTTAACCAAGAGTTGTTTATACCAACCAAATCTAATAATAAGGTTACAAAACTAATCAGGCTTCACATTTTCCTAAGCAACTACCATCCCTATACCATCCTTACTGTCCCCATATTAATTTGAACATCATTTTATGTTATTACTATTTTTTTTTAACTCTTTTGTGAATTGTCCCCACAGGATCTTCTGAAAACAACCTTGGATTTCCACAAACTGGCAAAACTCGAGTTTAGTGGCATCAGGGGGAATGCCTTAAGTCAGGAGGTGCAGCAAATGTATGAGGAATTCCAAGATATGTACAAGGTCTTCTCAGAGTCCTCCTATGACTGCTTGGATCCCCAAAGCATGGTAGGTCCTGTAAGGCTAAATAGCAAGACTTCTCCCTTGTCAGATGCCAGTGGCCTAAGGGTCTAGGAATTTATTTGCATTTTCTTAGACCATTTCCTTTGACTCTGTGGTCCTATGATTTTCTCCAAGGATTCTCACTCCTAACCAATCTTTGTGTCAGAAGAAAGATCAGGGAGGGCTGTTTCCTCTGTTAACTGCTCCCAGCTGGTAACTAAGGCTTCAGAGATGCTAAGCTGGCTGTGGGATTATAGTGATGGCTAGAGCTGCCCTGTGGCTTCAAACCTTTTAAACTGGGAGGAGAGACTACTATGGGAATGCCTGGCACACCGAGATAGAATTTTATTAGTGACTTGGGGAAGTGAAGCTATCAGCTAGTTCTTCTGAGCTGATCCTGGTTCCCAAGGAAGTACTCTAGATTAGGAAAGGGCTAGTGTCTTAGTTTTCCTGAGCTGCTATCACAAATACTACACAATGAGTTGGCTTAAACAATGGGGATTTATTGGCTCACAGTTTTCAGGCTAGGAGAAATCCAAAACCAAGGGTCAGCAAGATAATTCTTCGTCCCCCAAAGCTGTAACATTCTGGGGCTTGCTGTCAGCAATCCTTGGGGTTCCTCAGCTTGTATCTCAGCTTCTCGTCACATGGTGATATCCTTACCTTTCTCTTCTGGGTTCCATTGGCTACCAGCTTCTGGCTGGTATTTATCATACTATGTCTGACTTTCTTCTGTTTATAGAGGACTCCAGCAATCTGGATTAAGGTCCACCCTCATTGAGTTGGTCCACACTTTAGCTAAGGATAACATCTTTGAGAAATCCTATTCACAATGGATTCATACCCATCATAATGTGGGTTAGAATAAGATCATGTCTAAACTCGGGTACATAATTCAATCTATATCTAGAGTTACATTTTCTGGAACTGGGAAACAAAAGCCCAAGCCTCACTTGTAGTCTGGGAAAGCTGAGACTTGAGACAAGGTCAACCAGTAAGTCTAAGCTCACAGGAGAAACAAGAAAATAAGACTAGTATAAAAACAAAACTGAGAAGGGTGTAGCAAACTTACTGGAGAAAGAATTTTAAGAGTTTATGGGAGGAAAGGAGAAAGAAAGTAGGGGAGGAATTTGCTCTGAGCACCCTCAGATATCTTGGGTGATCTTAGTTGGCCAAACCCAGGGAGATACCACTTGCTAAAAATTTCATTAGTGAAAAGTAGGGAAAAAAAAGAAGATGGGCACAAAGGAAGATACATGCCATGTGTTTGCTATCATATAATAAAACAAAGCAAAACAAAATCCTTTAAAGGGGGAAGGGAACTAGAAGGAAACATACCATAGTGCTAACGCAGTTGAGTTAGAAAGTAGAACTAACTACATCATGTTTGCTACTTTTCTTTATTTTGTGGTAAGAATATGCATTATGAACTGTTATAAGGCCATATTAAATAATTCCACAGATTAGAGACTTGAGTTAACAATGAACCTTTGAATATTACTACAATAGTTGGGATATACTTATACTAAAAACTACTCATTGTTTATCTGAAATTCAAATTTTATTTTATTTGTTAAATTTGACTACCTTAGGAATAATGACTTAGTTGCTGTCTTAACCAACTGAGGTATGGTTAGAAGAAATAGAGTATGTATTAGTATAATTAGATTACTTTCCTCCTGAGGGCTAGATTAGTTCAACTATACTGAAAAAATAGGACTTTTGAGTTGGAGGAGAGAAGAAAGAATGTGGAAATGCTGAAATAGCCCTATCTCTGGGGATGTTGCTGCTGAGGTGACTTTTGAAGTGGCATGAGCTGGCACTATAGTGAGGAAGAAGGGGCTTCTGTGAGGGGAAGAAAGGGGCAGAGACAGGGCGGTAAGAGGATACCAACTTCACATTTGATTCACTTTGCCATTTTGCCTAGAGTGCCCAGAAAAATAAATGCTGCAAAAATGGGTAGTTATCTACATGAATTAAAAACTTAGTCATGCCAAGGTAAATTTTAAAAAATTAAAGTAAATCCTTGGTGCAATTGATTTAAGTACAAAGGTTAGTAGTAAAGAGCAGAGTGAGATTGGCTTCCAGAAAATCATTTCATTCGTATTTATGTGTGGTGTCTCTCCAGGAATTTGAAAATGATGTTTCTGAATTTAACCAGAGAATAGAAGATCTTGATCGAAGACTGGGTTCTATCTTCATTCAAGCCTTTGACAATACATCTAGTTTGGAACATGCCTTTAAGGTTTGTACCAGTAGGGAAGGAACCCTCCACCCCTGTGCCCAATGACCCCCATCCTTGTTAGCAAAGGAGCAGGATGTTCTTCCAACTGTAATGTTCCTGAAAATGTTATTCATTTCAGTCTGGTAGAGAAGGTATTGTGAGTGTCCTAGGGCAGGATGGTTTACAGAACTGGCCTTCTCAGACTGATTACTATGCTTTTCTAAAAGCGTGACAAAGTAAAGATACCTTTAAAAAGAGTTTCTTCTGGAGTGCTTTCTTTGGGTACCCTTTGGGAATGTCTACTCTAGTCACAGTCCTGAAACCATGACTCAGCAAATTAATGGCTGCATAGCTCCTGCTGTTAGGTTGATTCAAACTAAACATCTTACCTAATAATTGATTATAGGATTTTGAAAGAATAACTAGAAAAAGAAGACCTGTGCTCTTGTCCTACTTTGCACTGATCAGCTGGAACAAGGAATATGGAGGAGAGGGATAAGTAGATACAAGGCTAAACAACAAAGAGGCAAATGGGGTCAACCCAGCTTCCAATTTTTGACCACGTGAATGTAATTTTGAGAATGGGCATATCCATATCATAACCACTGACTTAAAATAAAGTTGAACAAACTTTTATTGTAAAGGACCAGATAATAACTCTTTCAGTCTTTGCAGGCCATGTATACTCTCTGTCATGTGTTCTTCTGTGTTTTTTTTTTTTTTAATGCATTTTAAAATGTAAAAACTATGCCCAAAGTCGATAGGCCAGGTTTGGCCAGGTTTTGTTGCCTGCCAACTGTAGATTCCCAGTCCTGACAAAAGCATAAGTTGGAGATGGGAGGTTCAAATACAAGGCAAGTTTAGAAGTAGGATATTGGTATGTTCTAAATATAACTGGAGTCCTACATGACCCCATCTCAGTGTAGCATCACAATCAAAGAAATGTGATCTGACAACCAAAAAGTAATTAAAAGCATTAAAGCATTTCGCATTTTGATTTGGGTGCTCTGGGAAATACCAACAGGTTATGGCAGTTTTCATTCTCAGAAAAACATCTTCGAAAGCATCCTGACCACCACTGCTCATCTTTGGCAGCTGCTCTCTGAAACTCTTTTTTGTTCTCACCCATAAATTTTAGTCCTCTAATTCTCCCCCAACATCTTGCCTACTTAGCTTCTTTTATTTTTCTCCATCATCACACTCCTTCTGTTTTAACTCTGTGATATATATCAACTTAACTTCTCTGATTGCCTTAGTTTTCTCTTTGCTTTACCCTATATCTATATTATTACAAAAAAAAAAAAAAAAGAGTGCCTGGTAGCTGACCCAGCAGACAGGAATACTTCCCTTTTATAAGCCAAAGGAGAGGGGGAAATACTGAATATTTATATATTACTAATTACTGATCCAGTTACACAATAATGGGTTTGACCTCTCTTACATTGGCAGGTATATGAAGGGAAAACCAGGAAGCAAGTTTTGTTTTTTTTTAATCCATAAGAAACTTTGTTTTTAGAGAAGTTTTAGATTACAGAAAAATCACAAAAGTATCAGTGGCCATGGGAGTTGCTGAAGGCAGAGAAAGGGAAAAAGAGGTATGATATGGGGGCATTTTTGGGACTTGGAGTTGTCCTGAATTATATTGCAGGGACAGATGCAGGACATTGTATGTCCTGCTATAACCCACTGAATGGACTGGGAGAGAGTGTAAACTACAACATAAACTGTAATCCATGCTGTGTAGCAGTGCTCCAAAATGTATTCATCAAATGCAGTGAATATACCACACTAATGAAAGAAGTTGTTGATGTGGGAGGAGTTGGGGTTGTGGGGAATGGGGTATATGGGAACCTCTTATATTTTTTTAATGTAATATTTTGTGTGATTTATGTATCTTGGGAAAAAAAAGAAAATTTAAAAAATTGTAAGAAAAAAAAGAGTATAGGGGAGGGAAGTGGACATGGCTCAAGCAATTGGGCTCCTACCTACCAAATGGGAGGTCCTGGATTTGGTTCCTGGTACCTCCTGGAGAAGACAAGCAAGCTGGTGCAATGGGCATGCACAGCAAGCTGATACAACAAGGAGATACAAGGAGGAAAGACAATGAGAGACCCAACAAAGCAGGGAGTCCTAATGCCTCCTAAAGAGAAGACAAGGGAAGCGGACTTGGCACAATGGATAGGGCATCCGCCTACCACATGGGAGGTCCGTGGTTCAAACCCCGGGCCTCTTTGACCTGTGTGGAGCTGGCCCATGTGCTGTGCTGATGCATGCAAGGAGTACTGTGCTACGCAGGGGCATAGGGGAGCCCCACCCACAAGGAGTGCGCCCCATAAGGACAGCTGCCCAGCGCAAAAGAAAGTGCAGCCTGCCCAGGAATGGCACCACACACACGGAGACCTGACACAACAAGATGACGCAACAAAAAGAAACACAGATTCCCAGTGCTGCTGATAAGGATAGAAGCGGTCAGAGAACACACAGCGAGTGGACACAGAGAGCAGACAGTGGGGAGTGGAGGAGGGGAAGTAGAGAGAAATAAAAATAAATAAATTTTTAAAATAAATAAGTGAGTAAAAAGAAGACAAGCAGACACAGAAAGCACACAGCAAATGGACATGGAGCAGACAGCAAGCCCAAACAATGGGAGGGTGGAGGTGGGGAATAAATAAATAAAATAAACCTTAAAAAAAAAAAGTATAGGGGATTCCCATATAACCCTCCCCCCCCCACATACACATATACACATTTTCCCCTCTTATTAACATCTTACATTACTGAGGTACATTTGTTACAATTGATGAACCAAATTGAAGCATTTAAATAGACCTTGATTAGGAAGCAAGTTTCATGTAACCTTGGAAAGGTTAAATCTATGACATTTTTTCTTTTCTTTCTCTGCCTTCTCTGCAGCTGCTAGAAATCTCAGGGAATCTCCTTGAAAGACCACTAATAGCACAGGATACATCTCATAAATACCTGGTCCTTATCAGAATGTTCAACAAAGACCTGGATGCTGTGAGGATCATCTACATTCAGTACATCCATGAGGAAGCAGAACTTGGTAGGCCTGGTTGCCAGGAATTCATAGGGGGGAGTTCTGTTACAAGAAAGTACTGCTCACTCCTTTTGCATCTGTTAAATGTACACATATGGATCCATGACTTTCCCAAGAAAAGCAAGCACAGACTTATTGCTTGAAATTCCAGGCCAGCTGAGATGATGATTTTAGAGTTCACAGAGCTGTGGATTTCCTGGTATGTGGCTGAGATTGCCAGGCTGACCCAAAGCAGGAAGGTCTTGATGACCTCTGGTAAATGGAGACCTTGAAATATGTTTGAGTTGTGTTGTAAGATCATTATTGCCACACTGATTCATCTTCAACATTCCTCATTGCCACAGTAGACTTTTACACACCTGAGAAAAGTTTCTCATCCCTTCCAATGCCATAGCAACCATGCATGTAGTGGGAGAAATAGCAGGATCCTGACAAAGGTAGTCCCATGTTGAGATACACAGTTGCCATTTTTATTGCAGTTTCCGTGTGCCCTGTCTTATTTGTTTGAAAGTTAAAAGTCAAACACCAGTTCAATTCTGTTTTACAGACGTTTTTTGTGCCCTTGCTATATGTTAAGCACATATATAGATACTATTTGCAGGAATGGCAGGGATAAAGGAATTAATGCCAAAAGGTGGTCCTTGAGATGGATGTGAGCACAGTTAAGAATAGTGTATAAATGAATGTGAGAAATGTTTGACTAGAATTACAAAGAACTGTAACAAAATAAGATGAATTGTGGCTGGGAAATCCCAGGAAGGGTTTGTGGAGAAAGTGACCTTCAGTTACATTCTAAAAGGTAGGAGAATTGACAGCCAGAAAGAAGAGGGAAAGGCCTCTAAAGCAGAGACTCAAGAGGATGTGGATGGTGACCAGCCAGAACTGCCTATATGCACACAAGGTGTGTAGAGGGAGCTCGGGTTAGCATGAAGATTGGGCTTAGAGTGTGATGTCCTCAGAGTGCCATATGGAGGAATTCAGAATTCATTATTCTGGCAATGTGGAATTATCAAAGGCCTAAATAGTGGAGTAACTGGCCACTATATTTATAAAGAACTTTTTAAACATGTGATTAAAAATTGCCTCTACTTAGGAAGTCAGACCCCAAAAATCTGTTAGCCCCAGCTTTAGGGAGATCACCATCATGGCTTCTTAACTTAAATACAGAGTTTAAAAATGCAAATGCTTTCAGAGGGTAGTTTTCTGTTGCTGTGTAACAAATTCTCAAAAATTTATTGGCCTAAAACAACACCCACTTCAACACACAGTTCTGTAGATCAGTCCAGCATGGTGTGGCTAGGTTCTCTGCTCAGGGTACGATAAGGCCAACATAAAGGTATCAGTCAGTGTGTTCTCATCTGGAGACTCTGGGGGAAAAAATCTGTTTCCAAGCTAATTCTTGTGGGCAGATTCAATTCTTTGTGATAGTAGAACAATGGTCTCTGATCCTTGTTGGCTTCCAGCTGGGGGAAGTGTTTCATTCCTGACTGTATATCTAAGGCTTTGAAAAAATACTGATGACCAGGCACTACCCAGACCAGTTAAATCAGAATTGCATCAGTACTGTAGGTACCCTCAGGTGATGCTAACATGCAGCCAGGTTGAAAGTCACTGATGTGAAGTCACAGAGGTAGTAAGTGGCAGAGCTTGGCTGGGAACCCATGTCTACTGACCCAGTTTAGTATTCTTCCTAGAATAACTCTTCCTTACTCTTTAGCAGAATATGATGAGCTCCTAGGACTCTTGTCAGTGTGATTTTACTGCATGGAGGTAGATGAGGCAAAAAGTGAAGTAATTGGTGGGAAGCATTTGTGGGGCAGAGTAGGACCATTAGGTAGAAACTCACTTGGATTTGCCTGTATGTGTCCCCAGGGTTCACCCAGGTGCACAAAAACATGCCTGCTGTGGCCGGGGGTCTCCGCTGGGTACAGGAGCTGAGGCAGCGCATCCAGGATCCTTTCAACAACTTCAGGAACATTACACATCCGTGAGTATCTTATTCCTGTAAGGCTGGTTTGGTTTGAGCTTCTGTTCCTGCTACGAATTTTGAATTTTGTAAAATGCAACTCACTTACCTAAAGCATAAAAATCATCTAAATTTCTTTCCATTTCCAGCAATCAACCAGATACCTATTGGCCAAGCAGTAGCAGTGCTGATATATGAGGAACCATGAGTAGATTGCTTGGTGTTAAATGGGGCAATCACCCATGGACGATGGGGTGACTCTTTATGGTCTGTGAGATTCATTTCGGGAAAAAAATGACCTGGTGTTTGGAAGCTCTGTGGAGTTGTTTCACACTTCTCCTTCTGACTTATTAATGTCCCTTTGCTACTGAGACCTTTGGAAAATGATTACAACCAGTGCTTCCTCAAGTGAGAGGTGAAGACCTTATACATTAGAATAAGCTGGGGTGTTAGCTGAAGATGTGGATTCCTGGACCACACCCTTCACTCACTGAATCTCAATCACAGGGAGTGGACCTATGAATTAACTTCTTCAGTAAGCTCTCCCTGTGAATCTGCGCTGTTAGCCAGATTTAGAAACCATTGCCCGACCTTACAGCTGAGTTTGGAAACTGTAAGAGTTAGAAGCAAATAAGCTTTAAGAAGGGTGTGAGAAGACTTATTATATGTAATATATTTAGGATGCTGCCAATGGAAGGGCAATCTTTTTTTCTCACTCCTCTTTCTAAAAGGCAATTTTGTTGAAAGCAAATGGCTTTGGCAAATACAGCAGACACAAAGGAACTGGAGTCTGATCATGGGAATCACAGAGCTTTTAGAGCTGGGAAGGACCTTAGAGACTCTTTGGCCCAGTTGACAAGACTAAATGCCTTCAGGGGCCAGGTCAACGCCATGATTCAGTGAGGAAGATGATGTAAGGCATCAGGGAGGGTGTCTAAAGGGTGCTGTACTCACTCTTCTTCAGTGTTTCCAAGCAGAAAGGAAGATTCAGTAGGAGCAATCTCTTGAATCGGAATTTTTAACATGAAATGCCCAACTTTAAAATTGGCAAGGATTCTTTTTTTTTTCAGAAACATGGTTGTGGGTCAAATCTACCTGGCAGACTGGTAGATTCCCCATTTGTAGCATCTGCTCTAGTCTGAGCCCTTTTATTTTACAGATGAGGAAAATGAGGCCCAGAGAAGCAAGGAAACTTGCCTAAGGTCCTAGAGACAGCTAAAGGAACAAATAGAACAAGTGGCTGGATCTTAGGGCTCCTAGCCCAGAGTTCTTCCCAGGGCTCCCAAACATGTCTGTGCTTCCCAAACATGTCACCCAAGGCAGATGGGGGTAGATGTGTGGATGGGGTAGAGGGGTTATAGGGCTGCTTCTAGGAATGTGGGCTATGGCACTGTACCTAGGTCCTGTGTTTAGAAGCACTCAGATTTGTCTATAGGAAGTTTATAGGGATGATTTTGGAAATAGCACCCAGGAAGGAGTGAGGGAAGCAGAATTTGGCAATGGGAGAAGTTGAGCTGTGGTTAGTTGCAACTGAGGCCTCAGCCAATCCTACAGGGAATGCTGGCCCTTCAGAGTTGCTGCAGATTGAAAGAAGAAGGCCTGGCCTTTGCACCCCAGCATGGGCTAGTCTTTGGAAGTGGGCTTTCCTGGGGAGGCGGCATGGAACTGGGGGTGGCAGCTCTCTTTGGCTAAGAGCCATTCCCAAAGAGGGACACAACTGTGCTTCAGCAGCAAATGCTTTTGGCAGTGGGGGAACGAGTACATAATCCAAGAGGGGATCTAGATTACACATGGACAGGTCCACTACAGTAGCCTTCCATAGCCCACAGGCTGATTTGTCTTAAAAATTAAATTCAAATTTGTGTTATGCTTTATAATATATATCTACTGATTATTAAAATGTTCTAGAATCCTTGCTATAACATAAAATGGAATCTATGGGGAGTTCTTACTTACTCCTGTGGCTTCTCAAACATATCTCTGCAACTGCCCACATGTCCCAGCATGAGAAGCCTGGCTCTTGGCTAGCCTCATTCTTTTAGAGATATTAAACTGATGTGCACAGTTAAGAGACTTAAGGAAACCTCACTGCTTTTGAGAGGAGAGCTTGGGGTGAGACCACCCTTATGGTTTGAACCATTTGCCACTTCTCTTTGCTGCCTCACAGACACACCTGTTCATTCACCAATAAAGGGAACTAAGCAACTAGGAAACACACCAGCAAATCTGGTGCTTTCTTTCCAGGCCTAAGGGCTGATACTGAAAGCTCAAGGGATCTTGTGAAGAAACCCTGTGTTGGTTTAAAGAGCAAACAGATTTTAGCAAATCTTTGCCAGTAAGCTGCCTCGTTTTGCTAGCAGGATAAACTAAAAGAGACCCTCCACACAGTTTGAAGGTTTCTGAAAATTAAAAATACCTCACTGATTTTCCCAGGAGCTGGACTCTCATTTAGTGCTACAGTGAGTGTCAAAACCTGGGGAAGCAGTTGTAATGGTGCCTCCACCAAGCTTGCTCAAACTGCCCTACCATAGAAAGGGTCTTTAGCACTCCTGTGGAAGCCTTCATGCACATGGTGTGCACACAGGCATTTGTGAGTGTGTATGTGCATGGGTTTGTGTCTGTGTGCACATGTATCTATGTGTGTGCACATATGTATGGGCACATGTGGGAGGAGAGGAGTGGGAGGGAACCTTATAGAAACAGTTAAATGAGTGGTGGTGGGGTTTTTAATTAAATGTTCTTGATGGATGTTTAAAGAAAGGGAATTTATTTTTTCTTTCTCTTTTTCTTGGCTATGTTTACTTAAATATAGAGAAGTACAATCCTAAAATATTTAATATCTCAATTTCCATTTTATTCAGTTTTGAGAAACCTCATTTACTTTGTGCATGACTGAATTGGCTAGGGTGAGGGGGCAGGTCAAGACATGGGTTGCAAGAGGTAGAAAGAGAGCTAGGGAGACTTCTTTTTAAAATTAAAGTTAATAGATCACAAGGAATTTTACATTAAAAAACATTAAAAAAAACATAAGAGGTTCTATATAACCACTCCCCACCCCCTACCACATCATTTTTGTAAATTGCATTTTTTTGAAGATATATACATCACAAAAAAAAATGTTACATTAAAAAATATAAGAGGTTCCTGTATACCCCCAGCCCCCCACCCCACTCTTCCCACACCAACAATCTCCCTCATCATTGTAGCACACTCATCGCACTTGGTGAATACATTTTGGAGCACTGCTGCACTACACAGATAATAGTTTACCCTGTAGTTTGGACTCTCCCCCAGTACATTCGGTGGGTTATGGCAGGATATATAAAGTCCGGCATCTGACCCTGCAATAGTATTTAGGACAACTCACAAATCCCAAAAATGCCCCCGTATCACATCTCTTCTACCCTCTCCCTGCCCTCAGCAACTTGGCATCCCCATCATCCGCAGGGCTGCCTGTAGTTTGGGACCTGCAGGTGCCCTCTAGTGGCCTTCGGATGATGTGTGGGAAGAAGAATGCAGGCTCATTTAGGGGCATTTGGAAACCAGCCCTAGAAGCTATTGGATCTCTTCTTTATTGGCTACAGATTGTTACTCAGATCATTATCCTGACTTCTAATTCTATGTCATTTTTCTCTCTTCTATATGAGTAGTTGCATGGAGTCAGCTGAAGGCAAGCAAATGATACAAAAATATGAAGATATGCTGTCATTGCTGGAAAAGTAAGCAGCTTCTGAGATTGTGTTGTTCTGTAAACTACATAGTTCACAGTTCCAAATTTGTGCAGATTCCTCAGTGACTCTGAAATGTCACTCTGTGCTTTATGTTATAACCACGGTATTTGTAAGTACAGTATTTTTGTGTTGGAAACCCTTGGTCTCTGGGGAATGCAGCTCTGTTCTGGAAACAAACCTTCTCCAATGTAGTTTTGTTGGGAGCATGAACTTGGCAGAGTTAGAAAAAGTAGGACACTCCTCATGGCACTCTAAGATCCGTGTCCCTGAAAATTTCAGGATCTTCTCACTAAGTGGAAAGCAGTAATTTATGCTGCACAAAGAGAAAATACTTTTTAGAAATATTTTTTGTATCCTTTTATGGAGAAGGCATAAGATAAAAATTTTATTCAAGTTCATAATTGTTCCTGATTAAAACTGCAGTAGGTTTTTTGTGGTTGCTGGATTTAGGAAGAGCCCAATCATTGTCTTGTCTCCCCCTTTGCCTTGTCCTCTTATTCCTAACTTGGGAAAGCAAGATTGTATAGATGATGATGATAATACTAGTGATGATGGTGGTGTTGATGGTGTTGATGTTGGTAACGGTGCTTAGCACTGTTTTAGACAAACCATTTGGTGGCACCCCAACTGCCAAGTCACCCAAGTTCTATTCCTGTTACTTCCCAAATAGCTTCAAATCGATTCACTCTGCTCTGTCTCCACCAGTGCCTTCTCGAATAACCAGAACATCTCTGGCTTGAACTGCTATAGCTGCTTCCTAGCAGGCCTCCTTGCTTCGAGTTTTGGGCCTTTCATTGCTAGACACTGTCATAAAATCCAATGTGACCCACCTCCCCATCTGGGGAATCCTTCACTGCTTCAGTTTTTCAGTGCTTAAGTGCTTTGACACACAAAGCCCTGCCTAATGTGGGCTTTCCTTCCCTCTCTAGCCATGTCCCACACCATTCCCATCCTCAGGTGTGCATATCTACTTGTTCTCTGCACACACATTGTGCTATTTCTCATCTCCACCCCTTTACCCATGTTCTGCTTTGGCCAGGAATGCCCACTCCTCCTTTGTTGCCCAAACTCTGCTCATCCTCTATGACTCCGTCAAATATCACTTCTTTACCTCTTCCATGAAACCTTCTCTGGCATTCTCCTATTACCCTCCCTCTTGCCATTAGATGTCCTTAAGTGTTCATTTCTCTTGTACATTGCTTCTTGGTATAGCAATTATTTATTTATCTGTGGTCTCTGCCATTAGTTTCATTTACCATTTTATCCCCCAAGCCCAACATAGTGCAGGAGCTCAGTAAATATGCAATGACTGAATGGGCTAATGTCCTTCAGTAGGTGAGTGAAAGTAAATGCCACACAGTAATTTTTCTCAGCTTTTCCTGAGGCTAATTGAAACATTCCTTCATCACCCAAACAATCCTATAAAGTGTCTCTTGCTACTCTTCTCTGATTTAAACTATGCCACCTTTAGAAATGAGTGATTACCTACAGGAGCTACCAAACCTAGCTGGGCCAACGACTTTGACTAGAGAATATATTCAATTATTTTAC
The DNA here is from genome assembly GCF_030445035.2 of Dasypus novemcinctus. Classification (NCBI taxonomy): domain Eukaryota; kingdom Metazoa; phylum Chordata; class Mammalia; order Cingulata; family Dasypodidae; genus Dasypus; species Dasypus novemcinctus. Next base: position 21,431,687 of record NC_080693.1, on the reverse strand, counting down.
TATTTGAATCTTCTGCTGGTGTTCTAGATCATAACCAAGAGTTGGGGAGTTAGAAGGGTACTTATGAGCTGGTGCTTGCTTGCAATCTTTGCAGATATGAGACAAGACTTTATGAGGACTGGTGTCAGACAGTATCAGAGAAGTCACAGTACAACCTCTCCCGGCCACTTCTGAAGCGTGACCCAGAGACAAAGCAAATCACTGTCAACTTTAACCCACAGGTAAGTCGAGCAACAGTAACTTTTTGGGTTCCTGAAGAGTTTCATTTAACTCTGCTGAGTTAAAGAGACAAAGCAAATCACTGTCAACTTTAACCCACAGGTAAGTCGAGCAACAGTAACTTTTTGGGTTCCTGAAGAGTTTCATTTAACTCTGCTGAGTTAAAAGTTTTCTTGTTTGTTGTTTAAGAATATGCAAAAGATGCTCAAAAGTATTTGCACCCTGGATTTCTTTTTTGGGGATGAATTCTGAGGTGTGATTCATTCTCACATTCTTCTACAGGATTGTCTAGTGTGTATACTTTGATTTTGCACAGCAAGAGATATTGCAAAATATCACCAATCATTTTGTATTAAGCAAAGTCATGTAAAGTATGTGAACTAGATGTTGGAGACCACGGAAATGTGAGACCTGGTCCCCTGTCATCATGGAACCCATAATCTAGTCAGAGAGCTAGAACCTAAGATACAAAAATCTCTCTTTATTAGATAGCATATGATAAATTCCAAAGGAGTAGCTTTGAAAAGAAGACTCTAGAACAGTGGTTCTCTACTAGGCACAATTTCACCCCTATGGAAATATTTTTGTTTGTCACAGCTGGGGAAAAGGGGTAACTACTGGCATCTAGTGGGTAGAGACCAGGGATGCTACTAAACTTCCTACAGTGTACAGGTCAGCCCCCCACAGCAGATTATCTGGCCCCCAATGTCAATAGTGCTGGGGTTGAGAAATCTTATTCTAGATGATGTCAAGGGTAGAAGATCAGTGTGGCCTATACTAGCCATAGAGAGCTTAATGTTGGAGAAAATGATGACTATAAGTTAGCCCATATCAGGAAGTTTATCATTGAGCTTTAAAAAAAAAGTGAATGTATTGGCTACATTGAGCTAAAAACAGTTACTTACTTCTGCCTTGATGGCATTTTCTCCAGGAATGCACCTTTGACAGAGCCGCAAACCAAGTTGACAGTTCATTGGTGTCTTTTGAGAAAATTGCTATTTAAGTAGCGCATCAGTTCCCTCCTGGAATTAAGTGCAACAAAGGGAGTTGGAGGATATATTTCTTCATTTTGGCAAGACATGGATCTGTTTAACTTATGTGAGTCCTTAGGATAATTTTATCAGTACTCACTGTAAGCCATATTGCATATTAAATGCCCAAAGGAATGAATATCTGTATTACCACATAGGCCATAGTCTAGATGTCATAATTGGAGTAATTGAGTCCTTGGGTTAAGACAAGATGGGTCACTCCTTCACTATACACTTCAAGGCCAAGGACTCTGTCCCAATAGGTAGCACCTAGTAGTTGCTTTACAGTCTGTACATGATAGAATAGAAAAGAATGAGAGAAAAAGAGCAATAGAAGAAATAAAAATGGGAGGGGCCAAAATCCTAAACTATAATATGAGTTCAACTCACATGTAATGTAATGTGGCCAACTGCAAACATACCAAGTCAAACAAGAGCTATAAACACCCTTGTCTTGACTTCCATCTTCAAACAATATGGTAATAGCTGTGCTATTTTTTTTTAAGATTTATTTTTTATTTATTTCTCTCCCCTATGCCACCCTCCGCCCCCAGTTGTCTGCTCTCTGTGTCCATTCACTGTGTGTTCTTCTGGGTCTGCTTGTATTCTTGTCAGTGGCACCCAGAATCTATGTCTCGTTTTGTTGTATCATCTTGCTGCGTCAGCTCTCCATGTGTGCAGCGCCATTCCTGGGCAGGCTGCATATTTTTTCGCCCTGGGCAGCTCTCCTTACAGGGTGTGCTCCTTGCACGTGGGACTCCCCTATGCAGGAGACACCCCTGTGTGGCACGGCACTCCTTGCGTGCATCAGCACTGCACGTGGGCCAGCTCATCACATGGGTCAGGAGGCCCTGGGTTTGAACCTTGGACCTCCCATGTGGTAGGTGGATACCCTATCTGTTGAGCCAAATTAAGAATATATGCTTATCAGTCTGGAGGGACAGGACTGCCAGATTGCCTCTCTGGGAACAGGATAAGAATTGCATAGATTAAAATGTATTTTATTTAATTTATATAAAGTATTTGTTTACACAATCTAAAAGACCTATTATTGGGCATTTAAATTCTTTTACAGTTTCATCAGTGTGTATTCATTGATTCTAAGATGTACTTTTTTTTTCCATCATCGTGGCACATTCATTGCATTTAGTGAATACATTTTGGATCACTGCTGCACCACATGGATAGTAGTTTACATTGTAGTTTACACTCTCCCCCAGTCTACCCAGTGGACCATGGCAGGACATACAATGTCCAGCATCTGTCCCTGCAGTACCACCCAGGAGAACTCCAAGTCCTGAAAATGACCCCAAATCATATCTCTTCTTCCCTATCCCTACCCTCAGCAGCTACCGTGGCCACTTTCTCCACATCAGTGCTACAATTTCTTCCATTACTAATCACAGTAGTTCCATAGTAGAATATCAGTAAGTTCACTCTAGTCCATACTCTATTCCTCCATCCTGTGGTCCATGGGATGGTTATGTCCACTTCACCTCTATATCCAGACGGGGCTTAGACTCCACATGGATGATGGATGCAATTCTCCTGCTTGCAGTTTTAGGCACTCTTGGCTCCCTGGTGTGGTTGTTCACCTCCCTGTTAGCTGGCCAGGGTAAGTCCAATAAACCAGAGAGTAGGAGTTGCAAGTCTGCTGAGGCTCAGGGCCTGGCTGTTCCATGGACAGTCTAGAGACTCAGGTCTCCTGAGTATACACCAACCCCAGCGCCAATCACAGGTCTGGTAAAAGTAACAGAAGAGGCACGTGTAGAAAGGTTATTTCTGAGTCCAGCTTCATCACACTCAGGAACACAAACTCCAAAGTAGGGCCAACTGACATGGCACTGAACTCCAGAGCCATCTGCTATGACCATGGAACCTGTAGGTCTCTGTAGCCCTCAGGAGAACCAGTACCTGGGCTTCTATCTACTTTGGCTGTCTCTGGGACCCTGCTGAGGCATGCATTAGCATTATTCCTCTCATGACCTCCCAACTTGTTTGGAGACATATAGCCATATAAACTCATTTGTCCTTTCCATTTCACCCTTTTATCTAAAGTCAAAAAGCAGTTTTTAACACCTGATATTACATGTAGGCTGAGATATTCTGCTGGTCTGAGTTGACCCTTTTATTCAAGGTCTTTTTCTAGTTACATCATCACCTGGTGCTTGGTAGGAATCCCTCAGCACCAGGGAGGCTCATCCCCAGGAGTCATGTCCCACACTGGTGGGGAGGTAATGCATTTACATGCCGAGTTTGGCTTAGAGAGTGGATGCACTTTTTTATTATTACATTTTAACATCTCTGAAATTAGGATTTGTCATATACTTTAATAAGTTACATTTTTCTCTTCCTTAGTTTGACGTAAAATAATAGGGAATCTTACAGTTGACGCCATCCTAAATTGGATAAAATATGGTATAAATAATGCTACAGTAAACACCTTGATTGTTCCTTTAGGATAAATGCCTAGAAATGGAATTTTTGGGTTAAAGAATATTCACATTTTGAGATTTTTCATGAGTATTATCAACTTGTTTCTTCAGAAAGATGGAACCCAGTAATTTTGCTGCCAGCAAGACATATTTTTCATTTCTCTGAATCATTTCCAGCCTGATGAATTAAAAAAATAATATCTCAGTGTTGCTTTAATTTGCATATATTTGGTTATTGTTAAAATTGAACTCTTTTTCATGTGTTTGTTGACTGTTTTTACTTCTTTTTCTATGAATTGCTTGTTCATATCCTTTGTTCACTTTCTATTAAAGGTGCCCCCCTTTCCTAGGAATTTATGAAATATTTTTCACATATTAAGAAATTCATTGTGATTATTTTCACCAGTTTAACTTTGCCTTTTCATTTAAAAAAATCATGATTTTTATGTACCTAATTTTTTTCATATGAGTGGACTCATACAAAATTTGTCCTTTGTGTTTGACTTATTTCATTCCACATAATGCTCCTAAGGTTCATTCATGTTCTAGCATGTATCAGAATTTCATTCCTTTTTATGGAAGTTAATATTCCATTCATACATATTTTCTTTTAATTTTTTTATTTTGCTTTTTATGTTTAAATTTTTAATATCAATCTTGAGCTTATTACAAAGTGAACTAGGAGACTGAGTCCTCCACCAATGGTTAGTGCTTGCCTTAACCCTGAGTAGTGTTGGTGGGTCCACAGTGAAGAACTGACCAGCTATTAGAAGGAGAGCTAACCCATGTGCAGTGCTGATCCGTGCAAGGAGTGCTGTGCCATGCAGGGGTGTCCCCCGCATAGGGGAGTCCCACTTGCAAGGAGTGCACCCCGTAAGGAGAGCCGCCCAGTGCAAAAAAAGTGCAGCCTGCCCAGGAATGGCACCGCACACATGGAGAGCTGACGCAGCTAGATGACGCAACAAAACGAGACTTCTGGGTGCCACTGAGAAGAATACAAGCAGATACAGAAGAACACACAGTGAATGGACACAGAGAGCAGACAACTGGGGGGAGGGGCGGGGAAGGGAAGAAAAAAAATAAAAAATAAATCTTGAAAAAAAAAAAAGAAGGAGAGCTAGGAGCCCAGTGTCATTATATGGAGCCAAAAGTTGGGAGAGTGGGAGGAGGAATCCATGGTTTTGTACATATCTTTTCCCTTATGCCCATACATATCAGTCCTTGTAGCTTAGCTATAAACACAGCAATAAATGAACAGAGGATGAAGAGTGTGCCTTAAAACCATGCTGGAAGCTTGGTTCCTCATTTCTGCAGTTGCCACTAAACCCAGGGCCTCCAGAAGTTCAGAGAGGCCTGGGTCACTTCCATTCCCTGGGTGAAAGGCCAGTACAGGATTACAGAATTTGTGGGATATTTCAAATGATTATATTTAACCTTTAAATTTGTTAGGGGGTAACCCTTGTCTCTCTATGGCAATGTGCATGACCTCATTTGGAGATACTAGAAGTCTAATTTGAGGCCTCTCATATATGCGGTGTTCCAAGGCCTGATGATCCTTTCATACCACTCCCTCAGTAGTAACTGGCTCGGTCAGGGTGAGCCTTTTGTTTCATCAGCCATAGGCCAAAAGCAAAGAAGGCAGAGCCTTCCCCTGCTCTCACTGCTGTCTCCATTCTCTGGCTTTCCTCTTCTTGCACTTTGCGATTTATAGATTTGGTAAACCTTGCTCCTTTCTGAGTCATCTTCCCTTAGCCTAATAATCCAGATTTACCTTCCCTGAGACTAGATTTAAGGAACTGTAGGAGCACAAGTTAAGAAGGGATACAGAGAGTCTTTGGGTCCCCTGGAGCTTTCTAGGCATTGACTGATATTGCTGATGTTCACTCTCACTGAGCTATGGCTATGTCCATTGATTCTTTCCCCCAGCTGATTTCAGTGCTGAAAGAAATGAGTTATCTTGAACCCAGGAAGATGAAGCACATCCCGGAAACAGCAGTAGCCATGTTCTCCTCCAGGGAATTCTATCGGAAGCTTGTGGCTAATTTGGAGTTGATGGCAAGTTGGTACAACAAGATTATGAAAACTCTGCTAGAGGTGGAATTTCCATTAGTGGAGGATGAGCTGCACAATATTGATCTCTGCCTGAGAGCTGCAGAGGAGACTCTGAACTGGAAAACAGAAGGTAACTGGGCCCTGCCTGAAGACTAGGAGAGAAGGTCAGAGTCAGTGGTCTAATAAAGTTGACAGAACCTCATATTATTCCCTGGTAATCTGGTTTTTGGATTGAAACACAAGTCTATCCTCTCCTCAGACATAAATCCAAAGTAGAGAAGGCAGAGAGAGTTGATATTCCTCACCTCCTTTCTCTTTAGCTATGATTTGTAGATTTGGAAAAGATTGCTGTGTACTTTGTGAGGCTCAGAGATTGAATAAGATACCCCACAGTCTTCAGGCTATATTGGGCATTCAGAATGAGAACTTTTATTATATTATCATTTTTGCTTAATTAAATAGATTATAAGCATCTTAACGGGAGGAGGGGCCCGTGCATTTACTTCTCTTATCTCCCAGTTCAATTCAATGAACATTCATTGATTGATTAAGACATACAGAACACCATGTCAGGAACTATGGGGAGAATATGAGGTATAAGGGACAAATCTCTTCCCTCAAAGAGTTCACGTTTAGTTGGGACAATAGACATATGCACAACCTAAATCATATAAGACAGGCTAAAATTAGAGCTTGAAATAAAGTGTGCTGAATCACAGGGGAGGGAGATTAATTTGAATTAGGGTCCTCAGAAGAGTTAAAGTTTGAAAAGAAGGTCACTGTCAACTTATCAAAGTCTTTGAAAGCCATATTAAAAGAGTAAGCAACTTTATTCCATAAGTAAGAGGAAATGACATTTTCAACGCTTAGCACAGTGAAAGTACAAAAAAAAAATTCCAAAAAACCTGATAATCCAAATATAGTCATCAAGTTGTGCTGTTGTCAGATTGTAAAACTGTATGTCCCAGCTCCTATATAAACCCTTGTGTGCTGGGTAAGTAAACATTACCTCTTTGTTGCTACTCCTCCATAATTAAGATGATGGTAAAGGCTGACAACTTGATACAAGTAGGAAGGACAAAACCTTGATGATAGTGAAGCAACCTGTGCAGAAGAAGTCTTATAAAGTCCACCAGTATTGAATCTTTATCTTTCTCAGCAATTAGACCTTTAGCTGTAAGCTATTTAAATTAATTATATTTCTTTTGATAAGTAGGCATTTGGGATTATGTCATTCAAGTCAACAACAGTATTCATGATCTTGAACAAAGAATTCAGAAAACAAAAGACAATGTGGAAGAGATTCAAAACATCATGAAAACATGGATATCTCCACTATTTAAGAGAAAAGATGGGAAAAAGGAATGCCTTCTCTCTCTGGATGATCTGCATGATAGAAAGGAAAAATATTACAGTCTCATCCAAGAATCCGGCCTTAAGATTCATGCCCTTGTTCAGGTAATAACCTCTTCTCATTTACATATTCTGTGAGTATAGGGAAGCATCAAGAAGTGAGCTTGGGTTCAAAAAGTCATTTGGAAATGAGTACAAATGATAGATACTGTGCCTTCTGCAGGCAGGGAGAAAAGTTTATACTGATAGCAAAAGAAATAAAGCTAACAGATAGGGTAAGTGAAAAGTCAAATTCTGGTGTCTGTATCAAAATTAAAACTATTTTAATAGTGACACCACTTGTTATATGATTTAAATCTCACACCAAACCCCAAGTGGATAGGTGATGCCAAGGAGAGAATCCTAAGTTATCCACTGTAATACCCATCACCCCCATTCTCCCTTCACACAAACTTGTGTGGTCCTCCAGCATCCTTCTCATAATCTAGCTCTATAGAGCCTGGAGAGATGAAAGATCACCATCATTTACCTAACAACATTAGGAATGGAGAAGAAAAAAATGCAGAGTGTTACATTTCATGCAATAAGACTCCCCTGTATTGTGGTCAGGGCAACCTCATGCCCCACCATCAAAGACTAATGCTTCATGGTGAACAAAAGAAAAAAGACTATAAATGACTCCCAAGCCCTGACCCTAATGAAGAATCAATAGGACAGTGTCTGGCAAGTTTGATTTCATGCAGGAGTCAGTAATGAATCACAGTTATCTGTGGTTTGAAGCACAAGAAAATTGTTGAACCTTAAGCACTAATGATGACCAGAAGTTAAGTGATGTGGACGATTGCTGAAATCAAGGCTCTGAGAAATAGTCCTTCAACTTGATTTATTTTTCACCCCTTCTGATCCCATATCCAATAATTCATTAGACCTAGTGTGGAACCCAGACATCCATTTTTTTCCATCAATCTTTCATTCATCTTTCATCCATCCATCCCTATAGCCTATAACCTAACCAAATATCCACGTCAGCTGTGTTTCCAAAACTGTCCTACATAACTGTATTGAATATCAAGAAAGTTCAAGATATAACCCTCATCTTTAAGTTGAAGAAAATGAACAGGCCAAGACAAGAAACTATAAGATTTTTAAAGTTTAAAAATTACCTAGCATCTATCTATCTATCTATCTATCTATCTATCTATCTATCTATCTATCTATCTATCTATCATCTATCTGTCTATCCATCTATCCATCCATCCACCCACCCACCCACCTATCTACCTACCTAATAATATCTACCCATCATCCGTCTACCTACCTACCTTTCTTTCTATTGTTTGTCTGTCATTATCATCATTATCTACGTGTGTAATTTATCTGTCATCTATATATCTACCATCTTTCTATATCTCTATAATGACAAGTGCTCAAAACTATTCTCTTGAAAATCAGAATGAGACAAAATTCAGATAGTTAATTGCCTTATTGAGCAAACACAGAAACCTGGAAAAAATACATAGTGTAACATTTTAGTTATCCAGTGGTCAATGTGGAAATAAACAAAATGGCCTTAAGTAAAAATACTTGTCACAAAAGTTGTTTATTCAGGCATTTTAATAGCAACACAATAATACTAATATGTTTATTTAGTATCTACCATGTGCCTACCACTGTTCTAAGCACTGTACAGGTGTTAGGACATTTAATTCTTAGAAAATCATAAGTGCTCTTGTTCCTATTTTGTTGCTGAGGAAACCAAGGCAGAGAGGGATTAAATTAATTGCCTAAAACCCCTTAGCTAATTCAAGGCAGAACATTTATGCAATATACTAAATGACCTCCATTTTAGTCAGGAGAACCCCTTAGGTCAGACACTTAAAGTTTAGTAGTTAGACCTTGAATAATGTTCATATTTTGATAATTTAAATACTTTTAATGAAAACCATTGAACAGAAGCTCAATGAATAAAAGGAATTTTTGTTCTTTTTGCTCATTAATAACAATAATGTACATAGTAGATAATAAATATATGTTGAATGTGTTGAATGAATGAATGGAATTTTTCTTTTTTCTATCCAAATATGTGTTTATACATACAAATATATACACATACAAATGTGTATGTAAATTTTACAAAAATGCAATCACAGTACAATATAGTTCCAAAGCTTGATTTAAAAAAATACCAATAGTATATACCTACTAACTTTCTATGTCATTAACTATCTTTCTACCCTATAATGCATAATGTGTAATTATATCAACACACCATGGTTTGTCTAACTTATCCTATTGTTAGATATTTAGATAGAGCTACTTATTAATTTATTAAAATGGAAGTATAATTTACGTACAGTACAATGGAGAGTCTGACAGATGTATGTGCTCATGTGCCTCCCACAACACATGATTAAGATATAGGACATTGCCATCACCCTATAAAGGTCTTCTGTGCCCCTTTCCAATCATGCCACCACCTCCTACACCCACCCTTGGGGAATCACTGATTGGCTTTTTGTCACTGTAGAAGAGATATATCTTTTGTAGAGTTTCATATAAATAAAATTATGTAGTATGCATCTACCTTTTAAATTTTTTTTCTTTATTTTTTAAATATTACATTAAAAAAATATGAGGTCCCCATGTACCCCCCCACCCCCCCAGCCCAATTCTCCCCCCATAACAACACTCTCCTCCATCATCATGACACATTCATTGCATTTGGTGAATACATCTCTGAGCACTGCTGCACCTCATGGTCAATGGTCCACATCATAGGCCACACTTTCCCACATTCCACCCAGTGGGCCATGGGAGGACATACAATGTCTGGTAACTGTCCCTGTAGCACCACCCAGGACAACTTCAAGTCCCGAAAATGCCCCCACATCTCATCTCTTCCTCCTACTCCCTACCCCCAGTAGCCACCATGGCCACTTTCTCCACACCAATGCCACATTTTCTTCAATTACTAACCACAATAGTTCATGAATATAGTATCAGTAAGTCCACTCTAATCCATACTCTATTCGTCCATCCTGTGAACCTTAGAATGGTTGTGTCCACTCCACATCTATATCAAGAGGGGGCTTAGATTCCAGATGGATGCTGGATGCAATTCTCCTGCTTTCAGTTGCAGGCAGCCTTGGCTCCCTGGTGTGGTGGTTGACCTTCTTCACCTCCATGTTAGATGAGTGGGGTAAGTCCAATAAACCAGAGTGTAGGATTTGCAAGTCTGTTGAGGCTCAGGGCCTGGCTATCACATGGTCAGTCCAGAGATTCAGGTCCCCTGGGTATACATTAAACCCCAGCACCAACTACAGTTCCAGTAAAAGTAAAAGGAGAGACTTGTGGACAAAGATCACATCTAAGTCCAGCTCCATCACACAGAAACACAAACTCCAAAGTAGGGCCAACTGACATGGCACTGAACTCCATCTGCCATGACCATAGAACCTGTGGGTCTCTGTAGCCCTCAGGAGAACCAATACCTGGGGTGTATCTACTTTATCTGTCTCTGGGACTCTTCTCAGGTGTGCATACGGGCAACCCCTCTGATAACCTCCCAACTCTTTTTGGAGACTCATAGTCATATAAACTCATTTGCCCTTTCTATTTCCCCCTTTTCTTCAGGTCAAAAAGCATTTTTAACTCCTGGTATTATTTATAGACTGAGATATTCTGCTGGTCCAAGTTGACCCTTTTATTCAAGGTCATTTTCTAGTTACATCATCAGCTGGTACTTGGTAGTAATCCCTTGGTGCCAGGGAGGCTCATCCCCGGGAGTCATGTCCCATGCTGGGGGGAGGGCAACACATTTACATGCTGAATTTGGCTTTGAGACTGGCCACATTTGAGCAACACAGAGGCTCTCAGGAGGTAACTCTTAGGCACCCTGCAGCTCTAGGCCTAGTTCTTATTTCAGGTTATGTAGCATGTTCTGAGTGCAATGGATATTGCCTGCAAAAAGGTTGGTAAGGATAGCAGAGATGGTTTTATGACGCCATGGAAAAACTTGAATTTCTAAATGTTTGCCAAAAATGATTGTTTGAACAAAGGTTTCAGGTATTGAAATTATGGGAAAGTTATAAAACATAATTTTGAATAATCCTAAAATTTAATTTAAAGACATGCTGATGTTGAGTGTCATAAAACTATTTGCCTCTACATTCTGAGAAGGGGTACATGGTTTTCACCTGACTTGCAAAGGGGTCCATGGAGAAAAAATGGTTAAGAACCCCTGCTCTCAAGTTTACCCCTGTGAGTTTATTTGTTGTATTTTAGTTTGTTCATTGTATTTAGTGAAACCATACAATATTTGTCCTTTTGTGTCTAGCTTATTTCACTAAATATAATATCCTCAATGTTCATCCATGTTGTTATATGCGTATTGATTTTACTTCTTACAGCTGAATAGTATTCCATTGTATGTATATACCATATTTTGTTTATCCATTTATTGATTGATGGACACTAGACTGGTTCTATATTTTAGCACTTGTGAATAATGCTGCTATGAACATGAGTGTGCAAATGTCAGTTTGCATCTGTGCTTTCAGTTCTTCTGAATATATTCCTAGTAATGGGGTTGTTAATTTATATGGCAGTTCTATAATCAGCCACTTGAGGTGCTGACAAACTGTCTACCACAGAGGCTGCACCATTCTACATTCTTGCCAATAGTAAAGAAGTGTTCCTATTTCTCCATATCCTCTCAAGCATTTATAGTTTTCTGTTTTTTAAGAAATTGTCCTTCTATAGGATGTGAAATGGTATCTCATTGTAGTTTTGATCTGCATTTCCCCAATAGCTAGTGATTTTGAACATTGTTTCATGTGCTATTTGGCCATTTGTATTTCCCTTTTGGAAAAATGTCCATTTAAGTCCTTTGCCCATTTTAAAACTAGGTTGTTTGTCTTTTTATCATTGAGTTCTGTGATCTCTTTTTATAACATGGCTATCAAACCCTTATCGGATACTTGGTTTCCAAATATATTCTCCCATTGAGTAAGTTGCCTTTCTACTTTCTTGACAAAGTTTTTGTTTTCTAATTCCCCCCCACCCCCCAACACACACACACATTGCTCCCCTGTCTGTCTGTTCATCTTCTTTAGGAGGCACTGGGAACCAGGACCTCTCATGTGAGAGGCAGGTACCCAATTGCTTGAGCCACATTGATGAAGTTTTTTGAAGGAAAAAAGTGCTTAGTTTTGAGGAGGTCCCATTTATCTATTTTTTCTTTTGTTGCTCATGCTTTCAATGTAAAGTTTAAGAAATTACCTCAGGGAAACGGACTTTGGCCCAGTGGTTAGGGCGTCCGTCTACCATATGGGAGGTCCGCGGTTCAAACCCCGGGCCTCCTTGACCCGTGTGGAGCTGGCCATGCGCAGTGCTGATGCGCGCAAGGAGTGCCGTGCCACGCAAGGGTGTCCCCCGCGTGGGGGAGCCCCACGCGCAAGGAGTGCGCCCATGAGGAAAGCCGCCCAGCGTGAAAAGAAAGAGCAGCCTGCCCAGGAATGGCGCCGCCCACACTTCCCGTGCCGCTGACGACAACAGAAGCGGGTGCCGCTGATGACAACAGAAGCGGACAAAGAAACAAGACGCAGCAAACAGACACCAAGAACAGACAACCAGGGGAGGGGGGGAAATTAAATAAAATAAATAAATCTTTAAAAAAAAAAAAAAAAAAAAAAAAAAAAAAGAAATTACCTCAAGCCACAAGATCTTTAAGATGTTTCTTGCTAGGGTTTTTTCACTTTCATAAATCCTTTCAAAGAACCAACTTTTTCACTTTATTTTCTCCATTATTCATTTGTTTTCTAGTTTATTGATTCTTGCTCTTTATTATTTCTTTCTAGTTATTTTTGTTTTAATTGGCCTATCTTTTTATAGCCTGTTAAGGTAGAAATTTAGGGTACTGATTTTAAGCCTTTCTTCCTTTCTAATGCAAACATTTGATGACATAAATTTCCCTCAGCCTTATTTGCAGTTCACAAATGTCATTTGCTATATTTTCATTATTGTTCCATTTTAAATGTTTTCTCTTGTGATTTTTTTAACTTGATGTTTGTTTAGAAGTGTGCTGTTTAATTTCCACATATTTGTGGGCTTTTCTACATATCTTAATAAAATTGATTTCTCATTTAATTCCCATTGTGGTCAAGGGAACATACTATGTAAGATATTCATCTTTTGGAATTCATTGAGACTTTTTCCACGACTTCGAATATAGTCTCTCTTAGTGAATACTCCTTATGCAACAACAATGTTTATTCTTCATTTGTTGGTATAGCGTTCTATACATATCAATTAATCCAAAGTGCTTGATGGTACTGCTCACATCTTTTAAATATTTGCTGACTTTTTTGTCTATTTTGTTTATTTGTACTCAAAGAAGGGTATTAAATCTCCATGTGTGGTTGTGGACTTGTCTATTTAGCTCTTTAATTCTTTGAGATTTTTCATCATGTATTTCAAGCTCTGTTTCTAGGCACAGAACATTTATAATTGTTTTAACTTCCTGATGAAGTGGCCATTTTGTCCCCATGAAATATCCCTCTTTATCTCTAGTAATAGTCCCATGTCTTGAAGTCTCTGTTTTTCTGGTGTTTACATTGAACCTATTTATTTCTTTGGATTCAGATTTCATCAATTATAGACAACATATAGTAGAAAGTTACAGTTTTAAGACTAAAACTCTGCCTACTAATTGTAGTGTTTAGACTATTTATATTCCATGTAATTATTGGTACGGTTGGATTTAGCACTACAAATTTGCTATTTGTTTTTTTTTTTTTTTTATCTGTTTTTTGCTCCTCTATTCTTCCTTTCCTGCCTTCTTGTTGGCTAATTTTATATATTTTAGTATTCTATTTTAATTTCTCTTTTGACTTTTTAGCTTTATTTTGTTGCATTTTATTTATAGTGGTCTTCCAGATTTCAGTATGCATCTTTAACATCACAATTTATTTAGAGACTTCTCATGAAATATAGGAGCTTTGCAAACATATAGTAAGTATGGTTAAATTTACCCACCACCACCATCTTTTGTGCTATTTCTCTCTCTCTCTCTCTCCCTGTCTCTCTTCTCTTACTTTCTCTACATATATATATGTATATTTACAGATGAAAATATTTATTCTATTTTATATGTACCCAAATACCATTTCCAGGACTTGTTATTCCTTTTTGTAGATCTCAGTTACCACCTATGGCCATTTCTCTTCAACCTAAAATATTTCTTGGAGTGAAGGTATGCTCATGATAAATTATCTCAGTTTTTGTTCATCTGAAAATGCCTTTCTTTCACCTTTCTTTTTTTAAAATCAATTTTATTGATACATATTAATGAAGCATAAATTCATCTAAATGTACAATAAGTGGTATTTGGTATGATCACATAGTTGTGTGTTTATCACTTCAATCATTATTTGAGCATTTTCATTATTCCAGTAATAATAATAATAAACAAAAAACAGACAAACAAAAAAACTCATCACCTCTCAATGTCTCTGTGCTTCCCTTGCCATACATAGCTGCTGTTCTGTTTCTGTGTCTCTAGTTTATTTGTATTTATATTTTGTCAAAGCAGTCCTATATATGCAATATCACCCATATTCGTATTTCACATGAGGTTTCACTATGTTCCCATGTTACATTTTTTAGCTTTCCTTCTAGTAATATACATAACCTTAGACTTTCCCTTTCAACCATTGTTGTACCCATATAACAGCTCTACTAGTTACAAAACACTAAGATAATGCTTTCACTATGTCTATTCATTTCCAAAGATTTACAATCAACCTATTTTACCAATTCTGCACAGATTAACCCTCAGCTTTCCATTCTCTACCCTCATTCTATTTTCTGGTGACCTATATTCTAATTTTTAATTCCATGAGTTTACACGATATATTTAGTTCACAATAGCACAATCATTCAGTATTTGTCCTTTTGTGTCTGGCTTGCTTCATGACTTCATTTCTTCTTACAGCTGTGTAATATTCCATTGTGTGTATACACCACAATTTGTTTATCCATTCATCACTTGATAGACACCTGAATTGTTTCCATCTTTTGGCAATTGAATAATGCTGCTATGAACATAGGTGTGCAGAAGCCTGTTCCTGTCACTGCTCTCAGTTCTTCTGGGTATATATTTAGCAGTAGTAGTAGTAGTAGTAGTAGTAGTAGTAGTAGTATTGCCAGGTCTCAGGGGAAATCTATTCAACTTCCTAAGGAACTGCCTTATCCAGAAAGGAAGCTGTATTTTGTAGCTGTACCATTCTACACTTCCACCAACAGTGAGTAAGTGTTCCTATCTCTACATCCTCTCCAGCACTTGTAATTTTCTAACCTTTTAATAGTGGCCATTCCAATAGGTGTGAAATCATATTTCATTGCAGTGTTGATTTGCATTTCTTTAATCACTAGTGATGTTGAACATTTTTTTCATGTATTTTTTCACCATTTGTATTTTTTCTTTGGACAATTGTCTATTCAAGTCTTTTGCCTATTTTTTAATCAGATAGTTTGTCTTTTTATTGAGTTGTATTTCTTTATATATCATGGATATTAAACCCTTATTGCATATGTGATTTCCAAGTATTTTCTCCCATTCAGTTGGATCCCTTTTCACCCTTTTGACAAAGCCCTTTGTGGTGCAAAAATGTGTCATTTTGAAGAGGTCCTATTTATCTATTTTTTTCTTTTGTTGCTTATGCTTTGGGTGTAAGATTTAAGAAACCACCACCTACCACAAAATCTTGAAGATGTTTTCCTACATTTTCTTCTAGAAGTTTTATGGTTGTCACTTTTAGATTTAGATCCTTGACCCATTTTAATTAATTTTTGTATAGGTGTGATATAGGGGTCCTCTTTCTTTCTTTTGGATATGGATGTTCAGTTCTCTCAGCACCATTTGTTGAATAGACTGTTCTGACCCAGCTGAGAGGGCTTGATGACCTTGTGAAAAATCACTTGACTATAGATGACTACAGAGTTCTTGATTCAGTTCCATTGGTCAATCTGTCTATCTTTATGTTGGTACCATGCTGTTTTTACCACTGTAGCTAAGTAATACACTTTAAAGTTAAGAAATTAGAGGCCTCCAATTTCATTCGTTTTTAATGACTTTGTTGGCTATTCAGGGCCCTTTCCTCTTCCAAATTAATTTGAAAATTGACTCTTCCATTTCTGCAGAAAAGGCTGTTGGGATTTTTATTGGTATCACATTGAATCTATAAGTCAGTTTGAGTAAAATTGACATCTTAACAATATTTAAGAAAGCCGATGTGGCACAATGGTTTGAGTGCTGCCTTCCCACATATGAGGTCCTGGGTTCAAACTCTGGCCCCAGTACCTCAAAAAAAAGGAATGACTCAGATTAACAATATTTAGTCTTCCAGTCCATGAACATGGAATGTCCTTCTATTTATTTAAGTCTTCTTCAGTTTCTTTTAACCATGTTTTGTAGTTTTCTGAATATAGGTCCTTTATGTCCTTGGTGAAGTTTATTCCTAATTCCTTGATTCTTTTTGTCACTATTATAAATGAACTTGTTTTCTGATTTCCTCCTCAGATTGCTCATCAGTAGTGTATAGATACACTATTGATTTTTGTGTATTAATCTTGTATCCTGCCACTTTGCTGAACTCATCAACTAGTTCTAGTGGCTTTGTTGTGGATTTGTCAGGATTTTTTAAAATATAGGGTCATATCATCAGTGAATAGTAAAAGTTTTATTTCTTCCTTTCCTGTTTGGGTGCCTTTTATTTATCTAGCCTAATTGCTCTAGCTAGAACTTTTAGCACAATATTGAATAACATGGTGACAGTGGGCATCCTTGTCTTGTTCCTGATCTCAGTGGGAAAAATTTCAATTTTTCACCATCGAGTGCAATGCTGGCTATAGGTTTTTCATAAATGCATTTTCCCATATTGAGAAGGCTTCCTTCTATTCCTATTTTTTAGAGTGTTTTTATCAAGAAAGGATGCTGTATTTTGTCAAATGCCTTTCCTGCATCAATTAGAGGATCATGTAATTTTTCTTCTTCAATTTATTAATATGGTTTATTATACTAATTTATTTTCTTATGTGGATCCACACTTGCGTATGTGGGATAAAACCAACTTGATCATGGTATGTAATTCTTTCAATGTGCTTTTGGATTCAGTTTGCAAGTATTTTGTTGAGGACTTTTGCATCTGTATTCTTTAGATATATTGGTCTGTAATTTTCTTCTTTCATAGTATCTTTATCTGGTTTTGGTATTAGGGTGATGTTGTCTTCAGAGAATGAGTTTGGTAGCATTCTGTTCAATTTTTTGGAAGAGCTTGGTATTAGATTGTCTTTGAATGATTGGTAGAATTCACCTGTGGACTCATCTGGTCTTGGGCTTTTCACCTTTGGGAGGTTTTTTATGACTGTTTTGATCTCTTCACTTGTAAGTGGTTTGTTGAGATCATCTATTTCTTCTAGGGTCAGTGTAGGGTGTTTGTCTGTTTCTAGAAATTTGTCCATTTGTCTACATTGTCTAGTTTGTTGGCATATAGTTATTCATAGCATCCTCTTATCTCTGTTATTTCTTTGGGGTCAGTGTTAATTTCCCCCCTTTCACTCCTGATTTTATTTGTGTCTTCTCTCTTTTTTTCCTTTGCCAATTTTGTTACCTTCTCAAAGAAGCAACTTTTGGTTTTGTCAGTTTTCTCTATTGTTTATTTGTTCTCAATTTCATTTATTTCTGCTTTGGTTTTTACTATTTCTTTCCTTTGGCCTGGTTTTGGGTTAGTTTGCTGTTATTTTTCTAGTTCATTTAGATCTTTAATTTTAGCTCTTTCTTCTTTTCTAATGTAAGCATCGAGGGCTATAAATTTCCCTCTCAGCACTGCCTTTTTGGTGTCCCATAGGTTTTGATATATTGGGTTCTTATTTTCATTCATCTCAAGATATTTACTGAATTCTCAAATTCTCAAATTCTCAAATTTTTCTTTGGCCCCCTGATTATTTAAAGTATGTTGTTTAATTTCCATTTTTAAATGATTTTTTTCTTTTTCCATCTATTATTGATTTCCAGCTTCATTCCATTATTATCAGAGAATTTTTTTATATTATTTAAATATCATTATATTTATTGAGACCTGTCTTTTGACCCAATATATGGTCTATTCTGAAGAAAGATCCATGAGTGCTTGAAAAGAATGTATATCCTGCTCTTTGGGGATGTATACTCTATAAATGTCTGTTAGGTCTAGTTCATTTATCATATTATTCAAGATCTGTGTTTCTTTATTTATACTCTGCCCAGATGTTCTATCCAATACTGAGAGTGGTGTATTGAAGTCTCCAACTATTACTATAGAGACATCTATTTCTCCCTTCAGTTTTATCAGTGTCATGTATCTTGGGGCACCCAGGTTAGGTGCATAAATATTTATTATAGTCATTTTTTCTTGTGAATTGTCCCTTTTATTAGTATATAATGACCTTCTTCATCCCTTCTAACAGCTTTTCATTTAAAATCTATTTCATCCAATAGTAGTATCACTTTTCCAGCTCTTTTTTGGTTTTTATTTGCATGGAATATCTTTTCCCAACCTTTCACTTTCAACCTGTTTGTGTTCTTACATCTGAGGTAAGTTTCTTATAGATAGGATAGATGGCATTTTTTTTTTATCCATTCAATCACTCTGTGTCTTTTGATAGGGGAGTTCAAAGCATTAACATTCAATATTATTACTGTGAAAGTATTACTTTGTCCATTTTGGTTTTCCATTGTCATAGCTTACTATTTTCTGGCTTTTTTACCTTTTAATTTATCCTTCCTAATAATCTTAATTTCAACATTCTTCTCCCAGTCTCTTATCCTTGTTTTTTCTTTTTAGGTTGTACATTCCCTTTAATATCTCTTGTAATTCTGGTCTTTTGGTAACATACTCTCTCAGTTTTTGTTTGTCTTTGAAGACTTTAAACTCACCCTCATTTTTGAAGGACAGTTTTGCTGGATAGAGAATTCTTGACTGGCAGTTTTTCTCTTTCAGTACCTTAAATACATCATACCACTTTCTTTTTGCCTCCACAGTTTCTGATGAGAGGTCAGCAATTAATCTTGTTGAGGTTCCCTTGTATGTGATGCTTTGCTTTTCTCTTGCTGCTTTCAGAATCCTCTCTTTGTCTGTGATATTTGTCATTCTAAATAGTAGGTATCTCAGAGTAGGTTTTTTCAGATTAATCTGTTTGGGGTGCATTGTCCTTCTTGGATATCGATGTCTTTCATAAGGGTTTGGAAGTTTTCGGTCATTATTTCATCAAATATTCTTTATGCCCTTTTATCCATTCTTCTTCTCCTTCTGGGACACCAATAAAGTGTATGTGCATTTCACATTGTCATTCAATTCCCTGAGACCCTGTTCCATTTTTTTCTGTTCTTCTGTCCTTTCCAGTTTGGATATTCTGTCCTTGAAATCACTAATTCTGTTTTCAAGCAGTTCAGATCTGCTATTATTTGCCTTTAATGTATTTTTTTCTCCTCCCTCCCACCACCCTGATGTTTTTGCTGTGTCTGTTTCTCTTTTTGTCTTCTCTTTGTTTTCTCTTCTAGGATTCACCAGGATTTGATACTGGGGTCCTCTGATGTGGAGAGAGGTTCCCTGTCACTTGCACCATCTCAGTTCTTGATTTCTGTTGCATCTCACCTTGATTCTCCCCTTTGTCTCTCTTTTTGTTGAATCATCATCTTGCCATGTGGCTTGATGCTTGGGCACTGGCTCACCACATGGGCACTTGGCTCACTGTGTAGGCATTGGCTTGCCACACAGATAGCCATGTGGTCACTGGCTTGCTGTGCAGACACTTGACTCACTCTGTGGGTTGTTGCATGGGCCCTTGGCTCACTATGCAGGCACTGACTCACCACACAGATCGCCACATGGGCACTGGCTTGCCATGCGGGCACTTGGCTTACCACGCAGGTTGCTGTGTGGATACTTGGCTCACCGCGTTGGCATTTGGCTCGCCTTGTGGACACTGACTCGCTGTGCAGGCGTGCCTTTTTTTTTTTACCAGGAGGCCTGGAGGATTGAACCTGGGTCCTCCTTTATGGTAGGCAGAAGCCCAATCACTTGAGTCACTTCCACTTCCCTCTAATATATTTTTAATCTCATCCATCATGTCTTTCATTCCCATAAGATCTGTTACTTTTCTTTATAGACTTTCACCTTATTCTTTATGCTCACCCACTGTTTCCTTAATATCCTTTATGTCTTTAATCATGTTTTATTTCAATTCTTTGAATTGATTTCAGACATTTGTGTGATTTTCATTGATTAGTTGTCTTAAATCCTGTATCTCACCAGGATATTTGGTTTGTTCCTTTGTCTGGGCCATCTCTTCCTGTTTCCCAGGATGGCTTTTAATTTTTTTCCTGATATCTAGGCATCTGAATATGTTAGTGAACTTACTCTGATGGTCAATTTCTCTCTTGCCTAGTGCTTTTTTCCACAGCTCTTCTTTGATTTTTGGTTCAAATTATTCTAAGTCTTAAAATTGCCCAGCTTATATTATCAAAATCAAGCCAGGGATTCACTAATGGGGCATAAATTTTCTCCTAGAGGGCTAAAGAGAGAACTAAAATCAGTTTTTCTCTTTGCATTTTCCTGACTGGCCAGCAGATTGCACTCATCGGTGAACCTTTCTACAGAGGTGTTTCTTTCAACCTTAGCTTTCCAGTGTTTCTGGTCTGGCCAGAGCCTAAATTCATAGCAGGCTCTGCTGACTGAATTCACTAAAGAAAAGCTCTCTGACTTACCCTTCCTCCTCCATTGTAACAGCTGACAGGGAGGAAGACATCTGTTCCCCTCTCAGTCTGCTGCAATGAGCCAGGGGTTTTATCTAGGTTTAATGTCTTAAAGGTAGAGGATAGGAGCCATTCCTGGCTGCCATGGGAGTTTGGTAGCTCAGGTTGTTTTGAGTTCTTTTCTCTCTGTTCCTTGCCCTCCTGGGAGTTGCACAGCACTGTACTGATCGCTGAACCCCCAAAGCAAGCCCCTTGGACAGCTTTTGGTCCTTTCTCTGTTGTTTTTGTGAGAATTGAGCTCTGCCTGCCTAATCTTATACCATCTTCCTTGAACTCCCTCTCCTTTGTTTTTTGTTTTTAGATTTATTTTATTTGTTTATTTTCCATACCCCCTTGTTGTTTTTCACTTGCTATGTCTGTTTGCCTTCCTTGTTTCTGTAGGAGGTACTGGAAGCCAAACCTGGGGCCTCTGATGTGGGAAGGAGGTGCCTAATTGCTTGAGCCACCTCTTCTCACTGCTTTGTTGTATCTCTCATTGTGTTTTTTTCTTCTTGTGTCTCTTGTGTCAGCTTGCTGTGCCTGCCCATTGTACTTGCTCACTGTCTCCTTTAGGAGGCACTGGGATCTGAACCAGTGACCTCCTGTATGGTAGGCAGGAGCCCAGTCACCTGAGCTACATCTGCTTCCTTCACCTTTGTTTTTGAAGGATAATTTCACTGGTAGGCAGCCGCATGTAGACAGAATTGTTTCTTTCAGAAGTCAATCCATTGTCTTCTACCCTCCAATGTGTCCCATGAGAAGTCAACTATAATTTTATCTTTGTTCCTCTATATGTAATGAATTTTTTCTCTCTCGCAGTTTCAGTAGATTCTTTCTATCTTTGGATTTTTTCTGTTTGACTATGATGTGCCTAATTGGGTTTTCTTTATATTCATCTTGCTTGGGATTTATGTTTCTTGTATCTATGTTTCAGTAAACTTGTGGAGTTGTTCATCAAATTTTGAAGTCCTTGTCTGCTAATTACAACACCTATGTTATTTTCTGAACCTGTTATTTTTAATTAAATAAAAGTTTACTCTCCTCTCATATAAAATTAGTCTAGAAGGTAAGCATTCCAGGTTAGTATGGCAGCTACCATTTGCTGAGTCTGTTTTTAGTGACTGTTTTCTTCCTTGGTTAAATGTCACATTTTCCTGCTTCTTTCCATGACTAGTAATTTTTTTATTGTGTGCTAGACATATTGGATGCTACTTGAGAATTTGGAGGTCAATTCCTTTAAAGATTGTTTTTCTTTGGCAGACAGTTAATTTACTGGTGAATCAGTTTAATCCTTCTGATTTTCCATTTTATGCTTTGTCTAAAGAGTCCTTACATGGGAATAGAGCAGCTCTTATCTTAAAGCATGGCATTTCTGGGGTCTCAACTGAGTTTCTGGGTTGTTTAGTAAGATCTTTCAATTATATCTGACCAGAATCTAGGATCTTCCAGCACTGTGTAACCTGTGGAATCCCCATTGAGCTTACAGCACTTCAGTGGTTGCTCTCTGCTGGGTCTTGCAAAGTCTTGGCCTACATGTCCAGCTTAATGCTTATTTGAAGGCTCAAGAAGACATAGCTATCTCAGTATTCTCAAACTCCAACTTCTGTCTTCTCTGTCCAACAGAACTATTGGTCTGATTGGGTTCTACTTCCCTATACCAAGGTTTGGAAAGTGTGTCTAGGTAGAAAACCGTGTGGCCATGCAGCTTGCCTTGAATGTTTCTCTTGTCTCAAGATTCACATCCCTGTACTACCTGTTATCCAATTGCAAAAAACAATTGCTTCATATGTTTTTTCTTTATTAGAAAAGTTGTAGATTTATACAACAACCATGCATAAAATACAGGATTACCGTATATCATCCCACCACCAACACCTTGCATTGGCATGAAACATTTGTTGCAATTGATGATAACATATTTTTTTCATTGTTCTATTAACTAAAGTCCATGGTTTAACTTAGGGATTGTGTAGTATAATGCTGCAGATTAAAAAAAATTTTTATTCTATTTCTATTTCCCCTTTAATCATAATCAGATATATATATTTCAGTGCTGTTAATTGCCTTCACAATGGTGTGCTACCATCATCACCATCCATTACCAAAACATTTCCATCATTCCAAATAGGAACCCTGTATATTTTAAGCCATAACATCCCATTCCCAGTACTGTCTGTTATCCAATTGCCCCAAACAATTGCTTCATCTATTTTATCCAGTTCTGTAGCTATATCTGGCAGAAGGATAAGTCCAATACTCATTACCTTGTCTTGGCTAGAATCAGAAACTTGAGCTATTTATTTTTACAGCACAAAAAATTCCAACAAAGTTTGTTCCTTAGAACACAGCAGATTTGAAGCAGTAAATGAAATTATACACAGCTCTTTTGATAGCTTGCAAAAGGGTGGGTATGGAAAAACTATACAAAACAATCATAAAACCCAAAAGTTCTTTATTAAAAAGGCAAACATATACATCTTAGTCAGACCAGACAGCAGCTCTATATTTCACTGTTATGATTTTCATAATGATGGACTTTAAGGCATGAATAAAATCTTAAACCTACATAAGAAAGCAAGGGACAGATAAAGTATTTTAGAATTTTTAGTGTTGTCAGTTTAAGACAGGATCATGGTATTGTTTAAATCCAGGGGCACTATATACACATGCGGATATTTCCCAAAGGGGTAAGTGTGAGTTATCTAAAAAAAAATTACTTCTACAATTATCTGCTTTTCCTAAGGGTACTAGATAAATGGAAAGTTGCTCTAAAAAGCCTCAGAAATGAAAATAACAATGATTAAATGGGATGCCTGTATTTGCCATAAGTTAGTATTTATGCTCCTTGTCCTTGAAACGCAGTGATGCTTGGCTCCACAAGATTAGGGACTATATCAAATAAAATAAAAGGAAAGAAGAAGAGGGAGCAGGATGGGGGTGTGGAGAGAAGGGGTGAGAGAGCGTGTGTATACATACATTTGTTTTGTATGAACTTTATGTTTTCTCTTTCAGTTACTATTAAATGCTAACAACCAAACATTCCAGCTCACCTCTGAGGATTATCCAGGAAATGCTTTACATCCTTGTACCCCAAATTTCTTAAAAACCCTTAATCATAGTTCCCTCTACCCTTAGTAATCTTCTGCTCTGGCTCTGGGGCAGCTTCCTCCACAATCCATGGGCCAGCATTGATGAAGCACACATATTAGGTCTTTAAGTGTTTCTTGTAAGAAGGTGACTCATCCCCAATATCCTTCCTCAAGGACAGGATGGGACCCCATATTCCCTTCATGGACTACCTTTGCTTTAATTTTAATCATTGGTTTTACCCATTTAAACAGAATGGATTTGATGCAAATGTAGTAGCAAATTATTCACAAGAATGTTTCACCAGTTCTTTCATGTTGTGAAACATGGTTTACATCCTTTCTTCATTTTTTTGTAGGAAAACTTGGGTCTGTTTTCAGTAGACCCAACTTCTACCATCTGGAAAACCTATGTTAATTACATTGATGATATGTTACTGGATGGATTCTTTCTTGCCATTGAGTGCTCCCTCAAGTATCTCCTGGAAAATACTGGTACTTACTGGCTTATGGATATGGGTTATTATTGGGAAGATAACAGTACCAGCATCTGTTGAGTTAAATTGAAGTACAGTTGAATGTACTGGGATTTTTCCTGAAACATTGTGCCTATATAAGGAAGGTCTTCTTGTGAATGATTCCCAGTACAATAGCAAAGGTGTTGAGTTTCTAAATAGTTCAAAGAGAAAAGACTTCTCTTTAAAATACAGGTGATAAACCCAGCTATAAGACAGTGATGGCCATAGCAAAAGCAAAAACTCAAAAGCTAATTCAATCTAAATCAATTTTAAGTAAGCAGTCACTAACTTGGAGCAGTGGGAAGTACTGTTAGGAATGGTGGCTTTATCTGGGCTTGACTCATGGCAATGGGAGAGAGACAGGCTGAGCCTTCAAGTTTCCTGTGCATTATCTCTGTAGACTTTTGGGAACACAGGGACGTTTGTGGTAGCCAGACTAAGTGGAAAAAGCAGAACTTTTTTTCCCTGTGAAAGAGTTATACAAGAAGCAAGGGGAAGAGTTATCCTTCATAAGGAAAGGGGCTGGTAAGAAGATCATGAGCATTCCTTGAAGCTATTAAAAGACAGCTGAGGACTTTGAATTTATGGTGGGTAAACCGAGGTAAGGTGTACAGACTGAAAGATAATTTAGAAAGGGCTAAGCTTGGCTTATGTGAAAAGGCAGAAGAGTTCAGGACTAAAAGTTGAATTAAAACTTCACATTCTGGTAGATTCTGAAGAGCTTAGCAAGGGCCATATAAAAGGATTAGTCAAAATGAAAAAGCAGAATTGAGTAATTTGAAACCAGAGGATAAAAGGGAGGTGAGAGTTTAAAATGTGAAGTCTAACCCAAGGAAACAAATTAGAGGCAGAGTTCCAATAGGTAGGCCAAGATCAGTATCCAGATGTCCAGCACATACAAGAGAGCATATGAAGAAGCCTAGGTAGAGAATATAGAGAGGAGCAAGGCCTGGGGCTGGGTGTAGCCCAGATAAGTGCAGTGGTGAGGTGAGAGGCATAGTCTTTCCTTTCAGGGTGCAGGGGTGGGAGTGCTCCAAATTAAGGAGTTTTGGCAGAAGGACGAGAGGATCCAACATAGTCAGCAAGTTGGAAGTTCACCTTCTAGAGCCTGAGCACAAGTCACAGGTGGGGCATGGAACACAGGCCCTGAGACTAGAGAACCAGTCCTAGGGATGAATATTGATAACGCTCACCAAAGTAAACTGACCAAACCTCCTCTAATGTTGGGGGTTTGGGGGAGGGGTGGAGGTTCAGCAATCAGTCTTCCTCTAGAAGATCTAGGAAGAACAGCCTCCCCCCCCCCCCCGCCCCCGCCATGCACATACATGTGGGAGCAGGCAATGCACAAGCGATTGTCCCTAAATGTAGTAGCTCCATTCTTGATCGATGTCCAGCAGGCTCTCCTAATCTGGACTGTCAAATCAGTCACTCCTTCTCCTCTTAAAGGAAAGAGAGAGTGGGAGCAAAGGAATGGCAGGAAACCATGGTAGCATTTCTCCAAGATTGCTGAAGTTACTTTCACTCCATGGAGTTTGGAGGGCAGAGGAATGCATTTTTCTTACAATATAAGAGGTTCTTCAGATTCTCCTTTCAGTGGGCTTAGTAGCTGACTGAGCTAAGGAGCAATGGATAAAATAACAAGGCACTGGTTATCTGAGGGAGTGTACAGGAATCTAAGAGGGTAGCTTCTGAGATGAAAATCACAGTGACCTTCTGTGATAGCCCAGCTAGACAGTTTTATTATCCCATGTCCACCATCCATTTCCTACCTTCTGGTCTGGGGTCAAGCCAATACCTTCCCCATAGCTTAGGCTGACCTCCCTATGATCTCTTAGAATCCAAATTCTGCCTCCTACTCTAATCAGAAGCATTCGGCTTCCACTTAACTCCTAAAAGTGACTTACTTGTACCACAGTTGTGGAACCAGGACAATCTGCCTTGAGTGGTAATTATGGTGACATTGCTTCTAACATAGGAATTATGTTAGCATATGGGACAAAAACCCCATAGTCAAAAAATCCTTGAAAATCCTTTAAATCTTATAAGTTATATACAACACTATGAATTTATAAATGTATAATGCATATAGTAATGCACATTATATCACGAGTATATACAGAAAGCATAATATTACAAGATTTTGTGGGGTATTTTTGCTCTTCTATGATAGTACAATTACTTTGCTATAGGTAAATTTGCATTCCTTTAAGTTAAATATGCATTTGATGGAACTCTATTGAGTTCAATAATGCATATTTATCATCCCTACAATTTTGAAGACAGGGTCCTGTTCTTACATTTTTTTTAGCGTTGCAGTTTTTTAGTTAGGGTAAATGGCTAAGCTATGGTAATAAAAACCCCATCAATAACAGGCTTGACAAAGAAGTATATCCCCCAAGTAAAAAGTCCAGGGAGAGTGTTCCAGGTTGGATGGACAGTTTCCTTCCATCCTGTGGCCCTGACATTTTCTAGGACTTTGTCCTAATTTCTGTGGTTGAGCTGGGTCACTGCCACATCCAGTCTCCGGTTTGTGGGAGAGAAAAAGAGACTGTGTAGAGAAGGCCCATTTGCTGCCTCAGGAGCTCCCGCCCAGAGTTGGCATACCTCACTTCTTCCCACATTGCGCTGGTGAGGGAATCCCATTTCCACACCTCACTGCAAGTAAGGCTGGGAAACTCAGTCACATGCCCAGTTATAACTGTTTTGAGGGAAGAAGAGGATAATTGATTTTCCTAAATAATTTCTACCACCCACAGTATCCAACACCTAATATTCTCCTAAATATATTTCTCCTGTCAAATAAAAAGATATGTGAAAGCAAGTGGTTATTGGTAAAAGTTTAAGCATTTCACTGGTACTTGGAATATTTTGCTCCATGTTATATTTTTATTTAAATTTAACAAAGCATGTTAGTCTAGCAAGTAATCAGAGATTTGTTAATTATTTATGCTATCTCTTAAATTTTTATCACTACAGTACTACAGAATTAAAATAAGTTCTATTTTTATAGAAAAAGGGGAGCACTGGCAGGATTATGACTTCTTTGTTTTTCATGCTTATGCAACCATAGACAAGCCTTATACCCCCTTCCACCTAGTGGCTGGCAGTGGAATTGTACAGTTTGTGCCTAGGAAGAAGGACCTGCTTCCAAGAAATTGGCTTTGTAAAATCAACCTCTTTTCAACCAGAGGCTGTTCTGCCCCTCAGGAGGCACTTGGGTAGGTGGGAAGGCTGGGGTTGATCAGCCACCAGAATGTGCTTCCTAAGGGCAAAGAAAGCAAATATCTTTCATGGCCCAGGGCAGTCTTGCATAACAACTGACCTACTCAAAACATCAATGTCTCCCCTGTTGAGAAACACTGAAAGATAGTTACTCTCACCTTTTCTAGGGTATTAGCAAATTTTACATTTCCATTTTCCTGTACATGAACAGCTTGTCTAATAATAATGAAATGCTTTGGGTGCTTTTAAAACTATATTGTGCTTTCCCTTTTTTACCCATTCTTCTTTGCTTTGTTTATTTCTCTCTTTTTCAGAGTGTAAGACAGGGCTCACTCCAATATTTGAAGCACAGCTGAGCTTAGCTACCCCAGAATTAGTTTTCTCTCCCTCTCTGGAGTCTGGAGTGAGAGGGGGCTTTTATGACATGGTAGAGAGTCTTGTCACCAGCATTTTTGGGATATCTTCTCTGGTGCTGCGACTTTCCCCACAAGACCACCCACCTCACTATCAGGTACTATATCTGCAACCATCCTGCCCTGCAACCATATCCGAAACTTTATGCCAAGCACTGGTGTAACGCTGCCTGCTGTTGTCTTGGTCCCCCAGGTCGATATGGAGGGCATGGCTGATTTGGCAAGCATGCGGAGTGTGCTCATGGAGAGGGTTCAGAAGATGATGACCCTCTGCTGCGGCTATCGGAACACCTTCAGCCAGTATTCCTACCTCTATGTGGAGGACCGGAAGGAGATTCTGGGTCAGTTTCTGTTGTATGGGCATGTCCTCACCCCAGAGGAGATTGAAGCCCATGTAGAAGATGGAATCCCAGAGACTCCTCCCCTCCTGCATCAGTTTAAAGTCCAGATTGATTCCTATGAAAAGCTCTATGAAGAAGTGTGTAGGCTGGAACCCATCAAGGTGTTTGACAGCTGGATGAAAATTGACGTGCGACCCTTTAAAGCATCTCTGCTGAATATAATTAAGAGGTGGAGCCTTATGTTTAAACAGCATCTTGTTGATTATGTCACTAACAGGTAATGCAAATTGTTACAACTTTCTTCCTTCTAGCCTCCTAGGCTGGAGTGCTATATATTTTTATCTTCTTCATATTTTCCCCATCGGTTAGTTGGTTAAATCAAAAATTAAAGCAGTGGATAAAGTTTCCAGGCTTCTTGACACTGCCAGTAACTTTAGTCCTACCATTTCCTTTGCTCACCAGATAAGGCTTTTTGTTTTATTTTCCATTTAGGGCCCAGTGTGTGAAAGACACTCAGTAAGAGGTAAATAATGTTAGATGGAATAAGAGCAGACCCAGTTTCCCTTCACAAGTCTGACTGTAAACTCTCTTTAAGCTTGGGAAGCAGAGGGGGCCTAATGGGCCTCTTAGATTTTATTTCTACCACTTCTTGTCTTAGACTATCAAGCTGTGCAATGTGGAAACCACTAAATCCCCACCCTCTCAAATGGCTGTCTGTGCCATTCTAGCCATGTGGCAGGCTGGGTCTTAAGTTCTGTCTGTTCTGTCATGGACTTAGACTCTCTGACCAAGCACCAAGCTCTGTAATCCAGAGTATTATCTGGAAATCTAATCAAGTTAGTCAGCAATCCTCCAGTTACTTTGCCCTAACCTCAAACCAAAGGTTGACCACCATCAGAATCTATTGTCTGGGGCTGGCTCAGCATCCTCTGGGGAGAGCCATTGTCCCTCCATTCAGCTCTCATCCTTTAGTGTGTCTGCTAACACGACAGAGGAACCGACCTGGCCCTCACTGAGTATGGAGTGGTCCTGTTTAAAGCTGCAGCTGAACTGCTCAGTGACCTGAAGCTATAAGCAGAGAGTGGTCAAGTTGAGGATTGATCTGTCTACACATAAACTCCCAAAGACTCTGTGAAGGCAATGTTCCACCACTCTAGAAATGCTTGTGGGAATGTTTTAAATAGGGCTTCCCAGGTGTCCTTTAAGAAGAGGCCATCCTTCCTCATTCATAAACCTTTTACTTGCTGAGGAACTGAGAGGCAAGAAGAGGAAGTGCTGATGGGGATGGGGCAGTGACAGTGATGCCCTTGAATGGAGCACTGTGTGGGTTGGTCCTCTCCATCGATAGCTCTGGTAATCCAGGGACAGGGCACTGAGCGGCAGCAGCTGCCACTTATCTATCAGGTAAGTGGTCAGAGGATTGAACTGTTGGTTTAATGATATGAGTTCTTGTTTTTGAACCCACATTTCCTTACCTCCAAAAGAAGACAGTAGAGCAGGATTCCTCTGATGGACCTCCCAGCTTTAACAGTCAGTGATTCCCGAAACCCAGCTCATTTGTTTTATACCTTTGTGTTCTTGAGATTTAGATTAAAAAGAAATCATAAGAATAATAAAAGACTATTGGTTCAGTGTCTCCTATATGCGACAAAATGATGTGATTTCTAGTTCCCCTTAATAGGTCAGGATTAATCCCATCTTGCCTTGAATCTATATACTTCATTTCCTGTTGGAAATCCATTCCTCTTTCCAATATAACCTCTCAAACCCATTCAGTTCTTTACATCCCTTAATCTTTACATCCCCTAATCTGACTCTATTTCCACCTTCACAAAGCCTTCCATGGGAATTCAGGGTCAGCAGCAGCAGCAAAAGCCCAATGTTCCCTCCATCTTCTTTCATCGTCTTTTTGCTCCAATTCAGACCTAAGGATACTACTTCCCCTGTAGCCCTCAAGGTGGGTTGAGTGTCCTCACTCTTCATTGCTGCTTTCAGACCATCTCATCTCTATCCTCCTTCAAATTTCCCAACTCCACTGAAGCAAATTCAATCACACTGTCCTTGCACTAGTCATCTACCAAACTTTTAATCAATCTTCCCTGTGTTTACAGATTTTATCATTTAGCTCTCAATCTTCCTTTCTCATCAGTGACTCCCAGCATTCTCACAGAGTACCCCTTACACCCAGACCTCTTATTTTCTGGACCTCCTCACCCCAGTTATCTTTGCCTCTAACATATCTTTGCTACCAGCATTGATGTTGTGCTGTAGGTGGGGCAGAGGAAAAGATGTGGAAGTAATTGCTCTCCCTTCAAAATCTTAGTCTTCAGCATTCTATTCTGTGACCACCACCTGCTATCTTTCTGGCTCACTTACCTGGTAACCCTGACTCATGCAGTTCTCCAGACCCATCAGGATTTCTGATTCATTGACTTGGTGCTTTCTCAGTGTCTACCCTTGTTACTCCCCATTCCCTCCTGTTCCCATCTTGTAAAGCCCTGACTCTGTTTAAAACTCAGTGCGCTGCCCCAGTGTCTGAGCAATTCATCTTTGATGAAGGGGGAAAAAGTATTCTTCTGACTGGTTTCACATTAAGTTTATGAACTTAAGTTTCAGTCAGGCCCTCAGCATGCATCTATCCATTTAGGTGATTTCCAGTTCTCCCAGGCTTGGATTTTCTCTCTCTACTTAAATTTCAAATACCTTATCTGCCCTTCTGAACTTGTTTCTTATTTCACTGAAAAACTAGAAGCAGTCATGATTAACTCAACTTTTCATCAACAAGTCTCTAAGTCTACCTGAATTTGAATCTATACCTTCAGCATCTCACCTGTGACAGTAGATAAGCTATCTCTGTTCTTCTAAATCCAGCCCCTTTGCTCTTACTTACTCAAGGACTCAACTCCTTAAATGTTTCCCACCTTCTACAGTATCAGTTTTTTTCCTTCAAACATTTCCCACAGTATATAAGCAACAGTTATATCTGTCATCTCAAAAAGAAGGAAGGAACATGGCTCCACAAGTCCTTCCAGCTACAGCATCATTTTTGTGTATTCTTCTTCATAGTCTATACTTGCTTTCTTCACTTCTCTGTCTCCCATTCCCTCTCTACAAAAAGTTTTATTATGAAATATAGGATATGGGCAATTTAGAGAATAATAGTAAAGCAAATACTTGCAATTACATCACCCAGCTTTAAAAAAAGAGAACATTCCCTATATTTTAAATTTTCCTTACTCATGCCTACCTGATCGTATCACATTCCTCTCTCTCCCTCCCAGAGGTAATCCCTACTCTGAATGTGATATAATCTTTCCCAGACTGTAATTTATGGCTTCCTGCACACATACACACCTATATACATATTGCATTTTAAAAACTATCAAAATGAAACAATATTGTACACTATATAGTCTTCCTTGGCTTATTTCTTTCATTCATCACTGTGTTTGTGATTCATTTGTGTTGGGAGTGTAGCAGTTCATTCATTTTCACAGCTATAGAGTATTCCATTGGATGACTATATCACAATTTAGTTCATCATTCTATGGTCAATGAACATTTGCATTATTTCCAATGGTTTTGCTAATACTAACAATGGTACAATGAGCACCCTTGTATATGTATCATAGTGTATATAAATAAGAATTCCTCTAGCTTATATACCTAAGAGTGAATTACTGGGTCAAAGAATACACACATAGTGTCACACTCTCTCCAAGGTAGTTATAGCCATGTGAGAAAGTTCCTGTAGCTCTAAATCCTCAACAACTCTTGGTGTTGACAAAGTGTTTAATGCTGGCCACTCTGGAGGTATGTTAGTAGTATTTATCTGATTGCAATAAATATTTTTTATTGCTCTGATTACTAATAAGGTGGTTCATCTATTCATACTTTTGTTGAGTCTTCATGTTTCTGCTTCTATGTAATGCCTATTCAGATCTCTTGCCCATTTTTTTATCAGACTGTTTATTTTTTCCTTTTTGATTTTTAGGACTTGCTTATATAGTCTACATATAATCCTTTGCCAGTTGTATGTGCTGCAGATATAGTCTTCCATTTTATGGCTTGTCTTTTCATTCCTTTAATGAACAGTTTTTAAGTTTAATATAGTCAAATGTGTTAATTATTTCCTTATGTTATGCTTTTTTTGTCTTGTTAAATAAATTTTTCCTTGTCCTGAGATCCTAATGATACCCTCTGTAGTAGTTTGATATTATTGATGAATTCCAAAAAGAAATATTGGATTATGTTTGTAAACTGATCTTTTCCTCTGGGCATATTAGATTATATTGCATTCACCTCTTGTGCCAGTAGGGCATTGAGCCCCCACCCTTGGTGGGTGGGGACTTACAGATAAAAGGCATTGCAAACAACATAGTTGGAGGGCTTTTAATGCTGGAGTTTTGATATTGGAGTTTGATGCTGAAGCTGGAGCCCCAGGGAGAGAGACAGAGCTGTTTGCCTAATAGTCTACAGCTGACCTTGTGGAGAAAACAGAGGAGCTGAGCCCAGAGGAACCCAGGAAGCCTGAACCCTCGCAGGCATTGGCAGCCATCTTGCTCCAACACATGAAAATAGCCTGGGTGAGGGAAGTAAATTATGCTTTATGGCCTGGTATCTGTAAGCGCCTACTCCAAATAAATACCCTTTATAATATCCAACCAAGTTCTGGTATTTTGCATCAGTAAAATTAGTTGCAGGGCTAACTAATATACCCTCCTATGTTCTCTTCCAAAAGTTTTGTAATTTCATCTTTCACTTTTAAACAATCCCTTGTCTATGACTGATTAACATGATGCAGTCTAAGTAATTATAGCTTAGTAATAAATCTTGATATCTGGCAGAGCAAATGCCTACCTTGTTCCTTTACTTGAAGAATATCTCAACAATTTCTGGTCCCTTGCTTTTTCATGTAAAATTTAAAATCAACTTACAAAAGCAAAAAACCTTGGGAAGTGGATTTGGCTCAAAGGACACAGTGTCTGCCTACCACATGGGAGGTCCAGGGTTCAAACCCAGGGCCTCCTGACCCGTGTGATGAGCTGGCCCACACGCAGTGCTGATGCGCACAAGGAGTACTATGCCATGCACGGGTGTCCCCCACATAGAGGAGCCCCATGCACAAGAAGTGCAACCCACAAGGAGAGCCGCCCTGCTCAAAAAGAAGTTCAGCCTGCCCAGGAGTGGTGCCACACACACAGAGAGTTGATGCAGCAAGATGATGCAACAAAAAGAGACACAGATTCCCGGTGTTGCTGACAAGAATATAAGCGCACACAGAAGAACACAAAGCGAATGGACAGAGAGAGCAGACAACTGGGAGGGGGAGGGCAGGGAAGCGGAGAGAAAACAAACAAACAAATAAATAAATAAATAAATAAATAAATAAAATAACATAAAATAAAATAAATCTTTAAAAAAAAGAAAAAAAACCTGTTGGGATTTTGACTATTTGTAGTGACTATCGATCAATAGGGGAGAGATTTGACATATTGATGGTATTAAGTGTTCTTGTTAAGAATATGTTATTGGGAGCTCTGTCGCATTCCCCAGTGGAACAGCAACAGTCCTCTGAGTGCAGTGGCTAAGACCAATAAGGAAGAATGGTCCTACAGTGAGCCCTTGATGCTAATGACTATGCTTGTGGGCCTGTAGGCCTGAAGTAAGAACTAGGCCTAGAGCTGCAGGGTGCCTAAGAGTTGCCTTCTGAGAGTCTCCATGTTGCTAAATGTGGCCAGTCTTGAAGCCAAACTCAGCATGTAAATTCCCCCCAGCATGGGACATGACTCCCGGGGATGAGCCTCCCTGGCACCGAGGGATTACTACCAAGTACCAGCTGATGATGTGGCTGGAGAATGACCTTGAATAAAAGGGTCAACTCAGACCAGCAGAATATCTCAGCCTACATGTAATATCAGGAGTTAAACATGCTTTTTGACCCTGAAGAAAAGGGGGAAATGGAAAGGGCAAATGAGTTTATATGGCTATGAGTCTCCAAAAAAGAGCCGGGAGGTCATCAGAGGGGTTGCCCTTATGCACACCTCAGCAGAGTCCCAGAGACAGCTAAAGTATATACAACCCCAGGTATTGGTTCTTGTGAGGGCTACAGAGACCCACAGGTTCTATGGTCATCTCAGATGGACTTCAGTGCCATGTGAGTTGGCCCTACTTTGGAGTTTGTGGTCCTGAGTGTGATGGAGTTGGACTCAGGTGTGATCTTTGTTCACAAGCCTCTCCTGTCACTTTTACTGGACCTGTGGTTGGCGCTGGGGTTTAGTATATACTTGGGGGACCTGAATCTCTGGACTGTCCATGTGATAGCCAGGCCTGAGCCTCAACAGACTTGCAACTCCTACCCTCTGGTTTATTGGACTTACCCCATCCAGCTAACATGGAGGTGAAGAAGGTCAACCACCACACCAGGGAGCCAAGAGTGCCTACAACTGCAAACAGGAGAATTGCATCCATCGTCCAAGTGGAGTCAAGGCACCCTCTCGATAGAAGGGTGGAGTGGACATAGCCATCCCAGAGTCCACAGAATGGATGAATAGAGTATGAATTAGAGTGGACTTACTGATAATGTATTCTGGAATTAATGTGATTAGTAGTGGAAGTAAATGTAACACTGAGATGGAGAAAGTGGACGTGGTAGCTGCTGAGGGTGGGAATGGGAAGAAGAGATATGATGTGGGGGCATTTTCAGGACTTGGAGGCATCCTGGCTGGTACTGCAGGGACAGTTACTGGACATTGTATGTCCTCGCATGGCCTACTGAGTGGACTGTGGAAGAGTGTAAACTGTAATGTAGACCATTGACCATGTGGTGCAGCAGTGCTCAGAGATGTATTCACCAAGTGCAATAAATGTCCCATAATGATGGAGGAGGTTGTGCTTATGGGAGAAATGGGGCGTGAGGGGTATATGGGGACCTCATATTGTTTTAATGTAACATTAAAAATAAATTATATTTTAAAAAAAGTATTATTGCTCCATCATTTGCATCTTTTTGTTCTTTTAATGAAATTTTGTAATCAAGACTTTCAAAATAATTTACATGATTTTGTTAAGATTTATCCTTTGATGCTTTATGTTTTGGTTCCCAGTAAAAATGATATTTTAAAATCATATTTTCTATAGAAATGGAATTAATCTTTGTATATTGGCCATAGAACTAATTTTTGTAGATTGATTTTGTATTCAGAAATCCTGCTAAGTTGACTTATTACTTCTAATAATATGTGTATATTTTTAGGTTTGCCATGTACATAGTCATCATCTGCAAATTGTGATAGTTTTATCTCTTCATTCTCAGTCTTTATGCTTCTTATTTATATTTCTTATTTTACCACATTGGCTACAACTTCCAATATAACATTGAAAAGAAGTGGTAATGGCAGACATACTTGTCTTGTTCCTAATATTAAAGGCTACCTTTTCATCATTTCATTATTAAGTATATTATTTGTTGTGAGTTTCTTGTGGATGCTCTTTTATCTGGTTAAAGGAATTCCCTTTTTGAGAGTGTAAACTACAATGTAAACTATAATCCATGTGGTGCAGCAGTGCTCCAAAATGTATTCACCAAATGCAATGAATGTGCCACAATGATGAAAGAGGTTGTTGATGTGGGGCGAGTGGGGGGGGGGGAGTGGGGTATGTGGGAACCTCTTATATTTTTTAATGTAACATTTTTTGTGATCTATGTACCTTAAAAAAAGACAATTTAATTATAAAAAAGAAAGAAGTTCCCTTTTATTCCCAACTTGCTAAGAAGTTTAGCATAAATAGATGTTAAATATTATCCATTGCTTTTTCTACTTCAATTAAAACAATTCTTTTTCCCTTAAAATGTTAAAGTAGTGAGTATATATTTCATTTATAATATTAAAGCAACCTGGCCATTACTAAGATAAACCCAAATATAAAATATTGTCTTTTATAATATATATATTAGTTTATTTCATTTGCATATATTTTGTTTAGCATTTGCTCATAGTTGTTTAGCATTTATGCTCATAGTTGAGACTAGCCTTCAGTTTTCCTTTCTTATACTATCTGTCTAATTTGGCATCATGTTTTTATTAGCTTCATAAAATGGATTAAGAAGTTATCCTTTTTATTCTCTGGAAGAGTTGATGTAGGATTGGAATTTTCTTATCCTTGAAAGTTTGATTTAAATCTATTTGAGCCATCTGGACTTGGTCATTTTTTCTCTGAGAAGATTTTTACCCACAATTTCTTTAATGGTCATAGGGAGACTAAGGTTTTCTAATCCTTAGCTACTTTAATCAGTCACATTTTTCTAAGAATTTATTCATTTGATGTAAATCTTCAAATTATTGTCATAAAATTTTTAATACTCTCTTACCTATTCATTCCTACTAACTTTTATTTGTGCTTTATGGCTTCTTTGCTTGATTTATCTTGCCAGACATTTACACGGAACAATCCTATGAACCTCTTTATTATAGTTTGATTTTTATTTCAATAATTTATTTTATATTATTACCTCCTTTAGATTTATCTGCTGTTCTTTTGCTATTTTAAGAGAGATGCTTTGCTTATTAATTTTAACCTCTTTATCTTTTTAAATTTTAATATTTAAAATTATAAATTTCTAAGTGTACCTTTACCTATATCCCACACATTATATATAATATATATCTTCATTATAATTTAGTTTTAAATATTTTAATATCCATTATGATTTGTTTAGCTTTTAAAATATTTACAAACATAAGGTATTTCTACTTACATTTCCATTATTAATTTCTAACTTAATTGCATTGTGGTCAGAGAATGTGATCTATGTAATAATAAGATTCTGAAATTTGTTGAAATTTATTTTGTACACTTCACCATGGTCAGTTTATGTAAATGTAAAAAAAGTCGTTAGTATTTTTACTCACCTCACAACCAATGTGAGACCTTAGAATGCTTTGATCCCAATTATTCACCTATCAGATTATATTCTATCATTCCTGGTAATATAGATGGTTCTCTCTTGTTTACTTAGATGCTACAAATTATACCTTATTTTTCATTTTAATACATTTAATGTTTAAATTTACCTACATAATGAGCAATATCTTTGCAATATCTTTGCTCATTATGTCTTTCTACATTACAAACTTCCTGAGGTAGAGCCATTAGGTGTTCCTGTAGTGAGGTTCTAGAACTCTCTCATTCTATCTTGGTCTGGGAATTTCTTTATTTTGCCTTTGTTCTTGAAAAAATTATTTTGCTAAGGAGAGAATTCTAGGATAACAGATATTTTCTCTGAATCTATTATTAAAGATCTTATTCTAGTGTGTCCCAGTTTCTATTGTTTCTACTAAGTGGTCAACAGTCTAGTTGGTCTATTTTGTAGAAATTTGCCTTTGCTTTGAAGCTAACTTTAAGATTTTTTTTCTTTTTGGTAATATGTAATTTCATAATGAATATATATGTGAGGGTTTCTTTATATTGATCCTTTTTGGGATTTGTTGAATGTTCTTGATTTTACATTTGGTGTCTCTGAGCAATTCAAGAAAATTCTCAGCCATGATCTTAAATATTGTCTCTTGTCTAATCTCTCTAGTATCTCCTTATAGAACTTGTGTTACATTTCTGTGAGCAGTCTTCTTGCTGTCCTCCTTGACTTCTTTAAAAAAAGATTTCTCTTCTCCCCTCCCCCCCCCACCGTTGTCTGCTCTCTGTGTCCATTCGCTGTGTGTTCTTCTGTGTCTGCTGGTATTCTTATTAAATGGCTCCAGGAACTGATCCTGGGCCCTTCTGGAGTGGGAGAGAGGCAATCATTCTCTTGCACTACCTCAGCTCCCTGATCTGCTGCGTCTCTTATTGTCTCTCCTCTGTACCTCTTTTTGTTGCATCATCTTGCCGCGCCAGCTCTCCGCCTGGACCAGCACTCCTACACAGGGCATTACTCTGCATAGGCCAGCACTCTGTGCAGGCCAGCACTCCACGTGGGCCAGCTCACTACACCGGCTGGCTTGCCTTCACCAGGAGTCCCTGGGCATTGAACCCTGGACCTCCTGTATGGTAGATGGGAGCCCAATTTCTTGAGGCACTTCTGCTTCCCCCTCCTTGACTTTTAACAATTCTTTCTTCTACTTTTTTTTTCTTTTTTGGTCTTTCTGCACTGCCATTTGGATAACTTCTCCATTTCATCATGTAGCATTCTGATTTTTCTTTCGGATTTGTCTAATTTCCTGCTTAATCCATTTATTGAGCTTTAAATTTTAATTGCATTTTCCATTTATAGATCTCCTGGTTTGTTTTTGTTGCTTTTTTAAAAAATTATTTATTTATTTTTAAAAATTACATTAAAAAAATATGAGGTCCCATTTAACCCCACCGCCCCCACCCCCCACTTCCCCCACAGCAACACTTGCTCCCATCATCGTGACACATCCATTGCACCTGGTAAGAACATCTCTGACCATCACTGCACCCCATAGTCAATGATCCACATCATAGCCCACACTCTCCCACGTTCCATCCAGTGGACCCTGGGGGGATCTACAATGTCCTGTAATTGTCCGTGAAACACCACCCAGGACAACTCGACGTCCCGAATCCGGCTCCACCTCTCATCTCTTCCTCCCATTCCCCAAACCCAGCAGCCACCATGGCTACCCTTCCCATACTCATTCCACATTTTCTCTGTGGACATTAGATTAGTTGTGTCCATTGCACATCTATGTCAAGTGGGGGCTTAGATTCCATATGGATACTGGATGCACTCCTCCTGCTTTCAATTGTAGACACTCTAGGCTCCATGGTGTGGTGGTTGACCTTCTTCAACTCCATGTTAGCTGAGTAGGGTAAGTCCAATAAATCAAAGTGTAGGAGCTGAAGTCTGTTGAGGCTCTGGGCCTGGGTGTCATATTATCAGTCCAGAGATTCAAATCCCCTAAATATATCTTAAACCCCAGCACCTATTACAATTCCTATAAAGTAGCATGGAAGTCTTGTGAAAAGAGATCCCCTCTGAGTCCAATTCCATCATGCAGAAACACAGGCTCCAAAGAAGGGCCATCTGCCATGGCAGTGAACCCCATCTGCCATGACCATAGAACCCGTGGGTCTCTTTATCCCTCAAAAGAACCAATACCTGGGGTTGTATCTACTTTGTCTGTCTCTCAGACTCTGCTCAGTTGTGCATAAGCGCATTCCTTCTGACAACCTTCAGACTCTTTTTTTAGAGACTCATAGCCTTATAATCTCATTTCTCCTTTCCATTTCCCCCTTACATTAGGTCAATCAGCATTTTGAAGTCATGTTATTATATGTAGACAGGGATATTCTGCTGATCCATATTGAACCTTTAATTCAAGGTCATTTTCTAGTTGTATCTTCAGCTGGTATGTGGTAGTGGTCCCTCGGTGCCAGGGTGGCTCATCCCCGGGTGTCATGTCCCTCGCTGGGGGGAATGCACTGCATCTACATGATGAATTTGGCTGTGAGAGTGGCCACATTTGAGTAACATGAAGGCTGTCAGGATGAAACACCCAGGCACAGTGCTACTCTAGGCCTTGTTCTTATTGCAGGTGTACAGGCTCAAAAGCATAGCCATTAGTATCAGGAGCCCACTGTTGGGCCCTCCTTCCTTCCTGGTTCTTGCCGTTGCACCTGGGGGACTGCCGCTGCTCCTCCAGGGTCCATGACAGTGACCCCCCGGCCAGGGGCCCGATACCCCCCCAGCTGTTGTTTTTAATTGTTTCCACTATGAGTATATCTAGACATTACTATATACCCTGGGCATATGCCCTGTATAACTCCCTGTCAACCCTATATATCCTGTCAATAACATCCTATATCAGTATTCCTCCGCTGCCATTGTTGAACCACTCTGTGGTCCAAAACTTCCTGTAAAGTGAATCCCAACAAATTGTCAGCTTCACAAGAGTCTTAGATCACCAAAATTCATATATACAATATACAGTACTTCCCCAGATCCACCATAAAACCTTTTCCCTTCCGCAGCGATAATCTTTTAACTTATTCATATCATATTTCCTGAAACTGATGTAGAGATTCCGAGACAATAGCTTTCAAACAAGGTGACAGCTGTACTTACTATGTGGTCCATACTTTAGGTTGTACAGTTTTCTAAATTTTTTAGTTATCCTATGTTTTGCCTTATGGTTTACATTATTAGTCTGTTGTCCCCTATATGTTTTTGGTGTAATATTACATGTTTTGTATTCATCCTCGTGTACTCTCACAAAACTCCTCTCTTGCCCCCATATTTACCTTGGTTCCATCCATTCCACATCCATTTTCCCCTCCCCTTGGGGCCCACAACACCAGCCAATCTCCATTTCCCAAGAAGCCATGTCCAGAGATACTTGCAGCAGTATTCAGGGCCTGACTTTCTCAACTGCCCTGTTGCCCTGGGAGCCATCCTTTCTCACGAGAGATACAGTTCTCTCTATTTGACGGCATTAGTCTCCTCCAGGATGTGGGTCCACCCCAACTCTCACTTCTTGGGTCTCTTCCCAATGGTACTACCCACCTTGGCATAATGAGCCTTCAGCTATTCCCCTGGAGTCCATCCCGCATCAGACCATACCCCCTAAGCATCCTAAACAGGTAACCCTCCTACTTATACTTTGATACGAGTTCCTCAACATTTTGTTCTCAACAAACAACTGACACTCTCCCATGTTCGTATGTTACCCCTCCCTCCCCCCATTTTTTGGATAATATTACCCCTCTGCCCATCCCCAGCCCCCCTCAAACCCACAAAGCCCCATCCGAAGGCAACCCCTTGCCCCCATTTTGTCCCTTCTTTGTGCTCATACTTACCGCCAGCTCATCACAGATTCCCCCCCTGCAGATGTTAACTCACATCCTTCCTCCACCCCCCGGTTTCCTGTAAGCCTCTTTTCCACGCTCTAGCTCTCTGAGGTAGTTTGCTTATTTCATATCATTGAGGTCATGTAGTATTTGTCCTTCAATGCCTGGGTTGCTTCACTCAACATAAGATTCTCAAGGTTCATCCATGTTATCACGTGTGATTGTAGTGTATTTGTTCTTACAGCTGAGTAGTATTCCATTGTGTGTATATACCACATTTTATTGATCCACTCGTCTGTTGATGGACATTTGGATTGGTTGTTTTTTTTTAACAAATTTACTTGCTTATTTTTATACTCTCATTCTTTGCTTGTATCTTACATTTTCTCTTTTATTTGTTCATTATGTTTAAAGTTTTAGAATATGTTTATGAAAGGATGATATGAAGACAACTTTGGATTTATCAACTTAAAAATGGTTTGTTTCTTCATGCTATATATCAAAGGTGATCTAAAGGCCTTCAAAAAATTATTAGCTTCTTTCTTCTGGAATTACTCATCTAACACAGTGTGATCATTTTTGTATTACTAGGACACATACTAAAAACCTTTTCTGATTTTTAAAAGCCTTTATCATGATTTTTGCTTCACCGACTTTGGGACAAATTAAAAGTCCTAAACTCTGGTGCCAGAAAACAACAACAACAACAACAACAACAACAACAACAACAAAAACCTTTACTGTGCTTCTCTTCACAAAGTGGTGCCATCACAAGAAATAATTTTCATGTTATCCACATCAGTAAGTCCTATCACTTCT
Organism: Dasypus novemcinctus; assembly: GCF_030445035.2. NCBI lineage: Eukaryota > Metazoa > Chordata > Mammalia > Cingulata > Dasypodidae > Dasypus > Dasypus novemcinctus. Next base: position 21,389,560 of record NC_080693.1, on the reverse strand, counting down.
CTGAATCTATCATTTAATACCTATGTCTACACACTATTACATATTTGGAGAACCTATAAAATTTGCTTCATTCCTGACTCTGTGGCAATGCTGAATTTATGCATGAACTTGAAAGCTACGGGAGGGGCGCTGGTGGTGACCTATTGAGACTGTAAACACTTATCTAGCTTTGAAGACTTACTATTAAAATAGCATTTCTTTATAAACTGATATACTGGAGAGTTGTTTTCCCTAGTTGGTCTCGAATTGATGTACCAGAAGCTGCAGCAAAGGTGTTCTCTACCACTCTGTGGGGCAGAAATTATGCAGTAAGACACCTATACAGGACTTCTTATGTCCTATAAACATATTAAATGTAAGTCTTTTATACACTGCATATGAATTCCAATATCTAAAATCTTTGAAGTTCTAATTTTTACTTTCTCTTGGCCTCACTTATGGTGACTTCTTTCCTTGTGTATCTTGTGATTTTTTTTTAAAGTGTAAAATCATGTTTCTTGGAATTTTATCTGTGGGAGCCCTTTGAGGATTGGAATCTCTTTGCATTCCTCCAGAAAGTCATTTTGTTTATTGTTCACCCCTATAGTGTCCTGACATCAAATGTAGCCTCCTATTAGACCCTTCTCCTTGTGTGGGCCCTAGGCTTAATCATTTGCCTCCCACATCCCATAAATCAATCAAAAGAAGGACAATATCTCCAGGGTTCCGTAGAAGCTATCATATGAAAGCTTTGGATCTTGCTAACCTCCCAGGGTTTTTGCTGTCACTACATTTTCAGCCTCTGGAGATACCTTAATTTCATGCCACCTAAGTGATGCATTTTTAATATTTTAAATATTTTTTAACATAGGCTTAAGTATTTTAGTTTTCTCAGAAGAGTCATTCATGTTATCATGTACACCATACCCTTAGAAACACAGGTTCACCATTTTCTAACTTACTCTCCAGTCAGTCTTTCACTATACCACTCCACTGAAACCATACTTATCAGTCAATATTTTTGATCAGCAATGATTTCCATATGGTTGAATCTGATGGTGATTATTAGTCTTGATTTTACTTGTATCTCTCACCTGGTTCCTCCTTCCTTCCCAAACAGTTCCTTCATTTGGATTTCAAGAAACCTCACTTTTGTTATTTTCCTTCTATGCCACCGGCTATGCCTTCTTGATCTCCTCTGTTGGACTCATCTCTTCTAATTTTCTCTGTATTAGAATTCTTGAAGTCTCAATCCTAGACTTTCTTCTCTATCTATATTCACTTTCCAGGTGATATCCAGTCCAAGGCTTTAAAAACATGTGTGTGCTGATAACTACCAAATTTGTATTTTCAGCCTCAATGTCTCTCAAAAACTCCAGGCTCACATTCAACTCCATAATAGTATCCTTTAGGTGTTTAGTGTCTATGAGGCAACTCAAACCTAAGATGCTTAAAACTATTCCTTTCCCCTAAAAGATAGTCTTCCTCAATTCCTCCCCCAATCATTAAATGGCATCACCATTTAACCAGGTGCCAGGAACCATTACTGATTTCTTTTATTTTCTCACACCTACCACCCAACCCATCAGTGATTCCTGTTGGCTGTACATGCAAATCTGGAATATGATCACTTCTCAAGACCATCATACAGGTCAAAGTCAATTATCTCCTGTCATCTGGACAACTATAAGACCCCCAAACTGCTCTCCCAGCTTCTGTTCCTGTCTGTTCACCACCTCTGCCACCATCACCAGCACCATCACTGCTACCTCCTGCTATAATCTCTTTTTTTCCACCCACAAATACTTATAAAAATGAAAATCTAATCATGCTGTTCTCTTACTCAGAAATCTCACACTTAGAATAAAATCTGGCCTTATTACCATGGCCAATAAGACCCTACATTATTTGGCTCCTTGTTAATTCTCTGGCCTCTTCTATTCCCTTTATGCTTCTGCCACCCTGACTTTTTCCTCAAAGAACTTGGTCCAGACTCAGAACCTTTTCTCTTGCTGTTCTCTCTACCTGAAATGTTCTTCCCCCCATTTCTTTCTGTGGTTTACTCCTTCACATCATTTAGGATTCTTCTCAAATGCCATAGAAACTAGGCCTGTCCTTACTCTCTATCACCTTATCACTATTTATTTTACATCACTTATTATTATGTGAAATTATACATAACATTTGGTTCATTGTTTACTGTTTATTTTTTCCACTCAAATGTAAACTTTGTATGGGCAGAGCCTTTGTTCATCTTATCATTCTATCCTCAGGTCCTGCAAGCATGAAAGGGCTCATAATAGATGTTCAGTAACATTGGATGACTTAAAGGTTGAATCACATTTAACCCTCACAATAACCAATGAGACAGAAATTATTGTTCCAATCTTTTAGGTGAGGAAATTGAGGCTTAGAGATGTTAAATAACTTGTCTACAGTCATGTTTAGTAAAGTGTCAAAATCAAACCCAAGTGTGTGAAGGTCTTAAACCATATTTTAAAAAATTTTTATTTTATATTTTAACTATTCATATTGAAATAATTTTAGACTTACAAAATATGCCAAAAATAGCATAGTTTCCTTATACTTTTCACCCAAGTTTCCCAAATGTTAGCACATTACCCAAACCAGGAAATTAACATCAAAACAAAGCTATTCATTAATTTAAAATCTTATTTAAATTTCACCAGTGGTCCCATTAATGCCCTTTTTCTGGTCCAGGATTCAATTCAGAATATATGTTGCATTTATGTACCATGTCTACTTAGTCTACTTCATTATGGGACAATTCTTTAGTCTTTGTCTCTCCTGACCTCGATGCTTCTGAAGAAGGCCATTTCTTAACATCAGGGTAGAGTCCATGCAGAATGCTTAGCAAAGTGCTTGGCACGTGGTAAGTTTACCTGATGTTGGGAAAATAAATAAATCTTCTTTTTGAGGAATGGAAAGAGAGCTCATGTTGTTTGTTTTATTTAGCTTGGCTGACCTTGAAGTTTTTATAAAAAACAGTGAGAGTGGCTTGCTCAAGAAAGTTGAAAAAGGAGATTTCAAAGGATTGGTGGAGATAATGGGACACCTTATGGCTCTTAAAGAACGACAGAGCAGCACTGATGAGATGTTTGAGCCCTTAAAGCAAACTCTTGAATTGCTGAAGACTTATGAGCAAGAATTGCCAGAAACAGTTTTTAAACAGCTGGAGGTCAGTGGGAAGTTTATGTTTCCTTATAAAAGAAATAGAGGGAAAGTTTCAGGATTTCAAGTCGAGTAGGATGGGTTGAAGTAAATGGAAAACAGATAACTTGGTGGTGACCTGAGGTCCATGTTTCAGAACTATATATGTAGTGTATGTATAATATCTAGCACTCTTGAAAACTAAATAAAAATGAGTTAATATAGTGCTGGAGATATTTGGGAGAATTATGGACAATCCAGCTTTTTGATTTGGAGAAAAATAAAGGCAGGTCTGGGAGATGTTAAGATGGTATAGTATAAAATATGGGGCATAAAAGAGAGACTATGGAAAGAATATGGAAAAGGGCCAGGATCACCAGAATAGAGGTTAAGATCAAGAAGGATAGTGTTAAATCAGATGTAGATGTAGGTGATGGTTGGGAGAGCAAATAACCCAGGAGATAAGTTAAGGAAGTGGGGAGCTTACAGAGAATGAGAGAATGATATCCCCCACATCATCGTATAACCTTGTAGCCTATATGAAGACACTCAGGCACGTCCCACTTCAGAACCGCAGGGGAGAGGGATACCTAACGTGAGTCTGACCATTGAGGTCTCCTCTGCAGGACCTTCCAGAGAAATGGAATAACATAAAAAAGATGGCCATCACTGTGAGGCAGGAAGTGGCCCCACTGCAGGCTAATGAAGTGACCCTGCTCCGCCAGAGGTGCACGGCCTTTGATATGGAACAGCAGCAATTCTGGGAGCAATTCCACAGAGAAGCTCCCTTCAGGTATGGACCTAAGTTGCTACTCCTGCCTCCTTTCCTTCTCACATTGAAATCATTGAGTCATTGATGACCATTCTGTTGAGTTTTTGTATTCCTTCAGGAGATGAAGAGTAGTCACCAGTCTTCCCTCCAAATTCGGTTGGTTGTTGGAAGATGGTAGTAGGCAGAGTCCTGTGGTCTTTATGGGATGGCCAAAGGTTATAAGAGTACCCTACTTTTTAAATTTTATTGTGCTAATAAATATATAATACAAAATTTCCTGTTTTAACCATTTTAAGTGTTCAACTCAGTAATATTAATTCACCACAATCCGTTACCAAAATTTCTTCACCCCAAACTGAAACTCTGTATCCATTAAGCAATAACTCTCCATTCCCCTCAGCCCTTGGTAAATTCTAATGTACTCTCTGTCTCTGTGAATTTGCTTATCCTAGATATTTCATGTAAGTGGAATCATACAAAATTTGTCATTTTGTGCCTGCCTTATTTTAGTCAACATAATGATTTCAAGGTTCATCCATATTATCACATGTATTAGAACTTCATTCCTTTCTATAAACAGAATGATATTCCATTGTTTGTATAAACCACATTTTGCTTATCTATTCATCTGTCAATGAGCATTTGGGTTGTTTCTACCTTTTGTCAATAATGCTTATATGGACATCAGTGTACAAGTATTCAAGTTCCTGTTTTCAGTTCTTTGGGGTACATACCTAGAAGTGGAATTGCTGGATCATATGGTAATTCTATGTTTAATTTTTTGAGGAGTTGACAAACTATTTTTGATAGTACATGCTGCATTTTTTTAAAAAGTATAGGATCCTCTTGTATTTCCAGCTTTATAATACGATTATATGTGGTAAAATTAACTACTAGGTTTTTAACTAGACTTTTAGCATTCTAAATTCTCTGGCAGACTTCTGTTCTTTTGGTTTAAAAAACAAAGGGCTGATAGAATTTTACAAGAATTTTGGAATAATGTTGGAAGGCGTTTTGTTGCCTAAAGAACTGAGGTGAAGGGTTGACTTCAGGCTGTTCTCTCTCTCTTTTGTAATGCTCAGACCCCTCCCCTACTTGTTTAGATAAACAAAACAGTTGTATAGTGGGCAACTCCACTCACATGCCCACATTGCACATGTATTTGGATTCCTCAGAGGCTTCCTCCTACACACTGTGAAGTGCTCCAGCCAGGGGGATGAGCCTGTTCTGAATGGTCAGCCTGTTCTGATCTCCCAGAATACCTAGAGCAAAGAAAACGACTGTGTCTGCTGAGGCTCCAGTGGCAGGGGTACTCTCCCCTCTCTCCAACTCCAAGCTTTACTTTCTGTTTCCCCAGGCTGTGCTTTTTACTGAGATTTGGTAGTCTTCACCCTGGAGAATAGGAAGGAAATATAGGATAGTGATTAAGTACATGGGCCCTGGATGCAGGCTGCCTGGAGTTTAATCTCAGGTCTACATCTTATCTCCTATGTCAGGGCAAGTTACTTAATACCTCTGTGCTTCTGTTTCCTCATCTGTAATATGGAAATGATAATAGTATTTACCCCATACCGTTGTTCTTAGGACTAGGGAGATAATCTTTCAATGTGTTTAGCATAGCCCATAGAAATGGGGTGACCAACTGTCCCGGTTTGGCAAGGAACAATCTTGATTTTAGCACTGAAAGTCCCATGGCCTGTGAAGCCCCTCAGCCCCAGGCACACTTGGATGGTTGACCTGACATACAATAAAGGCCTATTATTCACTCATAAAACATTTATTAAGCAGCTAATATTCTCCAAGTGTTATCCTTGGGTTTAGAGAGAACAAGATGAGCATATGTAGAGGCAGGGAAGGGCAAGTATAAAATCTGCATAAGATATATACAACATAAGACTTTTAAGCAGCACTCCTCCATTTTGGCTGCACATTAGAATCATCTGGGGAGCATTTAAAACTTTCAATGTCTAGTCTGTCCCACAGACCAACTAAATCAGACTCTCTTGGAGGTAGGACTGGGTGTCTGTATTTTAAAAGCTTCCCAGATTTCAATTTCAATATGCAACCAAGATCAAGAACCGCTGCCCTAAAAGGAAGTAGTGGGTTTCCTTTTAAGCAGACATGCCAGTACATATACAGACAAATGAATAATGTCCTTAGGAGCTATGCCCTGTTTCCAAAGAAACATCTGTTACTCAAAACATTTGTGGACTCTTTCTGGGATCTTTCAGAATCTGAGTCATATTCTGGTATCTCTCCTTTGGGCATGAGGTTGAATATTTGAAATTGGACACTGATCCCTTGGAGCAAAGGCTGATGAGTGAGGGAGATGTGTTATTGACTAAATAATGTTTCTTAGTATTAACAGCCAAACCAAAGGCAGCAGTCCTAAAAATAATACACTTGTATCTTTGCATCAGCTGTCTCATAAGAAAATTTCAAAAGAGGAATTCTAAAGATGTTTGGAGAAGAATCTTCCCAGACAGACTTCTGAGGCTGCTTGAAAGGAAACAGCACTCGTTTGTTGGTGTGTTTTTGTGTGTCTTTTGGAAATCTGGTATCTCTCCTTCATAGTCTTATTGTGGGTGTGTATTGATCAGCTGGTGGTTTTGTTTTGTTTTGTTTTTTAGATAGCTGCATTAGTTTTTCTGTCTTAGCCCTTGTATCTGCTGGCAGTGAGGATACGTAGCTCTTAACTGGGTTTTCCAAATTCACATCTGTTATTTTGACATGCAGACGAATCTTTGCAAGAGGATGCTTTGAAATGAACTGCTTACAGCATTGTGGAAAATCACACAGCACTGCAATTTTGGTGTGTTTCTCCTCTTGTCAAGAAAACCATTAGGACTGAGGCAGAAAAATGTTTTTTTTTTCCTAAAGGGAATCTTAGTGGACACCATCTTGTGTGTTTTGTTTTATTTCTTATTTTGGGGTGTGTGATTAAAAAATTTTAGGTACTGTGTGTGGGAAATGAGTTTAATACTCATTCCTTCACTTCTAGATCACTTAAGAATTTCTAAAATGCAGACCCTTGCATATTCCTCCATGAATGCAAGTTTTTATATTAGAAAATTTACACACATTAAACTTAGCTTCCAATGATCTTGTCTATGAAGAGGAATAAGAAAGTGAGAGTCTCATTAGGCCTTTGCAATCTGACAGGTGCAGGGTGAAGCCAGGTTGTTGGATTGAAGTTCTTTCTTCATGTCCAAGGCAAGTTTTACTTTATCCTTCAGTTCTTAATTCTGAGCTGTATCAGCATATTCCTAGCTGAGTTCTCACACTTCACAGTAATTGACTAAATTACTTTACTCATATTCAAGGACTTTCTGCAGCACCTAAAATGGGTGACTAGGTCTCTCCCCATGAATGAAAGAAATGCTCCAAATTCCTGGCAGCATTCTCTTATTTGGTTCTCTGGACCTTGAGAAACAATGTCATGACACACAATCTTCTTACCCATTAAGGCCAAGATGATCCAGGGGCATCTTATCCAAAACAACCAATCCTGTAAGCTCTAGCCTCATTGGAGATCATTTGTTCTTTCAGATGACAAGCATATTCTATGAACTGCTGAGAGATACCCTTCCACTGGTTGCTGTCATGTATGGTGACTAGAAAAAGCAAGGCCTTCCAAATCACCCAATATAGCAGGGGAAAGGGACCTTCTCTCTTGTTTGCACAGTGTCCATTTTCTCTTCAATAGCCAGGAGAAAAGAACAAAATTAGTCATTAAATCTCACAGGGATATATCAATATCCTATGACATATCATTAGTTCAGCTTGACACTGTTCTTCCAGTTAATCTTGTCCATTCCTATAATTTAGTCTTCCATAGAGCAAATGAGGTCACAGGCTTAATATTAAAGTGAGCAAAAAATGATATAGGTGGTAGGGTTAAGAGATGATACACACTCCCTGGCATCAAGGACTTAAAACTTCAGGGATAATTTCAAAAATAAATAATGACGTGCATTTGGTGCTGTCTCTAACCCCTACTAGGGAGACAGATTACACTCCTTTAAAAAAAAATTTTTTTTTTTAAAATTTCTGCCCCCCCCATTGTCTGCTTGCTGTCTGTGTCCATTTGCTGTGTGTTCTTCTGTGCCCACTTGTATTCTCATCAGCAGCACCCCGAATCTGTGTTTCTTTTTGTTGCGTCAGCTCTCTGTGTGCGCGGCGCCATTCCTGGGCAGGCTGCACTTTCTTTCGCACTGGGCAGCTCTCCTTATGGGGCTCACTCCTTGCGTGTGTGAGCCAATGGGCAAGAGAGTGTTAACTGTTTAGAAAAAAGAAATAGGAAGTGAGGCTATTTCAGATAAAGGCACAGAATGAGAAAATGTCAAACAGCTGAAGAACTGTTTGTGAGTATGGTAGGTTTCCAAAAGTAGGAGATGAGAATGGAGAAGTCCAGGGTTTGAAAGGCTTTGTGTTTAAATCATATCACAAAGACGGTGATCAACCACTTAGCAGTTTGAGAAGGCACAATATAAATGCCACTTTCTCATGACTGGGGAGAATAGAATGAAGTGAGACAGACTCAAAGCTAGGTGCCTGACTGGGAACCCATAACAACAGCCCAGGTGAGAAGAGGAGAGACCTGAACTGAAGCCATGGCAGGGAGAATGGAGAAAGGAAAAAGGATTTGAGAGAGGTTTAGGAGGGAAAATCAGTAGGATCAAATGAATAATGGAGATGAGGGAGGAGGAGAGTCTAGTATAACTCCCATCTTCTAGTTTGGACAGTAAGTAAGAAAGTGGTAAAGTCCAACTGTTCACTGGGATGGAGGTCACAAGATGAGAATGACTGAGTTTATAGGGGCTCACAAGTTTAGGGTTAGACACACTGAGTTGATGATACCTGTGGGACATCAAGTGGAGATGTCCATCACTTACTGTTTATACAGGTATGGTATTAAGGTTAACATTTACTAGCAACTAGCATCTAGAGAATCAATTTAAGACATTCCTCTCTCTCTATCTCTGTGATCACATATAGGTATAGGTCAGGCCTGAATCGATCATTTTTTCAAGGTCACTCACACTGAGCACCATATTCCCATTTCTCTTAATTGTAGTTTTATTCATCCAGACTTCCCTGACATTTCTCCTTTAAATTAAAATACTTTCACATTATTTCAATTTCAAAGACTTGATCCACCCTTTTCTCTCCTATTGCTTTCTTGTTCTTATACAGTATTGTTCCTCCAGGGTTTGCAGAACCGCCTCACGTTTATTGGGCACATTAATCAGGTCTATGAATATTTGCAGTAGAGTTTTTAAATGGTAAGAGGGTTACCTGCTCTCACATCTAGAGCTTCCTTTTACTACTTAGGCCGAATTAACTTTTATGCATGCTTAGCTTCAGAATTGATTGGCCACAAATTTAAACTGTAAACACAAATTATATCACAGGGTAGATGAAATTTGGTGTAAGTTTGATAAATGATCACCTCTTAGAAATATTTGAGGAACCAACTTTGGTTTAAGAATGTTCATATATACTGAGGAAAGAATGGTTAGCAAGATCATTTATAATCTGTGTACACTCCAAATATTCTCATAGTTCCTGTCTTGCCTAATAATTATAGTCCATTAATAAATTAAACAAAATATACATTTTCAGAATTAAACAAAATATACATTTTCAGAATTTGCCTGAATTTTACAAATCTTGTACTAACATCAAGAAGCTGATTCACTCCAGTCAAGATAAATACTAGAACCTAGAGGTGCAAACAATCTTTGGAAATGAAGACTAAGTAGAAGGATCATTCATGCTTAACCATCTCTCCTGATGAACCACTTGCCATGAATATGAGACATTTATTCCTCTCCAGTGCGTTTTCCTTAGAGGGAAAAGCATCTTGCTTAGATACACAAAAGGCCCTCTTAAACTCTGATGACTCCAAACTTGGGGAGCTGAAGAACAGGGAAGACATACAACTGGTTCTCTTAAGATGTAATTCTACAACCATAGTACATGAGCCAAAAATGATTTGGATGGAACATGCAGGAGTACCATTTAGTGTTTGAATCAAACATGACAAGCATCGAAGTTAATGTGACACTAATTTAATAGTATGCATAACTGTTATTGTGTTGCATGGTAATTAGACTCTGGTAAGCAATTCAGGTAAGTAACTTTAATTAGGAAAACTTTCCATCTGTCAAGTCAAATATTTCTAAAGACAGCTGAGAAGGGACAGTTTAAGAAAAGGAGTTTATGTGCACACACCAGTAGACATGCACATACACACAGTGAATAGGAGGAAAGGCCAATTCTCTAGTCACCCATTCCTTTCCAACTTTCCCCTTGATGCTGAGCTCCACGATGCCCTGTTCAGATTTTTTTCTGAATGTGCTATTTCCCTTAAGCCAGCACTCTCAACTGCTTTTCCACAGAGAAAAGAAAACCTGAGCTTGGTGGTGGAGAAGAGGAGGAAATGAGAGGGTCCTTGAACACTTGGTTTATGGGTGTTCCTGGCTTACCAATTGGATACCTCTACACATAGGATTTTTACATTGGGAGAAAAGCTGAGCCAGAATGCACGTCTTGAGGAGTAGCAGTGTAAAGTAGGCTAACACCGATGAGTATCAGTAGCATTCTCCACATGGTTACATGCCATAAACCTAAGAGAGAAGGAGATGGGGAAATGTTAACTAAAACTGTAAAACTAGATCTAGTGCTTATAAAAGTCAGGTCCAGAGAAGGAGGCTGCCCCAAATTCAGGAGGGAGCAGGCCAGAGATGGTGAAGATTAATGGAAGATAGTACTTTAAGAGGATGGAAAGGCTGGCTTGAGGTAAATGGTGATGAAAAGCAGTTGGATGTGGGCTTGGTGAGAGCTTTGCCCTTGGTCCTCATGGTCCTGAGCAGTGGTTCTCAACAATGGGTGAACAGTGAAATCACCTGGGGAGCTTTGAAAATGCTGTTGCCTAGATCCCATCCCTCAAAACTCTTGATTTAATTGGAGTAGCAAGTGGACTGAATATGAGAATTACTTAAAGTTTCCAAATGATTCTAAAATGCAGCCACGGTTGAGAACCACTGCCCTAGAAGGAGCAATTCCAGAGGAGATTAAGTTTAGAACTCTCTCAGCACGAGCTCTCCCATGTGAAGACTGCCTACTCATATATAGTTTCCTGGAAAGACCTTCAACTTTCCAATACCTGTAGTAACATGATGATACTCCTTTGTGTCAAGTGATCTTCTGGAAGCCAAGAGCTTTTGAAGGGCTTTTAAATGGGGCTTGAACAAAAGGTTTTTACTTTCTTGACCCAAGCGGGGAATTAAAGGATTATTTTTATTTCCTTCTCAGGTGTGAAGGAAAGATCCAAGAATATGTTCCTATTGAATTGGCCCTCCTCTAACCCATTATACTCACCCTGACCCCATATATCCTGAATGTTTTTTCTTCCTACAATTAAAGAATTTGCTGAAAGTCCCTGCTCTTTGCTGGAATACTCAGGATTTAAAGATGTGAGCTGTATTACCTTGGTGATTCTAGGAAATGTGCACTTCTCTCTATACTTACATGCAGAACAAATCTTTTTTCTAGGTTTGATAGCACTGACCCTCATCAAATGCTGGATGCCAAGCACATCGAGATCCAGCAGATGGAATCCACTATGGCCTCCATTTCTGAGTCTGCTGGCTTGTTTGAAGTCAACGTTCCTGACTACAGGCAACTGAAGCAGTGCAGGAAGGAGGTCTGTCAGCTGAAGGAACTCTGGGACACAATGGGAATGGTGACCTCCAGTATTCGTGCCTGGGAGACCACCAAATGGAGGGATATCAATGTGGAGGCAATGGACTTGGAGTGCAAACGGTTTGCCAGGTACATTCGGAACCTCGACAAGGAGGTCAGGGCCTGGGATGCATTCACAGGCCTGGAAAACACCGTGTTGAACACCCTGACCTCCCTGAGGGCTGTGGCCGATCTACAGAATCCAGCCATCCGACCACGGCACTGGAGGCAGCTGATGCAGGCAACTGGTGTGAGCTTCACTATGAATGAAGACACTACCCTGGCACACCTCCTGCAGCTCCAGCTGCACCACTTTGAGGATGAGGTCCGGGGCATTGTGGACAAAGCTGTGAAAGAGATGGGCATGGAGAAGACCTTAAAGGAACTGCAGGCCACATGGACTGGCATGGAATTCCAGTACGAGCCCCACCCACGCACTCATGTTCCCCTGCTGCGGTCTGATGAGGACCTCATTGAGGTCCTGGAGGATAACCAGGTTCAACTTCAGAACCTGATGATGTCCAAGTACATTGCTTTCTTCCTGGAGGAAGTGTCAGGCTGGCAGAAAAGACTCTCCACCACGGACGCTGTCATCTCAATCTGGTTTGAGGTACAGCGCACATGGTCTCATCTGGAAAGTATATTCATTGGATCTGAAGATATCCGAGCGCAGCTACCCCAGGTACTTGATAAGGAAATCTTGCTCTCTCTTTTCTCTTACATAGTCAAGAGAAGATCACCCAGTTCCTGCATTCTCTATGCTCTTTTCTTCTTCTCTGAGCCCTCTGCTTTGGCTTCACTCATTGACACCTCCACCAAATGTTGACATCACTAGCCAGCAGCGGGGAAATGCACACTGGTGAGTTTGTCCCTAGATGGATAGATAAAAGAAAAGGAGAACGTAGTTTTTTTAAGAAGATATATGTACACAAGAATAAAAGATCAAAAATATTAGCTATGAAGTTGAGATAAGCTGTTCTTGGTATGCCCTGCAGATAATTAAAATGCAGGTATCAATTAAAACTGAGCATTATTTCCAGGTAAATTCAAGTTCCTTCTCAGCTACAAGCTTCTGTTTTGTACATCTTAGGCCTGTGCCAGGACACTAAATACCAGTCTTCAGCTAAATACAAAACAATGAATTTCTCTAAAATATGTGTTCTTCTCATTAATGCCTTCCCTGTAGCTGATTACCCCTTCTAATTTGTCCTAATTAATAGGCCATTAACTTACTCCTCTCCCAGTGGACTCTAATTCATTTTTAAAAATTTTTTGCAGACTTCCTCTATATCCCTTCAGTACAGCAAGTTCTTAGCTTACAAATAAGTTTAATTCCAAAATGTCCTATGTTGCCCAAGCCTAGTTTAGAACATCCCACCAAAACATTATACTTTTCCTGCTCAACCCACAAAAGCATATTTAATGCAATAATGTAGATTAAAGGTGGTGTATTTGCAATGAAAAAGAACAACGCAATTCTGTTACAGCAGCTATAATTAAACCAAATTGAAAAAGTCAGCATTTTATCTCTAATGCAAATTTAATCAGAAGGAGGTGTTGGAGATAAGTGGAAACTTCTGCAGGGACTTTAAAGAGACGTTTGAGAACTTTCAATTTAACATAATAATTAATATCACTAACTTTTCAACAGTACAGTAAGTTTATGTGTAAATATGTAAATCCATTTATCTTCTTCATATTAACAATATGATAATAGAGGCAATTTTGAAACATAGTAAAATTAGTCGTAGCCCTATACCCCAAATAGTAACTATTTTCTATTATGAATATTTCCCAACTTGTGTTCACAAATACACTTTTACATAATTGCCCTCACAGCGTAATTATAATTTTCCATTCTGCTCTTTTCATTTGAACATTTTTGTCAGTTATTTCCTATACTCCTATAACCTTGATACTTTCTTCTTTTTAATTGGAGCAAAACACTGCATTGAAGAGCCATAATTTACTTTACCCTACTCTTTTTAAAAATCTGCTGGATAGAGAGGTGGTCTATCACAGGGTTTGGGAGCACAGACTGGGACCAGCTAGTCTGCAACATGTTTGCAGCTGCAGCACCTTGGGCAAGTTACTTAACCTCTCAGTGCCTTGGTTTCCTCATATGTAAATCAAGGCTAATAATGGTACCTATTCAGAGAGTCAATTAAGACAGCACAGCATTATCAATGCAATTAACAGCACTGAAATATATATCTGAATATGATTAAAAAGGGAAATGTTAAACTGTATATAAGGTAACAGAATAAAAATTTTTTTAAAAATCCATGGAACTATACTACACAAATAGAGAACCCTAAGTTAAACCATACTTTAATTAATAGTACAATTATGAAAATGTGCTATCGTCAGTCATAACAAATGTTCCACATCAATGTGCATGGTGGTGGTGGTTGGTGGTGGAGTGATGTATGATAATCCTGTATTTTATGCACAATTTTCTGTAAACCCTCAGCTTATCTAATTAAGGAAAAAAGCAGCATATGTAGTAAGTACTGATATTAATAACACTACATCAAGCTCTTACCAGATACCAGGTATTGGGCTAAAACCTTTGCTTTTATTATTCTCTTAATCATTCCAACAACACTGTGTGCATGTGGGTCTTGGGGGGAAATAATGACATCATGTCTGACATCATAGTATATTTGCTAAGAAAAAACTTAGCTTAAATAAATTTTGGTTGGGCCCAGAAAGAACATTGAATCCATGTGTTTTATACCAGTGGTTCTCAAAATGTGGTGTGGGGACCCTTTGAGGGTCCTTGAGACCTTTTCAGGGTATCCACAGGTCAAAATTACTTTAATAATAATGAAATGTTATTTGCCTTTTCACGCATATTCTTTCATAAGCTTACAGTGGAGTTTTTCAGAAGCTACAGAGCGGATTGAATACAGAAGAATATAGTAGAATCTGGCCTTCTGATGTCAGACATTAAAGAGATTTGCAAAAAAATGGCACAATGTCACTTTTCTTACTAAATTACTTTGTTTTAGAACATAGAGTTATTTTAGGTAAAAAATACTATTTATATTAACATAGTCAAGGTGTCTTATTTTTAGATGAATTAACAAAAAATATTTTTAAAATTTCTCTATTTTAACTTCTAATATAGAAAATTCTGATAGATATGATATTACCTGCATTAAAAAAAGCTCTTTGAACTCAATAGTTTTTCAAAGTATAAATGGCTTCTGTGACCAAAGATTTTGAGAACCGCTGTTTTAAGCTAGAGGTCTTTTTACGAGTCTCATCTTTGTATTGGAAAATCCAGAACTGGTTTCTGTTTCTAACTGGTTTGTCACTGGCTACCTAGGGAAAACTTCTTGTAACCAGGAGTGGTATTTAAATGTTGTTTTTTTTTTCACATTTTCATCTGTAGGATTCTAAAAGATTTGAAGGCATTGACACTGATTTTAAAGAGCTTGCTTATGATGCTCAGAAAACTCCAAATGTAGTGGAAGCCACCAACAAATCAGGTCTTTATGAAAAACTGGAAGATATTCAGAGCAGGTGATGGTCTGCTTGCTGCACCCTTGTAACAGAGGGGACAATATTTTCTTTTTTCCCTTCTGACTCTGAAATTCTTACTTATTTAACTGCTTGAGTGAGTGAGGGTGTGAGTGAGTGAGGGTGTGAGTGAGTGAGGGAGGGAGGGAGAGAGGGAGGAAGTGAATGAGTGACTATGTATGTCTGTCTGTGTCCCTTTGTTTGCCTGTGGGTTTGGGGGTATGGGTATTATTCGAGGTGTTTATGCTGATGTAAATATAGCAATGGGTATGTCTGCAAACATCCAGAAGCTTCTCATGTATTTTCTGCATATATTTCATATGCTGCATTTATTTGCATTTAGGTAGTATATACATGCCCATGGGTTTAGGCATCCTTAATTACAAAATTTTGTGTTCTGTGCATACTTAACTAAAACTTCTTTGTTCTGTACTCTCAGATTATGCCTGTGTGAGAAGGCCCTGGCAGAATACCTAGATACCAAGAGGCTTGCCTTCCCTAGGTTTTACTTTCTCTCCTCTTCAGATCTTTTAGACATCCTTTCCAATGGCACAGCTCCACTGCAGGTAAGCTGGAGGAGCACTTTTAGAAAGGTTCAAAAGGACTGTGGAGCTCCCAGCAGAAGAGAGTTTCAGGTCCCCCATTATGCCTCCCTCTGCTGGTTTGTGCATTTCACACCTCAAACCCCTCTTCATTCCCACCATTTCTGCTGCTCAGGATGCCCTCCAGCCCTCCAGTGGCTGTTATTTGGAGAAGCTTGAGGATGGCATGGGTGAAAGGGAGTAAACCATTACAGCAGGGGTTCTTAAAAAGGGATCCATGAGCTTGAGTTGAAATTCAAATAAACATTATTCCTGTGGGGATGTGTTGGTGCAGGTGTGATATTTTTATTAAATAATACACAATATAGAGTAGACTTAGTAAAGGGTCTGTGGTTTTCACCTGACTAGCAAAGGGGTCCATGGAACAAAAAGGTTAAGAACCCTTGCTTTACAGAGAATGCCTTTGACTCTGATATGAAGTAGGATCTGGTAAATAGTGGTCAAAAGGGATAGCTAATGTTCTCTGGGAGATAAGATTCAAAGCCATATTCTCTGGACTCCTTCAGATCACTGGACACTGGGGTGGTATTAGTGTAAACAGCATATGTACAGAGTCCAAAATGTTGTATTCCAGCCCCTGGTCAACCACTTACTAGCCATATAGACATGGACATACCATTTCTTTCAGACAAAGTTGCCGTATAGACTGGACATATCATTTCTTCCAGACAAAGTTTCCTCACCTACATAATAGGGCAAACCTGCTGTGTTATAGGTTTTTGAATATCAAAGTACCTAATAAAGCACTCTCTTATTTGGAACTATAGACAATTGTTCTCAAACTTAGAGCATGAATCAGAATCATGTGGAGAGCTGGTTAAAATGCAGATCTCTAGGTCTCACCTCCAGAATTTCTGATTCGGTAATCTGGGGTGGGACTGGAGAATTAGTCTTTCTAAGGACTTCCCTAATAACCATGCTTTGAGAACCACTGCTGTATGCCAAAGATTTTAAGTCTCAAAATTACTGAGAGGAGGGAAGAATGATGTCTCTTCTGTATGCTCTCTTAGCTTTCCTTTCCTCTCACCCTAATAAGAGTTCAAGATTTGTCTGTAGTTCTTAGTTCTTTTATTTTTAATTTAGATAGAGGACATTTCATCAAAATATTATGTTAGAAGTTTTTTTGATTAGTTCATTCTTTTCTCTTTGCTTTCATTTTAGGGATTTTTTCCCCTAACTTGTTGATTTGACTATGCAGAACATTTGTATGATTTTTAAAGTCAAACTCTACAAAAAGATACGTATACTTGGAGAAGTACCATCCCTCCCCTATTCCTTCTACATTATCACCACCTCCTTCGCACCCTAATTTCATTAGTTTCTGGTTTATCTTTCCTGTATTTATCTTTGCAAAACATGTCAAACATATGCATGTTTTCTTATTTCTCCTTTCCTACACAAAAGATTGAATCCTATATATATTCTTTTGTACTTTGCTTTTATTTGCTTAGCAATATATCCCCAAAATCATTCTACATCAGTGATTCAAAGATACCTCCCTCATTCTTTTTATATCTGCATAGTACTGCATAATGTCCACAGCTTGGAAGCTAAAATACTCTGCAATTATAAATAATGCTGCAATTAACAACCCTGGGCTTCATGTTGTTGGAAGTCTAGATCTCAAGCAAATCCCTAGGAGATTGCTGGGTGAAAGAGTAAGTGCGTTTGTAGTCTTATTAGGTATTGCCTAATAACTGCCATCCATGGATGAGAGAGCTTCACAAATAGAGCCAAGAGATGGCACCCATGCATAAATTTTCTATCTTTGACATAAATATTCTAATCTATTGAATTTATGTTCTTTGGTGTGTTGGCTAAACAGAGTATTAGGCAGCGGACTTGGCCCAGTGGTTAGGGTGTCCATCTACCACATGGGAGGTCCGCAGTTCAAACCCCAGGCCTCCTTGACCCATGTGGAGCTGGCCCATGTGCAGTGCTGATGCACGCAAGGAGTGCCCTGTCACGCAGGGGTGTCCCCCGTGTAGGGGAGCCCCATGCGCAAGGAGTGTGCCCCATAAGGAGAGCAGCCCAGCGCAAAAGAAAGTGCAGCCTGCCCAGGAATGGTGCTGCACACACAGAGAGCTGACACAACAAGATGACGCAACAAAAAGAAACACAGATTCCTGTGCCGCTGACAACAACAGAAGCGGACAAAGAAGACGGAGCAAATAGACACAGAGAACAGAAAACCGGGATGGGGGGAAAGGGGAGAGAAATGAATAAATAAATAAATCTTTAAACAAAACAAAACAAAACAAAATAGAGAGTATTAGAGATTATGCCCCCCTTTTTCTCTGTAAGTTGAAATATTTCCAAAGTAGCCCACACAAGGTGGAGTTGAATTATTTCTTCATATAAAGCATTGTTTTGTAACTACGTTTTCACTAACTCTTTGTATAGATTTCTATGTATAGAAGCATTCAAGCATCACTGCTAGAACTTTTATACCAGATTTATCTATTCCTAAGTATTTATTTTGATTTATTTCTTATTTGGTTTGAGTATTTCTTTGAGTAGCCCCCTCCACACACCAAGAATTGGAGCATGGTAGAATAATTCCTAATTCCTTCTGTATCTCCAACTCTCTGTTGTTTTCATATGTGAGTAATTGTTCAAAAGACTGAAGCTTTCTGTTAAATTCTTTAATCTGCCCCATCCTTCACCTCAGGAACACTGTATAGCTCTCTCAATCTAACATCCCTCCACTCTGCTGCCTGGGGAAAAACTCCAGGCATGCCTAAGCATTCTCCTTCATGTGGGCATGCTTGCCCTTGCCTTGGAGCCTCCTGGTGAAGGAACAACACACTAAAGAGGTTCTAACAACTGGGAAACTCTTCCATTGGTCAACATTACCACTGCCATTGCCTCTCTACATTCAGATGCATTCGTAATTCTTCTGCCAGACTCACCTCTGTTTATCTCCGGTCATATAGTACTACTAGTCTTTTAGTAAAAGGGTTTAGTAAGAGAGTTAACTATCATTTTTTCCCGCCAATCTTGTCTCATCCCTATTAGATCAAACAGAAATTAATTAAACTTTTGTGGCTTCATTTGTTTGTAGCTTGTCTTAGTTTGCCAGGACTGCTGACGCATACCTCCAACTGGTTGCTGTAAACAACAGCAATTTTTTATCTCACAGTCGGGAGGCTAGATGTCCAAAATCAAGGGCTTTCCAGGCCATGCTTTTCCCCAGAGTCTATAACATTCTGATAATGGCTTGCCAGCAAACCTTGGTGTTGCCTGGCTTATAGCTGCATCTCTACCTCCATCCCATGGCGATCTCTTTATCTCTGGCTTCTCTTAACTGGCTGCATCCAAATTTGCTTTGCTAGTAAGAACTTAAGCCATATTTGATTAAGACCCACTCTCATTCAGTTTGTACACACCTTAACTAATAACATCTTCAAAAGTCCTATTTACAAATGAGTTCATACCCACAGGTTAGGACTTGAACATGTCTTGTGAGAGGCATCTAGTGCATGATTCCCAGTAGTTTTATCTTCCTTTGGCCACTCCTTTCAGATTTGGTGGTTTCTTATCCCTATATCACCATCATTCCCACAAACTTCCTCCTAAGTGTTTTCTATCCATCACTGTATCATTTACAATGATTGTCACATCATATAGGGACCTAAACAATGCTAATGAATAACTTCCTAGACCTTTCCAATAATCATTGGCATGGTTTCTTTCATAGGTTCAACGCCACCTGTCCAAACTTTTTGACAACATGGCCAAGATGCAATTCCAGTTAGACGCCAGTGAAAAGGCAACCAAGATAAGTCTTGGCATGTACAGCAAAGAAGAAGAGTATGTGGCCTTCAGTGAGCCTTGTGACTGCAGTGGGCAGGTAATATGAAGGTCCTTT
Source organism: Dasypus novemcinctus (assembly GCF_030445035.2). Taxonomy (NCBI): domain Eukaryota; kingdom Metazoa; phylum Chordata; class Mammalia; order Cingulata; family Dasypodidae; genus Dasypus; species Dasypus novemcinctus. The sequence continues at coordinate 21,369,888 of NC_080693.1, read as the reverse complement.
TCCCTCATTACTCGTATATGTGTTCAAATATGGTTAGCATCAACCTTGGGGATAGTCTTTGTGGTCTAAGGCTAAACTGCTGTCCCTGCCTTGGGTCAGCCAGTCCCTTCAGTTCCTTGTCTTGAGCCAATTCCATAGCAGTCTTTAGTGCAATGTATTCATTTTGCATGCTTTCCTCTCTCTCTGGGAAGGACACATGTTAACATTCATACTCTTCCTCATCCAAAGACCTGTGCAGAGAGGAATAAAATGCACATAACTAATGGCCCAAGTCATCAAGTAAAGGATTTAAAAATGATTAGCAGCATCAGGAGTCTTTAACACGACAACCCCTGAAGCACACCATAGGGGAATCTGGAACACAGACATCTTCCCAGGAAGAAAATATCCTTTGAAATCAGTTGCTTCCCTGAGATGTCCCTTCTCTGAATAAATACATCTCAAAGCCACTTCATCCCATAGTCCTTCCTATTGAACAGCCAACTACCACCTTTCTCTAAGAGCTACTACCTCCAGATCTCCTGTGTCCAATTCAAGGAGTAGATCATGAGATTATTCTCTCCCTACACCTCTTTCCCATCCTGCAGCATCACTGCTAAAGTACAAGCCCTTCCTTGTTCATTATCTTAAATGATCCAACAAAGTATTGTGCCTAGGGGTTCTAACTGAGTCTAAAGTAACACATGGAGAAAAGATCTTTTACAAGGTCTTTTACAAGAAAAGATCTTTAATCCACATATATCTTGGAAAACAATTCTAGTATCAGAAAAAGAATCAGAGGTTCTCAGCTATATGATGGAGGCCCTGGGGTTTGATTCAGAATGAATTTCCTTTTTGTAGACTCATAGAGCATTTAGTTGGAAAATATAACCCTGTCTTACATCCCCATGCTCAGTGTAGACAAGAAGGTCTTGAGATTCCACTGGCTAATTCACACCTAGCTCATCCCAGATATAGACTTCCCAGTATGAATTCTTAGTGGCAGCCTCTTTCTAACCTGAGTGTTCCCAATGGGCATACCAGTCTGCTGTTAGGTAAGTCTGGTTCTCACTTACCACCATCCTCACTTACACAGTCACCCTGTGCCTTCTGGCAACCACGTGGAATTGCATCCCATGCCTGGGCTCCATTTGCGTCACTCCCTCAGGCAGAATGGATGAAAAAGTGTAGTATTAATCAAGCTTCTTAAGTATCCAGCGTCTCATCCAGAGTTCTTCTTTCAGGTAGAAACGTGGTTGAACCATGTGCTTGCTCACATGAAGGCCACTGTAAGGCATGAAATGACAGAAGGTGTAACTGCCTATGAGGAAAAACCAAGGGAGCAGTGGCTCTTTGACTACCCAGCTCAGGTAATGTCCTAAACAGGACCTTTGTTGGTCCCCATCTTCTGCTAGGCTCTCTTCCTCAGTGGCCTCCATTGGCCTTAGAGACTGCTCGACATTAGACTTGCAGTGTGTTTCAAAGTCAGGAGATGCTTGCTTCACCATGAGTAGCTGTGGGTGGTCTACAAGAGGGAAGAAGGAAATTATCCACCATGACCCACTTGAACCATTGCTTTGGAGAATCAGGAGTTTCCCATTATTATTCTGAATGGCTACAGTAGGAAGTAAATGTAAACAATTTCATTTTTAAAACATTCATTAAAGCAGCCTACTTTTTATGTGCCAAACTCTGTGCAAAGTATTGGAGGTACAAGCAGAGAACAAGACCATGTAATTCTGCCTTCCTAGAGTTTAAGGCTAGTGTGAAAGTCATTCACTTTAAAATGTAATTGATGTACTATTAGGGGATGTACTCTGGGAACATAAAGCTAGTTAGTGGGGTCTCGGGACCACCTCCCTGAGAATATGGTATTTAAGCTGAGATTAGAAATAAGAGTTAGCAAGTCAAAGAGGGAGAGAAAAAGCAACCAAGCACAGAGAAGAATATGGGTAAAGATCAGAGGCAAGGGAGAGCATGAAACAAGAGTAGCAGGGAAGTGAACAATGGGCAGCAGTTGGATTCTGGGGAGGAAGCTAGAAGCCAATTCTTAGAACTGGAAAGTCTAACTTGATTCAAAGGTTTATCTGAAGCCTTTATAGAGTTCTCAGGAGGGGAATAAGAGAGAAGATTTAATGAGAATTTTTAAGAATTGCTTTGGCTGCAATTCACCATTCCTACTTACCCCTGTAAGTGGCATAGTACCAGGATTGGTACATTTGGGAGTTACAGACCCTTGGTAGTTTGAACGAGTATTCTATGAGATTGCCCTTGGAAAGTATGTAGAATGAGATAAGGGTTTAAAACAAACCCTTGAGTATCACTCAAAGGCTGAGTAGGTTGGAGGAACCAGTAAAGCAGAATGAGAAAATGACACCTTTTTGGTAGAAGGAAAACTAGGAAATGGTAATCATGAAAACCCAAAAGGAAACTGTTGATAGAGATGAGAGGTCAAAAATGTCAAACACTTCTAAAAGGTCAAGCAAAATAAAGAGACTAAAGAATAGCCACCTTTGTGAGAGCTATTTCATTGTAGTAGTAGAGAAGAGACTGCTTTGCAGGGAATTGAGGAGTGAAAATAAGGTGGGAAAATGTTGACAGTGAGTATAGATAACTCTGAAGAAACTTGGCTGTGAAGAAGAGAAAAGAAATGGTCACTACTGCAGAGGGAAAAAGATACAATTTTAACAGTAGAGTTGGCATTGCCCATCAAGCCATCCCAACAAGGTCACTTATGCAAGAGAAACTTCTTTAATAAAACCCAACATATATAAATTCAAAGGTAAAAACAGATAGATTAAAGGATGATACTTTTTTACAACAACAAGATTCTCTATTTCACAAAAGGATTAGTTGCTACCAGGATTCCTAGTTTACCTGCATCAGAATCTGGGGCAAGAAAATTTGTTGCCCCTTGCTATTGCAACAGATGTCATATAGAGTAATGACCTCAAACCAAATGATACCCTAGATGAGCAATGTATCTAAATTTTCCACCATGAATTATCAAAATTAGGCATTTGCTATATTAAGTTTCTCAGTAAACAGAAGAAATCTTTATTCAAATAGCTTTTTCCATTTATTCCTCACATACCCCCACCCCGAGAATGGTTCTCTTGTCTGTTTGCTCATTGTTTGTGCTCGTTGTTTTTGGTCTTTATTCATTGTTTTTTGCTCGTTGTCTGTTTTTTTCTTTAGGAGGCACCAGGAACTGAACGTGGGACCACCTTATAGGAGGCAAGCACTCAACTGCTTGAGCCACATCCAGTTCCTGCTTGTTTGTTTTTGCTCATTGTCTGCTCATTGTTTGTCTTCTTTAGGAGGCACTGGGAACTGAACCCCGGACCTCCCATATGGGAGCTGGGCACTCAACCACTTGAGCAACATCTACTCCTACCATTTATTTATTTTTAATCTCTAAAAAACCCAAGTCATATTGACCATATTGAATTTCAGTGCTATTCACCTTGACCTTCAAGAATAGTCTTTTTTTAAAAAAGATACTTAGATTATATAAATGTTACATAAAAAATATGGGGGATTCCCATATGGCCCACTCCCTACCTCTCCCACACTTTCCCACATTAACAACATCCTTCATTAGTGTGGTACATTTGTTACAATTGATGGACACATTTTAGAGCCTTACCATTAAGTGTGGATTATAGTTTACATTGTAGTTTACACTCTCTCCTGCACAATTTTGTAAGTTATAACAATAGGTATAATGGCCTGTATCTGTCATTGCAATGGCATTCAGGACAACTCCCAAGTCCCTGAAATGCCCCCATATTATTCTTATTTTTCCCACTCCCTCCCCTCAGAACCTCTAGAGGTCACTGCCTACACATCACTGATAAAAATTCTTCCATTGCTAGAATCACAGTAAGTCTATAGTAGAATAACAATAAGTCTACTCTAGTCCATCGTTCATTCCCCAATGCTGAGGATTCTGGATGGTAATGCTCACTCTGCCTCTAATTGAGAGGGAGCTTAGATTCCATGGGGCAGATGGATGGGACTACCTTACTTGCAGTTGCAGACTTTCTCTGTTCCATGGGATGGTTGTTGTCCATCATCATCTCCTTGTTAGTTGTCCTAACTGAGTCCAATGAACTGGAGAGTAGGTATTGCAACTCTATTGAGATTCAGGGCCCAAATGGCACATGGACAGCCCAAAGATTTAAGTATCTTGGACATAGAGTTAAATGAACTCTAGTACTAACTGTAGGTTCAAATAGAAGGGGCAAAAGAGCCCTGTGTAGGGAGACCACCACTGAGTCCAACTCTGTCACACTGGGGAACATAAATTCCAAAGTAGAGCCCACTGGCAGGGCACCAAACTTCTGAGCTGTCTGCCCTGCCTGTAGTGTCTGGATGTCTTCAGAGCCCTCACAAGCCCTGCTATTTGAGGCAATATTTACTTTGGCAGTCAATGAGATCCTGCTGACATGTGCATAAGTGTAACCTCTGGAATGACCTCCCAACTCACTTTGAAGTCTCTTAGTCATATAAACTTATATGGCTTTACTCTTTCCCCCTTTTGGCCAAGGTCTTTTTCCAAGTGCATTGCAAGCTGATGCTTGGTAGTAATTTTTCAGAGCTAGAGAGGCTCATCCCGGAAAGTCATGTCCCATGCTGGTGGGAAGGTAATGCATTTATATGCTGAGTTTAGCTTAGAAAGAGGCCACATTTGAACAACAAGGAGGCTCCCAGGAGGTAACTCTTAGTCACCCTATAATACTAGGCTAGTTTCAATTTCAAAAGTAAAGGTTCATAAGTATACTCATCAATATCAAGAGCCTGTCAATGGTCCATCCTCTTGCACTAGTCACTGCCCCTATACTCGGGGGGTGGGGGTGGGGATTCTTGAATGTGGCAGCAGAGCTCCCCAGGATGGGAATTCACTTGTCTTTTGGTTTTTGTGTTAATCTCTACCCACCATGATAATACCCCATGAATACTTGAAGACATTCATATGCCTTGTAGGTATGCCCCAGGTGAACCTCCTCCCATGCATTCCTCATCACTGACACCTCACACCAATGATGTCCCCTGCCACAGTTGTAACCCTTCTGTGATCCAAAATTTCTTCAAAATGAAGTCAACAAAATAACCAAATGCAATTAATAAGAAAATGGAATAATGATAGTTTTAAAAATAAGTAAAATACAAAAAAAATTTTTTTTTAATTTGAAATAATAAAAAAATTTATCCAAAGAAGAAATACAAATGACTAAAAAGCACAGGAAAAGATGCTCAGCCATCACTAGCTATTAGGGAAATGCAAATCAAAGCTATAATGAGATATCACCTTACACCCATTAGACTGGCAGCTATCTAAAAAACAGAGGATTACAAGTGTTGGAGAGGATGTGGAGGAATGGGAACCCTTAGCCACTGCTTGTGAGAATGTAGAATGGTGCAGCCATTGTAGAGGACAGTCTGACGGTTCCTCAGGAAGCTAACTATAGAACTGCCATATGATTCAGCAATCCCACTCCTGGGTATATACCCAGAAGAACTAAAAGCAGAGACACAAACAGATATATGCACACCATTATTCATAACGACATTATTCACTGTTGCCAAAAGTTGGAAACAACCCAAATACCCATCAACAGATGAATGGATAAGGAAATTGTGGCATATACGTACAATGGAATATTACTCAGCTGTAAGAAGGAATGCAGTATCTAAACACGGGATAACATGGATGAATCTTGATGACTTTAAATTGAGTGAAGCATACCAGGCACTGACGGACAAATATTACATAACCTCATTGATAGGAATTAAGCAAATTGAGCAGACTCACCGAGCTAGAGTCTGAAAGATAGGTTTACAGGAGACAGAAAGGGAGAAGAGGTTTGTAAGCCAATGCCTGGGGCAAAATCTATGATAAGGAGGAACAGTGTAGTATTCAGTGGATGGGCATGACAGTGGTGCAGTGATGCTGTTGGGTTGGGCTGTGCTGGTCTGTGAAGGGGGTATAGTGGGGAGGATGGGTTGGACAGTCCATGGAAAGGGGAGGAGGGTTGGGGGAGGGAGCAGGTAAACTCTGGGGATTGCAGGTATGTGGTTAAAACTACATTGGGAATCTTCTTTCAGCAAATATGGCAGGAGGGGTTACTGGTTTAGGGTGTTGGATATGGGGGGCATGCAGGACAGGGCACACCTGTGGCAGGCTTCTAGGGGAATGTGTTAGTGTTCATATTGTCATAGTGTGTTGCATCAGTGGGTGGAGACCCATATAATGAGGGAAGGTGTTGAATTCCCATCTTGGGGAGTCCTGCTATGTTCTCAAATAGAGGGGCAGGAGTCTCTCAAGAACATAGGCAGTGCCTAATAGGGGAGGACAGGCCAGTATGTCAATCCCTCAATGTTGTTACAAGTAACTATGAATCTTGTTCTTCAAGGAATAAAGCTTGGTGTTGCCGTGGGTCCCGAGGGAAGGCGGAAGAAGGAATAGAATAGATGAAAAATGGGGCGTTTTGGGAGTGATGGAATTGTTCTGCGTGCTCTTTCAATGATAGGTACAGGCTATATTAAATTTCATCAAAATTTATGGAAGTGTATGGTCCAAAATGTAAACCGTAATTGAAATCATTGCCCATAGTAGCAATGTTTCTGTATTTGTATATCAATTGTAACAAATCTATCATGCACATGTAAAATGTTGTTAATAGGGGAAGGGGAAAAGGGAGAGCATATTGGGTATTTAAGAATCCCCTATGTTCTGTACATGACTTTTCTGTAACCTAAAACTTCTTTGAATACAAAATGAGAAAAATAAGACACAGCAGGGGGAATAAATAGAAGAAAATGTCACTGTACATACAAGACAACAGATCTTACAGTGACAAAAGACATAATGCCAAAAGAATAGTCATTTTAAGGTTACAGTTTTAAGAAATAAAAACTGTAGTTAAGAACTGTGGACAAGTAAAAACGTATCTCAAATGATCAGCATTGGCTCCAAACCTAGAGTAGTGGTAATACGTGAGATTACAGAGGAACAGAGCAAAAACTAGTCTTGTTGGAAAGCTTAGTCAGTATACTGTTATTCTCCCAAGCACAGGAAAGATGCTGCCTCTGGGAAGTAAAAACATAATAATCACTGTAGAAATTTCTAGAAGCCACTGGCTTTGACCAGAGTAAGTCTTTGGTTGTTCACAATCAAATTATACATTTTTTCAAGAGCAGAAACTGCTTTCCCTCTTGTGTTGTAAATACCTCACATCAGCCAAGTATTAGAGATGTGGTCCACTTAGGAGAGGCCAGTGGAAAAGAAGGGAAGGGCTTGTGTCATCCACATGGTTGCATCCTGGGCCCTTTCTGTGTGATGAATAGACTAGTTGGAGGCAGTCCTACTACCAACTTGATGAGCAACTCTTGTTGCCACAGGTGGCTCTGACGTGCACTCAGATCTGGTGGACAACAGAGGTGGGCATTGCCTTTGCCAGGCTGGAGGAAGGTTATGAAAATGCCATGAAGGACTACTACAAGAAGCAGGTGGCCCAGCTCAAAACCCTCATCACCATGCTGATTGGCCAGCTCTCCAAGGGGGACCGGCAAAAGATCATGACCATCTGCACCATCGATGTGCATGCCCGGGATGTGGTGGCCAAGATGATTGCTCAGAAGGTGGGCTGCAAACATCCGGGGGTGTCCCTCTTTGTGCACTGTGAATTTTGAGGTTAGGGAGAAACTCATATACAGTCAAAACGTGTGGGCCCTGGGGTCTGTAACAGCCAGGGATCTGAGAGAAGATCATGATGGCTGCTCACACCTCTTTAAATCTCCAGCAAAGCAGTGCAATCAGAGCAGTTCCTGCTTTCTTTTCTTTGGTGGTCATGGTGGGCTGCACTTTGACCAGCAGAAGACACCAAGCCAACCAAAGCCCTGTGTGCCTGTAGCCGTGGAGCCACCTGCTTACCTATTTAACATCATGATTTACCCACCTCCTCTACTACTCTTTTTGTAGGTAGACAATTCCCAGGCCTTCCTCTGGCTGTCCCAGTTGCGTCATCGTTGGGATGATGAGGCCAAACACTGTTTTGCCAACATCTGTGATGCTCAATTCCTGTATTCCTATGAGTACTTGGGAAATACTCCTCGCCTAGTGATTACACCTTTGACTGACAGGTGAGTCTGGGTGTCAGCCACTGACAGAGATCCCTTTTCTGTCTGGTTCAGGCCACCCAAAAGCTATCCAGGGTCAAGGTCATGGTAGCTTGCTTTTTATCCACAGAATTGCAGGTGGAATGCCTGAAACAGCAGATGTAAATGACATTGAAGGGATATAGGTCAGAACTCTTCTGCAACTTCCCAAGAAGGGTCCCAGAGGAATGAAGAACAAACCCCATAACAAATTAGTGAGCTATGATTTGTTGCAGAATACCTCGGCAGTGTCCTATGGCAGTTAAGAGTGTGTACTTTAGAGTTAAACATGTTCACATACAAACCATAGCTCTAATACATACCAGCTGTTTGACCATGAAAACATTGACCTGTCTCAATCTTGGTTTCCTCATCTGTGAAAAAGATAGTAATTCATACCCTGCATGATTTTTGTGAGGATTAAAGGCAATAATACTTGTGAAGAGTTTAGTACATAATAAGTATTCAGTAAATGATCCCCATTGATCAAAAGATCATTCAACTGCACATTTATTCAGTCTTTCACACTTTGGGAATAAAAAGATATAAACAAGGTAGTTCCTACCATCAAGGAGCTAACACTTTTAGGGAGACATGTTCTCTATCATACATTCTTTTATGAATGAATTTTCAACGGTCTCTGAAGTAGTCACTGGGAATACAAAGATAACTAAACATTTCCTTCACCTAAACTCCAATTCTGTTGAGGGGAAATGAGACCTAAATAGATATAAGTTTAAAAAGAATGGGAAAAGGAACCAAGGCCATAGTATTTGATAGTATGTAGAGCCATTTGCTACAAATTTCCATGCAAGTTTCAGCAGTAAGCCTTCTGGGTACAGAAGTGGGAGGAAGGTCATAGTGGGAGGAAGACCTAGGAATGCTTCAGGTAAGAAGTGGTTTCTGATCTGGGCCTCGAAGGATATGTAAGATTCTAATAGGATGTTAGGTTTTAGGATGGCTGTCAGAGTGTCTATGAAATTTTACAGAACTCTGTGCACATACCACTTTTTCTATTGATAGAATCTATATAATTCATTGTTAAAGTGGTCTAGGATTCCCAAAAGTTAAATAACTACTGAAAGCATTCCTGGCAGTTGGAATACTCTCGACAAAGACACAAAGAAACTTCCAGGTTTGTTCCTGGAAGAAGGAGTAGACTTTTTTGACTTTGGGTAGATAGTAGGCCATAAAGCTAGGAAGATGGGTAAGAGTCAGACAGTAGGGTGTGAAGACTATATTCTATATCCAGTAAGTAGTGATAACTATTGAAAAATTTTTATAGAGGAGGAAGACAGTGAAAACTGTATTTTGTAAAGATTAGTCTAACAGCAGAATGTGGACAAAGAAGAGAGAGGACATGGAAATAAGGCCATGGTCCAAGTGAAAAGTAGTATTTCAATTCTATTAAATATCTATAAATTCTGCTAAGAATTTGTGCCCTTTCCTTATAATTCCACTGAACTCCAAATCCCTTCTTTTCCATAAAGAGCAGCATGTTCAAATGACTGTCTCATTCTAAATAAATGACTTGTGAGTAATGTATTAGTCAGCCAAAGGGGTGCTGATGCAAAATACCAGGAATTGGTTGGTTTTTATAAAGAATATTTATTTGGGGTAGGAGCTTACAGATACCAGGCCATAAAGCCTAAGTTACTTTCCTCACCAAAGTCTATTTTCACATGTTGGAGCAAGATGGCTGCTGATGTCTGCAAGGGCTCAGGTTTCCTGGGTTCCTCCCTTCCAGGGTCTTGCTTCTCTCTGGGTTCAGGGTTCCTCGCTTCCCAGGGGTCCAGCTTCAGCATCAAACTCCAACATCAAAAACTCCAACATTAAGAACCCTCACTCTGTCCTTTGCCATGCCTTTTATCTGTGAGTCCCCACCCACCAAAGGATGGGGACTCAATGCCCTACTGGCACAAGAGGTTTACATAATTACTTAATCAAGTGAACCTATGAATCCAATATAATCTAATATGCCCAGAGGAGAAGATCAGTTTACAAACATAATCTAATATTTCTTTTTGAAAGTCATCAATAATATCAAACTGCTACAAGTAAAAATATTGCTATAAATTGTGAAGGTTAAACATGTCTGAATGGAATTTGTGCCATCTTTTACTTACTTTCTCTCTACCTGTTTTAAGTAATATCACCTTTATTCTGGTAAATGCTCAGTTATTTTTCCAAATAGCAATTTGTGAAATGTTAATCATGATGCTCATGGAATCAAAGGGACATGAGATATTCAAAGTAGTTGAAAATCCCAACATTGTCCATAGAGTAAGATATCATGGTTCATCTCCTTCCCATTTTTTACTTTTTTTCATTTCTCTAATTTGTGTTCCTGACCAATCTGGAAAGCTCTTCCTCCCAGAATCCCACTCAGACTGCTCTTCTTTTATTCCTGTTTTTCTCTTTTTTTTTTGTGAGACTTTATAGATGTCTCGTCACTGTCTCCAGTGGCTCCCCATTGTATTTTGACTAAAATCAACACTCTTTATAAGACCTTGTAATCCCTGACAACCTCCCTAATTCCTTCCTCTCTCCAGCACCCATGGTCTTTTTGTGTTCCTTCATCACTTTAAGGTCCTTCCCAACTTAGAACCTTTCAAGTGTGGTTCCCTTTTCCTGAATTGCATTTCTCCAAGATCTTTCTGCGTTCACCTTACCTTCTCATCCTTTAGTTCTACTCTCAGTTTTGAGAGGCCTCATATACAATAGGTAACCCTGATGTGTGACCCTGTTCATCTTCTCCTTAACATTTAGCACATTCCAAAATGCCTTGCTTGCTTTTTTTCTGCATTCCCCTTTGTCTTGTTTGTTATTATGCCACCAGCACTGAGGAGATATTGAATTAATATGTTGAAGGAATAAAAGTTGGTTGAAATATTGAAGATCCAGATCATAAGAATAGACAGAATCAAGAGGAGGTTGACTCAGAGGCAGGATGTAACCAGGACTCTGTGCCTTGGCTCCCAAAGAGGAAGAGGGGCTACTTGGTCTTTTGCCCTTAGCTGGGGAACCCACTCTCATCCCTTTGTCCAACTTAGGAAAAAAGGCAGAGGAAGTTGCAGATCTCTCAGCAGCTGGGACAGTAAAGGTTTGCAGCAAGTATGGGAGTTTAGAGACTTTAGGGTTTTACTTAGATCAATCAGGTAGAGGGACTCATTCAGTGTAGTTTTAAAGGAAGAATTTTCCTTACCTCAAGCCTCATTGATATACAAAGATACTGGTTATGTATCTTTGTCTTTAGGAAAATTCTCAGCAAAACATTTGCCATTATTAGTGGGACATCTGGTATGCTATTTCATTTTGCAGTGAGGTTTTCTGCCTGCCTTGGAGTATGACCTAATGGTTTGGGATTTATATCACTTGGAACAGAACAATGAAACCATTATGTATTTGAGAGATTTGATTACTCACTGTCTCCCATTCTAGACTGTAAGTTCCATAAGACCATTGACTTTGATTTGCACATTCTTCTACCCCCCAGAGCCAGCACCTTGTCTGGTACATAACAGAATTCAAGACATAACTCTTTGAGTGAATATGATGTGATAATTTCTGAGATTCTGGATAGTTATCCTTCTTCCCTATACTATTCAGAATACTTGCTTGCACTACTGACATATCAGACTTTATCATTCCAACTAATAAAATGCACAAGAGTTTTCTTTTTACTGGATCTTCACACTTCCTGAGGAGTTAATGAAGATAATTACCTCTTCTGGTTCTAGACAGCTCTAGCACAATGATGCTGAATGCCTGATAGAGATAGAGGGTAAAGTTTAGGCAGTGAATTATTTCTAAAATGGGGATTCATAGCCTCTTCTATGAAAGGATGCAAATAAGAACTTGAAAGGAAGATTTACTGCAAATAATGGTGACTACTACATAGACCTTGACCTTATTTTGTACATTAGATGCCTGTCTGACACAGTATTATGTATTTGAATATTTAAATGGAAAATTCCATTTTCTCATTGACTTCCATTATTATCTCAAGAAATGTTTTGCCCAGAAAAAATTGGCCTCAACACAGAAAATCAGATTTTAAAGAGCATTTAGCCTTTGCTGGTGTGTAGCCTAAGTACATTTAATTCTCTCCTGCCAGAGGAATTAATCAAATGGACAATTGATTTGTACCACCTTTGCACATTCATTAAAAGCATACCCATATTACAGGACATCCAACTGATCATGCCTATTTCTTTGGAATTTCCCACTGCCTGCATAGAACTTGAATACACATGTAAATGTAATGGCTCAGGCATTGTTGCAGCAGTTTGGCGCAACTCTTAAGTTGAAGAACTAAATGGAAACGCTTTCTCAGGCTGAACAAAAGCAATTCGCATAAGTCATTTCTTAACCTTTGGATGATCTCCTCCCCCATTCCTCCCCTTCCCTCACCTTCACACATAAACGCCCCTTTCTGCCCTGTGCCTTGTTAAGTACAGTTTTAATCAACTGCTTATCAATTTTTAGTACCTCTTAATTTATCAGGAGCTACAAGCAAGTAGGTGAGATATATAATTGATGCAGGAGTCTTTGAAGGTGAGTCACTGGACAAGGACACAACTAGCAAAACTCATACATTTTCTCAGTTTTTCTCTATTTTTACTGTAGAAAACTTGAAAAACTTTGTAATCTGTAAAAAAGAATATAAAAGTCACCCGGAGATAATTATTATTCAGTGCTGTTGCCTTCTATATGTCGATGTTTTAAATGAAATTGAGCTCATATGCTATATATAAAATATCACAAATTGCTTTTTTGAACTTAACCTTATAATCATGCATGTGTTCTCTAAATATTCTTCTAAAACACTTTAATAGCTGAACTATAATCTATTTACAAGTATCCTATAATTTATTTAGTAAGTAGTCATAATATGGAATCCTTAAGTTATATCTGAGCTTTTGTATCAAAAATAAAGCTGCCATTAGCTTGTTTTTTTTTTCTATTAATGTTTTTATATTATCTATTACAAATCAAACATTTTACAAAGACATTCTGTTTTCTTGAGAAAGCCAACAATAGGACTGCTTAGAAAATCTATGAATTAGTTATATCTTTGAAGTTACCTGGTCATATATTTACTGTTATTATTACGATTAAATATTGAAAACAACTTGCAAAACTGACTGTGATGGTTTGAAGTTGTACCATGACATTCTTTTTTTTTAAAGATTTCTTTTTTTATTTCTCTCTCTCCCCTTCCCTGTCACCCCCCCCACACACTTGTCTGCTTTCTGTGTCCATTCGCTGCGTGGTCTTTTGTGTCTGCTTATATTTGTCAGCGGCACCAGGAATCTGTGTCTCTTTTTGTTGTGTCATCTTGCTGTGTCAGCTCTCCGTGTGTGCAGCACCACTGCTGGGCAGGCTGCACTTTTTTCATGCTGGGTGGCTCTCCTTATGGGGCTCACTCCTTGCGAGTGGGGTTCCCCTATGCAGGGACACCCCTGCGTGGCACAATACTCCTTTTGCGCATCAGTACTGTGTGTGGGCCAGCTCATCACACAGGTCAGGAGGCCCTGGGTTTGAACCTGGACCTCCCATGTGGTAGGGAGACACTCTGTCTGTTGAGCCAAACCCCCACTTTCCCCATCACATTCTTAAATCTAATCCATTCTTGGGCATGGATCCATTTTAAGTAGGATCTTTGATAAGGCTACTTCAGTTAAGGTGTGATCCACTGATTCAGGATGGGACTTGAATTACTGGGGTCCTTTATAAGCAAAATGAATACAGAAAAAGAGAAAGAGAAAGCCACAGAAGAATTGAAACCCAGAAGAGAAGGGTGAGAGCAAAAGATGTTGCCATGTGCCTTGCCATGTGGCAGAGGAGCCAAGGATCACTGGCAGCCACTCTTTGGGAAGAAAGCATTGCCTTGATGATTTCCTGATTTGGGTATTTTCTCAGCCTCAAAACTATAAACCAATAAATTCCCATCATTCAAGCCAAACCATTTCATGGTATTTGCTGGAGCAGCCTAGGAAATTAAACCACTGACCTTTTACAAATGTTTGAAAAAAAAGTATCAATTAAGGGTATTAACATTTAAATTGTATCAGTGTTTGCTCCCTTCCCTTGTCTAATAGGGGATACATCTCTTGGCAGGATAGCTGCTACCATCTCAGTTTGGTAAATATTAGGTTCCTTGTAATGATGCATATTCAAAGTTAGGAACCTGGCCTTTATCCGGAACATATTTTTCCTTCTGCCCCTTTCTAATTGTAATGACTTAGAAAGAACCACCTCTCCTTGTGCTGTCCTTCTCCAAATTTCCAAGCAGTTTATCTTAATAACTTAAGTCATAAATTACCCCAAAGATACATATGGCTTGGGATCCTGGGTTGGGAAAATCAAACAGCCAGTGGCAAGTGAAGCAGTAGAGGAACATAGATGAGAGCTCTAAGGGGTTGAAAAGTTCTGACAATTCATACACATTTTCAGGGGTAGCCAAAGTTTTCTGGGATTTGCTCTTAAACATATTTTAATAATTGTCAAAATAAATAAGAGATTTACTATAAAAGGTAGTTCTTTGTATCTTGCCCTCTTGTATCCATGCTTTTCAAATCCACAGTTAAAAATGATAACAACAGCATCAAGAACAATTTTTGCTAACACCACTAATGGATATTTTAAAATATTCCAAAATCTGGAATATGCACTAGGGAATAAACACCAAACATAACAGTATATAGGGTTCTAAAGTATATTATGTTAAATAACTTTTCATTTGTCTCATTAAATCTTCAATCCAATTTAGGCAAAAATTACAGCAAGATATGACATCTGTCATATGAATGGTTCATAAAATGGGAGTGGTTATACTTCTGAATCTTGTTTACTTCTATGCATATTATATAATACATAGATGCCCTGGTTTTGCTTCTTAAGAGGTTACCAGCTGATGGTTCCAAGTTTACAAGAGAAACACATATGGAAACCTTATCTGTGTAACTAGCTCTGTCATTAAAAGAAACAGGATATACTAATATGCTAAACAGGTTATAAAGAAATAGTATATTATGTGCAATTAAAATAGAGAAAATATTAAGCCAAATTCTGTATAAGTATTTAAAAATTCCATAGTAAACAAAAATCTGAGAGGATTTTCCTGTATTTTCAAATAAGGTAATGTTGAACATACCTTATAATGAATTTCTACATTTGACCTTTTTTGTAAATACAGTTGCAAAAACTGAGTTGCAGACTCTCCTTTAAAATTTTTTCCCCTCTTAACACACACCTTTCTGTGATGGGTTAAGATCATTTGGCACAGTAAGGCAGCTTCCCCCAGGAAGCTACCTGAGAGAGAAGGCATGACCTCCCCACCACCTCCGTCACTATGTTTTTTCTTTAGCTTGAGGTTTTAATGTCAAAATATAAAGTCTTGTAAGGTCTTAAAATAATCCTTTCACAAAATAAGGCAGCTTTAAGCTGTAAAAACATTTAGTTCTTTGTCAAAGGTTAAGTTTTTCTGTCCTCATTTGCTGTAACCAGCTGTCAGCATCTTCTTTAGAGATCAGTTTTTTCTTCATAACGACACCTGCATGCGGCTCTTTGGCTGTCCAGGTATGGCTTACAGCCTAAATGTATAACACTGCCAAACAAGAGCTCCACTGTTGTTTCCCATGCTTGAACATGCTGAGCTAGTCCTAGTGTTTTCCGCACATTTCAGCAGATCTTGGAGAGGCAATATTGGAACTCCTCATCACAGTCATTCTTGCTTTTGCCACAGGTCTCATAGCACCTGTCATGTTGGTCGCAGCACTTTGTCAGGGAAGGGATGCCAATGTTAAGATGAAAACCTAACATCGGAGAGCCACATCCATTCGGTGGTGAGGGTTTATAACCATAATGTGGGAAAGGCTTAGATCCTCCAAGACCTCCATCTCCCCAACACCCCCGTCAGCACGTGCTTGGCTGGCCTGGGTTCCCTCTCACTGTCACTGCACTTGTACTGACAGAGCCCGTCCTTGCCTCCAAGGAGGTCCAAGGCGGCATTCAGGTACGTGTCTATCTTGTGCACGCCGTTCCGGATGGTCTTAAGGGTGGCCCTCCAGTTGGTGGTCTGCGCCTCCCCCTGGCAGCTCAGGGTGACCGCCAAGAGCAGGAGGGCGAGCGCGGGCGGCGGAAGCACGGACATCCACGCAGCGCCGGGCCTCGCCGGGTCCCGTGGGTCCCCAGAGCCGCCATGAGCTTGTTTATTATACATTTCTGACTATATTTCATATTATTACCCCAAGATAAATTCCAATAGGTAGGATCAGTAGATTATACTTATTCAGATGTTCTTGAGAAAAATGTTCCTAGTCTTTATTAACAGTCTGTGAGGGTGTCATTTCATAATACCTTCATCAGCATTAAATATTATCTTTAAAAATATTATGAATTTTATAAGTCAAAATGGTATCTCATTTGGATTTGAATTTCTTTAATTATTTACAAGCTTGAGGTTTTTTTTTTTTTTTTTTTTTGCTATTTGGTTTTCTTTTGTAAGTTATTTATTACTGTCATTTTCCATTTTTCTATGCGGTATTCTTTTATTGCTTTTATGCTTAGACAGATCCAGCCCATTTAAAGGTGAGTTTAAATACTCACTTACATTTTATTCTAGTTTGTTTTACTCTTCACCCTTATGTTTTTAATTCTTTGGGAAACATTTTGGCTACTGGACTATTGAGTAAAATTAGTGTTTTCATCAAAACATTTTTGGCTACAAGTGGCAGAAACCCAACTCAAACTAACTTAAACGTAAAAGAGGACTCATTTTTCAAATACCAAGGATATGGTTCAGCTTGCTACACGTTAACCAATGCCATGGCCTAAACAAGGAGATATCAAGACTTGGACTCTCCCTCAGATCATGGTTTTGCTTTTTCTGAGTGTTGACTTCTTTCTTGCATAGGTTTTCTTAGTATGATGCCTATACTATGGAATCCTTAAGTTATATCTGAGCTTTTATATCAAAAATAAAGCTGCCATGAGCTTGTTTATATATACATTTCTGACTATATTTCATATTATTACCCCAAGATAAATTCCAATAGGTAAGATCAGTAGATTATACTTATTCAGATGTTCTGAATCATCCAGAAAGAGCAGAGACCCCGTCTTTCATAGCACCATATAGCAGGTCCCTTGAAGGGACTGTTATTGGTCCTTTTTGGACCATGTGTCCATTCCTGAACCAATGAGACTGAATACTTTGCCCAACCTGAGCCTTACCCAACCCTGATTGGGTAGGAAATACTATGGTTGACAGTCCCATCAGAATATAAAGGGTAGAGGAGAGATGGGTTTCCAAGTGTGGAACCCCAACATTTTGTCACCCAAAATGTCACCCAGTATTTTTCAGTGAGTAATTGGTCCTTTTCCCCTTTGGTTTGTGATGTGCTCTATCACGAAGTTCTGAGATTATTAGTTTACCTGAATGGTATCTATTTTGGTCCATCAGTGTGTTGATCCATCTTTATGCCATCCTATTTAAGGATTGTAGCCTTAATAAGCTGTAAAATTTGTAGGGTAAATGTCTCCATTAAATATTTTCTTTTTTTTTTTTCAGCTCTTCTGTTGAGTCACTGAGATGAATTTTAATCATTTTGACAAATTCTGAAATAAAAACCATTGGGGTTTTGAATGCTGTCTCTTAATACCTTCAACTTAATTTTGAAAGAATGTCCAGCTTTATAATATGTGGTACATTTCTGTGTATTAAAATCTTAGATTATTTCTCTCAGAAAGATTTATAAGAAGCTTCACATAGATTTTGAGCATTTCTTGCTGTTATTCCTGGATTCTTTTTTTTTTTTTTTTTTTTTGGCTATATAAGATTGTGTTTTCATTATATCTTTTAAAAACTTCATTGAGGTATAATTTACATATAAAATTCACTAATTTCAAGTTTACAATTCGGTGATTTTTAGTAACTTTATCAAGTCATGCAACTTATCACCATAAATCAATTTTAGAACATTTTCACACACAACCCTCATAAGAGCCTTCATGCTCATTTACAGTTCATCATTATTCATACCTCCAGCCCCAGGCAACCACTAATCTACTTTCTTTATCAATTTGTCTTTTCTTGACATTTCATATGAATGGAATAATACAACATGTGATCTTTTTGTCTGGCTTCTTTCACTTTGCATAATGTTTTTGAGGTTCACCCATGAAGAATCATAAACCAGTAGATTTTTCCTTTTTTAACTTTGAATAATATTCCATTATATATATATAACATATTTTCTCTGTCCATTCACCAGTTGATGAACATTGAGGTTGCTTCCAATTTGGAGCTATTATAAATAATGCTGCTAGGAATATTTGTATGCAAGCCTTTGTGTGATATTATGTTTTAATTTCTAGGAGTAAAATTGCTGGGTTGTATGGTATTTCTGGTTTAACTTTTTGAGAAAATGCCAAAGTATTTTCCGAAATGAAATTTGATTATCTAGAAAAAATTATGGCCTAAATGGAAATTAAATAACTAAACCAATAATTATTTCATACTTAGAGATTATTATGTCCAATAGTTAGAGCTGTAATATAAAAATTAGAATTATGTTATAATTAATTTCTATTATATTTGATTATTATTTATAATTTTGTTCTTTGTATGTTTGTTGCTATGCTATCTATTTTTTATAATTGATTATATTAAATCTAACCTGGCTTTCTTGCACTCTTGTTTAAAATTTCTTTCAATCCATTTTTAATTTCTTTCAATCTATTTTTCCAGTTATTTTGCAATTTTACAATTAAGGACTTTTTAACAGCTGAAAAAAAGAGTTATAGTAAATTCCCCCATACCCCCTGCCCCCCACACATATTTTCCCCCATTATTAACATCTTACGTTAGTATGGTACATTTGTTACAAGTGATGAACCAATATTGAAGCATTGCTACTAATCAAGGTCTATAGTTTACAGTTTATACTTTGTACAGTTTTATAGGCTTTGACAAACATATAATGTCATGCATCCATCATTGCAGAATCATACAGAACAATTCCAATGCCCTAAAAATGCCCTGTGTTCTGCCTATTTATTCCTATGTTCCCCTCTAACCTCTGGTAACCACTATTTTTATATCAATATTACAAGTTCTACTGTCACCAATAACTTATTTCTTTTTTCTTTTAAAGGATGTACTTTTATTTTTTTTCTTCTCCTCCCCCACCCTGCTGTTTTTGCTATCTGTGTCCATTCGCTGTGTGATCTTCTGTATCTATTTCTCTTTTTGTCTTCTCATCTTTCTCCTCTAGGATTCACTGGGATTTGATCCTGGGGACCTCAGATGTGGAAAGAGGCTCCCTGTCAATTGCGCCACCTCAGTTCCTGGTCTCTGCTGTGCTGCACCTTGACTCTCCCCTTCGTCTCTCTTTTGTTGTGTCATCATTTTGCTATGTGACTCACTTGCGCAGGCACTAGCTCACCACATGGGCACTGGGCTCACCACATCGGTACTTGGCTTGCTGCGTGGGCACCCATGTAGGCACTCAGCTCTCCACATGGGCACTCGGCTCACCATGTGGGCATTTGGCTCACTATGCAGGCACTTGACTCACCACATAGGCACTCGCATGGCCACTTGGCTCACAATGTTGGCACTTTGCTCACCATGCAGACACACATATGGGCACTCAGCTCACTGCATGGGCACTTGGCTCACCATGTGGGCACTTCGCTCACCACGCAGGCACTGGCTCACCATGCAGACATGCTTTCGTCTCTTCTTTTTTTTTTTTTAAAGATTTATTTCTTTCTCTCCCCTTCCTCCCACCCCAGTTGTATGCTCTCTGTGTCCATTCACTGTATCTTCTTCTGTGTCCCCTTGTATTCTTGTCAGCAGCACCGGAAATCTGTGTCTCTTTTTATTGCGTCATCTTGCCGTGTCAGCTCTGTGTGTGTGCAGCCCCACTCCTGGGCAGGCTGCACTTTTTTTCAGGCAGGGCAGCTTTTTTTATGGGGTACACTCCTTGTGCATAGGTCTCCCCTACACGGGAGACAGCCCTGTATGGCAGGGCACTCCTTGCACATATTAGCACTGCACGTGGACCAGCTTCACCACACTGATCAGGAGGCCCTGGGTTTGAACCTTGGACCTCCCATGTGGTAGGTGGATGCTCTATCCACTGAGCCAAATCCTCTTCTCTCTCTTCTTTTTCAGCAGGGGGCCCCAGGGATCAAACCCAGGTCCTCCCATATGGTAGGCCTTATCACTTGAGCCACATCCACTTCCCTAAATTATTTCTTAATTCGAGTTATTGATGATGATACTGAACTTCAGGGAGCTGAGTCCTGGACATGTCAGTACAGGTATCCTTCCAGGCAGATATTGTTATATTCATGTTAAAACTTGGTGTGGTTATTGAACCATGTGCTAAGCAAAAATCTAAGAATGACACCCCCCACCCCCACCCCCAGTGATCCTTTTCCTTGTGTAATCCTCTCCCTTTGAGTCTTTGAGTGTGGGTGGAAATTGTCAATATGATGTAATATCACTTCCATGATTATGTTATATGGAAAGTACAGATTATTCACATTGGGCCATGTAATCACATGAGCCCTTAAAATCAGAGCTTTCTCCTAGCTGAGGACAGAAGAAGATGTCAGAGAATTTGGAAGCATGAGAAGGATTCAGTGCAGTATTATTGGCTTTCAAGATGGAGGATGCTATTTCAAAGACTGGACTGTGGCTTCTATTAATAGTTTCTAAGGGAATCCCAGCCAGCAGTCAACAAGGAAATAGTGACCTCAGTCCTACTGTTCCCTTGATTCTGACCTTGTGAGATCCTAAAGCAGAGAACTCACTTGCACTTTTGATCTATGGAAATGTGAGATAATAAATGAGTGTTGTTTTAAGGCACTAAGTTTGTGGGAATTTGTTATACAGCTTTAGAAAACCAATAAAAATCAACCTGTAATATCAACTAACTCTAGGTTTATCCAAACCATACTTCTGTGATAATCTCCTACTATTCATAGCAAAAATCAAGAAACAACATCTTTGATATTTCCTTTATCTACCAGCTGAATAAGTGTGTCAATAAAGAATAGCTACATTTCACATAATACCTTGAAAGTAAATAGGCTTTCTACTTTTCAAGGCCCTTTCAAATCTGCTGTCTCATCTTATCCTCCAGGAGCCTGGTAGGGTAGATAAGAAAGTCTAAAGAAGTCATTTGCTCAAAGAAAATAAGGCTGATTTTAGATCAGTATTAGGAAGGCCTTTCAAACAATTAGAACTGGCCTACATTGGAAGAGGCTGCCTTCTAGAATAATAAGCTGGAAGAAGAAAAAATTGCATGATCATATTTGGAGCCTCTCATGGAAGAGAATGTGGCATGGTTAAAGAACCAGACTACCTTACCTCTGAGCATCCTTCCAACACTAAACATTCTTCATTTCCAATGTGGTAACCTAACTACGGTGATCCATGTCAGTGTGAGGGTAAGCTGGTCAGTCAAGAGCTCTTTTGAAAGGATTCCTTGCCATTTTCACAATTGTCATTGTTTTTAAACCAGAAAATTTATCTAAGTTCCTTTTTACAATGATATACTATGTGATAGACACCGAAGGCATGTTTTTTGAGGCACAAAGGTTTAACAACTTAGCTGAATCTGACAGATGCTCAGTAGTGCAGGTAAGATTTTCACACAAGTATATCTGACTCCAAAGTCCATTCTTTAAAAAACTAGAGTGTGATGTGTTGACCCTACTGGAAAGCAGGAGAAGGTTGCAGTTGCTGGCATGGGTGTTTAAGGAAGAAGATACTAACAAGACTGCAAAGGGAATCCTAGAGTAGGTACATGTCCCAGAGGACTAGGGCATCCTGCTGGTTCCATGACCGAAGCATGATGGCAACCCCTCCTGCGGCAGAAGGAAATACTGTGTCTTTCTTTTTCTATTTTTTTCACATCCTATGCTAAAGCCCCATTGTTCTTCCTTACTTATTAGAACACCCTAGACAGACCACTTTCCCTCCCTGAACCTTTGTCTTCCCATCTGTAAAATAAGAGGATGTAATTATTTTATCTTGGAAATTGCTTCCAGCTCTAGGGTTCTATTACCATGGAAAAAACCCTATTTTGCCATTTTCCCCCAAGTGCTTTTTCTAGAGATTCTCAAAAAGAGATGAACAGCCAGAATAGTATTTCCCATAATGGGTTGCAAGGATTTTTTTGAGGGAATCTCAAGTTTTCTATGAGCATTTTATTTTATGATGCATTGCGCATCTGAACTTAACAAGATTCCTTGAGAGCCCAGCATCTCCAAAGAGAAGATCCCTTGGGATTGTCCTCTGGCCAACAGAAGAGGCAGCAGTGGGACAGAAAGTGGGTGGGAGGGAGAGTGTGATGGAGATTCTGTTGGGGGTCAGGACTCAGCTATTCCAGAAGTTTAGTTTTAGAATCTAGAAGAACCCTGAGACTGGGAGAGGTAGAAGGCACAGGGTGGCTCTATAGCCTGAAACTCAGAGCCCAGGAGAGCAGGTGCAGTTCAGGCTGCACAAACAACCCTATGAGGATCTGGCTAGTGTTTGAGGGAGGAGGGATGCATTACTACCTAGTATCAGGTGACTGAGCAAGTTGAGCAAGACACAGCTTTTCACCTTAACCCTGACTAGCCTTGTCTTGTGCCCAAAGATCAATGGCTGTAATGGAAAAGCTTGTTGACAGGGAAAGGGAAGTGGCTTTCTGAGCGTACCTTGCCCAGTGGTTAAAAGCAACTGGGTGCCCCTGATAGTCAGCGTCTACTTATAAATCATACTGGAAAAATCGAGATGGAATGTTAATCCTGCACACTTCTCCTTTCTGGCTGGGGAAACTATCTTCCTGGGTTTCCCTTTTCAAAAGACTGAATAGATATGGGAATTCTGCAGTTATTTAAAGGACAAGGGAGCTCACTTCAAGTGTTTTCAAAAACATTTGGTTCTGATCTTAATGGAGCCCATGGAGACCCAGTCACCTGCTGGCATGAACAATTCTAGACATCAAATACAGAAGCAGAGAATTAATTCCAGAGGCCCCCCTCAAACATCTCCTACCCTTCCCAGACTTTAAGTTAAGAGTCTATGTTCTAATTTGCTAGGTATTTAAAAAGTAGGCCAATGGCATGTTTTTTAGCAGTTTTGTTAGGGTATAATTAACATGCTTTAGAGTTCACCCATTATAATTTTTCATTTTAATGATTTTTAGAAATATATAGAGTTGTGCAATTATCAACACAATCCAGTTTTTTTAATAGTTCCATCACTTCATTTGCAGTCAATCCCTACCCCCACCCCAAGCCTAGGCAACCACTGATTTGCTACCTGTCTCTATTTGTCTTTCCTGGTCATTTCATATAAATGGGGATAATTACATAATCTTTTGCATCTAGCTTCTTTCACTTAGCGTAATATTTTTGAAATCCATTTTGTGGCTTGTATCAGTACTCCATTCCTTTTTATTGCTGAATAGTATTCCATTTCATTGTGTTTATCCATTCACTATTGATAGACATTTGGGTGTTTCCAGGTTTTTACTATGATAAAAATGTTTCTATGAACATTCCTATATGTCTTTGTGTGAACATGTGCTTGTATTTCTCTTGGGAAATTCATAAAAGGGAAATAGGTGGATTATGTGGTAAGATTAATTTTTTTAAGAAACAGCTAAACCATTTTCCAAAGTACCTGTTCCGGTTTACATTCCTGTTAGGAGTGTATGAGGAAGCCAATTTTTCTACATCCTTACCAACAGCTGTTATTGTCTTGTCTTTTTTAATACAACCATTCCAATAGGTATATGGTGGTATCTCACTGTGAATTTAATTTGTGTTTCCCTAATGATCAGTGATGTTGAGCACGTTTTCATGTGCTTATCACCCAAAGGTACATTTTAACTGAGACTAAATGGTAATATAACTCCTTCTAAAAAGCCTAAGAAACAACCTTGAAGCTGAGTTTAGTATCATTGGTGAAAATAGCCACAGAAGAATTAAATTGATTGAATGGTTGATACACTTATTCATTGGCTCATTTGTTTATTTCATAAATATTTATTGAGGGGGGAGTGGATGTGGTTCAAGCAGTTGAGGGCTCATCTCCTACATGGGAGGTACCATGTTTGGTTCCCAGTGCCTCCTAAAAAAAACAAAAACAAACAACAAGCAATCAAACAAAAAAAAAACAACTTAAGGGAGCTGATATAGCTCAGTGGTTGAGTGCTGGCTTCCCACATATGAGTTCCTGGGTTCAATCCCTGGCCCCAGTACCTCAAAAAATACATATATGGAGGGGGCTGTATACATCCAGACTGATGCTAGATTCTGGAGATGAAACAATGAGTAAGACATAAGATATAGCTCTACCTTCATGTATCTTATGAAGATATATATATATATATATGTGGAAAATATATATGACATATCTCATAGAAAATGGAGTAGAGCAAGCTGAAGAAGCTCAGCCAAGGGACATCTGCTCCTCAACCCAGTATGGAGAAATTCAGAAACACATTGGATGAAATAATGTCAAATATGAGTCCTGAGAGTTTAGTAGGCATTACCTAGGCCAAGATTGAAGGGTAATGTTTTCCATGTAGGTTTAAAGGGTTGGGGACTGGGTGGAAGGTGAGAGGAAGAGAGATAGGGGAAAGCAGGCTTTCAGGCAAGTTCTGTACATCTGGACTTAAGAGTCTAGGACTTGGGGGAGGGGGGTGATGAGAAGTGAAGCCAATAAGCACCTAGCAGAGGCCACTGAAGTTCTTTAGGGTGGGAAAATCATGATCTTATTTGTCCTTTAGAAAGTTCTCTCTGCATTATGGGGAACAGATGGGAGTGGGTGCCTCTGGGCTTTCCTTTACAGAAGCTGTATCACTTGTTCCACAGGCCACACATGGCCTTGGACTTCAGTTCTATCTCAGGGGACTCAGCAGGGCCAGAGCTATTCATTGGGCCAGTTGAAAATTACCTGTGCCCTCTTGTGTCTGGCAGGTGCTACATCACCCTCACCCAGTCTCTACATCTGACCATGAGTGGGGCTCCAGCAGGACCTGCAGGCACAGGCAAGACGGAGACCACCAAGGACCTGGGCCGAGCGCTGGGCATCATGGTCTATGTGTTTAACTGCTCAGAGCAGATGGACTACAAGGTACAAGCTAACTCATCTTTGGGAGGTACTGGAAACCAGGTGGCATCCCAAACCAGGGTGGTGTTTAATCATGCCACCCTGACCACCTCCCCCAGAACCCCCAAGCCCAGACAAGGAGAAGTGTTCTGCTTGATCCTTCACAGTAGACCTGAGGATCCTTGACCCCTGAAGCTTCTTGATCTCCCTCTAATGTGGGAGATGTTCACTGATGTGACAAGGGACCACAGAGCATAGATTGTGATTCCATTAGTGAGTATGACCAATGATGAGTTACTTTACCTTTTAGGTCTTTGTTTCATCATCTGTAAAATGAAAAACTGGCATATCCAAAGTCCTTAATTCATTATTTGATATAGAAGTACAGAAAAGTAGTTAAGTGGCTGATATAAAGAAACTAGTATTCTAAAAAACTGGATATCCCTCAGATTATCTACAAGGGCAGAATGTTCTATAAGGGGAGGTATAAGCTCTGAAAGTAGACTAGAATAACCCCTGTTCATAGCAAGATGTGTCACAAAAGACAAACACAAGGCAAATAAATGTTCATTTTTTTGAGCACTAGTGTATTCCAGGTTCTCTGTTTTAGAGGAAAGTAAGAGAAACAAAAGTCCCAACAGGTCAGTTCTTAGCTAGAAAACAGATTATTTTATTAAAAAGGTTTCATAACAGATTGCCTTATATTTGTATTGTTTTTGTATTGTTTTATTTCATGTATTTTTATAAACTACCTCAAGTCCCTTTTAAAAACAAGATGGCATGTAAATAAATTTAGAGTGGAAAAAATAAAATAATTGCATTAACTAGATTAAATATTCATATTTATAAATCATGTTATATTGATGTTAAGATAAATTTAATTTAAACAAATTTAGAGATCACAAGAGAGCTCTTGCAGTTATCATATATAGGACTCTTTAAATGAGATTCAGCTTCTATAACTTTAATTTCTCTTATATATAATTTTGCTTTGCAAAGAGGAGCAGGATCCTATGGTGCCATATTTTCTCATAGCAAGCTAGCAAATGAGAATTTGGACCCAAAATAGTTGTCCTCCCAATAGTGTGCATCCCTTAAATTCGAACATGGTAGTTTATGGATGAGCACATTAAGATAATGTTTCTATTTAAGTCAACCTGAGAAAAAAATATTTTTATTCCCTTTACAGAAATAAATCAGCCTTAAAGAATATTTCAAGTCTTTAGAATCTTCTATAGTTGAGGAATGGTAGCATTGTTGAAATAAGGATAGTTTCCTGAAGGAAACATTCTGGAGGACACACTCATTTAAGTGTGTAAGATGTCACATAATAATTGAAAAAAACAACAATGGATTTCTTCAAAGTTATGCCTAGCATAAAAACAAGAGATGAGTTGGCCCCATGGCCAGGATCACTAAGGCCTTTCAAAACCACTGAGGACTTTCAAAACAAATCACTGAACCTGACTCCACCAATTGCTCTAAGATGATGGCATATAAGGAGGAGTCTATTCTTGGTTTGTTTGAACTGTGAGGGACGCTTTAGTCGTGTGACACAGAGACAGATCAGAACAATGTCAAGTTGGTCTGGTGAAACACATCAAAAAGAAGATGATCCCTTCATAGCCACTAAATAACATTTGTGATCAAATCGCCTCACTAAACTGCTTGTAAACTTCTCCCCTTTATTGTCCAGCTGATCAGAATTTTTATTTTAAAGCCTTACAGTAATCAAGTTAATATATTGTTATTTCTTAGCATGTGGTGGGCATCGAGGGAGGAGATGATGGATGGATGGATGGATGGATGGATGGATGGATGGATGGATGGAGAGAGAGACAGAGACAGAGAGAGACAGAGAGAGGGAGATAACCCATGAAGCTTGCATTGTATTTGGAGAGACAAGAAAAACATATGAAATAATTAGGGGAGATACAAGACAGCATAACCCTGAGTGCTAATGTGTGATCAACAAAACATTCCAGAGGAGGTGGAGAGCCACACAAGTGTTCTGGGAGGAAAGACTTTGTCAAGTACATGAGAGCTGAGGCTGTTTAAGTTTTGGATGAGTGCCAAACATGGGATTTTTTTTTAATCCTTTTTTTAAAAAGATACATAGATCACACAAAATGTTACATTAAAAAATTTATATAAGAGGTTTCCATATACCCCTAGTCCCCACCCCCCCCCACTCCTCCCACATCAACAACCTCTTTCATCAGTGTGCCACATTCATTGCATTTGATGTATACATTTTGGAACACTGCTACACAGCATGAATTAGAGTTTACATTGTAGTTTGCACTCTCTCCCAGTCCATTCAGTGGGTTATGGCAGGATATATAATGTCCTGCATCTGTCCCTGCAGTATCATTCAGGACAACTCCAAGGCCCGAAAATGCCCCCATATCACACCTCTTCTTCCTTCTTCCTGCCCTCAGTAACTCCCATGGCCACTGTCTCCACATCAGTTAATACAGCTAACCCATTCAAATGTCAGCTTTAAAGACATGACCAAGTTCCAAGTACAGTAGATATCCTTCCCCTACACCCATTCTGACT
Organism: Dasypus novemcinctus; assembly: GCF_030445035.2. Classification (NCBI taxonomy): domain Eukaryota; kingdom Metazoa; phylum Chordata; class Mammalia; order Cingulata; family Dasypodidae; genus Dasypus; species Dasypus novemcinctus. The sequence goes on along the minus strand of NC_080693.1, from coordinate 21,342,056 downwards.
TCACCCCTCAGCTCTTCTCTGAGAGCCTGGCTGGGATGAGTAGAGGAATGCAGTGGAAGTCAGCAAGAACTGTATGCATTTCACCAGGTGTCATTTGATGTATCACAGTAACATATTCTGCTTCAATTTCTCCAGAGAAAAATCTAGAAATAAACATGGAGCGATGAAAATACTACTCAAGCTACCTGACGGGGTAGGGACAACAGAAGATGGATGATGACACTGAGTAAGAAAGGGAGGGACCAAAAGCCCTGAAAGGATCTTACCTTGAAGTGATGGGCTACAGAAATACCCTGCAGACTTCAGGATAGAAATAGAAGCATGATAAAAACGGTATTTAAAGAATGAGTCCCTGGGCAAGCAGATGCAACCTGAATTGAGAAAGTAAGAGACCAGAATGAGGGAAACTTTTAAGTGAGAACATTGCAGTCATTCAAACCTGAGGTGAGGTAAGGAGCCAGATGAGGGAGCAGTAGAAAGGTAAAGGAAGCCAACATCCATGTGGAATCTGAGCCTCCTCTCGACATAGAGGTGCAATGGACACAACCAATCCAATGTCCACATAGAAGAGGTGGCATTGGATTGGGAAAAGTGGACATGGTGGACGATGGGTATGGGGAAGGGCAGGAAGAGATGAGAGGTGGGGGCGTATTTGGGACGTGGAGCTGCCCTGGATGGCGCCTCGGGGGTGATCACCGGACATCGTGGATCCTCACAGGGCCCACTGGATGGAATGGAGGAGAGTATGGGCCATGATGTGGACCATTGTCTATGAGGTGCAGAGGTGCCCAAAGATGTACTTACCAAATCCAATGGATGTGTCATGATGATGGGAACGAGTGTTGTTGGGGGGAGGAGAGGGGGGGTGGGGGGGTGGGGTTGAATGGGACCTCACATATATATTTTTAATGTAATATTATTACAAAGTCAATAAAAAAAAAAATCAAAAAAAAAATTAGAAAAATATTTTGGAGCAAAGAAAATTACAAGGGATAAAGAGCAACATTTCAATATAATAAAGAGTTCAATTCAAAAAAAAAAAAAAAAAAAAAGAAAGGTAAAGGAAAGAATGAAAGGTTTAATTTTTTTAAAGAGTAAATGATACCAAGAGAATATGGGAGGTGGTTGAGTGGTGAAGCAGAGGAGGAGTTTAAGGGAGAATTTAGGCTGGAGTCACAGACCCTCAAGATCCCCTCTGCCTCTGGAATTCTAGAAAGGGATTTCATTTCTTTTTAACTCCATGTGGACTGGGGGATGCAGGGAAGATTGGGTGGAATACAAGAACAAAGTAGAGTCTTGAGAAAATGGGAAGTTACTGCTATACTCTGTTAGCACAGCCTGGAAAACCCATAAAACTAGTTGCTTTCTCTGGAAATGGCTGCAATTTTAGTGCTGAGACATTCTTTATATTATAGCAACAATACTTTCTCCCTTGACCTCAATTTGGAGAGGCTATTGCTGAAACATCAAATGATTTTGAACCTGAATGTATTTGGAATTCTTTTTTACTTCTTTGTAGCACTGACATTATAGAATACCACTTTTTCTTGAGACTCCCTACTCTCTTGACTTCTGGAACATTATACTTCCCCAATTCTCCTCCAAACTCTCTGATCTTGCCCTTCCGATCTCATTTGATGATTCTCTTTGATCATTTCAAGTTCTACCGTACACGGATGACTTTTAAATCTATTTTCCAGTCTCACCCAATGTCTAGTCCTCTCTATTTAGATGCTTTTCCTTCATACTCTGCTTCACATTCTCATCTGCAGTGACTGCTGACTTCCTATCTTTTTCCCTGTCTGATTTGTCATTCCCATCAATATCATTTTCCCTGTGATCCAGGGTTGAACTTTTAAAACATCTTTATTATGTCCTTCCTTCCGTGATTCTAATCAATCACCAATGTTAATTCTTCATGTCTCTCACTTCCAAGCTTTTAACCTTATTCTCATTGCACTTATCCTAGCCTAGAAACTCACCAACTCTTGGCAAGGTTATACCACAGCCTAATAGCACCATGAGAAGTGGGGGTGGGGGCATGTAAATAAATGGGGTGGTGGAGAGTCCTGGGGTTCTGCTGCGGGTCCTTGAGGGGAAAGATGGGGGGATGACAAGCATCCACTTATGCAAACTCTTTTTTTTTTTTTATGTATATTGGGTTTCCATTTGATAAAGGAGTCCACTGCTTTAAAAATGTTTCAAAGCCCTATTAACATGGAAAAGCATGGATTTTGTCATTTGAGTCCTAATCTTCCACTAAGTATTTGTGCCATTTAACAGGTTGCCTAATATACATTAGGTATATATTGTATATTCTTCATGTATATAACATCCATCTGTAGGATTTTCTAAAAAACTAAATGGAATAATGTTAAGAACACAAAAACAATGCCTAAAACTTATATCAACTTTTCAGAGTGACTGTCCCTGATTACCCAACCTAAAGGAGCCACATCACCCTTATTTTGAAACTCCTCATGGGCTTATCACTCTCAGATTTTTTTTCATTGTCTGTTTTCCACACTAGAATGTAAGCCCCTTAAGAAAAGGGCTTGTTCATAACTGATTTCTCATGACCTAGAATGAACCCTGGCTCATAGAACACGCTCAATAAGTATTTGTTGATGAAATAGTGTAATCAATTCAACAAGCTTAAAAAAAGGAAAGGTTTATTCTTCCCTCTATTTTTAAAGTCTTTTCCACATGCATGTAGAAACCTATATGGATGTCAGGCTGATTCTCCTAAAAAATTGTGCAAACTTCCAAATATCCCTCATAATCATTCAAGGCTTTTTATAACTAGGACTCTCTTGAGTAGTTCAACTTTCCAACCAAAATGTCACCTTTATGTTTCTATGAATATATCATGATTTTGTTCATCCTTTGTCCACAATCCTCCTCCTCCTGGAATGCCTTTTCCCTTCCATTCTTCCAATACAGATGCCACTCTCCTTTAGGCCTACATTTCCCAATGTGAGTTCTGAAACATATATTTCTGTGAAATACCTAAATCCCAGAACTTCTGACTTCTAGTCCTGTGTTCTTGTCTCTATACCAGTATTTGTCAGTGTATATTCTGAGAAAACCAGGGGTTACATGAGGAGAAAAAAAAATTCAAATTATATAACAAAGTCAACTAATTTACTTGTTGCAGGACTTCTCAGTACCTTTAAAATGCTAATAAACTTTCCAAATTTCCAAAAATAAGTTATAGAGTGTCATTGTTTCCCAACTTGCTTTATCATAAAACTCTTTCTTCAAGGAGCATCTTTCAGGTCTGGTGTTCCATGAAAAAAACTTTGGAATTGTTGTACCACCTAAATTCACCTCTTTGGCAAAGCTGATTGCTCTAGAATACCATGAAACATTTGAGATCTATATTAACCATTGGTACCACTGCTGATGAAGTATTTTACCTGTTTTATTTGTATACCTACTCCCTACAACCTAAATGAAAAGCTCTTTGAGATGGGGAGTGGATGCAGCTCAAATGGTTGAGTACCTGCTTCCCATGTACAAGGTCCCGGGTTCAGTCCCTCGCCATGGTACCACACACATACACACACACACACACACATACATACACACACACATAAACAGTCCTGTGTGGGATCGAGGCCCCTATGTCTAGTGTCATGCTAAAACTGATGGTCAAAAGTACATGAATAGGACTTTCCCATTATTTGCATATTTTCCCAGCATTTTAATGATGCCTCCTTGCCAATGGTTCTGAGAGTATCTCCCATTAACTTATCCCCTTGTATTGCTCCATGGTTTACTAGTTCACATGGAATGCTCAGAATGGTTTTTATTTCAAAGGGCAGAAATAGTTTCTGCCCCTTGAAAATCTTTCCTTGCCCTCATTTAAAAAGATTTACCTGTAGTTTATTTTCTATTACATTACATTATCACCCCCTGCCACCAGCTCTAGCTCCATATCACTCTGAGAAACTTGGGTATTTGGGATGGGTTTAAAGATATAGCCATAAACTTTTCCATCAACTCATGCCTAAAGCTGAATGGAAAGCTTGCTGCCTGTATGGTACAAGAAAAATAAATAATCTTTTATTCATTTCCTGAGATTTTGAAAGCTACAGAATCAACAGTAATACAACACTGATGACAGTTTAAAGGGATTTTAGTCCCAGTGTCTTGAAAAGGTTCTTTTCTACCCTGTGACTTAGGTTGGTACCCCATAGCCATCAAAAACTTAATTGCTCTTGAAATTTTAATAGGAGTTTCTGACCAGTGGTCTTTTGGGAACTGGAAGTATCTATAATAAAGAAGATGGAAAATGAATGAGACATGTATCGATAAGCTAAGTGCTATTGGTAATTTAATCTTTCTACATTTCTTTGCAGTCTTGCGGCAACATCTACAAAGGCCTTGCTCAGACTGGTGCCTGGGGCTGTTTTGATGAGTTTAACAGAATCTCCGTGGAGGTCCTGTCAGTGGTGGCAGTGCAGGTATAGGGACTGGAAATTGGTGGGAGGCTGGTGAGCTTCATGTCACACGAAGTCTACATACTCTGCTTTTCACCTTCTCCCCAGTTTCCACTTCCCTGTCCCCTTTTGCCCTTATCATTTTTTTCCTCTTTGTCCATACTCTAAAATCAGGCCCAGGTAGAGACTCTCCTCAGATATGGGTGTCCTGCAAGATCCCTAAAGCAGCCACACCACCAAGCTGGATCCATTTACTAGCTGTGGGGCTCCATTTCCATCTTTGTAAAATGGGAATAAAGAATAATTATCCTACCTTTTTTACAGAGGTGTGGAAAGGATCAACTAAAATGGCAGAAAGGACACAGACTGTGAAAATAGACCAGGACTTAAATTTCAGCTCTTTCATTTCCTCACAGAGATTCTGGGGCAAGTTGTTTCAGCCTAATTCACTCAATTATATGTAAAGTTGGGATTATGGCATAAATATTCATGAATGAATATTTATGATATTCATTATGAATATTATGAATTATACCTATTTTTTGAGTCATCCAGAAAGCATTTATTTAACACCTATTACATAGCAAGCACCATGCTGAAGTGGTCCCAAATTGTATAGGACATGGTCCCTATCCTCAAACACTTGAGTTCTTGACACACGAGTTCTTCAGTTCTTGACTTCATGAGTACTTCTCAAAGTTATAGAAGTAAGTACTTTGTATTCTGACTCACAGAATGAGACAAGACTTTCCAATGCATCATCTTGAAACCAGGCCTTAAAAAAATGGAGTAGATTTGAATTTGCATAAGGATCCCACTGACAGTGGGGGCAACACAGGAGGGAAGGGAAAAGTGAACAAACCTTTGTTGATAATCCATTCTTTACCTGGTGATTTTCATATATCAACTCTTATTTTTTCACACCATCCCCAGGAGCCACTATTATCCCCATTTATATAGAAAGAAACTGAAGATCAGAGAAGAAAAGTAATTTTTCCAAGGGCATACTGCTGGCAAGTGGCAACATTAGAGTTTGAATCCAGCACCCCCACATTGTCCAGGTGCAGATCTGGTGTTAAAGGGGAAGAAATACTAGGGGTGAAAAAGGCTAGAGAGGTAGGTATGAACCACACAGTAGACAGACTTAAATGCCATGATGTATATTACATCTTCAGTAGTGGACAGGGAACCCCTGAGGATTTCTAAAGAGGAAAAATTAACCTGATGCTTGAGCAGCAGTTTTAAGTAAGGGCTGAGCAGTTGGAAGATTGGTGGTCATAAGTCAAGTCAGGAATCTCTCAAGGTGGTCCTAATTGGAACTGCAAAGACTTGAAATGAACCTACAGGCCTCCCTCAGAGTTCCTGGTTGCTTGCTACAGATTTTGGAGGGCCAGCATTTTCTTATCTCACCAGCCAGATGGCAGCTCCTGCTGTGGTGACTGCCCTCATATAAGTCCAGGACCATTCATCATGAATAGCTTCACCTATGGGCATTACAGTGTGGTGCTCAATGCCAGGAGGTTGCCAGAGGGCCGTGTTGGTGTATCCCTGCAAGAAGTCCCGTGGAAGAGCAGATGGGAGGCAGTGAGAAAGCTATATTAGGATTAGCATAAACCCTGTCTAGGTTCCATAGATTGTGTAAGCAAGTTCCGCATGTAATTAGGATTAAAGAAAGATTCTTGTAGAGTGTGGTTAATCAGACAATGAGGTGGGGGAAGTAAGGTTAGTGTGCAAGCTTTGAAACCACACCACCAGTGTTCAATTCTGGTTCTTCCACTTACTAGCTGTGTCACCTTGGACAAGTCCATGTCTCAATTTCCATATATGTAAAAAGGGTCAATAATACATACCTGTTGGGATATAATAAATACTAAATGTGTTAATGTTTGTAAAGCACTAAAAACAAAACTTGCAGATAGTTAGCACTCAATAAATGCTAGTCAGTTATGATGGTGTTGATGATGACGATGGTGTTGATGGTGATAATGATGTGATGGTGATGATGATAATGGTGATGATGATGATGATGGTGATGATGATGATGATGGTGGTCGGTGGTGATGATGGTGATTGTATTAGTCAGCCAAAGGGGTGCTGATGCAAAATATCAGAACTCTGTTGGCTCTTATAAAGGGTATTTATTTGGGGTAGAAGCTCACAGTTACCAGGCCATAAAGCATAAGTTACTTCCCTTACCGAAGTTTGTTGCCACTTGTTGGAGCAAGATGGCTGCCAGTGTCTGCAAGGGTTCAGGCTTTCTCTTCCTCTTAAGGTTCCATGGTTCCAGCTTCTTCCAATATCAGCTGTAAGCTGGGATAAGTTTTGTCTCTCTCCAGGGGCTCCTTTCTCTCCTGGCTCAGCCGCTCTGCATTCTCCAAAAGGCCAGATGTAGACTATCAGGCTAATGGCTGGTCTCTTCCTGGGGCCTCTGCTAGTGTCTAATGGAGCCTTCTCTCCTTCCTCATATATCTGCTTCTCTGTGTGCTTAATTCATGGGCTCTGGGATCAAAACTCTTAACTTTCTCCTCTGCCATGTCATTTTCTCTGTCATCCTACTAACATGGCCCAATCAAAGCTTTAATCATTATTTAATCAAGTAAAAGTGAAACCTCTGAATCCAGTATAGCCTTATATGCCCAGAGGAACAGACCAGTTCACAAACATAATCCAATATCTGTTTTTGGCATTCATAAGTAATATCAGACTGCTACAGTGATGATTATAATGATGATGGTGATGATGATGTGATGGTGAGGATGGTGATAGCTATCCGATGATGATGGTGATGACTATCATTTTTATATGAGCACTGAAGGAAATGGGTTGAAGAGAAATAGATTACTGAGATACATGGGACAGGAAAGGAGAAGCTGGAACCCTAGTCTTACCAGTTTCCTTTAGACCTTCACTCCTTTCCAGCAGGGCCAACCCTTAAAGATGAAGCAGTGCTCAACAGCATTGCCCTACATAATAGACACTGACTTTGCCTTATTTTGAAACTGCCTAACACAATGTCAGTAATGGGTTCTCTAAGGTCAGTTCATTTTTGCTTCTCCAAAGAAAGAAGTAAGTGCAACTTGGAATTCCCTGCTGCTTTCATACCCCAGTCTAGGAACAAACCCTTAAGGAGACATCCCCAAGAAAGGGTATGACAACAGCCCGTGCAAAATCTGGGCTGGAAACATTTAAAACCATATACCCATCTCAGGAGAAAATTGCACTTAATTATTCATATGTTAATACATGCTGGCATATTGGTTCAGAAGCTGTACCAGCTGCTGACAGTTCTTTTCCCTCACCCTCCTCCTCTCCTCCTCTGCCTTTCCTCCTTTCCATTCCTCTCCCGTCTGTGCTTTTCTTCCCAGTAACTTCAACCAAAGTGATTATGTTTCAGTGTCCTTATAGATGGATATATTCCTATTTCTGTAAGACTGGTCAAGCAGAATTTCATATATATTTTAAAAAAAGCAAAACAGTGTGGCAACTCTGAGAAATTACTCTGCTATTCTTTAAATGTTTAAGATACTATTAACTTTTTTTCCAGAATCTTGCCATTACTCTTCTAAGCAGGTCTTTAGGCCTGGGATGATCTGGGCCCAGGGACATGTGCAACCAGGACCATCCTGCCCCTCTAGCCACTTATCCCCGTCCACACTCTCTGGCCAGGCATTCCTGCCACTTTTTTTCCTTCCCTGCAAATTCTGTTAGTATGCTCGGCTGGAAAAGGAAGCTGCCAGAAGCAGCAGATCAGTTAATAAGAACTTGGGAGCCCACCACGGCAGGGTTCCAAGAACTCAAGGCATCAAACAAATGCTTGAGTCTCAGAGCCAACAGAGCTTCCAATGTAATACCCTTTATAGAGGAACTTAAGGTCTAATCTAAAAGCACAAAAATATAAAAAAAAATTAAAAAGTGATGAGTGGGTTGCACTTCCTGAAGACAGCAGGCTCCAATCTGCAATTGCAGAGAGAAGCATGCAGTAAGCCAGACAGGGTTTTAAAAACACAGGGCATTTGGAAGGAAAGGCTTGAAAAGAGAATGACCTCAGGGGACCACAAGTGGGCTACTTCCCTACAACAAATGGGCAAGGTAGAGAGGTGTGGAGAATTAAGCTGAGAGCATTCACAGCATAGGGCTGCTGCTGACCACCTTAAAATATGTCACCTGCAGATAGATAGTAGGATTTTAATGCTTCATTGAGTGTGTCCAATACAAGGCATGGACAAGACACAGGGACAGAGCTTTCCGTGAGCACCAACTTCAAGTCTATGATGGGGAAAATGGCGCTCTGATCTTAAAGCAGAAATCAAACACCATAGTCAGCCAAATACACATGGCTTGTGAGATAACAGAAATGATGATTTGAAATCAGTACTGTCATGCAACATACAAGTGTTAGTATCATCTTAGAAGTAAAACCCATACAAATACCTAAAATATAAGAAAGCAAAAATAAATTCCATTTCCAAATAAGTTCCAAAAGGCTGGGAAGAGAAGTGGTTGCAGGGAAGTTGGGGGGCCCTGAAATTGATGTGAGTCAGTGTGGTCCAGTGGTAAGGACATTTAATTGGCCATCAAATATCCTGAGAGTAGATATGTGGGGATGACAGGCAAGGGTGGTATCATCTAGCTCAATGTTACTGAAACTATACCAGTAGTATCAGTATCACTTGGGAACTTGTAAGAAATTCAGATTCTCAGGCACCTCTCCAATCTGCTGGAATAGAATCTGTATTTTCACAAGATCCCCAGTGATTCCTATGCACAATAAAGTTGGAGAATCTCTGTTCTTGCACAGTAATCTCAATCCTGGATGGATGTTAGGATTGCCTAGGTATCCTGAAAAATAATCATGCATAGTCTCCACCCCCAAAGATTCTGGTCTGGAATATGACCTGGCAACAAGTATATATTTTTTAAAGCTTCCCACAGGATTCTTAAATTCAACAAACTTGAGAGTGAGAATTCTATAGGGAGCCAGGCTTCAGTTTCCTCATAGGTAAAGTATTTAGTCTATATCAGGGTTTCTCAGTTTCAGCACTATTGATGTTTTAGGCCAGATAATTCTTGGTTGTGGGGGGCTGTCCTGTGCCTTGTAAGATATTAGCAGCATTGCTGGCCTCTACCCACCAGATACCAGTAGCACCCTCCCTCACTAATTATGAGAACCAAAAATGTCTCCAGAAATTGCCAAATGTCCCCTGGTCAGCAAAATCACCCTCCATTGAGAATATTGGTTTCTACTTAGCTTTCCATTTTTGTTTTTAAAAAATGGTTGGCAACAATGCCTTTTCTTATTTTGTGGAAACTTATGTCTCTAAATCATAAACATGATTATATTCAGAGTCAAGCAACTTACTCTGAAAATGTATGTATTTGATGAGAGACTAGTATGTATTTGTCACAGCGTTCCTTCAGGAAGAAGGCGGTTTAGGGAAGTGGTTAAAAACATGTGCTTTGGCAACAGATAGCCTGGTTTTAAATTCAGGTTGCTCCACTTACCAACTGTCAGTCATCAGGCAAGTTTCTTTTAACTTTTTCTTTTGAACCAATTTTAAACCTATTTTAAAAGTTGCAAAATAATACAGACAGTTCCCATATATCTCTCTCCCAGTCTCCTCTAATGTCCCCATCTTACATAACCATGGCATAGTTATCCTGGGCAAGTTTCTTAACTGTCTCTGCCTCCATTTCCTCATCTATGAAATGAGAATCTAAGACCACCTATCTCATATACTATTGAAAGGATTTAATGAGATAATTCATATAACACACACAGAATGCATCTGGTACATATCAAGAGCTCAATAAATGTGGTTATTCCCTGTGACATTAAAATTACCCCAAATGATGTGTCCTTAGTGAAGAAATGGACCCCAAGAGTAAGAACAGGGGTATGCACCTCCACTGACTGGGCTTCCAGTTTAACCCTTACAATCCTAGTCCACCTGCTTCTCCTCCTGGCATTCTGAGGGACCTCTTGACTCTTCCAGGACCTGGACTTTTTCGGGGCCTCTTAGGCCCTGGCCACTGATTCAATCCAATGGTTTGTTCCTCATACCTCATTCAGCTCTATCACTCTTTAGGAAAAACATGTGCAAAAATGATCAGCGACAAGAGGGAAGAGAAGGGGCAATGAGGAGAATTGCTAAAGCAGTGAGGAAATTCAGGCAAACGGTTTCATGTCCTGTATAAACCAGACTAACAGGACCTTCTATCAGCACTGGTGCTCCAACATAAACTGCATCATCAAATCTGTTCAACACTTTTCCTCAAGGACCCCCTATGCTTATTACATAAAAGCACAGATGCCTCCAATCCTACAGCGCATCATAAATTCTTGCTGAGTGTGAGGTTTCTGGGCTGCCATGTGGCAGGAGGGAATGCTGAGTCAGACTGAGCAACAGAAAGGGTCCTTGGCTCTCACCTTAGCTTTAGCCCAAAGGTATCAGAGCAATTTGTAAATGGTAATTAAACCACCTTCTCCACTCCATTACAGAGTAAACTCTCTCTATATATTTTATAGATGGGAGGACTGGAGAAGAAAGAGGAAACCAGTGACCACGTAGCAGTTCAGCCTTTGCAACTCACATAACTTGCAGGGTGAGAGGGTGATGAGAGGCTCCGTGGCAGAGCTGAGCTTGTGAACACCATGAAAGCAAGCAGAACTCATCTATTCAGCCAGCATGCTGGAGACTGCCCCTACCAGTATGGCATTGATATTCTGCATGGAGAAAAAGAAGTTTCAATCTTAAACTAATTGCTGTGAGCTCAAATGTATTCAGGCATTTAGCTTCACTTTGGGAAGGGAACTGAATTCTAATTGTAGAACTGTCACGTGTCCTGGCAAGCAAATGCCTGCACTTCCAGGCATTGGAGAGAGGCTTGCCCAGTAGTAGAGAGTCCAAGTGTCTATTGTTTCTCTGTGTGTGTTATGTGTCTCTTTGTTTCTCTCTTCCTCTCTCTATCTGTCTCTGTTTCAGTGTCTCTCCCTCTTTATGTGTGTGTGTGTCTCTCTCTACCAGGCGCTCTGTCACTTTTTCTGGCTCTCTCTGGCTCTCTGGCTTTGTGTGCTTATGCATGTATCTCTCTCTGTGTCTCAATGTCTCTCCTTCCCTCTGTCTCTTTCTATCTCTCTCTTTCAGTGTTTCTCCACCCACCCACTCACCCTTTCTCTCTCTCTTACAGATCTTCACAGAATTAGGCTACCCTTGGCTATTGTAGCATATTGGATTTAATTGACATGATAGAGACTCATTCGAAACCTCAAGATGACCCCAGTTTTCAAGCTTTGCTTGCAAGAACTCTGAGAGGCTAGAACTATCCAGAGCATTCTGGGTCCTGGCTGAGCAAAGCTGTAGACTAGCATGCAAGCATATCACTTTTCTCTTCCCTCCTGCTATTGATCATTTTGCGCATGTTTTCCCAAAGGCCCAAGGTGTGAAAATAAATCATTGAATTTCATTTCCATGACTTTTCCCACTGCTATCAGAGTGATTGAAATATAAGTCCAATGAGATCAAACTTAAATCCCCTCTGGTTCCAGACCACATTTGAGAAAAAGTCTAACCTCTTTAGAAAGGTACTGATAGCCCTTCTGGATCTGACCCCAGACTGCCTTTGCCATTGTGGCTATCTCGTCTGGCCACAGATGGATGCTCCATCCATGAAAGGATCAACATTCCCCCTCAACCTGTGTTTCTAGAGATACAGTCTGGGGAGTGACTGTTAAACCCAGACAGAGACCATAACTGGGATGATGGTGTTAATATCACCAATTCCCATGTTAGCTGCTTTCTATGTGCTACACTCTTTAGAGGTGTCACCTCGTTTATTCCTTAGAACAAGCCCATGAGGTAGGCACCAGTTACATCCATCACGCAGTGGCTCAGAGCACAGTCTCATCAATCTATTCTGAGTTGAAATCCCAATGCCACCACTTAGTAGCCCCGTAACTTTGGGCAAACTATGTAAATACTCAATGCTTCCATGTTATCATAGAGAAACGGTGCTAATGATAACAAAGGGCTCCCACTTTGAAGGATCATCATGAGGATCAAATGAGTTCATCTACTAAAATGGGCGAAAAGGAAAACAACTCGCAGAGGGTATTAAGCATCTGTTTGCTGTTCACCCCCATCCTCTTAGCCACTGTTCTATATGTGGATGTGGATGCTGTCTTAGCTTGCCTGGACTGCTATGACAAACATCACACACTGCTTTGGCTCAAACAACAGGAAAGTATTGTCTCATGGTTTTAGAGGCTGGAAGTCCAACATCAAGGTATAGTCAGGGCTTGCTTTCTCCTAGAGTCTGAAGCATTTTGGTGGTGCTGGCTTACCACAATCCTTGGGGTTCCTTGACTTACATCTCTGCCTCTTGTCACATGGCAATGTCCTGTGGCTTTCTCTGACTGTGTCCGAATTTCTCTCTATAGGGCCACTTAATACAGATTAAAACACACCCTGATTCAGCTTAGCCACACCTAAATGGGATTTTTGAAGATTCTGTTCACAAATGAGTCCATACCTTGAATCACTCTAACATGTCCACAAATACTGTTAACAAATGGGTTCACTACCACAGGAGTGCTGATTAAGACTTGAACATGTCTTTTCTGGATTACATGATTCAATCCCCCAAAGGTACCTAAATTATCTTAGACTTGCACCCAGTGCCCATCTGTAAAGGATCCAGGGTGCAAGTTCTTCAGAATAGTGTGCCACAGAACAATTGTGTTTGTGGTGTATATAGCTACAGATTCCCCACTTCAGCTATGATCCACTACTGGACTGCAGTGGAGTCATTTTCCACTGATTTGTTCACCAGGTGAAGAGCATTCAAGATGCAATTAAAGATAAGAAACAGTGGTTCAACTTCCTTGGGGAGGAGATTAGCCTCAATCCTTCTGTTGGTATCTTCATCACCATGAACCCTGGCTATGCCGGCCGCACGGAGCTCCCAGAGAACCTCAAGGCACTCTTCAGGTGAGGGTTAGGTGAGGGCCCCAAAGAGAAGTTTCTTTATTTGAAAAAATATGACATATATTTGGAATTTATAGAAAAGTAGAGTTTAAAAAAAATACTTTTAATGCTCTTACCAGTAATATTTTTTGCTTAATTTTGTTCTGATCTCTATATGAATATTTTAAAATTCATTTCTAATCTATATTTGTGGGCTACATACAGCTCTATATTGATTTGTTTTTCCTTTTATAATATATCATAATTACATCATAAATATTTTCTTCTATTACATATTCTTAATAAATCTCATCTTATTTTCTATTATTATTATTTTTAAGTGCATAATCTACAGTGTAATTAACTAGTCCCCTATAGCTAAATTTAGTTAAATAGTAATACTGTTTCTAACATTTAAAAAATTTATGCAAAATACTCTAATGTACATTTTTGTATATAAATCTTTTTTTTTTTTCTGTATGCATGATTATTTTCTTTGGCTAGATTCCCAGAAGTGGAATTACTGAGTTAACGGGTAGAAACACTTTTAAGGCTCTTGAATCACAGTGCTAAATTGCTTTCTAAAAAGAGTGGCACCAAATTACACTCCTACTAGCAATACATGAGAGCACCTCTTTTATTTCACCCATACCACTGGTAGATATTGCCATGTTTTTAAATCTTCTTTATTTTGATAAGAAAATACAAATGCATTTCTAGCAGGAGCTGGAGGCTCAATTCTTTTTTCAGAAAAGAGAAGTCAGTCCAACAAAGAGAAAACTGCAGGATGCTTCATGGTTTCTGATTTGCCACCTGCTGAGCTGTTACCTAAGAGAGGATAGGCCGTAGGATGCTACAATAAACTGTTTATCTCAATTTTGTACTGAAAGCCCCAACTGATGCTGTTTGGTGATATGGGGACAATGCTTTCCTGGATTTTCATAAGCCCAGCTACCCCAGTGATGGCAAATTCCAGTGTCACAGGAGAGGTTTGGGTGTCTCCTCATTCAAGGCAGGTCCCATTTTAACCAAGAACTTAGAGCGTCACGTTTGCTGTGTCTTGACAAGAGGTGAGAATTGTCTTGTTTGCACAAATGTGTTATCAAATAAGCCTGGTGTTACAAACAATTATGGAGGTGAGTTATCACCTTGATAAGGATCATTCCTTATATTTTCCCCTGAACTTTAAAGAAACATATATTCATCAAAGAATATTGGGGGGGCAGAAAAATAGTTTTTAAAACATTGTAAACCTGCATCTTTACATTTAATGCTCACAGAAATTCTACCAGTAGATAATGTTCTTATCTCCGTTGTGCAGTGAGGAAACAGGGATTTGGGAAATTGCTCAGGGTTATTCAGTTGGTAAGCAGCAGAACGGCAGTTTGAACCCAGGGTATCTGGTCCCAGAGCTTCCAATCCTAGTCATCCAGTCTCATCGTCCAGAGAAAATCAGTGTAACCATTTGGCATTTTCCCTCCCAATATTGTGTAGATGTATAAAAGTATTCAAAATTGTAATCAGACTGAGCACAGTTTAGTATGCTTTTATTAATGTTTTCCTGTGACATTTAATTGTTTTTCTTTTACAGCATTATATTTCATGGCAGCATTGCATTCCATTGTATAGCTATACACTTAACCTTATTTTGGGCTGCAAAATTATTTTGAGAATGCATTTATTTGCTTTTTTTTTTAAGATTTATTTTTGTTTCTCTCCTCTTCCCCCCACCCCTGCCAGTGTCTGCTCTCTGTGTCCATTCGCTGTATCCACTTGTATTCTTGTCAGCAGCACTGGGAAACTACGTCTCTTTTTTGTTGCGTCATCTTGCTGCGTCAGCTCTCCATGTGTGCAGTGCCACTCCTGGGCAGGCTGCACTTTTTTCACGTGGGGTGGCTCTCCTTATGGGGTGTATTCCTTGCACGTGGGGCTCCCCTACAGGGGGGACACCCTTGTGTGGCAGGGCACTCCTTGCGCGCATCAGCACTGCACATGGGCCAGCTCCATACAGGTCAGGACATCCTGGGTTTGAACCCTGGACCTCCCATGTGGTAGACGGATGCTCTATAAGGTGAGCCAAATCCACTTCCCTATTTACTTGCTCTTTTGCTGTTCTTTAGTTTGAATGCAATAACAAATAATTTAAAGGAAAAATGTACTTGAATGAAATGTTTTTCATAATTGCATATCTGAAGGGAAAATCAATGAAAGCAATGCAAATATTAACAAACTTAGACTCCTATTACATACCTAATAAATTAATAAAAATAAGTTAAATACTTCTAGAGGTAGAGAAAACTCAGTAAACCGTTACATGCGGGGTGGGGGGGGTAAGGAGGAAACAAGCCTTGTCTATGTAATTTCATGTAAGGGTGGGTTGGTAGATACCTACCTTTTGATCTCAGCATTAGATATTTATATTTGTATGCAAGTAAGAACAGACTAAGCCCAGAGTATCTAAGCTTGAAGGAGATGACTAAGGAATAGAGACAGTCTCAGTTTCTTAAAGACACAAAAACACCTGATTCCTCAACCTTAGACCCTTGTTTATTCTAGATGACTAATTTTTGCTTTATAAGCCTCACTGATTGTAAGCCCCAACCTGGCCGCTGTCTGCTGACATTATCCCTCACCTTGGCAAGATAGTTCCCCTCCTTCATCCTGAGTTAACTCATCTGTGAAATCAGACTCTTGGATAAAATAATTGCAGAGGTCCTTCTTTGAGTCTGTGCACTCATAGATGCCTCCCCTGAGATCAAAGCCCATTTCTCTTGTCTTAAATTTCCTCTTTGTCTCTGTGAGTGGGAAACTGTCTTGTCCCTCTCTCACACAGGCCTTGTGCAATGGTTGTTCCAGACTTCGAGTTGATCTGTGAAATAATGCTGGTGGCAGAAGGATTCATTGAAGCCCGTTTATTAGCCAGAAAATTCATCACCCTTTACCAGTTATGCAAAGAGCTTCTCTCCAAACAGGTATGCTCCCTTGGGCTTAAATCAATCACAGAGGCTCCCAAGGGTTCTGGGACTAGTGTATTAGGGAAACACATAAGAGTTTTTTTTGTTTTTTTTTAAAGATTTATTTATTTATCTCTCTCCCCTTCCCCCGCCCCACCCCCCACCCCGGTTGTCTGTTCTCTGTGTCTATTTGCTGCATCTTCTTTGTCTGCTTTGTTGTTGTTGTCAGCGGCACGGGAATCTGTGTTTCTTTTTGTTGTGTCATCTTGTTGTCAGTTCTCTGTGTGTGCGGCGCCATTCCTGGGCAGGCTGCTCCCTCTTTCGCACTGGACGGCTCTCCTTATGGAGCATACTCCTTGCACGTGGGGCTCCCCTATGCGGGGGACACCCCTGCATGGCAGGGCACTCCTCGCACGCATCAGCACTGTGCATGGGCCAGCTCCACACGGGTCAAGGAGGCCCGGGGTTTGAACCATGGACCTCCTATGTGGTAGATGGATGCCCTAACCACTGGGCAAATTCTGCTGCCCAAGAGTTTTCTTGTAGAGATTCACTGTGCCCTTAAACCTAATAAAAGCTGAGAAGTTCTACAACAAAGATGCATGTTCATTTTTTTTAGCTCAGCATATTTTCAAAATAACTTGACCATGGGATCCTTTTTTTTTAATGCAATATAACACCTCATGGACCACCAGTGCCCAATGGAACACTATTTGAGAAGCACTGCAGTGGCCAATGGAAGCCCTTGGAGGAAATGGCCTCTACCTGAAAGGATATGAGATAAGGTTAGGAGTTGGGAATCGAGTGTTAGATATTAACTCAACCCATTCTTCTCATTGCTGCTTGGTTTTGTTTTTTTGTTTTTTGTTTTTGTTTCTTTAATATTCATTTTCTTCCCTTTTTTTTTTTTTAAGATTTATTTATTTCTATCCCCTCCCCCGCCGCCAGTTGTCTGTTCTCTGTGTCCATTTGCTGTGTGTTCTTCTGTGATCACTTCTGTCCTTATTAGTGGCACCAGGAATCTGTTTCTTTTTTGTTGCATCATCTTCTTGTGTCAGCTCTCCGTGTGTGCAGCACCATTCTTGGGCAGGCTACACTTTCTTTCGCGCTGGGCGGCTTGCCTTACAGGGCACACTCCTTGCACATGGGGCTCCCCTACGCGGGGGACACCCCTGCGTTGCAGGGTACTCCTTGCGCACATCAACACTGCGGGTGGGCTAGCTCCACACGGGTCAAGGAGGCCCGGGGTTTGAACTGTAGACCTCCCGTGTGGTAGGCAGATGGCCTACCCATTGGCCCAATGGTTTTGAATGTGGCTTCTGCCTAGGGCAGTGTCCCCTCACAGGAATAATACCTTAATAAAACATGGCAGAGCACCTCCAATATTTATGCCTTGGATGGAGAATCTCGGTGGGGAGGAGAGCTGATCAAGCTTACCTGGGTTATTCCCAATGAAATTTGCCTTCCCTTTGGGGATTCTTTTTCTTTGATGTTTGCTGCCGTAATATGGGCTCTATCAGCCATATGAAATCTGTCCAAGATGGAGAAACCACTCCTGGTTTTCATCGCACTTCCCAGGTCCTCTTTTCACTGTATTTACTTTCTCTGGGTTTCAGGCCATGATATCCAGTGTTATGGCCTTATCCCATCGTCTCTTGAGCTCTAAACCTGTGTATTCTATGTATGGCCTATAGCACATCTTCCCTTGAGTGTTAAAAAAGTGCTTCCAGCTTAGCACATGGAAAACTGATCTTTCCTTCCGACTCCCACACCAAGCCTACTTCTCCTATATTCCTAATCCTAGCATGTGGAACCATCATACACTCACTTGCTAATTCTGGAAACCTGGGAGTTATCCTTGATACTTCCCTTTTCCTTAGTATACATCTAATCATGTGCTTATTAGATGAATATTTAACAAATAAATCTCATTTTCTTTCCATACCCACTGCTACCACTTTAGCACCTACATCTCTTGCTTAAATTATTGCAATTGCCTGCATAATAGTTTTCCTACCTCTGCTCAACTTCCTTTAATCTATTCTTTACCCCCAATTGATTTAGAATGTTCACTTGTTTTAGGATAAAGACTAAGCTCCTTATCACTCAAACAAAATACTGCGTAGTGCTTGCCTCATGCCTATATTAACGGCTCCAGCTCACAGCCCTCTAACCTGTTGTGCTTTCCTTGACCTACATTGGTTTTCTTTGAGTTTCTTGTATTTTATTTCTTCCCTCCCCTGAGCCTGTAGATGTCCTGTTTCCTCTAGCCTTTATTCACTTCTTTCTTATCTGTGCTTGACAGAATTCTACTCCTTTATTTCTTCTCTAGATACCATTACTTCAGGAAATCTGACCACAGCCCAGGGACAGCCATCATGTCCTTTGTTACCTTTGCACACCAAATTTTTCCTTTGTAGCATTTATCACAGCTCTAATTGAACAATGATCTGTTTTGAAGAAAGTGGCTGAGCTTAGATTTGAACATAGATTCATCAGAGTTCGTGACTGATGTTCTTAACTGCACCCTCTACCCCGTCCCTCCCCCTTGCTGCTCTGGGACCTGATATCAGTGCTGTGGTCCACTTTCATGCCTACTCAACTCTACCATCAGCTCTTGTGATCACTGGGTCCCTGCCCTTGGGCCAACTTTTAAAAAATCTTCTTTTTTTTTTCGAAATTCCTTTCTCAGAAGCTTGAAGACCTCTATGACGGAGCCTCCATGAGCTGTAAGAGCTAGAATGCCCTCTAATGTACAGAGAGTAGCTAGAGAGGTTGGGAGATGGCTTTGTTTAATCTCCTTGACCCCCTGTGTGTTCTGTGTGTGCCATGTCATCACAGTGAGAAAAGTAGGGGCCTGCCAGACCAGGTAGGGTCCCACGATTGTGATCTGCTAAGTCATTAATCCTCTCTCAGGACTCTGCCTGGACCTCAGAAGCTCTCTGATACTCTTTGGGGCTCTGAATATCTAGCATCTTGTAGACACCAGCCTGAGAATACAGTGCTCTATATGCCAGTAACTGACCTCACTGCGTCACCTTCCCGCAGGATCACTATGACTGGGGCCTGCGGGCTATCAAATCTGTGCTCGTGGTGGCAGGATCCCTGAAGCGAGGAGACCCTGACCGGCCTGAGGACCAAGTCCTGATGCGCTCCTTGAGGGACTTCAACATCCCCAAGATTGTGACTGATGACATGCCAGTGTTCATGGGCCTGATTGGGGACCTCTTTCCTGCCCTGGATGTTCCCCGGAGGAGAGACCTACACTTCGAAGCTCTGGTTAGGAAGGCAGTGGTGGATCTGAAGCTCCAGGCTGAGGACAACTTTGTGCTTAAGGTATGTGATGTCTCATCTCCCAAGATTTCTCTGTCCCTTGATTCTTTTCTTGGAGAAAGGTTTATCCTTCATGGTGATCCAGAGGGCTGCTTTACACATACAATAATTTGTATAATTAGTAATAATGCTATTCATTTCAATAGCTTTTTATCGAGGCCCATGTGGGGAGTACAAGAAGAGTAAGTCAGGTTCCTGACCTCATGGAGGGAATAAAACACAATCTCTCTGCCACATGTCCTGTTCTCATCGTGTGAATTACTTTATAAGCCCTTGTAGGGGAATGATAGCAGTGTAACACAGAAGCCATGTTGGTTCAGATGAAATTCTTCCCAACACAAATGTTTTGAAGGAAGGGACCACACACAACTAAATGAAAAAACCTTAGTGTGGTAGGCAGAATAATGGCCTCTCAAAGATGCCCATGTCCTAATCCCTGGAACCTCTGAATATGTTATGTTATATTGCAGAGGGGAGTTAAGATGGAATTAAGGTTGCTAATCAGATGACATTGAGATGAGGAGGTTGTACTGGATTATCTAGGTGGGCCCAATGTCCTTGTAAGTGAAAGAGGGAGAAAGAAGAGGAGGTCAGATTGCTGCAATGTGAGAAAGACTCAATCAGCTCTTGCTGGTTTTGAGGATGGAGGGAGCCCACAAAGCAAGGAATGTAGGCTGCCTCCAGAATCTGGAAAAGGCAAGGAAATCTGATGCCCCTACAGAAGGAATGCAGCTTTGCTGACAACTTGACTTTAGCCCAGTGAGACCCATTCCAGACTCCTGACCTCCATAGATGTAAGGGAATAAATTTGTATTGTTTTAATAAGTCATTAGGTTTGTGGTAATTTGTTACAACAGTCATAGGAAACTAATACATTTAGATAAGATCTTAAGATAAAGATCTTAAGTAATAGAGCTGAAAGTTTAGTGCAAGTTTAACTACTTTAGTGACCATAAGAAACCATGGTGCTTTCTACTATATTTTCTGGGTAAACACCTTGTAGCCACTTCCTCTTGCACTAAAACAATGGATTCATGAATAGTGCTCCATATGGATCATATCTTAAATTTTGATTAAAATGTTCTCTATTAGAAATTAATGTGCTCAGAACCTACATCTCAGAAAGGGAAGCAGAAGCCCCAGGTTTTAGGTTGCAGAGGATTGCCCGGCCATAAGGCATAGTGAAAATGCTATAGAGGTTTAACTATGCTAGCATTTTTATTAAGATGAGGATTCATTGTTAAGTTTTTAAGGTTTTAGATACAAAGTTCTCTAGATTTTGAGTGCTCTGCCCCAATCCTGTTTTTCCGTAAGGCTTTTATTTTCACGGTACAGCTTTACAGTCGGCAAAGTATTCAGTGTGCGTGAATGTGGTCACAGTAGAAGTGCCTGAACACAAATAACCATACTGCTGTGGACTGAATCATGTCCCCCACAAAGACATGTTCAAGTCCTAACCCCTGGTCCTCTGAATGTGAACTTACTTATAAATGGAATTTTTGAAGAGTCTATTAAGATGAGGCAAAACTGAATCAGGGTGGGCCTTAATTCCATATGATTGGAGTGAGGAAGAGACAGAAGGAGACAGGCAACCATGTGCCCAAGGCAGAGACTGAGTTGTGGATGGCCTGCAAGCCACCACCAGAACACTACAGACTTCGGAGAAAGCATGGCCCACCAAAACCTTGAATTTGTACTTCTCCCCTCCAAAACTGTGAGCCAATAAATTCCTGTTGTTCAAGCCAAATTGCCTGTGGTAATTATTATAGCAGTTCAGTATGGTTATTTGAGTTCCCCAATAGGTTTTATAAACCACATCACATTTGATCCCCCAACAACCTTTGGGGTAGAAAATGAGGAGGTGCAATGTGGAAATGATACAGATGAGGAAACCCGAATACTATGATTTCTCCAGGATATTCCACTCATTTATCCAATGGGAGATAAAGTGCTTCTCTCTGAGGAACTTATGTGCTAAGGGGACAGGTCACTTCTACTCCACTCCAGGAGGTATTTCTAGCACACAGTACTTTCATTAGTAGAGATTAAGTCCCAGTTATACATAAGTAGAATTAAGAATGAATTGGGAGGGTGGGGGGTATCTGAGGACCTCTTATATTTTTTGAATGTAACATTTTTAGAAAAATAGAGAAAAGAAAAGAATAAATTGGAATACCACTCCCCATTGCAAATAGGGGTCTTCTTTCATTTCTGGGACTACTTTTTTTTTCTGGTACTACTTTTTTTTTTCTTATAATAAATATGTTAATTTATTTAATTAGTATCTATATAAACATATGGAGATTACACTTGAGTTAAATTGAAACAATTATAGTTCATCCTACAAATATTTTTTCTTTTCCTCTACAGAATACTAAAAGCTTTTTTTCATAATATTCTTAAAATTGTGAACAAACTGTAAAGCCCCACTCCCCACACTCCCACTTTTCCCACATCAACAGCTTCTTTCATCAGTGTGGTACATTCATTGCATTTGATGAATACATGTTGGAGCACTGTTGCACACCATGGATTATAGTTTACATTGTAGATTCCACTCTCTCCCAGTTCATTCAGTGGGTTATGGAAGGATATATAATGTCCTGCATCTGTCCCTCCAATATCATTGTTCTGGTACTACTTTTGATAGAAGAAAGCAAAGCCTTACCTGGTACTTTGCAGCCATGATTGTTTCTGCCAATCTGTCCATCCTTCCTCCCAATCTTTCTCCTCCCAGTTTCAAATGGATACATTTTTGAAAAGTAGAGATAAGAAAAATGTCTTCCAAGTGGAAGGGAAAGGGTCAGAAGAGGTTCAGGACGGGGCAAACATAGGGACTGTACAAGCAGCAGCAAGAAATCCAAAGTCACCAGAAAAAAGGGTGTTGGGGTGGTGGCCAGCTGGGGTGAGGTAGCGATGAGCAATGAGACTCAAGATTGGATGGGGTCATATAGGGCTCTGAATGCCAGACTGAGGGATTTTTCCTTAAAGGGTCTGATCCTATGAGATGAGTGAAATCCAATGAGGTTCATGAGATATAGTACACTGAGGCTGTAAGTTATTCTCATAGGACAGTCCAGGCTTTCCCAGTCTCTGAGAGTCTGATGAAGCAATCCGCTCCTCCTTCCGCATTTTCTGTATCTTCTTTCTACTCAGAATCTTATCCTTTCTATTTATTTGCCACTTAGGCCGCAATCTGTTTCTGTTTCCTTCTTTCTTTTCCTTTCTTTTTCATAATCACTTTCCACTCTCCCAATATGACAGATGCTTTCTATTAAAGGTTCTTGGAAAAGGTGCTGTTTTCTACCTCCTTTTCATTTGTGTTGTCTTCTTAAACCGCTGAAACTTATTTCATCCAAAACTGCCTAGTGGGGCTCTGGTTTACAATGGCATCCTAAGATCCCTTAAAAGTATAATAAGATATTTTTAAAAAGGAATAAACCCATAGAAGTGTGGAAACTAGGAAGGGATATTACAATAAATTTATGAAATATGGAAAGAGAATGAAAGCTAGTTGACAGATAAGGCAAAGCAGAGGGGATGCAGGCCAGAATATACTTAGGGGGAAGAGGGGCCAGGAGACAGTTGGTCTGCCAAGCAGAAGCCTAGAGAAGCTGTGGGCTTGAGGTTGGTAGTTAAAAGAGGGCAAGAATGAGAAAAAGTACTGAAAATAGCCAGAGGGGGGTTACACTACGATTTTGCCACTTGGCTCCCCATTGTCTTCTCCCAGCTCCCCTTCGAATCCCCAGTTCCCAAGAACTCCTACCATGTGCAGCCACGCATTTAACCATTGGCCAAAAAGAAAAAGGAAAAAAAATTAAATAAATTTAATAAACTCTTTGGGGAAAACTAGGACTGCTGTGGTGTATTGGTGTCCCAGTTTAAAGTCCTTGCATTCTGTTTGGGATGTGAAGACCACCGATCTGCTTACTCACCCACAAGTGAAGCCTGCCAAAGTATAAGATCTGAACTTGTAAACCAAGTTCCCAATCAGTCCTTCTACCCTGGAAAGAGACTCACAAACCTAGCAACAGAAGAAATCCATCCCAGCCTCCTCGAACAAACACAGAAGCTTGTATATTAAACAAGAAGATCACCAGCTATTGGAGAAAACCAACAACATGAGAGCTAAAGACACACACAGCAATGGACCCCAGTGGAAATAAGGAATAGGACATTTAGAGAGTTCTAATTAGTATCCTTGGAGAAAATAAAGAAAATGGTGTCATAAAAACAAGACTGAGAAGCTATGAAAAAAAGGACTACCAGAAAATCATAGAGTTTTGAAATGTAAAATTATGTGATTGATGACACACACAATTCAGTGAGAAGATCAGAAGATAAAGTCAAGGAAATCTCCCAGGATGTAAAAAATATATTTATACCTAAGGACAGAAAGTATGAGTGACAAGATGACATACGGTGGGTCAGTCTAAGATATCCACATGTTGCCTTGAAATTCTAGAAAGAGAAAACAGAAAATATGGAGAGAAATGTATTAAAGATTGAATAGGAAAACAAAACAAAAACCTTACTTGAGCTGGAAAGTCATGTCTGGATTGGAAGACTTTACAGAATGAATAAAAAAGGACTTATACAAAGGCATATAATAATGGAATTTCAGAAGTCAAGGGTTAAGAGAAAAGAATAAAAACTTCCTTGCTGGGAAGTTGGAGTGGAGCAGCAGAACAGGTAAAACAAGAGAGGAATGAAAATCAGACTGACATCAGAATCTCTCATCAGCAACACTGGATACAAAAGCGCAAGGAATCAAATTCTTATATAGAATTCTATACCAACCAAATTATTATTTAATACATTTTCAAAGACTCATAGTTTTTACTTCTCCTATACCCTTTATTGAGTAAATTGTTTGAGACAAACTCCAGAAAAAACAAGTGTGAAAAACAAACAAGCAAACAAACAAAAATCATGGGATTCCAGAAACTCAAGAATAAAAAAATTAAAAAATAGAAGAAACCATGGAATGACTACTATAAGCAGTTCTAGAAAGAAATCAGTCCAAATTAGAACAGGAAGCCAGTCATCTTCAAGAAAAAGGACTTAAGAAAAAAAGAAAAATGACTATAATATTCAAAGTAAGGGAAGCGGATATGGTTCAAGCGATTGGGTTCCTGTCTACCATATCCAGGGTTCCATACCCAGGGTCTCCTGGTGAAGGCAAGCTGACCCACATAGTGAGCTGCCCCACGCAGGACTGCTGGCCTGTGCAGGAGTGCTGACCCACATGGAGTGCTGGCACAACAAAAACAGACACAGAGTAGAGCCAATAAAAGGCACAGCAGATGAGGGAGCTGAGGTGGCATATCTTAAAAAAAAACAATTCAAAGCAAGAACAGACTGAGAAGCTAAGAGTTCTTCTGTGTTTTGTTAAATGCTAAGTTATAAGGACTAATGTGTATCTTATCTTTTTCTCTTACAATGAAAAATAAAGGCAATTAAAAACCCCAAAGGGGGAAAAATCATAATCCAAATAAAGTCTAATAAATGTGACCTGATATTGATAGATATATGGAATGTAAAAAAAAAAAAAAAGTGTCCATTTGACCTTGGTTTGAAGCTTGGAAAATCCTCTCTCAAGTCATGACACCAGGTCCATAAAGAACACAATGCATTCCAGGCAAGTACTTGCTTCCACGGTGAAAAATATTACAATTATTTTAAAAATGCTAACATCAATTGTAACAAATGTTCCACACCAATGCAAGGTGTTGGTGGTAGGATGGTGTATTAGTCAGCCAAAGGGGTGCTGATGCAAAATACCAGATTGGTTTTTATAAAAGGTGTTTATTTGAGGTAGGAGCTTTCAGATACCAGGCCATAAAGCGTAAGTTACTTTCATCACCAAAGTCTATTTTCACATGTTGGAGCAAGATGGCTGCTGATGTCTGTGAGGGTTCAGGCTTCCTGGTTCCTCCTTTCCTGGGGTTTGCTTCTTTTTCCTCTGTTTGCTTACTTCCTGGGGCTCCAGCTTAAGGCTTCAGCATCAAACTCCAACATCAAAACCCTTAACTCTGTCCTTTGCCATGTCTTTGATCTGCAAGTTCCCACCCACCAAGGGGTGGGTGCTCAAAGCCCTACTGACACAAGAGGTTTATATAATTACTTAATCAAGCAAGCTATGAATCTGATATAATCTAATATGTCCAGAGGAAAAGATCAGTTTACAAACAGAATCTAGTATTTCTTTTTGGAATTCATCAATAATATCAAACTGCTACAGATGGTATATGGGAATCCTGTATTTTATACATAATTGTCTTATAAACTCTGAACTTCTCTAATAAAAAAATGTGTGTTTATATATATATATAATATATAGCTACAGTTGTAATAATGTAAGCTGTTGATCTTTCTCTTAGAATCATGGAAAATATAGAATGTCTAAATATAATTACAGAACAGATTATAAATATTATCAAACATGGCAATAGAACAGTAAAATTA
Organism: Dasypus novemcinctus; assembly: GCF_030445035.2. Taxonomy (NCBI): domain Eukaryota; kingdom Metazoa; phylum Chordata; class Mammalia; order Cingulata; family Dasypodidae; genus Dasypus; species Dasypus novemcinctus. Next base: position 21,315,893 of record NC_080693.1, on the reverse strand, counting down.
ATCTGGCAGAAGACAGGAGATAGAAGGGAGAAGGAAAGATAGAAGGAAAGTTAGTGATGCTTACATATTTATCTTACAAAAGATGTCTAAAGTTGCTGAATTCATAATAGCCAAAACAATGGAAATAACCCATTCATCAGTTGATGAATGGATAAACAAAATGTGGTATACCATATAATGCAATTTTATTTGACAGTAAAAAAGGAATGAAGTACTAACATGCTACAACATGGATGAACTCTGAAAACACTATGCTACGTGAAAGAAACCATTCATAAAAGAAGACATACTGTATGATTCTGTTCATATGAAATGTCTGAATAAGCAAATTTATGGAGGTAGAAAGCTAATCAATGGTTACCTAGGCTGGGGTGGGGGAGTAGGCAGTGACTGGTAAATGGGTATGTGGTTTCCTTTTGGGGTGATAAATGTTCTAAAATTAGATAGTGGCAATGATGGCACAGCTCTGTGACTATACTAGAAACCATTGAATTGTACACTTTAAAAGAATGAATTTTATGGAAGGCAAATTTTAATAAAGCAATTAAAATGAACACCAACAGCAAAAAAATGATGCAACTAGAAAGCAAGTTTGTTTTCCCAGAATTAGTTAATGCAAAAAATATACATATTGTTTCCATTCAGCAGCCAGATCTGCACGTTTTCTCCTTCTCTTCCTCATTATCCTTCTCCCCCCCCCCTCCCTTCCCTTCCTTTCCTCCTCCTCTTCCCTTCCCCTTCATCCTAACTTCCAAACAGAAGGCACAGCATGTCCAAAGGCCTAGATGCAGGAAATATCATCACTGAAGAACTGCCAGTAGTTGTTTGACTGGAATGTGCGTGTTGGGGGCTGGGAGAGCAGACTAGGGAAGCCAGTGCAGGCAAGGCCACAAAAGGCCTTGGAGGCCAGGGTAAGCATCTGAGACTTCATTACCAAGGCTATGGAGAACCACTGAAGCAAGACTATGACAGTGGTGTGATCAGATTCTCATTCCAGGAAGCATACTTCTACAGCAGGGAGGAGGATGGATTGGGCTAAGAAAGGTGAGCCTGGAAGCAAACTAAAAGAAGACTGGTACAACCTTCAGGGCTACCATTGTCTCCACAGGACTCCTTGACTCCAACCTCACCAAACCATCTGGCCAACCACATTATGCTTGGTGATACCTTTTTTACCTCTGTCTGGAATAATCTTGTTCATCTTCTAGGCAAACTCGTACTCATCCCTGAAGCCCATGTTCAAATGCCCCTTCTTCTGTGTTTCCTTTCTTCTTCCTTACATCTATACAAAATGAATTGTTCCATTCTCTCTCTTCCCACAGCACTCTATACATATCTCTATAATAGCATTTTTCACATTATATCACAATAACTTATCAATATTACTTTCTTTTCTATCAGATCTCTGTGAGATCATTAAGGGTTGAAAAGTCATCTCTGAATGTCCCTCACTAAGTACAGTCTCTAGCACTTAGTTGGTGACTAATAGTTATATGGCTAAATGATAAGTAAGTGAATAAATGATTCATGCTGTTCCTATATTTAGGACCCCATCTTGTTTTGGGGTGAATGACCCTCCCTCTGTGTACTCCAGTGTTTATATCAGACACAGCCTGGCTCACAGAAGAGCAGGCAGGATACAGGGGAGTAGCAGGTTGGTCCCTCTGGCTTGATTTCATGTCTTCCCAGGTGGTCCAGCTGGAAGAGCTGCTGGCAGTGCGGCACTCTGTGTTCGTGGTGGGCAGCGCGGGGACTGGCAAGTCTCAGGTGCTGAGGTCCTTGCACAAGACCTACCAGATCATGAAACGTCGACCTGTCTGGACTGACCTCAATCCCAAAGCAGTCACAAATGATGAACTCTTTGGCATCATCAATCCAGCTACAAGAGAATGGAAGGATGGTAAGAATGGGATGCCCCTATCCTCAGAGTCCCAGACAGGGGTGGATATAGTGGGGGTGAACTACAGTGCAGAGAACATTGGACTGATCTGTGGGAGGGCAGAAGGTAATGAAAAAACTAGTAGAAAGATGAGACTAGTAGAAGACACCCATTTTGACTTGGAGTGGAACCTCAACCTTTTGGATATTCTCCATCCTTGGAGACCTCTTCCAGCTGTACCTTCAAAGAGGGCACTTAGAGAAGATAGCGCAGGGCAGGCATTTGATTGTAGGTTAGTGATTCTGGGGAATGAGCCATGGTGTAGAAAATCTACATTGCCTGGATTGAAACCATGTTTGCGGTAGAGAGGCCCACAGCTCATGCCCAGGCTAGCACCCCACAGAGGGCTCCTGTCTTCCACTCAACATTGCCCCAGCAGTGATGGGAAGCTGCATTCCTCAAAATCTCATGACTAGGTCAGGTCCCCAGTGATGCCCACTGGGTGGACTGGAGGAGAGTGTGGGGTATGATGTGGACCATTGAACATAAGGTGCAGCGGTGATCAGAGATGTATTCACCAAATGCAATGAATATCTCATGATGATGGAGGAGATTGTTGCTATGGGGGGAGGAGTGGGGTGAGGCAGGTGGGGGGTATATGGGGACCTCATATTTTTTTAATGTAATATTAAAAAAATAAAGACAAAAAAAACCACTATAGAATATTTAGGAATAAATTTAGCAAAAGAGATACCAAAAAAACTAAAAATTTACTAAGACACATAAAATATCTGAAAAAAAAATGAAGATACCATGGTATGGACTAGGAAAAATTAATATAAAAAATGAATTCTATACAAATTAATATATAAATTTCAGGCAATGCCAATTAGAATCACTTTGGACCTCCTCTTAAAGCCTACCTTTGGCTAGATTTGCCAGGAATGCAGTTGATAAGGTTAAGTTTTATGTAATTTCATCATGTCTCAGTCACCTGCTGAATTCGTTCATAGGTCCTTTGTATTATTATTCAGTCATAAAAAAGAAGGAAATTCTAATACATGCGACAACAGGCTGAACCTCACAAACATTACATTAAGTAAAAGAAGCCAGTCACAAAAGTCATATATTGTGTGATTCTATTTATATGAAATATCCCAGAAAAGGTAAATCCATACATTTCCAGGGGTCAGGGGAAATGAAGTAACAGAAAGTGACTACTTAATGGGTACGGGGTTTTCTTTTAGAGTAATGAAATATTCTGGAACTAGATAGAGGTAGTGGTGTGAATGTACTAAATGCCAATGAGAAGTACACTAAAAAATTGTTAATTTTATGTTATGTGGACTTTACCTCAATTTAAAAAAAAAAACTTTTGAAAACTACTACTGTCAAATTTTGTTTTTGTTGTTACAAAAAGTTAGAGAGAAAGGCACCCTGGGCACTCTCAAGACTTTGGGAGAGCAAGATTAAAGCCCAGTATGCTACCTCTTCCATTTACATCTTTGGAGTGTTATAGCTAATGGGAGAAAGGCTATGTTAAGAGAAAGAGCAATGATGGTGAAATGGAAAATAAAAACTCCATGGTTTCTTCTAGGATTGTTCTCTTCAATCATGAGGGAGCTCGCCAACATCACCCATGAGGGACCCAAGTGGATTTTACTGGATGGGGACATAGACCCCATGTGGATTGAGTCTCTAAACACTGTCATGGATGATAACAAGGTATCCCCAAGCCACCACTAATTGTCTAAGAAACCAGTCCCTTAGTGTTGAAGCCACATTCAGAAATCTGGATTCCACAGGATGGCAGGCCCAGATTAATGAAATGTTACAGGTGTTTTAGTGGACATCTCAGAACTGACACGTCTGCTTGAGCAACTTGCTTTTACTTCATTCAGTACAATTGCCATTTTTCACAATGTTTTCAGCCTTTTTGGAATTTTCTTCAGAATCTTCTTCACATAGATTAATTTAATGTTTAGAGCCAAGAAGGATCTTGAAATTATTTTTTCAAATATCTATTTTTCCTTCCCTTTTTTATAAATAGGGAAACTGAATATCAGAAATATTCCAAGCTTTGTCAGATATTCTCAGTGGTGGCAAATCTTTATCCATTGAGAGCATGTTTTATGTTTTGTAAACAATGAACATTGGCCGACTGCCAGTAAAGTGGATGTTAAATTGATACCACAGCTAAAGGAGAGTGACTAAATCAAAGCAGAGACTTCATTTTTCATGCTGCTGCAAAATTTGTTCAAAAAGCACATCCAGAATAGACGTTTTAGAATTGTTTCAACATTTCCAGAATCATTAGGATAAATGTATGACCTCCCAAACAGTAGAGGTATGAAACCAAACCTCTTTCCCTGTAATACATTTTTGATCATTAAGATCATTGACATCAATTTAAACTTTTAAAATAAATTTTCCCCTAAACACACACACATACATAGGGGTAGGGGTAGAGGGAGTACTGGAATAGAAAAAGGATTATTGCAGAAAATTTAGAAGATCTTTATAATCACAAAGAAGAAATTAATCAGCCAAACCCCCACCCATTGGCCATGCTTCTTAACGCCTTCATATCTTGGTGTGTTCTTGTTTCCAGGTGCTGACCCTGGCAAGCAATGAGAGGATCCCTCTAAATTCCACAATGAGGCTTCTCTTTGAGATCAGCCACCTGCGCACAGCTACCCCAGCAACTGTCTCCAGAGCAGGTATGGTGCAAGAAAGAAAAAATAATCACAAAACTAGAGACAGGCATCTTTAGCTTTATGCATGGTTTTGGTGGCTCTAGAGAGAGTTCCAAACAGGAGCCAGGCACTGAAGCTCGTAACCCAAACTCTGGCCTAGTTCTCAGTCCTAATCTGTATCCACCAGGATGAGCAGTACAGTAAGGCCAGGTCCATGTGATGTTTTAAATTCAGAAATGTTGATGATGGGAAGGGAAGTGGTCCCTGAGCTGGACAACAGCCATCTACACACATGTGTCTTGAATTAGGCTACTTTTATGCCCCTTCCAAACCCACCATATCAGTGGAGATGACCTAGTCTTGCAATTTCTCAACCTAATGGAAAGTATCAGCTTTAGAGCTTAATATCCTTCCATATCCACTGACTATACTTATCAGCAGAAGCTAGAGGATAGAGAGAACTTGTGTGGAGTATACAATGATATCAGATATTATGCTGAGGTTGATGAACAAGTCCAAGAGAATTGTCTCTCCCACTCTCTATTAGTTTGCTGTGGCTGCTGTAACAAATTACCATAAACTTAGTGGCTTCAAACAACAGAAATTTAGTCCCTCACAGTTCTGGAAGTCAGAAGACCAAAATCAACATGTCAGCCAGGCTATGCCCATTCAGAAGGTTCTTGGGGAGAGGGCTTCCTTGCCTTGTCCAGTTTTGGGTGACTATAGGCATTCCTTGGTTTGTGGCAGCATAGTCCCAATTTCTTGTCTCCATCTTTACATTGTCTTCTCATGTTTGTCTCTCTCCTGTTTCTTAGAAGGGCACTTATAATTGCCTGAGCCGGCTAATCCAGAATGATCTCATCTCAAGATCTTTAATTACATCTGCAAAGTCCCTTTTTCCAAATAAGGTCACATCCACAGGTTCCTGGGATTAGGACATGCACATTGTTTTTGGAGGGCCACCATTCAGCCCTCTTATAGACTCCCACACAATGACAAGTATTGCTAATCAATAGCAACCTTCTTTCCTCCTGAGCCTGGACTTGACCTCAGGATCCTTCTCACCACAGCTCTCCATGAAGCTCTCATCAGACAGTTAGAATTGATCCTCAGTAACAAATCCATTAGCCCTCTGACATCTAGTCCAGAACTGTGTCTTTTTAAGTCCAGGCTCATGTACATTTTCTAAACAGAGGATATAATTCCCTGATGTGAAGAATGTGTTGACATCTATGAAATATGCATTCCATTAGTTTCCAAGGGCCACCTTCACAGATTATCACAGACTGGGTGGTTTAAAACAACAGAGATTTATTCTCTCAGAGTTTTGAAGACCAGAAATCTAAAATCAAGGTGCCACGTGTATCATGCTCCCTCCAGAGGTTCTACGGGTGAACCCTTCCTTTCGTTTTCCAGCATGTGTTGGCTCCAGCCATTCCTTGGCTTCACAGGCTTGTGGCCACATCACTCTAGTCTCCACCTCTGACATCACATGGCCTTTTCACCTTGTGTGTCCTCCCTTTCTGTCTGTCTACCCTCCCTCAGCATCACTCTTGTAAGGATACCTGGCCCTGGATTTAGGGCTCACTCAGGTAATGTAGGAAGAGCTCATGCAGCAATCCTTAAGTTAATTATACCTGCAAAGACTCTTCAAAAAGATCACATTCATAGGTTCTGAGAGTTGGGGCCTGAATGTATCTTTGAGGGGCACCATGCAACCCACCACACTCACTGAGCAATATTCTCTGTGTTCCCAGGGATCCTGTACATCAACCCAGCAGACCTGGGATGGAATCCTCCTGTGAGCAGCTGGATTGACAAGAGGGAAATCCAGACAGAGAAAGCCAACCTAACCATTCTGTTTGACAAGTATCTTCCAACCTGCTTAGACACACTCAGAACCAGGTAGGTCAAGTAATAAGGAAGGTAGCAATAAAGAGTATGTTGGGGGAAGCATACTTGGCTCAATGGATAGGGCATCCACCTACCACATGGGAGGTCCATGGTTCAAACCCTGGGCCTCCTTGACCCATGTGGAGCTGGCCCATGCACAGTGCTGATATGTGCAAGGAGTGCCGTGCCACCTGGGTGTCCCCGGCATAGGGGAGTCCCACACGCAAGGAGTGCACCTGTAAGGAGAACCGCCCAGCGCAAAAAAAAAGTGCAGCCTGCCCAAGAATGGCACTGCACACACGGAGAGCTGACACAGCAAGATGCCGCAACAAAAAGAAACACAGATTCCTGGTGCCACTGGTAAGGATAGAAGTAGTCACAGAAGAGCACACAGTGAATGGACACAGAGAGCAGACAAGTGGGGGGGAGGGGGGAAGAGGAATTAAAAATATATATATGTTGGCTTACCCCTAACATCCTGCTGATGACTTGTCCCCAAAGTCAGATGTCCCCAAAGCATTCCCCTCCAGGTGTAGCAGATGGCAGAGGGGAACATACATAAAGGATGTACTCAGAGCCCTCCATCTGCAGAGCAAAGAGCTGGCCCTCCTATCAGTGATCCATAGGCAAGATCTAGAGGTGAGGATGGCACCTGTCAATGATAAATGATGCTACTTCCTACTTCTGGCTATGTACGTTCAGGACCCAGATAATGCAAAATTACGTATAAGCCAATAGTTGGCTAATAAGACCCCTCTGGACCCTGTAGGTTCACTTTTCCTCTTATGGTTTGTTGAAAGCAAAAGCAACAAGCCCTGACTACCTGTCATTTAAACAGGCTATTAATTGCTCTTAACTAAAAGGATACTTATGACAGCAAGAAAATTACATGTGTCTACAGATAGGGGTTCCAGCATTTGGAACTTGGAAACTGCTTCTCTCTCTGGCTTTGTTTTTTGTTTTATTTTGTTTTGTTTTGCCATTTGATACATCATTCTATGAATCTGGCATCCAACCCTCTAGTATAGCTGGGAATAGATATCCAATGCTGGAGCTATGGTGGTGACCCAACCCACAGACTCATAGTTCTAGAACACTCCAATGATTTAGGGTCAGGATTTTGTTTCTTGCAGAAATTAAAGTCCCTCACTCAAAATGACCCCTGTCCTTTTCTTCACTGGTCTGTCAAGCATGGGATATGGTTGTGTGTGGAGGTGGAAGTGAAAGGAGACCTTTAGAATGATGGCAAGAATGTTTCAAGAGGGCCCAAAGCACTCATATTTCACATGCCCTGCCCTTGTATAATCCACATTAAGATAAAATTTGAGCTTTGTTTGAGCAGATGACATAATAATAATATTTAAATATTTAATTAAATATTCATTTTGATTTTGTAGTTTTTATATTTGGGGTTCAGTAATTATTTTTCCAAACTTCAACATTTTTAAAAACCTTTGAAAAGCATGTAGCCCCTGAAAGCCCCTGGGCTCTGTGGCCTCAGGACCTAATGGGTTAAAGCAGTCCTGGCAACAGGGAAAGCCTCGAATTGGGTAACAGTGGCTAGGATGATGAAGAGTTAAAATACCACAGCAGGAGAACATTTCAGGAAAACAGTATACCCCTGTTCTTTATCTTTTGCTGAGTCACTTGCCCAGTGTTTCTTGGAGTAAATTTCAGGCTGTTTCCTACTCTGTGCATTTGCGGCAAGAGGAGCCAAATTCTTGTGTATTTGTATGTGAGTGTATGTGTAAATATGCTCACATGCATTCACAAGCCTTTGAAAGAAGTCTGCTGATTCTTGACACTGTAGTAAATCTATCCAAAGACACTCCCCCACCCATATATCTGAAGTCTGTTCTTTTTTTATTACAGAGAAAAAAAAAATAGCTGGCCTAAATTGTATTGGGTGCCTGTTCTTTGTGTTATTTCATTTGATTCTCATAACACTCCTAAGAGGACTATCCTTCCTGTAGATATGGGAACTGAGGCCCCGTGAGGTTTCCATGGCGTCACAGCTGGTTAGTAACAAAGGCACCTACTTGAAAATCTTACTTCTATTTCAAACTGTCACAGTATTGTAATGCTTTACTACTACTATGCTGTAGGATGTCAACACATATTAATTTTTATATTGAGCAAGCAGGCCTCCTAAGGGGCAATTTAAAAGCACCTCTATTTTATTTCCCACTGTTCCTTCAAAACCATTTTGATATGGCTGGTCCTCCTCCTGCTCCTGGATGAAATCTAGGTCAACATCCTTGACTTTTCTCAGGAGCCATCACTCTTTAGTAATAAAAAGGCATCTGATCACTTCTAGTCATAGTCACACTCACACACACGTGCACATACACAATCACATCAAACCAAGTATAAATTTGGGGAAAAAATTATCAAACTACATTTAAATTGAGAGCTCATTTCCCTGCCACTGCAGCTCAAGCCTGCTTCCAGCTCAACACCTGCAGTGGGAAGAGGAATTGGTTCGACTTCTTTGCTTACTCTCCTAGTCACCCCTCACCAGCTACAGCTTCTGATTCCTTCAGGATGGAAAAGGGACAAGAGAGAAGAGGGAAAGAGTCAGGAGAGGTCTTATTTGCCTGGAGCCATTATGGCCTTAGTTACCCTGACTAGCAGATTTTGAAATCACACCCTTTCTTGTGGGGGCCTATTGAGTTCCTTAGACTCTCCAGCATCCCTGTCTGCCATTTCTTGGACCAGGTAAATGCCTCTCCATCAACCGGTCACTGACAGCTCCTCACACAAATCCCTACTCCTCACCTCTTCAGGTGGCCCTCCTGCCCGCATCTAAAACTCCCCCATTTGCTCACAGCCCATTCCTGGATTCCAGGAAATACTGATGCTTCCTTGGTTGGACAAACTGGAGTGCAGACTGCCCCCTCAAGCAACCTCTCTACACTCCATGGTTAGATTCTCTTTAGGGTATTCCTTCACCAGTTCAGAGCAGTCCTATTGAAGCCCCTTTCCCCAGACTTACTGTCAGAAACAATCACTTGTCTTCACTATGGGGTAGGGAGTGGGGGTGCATTCACTACACACTGAGCTCTCCCCCAAATCCTGTTTGCTAATACCTAGCCCCTCCATTAAAGTGAGAGATGTATGTCCTCCTATAACCTTGAAAAGGTGAGGGGCCAGGGTTGGAAGTCCTGCCTAGGTTGTCTGGAATCCCAGTTTGGAACATAAAGGTAGTTGGCTCCTGTTATTTTGGTGCTTCATGCAAAACTGAGCCTGGGATACTTCCACTTCAACATTTTGTTACAAATATGTGTCAAATAAATGAATGAAAGTCTGTCAACTATACAGTTTTCTCATCCTTTGAATGGAATAAAGGCATTTACTCTTAGACCACTTCACAGCATTGTTTTAAAGACTGCAAATAGGGTGAAAACAAGTACAAGCATAAAATATCAAGAAGAACAGAAAGACCAATGCTAGGAAATGAATTTTAAGGTTTTAGCAAATTATGTGGGCTCCATTAAGCACATGAAGGTATATTTTTAGATGAGGAACTCCATTAACTAATCATAATTGTATAAAATAACCATTACCCTAGTCTGCTCTATGCCCCAGATAAGACTCAGGCCCCAGGGAAAAAATGTTTCTAGTGTTTTAATTGAGGGACCTTCTCTGAGGTGAAGTGGAAGCCCAAGTACAAACTTCAGAGGTGCACCCAGCTTGACTCTTCAGGTGCTTTTTGACAACTGAGTAAACTGTGAAAGGGTGTGAAACTAGTGAGGTATTTGCTTGTTTAGTTGAAGCTGCTACATTCCCCAAGAACTGAGAGGGGGAATTATCAGTATTCAGAAAAGTAAAGAAGAGAGAGGAAGGGTATCAGAAGAAAGGAAGTTAGGAAAAGGAGCCTTCTCTGGAGAACTCTGCCTTTACTTCTCTCCAAAGGAGGTGATGCAAGATTACATGATAAGAATAACCAGCATTGTCCTCTTCATCCCAAAGAGCTTGATAAATCATGAGGCCACTAAAACCATTGTTAGCCAGCCCACCACACCTCCAGAAGGGAGCATCCACAGTGTTTCCAAGCACTTTCAGATGTCTCTTTGCAGATTTAAGAAGATTATCCCAATCCCAGAACAGAGCATGGTTCAGATGCTGTGCCACCTTCTGGAGTGTCTTCTAACCAAGGAGGACATCCCTGCAGATTGTCCCAAGGATATTTATGAACTTTATTTTGTGTTTGCTGCTATCTGGGCTTTTGGTGGAGCAATGTTCCAAGACCAGGTAAGAGGATGTGCTAATGTTAACATCCATGCTTTAGTCTGTACTGGCAAAGATTTGGAAATTTCACTGTCAAGTGAAATTTCAGAACCAACTTGAAAGCATCAGGGTTATCCACCCACTACTCTCAGTCCCCATAGAAGGACCTCACACAGTGCTAAAGATAAGATTGTTATATGTGTTTGGAGATGCTGTTTTTTAAGTTAATGAACATATCTCCTGATCTCAATGGAGTAATTGCAGTGCTTGAGTTTGAATAGTTGTTGGTATAAGTGCATCTACTTTTCAAGGTGATGTGTATTTTATAGAGAGAGGTGAGACTGATCCTGTGCTTAGGAGCTTCAGTGGAAGGAATCCCTTCAGCCTTGGAAAGATCTTCAAGAACAGGGATGATATAGGGCTTCTCTGTACCAACCCAGAGTAAACAATCATGTCTACATACCCCTGAAATACAGAACAGTCCAAAAAGGTGTGGCCAAAGGTCAGTTGGCATCTAGAGGTGGAAAATAAAATGAGAATTTATCTCATTTTAATTTATCTCATTTTATTTGGTTGCTGTGGCCTCCTGCTGTTTGGTGCTAGGGATGTTGGCTTGGAGTAACTTGGGGTAGATGGCATCCTATCCCCAAACCCTTCATGTATTCCCAGCCTTTTTCTTTACTTATTTCCTGTCAGGTAAAAAGTACTCTATCTAGTAGCAACATACTTAACCTCTCTGTACCTCATTCTCCATTCTCCCCATGTAAACACAGGAGATGAGGATGGTGATAGTGGTACCCAGTTATTAGGATGGTTCTGAATATAAGAAAATATATACTATCCGAATTGCCTTACATGAATACATGCAAGACTCTGAGAATATTGATGGCACATATACATGCTTACTATGAATGTTAGCCTAACAAAAATACTCAAAATATCCAGTTTCATAGCAGATATTTGGTGCCTCTCCCACAACAGGAATCAGACCAAACTGCAGTCATTGGAGAACTTTGATGTAGTCTTTCTGGTTGGATTTGGTTAAGGGGCTTTTTCAAGGAGAGAGTTTAAAAATTTTAGCCTCCCAGGGAAAAGCCATATTCTAGGAATCCAAAAGGGAGAGGAGTTGGGACAACAAGAATTTACAATTAATTTTTTGTCCATTTTCTCAGGCTCCAGTTGTAATATACACCCTACCTCCCATCTCTTCCTGACATGTTCTTTGGTGCTCAAAATTCAGAAAGTAGCTCTCACAGCCTCTAAGGAGCTCAGAGCCAGATGCTGGGGTGGGGGGTGGGGTGGGGAATCTCCCAGGGCAGGAGGATGCCTGGACTGGGATTTTGACTTTGGAGAATTTCATGTCTGTTCTGCAATTCTTGGAAGTTCTCTCTGGACTGCTTTTTTGACAGCTTTACACTCCCCCCCCGTGAGTCAGAGATGCAAAGATTCCAGCAGAATGGGTGAGACCTAGCTGAATTGCAGAGATCCAGAATGCATAGTTTATTGCTTTCCATCAAATGTAATGCCTGACCTTTCAGCTGCTGAAATGTCGGACAACAACTGCTGAGTTTCTCTCCCATATTGGTGCCAAGCAGGCAGTGGGGTATCAGGATGAAGATACTTGGTCAATTTTTCTATCCCTGAACAGAAATGACAAAATCCACTCAACTCTTTTTAAAAGCCCACGAGAAAGCCTCCCCTCCAGGTGTCCTGGGCCCTGGAGCACTTGGAGCCATAGGTGGCCCTGCTGACCCATGCGGAGAGGACAAGGGAGAAAGCTTTTAGCCACAGGGAATGTCCAAAACCTATACACAACCTGCTGTAAAGCTAAACACCAAAAATAGTGCTGTAAATTGAAAAGTGGGGATTTGGTCAAAATACTCACATCAGGAACACCAATTCTCTTACATTTTAAAAGCTGTCATTAAAGCACAGCAGAAATGCAAAATGGAACCCATAGGTAAATAGAAGGCCCAATTTTTAAAAACTGGTCCTGATGAAATATTTTGCAGCAATCACAGGAAATTACTATCAGCATATGGTAGCAAAAGCACTGGATTAGGAAGCCAAAAACCTGGGTTATACTTCCAGTTCTGCCATATGCTTCTAGAGGTATAACTTTCTGAGCTTTTGTCTTTTCATGTATAAAATAGGAATCATTTTAACTTGCCGGCATAACTTAGAGCATTGCAAAGACCAAATGAGGTGAAATGGTATTCCAAACTCTACTACACACAGTATGCCAGTTAAGCCTTACGGTCATCAAAGCTAAGGGGCAGGGAGGGAAGCAGAGAATTTTCAGAATCCAAAGGAGAGGGGACTTCAGAAGGGGCCTCTCCATTAGTGTCCATTGCTGAAGAATTGTCCATTGCCCATAGGGCAAAACTGAGAAAAGGCCATTGGATTGGCTCAGCAGAAATGGATGCATCCTGACAGTGTCCAGTTATAGTAGAGCATCACAGGAGCTCACAGGAGGACGATACCGAGCTAATGACTCGGTTAAGAAATTGGTCATATAGTACAATGTGGAATTGGGTGTGATGAAAGAAGACCTACCCAAATGCATTCTTTCTAGAAATAGCCCTCATCTCAACCTGTCCATATAAACTTGGTTTTAAAAGAAAATTAAAGGTCTTTAATAATTTTATCCATGAATTTAAAATGAGGATTTTCCCAGAGTTTTTGATTAGAAAGAACAATACTGAGGAGTAATAGCATCCCCTAAATCTGAATGTGAATCAGAAGAAGAACAGCAAACATATCTGTCCTTATGAAAGCCTGGGCCTAATTTCCATTCTCATTTTAAAGCAAAATAATTTAATCCTACTTATTCAATGGTCAAGAAAATGGGGAATATCATTTCTGCACAGTTCAGATTCATCACTATGTGCCCAGCTCCTGGTCTGTCCAGGCTTTGAATTCCCTCCTCTCCTGCCTTCCATTTCCTAAAAGGTCCAATGTGGGTCTCTCTTTTTTAAGGATTTCATCTAGGTCTGTGTGTTCCAAAGGTGGGTTTGCTCCCCACATGGAGTTGCCAGCAGCAGGTATGTTTTGGTGAGCGTGTGTGTATTGAGTGTGTGTGAGAATATATGTTACTGTTGTGTATGTGTGAGAATATGTGTGAGTACATGTATGTTTGTGAGTGTGTCTGTGAGAGCATGTGTGAGCATGAGTGTGTGTTTGTGTATGTTTGGTCCCAATAAGGCTGTTTGGGTGCATAGCCCTATCCCTGTAGCCTACTGCTCCTATATTTTCGAAGTTTAACATGTAAAGGAAACTTGAAATCTTTTCTAGAATCCTAGTTTTACTGATGAGGAAACTGAGATGCAAAAAGAAGTGATCTTCCTGTGGTTAGGAACCTGACTTCCCTTCTGGAGCTCTTCTCACTCAAGCATACTGCGCCCCGACGTGTCCACCATCATTCTCACCCTTTTACTCATCCCTGACTGTCTCTTGGAAATTGCTCAGTCTCAGGAACCTTTGGAGGATGGGAAATGGTCTCTCTCTTGGACCACACTTGCCCACTTAGTCACAGGCTCCCACTCTCCTCCATGTTGTTGCACCACCACCATCCTCTCCATTCCCTCTACACCCACACCACCCCGCACCAACCTCCTTTCTGCTGCTTGCCTGGGAGGCTTACGTCAGGTAAGTCTTCTGTGCATGCTCTAGAGCTGCAGCTGCCAAGGGCAGGGTGGGGATGGGGTTACCTGGCCCCTGCATTGACCTCTAATATTAGGTTGGTGCAAAAGGAATTGAGATTTTGGACCATCAGTTTCAGATCATAACTAGGCTAAAACCCATCTTTATTAATCAAAATAGGAACCATTGTAATCAACACATTTTTTTTGCCAACGAGAAATAAGTTTGTTTATTCCTGTAGCATAAAGATTCATGCTTCGGGATTCCATGAACTCTTGGAAAGCATTTCTGCATCCTGCCGGTTGTGGAAGCATTTTCCCTGCAAAAAGTTGTTGAAGAAGTGGTAGTCAGTTAGCAAGAGGTCAGGTGAATATGGCAGATGAGGCAAAACTTCATAGCCCAATTCTTTCAACTTCTGAAGCATTGGTTGTGCACCGTGAGGTTGGGTGTTGTCATGAAGAAGATTTGGGCCCTTTCTGTTGACCAATGCTGGTTGCATGTGTTGCAGTTTTTGGTGCATCTCATCGATTTGCTGAGCATACTTCTCAGATGTAATGATTTTGCTGGGATTCAGAAAGCTGTAGTGAATCAGACCGGCAGCAGACCGGCAAACAGTGACCATGACGTTTTTTTGGTGCAAGTTTGACTTTAGGAAGTGCTTTGGTGCTTCTTCTTGGTCCAGCCACTGAGCTGGTTGTCACTGGTTGTCATATAAAATCCACTTTTCATTTCATGTCACAATCCGATTGAGAAATCACTCATTGTTGTTGCATAGAATAAGAGAAGAAGACACTTCAAAATGTTTTTTAAATTTTCGGTCAGCTCATGAGGCACCCACTTACTGAGCTTTTTCACCTCTCCAATTTTCTTCAAATGCTGAACCACCCTAGAATGTTAGATGTTGAGTTCTTTGGCAACTTCTTGTGTAGTTTAAGAGGATCAGCTTCTATGATTGCTCTCAATTGAATCATTGTCAACATCTGATGGCCAGCCACTATGTTCCTCATCTTCAAGGCCCTCATCTCCTTTGCAAAACTTCTTGAACTACCACTGCACTGTATGTTTGTTAGCAGTTCCTGGCCAAATGCATTGTTGATATTGTGAGTTGTCTCCACTGCTTTATGACCCATTTTGAACTCACTCATCAATTCCATAGTCTAAAATAAATATAAATAGCGAATAATAAGTCATTAGCAAAAAAACCATAAAGCAAGAAATGCACATTAAAATGATGTATAACATAACCACATTTATTTAAGAATGCATGCCAATATCAAACAGCCAATTTCGACAATGCAAAACCACAATTATTTTTGCACCAAACCAATAATTTCCTGATGTCTGTTCTGCAATTCATGGGGCTTCTCCAGGGACTGTTTCTTTGACAGCTTTACCTCACTGCACCTTGTAGGGGCCAATCCTCATGCAGGAGCACGATCCTTCATGGAGATGCTGGTCTATCTGGCAGGAGTGCTTGTGCTCTCCCACCTGGATCTCCTGCCTGATACCTATTTGGACTTCTAGAAGTATGACATGCTTTCTTTTTGCAGCTTGTGGACTACCGAGCAGAGTTCAGCAAGTGGTGGCAAACTGAGTTCAAGACAGTCAAGTTTCCTTCCCAGGGAACCATTTTTGACTATTACATAGACCCAGAGACCAAAAAATTTGAGCCTTGGTCCAAGCTAATCCCCCAGTTTGAATTTGACCCAGAGATGCCTTTGCAGGTAAGTGTGTGGGTGAGGGTTGCTAATTGGACTAAGGATAAGCAATTACCCCCAAAGATCTGCAGCCATTTTAGCAATAGCCCTGTAACAGTCTCCAAGTGTTTTGGCCTTGCTAGGAACTAGTAGTCCCAGTTACACATTTTTTAGAGTAAATTATAGTTTTAATGAAGTCACAAGATCCCCCAAAGGCTAGGAAAGTTGGTACTAGTCACATCAGACATTCTGGAGGGAGTGGGGAAGAGATAGTAGGGACAGAAGATTCTAAAATGAATTACCAAAAAGAATTGAAAGCAGGAACTCAAAACAAATTTTGTACACCAGTGTTCATGGTATTATTCACAATGACCAAAAGATGAAAAGCAATGCAAGTGTCCATCAACAGATGAATGGACATACAAAATGTGGTATATATGTGCAATGGAATATATTCAGCCATGAAAGAGATAAAGTTCTGATTATATGAAGCAACATAGATGAACCTTGAAGATGTCATGTTAAGTGACATTGGCCAGATACAAAAAGATAGATATTGTATGATTTCACTTATATGAAATACTTAGAAGTAGCAAATTTCAAGGAGACGGAAAGTATATTAGAGGTTACCAGGGGGTGAGGGGAGAGAGGAATAGAGAGTTATTGCTTAATGGCTACAGAGTTTCATTTGAAGAGAGCAAAAAGTTGGAGTAATGGATGGTGGTGATGGTAGCACAATATTGTGAATGTAATTAGTACCACTGAATTGTACATTTGAAAGTGGTTAAAATGGAAAATTTTGAGTTGAATGTGTTTTTAAAATTTTAAAAATTCTAAAAATTACATTGGAGAAGCCACAGGAGGACAAACTGGTAGAGGAAGGGGATGCTCTCTGCCTACCTGCTGGGAGCACCAAGAATGAGCTTATGGAATGGCATCTCTGGGTAAGGTTATAAAGTTCCATAGCTCCACTCACTATGGATATGCAGTGGGACAATCCAGTGGAGGTGCTGATATCCACTGTGACAGAATTCCCTCTTCTGAAATGATCTGGAACACTGTGGGGTGCATCTGTTTCTCCTACAAGCTCCTGGCAAACTCGCCATGTTCCTGTTCCAGGCTTGTTTGGTGCACACCAGCGAGACCATCCGAGTATGCTACTTCATGGAACGGCTTATGGAGAGGCAACGGCCTGTCATGCTGGTGGGGGCAGCCGGCACAGGCAAGTCGGTGCTGGTGGGAGCAAAACTGGCCAGCCTCAATCCAGAGGAATGCCTGGTGAAAAATGTGCCATTCAACTACTACACCACATCATTAATGCTGCAAGGTGAGGCGCATGAGGAAGGCAGGGTGTCTGGGTAGCCATGTCACCTCCACAGAACTGGAGCAGGGTGCGAGACACCTGCTTGGCCTGACTGCCTCCACCCTTACCCCTAGCACTGTGCATTTCCTCTTACATGCTCCTCACCTCTCCACTCCTTTCTCCTCCACAACACCTTTGTCCCACTTGTCTTTCACCCCCTAGCCCTGCCTACTTCTCCATTCCTTTCTCATTACACTCCTCCCTGGCCTATAAATTCCTCAAGGGCAGCTCTTCAGCACAGCAGTTCAGCACCTTGACGATAAAGAAAATAGAAAACATATTGAGAGATTTGCTTAGGTTGTGGACTTTGAGCACTGGAGGTCTCTAGAGGTCATTTAAGTCACCCCTCATTTCTTATAGATGGGGAAACAGAGGCTGAGGGAGCATATATTATTTCCCAAGGTCACCAAGTGGCAAGGCTGGCAAGACACATCAACCTTCTGAATCTACATGGATCTTGCTTTTCACTGGATGTTTACTTCTAGGGCTCCCCAGTGGTGAGGCACCCTGCACTAGGGTACGGTATTCGCGTGAGAGGCTTCTCTGCCAGAGTCCCTTCCTACTTGACCCTCACCTGTAGTAGGGTCTCATTTTTTATAGAAACACTCAACAAATTATCCTTAGAAACAGTTCCCTTCTGAAGAAACATCAAATCCCCTCTCCCAGCAGAAGGTGAAGTATGGAGGGCTGGGAAGAAGCCCTACACTTTTCCCCCCACAGTAACAGCCTTGCCCTGTGCTCTATTACTCAACTTTCACTTTCCTTGGTGAGACACCAGGGAAATCACCACACCTAGAATGCAAAATATACTAAAAGTGAGGAGTTCCATACATGAGCTGTTTGCAGATTGGTAAATTATATTATATAGTCGATGACTTAACATGAAAAGTGTGCTTGGTCTCTTCTCTGATTCCATCATTCAGGCCTTAGTTTGCCAGAACTGCTATGAGATACACCTCATGATGGGTTGGTTTAACAATAGAAAGTTATTGGCTCATAGTTTGGGAGGCTAGACGTCCAAAATCAAAGTGTTGGCAAGGCCATAGTTTCACCCAGAGTCTATAGGGTTCTGGTGTTGGGCTTGCCAAAGTTCTTGGGGTTCCTTGGGTTGCATCTCTACCTCCTGTCACAGGGCATCTCCCTCCCTTTGAATCTGTTCTTCTGGTCTCTGCTTAATTCTGGTTTCTTCCTGTGGCCTTCTCTTGATTTCTGTATCCAAATTTCCTCTCTTTACAGATGAATAGCCATCCTGTTCAATTGGCCACACCTAAATAGGACCTTTGAAGATCCTACTCACAAAAGAGTACACACCCTGACCTTAACATGTTTAGTATTAGTGGTATCAAAGATACTATTCACAAATAGTATCAGACCCACAGGGATGCGGACTACGATGTGAACTTGTCTTCTCTGGGGGACATAACTCAGACTGCCACAAAACCTTAGACTAGCAGACTTGCAAAGCAGACCTCACCTTGACCACCAGTTGCTCAGACTCTACCATTCTAGCCAGTTCTTCTGTGTATGTGTAACCAGTGTGAACCCCAGAGTCAACCACCTTAGTTGGTGTTGCCTCTGCCAGTGCTCTAACTACCCAAATTGCCCTGTGAAAGAATAGCTCATTCTATACCTTCTTTCTGCCCTGCCTTACCAGATCTTCCAATATTAGGATCCAGCCAACTCCAAATACTGGTGCGGAGCAGCCCTGACTCTGTTTTCTGCTTCTCATAGAGTTAGGTGCCTGAAGTTTGTGGATGGAAATTGTTATGGTCATCTGCCCCCATTTGGTGATAGGGAGACATTTTTGCCTCTTTTTTGAACCAGTCTCTTGGCTTCATCCAGTGCTGGGCTGACAATTGCTTCACCACGGCTATCCTAATCCAGAAATACCATTGTAGTTCTGATGTAAATGTTGACAGTAGAACAAAAGTGTAACAATGAAGACTAATGTCGGAACTTCACTAGTTTGTCAATGATGTATCTTCTATTTGAACACTAAAAGAAGAGTTCTTCAATTTTTGTGTACTATTCACAGCATAACAACCACAGACATGATATACTTTTAAGCTAATGTTAATATTTTATGCCTATAAAATTTACAAATTTCTAACAAAACAAGCTCTGGCCTGTAGCAGTTTGCCAATTTCCATGGTGTAAACACTCCCAGCATATCCAATTTAAAGCTACTGTGGGATATCAATGAATATGGAATTGAGCAGAGATGCCCGATAGGATACATTATATAATATTTCCACTTTACAGGCACAATCAATAAAAATAACATCTTACCCACCCCATGAGCCCATTGCTCTCTTTGTAGCCCATTGCTCTAATTGCCGTTTGGATAAAAGACCCGTGTAATTACAAAAAGATTAGATTTGGTGTGGTATAGCCTGTTTGAAAGGAAAGGTAGTACACCCAGATAGATGTGCAAAAATGTGTATTTATAATTTTTCTGTAATGTCAAAAGATGGGAGGTAACCTAATTGCCCATAATTATATCCACATGGCAGACTTTTATGCAGCTATTACAAAGAATGAGGAAATTCTATATGTACTGAGTTGAAACTATTGCCAAAGTTTTATTGAGTGAGAAAACAAAGATTCAGAACAGTACATATAGCATGCTCCAAATTATGTCACAGTTAAAAGGAGATTTATGAAAATTTACTCCTTTATATGGCATATATATACACACATCTATGCTTATATATACTTGAACTATCTTTAGAAGGATATACAAGAAACTGGTCACAACAGTTGGCCCTGGCAAGGGGAATTGGATGCTGAGAATAGGATGGGGAATTATTTAAACTTTTCTTAAAAGTTACTAAATATTTCAAGCATGCGGAAAAGTACAGAAAGTAAGATAACAGATGCCGGTGTCCTCACCACCAGATTTAACAGATGCTGAAATTCTGTCATTTTGCCATGGATCTTAGCATAAGTACAGCTCACCCACCACCCCATCCCTTCCTCTTTCCTGCTCCTTGTTAACTGGAGTGTTAGCACTGATGTGTACCATTCCAAGTTTACACATTGGTTATATATCTGCATCCATAAAAACATATAGTGTTGCTGTATATTTTCACATTTTAAGTATATGATATCATACTGTAACTTCCTTTGCAACTTACTCTTTCTGTCACTGTTATGTTTTTATACTTGCAGACCTAACGCATTCTTTTTCACTGCTGCAGAGAATTCTAAGATGTGACTAAATCATGGTTCATTTATTCATTTTTCTACTGAATGGCAGCATATTTTTTATATTTTTCCCTTTAAAAAAGCTTTATTGAGTTGTAATTTACATAAAATAAACTGTAACTATTTAAAGTGTACAATTTTATTAGTTTTGAAATATCTACATACCCCTGAAACTGGCAACACAGTTGAAATAATAAATATACCCATTTCTTCCAAAAGTTACCTCATATCCCTTTTTAGTCCCTCCTTCCCACTACTTGCATCCTTCCCCAGCTTTAGCAAACACTGATCTGCTTTGTGTCACTATAGATTTGTTTGCGTTTTCTAGAATTTTATATAATAGAATCATGCAATATGTACTCTTTTTTTGTCTGGCTTCTTTCACTCCGCATGATTTTGAGATTCCTCCATGTTGTCAAGTATATCAATAATTGTATTTTTCATTTCTGAGTGCTAAGATAAAATATGTAAAGCACTTTGATTCCTAGCTTAGAATAAGTGCTTAGTAAATGGAAGCTATTGTTATAATAATATTAACATAATCCTTCTCAAATTGAAGAATTTATAAATATTATAAATTTCAAAGCTTCAACTGCCAAAACAAAAAAATGAGGAGTTCGGCATAAACCATGCTAAAACAAAAAACAATGTTTGGGGAAGAAATATTCCAGCTTTCAAATGTGCAATAACTTCACCCAGCAGGTCAAATCATTGAGGTATCCAGAGGTACATTTTGCAACTCATTCTTCCTGGGTGCCAGCAAATGCCATTTTTATTTTTAAAAATCAGATGTTCTTTTATAGAGGTAGCAGCTGCTTGATAGTACCTGCATCTCTCCTGTATTTCATTACATTCATTTCTGGAGTCTCCATTATATACTTTCCTAAGCATAGATTCAGAACACTTTTTTAGTACAAAAGGGGGCTGTGGCTTAAGACATTCATATAGCCCAACAGTGTGCAAACATTGTGCTATGGGCTTAAAGCACCACCTCCCCGCACTACAAATATTCCTCCCAAACATGAGATGCTGTATCAGAAATGCTTTTGGCTGTAAGTGTAGCAGGGAATCTGTAGTGTTGGCAACAAACAGGGTTTTTTTTTTTCACATAGCAAGAAGTCTTGAAGTAGGCAGATGTTAATGTTAGCTCAATGGCCCAATGATATGGATGGCTAAAATAGCTACCATTCTCTTCGCTGCTTCTTCATGGTGGTGGAATAGTTGCTGCTCCAGCCATCACATCTGCATTCCAAATGTAAAAAAGATAAAAGGGAGTGGCAGGGCCCATGTCAAGAAATAATAGTTTTCCAGGAACCCCATAGACCTTTGCCTGTCTCTTACCATTGAGAACTGTGTCACTTGGCTACCCCAGATGGAAAGTAACTGAAGAGAAAGAGGTTGGAAATGTTGTCCATCACAGATTATATGATTTTCCCATTTTTTACAAGATGAGAAGATGAACCTTAGAGAGTAAAGTGATGCCCCTCAGAGTCATACAGTGAGTTAAGAGCAAAACTGTCTAATTTAATCAAGCTATAGTGGCCTTTGATTTTGATAAGACTGTAAGTTAATTTCTGTAACAGAATGTCGACTTCGCTTCTCTTTCTCTAATATAGAGAGCACATAAATATCTTTCCCTTTGATGATAAATAAGTCAGGGCCTTCAGTCATCAGAAAACTCAGCCTTAACTGACTTCACTTCTACAATACCTGCACAAATCATGCATTAATAACACTAGTATCTCAAATTGAGAGAGACAAAGTTCTGTGCTTGTGCTCACTGTCCATTCCTCCAGCTTCCCTAGACTCTGCAAACCCAGTTGCATTGCTCTAATTCTTTTTGCTGAGTAAAATTTTTTGATCCACCCTTGGGTTTTCCTGAGAGTTAGCATCATAGAAAATATTTACAAGTTATTTTTATGTCTTCTTTAAAATCTCAATTAAAGACCATGTCCATTTTCTTGCCTGATAGGCCTTCTTTAACTATGCAAGATAGGCCTTCTAGAATTTAATGCCTGGAATAAAATTTCCATATAAAAGAAGAGGTGGGTTTGCAACATAATCTGGGATGACATGGTTACTGTCATTAAATACAGATTTAGTTCTGGGCTTGTAGGCAAGCAGGTCAGAAAAGGAAATGTGAAATAAATTTATATTTTATTATAGTAACTATGTCATCCTAAATTACTACCACAAATAAGTTTCTTCTTAGTTTTTATTTCAATTTGTCTGTTTTAGGTCTTTTCAAATACCTTAAAGCTTCTCTTTATTGTTTTTGAAAATTTAAGTACTTTTAAACATAAAGTGCAGTGACCCACAGATAGAATCATTTAGAAAGAGAAAAAGAGGCACGAAGAACTTGGTTAAGGCATCAGTAGACTCATAGTTGCAATGTAAAGGGTAAGGGCCAAAGATTGTGTTCTTCCCAATTCTCAATTCTCTTGCCATCCAACTGCAATTTCAATTATTCATTCACCAAACATTTGAGTACTTAATTACAATAATTAAATAAGAGCTCAGGTATCTGAGGCTTTGTGTGAAATGAATCTCAGTAACCTGTTCATTAAAAGCTTAAGATTAGACAGAACCTTAAAGGATCTAATCAAACTCTCAACCTCAAAAGCGTGTGGGGCTCATACTACATATAGACAACCTCCTTCCACTTACCTTAATTAGTCTTCTGAAAGGGAGATGACACCAACCAAAGTCAAATCACCAAAGATGTGTTATCTAGTGGGCAAGCCATTCTGTTTAGAATGGTGGGTGTTTCAAAGTATAAGGAAGTTGGGAAAAAGACATATTTCTGATAATAAAGAACCATTTTATAAATGATGGGACATCCAAAATATGGAACCCAATGCAGCTGTTAAATTCCTGTTTTAGAATCATATGAAGAGTTTTACAGTATATTAAATGAAAATTAAAATGTGCAAGCAGTATATTCAGAATAATTCTCATTTTTTAAAGGAAAAAGCCATATATGCAAAAAGAACAAATGGACTAGAATGCACTAATTATTGAAAGGGGTGGTTACTGCTAGATGATAGACATATAGGTGATTTTTGTTTTCATTGTTACGATTTTACATGCTTTTAATTTTTTATAGTGAATATGTATTAAATTTATAATCCTGCCAAGTACCTTATTTTTTTGGAAGAATAAATGCAAAGCCTTTATGATACAAATGAAAAGTCTGAAGCACCTGAAAATTTCAATAACATGAAAGGAAAATAGTTCAAACACAGGTATACAAATCATGTCATAGCACAAAGACCTGATAAATCGCTAATGATCTGTCAAAAATATGGTGCAGCTGATGAGTTAACCAAACTGGGATTTCTCAAGGGCAGAAGCTATGTTATAGAAATGTTTAAGTAGTTTTTAGTAGGGGTTATGTGAGGTTCTGGATTCAGGTAGACCTGAGCTGAGATCCTTCCTTTGCCACTCACTACCTATTTGACCTTGGACAAAGTTCCGCAATTTCTTTAGGCTTCAGATTTCTCATTTGTTAAGAAGAAAAATAAATAGGTGATGGTAATGAATGGTGGTGATGGTAGCACAACATTGTGAATGCAATTAACAGCACTGAATTATATAATATATTTTAATTTGGTTAAAGGGGGAAATTTTCATTTGCATACTTGTACTAGAATAAAAACTAAAAAAAAAAAAGAATCCATGGAACTGCACAACACAGTGAACTCTAAGTTAAACCATGGACAATGATAAAAATGTGCTTTCAGCATTTGTAACTAATGTACCACACCAATGCAAGGTGTTAATAATAGGGTGGTATATGGGAAACGTGTATTTTATACATGATTTTTTGTTACCCCACAACTTCTCTAATAAAAAAAGAGAGAAACAGGTGATACTGAGCATGTCAGGTACTCAGGAAAGAGCCTGGTGTCCCTCGTGTTGCTCCATGGATGAATGAATGAACTGCTCTAAAGTTCAGAGGCTGGAGAAACCGCTGGGACTAGAATGATCAGGAACACTCCCCAGAGGGGAGGTGGGACATAAGGGCTTGAAAGGAACGCTGGAATCAGCAAGACATTTAACTTGCATTAGCCTCTCTTTCCTTCATTAAGAAGTGGGAATAATAGGTTTTTTCTTTGCCTATCTCATGGAGTTAGTGATAAAAATAAAATTCATTTGTTCATTCTCAGTTTTAAGATGAGCATCCTATTTGTGCTAGGTGTCATCTTAGGTGCTAGGAGTACAACAATGAACAAAACATAAAAATTCCTGCCCTCATGGAATTTATATTCTAGTGAGGAGGAGGTTAGGTAATAAGCAAGATAAATAAATAAAACACGTAGGATATTAGGGTGGCAGTAAGTGTGATAGGAAAAAAATGAAACAGGCACAGGGAATAGCGGGTAGGATGGGGATTTTAATTTTAGATACAGTGCCAGGGAAGGCCTTACTGAGAAAATGGCGTTGGAAAAATAATTTCCTGATGGAGGTAAGGGAGTGAGCCATGGGAGAAGAACATCACAGACAGGCAGAGGAAACAGCCAGAACAAAGGCCCTAAGGCAGTGAGGACCTCAGGTGTCAGAAGCAAGGTGGCTGGAGCAGAGGGAGCAAAGTGGTGTTTGATGGTGAAGGAGCAATAGGAGAGAAAATCAGATGTGCAAGATTTGCAGAGGTGGCCAGACTGGTATTTGCTCCCAGTGAATTAGGATGCCACTGGAAGGTTTTATGCTTTACAAGGATACTTGTATTATCTGATTCATGCTTTACAAGGATACTTGTCTGCTGTGTTGGGAATCTGTTGAAGGGAGGCTAGAGTGAAAGCAGGGAGACCATTGGGGAGGTTAAAAGCTGATGGACATCAGGACTGGGAAACGAACTATGGACTAAAATAAATGTACTAGTATTCTACTGTAGACTTAAACAGTGATTCTAGCAATGGAAGAAATACCATGATTGTGGAGGCAGTGGCCCGTGAATGTTCTGGGGTGAGGGAGAGTGAAAAACAGGTGTAATAAGGGGGCATTTTTGGGACTTGAGAATCATCCTGAATGACATTACAACAACAGATATAGGCCATTATATATCTGGCCATAATCAACAGAGTCGAATGGAAGAGAGTGTAAACTACAATGTAAACTATAATCCATGTTTAGTGGCAATGCTCCAAAATGTGTTTATCAATTGCAAAGAATGTACCACACTGATAAAAGATGTTGCTAATGTGGGAATATGTGGGATGTGTGGGGAGCGGGGCATATGGGAATCCCCTATAAATTTTCTGTAACATTCATATAATCAAAGTATCTTTAAAAAATTTTTTAAAAGTGAAAGAAAAAAAGCTGATGGATAAGAATGGTAGCAAGAAAGACAGAATTAGTCAGAGTCTAGATGTATTTTGAAATGAGATAAATGGGAAACAATTGAAAATCAGGTTGCACTTCCAGTATAGGATGATGGCAAAATGATTCAGGGGGATCCACATGAATAAAAACACAGACCTCTGGTAGCAGGGAGCTGTGCTGCTTTTGCTTCATGTGCCCCTAGACTAAATCCCAAACCATTCCATTTGGGACTCAAGGAGAAATGGCACAAATTAATTCAGGGCCTGGATATGGGTTTGACTATTGGACATGTTTATGACAATGCAGAATTCAAAAATGAGGGAGAGGGGAAAGAGTCACATTTCTTTATGTCTCATTGGTTTAGACTCTTCAAAATCAACACTTTTCCAAAACTTAAATCTAGTTCTCCTCCTCCAGTTCTGCCTGGAAAACAGAGTAATTCCCCTTCATTACATCCAAATAAGACAGGGAGCAGAGTTTGGTCCAGGAAGGGTTCAAAAATGTGCCTGCCTTTCCTTGGGGAGTCCTCACTTTCTTTGAGGAACCTAACATCATGCATTTGAGATAATCTGGTTCGCTCCAAGATCTACTTCTTGGTAACTGACATGCTTTTCTCCTCAACAATCACTTAGAAGCATAAAGAGCTTAATCAACCCAAATTACAGGGTATGTTTAATTTCAGGGGTTGATTTGAATATCACTGCCTAGAGAGGAGGAGAAGTAAGTCTTCCAAAGGAGAGAATTTCCTATGAGAAGGACTGTTCTCAAAAGCATGTCCTTGGCAGCCCATTAATTGTATTTCATTTTGACAGATCTTGTATATAGATGTTGTATCTTTAGGGGGGAAGAAGGTGTTGGGTGATTAATTGGTTGATAGTGTATGTTAATTGCATGCTAATTAAATTTAAATTTAATTCATATTTGAAACACTTAATTTAACTCAGGACCAGAAAATTAGAATATTCAAGCTTCTTGAAGGAACTTGTCTTTCTATTTGTCACCTTCATATGTCTATTGACACTTTTTTCCTTGTTTACAAACTTGTTTTTCAAGAGAAGAAACCAGATGGTTCTTAGACCTTCCAGCTGTAATAGAAAGTGTTGGTTTTGCAAATATATAAATATTTAATTGCTTTGTTGTAAAAATACATATATCTCCACTCTATTACTTAAATTTGTTCTAAACAAGTCTTGTCAAGCTAGAAAACTGTGCTGTTTGGTTCTTTTTCTCTGGCTTGATAATTGAAGAAACAAGTCCAGAAGAGAGTCTCATACTTCATTTCCAGAAAGGGACTGAAATGCTCTGATAGGCATAAAACCCAAAGGCAGGGGAGGGAACCATTCATGACGCTGGAAACATCTGGGAAATTTTCTGAGCCTGTGGTTCCCCCTACCTTACCCCATGAAAACTCCATTAGGTTAGCACTCCAAGAACACTGTTGACAAAATAATCAATAATTCCTTTGGAACAGCCAAGAGTTGGAAGGAGACTCTCCCCAGCCCTGTAATGGGAACCTCCACGTTTGTGCTCCTTTGCTGTTTTAGGGAGAAAAGACAGGTCTAACCAGGACCCAGTTATTTGTACATCTTTGGGATAAGGTACCAGACCTTGGGACTGTAAAGGTATCTTTGGTAGATTTTAGTCTATAAACCAAGAAAACTGGGTCCGCAGTATGATAAAAGGATGTGTCATGATGATGGGAGAGAGTGTTGCTGTGGGGGGAGTGGGGGGCGGGGGCGGTAGGGTTGAATGGGACCTCATATTTTTCATAATGTAATTTAAAAAAATAAATAAATAAATAATTTAAAAAAAAATAAAAATAAAAATAAAAATAAAAATAAAAAAAGGAGCATAGGTTTTGAAGTTAAACTACTCTGGATTTGTATTCCACCTTTGAAAAGTTACTTAATTCTTCTGAGCCTCAGTTCTCTCATCTATAAAATGGGACAATAATACTAGACTCTAAGGGTTGTTATAAGGATTAAGTGGAATAATAGCTGTTTGTAAAAACCTAAAAATGTGCAAATGCCTGGTTGGTACTTCACCGTTATCGCCTTGTAATTTCCAGCTTTACATTCTGGTGCTATAGAATGTCTGGATCTAGTGTTGCTGCTGTCGGTGGGCTGTGATGTATGTATGTGTGCTTGTGTATGTGTGTGCATGCACAAGAACACTTTGGCTTATCCTTGGCATCTGATCTGTCTCAGTGCTGGCATCTGAGCTCTTTCACTAACTGGCTTTCTCCTCAGCTGTCCTGGAGAAGCCTCTAGAAAAGAAAGCTGGCAGAAACTATGGCCCTCCAGGCAACAAGAAGCTCATCTATTTCATTGATGACTTGAACATGCCTGAGGTGGATGCCTATGGCACCGTGCAACCCCACACCATCATCAGGCAGCACCTGGACTATGGCCACTGGTAAGAGCAAACCCAGGAAGGGACTGGGGCAGGGGTTAAAGACAAGGGCAGGGCTGAAGGCCTGGGGACTAGAGTTCAAACCTCAGCTGAGCTACAGTACCAGATGACGATCCCCATGGTAAACCATGTTCCTTTTCAGGCTCTCTGTTCCCAGGAGAGTTCCTTCAGACAGGGACACTAATGTCCACACAAAAAGTTTGCCCAGAGAAGGTGTTGAGTTCTCAGCTAAGGTTAAAAAAAGCCTACTATTTTCTTGAAAATTCATTCCAAAAGATGCCTTCTCCAGAATTCCAAAGCAGAATTCACAACCGCCATACCAACCGTCAACCTCTCCATAGCCCCAAAGCACTGAGAATTACTTCATTGATAACACATAATACCCTGCGTCATATGCATGTGTCTGTAGTGGGAGTGGGGTGTGGGTGGTGGGAGGGGACTTAGTAGCCTTTGCCTCTTAAGAGTAGCTTACAGGGCTGGTATGTCTTGCAGTAATATAGTTTTCAAGAGCAAAAGTATGAACTTGCCAGAGAAGAAAAGCAAGTCAAAGATTTGAGACAACTTTGGCTCACCTTCCTACTTCACACTGAGTTAGTTGCTGAGAAGGAGTAGGAAGTGGGAAAAGGGAATTCAGAGAGAAGAATTATAATCAAGAGGGTTACTTGAATTACCTTCATTCCTAAAGTCTTTATTGGATGTCTGCATTTACAACTATCCACAATCTCCACATGGGTATTTGAGCAGCTGAATTATTCTAGAAAAAAAATCAACCAACTAGTTTTTCTTTAGATTCACAGAGATAAACCTTAATTGGGAAGGCAAAACTTCATGGCAATTCTACCATATTCCCTTAGTCTATTTACATTTCCACTCACAAAAATGCCTATTTCATTCCTTCTCTCTCCTCACATGTCCCACCCACCTAAGCTGATGACCTTGCCTTTGGAGAGGACACAGGTGCCACTCAGTTTCTTGCTTTCATGTCTATACTTGCATCCACATGCATCCTTTTCTTCCCCCTCCTGTTGCAAATTACCTAGGGCTTAACCATTCACCAGCATTTTTTTAGGGCAGAACATGACTTTATTATAGCAACATATAAAACAAATATAACTTTGTGTCCCAAAGCATACTATATATTATAATTAATTGTGTTATTCAGCTCTCTAAATTTTGAGGGAATCATTTATGTAACTCTTGAAATTTGTTGACCTTCTTTATAAAGATGTGGATTTAAAATGTACATACACTTTTTTTTGTTAAGAGCACATAAATTTTCATTGTCCTGACCTTATTCATAACTTTAGTCTTTTCATACATTCTCAGTGAGTTAACCAAGCTCAAAGCCTTTTGTTACTAAAATAGCCAGGAGTTTTATTTGTCCATAGCAACCTCCTCAAAAGGAAGAATTTTAAATGAATAACATCTAATAGATAACCAATAGGTGTTGCTTTTTTATTTTTTTTACCTAATTCCTTTTGCCTTTATAGCAAAAAGAATTCACCTGCCAGCCAACCCCTAAAGATTGACAACACCCTTGAAGCAGTTCCTTTAAAAGCACTTTAGACTCTCTCCCACCTCCTGAAATCCTTACTTCATCATTTAGTCTCCCTACCTCCTGATTGCCTCCTTCACATCAATATTAAAACTTGCAGACATTTCCATTGTGTTAGGGAAAAAATTACTTTCCAGTTACTGTCCTGTCTCTTCTCTTTTATAAACAAATTTTTCTACTTCTTTTCCTCTTTCTCATCTCCCACTCACTCCTTGGTTGACTATAATTTGGCTTCTATCCCTTCTACTTTCCTGAACTGTTCTTGTTCAACTAGTAACTGTATCATTCTTGCTAGATTCATTGGGCCTTTGGGCCACTATATTTCTTGTTCCCTCTTCTTTTGGAAATACTGACTTTCTTTGGCTTCTGGGGCATCACATTCCCCTGATTTTCCTCCTGCCTCCATCCATCTTTATGGACCCTTCTTTCTGTGCTGTGTCTGTAGACATTGGGTTCCTCAGGATTTGTTCTAGGCCCTTGTCTCTTCTCAATCTCACCCAATGTCCTAAAGTAACACCCAAAACACATGAAAGAAAAGATACACCCTACCTGTATCAGAGACTCACAATGATATTGATTCTCACATTGACAAGACACTCTTGGAACCCACCTGCCTGGCCCTCACACAATTCTCAGCCATGACTTCTGTTTCAGGTATGATCGGAACAAGCTATCCCTAAAGGAGATCACGAATGTACAGTATGTTTCCTGTATGAACCCCACAGCTGGAAGCTTCACCATCAACCCACGGCTTCAGGTAAGGGAGGAGCAAGCCATGGTCGCTGGATCTTAAATACTGTATTGTCACGGCTAGTGCCACCTTCTTATAAATAATAATTGGCCCTTCTCCTGTCTAGTCTTTCAAAGTAGCTAATCACACAAGATACTGGCTTGCATTTCTAGAGACACAGAGTTATTCCTGGGCCGAGAGTCATGAAGTCATTAGAGGTGGAATGTGTCAGAGTTCATCTGATTCTACTTGTTTATCCTTCACTTCTCCTATGACCCCATGCTACCATCTTGGCCGAAGATCCAAAGCCCATTTTTTTTCCCCAGTCATTTTAAGTTCAGCCTAAGTTTGAGTTTAGTGTGAGAAGTATGAGAATGTAGACTTTAGAACAGGGGTTCTAAACCTTTTTTGTTCCACGGACCCCTTTGTCAGTCAGGTGAAAACTATGGATACCTTACCAAGTCCACACTATACTGTATATTATTTAATTATATATCACACCCACACCAACAGGTCCCCACAAGAATAATGTGTTGGTTTTTTTAATTTCAATTCAAGCTCATGAACCCCTTGTTAAGAACCCCTACCTTAAGAGAATTCTTCATTATTTTATCTGAACTCAGAAGAAGTGCTTTTTGTACCAATAGAAAGAATGTCTTTGGGGTAATGGAAACGTTTTGGTAATGGATGATGGGAACACAACATTGCAAATATAATTAACACTACTGAATTGTATACTAAAGAGTGATTAAAATGGAAACTGCTCTGTTGCATATATGCTACCACAATAAAAAAGTTTTTAAAAGAAAAGGATTTCTGACTCATGGCCTTGTCCACGTGCCTTCGTTTCCTTGCGCAGCGTCACTTTAGTGTGTTTGTACTCTCCTTTCCTGGAGCGGACGCGCTGGCCTCCATCTACAGCACCATCTTGACTCAGCATCTAAAACTTGGAAACTTCCCAGCATCACTGCAGAAATCCATCCCCCAGCTTATCAGTCTGGCTCTTACCTTCCACCAGAGAATTGCCACCACATTCCTACCCACGGCAATCAAGTTCCACTACTTCTTCAATCTCAGAGATTTTGCCAACATTTTCCAGGTGAGTCCATCTGCTTTGAGACACCTTATGATACTTAACAGTGATCCAGATCCTCCCATGCTTAATAACATGATAGTTAATGCCACTTTCTCAGGCAAATGCACAGTTCCCCAGAGTCATGAATAGAAACAGGTAAACAGAGTGTTATGGACTCCACAAGGAGGGACTTCAATAAAATAGTCTGCCAACTATTAATAGATTATTTCTCAGTAAGCAGAATGTATATCTGAGTGGTTTCCTTTGGGCTGAAGAAGTCTCCACATCTTAGACAGAATGGAAAATTGAGGATTTGAGCATGCCTAGGAAGGAAAATGGCACAAAAGAAAGAAAGAGCAAACTATTGCAGCCTCTTGTGGTACATCTGTTGTTCCTGAGATGAAAAAAAAAAAAAGTCTCCCAAACTATGCATGACATTTCTGCTATCTGAGGAAACCATATTGTAGCACTCCTAAAAAACTGTCTGCTGCTAGGACAGCCTCAGTCCTAAAAATCCCAGCTTCTTTTCAAGGCCAAATCTGCTTTCAGATCCTTCCAACTGCTCATTTGCACTAAGGCAGCTTGTCTTTGCCCTACACATCCAAGTATTTGACCACTCACTACCAAAACCTCCAGAAGGCAGTCCAGTTGAGGTCTGAGCTCAGGTCCTCTCTTCTCCTTGGGCAGGTTTAACATCCTCATTTAGTAGAGTCTATAACTCTCCTGTCCTGGACAAGATTTTTGCGGATACAATTTTTCAGAGACACTTTCCCCAAAGAGCACTGTGTCATTATTGAGGGGAGGATGCCTTTTACGCCAAGAACACCCCTAGGGAAGTCTGCAAGTGAAGTAATCAAGGAGTAAGGACATGGCCCCCTGTGGATTAGATATAGTTGGAATTAATGATTTAGACACCGTCTGTGCAGGTTGGACTCTGCGGAGCCTCAGAGCAGCAAAGAGCCAAGACCCTGTGGACATAGGGTCAGCATGTTCCAGCCAAGACTCATGGTTCCAAGGAGCAAAACCTACCAGAAATAAGTTCAACAGAACCTAAACCTAAACGTGGAACCACTGAGGCCCACAGTATTGTAAAATCCTATGAACACATCAGAGCTGCCTCAGGATATCACTGTAGCTCTCAAACATTAACTCATTTGAAAATGAGGAAACAGAGACCCACAGAGACTATGCAGATTTGCCTAAGAGCACATGGCCAGCCAGTGAAGGAACTGGAGCTAGAATCCAGGTTTTCTGGTTCCTGGCCTAGTTCCCTGTCTACCACATCTTTCTGTCCCCACTCATCTATATATCTCATGAACCAACAAAGCATTTGATGGTTGATGCCACAAGAGAGACTCAGCTCTAAGCTGGATGCCTCAGGCCTGGACAATGGCCAAGTTCGTGCTCACCCATTATTAGCTCCCATATATTGCACATTAATTGAAAAGACTTTGGATAGCACAGATAAACCTTAGGTAAAGAAGATTTTTATCATGTAACCCTTCTCCTAAATCTCACTGCAACACTGGGGGATGGGAGTAGGGTGTTGCCATCAGCACTTTGAAAATATAAAAAGTAGCTTAAGTAATTTGATCAAATTCATGTTGCTCATAAGTGGCAGAACTAAAGGAGAAAAGTCTTTTAAGCCCCTATTACCAGTAACAACCCAATGTGGACAGGTATCCTACCTAGACAGACACACTTTGGCACCTGTACAAGCTAAAATTTAATACTCATAACAACTCCCAATTTCATGGATGCTCAGAGAAGTTACCAGCTAGAATGTCTTGGAGGTAGAAATATACCAATAGTGTAAGTTGAATCATAAACAGCCCAACCTGTTAGAAGCAGAGAGAGATGGGTGGGTTTGGTAAGAGATGAGACTAGGAAGATAATTTAAGACCAGAGTGGGCCCTAGTAAAGAGTCTGATTTTAGTCTGTAATAATAGTTAGTGTTTACTGAGCACCATACTAAGCCCTTGACATCTAGTTAATACAATAACCCTATAAGATAAATGCTTATCATCTTCAATTTATAGGCTAGAACTGAGCCACAGACAAATCAAGTACCTCTACCAGGTACTTGGTACCTAACTGATAAGCAGCAGCATTTGAGGTTCAAAACTAGAAACTCCAGCCCTAGAGTCCCCATTGCGTGGGTAATTAGGGGAGACAGAGGCTTCCTGAGGAAGGAGTGTTTTGTTCCAACTTTTTTGGGGCAGTGTCAAAGAAGAACCAGAGATGGGAGATAGTGGAGCAGGAACTCCTGTTCCCCCTGGCCTGTTTCTTTGCCTGACTAATAAGCCCCTATGTTCTGAATCCCATCAAGGCCTCTTTGCAGTCCCCTAGCTGTCAGCAGCATGCCACAAGGATTAGAGTCTTTATTCCGCCTCTAGAGCAGCCTGCCTCCATCAGCCAACACTACAGAGTCTCCAAGACAGCCTCTCACCCTCTGGCTTCTGGCGGGGAATTTCAAGCTCATAACTTGACCACCACCCCACATATACCCTGCCTTCCTCCTGCCTCACTCCTGCCCTGCAAGTTTCTCTAAATGCCTGATGGAAAAGATTAATGCCCACTAGGAGACAGACTGCCTAGCAAACACTGTTGTTTTCCTCCACCCAGCTTGATCCAAGTGTCAGTAATTCAGATCATCTCTGCACTTTCCTCACTTTGTCCCAATCAGAACAGAACTGAATAGTGCTTTGAGCAGCAGGTATCATTAACAAACTGGTCCCATCTCAGTACCCCACATAACTATCTAGCATGGTGCAAAGTTTGAATTCACCACGTTCATATGAACTCAGCCCTTAGTTATCAATCAGCTTGAGTATTTGGCTATACTGGGATGTATAAACTTCAGCTGATAGCTCATCTCACCGTGAAACCCAAAATCCTAAAAGGCAGGGGCCCTGGTAGCTGCTTTTTCCTGCCCCTTGCAGTTCATACACAGCTGATAACTAGCAAAGCTGACAATAAAAAGGCGGCTGAGACTCAACCATTGGTGGAACCCAAGAGGGATTTCTTTTTTTAAATAAACTTTAATGAAAGTATAGCATGCAAGTAGAAAAGTACACAAGTCATAAAGCTTCTAGATTGGTTAATTATCACAAAGTGATTATACCCATGTAGCCACAACTCATATCAAGATATAGAACATCCAGTTCCCAGAAGCTCCCCCTTTTGCTTCCTTCCATCCACCCTTTCCTACTCCTATCTGGATTTCTAACACTATCTGTTAACTGCTGTGTGGATTTCTAACACCATAAATAATTTTGGCCTATTTTTAAAATTTCATATAAACAGAATCATGAAGTAATTCTTTTGAATCTGGCTCTTTTACTCAATATTATGTTTCTGTCAATTATTTGATCATATTTGTAAAAAAAAAATCCTATTTCTTTCTTTCCAATTCTTACATCTTTTCAGTTATTTTTCTTGTCCTGTTGTACTGGCAATTGTAGCCAGTTAGTGGTGAAACTGGCATCTTCATTGTACTAAATTTTAGGGGGAAAGCTTTTAATAATTTGTAGTTAAGTGTGTTGACTACTATAGATTTTTGTGGGTGCCCTTTATCAGATTAAGAAAATTTCCTTTTTAATCATGAATATGGATTGAAATGTATCGAATGATTTTTCATCATCTATTGAAATAATGATGTAATTTTCTCCTTTATTCTGGTACCATGATAAATTACATTGGTTATTTTTGAATCTTAAATCAACCTTGCATTTCCAGAATCAACCCTACTTGGTTGTGACACTTCAACCTTTTTATATTTGCTGAATTCCACTTGCTAATTATCATATATAATTTTTGCATCTTCAATCATTATTTTCCTTTCTTCTAGTATTCTAAGACTTCATAAAATGCACAGAGAAGTGTTCCCTCTTTTCCTATCTTCTGGAAGATTTTGTAAAAGATTATATTGTACCTTCCTGTAATGTTGGAAGAATTTGCTGGTAAAGCCAGTGGGGTGTTCCTGGTGGAAAGTTTTAAATTATGAATTCAATTTCTTTAATGCACATAAGACTTTTCAGATTTTCTTTTTTCATGTATCAGTTATTTTAAGGTGTCCATATAATCAAAGATTTATAATTTATTGACATAAAATTATTTATAATATCCTCTTATTACCTGTTAAATATCTTTTGAATCTGACATTATGTTCTCTTTTTATTCTGGATTGTAGCAGTTTGATATTATTGATGAATTCCAAAAAGAAATATTGGATTATGTTTGTAAACTGATTTTTTCCTCAGGGCATATTAGATTATATTGGATTCAGAGGTTTCCTTGAGTAAGTAATCAGGTAAACCTCTTGTGCCAGTTAGGGCGTTGAGTCCCCACCCCTTGGTGGATAGGGACTCCCAGATAAAAGACATGGCAAAGGACAGAGTTGGAGAGCCCTTAATGTTGGAGTTTTGATGTTGGAGTTTGATGCTAAAGCCTTAAGCTGGAGCCCCCGTAAATAAGCTAACAGAGGAAACAGAAGCAAGTCCCAGGAAGAGAGAAACCCAGGAAGCCTGAACCCTCATAGACGTCGGCAGCCTCCTGCTCCAACATGTGAAAACAGACTTTGGTGAGGGAAGTAACTTATATGTATGGCCTGATGTTTGTAAGCTTCCACCCCAAATAATTACCCTTTATAAAAACCAACCAATTTCTGGTATTTTGAATC
Source organism: Dasypus novemcinctus (assembly GCF_030445035.2). Lineage (NCBI taxonomy): Eukaryota > Metazoa > Chordata > Mammalia > Cingulata > Dasypodidae > Dasypus > Dasypus novemcinctus. The sequence continues at coordinate 21,279,511 of NC_080693.1, read as the reverse complement.
AGCACCCCTGTGGCTGACTAATACATGGATCTTGGTTTTATGGGCCTTTCCTCTTTTTCTGTTCTATCAGTCTTACTAGGGATTATCAGAGAACCTGAAAAGTATACCAATATTATGCATTTGATGTCTGATTTTTGTATTATTAATATTTGCTCTTATCTTCATAATAGTTTTCTTCCTACTTACTTTGGATGTGGGGTTAGTTTTTCTTCTCTAACTTTATACTGGCTATTTAGGTCATTAATTGTCAGCATTTATTTTCTTCTACCACATTGATTTTTCTTGTTAAAGAATTATTTACCATTTTTAAGTGTACAATTCAGTGTCATTAATTACATTTACAATATTGTATTAATATTGATGGTGCTACCATCACCACCATCTATTACCAAATCTCTTTCATTACCCGAACAGAAATCCTGAATCTACTAAACATTTGTATTTAATGTTATTTTATATAACAATATATTTGAGATTAATTCTGCATTATACTATTAGGTTTCAATATTCTTCACCTATTCTGTTTCCTTTTCTCTGATTTCTGTATTATGTATTTTTCATGCGTTTATTTTCTCCCTCTTTTTAGTATGCTAAAAATCCTTTTACTGTTCATCTATTAGTTACCAAATACACTATTTTATCTTATAAATTATTACTCTTACCAATTTCCGTACAATGCAAGGATCTTAAACAATTTACCCCTCCCAAAGTTTTGTGCTATTATTTATTTTAATTTAATATATATTTAAACGCCACAATACACTTTTTATTTTTGTTTTAGTCATAATTTATTTATATTTATCCATATACTTACCCTTTCCAATGCTCTTTCTTCTTACCATATTTCTCTTCTTCCAATTAGAATCATTTTCTTCTGCCTGAAAAACTCCTTTGAGAATTTACTTTGGTTCATATCTGCTGTTGAAGAATCTCTCATATTTTATTATTTTACTGAAAATTTATTTATTTTTTGAGAGGGTATTAGAATTCTAGATTAGCAGCTTTTTTCTTCACATGTTTAAAGCATCTTTCCATTATCCTCTGGTTTCCATTGTTTCTATTGAGAAATTATCTGCCAATTTTATTGTTGCTTAAGTTTCCATGTATTTTTTCCCTTTGCCTGCTTTTAAGATTTATTCTTTGTCTTTGATATTTGAAATTTTCTCTGTGATTCCTAAGGTATTTAAATAGGTGGGTTTTTTTATATTTATACTGCTTAGTATTTGTAGCAATCTGACTTGGTGTCTTTTTTTTTTCCCTCCAGTTTTGGAGCAATTACAGCCAGTATCTCTGCAAATATTGATTCTGCTTCTCTCTCTTCTTCTGGTACTCCAGTATGTATATGTGAGACTTTTTCCCTGTGTTTCATATATGTCTAATGGTCTTTATTTTCCATCCTTTTTTTCTTATCTGTAATACAGTATGGATATTTTCTACTTATCTCTCTTCCTGTTCACTAATCCTCTCTCCAGCAGTGGTTATTCTGATGTTAACACCATTTATTTCAGTTACTGCCATTTTTAGTTTAAGAATTTCCATTTCATTTAATTTTGTTGTACAAATAAGTCTTTATTCATTCATTATATTATACCTGGGAAAAGAGGGGAAAGAGAAAGGGTCAGAATGTGTTACAAAATGTTAGCAAAAGAGCCAGGAAGTACCCAGTACAAAATGAACCATCAAATAAACATATCCCAGTGATGGGGTCACCATATCCCACGGGAGTCAGTCTCTTGCAATTCATGAATGAGGGGAAAGAATTAGGGAAAGAACAGACAGGCACATGCTTTCCTACCCTCCTTTCATCCCCATAAATTCAAGACTCCACACAAAGCTTTGGTTTCTAGCAGTAAACATGGAGTGACATTCTTCTGTCTGCTATTAAACAATCTGGTGGCCACTTTGACATAAGTTTCTTGCACCTGCATAAAAGTTCCTGAGTGATTTGGGCATAACATTCATCTTCCCTTTCTTGATCTCTCACCCCACTTTCTACCTGGAAGCCAACCCTCCTCATTATTTCTCTCTATCCTAAGAATTATGATTAAGCAGATTTGGTCAATCCAGATCTTTTGGCTTGAGTCATGTCAAGGAGTAGTCTTTACTCAGAAGGTTGGGAATGAGGAATGGGGTATTCCTAGATTCTTCAGGTTTTTTGTGCAGATCATTGAAGAATTGTGGAGTACTCCCAGAATTAATGTATGGAGGGTTGGGGAGAGGGATTTGGAGAGGGACAATAGGATAAGTTTTCAGGACAGAAGATCTAGTCCAAAATAGGAAATAGGGGGCACAAAGGAAAGGATGGTTCAAGATTCCTGCTTCAAGAGGGGACCCCAAGTGTATGTTTCAGGTGCTTTTGCCTGGTGTAGAGTCAAAGATGCTTTGGCTATTTTTCTTTCAACACAAAAAGAAGTTTGTAAACAATAAAATCCCCCAAAGAACACAGAGAAAGACCAACTCATATTTACACCAACTAGGCCACCTAGCAATCGTCAAACCAGCAACTCGTGAAGTTCTACAAAGCCCAGACAAATATAATAACTAGTTGGGGGCAGCATTTGGTGGAGATAAGAACCCAGGATCAGATACATATCATCCAATGCATTCTATTGCATTTGTCCCATTTCAACACAGGAGGTAGGTTTGCAATGATCCCACAGTATGTAAATGAAACCCCCTTTATCCTTTAGCTACCATAACACTAATTACTACTGTAGCAGGGTAGGACATTGACTCTGGATACCACAAAGTAGCCTTCGCTTATGGTCTTTCTGGAAGCCAAGCAGGAAAAGTCCAGATTTTTGAAACCTTAAGGATTTTAGTCTGCTTCATATATCCATCCTTGGACACATATACCCATTTAATAACAAGCCTAGCCTAATTCAGTGAAGGATGAACCTGGTGTGCCCAGGAAGTCCCATGCCCTAGGATGAAGTAGTTGAGGACAGGAATCCCTTATTACGTATATAGATAACTCTCATCTTCCTTTCTTGACCTGTAACCTGGCCCAGCCTCTCCAAACCTCTCTGCACCACGTTCCTATTTAGACTAATTTCCAATCTTCTAGTAGGAGATCAAGTCACACAGCAACCCAATTAAAAACCTAGTCTCCCATGAAACACTTTCCAGGTGGAGGGATTTCAAGAGGACACTATTGCAGAAAAGCCAGCTTTAATTGGAAAAAAAAAAAATGAGGTAGTTCAAAAAGTTGTTCTTGGTGGTGATAAAGCAACAACAACAAAGACGTATTCTTGCTGCCAACTTATCCCTGAGATTGTTCATGTACCTGAGAATACAGCACAGTAATAAGGGCCTTAGATTAAAATATACAAAAATACAATACCAGAATGTTTATATTAAGGAAAAAAGTTTTAAAATGCACAAGATATGTCATTTGCACACAGCTAGTGTTGTTGGCCTCTTGGAGATCATGGGACCTAATGTGTAATTATGCAAGGGAGCAAATAAATAAAATTGTATTGGCCCATTGTGGGGTAAGAGTGAGCTTAGGAGCAGTAGGTCTGCAGCTGTCCCAACCACACCTTTTTTTTTTTTTTTTTTTTTGCTGTTGTAACTTTTATTAAGAAGTAAACCAAAAAAAAAAAAAAAAACACAGATTCCTGGTGCCACTGATAAGGATAGAAGCAGTCATAGAAGAACACCCAGCAAATGGACACAGAAAGCAGACAACTGGGATTGGGGGGAAGGAGAGAAATAAATAAAAATAAATACATAAATAAAATCTTTAAAAAAAAGAAGTAAGCAAAATGAACAGACACACAGAGCTAGAGCCTGGAAGACAGGTTTACAGGAGTCAGAAATGGAGTAGAGGGTGGTGGACTGGTGGTCATATGGGCAAAATCTATGATAAGAAAAACAAAGAAAAAAAGAGAAAAATAAATCTACCGTGAGGTGGAAGGGTGTAGTTGTGCAGTGGATGAGTGCTGTGCTGTGATACAGTTCCAACCACACCTTTTGTCTGTCATCACAACCTTCTGCTTGTTACAATTCCCAGCACCCTGTCCCCAGAGTGGGTTATAAGACAAGACATGGTAAAACCCTGCCCTAGCCCAGAGATTCCCTCCCATAGAATGTAGGAGCTCCTGGGTTTGGTCCATCAATCTGCTCTCATACTTAATCTTTTCACTCTGGCATGAGAAATATTTTAATAAATCTTTCTTTCAAAGGAAAACAACTTCCCTCTCCAGGTCACAGTCAAAAAGCTGGAGATTCTAGGGTTATTTTGTGCAGGCTTTCGAGGTATTTCCCTGAAAGCCCTCCTTGCATTTGGATAGAGCATGGTTGGAGTTCCTTTGCCTCATCCCTTCCCCGACCAAGATGGAAGAGAGGATGATGCTATGGCCCCCAGTCTGAGATATATGGCAATGCCAGCTGCCCCCTACCTACCGTATCCCACTTCTCCATGCTGCCAATTGATGCCTGCTTTTGGAATGTCCTGATCACAGAAGAATTGCCCCCACCCACTGTGGCTCAATTCTGGGCCTCTGGGAGCAGAACTGTGGATCTCTTCTTCTTCCTCCCAAAAGAAGGAGGGCTTTTCCTGGGAACTGGGGGCCTGTTGAACTTTCAGTGGATGAGGCCACCATGATGCTCTGGCAGAAGTGGCACTTTGTAGGCTGGGGTGGCAGCCTGCATTCCTTGACATGATGGTGTAGACCTTCACAGTTGTAGCGCCTGTCTCCTTTTGGTCTGCACTTCTGCATGTTCTTCCCCTTTGGCTGCCTCTCACTCCCAGTACAGAACACCCACCAGGTCCAGTGACACGGATAGATTCCAGGCCCTTGGCAGACTTGTTAAAGGTGAACTCCACTGCCTCACCCTCCTTCAGGCTCCAGAAGCCTCCATGTGCAGCTTACCTTGATGCACAAAAATGTCCACTGGGGGATCAGTGTAACCCCAGCTCAGGCAGTCTTGGGCAGGAAGCTGAACCCCATGCGCATGTTGAACCCCTTACTGATACCAGCACCGTGCAGCAGCTGAGGCCCCTCTGCCTCCTGGGCCACATTCTCCTGTGCCTCTGCTACGGCCTTGGTACAGCCACCTCCAAACTCCTGGTTGGACACAGAGCCCATGGCCATCACCTGAGCCCGCAGACCCACGCCCCTGGTTAGGCAGCTGCTGGCCCCAGAGAAGTCCATTTCATTCGTTTTTAAAGTTTCCAGTCCTTTGTTGAAATTCTTTACCTTATCACCTAGTTTCTTGGTCATGTGAATCATAACTTTTGTTAAAGTTTGTGTCTGCTAATTCTAATATCTAGATCTTCTATGGGTCCTTTCCTATAAGTTTTTTTTTTTTTTTCCTCCTTGGTTTTGGTCATTTGAGATTATCTCTTGGAATTCCCAGTAATTTTTGTTTGCTTGCCAGATATTGTGAGATTTTTAATGTGAGTGTCTAGTTGATAGTATTTTCCTTCAGAGATTACATACTTTTGCTTATGGCAATCAGTTACCACAGATTAAAGCAATTGAAGCTAGGCTTCAGTTTTTTGAAGGACCAGATGATTTCTGGTTCACCAATACTCCTAGGGCATAACTCTTTGGGGGTCCTTTGGTGTTTTTAGTTATGACCCTCATTATTAGTAATCCAAGAACCCCAATTTCAAACACTCAGTTTCATAAGATGAGAAAATTTGCTAAGTATCATAACCTCTCACTTGTCTGTCTTTTCAGCTTCTAGGACTTTAAACCATTGCTTATGAATTGGCAGTTTACTCAAAAGCAAAAATGGTGCTGAATTTTGGGTTCATCTTCTTTTCTTTAAGATTGTAACCTCTCAAGTCCTCACTACCTTGGTTACACTTTAATGTCTCTAAAATGACAAGGCTTTAACATTTTTCCTAACTTTTTCAGTTGATCTCAGGGGATTGGTCTCTGATTAGCTATTTTTCCATTACAAAATGCAGAAAGCTGGATGGAGGTTCTCAACTAGTTTTAGCAATTGAGGGATTTAATATTAGTCCTTTAATTCTTTCAATAATCATGCATTGAGAATCTACTATATGCCAGGCACCCTGCTAGATAATAGAAATATAATGAAAAATAAACCATATTTGAAATGGATACTCTCAACTTCCCTGCCATTGAGACATTCACCATGAACTATAAGAAGCAAACTTATACAATGAAAAATAATTTTAGGAGCTATTAAGTCCTCTCTAACAGATTTATATAAAAAGGTCTTTGTGGAGGTACATCAGAGGGAATGGTGTTGTACAGGATGTTCAAGGTAAATATAATAACTATAACAAACTAAGCAAAACTCATATATGCCCAAGGCATGGAGGCACAGAAAGTATGCAGGGTCAGAAAATAATTTGAATTTTGTATAACTATAATCTAGGTTTCATTGGAAGTAGGTAAGAGTGATCCTGAGGAAGCAGATTTGGAACTATATTATTACTAGATCTTTATACCATGCTGATGAATATGGGATTATTCTGTCCATAATAAGAAACCATTGAGAGAAGTGGACTTGGCCCAATGGATAGGGCATCTGCCTACCACATGGGAGGTCCACAGTTCAAACCCTGGACCTCCTTGACCCATGTGAAGCTGGCCCATGCGCAGTGCTGATGCGCGCAAGGAGTGCCATGCCACGCAGGGGTATCCCCCGCATAGTGGAGCCATTCACACAAGGAGAGCCACCCAGCACAAAAGAAAGTGCAGCCTGCTCAAGAATGGCACTGCACACACAGAGAGCTGACACAACAAGATGACGCAACAAAAAGAAACAGATGCCCGGTGTCGCTGATAAGGATAGAAGCAGTCACAGAAGAACACACAGCGAATGGACACAGAGAGCAGACAACTGGGGGTGGGGGGTGGGGGTGAGTAATAAGTAAATAAATCTTAAAAAAAAAAACCATTGAATGACCCCTTTTCCCCTATGATAAGAAGGAAAGCTAAAAGGACAAACACATAAATAGATGAGTTTGAAGTTAGAGGAGTTGGCTGAGGTTGTTGAGGGTTTTTAATCTTAGTGGTCCCCATTTTTCAGTGAGATAGAGGTTTGGGACATAGGCTAAAAGTAACAAAGAGGGTTAACGGAGAAATTTGAGAATAATGGTAAATGTTTAGAGCAATAATTGTAACATATGGGAATAAACTAGAGATGAATAAATGGATTGCTGATGTACAAAGGTCAGCTATACCCATTCCAACCTCTTGGTCATAGTTCTGGTTTGACAAAAACAGTTGTCAGGGAGCAGATGTAGCTCATATACAAGGTCCTGGGCTCAATCCCCAGTATCTCCTAAAAAAAATGGTCATCTAAACCAGTTTTCAAAATGGCCCTTATGGAATTGAAATAGAGAAGCTACCTCTCCCACACTGTGGTGATTTGCAGTGTATGATTAAAATTCCAGGCTCTAAGTTCAAACAGATCTGGACTTAAAACCTTAGAGTTTTGAAATAAGACCACTGACTATATGACATTGAACATGTCCCTTTTTTTCTTAATCTCAATCTCTACATTATACAAAATAGATATAATAAAAATTACCTTGTAGGATCATCAGGAGGAATAAATGAGGTTGGTTGGGTAAAGTATCCATTCCATTGCCTATCACATTGCTGGTTTAAATGAATTGTTATCTGTTGTGGTTTTGAATTGTTGTTATTGTTATTTCTTGTCTGTTTTCCTTGAAGGGCATTCTCTTCTCCTCAGTGGAATGTATAAAGTCCTCACAGGACCTAGTAAAGCTCTATCTGCATGAATCAAATCGGATTTATAGAGATAAGATGGTGGAAGAAAAGGACTTTGATCTTTTTGATAAAATCCAGACAGAAGTGGTCAAGAAAATTTTTGATGTGAGTATTGCACTGTGGTTTTTTATATTTGAAAAATAATGATATGCAGATGATCACCCAAATAGTAAAATTGAGCCCATAAATTGAATAAAAGTCAGAGATGAGGTAATGAAAGAAAAATCTATCATTTTTCTCAGGAGAAAAATGCTGGGACAGGAATAGGCACAAATTAATTATGGGCTCTAAGTATTGAGAAGGTCCATACAGGTCATTCTGATCCAATGCCCCATGTGATACTGAGTACCCACAGTAGCATTCCTCAGATTGGCCATCCCATATAAAGCTCCAAGGCCCCACTTGGGAACTGCTGATTACTGAAAATTTGGAACATTTGGAACAATTATAAAGACTGGAAATTTATTCAAATAATGTCCTAACATTTATTTCCTTGTCCACTGATTCTAGTTCTGCTTATCAAACTTTCAAATATTTAGACCATTTATCTTGTCCTTCCTGAGTTTTTGCTTCTCCAGGCTAAACAGCTTCAGCCCTTTTAGCCATTTCTCACATGACTTGGCTTTAAGCCCAGCCATCACCTCTATTTCTCAGTTCCCCTCTCTGAAACTATGATGCCTGACATTTACCACAACAACTCAACTGGGGTCTAACCAAAAGCGAAACCATCCTTCCCCCCATTTCTTACATACTGTAGTTTCCAAATATGTGTTCTGTTGAGCAGTTGTCCTACAAGACACTCCTTGGAAAGAAAGGATATGTAATGAAATAGGTTGAGAAAATACTTCAAACTCTATCTCTTTCTTGGAGATTTACAGTGCGTTTAGCACATTAAAGGCTTTAGAATCTTGAATAACCCCGATTAACATATCATTTCCCAAATATATTGGACCCTAAATCTTTTTTCCCTTCATGAAACCTATTGGTAATTTGAAGAACGAATGGTCCATGGAATATGCCTTTGGAAGCAGTAGCATATTAATAACAGTTCAATATTGTATTACATTTCTTAGCATCAGAATTACCCCACAACTAACACTGACCTCCCCCCAATTTAGCAAAGCCCGATATTTTCTACACATGTTCCTTGAATCTCATCTCTTGAACTTAAAAATAGCTGAACCTTGTATTTGAATACACATTGCCCTTGTCCTCATCTCATTATATTTGGCCCCTTTTTTTTCCCTGATGAGATCCTGAGTCTACCTCTGAAGATATTTGCAGTCCTTCTCTACTTATGCAATGGCCTTTGGGATGTTTGAAGAGCATTTCAAGTAACTTATTTCAGTGTGTTGTTCACCAGTCACCAAGCATCCTGAATTCTTCCATTCTTTCCATCATTTTTCATGTGGCCTGGTTCAGAAATCTCATGTCTCAGATGTCCTTCTCTGATCATTGTAGAAATTGCCAATTTATGTCTTCATTGTAAGATCTGCAAATGAGACTTGATTGTGATCATAAGTTGGTCTGAGCTATCACTTTCGGATAACAGTATTTGAAATTCCTGTGTGGGTCTGTATACTGAGAATACATTCTTTTGATTATAGACTTAGATATAATTAACACTGCCATTCTCCTTCCCCAAAAGCATTTGAAATGCCAGCCTGAAGGACCCTCAGCAGCACCAAATCTTAATATTGCTATCATGGAAAACCTGTCAAATTTCCACCAAAGAATTCATACAATTCTGTTTCCATCATTAAAAGCTTAAACTTATCGATTCATTTCCTTATATGATACAGCATCACTATTTTTAAAAAATCTTTGATTCACTATGTGGGTTAGTTTTCTCGCTCCCTTCTACCCAGCATGGCTCTGATCATAAAACCAGAACTGTGTTATTTTGTTCATCAAAGAATGTTTGTAGATCAGGATTTTCAGAACTGTGCGTTAGCTCTTCTTCATCTAGATCATCAGTATAAATCATTTGTCATCAGAACTAATTCCAGTATGTTAACCCATATTCAGACTGGATAAATATATTCTCACATTACTTTCCCACATGTTTCTAAGCTAGCAATAATAGCTCTCCTGCACTGTATTTGCATCTTTTTTTTAAAGATTTATTTATTTATTTATTTCTCTCCCCTCCCCCCAGCCCACCCCGGTTGTCTGTTTTCTGTGGCCACCCTCTGCGTCCTCCCTGTCCACCTCTGCTCTCGCCAGCAGGATGGGAATCTGTGCTTCCTCCTGTTGCATCATCTTGTGTCAGCTCTCATGCGCGGCACCATTCCTGGGCAGGCTGCACCCTCCCTCGCGCCGGGCAGCAATTCCCACGGGGTGCACTCCTTGCGCATGGGGCAGGGCACTCCCCACGCACATCAGCACCAGGCATGGGCCAACCCCACACAAGTCAAGGAGGCCTGGGGCCTGAACCCCGGACCCCCCACGTGGTAGACGGATGCCCTAACCACTGGGCCAAGTCTGCCACCTGTATTTGCATCTTAACCAAATGTCAGGGCAGATGGCCCCTCTTTGGAAATGGTGTTTATGTGTGATGAATCTGGACTCAGATGGGATCTCCCTTCATAAGACTTTCATGCTAATGTGCTGGAGGTGCAGTTAATGTTGGGGTTTAAGATATATTTAGGGGATTTGAATCTCTGGACTGACAATGTGATAGCCAGGTCCTGAGCCTCAACAGACTCCAGCACCTACAATCTGATCTATTGGACTTACCACACTCAGCTAAGATGGAGTTGAAGAAGGACAACCACCACACCATGAAGCCTAGAGTGATTACAACTGAAAATGGGAGGATTGCATCCAGCATCCATGTGGAATCTGAGCCTCCTCTTGACATAGAGGTGCAATGGACACAACCAATCCAATGTCCACATAGAAGAGGTGGCATTGGATTGGGAAAAGTGGACATGGTGGACGATGGGTATGGGGAAAGGCAGGAAGAGATGAGAGGTGGAGGCGTCTTTGGGACATGGAGCTGCCCTGGATGGTGCTTCAGAGGTAATCACCGGACATTGTAAATCCTCACAGGGCCCACTGGATGGAATGGAGGAGAGTATGGGCCATGATGTGGACCATTGTCTATGAGGTGCAGAGGTGCCCAAAGATGTACTTACCAAATCCAATGGATGTGTCATGATGATGGGAACGAGTGTTGTTGGGGGGGGGAGAGGGGGGGGCGGGGGGGGTGGGGTTGAATGGGACCTCACATATATATTTTTAATGTAATATTATTACAAAGTCAATAAAAAATAAAATAAAATAAAAGACACCATTTAAAAAAGTTAAAAAAAAAAAAAAAGAATTTTTTGTGGCCCAGAAACCATCTGCAAAATATAACAACACTCTGATATTTAAATATTTATTACCCTTTCTTCTTATAACCAGGTAGTAGTCCCAGTTTTCCTATAAATGTTATTGTATTCCCCACATTGATGAATCTTGTCCCACGGGTTTACAAGGCTAAGCCTGTGATGACTTATGCCCTAGTCAACGTCCCTACTGATGAATAGCATGCTAATCACCTCTTTCCCAGGTGGGTCTTTTAGCCTGAGTAATAAGGAGAAAGGAATGATAAGCGGGGTCAACTGCTCATGCTGTTTTTTGGACTTATCTCCTCTATAATCTTTCTCTTCTTCCTCCTCCTTCTCCTCCTCCTCCTCCTCCTCTTTTCTTTTTTTGGACTTACCTCCTTTATAATATTTCTTCTTCTTCCTCTTTTTTAAAAATATTTTTTTATTTATTTTTAAAAGATACATAGATCACAAAAAATGTTACATTTAAAAATACGGTGGGTTCCCATTTGGCCCACTCCCCACACCCCCCACTTTTCCCACATCAACAACTTCTTTCATTAGTGTGGTACATTCATTGCAATTGATGAATATATTTTGGAGCACTGCTACATAGCATGGATTATAGTTTACATTATAGCTTACAGTCTCTGCCAGTCCATTATATATCCTGCATCTGTTCCTGCAATATCATTCAGGACAATTCCAAGACCCGAAAATGCCCCCATATCACATCTCCTTTTCCCTCTCTCTCTTTCTTCAGCTACTCCCATGGCCACTGTCTCCACATCAGTGATATAATTTCTTCCATTGCTAGAGTCACAATAATTCTATAGTAGAATACCAGTAATCTAATTCATATTTTATTCCTCTATCCCGAAACCCCTGGGGTGGCAATGCCCACTCCACCTCTCAGTTGAGAGGGGGTTTCAGTCCCACACAGTTGGTACATGCCTGTAGCTGTAGACTCTCTTGATCCTTGGTGCGGTGGTTGTCCATCACAACCACCTATCAGCTGAGACATAGACTCTGTATTTTTTTTAAGTTAATTGTATTATACAAGGTATTTATGACACATGGTGAGTATTGTACTGTGGGCAAGATTTGACATACAATATGACTGAATTCTTATGGACGTTTTATAAAAAAGGTGTTCTACTGTAAATGTTTTCAGATGACCAATATTCCCATAGATGAACCAGCCACCTAAGGATGGCTGGTGGCACATTCTTCAGAAACCAAGTCCTCTGGACTGAAGCCTGTGAAGTTAGGGACTGGCAGCTTATACTGTGCAAACACAGGAAAAAGGAAGGGATGTTTTGTGATAATGCTGTGAGATTGGGGAGCAGGACCTGCTGAAATGGATATGAATTTATAACCAAGAGATCAGATTTTCAGGAAATACTAAAGGGTGTGCTAGAGCCTGAAAAGAAAAGCAGGAGAGAGAGGTCTAGAAGAGAGTCTAGAAATGACGATTAGATCAATAAAAGTAACTAAAAGTGTTAAAAGAGTGGTGAAAATAAAATATGACAGATAAAACTAAAATAGTCAGGAATAAACTTAACCAATGATGTAAAGCACTTGTATTCAGAAAACTGCAACTCAATGTTAAAAGAAATCAAAAAAGGCCTAAATCACTGGAAGAACATTCCATGTTCATGGATTGGAAGACTAAATATCATTAAGATGTCAGTTCTACTCAAATTGATGTACAGATTCAATGCAATCCCAATAAAAAGTCCACCAGCATTTTTTTAATTGACAAAACAATTATCAAATTTATTTGGAATGGTAGGTAGTCCTGAATAGCCAGAAACATCTTAAAAAGGAAAAGTGAATGCCCTCTCTAGATTTTAAATCATATTACCTAGCTGTCATGGTATAAACAGTATGGTACTGGCATAAAGACAGACACATAGACCAATGGAACCAAATTTATGGTTCAGAAACAGACCCTCACATATGTGGTCAAGTGATTTTTGACTACCCTGTCAAACCCACACAGCTCGGGAAGAACAGTCCATTCAACATATGGTGCTGAAAGAACTAGATATCCATAGCCAAAAGAAGGAAAAAGGACCTCTATCTCACACCTTATCCAAAAATTAACTCAAAATGGATCAAAAACCTAAAAATAAAAGCAGGAACCATAAAACTTCTAGAAGGAACTGTAGGAAAGTATCTTCAAGACCTGGTGGTAGATCATGGATTCTTAAAGGAGATGAGAGGAGGACTGAGATGGACTACTGATTGTTAATGTATGTAGCAGTTTTGATTAGCTTTACTGTAAAAGGGTGGAAACGTGTAAAGTGGATGGTAACACATAGTAACAGCTAGTTTATAAATGGGGATGTGACTGAAAGTGGTAGTCTAGGTATGTAAATGCCAATTAACAGAATGCTAGAGAATATTCTAGGAACAGAATAGCACGGTAAACCAAGAGGTGGATGAGAATTTTGGTTGATGGTACAGATGCAAGCATGTCCTTTGTGAGCTAGAGCAAATATACATTGCTATTGCATGGTGGTGGGAATGTGGGGAAGCATGGGAAATATACAACTAGAGTGACCTATGGACTGTGGTTAGCAGTAATAATATAATATTCTTGCATCTATGCCAAAGATGTACTGTGTTGATATTGGGGCAGTATGGAAAATATGTGCCAAATGTGCACTGCGGACATGGTAATAATCTGATGATATTATATTATTTGTAACAAATATTCCACCACAAAGTGGTGTGTTGATAGGGGGGTGCTGTTGGGAATTCTGCACATGTGCATGATTGTTTTATAAGTTTACAACTTCTGTCATAAAAAATATATTTAAAAAATAATAATAGGTGGATTAGTACTATAATTAGTAGTAAGATTTTGACAATATTTTTTCATAATTTGTAACAAACATCTCACAACAATGCAGTATTGGTGGAAGGTTGATGTATGGGACCCCTGTATAATGTTATGCTTGTTTGCTTTGTAAGTTCACAACTTTTACTATACACTTATTGTTTCTGTATGTTCATACAGAAATGATATAAATATAATAATAATAAGAGGGCTGGGGGAAATTACTTTCATTAGTAGTAATATTTTGACAATCCTCTTTAATCATTAAAAAGGTTTAACAACAATGCAAGGTATTAATGGTAGGGTGAGGTGTGAGAGTCCTGTATGATGTTATATATGTTTGTTTTATAACAAACACAACTATTACTGTACACTTATTGTTTATGTATGTTTGTGTATGAGTGATATACTTCAATTAATTTTTTTAAAGTTAAAAAAAAAAGTAAATCTTGTGTCCCCACTCTGTGTGGAACTAGAATTGGGAGTCACTAAGGAAGGCCCTTTTCCCTATGTCTCATTGCCAGGATATTGAAGAGACTGTGGAGGAGACCCGAAACCTGAACATGTACTGCCACTTTGCAAATGGTATTGGTGAGCCCAAGTACATGCCTGTGCAATCATGGGAACTTTTGACCCAAACGCTGGTGGAAGCCTTGGAGAACCACAACGAAGTCAACACAGTGATGGACTTGGTTCTCTTTGAGGATGCCATGCGCCATATGTAAGTGTGATTTTCTTCTTGATTTTCCTTCATGGCTTCTGCTTCTGAACTTCAGGGATCTTATTTGGGTATTTAAGGAAACTTTCAAAAAGCCAATAAAGCAGCTACTGCTTTAGCCATGAATGTCAAGATGGCTGATGGCAAAGCAGCAGGTGCAACACTGGACCTAGGAGCAGCAGAGTATTATATGTAATAGAACTGGCTTTATTTCCATTTCTGTCACTTACTACCCTGGACATGATCACAGAGGCATCAAGGAAAGATTTATGATGATAAAAAAAGAGGCAGCGGAAGAACTCAGGACCTCCAACCCTACCCTGTGCTAGTCCCAGGGGCAATTTTTAAATAATGAGGTTGATGGGGCCTTTTCCTTTGTTTTTTAAATTGAGGTGACATTCACATAACATAAAATTAACCATATTAAAGTGAACAATATAGTGGCTCAACTGATAGAGTGTCCATCTACCATATGGAGGGTCCAGGGTTCAATCCCCAGGGTGTCCTTACCTGTGTGGTACATAGAAGGGCATAGAAGGGGAAAGTGCCCTCCTTACCCTCGTACCCTAATGACACATTTAAACCTTTTCTTCTTTACCCTTCACATACTCCAGGGGTTTGTTTTATTTTGTTTTAAACCCCAGTTCTTTTGAAGCATGAGTAATCAGACACGCCTACCCATTACAGAGGTCCTGTTGGTAGTGGCCTTTGCTGGCACCCAGTACTCCCCAACATTTACCAATGAACCTTAGTTCTTGGGCCATTTTTCTCTCCTCAGCCATGCCTCTTGTCATTCCTGGCGTCTAATACCTGCCTAGTCTCTCAGTTCCTTGGCCTCTCATTAGCTGCATGATCTTTTTCTTCCACCCCATATCAGCCAACTCACTCACATGTTCCTACTCTAAAACTTTCATCATCAATAATGAACCCACCTCCTAAATCTCACCTTCAAACATCTTACTTATTGACTAGGACCCCCTACCATTCTACTCACTCCAGTTTTCTTAAACTTCATCAAGACTCCATTTATTGATCCAACCATTTTCAAAATCTTTTTGTCCCCCACCCCAAACATGTTTTTACTGTCCTCCTTTACCACCATACACTCCATCATCTCAGTGAAGCTCCCCTAACACTCTGTAAATGTATCCATGTGACAAATCACCACTCTAATTAAACTTCACAAACATTTCATTCCACATCAGCCCCTAAGCACCTGAGCCTTGCTGAAAAAAAATCCCTACCAAGTTGACTGGATTTGCTTCATATTTATAGCCACAAATCTCAAATGGACCCTCAACATTGATAGAAGTCCTTTCCTTCACTACCTTGGGCAGTTTGCTCTTTTCCCCTTCCTATAATGACACATCTCTCTTTTCCCCTTTCTTTAACTTCCAATGCTAGTCCCCTCTCTTTATTCCCAGTGCATGAGCAAAATTTTTTCCCTGAGATAATGAAAGCCAACAGAAGAGAACTCACCTCTCCCTGCCATCAAACCTGTCAGCCTATCTCCATCCTACCCATATCCCACCCACAATCCTGTCTTCCTTCCTATTTAGATTAATGAACCATCCCTGTTTCTATATCCACATGTACACTGAACCTCATCTCCTCTAACCTTTTCAGTGATTTTACTTCTTTCTGCAATTATTCCCCACCACGTCCCTCTTTGTTTCTCTCTTTTATCTCATCTCCGCTCCCCCATCTATCATTGGTTTCTGTATCATTTGTATCATCATACAAACATGCCATATTATCATTTATTATAAATAAACTATTCCTTGATCTTAATATCCTTTTCAATATACTCTCCTAATTTCTCTGCTCCTTTTCACAACAGAATTTATCAAAAGCATTATCTATACTTGTCTACATTTCCCCACCTCTCACTTTCTCCTCATCCCACTTCTTAACACTTCAACAAAGCAGCTCCTATCAAAGTCATAGTAAACCAACTCTTGCTAAAGTCCATTGTCAATGCTATGCCTTTACATTACCTTACTTGGCCCTCCTGCTACATTTGTCATGATTAAACACTATTTGTATACATGTATTTATTCTTCTATCTATCCACTCATCCATCCATCCATCCATTCATTCAACAAATATTTATTGATTAAACAATCTTAGTATGATTGCAAGGATTTTTGTTTTGTTCACTGCTAGATCCCCAATAATTAGGACAGTGTCTGGGACATAGCCGGTGCTCAATGAAAATTCTTAGTATGCCATATGGAATTAACAAGAGGGAAGAGAGAGTGCTGGGCATGATTGCAGTTTTAAGTAGGGTATTCAGGAAGGCCTCACTGAGAAGGTAGCCTTTGATATTACATGAGAGCTACACTTACATAGACCTCACCATCAACTCATTTAGTCTTCATAACAAAGACTATTATTATAAGGCAAGGTCTCTTACTATCCTTATGTTATAAATGAGGAAACAGACCTAGAGAGATGAGGGAAATTGCCTAAGGTCACACATCTCATCAATAGAAACGTAAAAGCTGTACTCATGCAGTCTGACTCTGAAGTCTGTACTGTTGACCATCACATTATGGTGCTAATCCATGTGTTTTTTTATCTCCCCTAATCCAAGATATGATCCTTGAGCAGGAAGACTGTCTTACCACTGAACCCCAGTACCTTGGGCAATACCTGGTACACAGTAGGTGTTCAGTAAGTAAGGGGTTTAACAATGTCTGTTGACTAACCTTGGGAAGCTTCAATAGGTATTTGAAGTGCTATCAGAGCCTGTGTCATAGTCTTAAAATTGTCTCAGTGGAAGTAAATCTTTGTCCTTTTAGGGACAAAGCTTAGAGAATAGCAAATGATTCAGTCAGTGTGGTTTCCAACATAGATGATCAGATTGATACTGTTTTTAGGAAAAAATAAAGGCTGAATATGAAAAACAGCTTTTCTCCTGAAACTTCTTAAAGAGACTGAAATTCATTTGGCAAAGCCAAAATAACTGGAATACTGAACTGCCTTGAAGGGGGCAATTCTGAAGAACTTCACTTGATGGAAATTTCCTATACATTTGTTTTAAAATAGCAATGTCCCATTACTTCACCCTTGTACTGCCCCTCCCTCCCTTCCTGGAGATTTCTTAGACAACTTTCTAAGAAGGAAGAACATGATCACATACTTATAAATACTTTCTTTCACAGAGGTAACCACAATCATTTAATGTTTTCAGACACAGAGGCTTAAGGATCTTATATGAGTGAGTACATGAATATCTGTGAAAGAAACAGCTTAGATGTGTTTCATCCATGCTCTTCATTCTCCTTTCTTTAAATGCTGTTGATACCTATGGCCAGATGCCTGAATTCTCTTCTTATACCAGAAAAAGGAAAGCAAAACATATACAAGTGAGAAACTAATAACCTAAGAGGATCCAAAGTTTCCATAGCCTCTCATTGCCTCACATGTTGTCCAAAAGATTCTACCTTCTGAGGTACAGAATAGGCTAAGGCAGAGCAGAGAAGGAAGGACTCTGCAGCCTCTTTCTAGGCACCCACACAACAGAGAGGCCAAGCTGAGAGGCTGGTTCACACAATGTGGTAAGACTCATGCTCATTCTTGATTTTATTGTCCTGCTGTTTATTCTTGCGGTTTGATTTCTTAGCATTTTCTTTTGTTTGATTCCATTACCTCTTTCCTGGCTTTGCTGCTCTCTCTTTCTGCTGTTCATCTGTTCCTGTTCTGAGCCCAGTAATGCAGCACTGTGCAGTGGTTAAGGGTGTGGATTCAGAGTATAGGGTTGGACCCAAGTTCAAATCCAGGTTCTGCCATAGATCAGCTGTGGGGGCTTGGAAAGGATACTTAACCTCTCTGAGCCTCAGTGTCCTCGTCAGGAAAATGAGGGTAATAAGTATGCCTGCTTTGGTAAGGTTGTTGCTGTATTTGTGACATGCTTTGCACTTAGTTAATAAGTTAATGTCCTTTTCTTTGAGCTATTGCCTTGCCTTAAAATTACTATTTTACTCTTCTACTGACTGCCCTCACATTACAGATTCTTATTCTGCCTTTTCTTAAAGGCTTCACTTTTCCCCTTCTTTTGCCATAATCATAATCCTACTTTTTCTTAGCCTCTATTTTTTTTACCCCTACATATATTTCTGGCTCCTATTTTATTTCCATTAGAAGAGAACTTCAGATGGTAGTACACTGTGCCCCCAACTATCCCTTCAGTTATCGTGTGTATACATGAATGTGTCTATGTGTGTTTAGTCTCCAACAAGCCTGCTTCCTCCAGCTGTTCTGTGGCTCATCTTCAGCTTTTGTTTTCAATCTTCCAGAAATTCAGTAATGGACCTATCTTAGACTGCCTTGGTTTTCTGGCCCAGGTGTCCTTTAGAATATTGATATTCTTTTTAAATTTTGTAATTTAAATGCAGAGTCCTTTACCCTGGTCAGAGGTTGCTAATGATTCCCCAGCTAGAGTCTGATGCTGACTGCTGCAGAGTTAACCATTCTTCCTTGGAACTCATCACTAAGGATGCATTTCCCAATTAGATATTGAATAACATGGGCCATGCTAAGTAAGTTTAGGCTTTCCAGGATTGACTGGGGGTGGGGTTGGGGGCTGAGGGGTGGTTGGAAAGTCCAAAGAACCCAGCTGGACTCCTCTTCCATGCTCACCTCACTCTTTCCCCCATTAAACCATTCCCACCCCACCTTTTCTGTATCAGAATAAAGGACCCAAACATCTTGGCACTATAGTTTCTCCTTTCATCATTATAGTAAGGCACCATCTAATGCATACACAAATCAGATGACTGCCGGGTTGCACCTAGCATAGTGAATGATTATGTCCATGTCCCCCAAAAGTGATGTTGTGTACAGCGGCATGGGTTTTTCTGTTTGAATTGAACAAAAGTGTATTGGATTCTTTCAATGTGCTTGCATTGTAGAAAATACAAGATAAGCGTTCACATTCCTCAGATCCTAGGAATCATGGTTTAACAAGGGAGCAGGAGACTTATAAAGAACCACAATTGTATAAATAAAGTGAAGGAGTAAAATCATAAAACAACTGAATGTAGGTCAATAAATAACTCCTGAATATTTGGGTAAATGACTTTTAACTACATAAAACTTCATGACATAAAATTTCCAGTCCAAAACACTAAAAATTTATGTATATCTAAAATATCTTGAATAAAACTAAAAATAAAAACAATAAATTGTGGGGGGAGCAGGTGTTCTGCTTAGGAAGAGGCAGAAACTCTAAATGCTATGCAAAGGCAGCTTTATTCAATCAAATAAGTTTCAGGTTATATCAAATTATTATAACAATTGCACAATCACCAAATAAAGTAATCAATTAAAGACAAAGGAAAGAATGAAAGTATATAGAAGCACTCGCCAAATTGGGGGAAAACACAACATCTAATCTTTTACAAGGGCGGGAAGTCCATTTGGGGGCCAATCAGACACCGAGTTGGGAAAAACGAACCCAGGCAGAGCCTCCTGGGTGAGACTTCAACCGGCAGCCAAAAGGGGCTCCACTTTTATAAGAGACCAAACTTATGATCTCAGGGTGGTCATGCAACTTGTGATTTGTTAGCTCCCCCTAGGACAACAATGCCCCTCTCCAGGAGAATGGCCAGCTATCCTGAGGAGGAACATCATGCCCCCAAGTACTCTATTCTACACATGGTACACTGAACAGGACCATGAAGGTTTCCAGCTTTTCGTTTTACAGGGGATACAAACAGGACATGCATATACCACATCGGGTAACTTGTTCCTTTTAAATATTTGTTTTTTGGTTACTAGGTGAGGGGATTGCCTGCATAGCAATGAACAAGTTAGTCATTCACAATTCTTGATTAAAACAACAGACACTATTGATTAATTCTTAATAACTTTTTATAGTACATCATTCAGTTCCAAGAATTGGGAATTTATGTATATATATATATAAAAGAAAAACAACAGATACCTTTTCCCACTGACGTAAGGAAAGAAGAAAAACAACCCTGACTTGTAAGGTACCATACTCACAACAGGTGCCCCTCATATTTAAGATCAGTCATCAGAAGGCTCTGTATTCACAACAGATGCCTACAAGTTTAATTATTCTACATATCTTTTTGGACAAATCTTACTATAATACCAATAATACATGAAGAGGTCTTACAGATCTAGAAGAACACTTCTGAAGAAAAGGGGGCAGTGGACATGAAAAGAAAATTCACAAAAGAAGAAATATCAAATGAAGAATAAACGAAAAATATCTGTTCCCTAGAAATCAAAGAAATACACATCAAAACCAAATGTTTTCAACCATTAAATTAGCATAGACCCAGTATAAACAAAGGTTAAAGCCAGATTATCCTATACAATGTTGGCAGGAGTTGTTGACTAACCTACACTTCTACTAGGACTTCCTTCTGAATGCCAAACGCATCTCATAGGAGAGATGAGGCCATCAAGACCCACAAACATCTCATTTATTTACACTAATTATAACCAATTTATCAGTACCTGCAAGAAATTTACAGTAATAAGAAATATTGAAAGCAAAGAAGCTCTGTATGAACACTTTTGACCTCATGATTTGTTAACATGTCAAGTCCCACCCCCAAAATACCTCTCCGCCCTTCCAAATTAGGGTTAGCTAGACCATTAATTGCTCCACTCCTAATTACCATTGTTTAATTTGAATCTGGTGTTTCTGATTATATCATGAACACGGGTTAGGAACGCAGGCGTGTGTGTGTCCTCTGAGCTTAGATGTGTTCTCTGCTGTTTGTCAAACTTATTTGAATTCTGGATCTCCATATTCTTTTGGTCCAAAGGTCACCAACACTGCTGTCTCTTCCACCTTATTTTATACATTTCTCCACAATGGTTCGATAACTGTGTAGCATAATCCCCGAATACGCTGAATTAACACACTCTAATTCAACTGATAAAATCTAATATATCCCCATCCTCCAAAATAATATATTCACCTTTTAATCCATTCTACCCAAGATTCTACAAATTGGTACAACCTTTCGGGAGGGAACGGGATTGTTTATCAGCAGGTATAAAAAGCTGTAAAAAATGATCTTATTGCTTGACCCAGCAATATCTGAGGAACTTATCCTGGGGAAATAACTGGAGAGATGAACTAAAAAATCTTACATTGCATTATTTTTAACTTATAAGCGAAGGAAACAACCAAAATAGCCAACAGTAGGCTCCTGCAGACAAGCATTGCATTGTATGCAAAGGAATATCATTACACCATTAAAAGCAACATTTAGCAGATTATTTAATGGCCGAGGGGGAAAATCACAGTAGATTGTTGAATGAAATGTTTCAAAATGCTAAATTCAGTGTACAGTGTGAACCCAGCTTTTAAATAACTTGAGATTTTAGATGTTCTATATATATATGTACATAAATATATTTATAGACAGATACTAGGAGAAAGTCTGGAAGGGAATAATATACTTAATATCAGTAGTGATTATTTTAGATAGTAAGGTTGTTGGTTTTTTTCTCTGTTTTACATTTTCTACAATGATAGCCATTATTTTTATGATGAGTAAACAAAGGGCAAAAAGGTTATTTTTATAAAGAATGTAGGTACCTTATATAAGATATATACATCATGCTGAGAGATTGTGGACTAAAAAATTGAAAGAGAGGCTGTGAACAGCTTGATGGAGGGGTAGCATTTGAGAAGACCTGGTGAGGAGGGCAGGAGAAATGGTTTCCTCTGGAGGGGATGATCTAAGCTCAGGGCAGCATGAGGCCCCACCTGGGGAGGGAATATAAGTGCAGAGAGAGGCAGGAAGTAAGGCTGTGAAGGGAGGAACTCAGAAGTCAAGGCAGTGGGGGTCTTGCAGGCTGACAATAAGAATATAAGTGCATCTATTTCCGGGTAGGATTAAAGGGGGAGGAGAAAGATGCTGTACCAGGGTTCTTATTCTGCTGACTTTGATTTTGCTCCTCTCCTTTCCTGTGTGGAACAGACTGTTCTGTTTGCCTTCTAGCCTTCCCTGATTTTTCTTTCCCAAATTGTAGGCTTTCCACTATTCTCTTATTCCTGTCTCCTCTTCTAAAAGCACAAATAGGGGTGGTGACATGCAATGGGAAGTATGGCAGAGTAAGGCTTGGTCGGGGAGAAGAGGGAAGATAATCCCAGTCTCCCACCCCATCATATGCCCCTTCTAATCCTGTCTGACCACCATGGATTCTTCCACTGGATGCCTTGGCTTAAGGCAATTCAGTCCACTCAGGCAAAGAGGTGAGACCACGTTGGAAGACAGTCTAATTAACATTTCCCACAGCTCAGCCCATGTTTCGCCTCCAAGGAGGGCTTTTGTTCCCACTCAAACCATTCTACATGCTCCTCATGGCAGAAAGTCTGATCAAAGCAACGTGCCCTGTGCTTCCTTCTCTTTAGCTGCCATATCAATCGCATCTTGGAGTCCCCGCGGGGCAATGCTTTGCTGGTTGGTGTAGGTGGCAGTGGCAAGCAGAGCCTGACAAAGCTTGCAGCTTTCATCAGCTCCATGGAAGTATCCCAGATCACCCTGCGGAAAGGCTATCAAATCCCTGACTTCAAGGTAAGAAGATTGGATTGATGTGGCTTTCCAACTGCCCACAACTTCCTGTCACCCTTAATTAGTTCTCTAGTTCCCCTACCCAGGACTTCCGATTAATAGTCCATCCATTTTCTTCTTAGATTCCAGGCTGGTGACATGAGTGGCTCTTTTCTCATTAGACTCAGCTTGAGAAAGTGGCCTTTCCAATGCCTGCATTGGTAAGGCCTCAGCTGCCCTGGATATAGCTGCAGAGCCTCAGCTCTCACCCAAACCAGAAGCAGATCTATAGCAAATTCATCAAACAGATCACTAGCAGCTCTATAGACTTAAGAGGAATTCTGACTGTCTTCCTAAGATCCATAAGAAATTCATATTTCAAAGGACAAGTTCAGTAACCTCTGGCCCCTAGGGCCTTCAGTGACATTTTCTGGTTTCAAACACCAGTCACAAAGAGCCACTATATACAGTCTGGAAGGTGGAGAAAGGCACGATATACAACCTTCAAAGGTTTTATTTTCTCCATGGTCACAACATAGTCACAGTAGGAGGTCATGATGTGATTTCCATCAGGATGCTGTGATTGCTGTCCCCAGGCGAATTCCAGCTAGCACTGTGCTAGACCTGTTCACTTGCCTGCAGACTCGCTCAGCTGGTGATAGGAGGGCTAAATGCTCCCAGCGACTCAAAAACCACACCTTAGCCTCTCATGACTGGCTAAACCTAAAGTCATATGCCAGGTTCACGTGAGGTCAATCTTTAGCACTTCCAAAGACAAACCAAAAGAGTGTATGTGTTTTGTGTGATCTATTTATCTTTTTTTAAAAAAAGACAATAAAAAATATATTTTTTTTAAAAGGGGGAAATGGTAAAAAAAGAAAAGAGGGTGCATGTGGGAATTATGCGTTGGCAGTTCATAAGCCAGGATTTCTCAGCCCTGCAAACACTGGATATATTCAAATAATGTTTATACCTGCATCCCACCCCCAGAGATTCTGATGTAACTGACAAGTAGTCTGGGCATCAGGACTTTTCAAAGCTTCCCCCAGATGATTCTAATGAGAATCGAGAAACACTGCCTTAGATAACTGTATAGCATAATGTTGAGAACCACTGACTTAAAGGGAAGTTATTTTTAAAGGGGAATTATTTAGATACAAAGAAAGCTCTGGTATAAGAGAATGTATGAGGATTTTAGAAAAGGAGTTCTGAGTGGTGCAAGAGAGAGGAAAATGAAGGAATGATGACTGATATTTGGGGTGGTAAAGCAGCAAAGGAACCAATATTAACAAAGTTGGATAAATTCAAGATTTAGCGTACTAACCCATCCTTCATCCTTCTGAAGTTTTGAATGGATATAACTTCTTACCATATGACTATGTGTGTGTTTTCCCCAAGACATTTTTTCAACAAAAGTATTTTGCTGGAGTTTGGTTTTCTTATGTTTTCTTATGATGAACCATCATCACATCCCTGAAATAAAAACCTTTATTTTTAAAGAAGTTTTAGATTATAGAAAAGTTATTATACATAAAAAACATGAGATTCTCATATACCCACCCCCTCCACCTCTCACATTTTCCCTTATTAATAACATCTTACATTAGTGTGGTACATTTGTTACACTTGATGAAGAAATATTGAAGCATTGCTACTAACCTAGGTCTATAGTTTACATTGTGGTTTACACTTTGTACCATACAATTTTATAGGTTTTAACAAAATGTATAATGCCCTGATTCTGTCATTGGGATATCATGCAGAACAATTCCAGTGTCCTAAAAATACCCCGTGTTCTACCTGTTCTTCTCTCCCCCTCCCATCAGAACCTCTGGTAACCACTGTCTTTATATCAAAGTTACAAGTTCTTCCATTACTATAATAACAATATCTACTTTGGTCCATGATTGCATTCCCCCTTTATGTTTATTCATTACTCAATCTTGAGGATTTGGGGCTGGTAATGCTCATTCTGCTTCAGATTGAGAGGGGGTTTAGAGCTATGGGGCAGATGGAAGGAACTGTTTTCCTTGCAGTTGTAGATACTCTATTTTTTGGGATGGGGGCTGTCCATCATCATCATTTTGTTAGTTGTCCTGGGCAAGTCTAATGACCTGGAGAGTAGGTGTTGATTGCAACTTGCCTGAGATTTAGGGCTTAACCAGCATATAAACAGATAGAAGATTTAAGTCTCTGGGACATAAATTTAATGAGTATAGTGCTAATGATAGGTTCAATTAAAAGGGGTAGAAGAATTATGTGTAGGGAAAATATAAATGAGTCTAACTCTGTTACATTGGGGAAATAGGTTATTATATATACCAAAATAAGGCCCACCAACAGGGTGCTGATTTCATGAGGATGTCTGCTTTGCCTATAGTGTCTGGATGTCTCTAGAGCCCTTGGGAGCACCCCTGTTTGAAGCTTTGTTTACTGGGCAGTTAGTGAGATCTGCCTGAGACATGCATAAGTGTAACCTCTGTAATGACCTCCTGACTCACTTTGAAATCTCTTAGCCATAAAAACTCTTTTGTACTTAATGTTTCCCCCTTTTCATCAAGATATTTTTCTAAATGGGGCATTGGTGTGGAGAAAGTGGCCATGGTGGCTGCTGGGGGTAGGGAGTGGGAGGAAGAGATGAGATGTGGAGGCATTTTTGGGACTTGGAGTTGTCATGGGTGGTGCTGCAGGGACAGTTACTGGACATTGTATGTCCTCCTTTGGCCCACTGGGTAGACTGTGGGAGAGTGAGGGCTATGATATGGACCATTGACCATGAGGTGCAGCGGTGCTCAGAGATATATTCACCAAATGCAATGAATGTCTCATGATGATGGAGGAGATTGTTGTTATGGGGGGAGGAGTGGGGTGAGGGGGGTGGAGGTATATGGGGACCTCATATATTTTTAATGTAATATTAAAAAAATAAATAAAGACAAAAAAAAGAAAGGATGCTGTATTTTGCTGAATGACTTTTCTGCATTAATAGAGATAATCGTGATTTTTCTCTTTGATCTGTTAATGTGGTATATTATATTAATTTATTTTCTTATGTTGAATACAAGACACTTCTATCATAAGATATATTCATCCACCAGGTCTATAACCCCAAGTACTTGACTCTTCTGTCAAGACCAAAAGCAATTGCTTGCCTTCTGGGTTGGGTCATTCACTTGTATGATGATATAAATAGAACAGGTATCCAGAGAACCACCTCTGTCTTCTGGGAAGATTTTACCTCTTTTCATAAAGCAGGAACTCTAAAAGCAAGTGTAGGAGTGACTGTGTTTGTGTGAACTAAAGGTCATCATTATCTAGCTTTATTTGCCCATCTCTGTTGGCATTGAGCCCTAGAAATAAGGCATCTTTTCTTGCCTGTCAGTACAAGAAAGCACTCCTCTTTGACCCCCACAACCGTCCTCCTTTATTTCCCATTAATGTAGGTAAGAAAATGGTTCCATTCTTAAGAAGTGATTTGAGTCTTTCTTCCAAGACCCTTTTCTCAGAGGTTTCTGATACTGATTGTTTTCACAGGTAGACTTGGCCAGCTTGTGCCTGAAAGCCGGGGTGAAGAACATCAGCACAGTGTTCCTCATGACCGATGCCCAAGTGGCTGATGAGAGGTTCCTTGTGCTTATTAATGATCTCTTGGCATCTGGTAAGAGACCCTTTGTACTTTAGTATCTCTAATAAATTCCCCTTAGAGTCAGAGTCATTCTGACTCTGGTGAAGAACTGATTTAAGGTCAGAAGAGCTAGAAATTAAGGCAAAAACGGATACTGTGAAGGACTGTTAATTAAGGCCCTTCTCAGGGTTGGTGCTGGACTTGCAGTCCTGGCTCTTGTATTCTCCTCTCATTGCATGCAGACAACAATCTTGGGACTCTCTTAGTGGAGCTAATTATGGGAAGAAGAGCAGGTTAAAAGCTTGGTGATCTGCGGAACCTAGAGAAACGGTGATATTCTCTCCCCATAGCCAACACAGAGAAACTAAATTGCCTGCAGTATTTCAGGTAGGTTAGGCATAGGAAGGAAGCTAACACACACCGAGAATAAGTACACACAGAACACACAGAATTTACACAATAGGGCAAAATTAGGTTACCAATTTAATTATTAGCCAAGGATTCTGAATCTTAGGGAAGTGAAGTGGCCACACAGGACAAGAAGCAAAATGTCTCAACATAGTTTTCATTGGTTCCCGACAACCTTGAGAAAAGTTTTCACTTGTACTGGCATACTGTCTGTGCAAGACAGATCTCAGCAGAAAGCTCAATTCTTGCTATGCTACTGTTCTTATTTATTTAGGGATTCAGAATTTATATCAACCATTCTGATATATAAATACACACACACACAAACATGCATATATGCACACATACATACATTCCCACACACATATATTCACACTAACTTCCAAGATATAAGACAATATAGAGTATATGGGAATTGCATCCTAGCAGAATTATGTTATGTGTATTTATTTCAACTAAAGGAAGAAAATGTTTTCTTGACTCTTAAACCAATTTCAGCATCTGTAAAACCAAAAAAAAGTTAATACACAGATATTCCTGAACAAAAGTTTTGCCTCTAGTTTCCCAGCATTTCAGAAAGCCCATTTCTCACAGTCCACCCCCTGACTCTGACTGAATATTCTTTATTATAAAAAGTCCAACAATCAGGATATAGTTAAATATGTAAAGTACATTTCCCATAGTCTATATATGCCATATATGATATATTTCTATTTTTTGCATTTTATTTTTTAATTGTCTTTTTGTAAGATACATAGATCACAAAAAATGTTACATTAAAAAACATAAGCGGTTCCCATATACACCAGACCCCAACCCCCCTTCACTTATATATTTCAGGATGGCCCCTGCCATGTGGTTCCCCAGGAATTTCACTGATTCAGAATCATTGTCTGCTTCAAATATTGTTTCTCTATACTCCAGGCCATTTTACTGTCACTTCCATGAAGAGCCACTGGCCCCTGGTCCCAGTTTCTTCAGTGTGCTGACCCTAAGCATGGCACTGCTCCCGAAGTCTCATTTCTTTCCCTTAGCTGCCTTATTTCAGTTAGCACATATGCCTAGGACTTTCCATGCTAATTAGTATTCCTTTTCTCATCTAATTCAGTAGATTTTTCCTCCCTATATACTCTTTTTTTTTAATATTTATTTATTTATCTCTCTCCCCTTCCCCCCTGCCCCACACCCCAGTTGTCTGTTCTCTGTGTCTATTTGCTGCGTCATCTTCTTTGTCCGCTTCTGTTGTTGTCAGCGGCACGGGAATCTGTGTTTCTTTTTGTTGCGTCATCTTGCTGTGTCAGCTCTCCATGTGTACAGCACCATCCTTGGGCAGACTGCACTTTCTTTCGCACTGGGCGGCTCTCCTTACAGGGCACGCTCCTTGCACATGGGGCTCCCCTACACGGGGGACACCCCTGTGTGGCAGGGCACTCCTTGCGCGCATCAGGACTGCACCTGGGCCAGCTCCACACAGGTCAAGGAGGCCCGGGGTTTGAACCGCGGACCTTCCATGTGGTAGACTGACACACTAACCACTGGGCCAAGTCCGCCGCCTCTATATACTCTTTTATAACATTACACCACCTTCTACAACAGTATTTCACCTACAACATTTCTTCACCTTTTCATTATATTACTAAGGAAATGGGAGAGGGGTCCAACTGCCCTCCCACTCTGAAGCCATACCCTCAAGCCTAATTTCTAAAACAACCAAAGAGGGGAAACTTTTCTTCCAAAACTTACAGAACTGAGGATGCCAGGCATGTTACCAGCCTCACCCTGTATCTCAACTGACTCCAGTCCAGAAATGTCACCTTCTCCTAGTATGATGTCTGAGACACAGACAATTTTATACTTTAGCAAGGAAAATTGTATTCCTCAATTAAGTATTTTTAGAACACAATTTTTTTAAAGGGCAAACTAGTTTCTGAAACAATTGTCCAGTGAAAACTTAATGCAATAAGCTTGTTCCAAAGTCATGGAGTTTCAAGCTCACAGTTCCCTTATAAGGCTTCTACATAAAACAACAAGATTTGCATATACATGTTAAAATTGAGGTACTGATGAAAGTAATGCTTTGTTCTTCTAATTTTCTGCCTCCTTTTCCTAACCACTTCTACAGGGACAATTAGAGCATATCTTAATTCTAACTTTCCCTGTCAAATAATTTCTGCATTGTAAGTAACCTGACTGCCAGGGCTGCCAGGGCTGCAATGCCCCAGAACCTCCCCCACATCCTTAGTTTTTCAATTTTGTGAGATTATGTAATCACTCCTCCCTTGGCTCTCACAGTAGAGACTAAGAAACTGTATCTTGGGCTACCTTGACATTAACTTGGGCTACCTTGACATTGACTCATCCCTTTCTAGTTATTTAAAAGTCCTCTTAGGTTGGAGGTAAAGGGAAAGTGAGTAAATTCCACTAGTTCAACTTTCTCCAAAAAAACTCCCTTTGTGATCCAATGGTTTCATGCCATAAGCTAGCTGGTTTCTTCCCAGGCTTCTTTAGCTTACTCTTTCATCCTTTGGTTTCCTGACACCATTTCCAAAATCAAACCATAATGGTGAGGAGTCCTTGCATGAATCCCACTTCCAACGCCAACAGAAGCATTTCAGAATCCATCTTTATGCTAATTCTATCTTGGGTTTTACAGATTGATAAGAAGAAATCATGCCATACACACAAAGTACAAAATTTAATTAAGTTCTTGATTAAATTAGTAAACAATGCATAATCTTATAAGAAGCCAGGTGGCTAGCCAGATCAGAAACAGATGTAGCATCTTTGAGTCACTTCCCTTAGCCCCCAGAATCTTAAATGGGGGCCAGGTAGCTGTTGGTAAAAATGTGCATGAAATGTAGGCACTTGCTGGATCTGACACTTCAATTCTAGTCATGTGCTTATTGGCGTAATATAATTATCCCTGAAGAATGTATATTGGCCATCAAACATCAGGTATTTAAGAAATTCTTAGAGGGAAACAGACTTGGCTCAGTGGTTAGGGCGTCTGCCTACCACATGGGAGGTCCACGGTTCAAACCCCGGGCCTCCTTGACTGGTGTGGAGCTGGCCCATGCACAGTGCTGATGTGCGCAAGGAGTGCCCTGCCATGCAGGGGTGCGCCACGTAGGGGAGCCCCACGCACAAGGAGTGTGCCCCGTAAGGAGAGCCGCCCAGGCTACAAAAGAAAGTACAGCCTGCCCAGGAATGGCGCTGTACACACAGAGAGCTGACACAACAAGATGACGCAACAAAAAAGAAACACAGATTCCCGTACCACTGACAACAACAGAAGCGGACAAAAGAACATGCAGCAAATAGACACAGAGAACAGACAACTGGGGCGGGGAGGGGAAGGGGAGAGAAATAAATGAAATAAATAAAGCTTTAAAAAAAAAAAAGAAATTCTTAGAAAACTTGGACTCTCTTGGTTCTTTTTTTTTTTTTAAGATTTTTAAAAAAATTTATTTCTCTCCCCTTCCCTCCCTTCCCCCTCCCAAGTTGTCTGCTCTCTGTGCCCATTTGCTGTATGTTCTTCTGTGACCGCTTCTATCCTTATCAATGGCACCAGGAATCTGTTTCTTTTTGTTGCATCATCCTGCTGGGTCAGCTCTCTGTGTGTGCAGCACTATCCTTGGGCAGGCTGCACTTTCTTTCACGCTGGGCAGCTCTCCTTATGGGGCGCACTCCTTGCACGTGGGGCTCCCCTACGCGGGGTACACCCCTGCATGGCAGGGCACTTCTTGCGCACATCAGGACTGCACATGGACCAGCTCCACATGTGTCAAGGAGGCCCAGGGTTTGAACCAGGGACCTCCCATGTGGTAGGAGGACGCCCTATCCATTGGGCCAAGTCTAATTCCCTCTCTTGGTTCTTGAAGCAAACTCAGCATCAGCAAGTCCCCATCCTAATACAAAGAAAGAAAACATGTCATCTCTTGTTTTCCTGGAGTAGCTGGCTGCCTCCAGCCTTCCAGGCTTTCAGAAGCCTATTTTATTGTAGTGCCCTGCCAGTTAGTACTAAATAGCCAAGAATATCTACTATACTCCAGATGTAGTACCTCTTCCTCTCCTACCTTTGCAATTCACTTTAGGATCTTTGGAATAATCCCTTTTGCTTCTCAAAAGAATTTTTTTTTTCACTCCAAAATTAAGATTTCTCTACCGTGGCTCAGGGTGGACCACTATATGTTTTCATATAGTTAGCAATCATTAATTAAGCTCCTATGTTCCAATCACTACATGCTGTGCTCAAAGATATAGTTTAATGAGAGAATTTATAATCAGTTGGTCCCCTCTCCTCTAAAGTCATATGCCTTCTTCTCTAAGCCAGTCTCTTTTTTATATTTGGGCCAAATATCTTCCTTGTATGTAGAACTTGGAAAGATCACCTGACCTTCCGGGTGTGTTAGGATTAGATGTAGGATTGACATGTTAGGGATCTACACAGTTTGCAGGGGAATCTGGAGTCTGGAAATATTTATGGGAGACTTGGCATTGGACCATTTTGTGAGTACCTTGAACTGGATTTTATGATAGGCCATCTCTGCAGCTATATAAGCTGAATTCTGGCCCAATTTCCTTGAAAAGAAAAAAGAAAAAAAAAGACAGAATGTGAGGTGAAAGAGCAGCCCCCAAGCATGCACCTGACCTCCTGTACTCTGTCCACCAATTGCTTCCTCAAACTACAGGCAGAAAAACTTTAAACCAACACCTGGATGATTCTCCAGCTGTCATACACTACTTCTAAAAGGATAATGAAGGTTGAGTAATCAGCCTTGGACATTGAGAAAAGTGCTATATGTCTTTTCTTGTTGTGGTACTAAAATCCTATATAAGATATTTAAGACTCTGTGCCTCTGTGGAGTCCCCCAACATTGCTAACCTCTTTTACACCACCTATATTCAAGACATAATCAATTGCCACCAACTTTACTCCCTAAGCAATTCTAAGTTTGTACCCTCTCCTCACTATCATTGACATAATTCAGACTTTTGTCATCTTTTGCCTGGACAAATACAGACACTTTTAACTCATCTATCTCCCAGGAATTCCCCCTCCAAAGGGTCTTTATAAAATATAATTCCCTCTCCTTGAGTAGTTCATCAGTGGATGCAAGATGCAAGATAAAGTCCAAGGGCCTTTAGTACATGGGGGGGTAGGGTGGTAGGGAATCTTCCTTTTTCCTCCCTCCTGCTCTCCTTGCTAGCCTCACCTCCTCCATCATGACCTAATAAATCCTACCTTGAAGGCAGACACAGTACTGTTTCCTGACCTCCACTCATTTACTTCCACTGCTCCTTTTGAACCTCTTGCCTTGTCACTATACTATAAGGTTGACCTTGGATGTTATCTCCCTGGGACACCTTCATGATGATGAATCCACCGTCATCCCTAGGAATGAGTCTTCTCCATGTTTATAGCAGTCACACCATGATATCGAAAAAAGATTGTAAATCTATGTAAGGCAGAGACTATGTTGTCTGTCGTTGGTTAATTTATTATTAAATAATACAGAAATACAAAAAAAGGATTGAGTACTTAACCATCTACTCACCCGTAATTGACATCCAGGGGTATTTGTTGAACTGAGGTGTATATCATGAGACCAATGTGCCATCTCACATATTAGATATTACTATTGGATAAAATATACTAGGACATGTGCTTTGAGAAGTTTTCCAGCTGCAGAGATGGGGGATATAGAAATAACCACTACACTTCCTTGTTTATTCTCCCCTGAGAACAGGAAATTGTATTTGAAAAATATCATGCATAATTGGGGTCAAAGCCCTTAAGCCAGAGTGAGAGTAAAGCTAACTGGTTCACAGGGACCCTAACCCTTGGCTTTGTCCTTCTGATTGCCAAGCTCCAACTGCCTGAACCCTGTTAAGCTATCAGAATCTCCTCCCTGCAAAGCAGCTGCAGCTTTTGTGGAGTCTCAGGTAACATAAAGGAAAGAAGATTAAGTCTGGCTTACAAACTATTAGAATATTTTACTGACCGCAGGAAGCCAGGAAGCACTCACAGGTAGAAATGGGGTATCCCAAGTTTAGGACTCAGGACTAAAATTTTAAAATATTAATATAGCCTCTGCCTCTGTGCACACACTGTAAAATCCTGTCTGGCAGTTCAGTTTCCTGCTTTCCTGTTTCAGCATGAAAACTCACATCCCATAATAAGTGACAGGAATATTGTTGGGAAAAATTAGAGGAGCAAATAAAAATGCAGACTTTCCTCCCAATTTAAAGACATGTATCCCCAACCATTCCATCTGCTGACCTTCTTGGGATCTAGTGGCAAACACCACCATCATAAGAACATGAAATCAGTCCTAAACGGTCTTTCAACATCTTTGCACAAGGGTATCAAGCCAGTCGGGGTGCGCAGACTTCTCCTATAAAGGACCAGAGAGTAAATGTTTTAGACTTTTTGAGCCATACAAATATACCACTCTACTGCTGTAATAAATTATTCTGGCTGTGTTCCAATAAAACTTTATTTATGGATAACGAAATTTGAACTTCATATAATTTTCACTGTCATGAGATTTTATTATTTTAATTTTTCTCCAACCATTAAATTATGTTAAAGCCATTCTTAGCTCCCAGGCTGTACAAAAAAAAAAAGAGGCAATGGGCCAAATTTAGTCTGCAGGGCATAGTTTGTCTTTTTAATATACAGCATTTTATAGATAAAACACCAAAAGGACATAAATCCAACATATTCAAATAAGGGAAAGGTGAAGAATGCGTACTTTACAATTACAAATGTTCTAAGGCCAAAGGGAATCCAAGTTCTTACTTGGGGCCCCAAAATATTAATAGATAAGGACGTGCAGATTATCATAGAGACAAAAAAGAAAAGAATACAGACCACTGTAGGCAATCTGCCCCTTCAGTTGAGTGAGTTTAGCTCATGCCAACTCCATTTGAGAATTTCCCTTTTTAAAACCACCCCAAACTCCTCAAATCCCAACACATGCCAAATATCATTTCATTTTCCTAAAAATTTTCTCTGACCCCTATTTTTTCTATTTTATTTATTTCTATTTTTTATATTCTTTTTTTATTATCTTTTTTAAAAGATACATAAATCACACAAAATGTTACATTAAAAAATGTAAGAGGTTCCATATACCTCACTCCCCACATACCCCCACTCCTCCCACATCAACAGCTTCTTTCATTAGTGTGTTACTTTCATTGCATTTGATGAATATATTTTGGAGTACTGCTACACAGCATAGATTATAGTTTATATTGTAGTTTATAGTCTCTTCCAGTCCATTCAGTGGGTTATGGCAGGATCTATAATGTACTGCATCTGTCCCTGCAATATCATTCAGGACAACTCCAAGTCCCAAGTCCCAAAAATGCCCCCATATCACACCTCCTTTTCCCTCTCCCTGTCCTCAGCAACTCCACATCAATGATATAATTTCTTCTATTGCTAGAGTCATAATAATTCTATAGTAGAATACCAGTAAGTCCACTCAAGTCCATATTTTATTCCTCCATCCTGAAGACACTGTGGTGGTGATACCCACCCCACCTCTAAATTAAAATGGTCTGACCCCTATTTTTATCAAAAAAGGTTAAAATGAGTTTTCCCACTAGTAAGACCTTGATTTTGACAAAGTAACAGTACAGAGTCTTTTATGTGCATCCTATAAAATATCATAAAGAAAGGAAATTAAATAAAATTTGTCTAATTAAGGGAAGTAGATGATAGCTTTCATGATGATTTATTTTTTACCCTTTTAAATTATTAAACCTAATTGGTTTAAAACTCTTATTGGATTAGTGTGGTCAAATTATGAAAGGCAGAAATTTATAGGAAAGTTGGTATGTTTCCTCCAAATGTTGTTCAAGGAAGTGCCGCATCTTCAACAACTGATAGAATCTTTATTCCCAGAACCCTGATTAATCACAGACCATTTGCCAAACCATCCATTCTCGAGGGCTTCATCCAAGGCCACAAGAAAGTATGGTGGGTGGGGTGACCCCAATAACCTCTTCCAGCTCTGATGTTTCTGTGATATCAAGACTGTTGGTTATGGAGGAAAGAAGCATGTGGGTGTGGAAAGTTTAAAGAGAAGAGCTTCTATATGATTCCAGATTCAGATAGCTCCAATATGTACCTAAGGACTGGGTCTGACGATGTGAAAGAGCTTTTCTGATACGCATAAAATAACCTGGAGTGAACCACATTCACCTTTCGCATCTGTCCAGTGTTTTCACATTTTTTAGCTATACCATGGCTTCCTTCATTCTTGCCTCCCTCAACCCCTTCCTTGCACTTTTCTCTTTTCCTCCAATCTTATAGGAATTGTTACATTCCTCCTTTCCAAAGCCAACTCTCCCTTCTGAGCCAGGAGTCCACCTCCTCATTCCTAATTCAGAATTTTCCTCTATCCCCTCTCTAATTTCAATTCCTGACTCTCCTTTCTCTATGCTTTCAAACATAACCAAGTCTTTGCCTCCTAAAAATGTTTAAAATTAGTTTCCTTGGACTTGAATTGATAGTGGAACAACAATTCCAGAACATTTTCCCAGACAAAATTCACAAAAGAATACAATTCACAGTTCTCAAATTCTCACCTACCTTTCTTATGTTTTTCTGTATTTCTTTATGAAATATTTTGGACATACAGAAAGCAAAAAAACAAACACCCGTGCAATTCTAAACATCTTTGCAAAATAAGTCTTTGTTGTGCAGGGCAAGAGTTTCTTTATGATAGATGCGAGAACTGTGGAATTACTAGGTTTTCTGTTACTATGTGTATCTTCAACTTTACTGAAAAGTGCTAAGCTGCTTGCCAGAGTAGTTGTACAAATTACTATCTGACCAGTAGTATATGAATACCTGTTTCCTCACATCACTTGTACTTGATGTTATCTGACATACTAATGTTTTATAACAGCAAATGTAGGTTTATAGAAAAATCATGAGGAAAGTACAGAGTTTCTGTATACCACCCCCAACCCCACCCCAGACACACACACACAGTTTTTCCTATTATTAACACTTTGCATTAGTACCTTTGTTACAACTGATGAACCAGTATTATTATAATTATATTATTAACCATGATCCTTAGCTTTTACATTAGGGTTCATTCTTTGTGTTGTACAGTTCTCTGGGTTTTTGAAAGTTTTTATTCTGATTACATAGATAGATAGATAGATAGATAGATAGATAGATAGATAGATAGATAGATAAAGATAGATAGACATAACATCAAATTTCCCATTTTAACTACTTTCAAGTATACAGTTCAGTGGTGTTAATTTCATTTACATTGTACCACCATTACCACCATCCAATATCAAAGTTTTTCTATTACCCCAAAGAGAAATTCTTTACCAATTAACCATTAACTCTCCACTCCCCATCCCCACTCCTGCCCCTGATAACCTGTAATCTAATTTCTGACGTATTAATTTGCATACTTATTTACTTATTTCATATACACATGATCATACAATATTTGTCCTTTTCTATTTGGCTTCTTTCACTCAACATGATGTTTACAAGGTTCATCCACGTTGTACCATGTATAGAACTTTTCCTTTTTACAGCTGAATAATATTCCATTGTATGCATAGAAAACATTTTATTTATCCATTCCTCTGCTGATGGATACTTGGATCGCTGGCAGTTGACATTTATTTTTGCCAATGGCTATAAAATGAAATTTACCTTTTTACTAGTGAAGTTGAACATATTTTCAAGTGCCTATTGGCTGTTCATGCTCCTCTTCTATGACTTGCTTAGTCATATGATTTGCCCTTTTTCTCTTGGGTTCTTTGTGTTTTTCTTATGGATTTGTCATAGTTCTTTATGTATTCTGTATACTAACCCTTTCTTCTTTTTGCCTGATTTTTGTCACGCAGGTTTAGTTATTTTTAAAGATTTATTTATTTATTCCCTCCCACGCCATCCCCCATTGTTATGCACTTGCTGCCTGCTTTCTGTGTCCATTTGCTGTATGTTCTTCTGTGTCTGCTTGTCTTCTCTTTAGGCAGCACTGGGAACTGATCCTGGTACCTTCCAGAGTGGGAGAGAGATGCTCAATCTTTTGCACCACCTCAGCTCCCTGGCCTGCTGTGTCTCTTATTGTCTCTCCTCTGTGTCTCTTTTTGTTGCTTCATTTTGCTGTGTCAGCTCTCGCCTCAGGCCAGCTTGCTACATGGGCCTGTTCTCCATGTGGGCCAGCTCACAGCACCAGCCAACTTGCCTTTACCAGGCCCCAAGAATCGAACCCTGGACCTCCTATATGGTAGATGGGAGCTGAAGTGCTTGAGCCACATCCGCTTCCCCAGGTTTAGTTTTAATGTTGTAAAAGGTAACAGTCTTTTTTAAGGTTTGTGCTTTTTTGTGCTGTTTCAGAAACCTTTTTCTATTCAAATGCCATAAAAGCAAACTCCTATAATTTATTTTTAAATTATTACTGTTTTGTTTTTCATATTTATGTCTTTAATCTACTTGGAATTTATTCTTGTATAGTGAGCTAATTCTGTTTTTAATATTAATATTGAATTATCCTGGCATAACTTATTGATTAGTCCATCCCTTGCCAGCTAATTTAGATATATATATCAATTGAAGGATCTTGTGCTACCAACTGCCAACCCCAGGACAAGAAGGTGCCCTACACCCTGCTCTAGCTGCTGATGTATACACTTTTCCTGCACTGGGCTGCTGCCTGTCCAGTTCACCAGCAAGAGTGGCAGGACATGGCCCGAAAGCCAAAGGGCCTTTGTCCCAAACTAGGATGGCCCCCCATGTCAGATTGCTTTGTGCGGCAGGGTGCCAAAGCTGCCCATCTGTGCTCCTTTTCTTCCCAGGAGAGATCCCTGATCTCTACTCGGATGATGAAGTTGAAAACATCATAAACAGTGTGAGGAATGAAGTCAAGAGCCAAGGTCTTGTTGATAACAGAGAGAACTGCTGGAAGTTCTTCATAGATCGGATCCGACGACAACTGAAGGTAAAGAAGGATTTTCTGCTCAGGGACCAGAGATCGCTGATGAGAGGCTCTACTGAGCTGACCTTATTGTGTGTCTTGGGAGTGGAAGGAGGTGGACAGTGCTGGTCACAGCCCAGCCTGGCATCATTGCAAGAATGCCTCTCTCATCTGCTTTATGGGCAGTGATCTCCCTCTTATATCATGCAATCCCAACATTCTTGGTTGCTTGGCTAGAAAGGCTGGCTTGCCTTCATAGCTTTTGTCACTGTTGGATGCGCTTCTCAATGTTCTAGGAGATAAAAAAGACCAAGGCCATGCCCATATCTCTGACGAGTATTTCTCTGATATCTTCTTCATTCTCTGCCCTACCCCCACCCCGCATTTGACTTCTCAGGTGACTCTCTGTTTCTCCCCTGTGGGAAACAAGTTGAGGATCCGTAGCAGGAAGTTTCCCGCCATTGTGAACTGCACGGCCATCGACTGGTTCCATGAGTGGCCGCAGCAAGCATTAGAGTCTGTCAGCCTCCGCTTCTTACAGAACACAGAGAGCATTGAGGTGAGAGGAAAAAGGAGATGTGAGTCAGGATTCTCCCCACCTCATGGTACAAGGAATTCCATATCTAGAGTTTCAAGGTGAATGCTTAGGCTTGAATAGATTTAGTTGTTGGGGCACAAATTTCCACGTGTGAAGCAATAGATAAAGTGGGCAGTCACCTCAAATCTTCATGATGAGATTTTCTCTTTATTTGCTTCTCTTTGATTTTAGTCCACAGTTAAGCAGTCGATTAGCAAGTTCATGGCCTTTGTCCACAGAAGTGTGAACCAAACGTCCCAGTCTTATCTGAGCAATGAGCAACGCTACAATTACACGACTCCCAAATCCTTTCTGGAGTTCATCAGACTCTACCAGAGTTTGCTGTGCAGGAATGGGAAAGAGCTGACGTCCAAAATGGAGCGGCTTGAGAATGGGCTGCTGAAGCTCCACAGCACCTCTGCCCAGGCAAGTGATATCCCTGAGATTCCCCTCCTCCCTGAGGAAACTTAGATGGAATGGAACAGGCCCCTTTCCAGTGAATTGTAGGGATCACAATCAAGGTCACTGTCCATCTGGAAATCACTGCTTGTTTTCCAGAGGCCCCAGTGTCACCAGAAACAGTGGCCAAAGGTGGGGCTGATCTCTCCTAGCAGGAGTGCACATCTTCAGCTTCAGGTCTGCTCTGCTCTGCTTCCTCTTCTTGATGCTGGAATCCCGGAAGCACCTCTTCTTTCTTCTTTACTATCTCCTCCTTTTCCTCTACTTTCCTTTCCTTTCCAATTCACTTCCCTTCCATTCTCAAAATGAATGATTGGGAGAAATGGTTGCAGGATTATACCATAATCACTTTTCTTCTTTCTTACTGTATCATTTATGAAAGAGAAATTGGGACCTAATTTCTAAAAATTTCTGTCTCGTTTCATGCACTTCCTCATGTATTCTTATGATGGTTTGGTCATTGTAAGAAGGCTTTATTTTTATACTTACTCCTCCAAATGGAACACATTTATTTCCATGAATTTACTATTCTTCCCTTTAGAGTTGAGGACAACTCTGTCCCCTGCTCATGCCCATCAATCGTTGCTATCCTCCTGATAGCCCCTTTCTGATCTCTGTTCACCAGCAACACAGCCAGCCTCTGATTAAGATGGTGAAATTTGTGCAATTAAACTAAGATGAAGGGAAGCAGATGTGGCTCAAGTGATAGAGCTTCCACCTACCATTTGGGAGGACCTGGGTTCAATCCCTAGGCCCTCCTGGTGAAAAAGAAGAGAAAGCTTGCCTGCATGGCAAGCAAGTGCCATGCAGTGCACATATGGTAGCAGTGCCCTCACGAGTAACTCTATGGTGAGCCAGTGCCTCGCGCAAATGAGTCGCACAGCAAGATGATGGCACATCAAAAGAGAGACAAGGGGAGAGTCAGTGTGAAGCACAGCAGAGACCAGGAACTGAGATGGGCAATTGACAGGGAACTTCTTTCCCTATCAGAGGTCTCCAGGATCAAATCCCAGTGAATCCTAGAGGAGAGAAAAGGAGAAGAGAAGACAACACAGACAGCAAAAACAGCAGGGCAGGAGGAGGGGAAGAGGGAAAATAAATAAATAAATCTTAAAAAAAAAAAACTAAGATCAAACTTAATTGTGGATGTCACATTTTTCCTGTGGTTATCTAAACCTTTCATTTGCAGTCATTTTTACAAAATTTTCCTTTGGAATAGTTCTGTTGAATTTTATTCTTTCGACTTGTCCTTTCTCCCCTCTTCAGTTTCTTGATTCAGGGATGTAATAGATCTAAATGATTTAATTTCATTCAGTGGGATGCAGTGAGCCCTTACAGTCTACAGATATAGTCTTTCTTCTCAGAGAAGTTTCTCCTATTATATGCCTTTGTTCCACTTGGTGTGGTCTCTCCTGTTGGAGCAGTGATTAGCTAGATGGTTCCCAATGTCCATATCTATAATGTTCTCACACATTGTTCCCATCCCTTTGGCCTTTTCTCTGCATTCTAGGAGAGCTTTTCAAGTTTATACTCAACGATACTAATTTGATATTGTGTAATGCTTTTCTGATCCTTATGTTTGCAGTGAAGACTTTAATTATGCTCTTGCCTTTTTAATTTCCTAATAGCCTTCTGCCATTCCTTTCCCTTTTCAATACTTCCTGTTGCTTTTTTCTTTCAGCCTGTTTTTCTGCAACTATTTCACAAAAAGCATTCTACAGATGATGCCAAACAGCTACCTCCATGTTTTTCTAGGTCTTGAAAAGATCATTTCTTTATTTGTCTAACTCAGGCAAGGTAAGCTCTGTTCAGACTCAGTGTTTGCCTACACAGGACGTATGTAAATTACCTGTGACACTACTCTCATTTATGTGATGGCACAACCCTTTTTTGGAGCAACAGTTGCAGGGCAGGTTGAAGTACACAGATCCCAGTCCAGGTTCTAGCAGTTTGCCTGGTGTACATCTTTGTTCTACAAAGGTAGCATCTTTTCTCTCAGTCACTTTCTGATCCTCTCTCTGAATTTGTAGAAAGCAGCATAAAATACAATCTCAGGATACACTACTACCAGATTTTTTTTTATTATCTCCTATCTCTTCCTCTTCTTTTCTCCCACAGTCTACAATGCTCTCAGAACCTTCTATATCCTCATCACTTCCCATTTTATCTCCTGCTCACTAAATTTCTGGGAATTGCTGATCCTGCTATAAAGAAGATGGTTGCTGGAGAGCAAGAGCCAGGAAAGATACTCTGTCCCCTCACAAAGCAGCACCCATTTTACTATTTTACACCGATCCTGGGTCTTTAAGCAGACAGTGAGGAAAACACAAATGTCTGTTTTCCTAGTTTAAGTGATTTCTACTTAACAAGGAGAAATCTGGTTTTACCATTAGGTGAATCCAGTTCTATCTGCATGTAGTTACTATAGAATTGTCCCAAATCCTGACATCACAATCATCATCTTAAACCACCAAAAACCATCTCTTTCTTTTATACTGTCTAATTCAGTGAATGGGAGACTATTCAAG
This sequence comes from Dasypus novemcinctus, assembly GCF_030445035.2. Classification (NCBI taxonomy): domain Eukaryota; kingdom Metazoa; phylum Chordata; class Mammalia; order Cingulata; family Dasypodidae; genus Dasypus; species Dasypus novemcinctus. The sequence continues at coordinate 21,237,785 of NC_080693.1, read as the reverse complement.
ATTCTTCCTCTTCCCTCACTTCTCATATTTAAGAGTTAACAAATTCTATAAGTTTTCTAAGTAACTCTCACATCTGTCCCTTCTGCCCTATGCCCACTGTTAATACTTTCATTTTGACACTTAAATGAATTGAATTGATAATCTCCCTCACCCAAATCTCCTGGTCAGGGCAAAATCCTTGGGGTCGGGGAAGCAGACTTGGCCCAGTGGTTAGGGCGTCCATCTACCACATGGGAGGTCCACGGTTCAAACCCCAGGCCTCCTTGACCCATGTGGAGCTGGCCCATGCTCAGTGCTGATGCACGCAAGGAGTGCCCCTGTGCGTGCCCTGCCACGCAGGGGTGTCCCCGCGTAGGGGAGCCCCATGTGCAAGGAGTGTGCCTCGTAAGGAGAGCCGGCCAGCGCGAAAGAATGTGCAGCCTGCCCAGGAATGGCACCGCACACACAGAGAGCTGACACACAAGATGACGCAACAAAAAGAAACACAGATTCCCGTGCCACTGACAACAACAGAAGCAGACAAAGAACACACAGCAAATGGACACAGAATGCAGACAACAGGGTGGTTGGGGGGGGGGGGGGGTGGTGGGGAGAGAAATAAATAAAAATAAAATAAAATAAAATAAATCCTTGGGGTCATCCTTGACTCTTCGAACTCATTTCTTTGTCTCACACCCTACACTTAATCCATCAGAAAATAGCATTGCCTCTAACTTCAGAATATACCCCAAATCCCACATCTCACCCTCTTCACTATTACTAGCCCAGTCTGAGCTGCTGGCATCGTTTACCTAGATAACTACAGTACACTTCTAACTACATTCTATCATCGACTGAGTAGCCAGAGTAACCAGTTTAAAGCATGAATCAGATAACATCACTCCTTTGCCCAAAACCCTTCCATGGCCCCCATTTCACTCATTACACTCATTACACTCATTACAATTGCCTCCAAGGCCCCACTCCAGCCCTGCTAACTCCCTGAGGCCATCTCCTAGAAGGCTACCCCTGGGACATGCCTCTCCAGCCATGATGCTTCCTCGCACTTTCCTCAGACATACCATGTCTTTGCACAGGCTGCTTCCTCTGCCTGGAATGTCCTTTCCTCTCTTATCTCCATGGTTCATTCCCTCACCTCCTTCAATTCTTGCCTCAAATGTCACCCTTTAGCGAACCCTACCCTGATGAACCAGTTTTAAATTGCAACCCTTCCCCAAGACTGCTGATCCCTTAGTCTGCTCTACTCTATCTTTTTTTCAAAGCACTTTTTTTCATAGTTTGATCATATGTTTTATATTATATGTAATTTATATTTAATATATCCAAAATATTATCATTTCAACCTATAATCAATCTAAAAAAATTATCAGTGAAATATTTTACATTTTTTGTCCCAAATCTTGAAAACCCAGTGTGTATATTTCATTTATAACACATTTCCATTAGGACAAGCCACATTATAAGTGCTCTATAACCATATGGGGCTAGTGACTACCATGTTGGTGACCAGCCAAGCCCTGAACCAATTCCTCTCATGATTCTAGAGTTGTCAGCCCACAAGTCTGATTATTCTCTTTGGTAAACGTTGTGATTTATATTTTACAGTTCAGATTCCCTGATTGCCTATAGAAATCTTTTCATTCTACCCTTGCATATTGCTCCAGTCTTTTCCCCTCCATTCTACCACACTGTACCCTGAAGTCCAACAGCACTGCCTATTTGTAGTTCCTGTAGAATTCCACTGTTTCCCATCTTTGTGTCTTTATATATGTCCCCACCTTGTCAGTTTGCCACAATCAAGACCTAAATAATTTGCTACTCCCTCCTCTAAAATCCTTTCCTAGGCTCTGAGCAGTTGTATATTTCCTTTTCAGTGGCTCTGCCCTTGAATTCTGGTGCTTCTCTTGCATGTATTATACTATACTGTTATTAGTCATTCAAGGGCAGAGACCAAGATTCAGTTATCTTTATCTCTAGGGCCTGGTACATATGTGTGGATAAATGGATGGGTGGGTAGATGGTGGATGAATGGGCACAAAAACAAATGAACAAGTTCCAAAATCACCTGCAAGCTTAGGATGGCTCTTGGCAATACTGTGTGCATGATATTTATCTTGTAAATACTAACTGATGGTTATAATGATGATATTTCTTGTAAAAATGGTATCTGGGATTCCTAACTGGTATAAATCCTTCATCTAGAATTCTCACTTTGGTAGAAAAGCACTAAAATGTACCATCATGATCTTGGTATAAGGGTAATGACTTAAATTACATTGCCTCAGTTTCCTATGTGTCAAGTGTGGCACAGTTTACCCTGCCCATAATCCTTTGGGAGTAGGCTTAAATGAATCTCAAAGCTCTTGGCTCAAACAGAATTCAGATTTGTTTGGAAACAACAGTTGTGTTAGAAGTAGTAATGATAATGGTAAAAATGACAATAATTAACAATTGTATAATAATTTAAAGCTAGTCAACTTTAGATGTATAATCACATACTTGGACACAAGGAGTCAGAAAGGTAACTAGTTTTTTATAACTGATTTCAACTTCGCTCTGGATCTACTTTTTTCATTTATGTATGAAAAGCTCTTAATCTTTCCATTTCAAGGTAACTTGATCACTTCAAGTTAAAAACTTAGTCTTTGGAGGGGTAAATATTCAGTCAAATTCAAGATTTAAACACTGTCAATTCAGAGCTCAAATTTTACCACAGGGCTGTTTTCTTCTCTTTCTCAGCTCTGAGGGAGCTGATGGTGGAGTCTTCCCGTTCTCGCTGGCTCTGCTATGTGGCTGGTTCTGCTGGATCTCTAGGTGGTACCTTGTGCTGCAGCTTAAGTATTGAGAGTTGGTTTTACTTGCATTCTTTCTTTTGGCACAGTCAGGACCTCCAACCCTGTCTTAGGTCTCACTTCACCTCTTGCTGGCACTATTCAGAAGCCATTGTGGTCCTCACTTCTGTATCTAACTCAGGTGTATGTATTCATGAGAATGCTAGAACTATTCGATTGAAGAAATGTTCATAAAAGGCCTAGAGATCCTTGCCAGTTCTCTGCATATAGGGTTTTATTCAGAGGTACTGTCAATCCCACTCCCAAAAGCTTAGCGCTGCCAGCAGAAAACTCTTCTCCCCATAGGCTTGCAGGAAAGACACCACGCACTTTTGTCTGCACAAATACTCCTTTTCAGTTCTTCTGATTCCTTCTCACTTTGTTCCCAAGGTCTCTGGTGCTCTGGGCAGAAAGTCCTGGAAGCCTGTTCTCTCTCTTTAACATTGTGAGCCTGGAGCTTGAAGAGAAGGCCTCCTTCCTGCACCCTGTCATCACCCCATTCAGTGGCACGCTCCCACCCCCACCCCCATTTACCACACACAGTCAGTATGCACAGGGCTTCAGAGTTTGCCACACTCTCCCTCTTCATCTTCCTATCCAGGTTAAGGTATGCCTAAATAAAAGAGATCCAAAGTGTAGCTCTAATGCTTCAAAAAGGGAAATGAGAAGAGAGGGTTTTAAAGTAACCTATTTCATTTTCCAGTTCCATTGCGGAAGAGCCACAAAATAAGCCTGAGTTATGCCTTCTTGGTAGCTTTGTGGGAAGCAGCCTAATTCTGACTGACAGGACACTCATGTCACCCTGTGTCCCAGCTTAAGAGCTGTAAAGCTCCTATCCGCAGTGCTGGTGATTATTTACCTGAGACCTAAGGTCAAAAGCCATATCTGCAATCAACAAAACAAAACAACAAAGGCAAAAAAAATTTTTTTAACACTTCAATTTTCTCAAATCTCCCAAGATTTAAAAAGAAACAAAAAGTTACTGGTGTGTTTGCTGACTGAGTGATTATGCGCCTCAATCATTTTGATTTACAATTGCATCTTTGTCCTTGTAGAAATAACTCTCTGCAGCTGAACAACGGGTGATGGAAATGGATTAACCTTCCAACATGTGAATATAAGACAAGTTCTAGGGAGCAGGCTTCCATTTGAGGTTAATACAAAGTCTCCAGTTTCTATGAATACACAAAATTAAACAGCATTCTTTTTTCCCTTTCCTTTTCTTTCCTTTTGATCTGCCAAGAAAAAGGAATTATCAGCAGCGTCTAAGCCTTAGTTTTATTTTTCCCCTTATGCATTTTGCATCATAAAGCACTTGAATCCCTTTGACGTGTTTGAAGAACTCTGAAGTAATCTTTGGTTGTTGCATGAAATAGACTACAGAAAAATGAGAGGCAAGAGGTCATTTTAGAATGTAAAGTTTATGGGCCATACTGCAAATACAAATGGCCTTTTTACTTTCCAGAAATAAATTGATCTGAGACTTCCCTTAGCATCTGAAAGGGCTGTAACACTATGCCATTGAATCTCAAACCTGGAGGACCTGTTAAAACACAGATTGCTGGGCCCCAGCCCCATAATTTCTATACAGTTGGTTTGGGGCTGGGCATGGGAATTTGCATTTCTAACAAGCTGGTCCATAGATCATAGTCTGAGAATCACTGCACTGTACTATCCTGAAGGTAGCTGGAAAACCATTCCTCTCTCTCCAGCAGATCATAGAATCTGGTGGTTTCCAAGGTGCTGATATTCCCATCACTTCATTCCTGCCTGCAGACTACATACCGCTTGGAAAACTCTATGGGGAATCCAGTTCGCCTGGACCATTGAGATTCTCACTGTCCAATTTCAACTGGTCATCATTTTCCAATGGGATTCTTGCTGTCCCATTTCAACCTAGCCATCTATTTGTTGAAGGAGGCACACTCACTTTTTATCTCTTGCTCAGTCCTTAGCACACTCCACCTTGGACAATTTCAATTAACCAAAGACTGATTTTTATTAAGGACCTACTGTGTGCAAAGTAGTATGCTAGGCACTGAAGTGGATTTTTTTTCTTTTTTAGAGTATGTTTATTTATTTATAAAAGATACATAGATCACTCAAAAGTTACATTAAAAAAATATAGGGAATTCCCATACGCCCCACTCCCCAACCCCCCACTCCCCCCCACATCGAAAACTTCTTTCATTAGTGTGGTACATTCATTGCATTTGATGAGTACATTTTGGAGCACTGCTACACAGCTTGGATTATAGTTTATGTTGTAGTTTACACTCTCTCCCAGTCCATTCTTTTATAACACTGGCACCAGTGTCAGTGAGAAGCAATCTAAATCACTTGGGGCATTGAGGAGAAAGGTCAGGTCATGTGGGCTGTTTAGAATCTTCTACTATATTGTCTGCAGAGGGAAGTGGGAGTCCCACATTCCTTTCTTTTCCCAGGTCTTGGTCCATCTGAGCTTTGCACCTTTGCTCTGCAGACTTGGACTCTCAGGGGCCTACCCCCAGGCTTTCTGGTCAATCCTCTTGATAAGTCCTGTGCTTCTCTGATGCAGGTGGATGATCTGAAAGCCAAGCTGGCTACCCAGGAAGTGGAGCTGAAGCAGAAGAATGAAGATGCAGACAAGCTGATTCAGGTGGTGGGTGTGGAGACTGATAAAGTGAGCAGAGAGAAAGCCATCGCAGACGAGGAGGAGCAGAAGGTGGCCCTCATCATGCTAGAGGTTCAGCAGAAGCAGAAGGACTGTGAGGAAGATCTGGCCAAGGCAGAGCCAGCACTCATGGCAGCCCAGGCAGCTCTCAATACCCTCAACAAGGTAGGAGGATGGTGTGGGACCCCAGATGATCCCTTTGCCTCCTTCTGTGGCCCAAAGGGAACTCAGCACCCCTGTGTTCCCAAAAGATACAAGGACAACACTGGGAATGCTTAGGGTGGACTCCAGCTGTCTCTGCTTTATTCATTAGGCAAATACTCATTTATTGAAACTAACTATATGCCAGGATCCATGAGGTACCAATGATGGGGAGGCTTAGAACCAATCAGGACATGAGAGGTCACTGGTCCAGCCTCCTTATTTCACAGATGAGAAAACCAAAGCCCTGAGAAAGGAGTGGCCTGCTCAGAGTCACAAATGTAAATATTAGAGCTGGGACTTAAAGTTATGTCTTCCAAACTAAGCCCAGAGAGCTATGCTATCCCAGATCATTTTACCCATTATGTGCCATAGGACACATGAATTTTTAAGGTCCTGTTTTAGTTTCCTAGGCTGCTCAAGCAAATATCATGAAATGGGTCAGGTTAAACATGGGAATTTATTTGCTCACAGTTTGAGGCTGGGAAAATGTCCAGATCAAAGCATCATCAAGGCAATACTTTCTTCCCCAAGACTGTGGTGTTCTGGAGCTGGCTGCTGGCCATCCTTGGTCCTTACCTTGTCACATGGCAAGGCACATGACCGTATCTCCTGTTCTCTCCCTTCTCTTTTGGGTTCCATTTTTGTTTAGCTTCTTGCTTTCTGTAGCTTTCTTTCTCTATGTCTGAATTTCTTTCTGCTTACAAAAGACTCCAGTTTGTTTTTTATTTTTTTTAAAGATTTATTTTATTTATTTCTCTCACCCCCTCATTGTTTTCATTTGCAGTGTCTGTTTGTTGTGTGCTGGTCCTCTTTTTTTAGGAGACCCTGGGAACCTAACCCAGGACATCTGATGTGAGAGGGAGGCACCTAATTCCTTGAGCCACCTCCGCTCCCTGCTTTGTCATGTCTCTCATTATGCTTTCCTCCTTGTGTTTCTTGTTGCATCATCTTGTTACATCAGCTCACCACGCCACCCATCACATCAGCTCCCTGTCTTGCTTGTGTTCTTTAGAACAGAAAGGCATCAGGAACCAAACCCAGGACTTCTCATGTGGTAAACGGTAGCTCAGTCACTTGAGCCACATCTTCCCTCCAGTTAAAAGATCCATCCTGACTGAGATAGGCCACACCTTAACTGAAGTAACCATATCAAAAGGTCCTACTTACAATGAGTTCACACCCACAGGAATGGATTAAATTTAAGAATAAGTTTTTCTGGGGTATATACAGTTTCAAACCACCACAGGTTCCGTGAAAATCTGAAACTAACATAAAGAATTGGCTCCAAGCTATGAAAAAAATATACAAAATCAAAATTAGTAAATATGTAATTAATTGGCGGCAACATGTAATAGTGCATCAACTAAATTTGACTCACTTGGTAGAACAAGTATGTCCCTTGAGGTGTATCTATAACACCATTTTATTTTGGTTCCCTTTAAATTTATTTTAGTGGGGGAGAACACGGTTAGCCTCTTCTTTATTTTCTCATAATTCATGATTAATCTTTTGTTTAGTTTGCCAAAGGGTTGTCAATGCAAAGTACCAGAAATCTGTTGACTTTTCTAAGGGTATTTATTTGGGTAAAGGCTTATAGTTCCAAGGCCGTTAAAAGTTCAAACTGAGGCACCATCAGAGGTGCTTTCTCACCAAGGTCAGCTACTGTTGATCCTGGCATGTTGCCCTGTGATGAAGCAAGATGGCTGCTGCCTTTCCCTCCAGGCTGCCTTTTCCTCCAGGTTTGCCCTGTCCTCCTACGCTCCATGGGCCCAGCTTCTTGGGCTTCGTGCTGAAGTGATCCTGTAGGCCTATCTCTACTAGCACAGGGCTTGTCTGTTAGGGCTTCCTATCTCAGTCTCTGCCCTTCTGCTCTCTTCCCAACTTCAGCTGTAGCAACCAGGCACATAGCTCATCTTTCCCTGGGGCATCAACTGTTTGAGCCTCTTCACATGACAGGATCAAAAATTGCAGGACCCTCTCTCTTCATATGTCTGTAAGATGAGTATCCCTTTATATCAGACCCAGCAAGGGGGTGGGGACTCAACGTGAGTCCAGCCTCACTGACATAGTCCAATAAAAAGCTGCCCAGCATGAAAGAAAGTGCAGCCTGCCCAGGAACGGCACCGCACACACGGAAAGCTGACCCAACAGATGACCCAGCAGAAAGAAACACAGATTCCCGGTGCTGCTGGTAAGGATAGACGCGGTCACAGAAGAACACGAAGGATACAGAGGGCAGACAACTGGCGGGGAGGGGGGGAAGGAGAGAGAAATAAAAAATAAATCTAAAAAAACACAAAAAACACCCTCACCCTACAGCAGTCCTGACAGATAACCTGCTCGGCTAAATTTAATGCAATCGAAAGGTACCGCACCCAAGAGAAGAGATTAGTATATGGCAAAATATTTCTCTTTTTGAGATTCATAAAATAATCTCAGACTGCCACACCTTTTTTGCCAGTTGGATAACCATGCATTTAGGAGCAAAGGGAGGAAGGAGAAAAAAAGGAGAAACAGACTCATGTCATCAGGAGTTGGCATCAGGGATGGATTTAAATGCTGACATTTACTGTTCAGTCCCCTCCATTTGGAAAACAGAGGTATGTTCTATGAAGCAACATGCAAGGAAAGGACAGTTATACCATTTTGGTGAGGTGCTGTGAGATGTGCATTTAGTCCCATAAATGCAGTGGTTATAGGGTGGGTTTTCACTAGCAGCACACATTAGAAAGGTAACTCTCCTTTTCCTCTTAAAGAGTGAGCTGAGATTTACCATGTATAGCTAAGAGGTTTCTGTTTCTTTTTGGTTGTTGTTGTTAATTTTTGAGGCAACTTTGATTATTTCAAGAAACACATTGAAATCCATTACTGGTTAATGCAGTTAGCCTACAAAAATTAAGTTAGTTGAACATTTTTAAGTGGAATTGAATTGTTTAGCAATGGATGCATTGTTTTCCACGTTAATTATCTTTTAAAATTTCATCTAGTCACTACTTCTAATTTCTAAGTATCCCCTAGTTTGGGAACAGCTAGTCGGTTGATTTGAGATAACACCAAATGTCCCTAATTAGAAATGATGTGCAACAGTTATTTATAAATGTCTGTGAGTCTTATTGCCTAATTCAAAGCAAAGTTGTTCTTTATAAAGCTGATCCTTTTTCTGTTGGCTTGGTCTCATAGGTTCTTTGGAAACCCTCCATCAATCATTGGGATCTATCTCCTGCAGCTTGCTTCCTTCTCCTCTTCCTGAGAATCTGGCTATTCACCTTGCCGCCTTCAAATAGGCCACCAAGGCAAGGTCAAAGACTGTTCTGTGACAGCTCTCCCGTGCAATGGCTAACCTCTGGGCCAGGGCAGACATCTGTGCCTCCTTTACTCCAGCAAACTCTGAGAGGCTGGTTACCCCATGCAGTTAACTCTGCTTGGCCAGCCAGTCTCATGCCCTCTAGATTTCTAGATATCTGGGATCTAAGTTAGACCTCCATACATGGAGGTCTTCAAACTATAGGGGAAACATATTGAGAAGTCTGAATGGTCTCCTAAAAACCCTTCCCTCTCGACTTATGGGAAAGGGGTAGCAATCTCACATCCTCCCTCAAAGTCAGAATGAGTGAGACAGCACACCAACAATTCTCACCAAAAATTCTTTTAATTTCAACTACCTGACTCTTTTATGCCCTCAATGCAGATGAAGGGCTTAAAAGTAAAAAAAAATTGGTCTCCTGAAAACTTCTTTTACTAGTTCTGCATGGCCATCCACACTTTACTTTCTAAGGTAGCATTGATTGGCTTGGGGCCTCAGCAAAACTGAGACTAAACTAGTACATCATAAAGTCCTGTTACATATTACATATCCAAATTAGAATATATTTAATCCTTGATATGAATGCAGTTTAGTATTTTATATAAGATGGAGAGATAGATCTCCAGATATAAAGGTACCTAGAGACTGTAAATGTCTTAAGTCATACCCAATCATGCCATAACTTTTCAACACAAGTCTTTGGTGTATCTAGGCCATGCTTCTCACTGCCACCTCCCTCCAGCATCCATTGCAGTCTCCAGGCCTTTGATTAGAAAATATGTGCCCTAGTCACCATCTAGAAATTCCCTGTTCTTTCATTTCACTCTATCTAAATCCTACCCATATTTCAAAGTCAAACTTATATTCCAGATCAATTTCTCCATTCTCTGACTTCCAGCACAGAAAAGATGTGACCCCTTGATTTATGCAACTTCATACCTTATTCACCAGTCTTTTCTTGGCTAATGCCTCTCACAAAATATTTGAAAGAGACTATATTTTCTAAAATGACCTAAGTTCAAATACTGGCTATATTATTTACTAACTGTGTAGCTCTGGGAAACTTTTTATCTTCTCTGAGTCTCCATTTCCTCATCTGTAAAATGGGAATACAGTAATATATTCCTGATAAGATGGTTATAAGGATTAAATGAAATAATGCTTGAGAAGTAGCTATCAGAGGGTAACTGCTCAATAAATGTGTGTTGTTTTTGTTGATGTTATTATAATCAGGGTTATCACCTCTTTCCACAGAACTGAAAACAGAGTTAGCACCCCATAAATACGTCTGGTTAGTTGGTTGGTTGTTTAGTTGGTTGACTGGTAAAAATAAACATATAGAAGTGTAACTCAAGGATGTAATGGGATAGGGTAAAGAAAATAGCACTGGATTTGAGGTCTGGATAACCTCTGCCAAAGAGGAAGTGAATTTTTAATGAATGCCTACTATGTGCCAGGTAACAAAATAGGTAATTTCCTCTAGCTGCATAGCCTAGAGGTCTTGATACCTCCATTTCTTTTCCATATTACATAGAGAGGGGCAAATAAGAATTAATGGTCTTTTTATCTCACACTCCTACCCAACCATTAGCAAATCCTATCAATTCTACCTACTAAATATTATCCAGAATGCAACTGTTTCATGTCACCTCCACTGCTACCACCCAGATCCAAGCCACCATCTTCTCCTTCCTGGGCTATTGCAATAAATAGCCTTTCTGCTCCCACCTTTGCTACAATACTATCTTTGTCAATTACAGCAGTCTGACTAATAGTCTTAAAACAGAAGTGTGGCCATGCCATCCCTCTGTTCAGAATCTCCTATTGGCTTCCTATTGTATTCAGAATAAAATCTAAAGCCATTACCATGACCTATAAGACCCTGCATGATTTTGCCCGTGTCACCTCTTTCACCACGTAAGTTATTTCTTTTCCTCCTATCATTCCACTCTATCCACACTGACCTTCCTATTATGCCTCCAGCACTCCAGGCAAAATCCTACCCCAGTACCTTTGATTTAGCAGTTGCCTTTGCCTGGAATGCACTTCCCTCAGGCATCTCCTTGGTTCCCTCCCCTTCTTTCAGTTGAATGCCCAAAAGTCACATTATGAGGAAACACTAATACAGGTAATTATCTTCTGAAGAAAATTATAGAGTATACAAGAAAGAAACTGAAATCCAAGGTGAACAGTATTTACAAATCATATAAATACCTCATGTAGATGTAATTAAAACTTTTTATATAACACATGTAAGGGACCATTGGGAAGGAGAGGAGGGAAATGAATAAATATTCACACTCTACAGTAGGAAGTTACTTGGTAATATTTTTAAAACAGAAAATGCAGCATGCCAGAAGTAACGATGGAAAAAGTTGTTAAGTGGTAGCTTCTGGGGAGTTGGTGGTGGAGAGGGGGCGGGCCTGTGTTTTGTTCTAAGCTCTGAAGCTCTATTGGACTTTTTAAACTGTGTGTGTGTATTACATTAACAGAAATAAAAATTAAAAATTTTCAATGACTAGAGAGCACAGAAGAAAGCATAGTAAATTGCTTGGCCAGGTAGGAAGTAGGGAACATAAGGATGAGTATTTTATCACATGAAGAAGAGGGTAGGAAAGAGCACTCCAGGGGCGGACTTGGCCCAGTGGTTAGGGCGTCCGTCTAGCACATGGGAGGTCCACGGTTCAAACCCCAGGCCTCCTTGACCCGTGTGGAGCTGGCCCATGCGCAGTGCTGATGTGCGCAAGGAATGCCCTGCCACGCAGGGGTGTCCCCCGCATAGGGGAGCCCCACACACAAGGAGTGCACCCCGTAAGGAGAGCCGCCCAGCACGAAAGAAAGTGCAGCCTGCCCAGGAATGGCGCCGTACACACGGAGAGCTGACAAAACAAGATGACACAACAAAAAAAAAGAAACACAGATTCCCATGCCGCTGACAACAGAAGTGAACAAAGAAGACGCAGCAAATAGACACAGAGAACAGACAACTGGGGTGGGGGGGGAAGGGGAGAGAAATAAATAAATAAATAAATCTTTAAAAAAAAAAAGATACTTTCTCTTTATAAAAAAAAAGAAAAAGAAAAGAGCACTCCAGGAAGGATCAGTGTTTGCAAATCATGGATGCAGGAAAGAGTATGCGGCATATGAGCTGTGGATGCAGAACTGAGTGCTTCATGAGGTGAATTGGGCAAGGAGACTGGAAAGGTAAGCTGGGCAAATCTTTAAGAGTCTGAGTATCACTAAGAAGTTTAAGATAATCCTGTAGACCTGTGTTTACAGTCTTCAAGTTGCAACCCATTAATGGGCCTCAAACAACATTTTTTTTTTTTTTGATAGAGTAGAATGGATCAGAGTGCATCGTGCATGGTAAAATATTGCTTCATGAACCCAACAACTCCTGGGCAGCCCTCAAACCCTTCTGCATTCACAGGACTCTGATATTTAAGAAACACTTCCCTGTTTTCTCACTATTTTCAAAGTTAACGATAAATCCTTAGTTAATACTTAAAGAATACTGCAAATCAGAGCTTACTAGCAAGTCTCTGCACATTTTAAGTCTTCCTTTTTGCAGTTTTATTTCTCTTTTATAGCCAGACTGAAACAGATCTAATATAACTTTTCCTGCTTTAGTTGAGGAATGGTTTTCCTTGCAATTTCATGCCCTTTTTTTTTCCTGCACAAAGTTACTTAGAATTTTCTATTTACATCTCATGAATTTTTTACAATGGACTTATTTTTTATTATACAAATAATATATAATGATGTTTTCATGGTTAAAAATAATCCAAACATATAGAATATATAGGGCAAAATATAGTCACCTCATTTCCCACCCCAGCTCCATCTTCTCCCAGGCGGTAATTCCTGTTAACAATTTGGTGTTCGTCTACTCTAGCAATTTTTCTATGCATTTACATTCATAAAATGGACACATAAAATACATCAAATGGATAATACCAACTTATTTTCCCTTTGGGTAACAAAGTTATTTCATATTGTTAAAAATATTAAAACCATATTTATTAAATACTATCTAGTATTCCATATTATAAATGTATTGTATTTAATTAACTTTTCCCCTGTTGTTGAGCATTTAGTTTGTTTCCTTTTTTTACAATACAAATACCTTTGTAGAGACATCTTTTTGCATATGTGCAAGTATTTCTCTGGGCCACATAAAAAGTCAATTATTTGGTAGAACAGGGTGGTAGACTGAATAATGGCCCCAAGATATCCACATCGTAATCCCCAGAAACTACAAATTTTACTTCATAAGGCAAAAGGAACTTTGCAGATGAGATTAAAATAAGGATTTTGAAATAGGGAGATTATTTTAGATTACCCAGGTGGACCCAAAATATAATTACCAGTGTCCTTATAAGAGGGAGACAAAGAAGATCAAAGGAAGAAGGCAAAGTGATGATGGAGGCAGAGGGAGAAAAGGCAGTGTGATGCAGGGACACGAGCCAAGGAATAAGGACAGTCTCTAAAAGCTGGAAAAAGCACGGAATAGACTCTTCCCAGAGACTTCAAAAGGAGCCAGTCCTGCCAGGACTTTGATTTAGAACTTTTGACCTCCAGAACGGCAAGATAATGAATTTGCATTCTTTTAAGCCATTAAATTTTTGGCAGGTTGTCACAGCAGCAATAGGAAACTCAAACAAATATATGCTCTTTTTTTTATAGACACTGTCAATTTTCTATCCAAAATGGCTGTTCCATTTACAGTTTTGAGAGTACCTCTTTTCCCAAATCCTTGCCAATCTTAGATATTTATATTCATTTTCATTTTTCTCAATAAAATAAGCAAAAATCGTTTTTACTTTTATTTTAATGCCTCAATTCCTAGGCATTTTTGCAAATATATATACTTCTTTTTCTGTCCATTACCTATTCAACTTTGCCTAGTTACTTCTAAGATAGTTTCCCTATTTCTTAATGATTCTGTTACTCTTTATTAATTTTACTATTAATCCTTTAGCATGCAGGTCGTATTTTCTCCCAGTCTATTGTATGTCTTTTAAGTTGATTTTAACAAGTAATGTAAAAAACAGATTTTTGTAATCAAATAATTTGGGAAAATCTCAAGTAACAGAGTTGGACAGGATTCTAATCTATAGGACTTCCCAGGGCCTTCATTATATGATAAGCTTGACACTAAATGAGATAGACATAGCACAAGATTAATTTAGTTTTAAATAGTGGTATAAGACATCTATATAAAATACTAGCAAATCAAATCCATCCATTTATTCAAACAACAACATGGGGAAGTGGATGTGGCTCAAGCAGTTGGATGCCCGGCTACCACATGGGAGGTCCTAGGTTCAGTTCCCAGTGCCTCCTAGAGAAGACAAGCAAGACATCTAGTTGACACAATAGACTGGTGCAGCAAGCTGACTCAACAGGATAATGCAACAAGATGGTACAATGAAGAAACACAATGACAGACACAACAAGCAGGAAGTGGAGGTGGCTCAAGTGATTTGGCACCTCCCTCCCACATGGGAGGACCTGGGTTCAGTTCCTGTGCCTTCTAAAAAGAGAACAAGCAGACACAGACAGCACACAATGAACAAACACAGAGAGCAGACAGCAAGTGCAAACAAAGGGTAGGGGGAGAAATAAATAAATAACATAAATCTGAAAAAAAGGAAAAAGAAAAAAACAACAATATGCCACCCAACTGGTCAGGTTTGTTCTGATGTAAAGGCTATTAATAAAACAACTTCCAAATGTAGACCAAAGGAGAAAAGCTCTATAGTCATCTTGGCATTTATAAAATAACATTTAACAATTCAATATCCATTCCTCATTAAAACTCTAGTAAAATAGGAATGAAAGGCTATTTGAATATTTTTCTAACAGATGGCAGTCTATAACAAACCAAGAGCAAAACAACCTATCTAATGGCAGAACATTAGATGTAATCACATTAACATGGAAAAAATACATTAATGACTGCTTCACTGCCATTTTGAAAGATTTGTCCTAGAACTTCTAGCCAATGAAATAAAAAATAAAAATAGTCATATGAATATTGTGAACTAGACAGTCATGGATTTTCTAAAAATATAATAAAAGAAAGGTTAAGGCCCATTACAAAATTATAAAATTTAATAGCTTTCCTAATATCACCAGCAGCCAGTTAGAAAATATATTTTCTGAATAGCAACAAAACATAAGGTACAAATAAGCATAAAGAAATTTGTTGAAACTTTGTGAAGAAAACTATACATCTTTATTGAGGTCCGTAGCAGTTTGATATTATTTATGAATTCCAAAAAGATATAGACTGTTTATAAACTGGTCAGTTCCTCTGGGTATGATACCCTTTAATTGTATTAGATTCAAAGGTTTTATGTTTACTTGATTAAATCAAGATTAGGGCTTCGAATTGGCTGTCAGTAGGGTGTAATTCAGAGTTGAGCCTCCACCCCCTTGGTGGAGTATATAAACTGACACGGAAGAAGACACACAGAGGAAAGAAGAGAGAGCTCCATAGACACGGCAAAGGAGAGAGCTTTGATTCTGAGGACCCAGGAAGAATGCAGAGCTATTTGTCTGCTAGTTTGCAGCTGAAAAGACCAGTGCCCTGAGCAGCTGAGAAGGCCTGGAAAGAAACGAGCCCTACAGCCTACAGCTGACATTTGGAAGAAGCTGGGCCAATGGAGCCATAAGAGGAAGAGGAAGGCTGAACCTTCACAGAGATAGGCAACCATCTTGCTTCAACACGTGGCAACAGACTTTGGTGAGAAAATACCTCTTATGCTACCATGAGTTGGACTCTTCAGGGCTTGCAAGCTTTTACCCCAAATAAACACCCTTTATAAAAGTCAACAGAATTCTGGTATTTTGTATCAGCACCCATTCGGCTGACTAATACAAGGTCTATAAAATAAAATGTGACTAAACAAATATATACATCAAGTTTGTGTATAAAAAGATTCACTATTATAAGGATGGCACCACTTCTCAAATTAGTTTATAGTAGAATTCTAATTGAAGTCCCAATTGGATTTTTTGTTTATTTGGTTCTAATGTCATTAAAAGTTCACATCTTTACTCCACTGTTAAGAATTTAATAACCCGAATGTCCAACAATATGGAGTTGGCTAGATAAATTTTGGTACATCCAAATAAGAGAAGATGATGCATCCTTTATTTAAAATCATATTTCACAAAAATAATGCCAATGTGGCTTAGTGGTTGAGCTCTGGCTTTGCATATATGAGGCCCTGGGTTCAATCCCTAGCCCCGGTACCTCAAAAAATAATAATAATGATGTGAAAAGAGTTTAAGATATATTTTCAGAGAAAAAGTAGGTTCAAATAATAGGGTGAGAATGATTTGTATGTATATGCATGTGTGTGTAAGTAACTGTATATGAATGTGTGTATAATATATATATGAATGAGATAGAGAAAGCAGAGATACTGAAATGAAAAACACCAGGATATAAATAATGTTTATCTCTGAGTAGTGAAATTATGAGTGATTTATTTTTTTGTCTATATCTTTGCTGAATATTCCTCAGTAAATGTGTATTTTATAGGAGAACAAAACAGTATTACTATTAAGAATAAGAAAGAATGAAACTGTAAAAGAAATTTAAAAATTAATCATAAGGTCAGATAAATTTTAATATATGGGAAACATTTTTCTAAGCGTAAAAACAAAGGACAGTATCATTTAGGAAAAAAAGATTACTAAATTTGGCTACATAAAAACTTTAAATTTCCATATATCACAGAATACCATAAATACAACTTTAAAAGAAATTTGTAATGTATATGAGAAAAGTTAATATCCTTAATACATAAAGACCTCTTATAAATCATACTAGAAATCTTCAATTTGCTTCACCCCCCACCTCCACCCATTTACTCGTCACCCTTGCCCACTGTGTTTTTTCTATACCTGAGACTGACATATAGCAATGGGCCTCCCTTGCCCTCCAGTTTCCGCTTGGCTTCTACCAGAAGGAAATTGTAAGGAGAGAGTGAGATCTAGGGATTTACTCCTTTGGCTTCTGCCTGCCCTCAGCTGAAGTTCATAGCTTCTCTCAGTTTCCATCCCCAGGTGGTTTTCTGTATGTCCTGGTAGACATTCCTTCCCCTTGTCCCTTCAGGCTGAGGGATGGAAATGCAGCTTCCCAGCCCACCAGTCCACCCTATACTCTCTCCAAAATGTGTTCCAAATGCAATCACTTCTTACCATCTCCCTTATAAGAACGCTGGTCCAAACTACCCTCTGTCTCCTTCCTGCCTAGACCATGACTACAGCCTTCCTAATGTGACTCTGCTTCCACTCCTGCCTGGCCAGTCATCCACATGGCTACAAACTCTCACACTAGACAATGGATCATTTCACTCCTAGCCCAAAAGCCTCCAGTGGCTTCCCACTGAGATTAAAATAAAATCCAAACACCTCTATATGGCTTCTGGAGCCTCTCGTGGTCCTGGCTTTCATCTCTACCACTGTCCTTACTGTCCACTATGCTCTATGTAATAGCCAAGTTCATCCCTGCTCCAAGCTTTTGCTCATGTCAACTCCTCTGCCAGTTATTGTCACCCTGCAGATCCTTATAGAGCTGCCTCTTTCTCATCATTTAGTACCAGCTAAAATGTCTTGCTCTCAAAGAGGCTTCCCAGACCTCCCAGCACCCCAAGAGTCCTCTATCCCATTAATTTTCCTTGATTTTTTTGAAAGCACTAATCACTATCCAAAATAGTAAAGAGTTACCTCTTTGTTGCCTGTCCCTCTGCCCTGACCTGAATGAGCAAAAGTACTTTGCCTCTCTTGCTTCCACTGAATCCATATCACTGAAAATAATACTTAACACATACTACATAAGTATTTGTCAAATGAATGAATATGCACTCACGTTTACTCATTCATTTAGTTACCTGACAACTATTTATTGAATGCCTTTTGTGTGCCAGAGACTTTCTGTGTACATGTGATATATCCAGCCCCTATGAAGCTTATAATCTAGCAGGGACAAGGCGTGAGAAGCAATAAATATAATAAATAGGTAATTTATAAAATGTATTAGAACATGGCAGATGCTATGCATCTTAGTTTGCCAGGGCTGCTGTGAAAAATACCATTGGTTGGCTTAAGCCACAGGAATTTATCATCTCATGATTTCTTGGCTAGAAGTCCAACATTAATGTTAGTGATAGGGTTTGCATTCTCCTGAAGTCTGTAACATTCCAGCAATCCTCCATCACATGATGATCCCTCTACCCTTCTGATTTCGGTGACTTCTGGCTTCTACTGACTGCCTGCATCAAGTTTCCTCTGCTCATAAGGCATCCAGTGATACGGACAAAGACCCACCCTGATTCAATCTGGCCTCATCTAAATAGGATCCTTAAAGATTCTACTCACAGTTGAGCCCACACCTCAACTAATAATAACATCTTCAAAGGTCCTATTTGCAAATAGGTTCACACCTACAGGAACCTGTATTAAGACTTGAACATGTTTTTATAGGGGACATGATTCAATCCCCAAGAAAAAAGAAAAGCATAGGACAGAGTAAGGAAAAGTGCTAGAGCTAGGGCAGCTGCCCCTTTGTACTTTAGCAAGCTTCTCTTTTACCTCTTTTCTGTCATGATTGATTTATAGATATATATGGATATTAAAACTGACTAGAAGGAATTACAATTAAATATTAACAATGATATACCTAGGTTATGGAATTAACTTTCATCTTTATACATTTATATATATATTTTATACATTTATACATTTGTGTGTGTGTGTGTGTGTGTGTGTATTAGGAGGTACTGGGGATTGAGCCCAGGACCTCTTAAATGGGAAGTAGGCACTCAACCACTGAGCTATATCCACTCCCCCTTTTTATATTTTCTCAATTCAATACATTGGTCATGTTTAACATATACTATTAAATTTTTTTTGATTGTTTGTTTGTTTCTGTTTGTTTGCTTTTGTTTTGAGGGCTAAACAAAAGTATCTTCTCACTTTGCCCTGTTTCACCTCCGGAGAACCATTACAACAGGTAACCTCTTGCACTTGTGCTTTCCTTCATTCCTACCCCTGATAAGTTTGTCATGGACAAATAGGAAAACAGTGGAGAGAGCAAATGGAGGCATCTTCCTGGAATGCCCCTCACTCATGGATACCTAGGCCCAAGAGCACCCACAATTAATTTGGCAAAAAGATGTTGACTCTGAAATCAAGATTTTCACCATTTACAAAAATTAGCCCTGAAAGGAAGTGCTTTCTAAGTGGTAGCCTTCTTATTAACAGTCACAACGGTTTTTTAATCAACTTCACAGGCATTTATGACATAATTTCTCTTCTAGATTAGTGGTTCCTTTCCTCCCAATTTATAGGTGAAAGCACTGAGACAGAGAAAGGTTAAGTTGCTTCCAAGATCCGCCCTTTCAGCAATATCTGGAGCATGTGAAACTCAGAGCAAAGGACAAACCCAAGTCTAGCAGAAGCAGCTGACTGCGGGGGCTGGGCCTAGCTTTCTTTCTGAGTTCTTTCTTGGCAGAAAATGCCACTTTGTTATCAGGAGAGTCAAGTGTTGTTAGAACAAGCTCATGGAACAAAGCAGTTTAATTAAAGAAAAAAAATTTAGCTGGGTTACAGTACTATTCTCTACAATCCAGGATGAAAATTAATTTATAATAACCTTATCTTTTATTCATGGCATGCCTCATATTTCAGAGTATGTTGGCATCCTTATATTTTTCAGTTGAATGTGAAATAATTGTGTTTCTAATGGGCCACAAGTCAGTCAGAGTGCTGAAAGAACAGAGCTGAGTCTTGACTAACCATTCAAGGAAGTCTGAAACTGCTGGGGAGTAGTTTGATTTCCTTTTGATGAGTCACAATATTTAAAATTCAGAGGACTGCTTCAGGCTTCAAAGCAGTCCTTTCAGATTGATCACTCCAAACCTTACTCCATTAGTGCCCGAGGACAAAGGATGCCCATTCATTTTCTTCTAATGACCTCCTTGTCTTTTCTCAGACCAATCTGACCGAGCTGAAGTCATTTGGTTCTCCACCTTCAGCTGTCAGCAATGTCAGTGCTGCTGTGATGGTGCTCATGGCCCCTGGGGGCAAGGTACCCAAGGACCGGAGCTGGAAGGCCGCCAAGGTCACTATGGCCAAAGTGGATGGTTTCCTGGACTCTCTTATCAACTTTGACAAGGAGAACATTCATGACAACTGCCTCAGAGCCATCAGGCCATATCTCCAAGACCCTGAGTTCAATCCCGAGTTTGTGGCCACCAAGTCTTATGCAGCCGCTGGTCTCTGCTCTTGGGTCATAAACATTGTGAGGTTCTACGAGGTATTCTGCGATGTGGAACCTAAGCGCCAAGCATTGAGCACAGCCACCTCAGATCTCACAGCTGCCCAGGAGAAGCTGGCTGTCATTAAAGCCAAGATCACTGTGAGTAAAGCCAACAGCCCTCCTGATACTACTTGTTCACTTCTACACCACCCTGTAGCCAATTTTATTTTGGTTATTTTGTTTATTTTTATTATTGTCTTTATTTTTTAAGATAAATAGATCACATAAAACATTACATTAAAAAACACCCCCACCCCCCACCCCTGCTCCTCCCACATCAACATCCTCTTTCAACAGTGAGGCACATTCATTGCATTTGGTGAATACATCCTGGAGTCACAGGGTGTGGCTCCACTGCTATATGGTCCACTGCCACACTGCATGGACCATAGTTTACATTGTAGTTCACACTCTCTCCTAGTCCATCCAGTGGGTTATGGCAGGATATACAACGTCCTGCATCTGTCCCTGCAATATCATTCAGGACAACTCCAAGTTCCGAAAATGCCCCCTATTACATCTCTTCCTCTCTTTTCCTTGCCCTCAGAAACTCCTGTGGCCACTGTCTCCACATCAGTGATACAATTACTTCCATTGCTGGAGTCATAACAGTTCTATAGTAGAATACCAGCAAGTCCACTCCAATCTATATTGTATTTCTCCACCCTGTGAACCCTGGGATGTCTAGACATTTTTAAAGAGACAGGAGAGAACCAATTTTTTATGCCAAATCTCCTGGTATTTTAATAGAAGCAACTTTTACAATTTCTTCTCAAATACCATAGAGTCCAAACAAAACCTCCTGGATCATCAGTTTATGAAAAGATAGCAGATAAACGTATACAATAGATGACCAGTGTTACTCATGTAATCAGCTCTTAACTTATTAGCTACAAATCAATTTAACATTTTTCGTCTCTCAATTAAGAAAAGCTCAAAATTTTAAGATTCCTTCTTTTTCCCCTTTGGAATGTAGGACTTAGCTACACCTTTCTAACCTTACCTCACCTTTGTAACCTGTTATCTTTAGTCCTGGCCAATGTCTGCCTGACTCTCTCTTGGTATGTGGATCTGTAGGTCTACTGGGCATGTTTTATACTATCTCCATTTTTTATGGGAAGCTTTTAAAAGCAGGTAGTCTATTGTGGTTTTGGTTTTTTTTTAAGTATCTCATTTATTTATTTATGTTTAAAAATTTATTTTGTATTTATTTTGTATTTATTTCTCTCCCTCCCCTCCCCTATGTGTTCTTTTGTGTCCACTTCTATTCTTGTCAGCGGCACGGGAATCTGTGTCTCTTTTTGTTGTGTCATCTTGTTGCATCAGCTCTCTGTGTGTGCAGTGCCACTCCTGGGCAGACTGGACTTTCTTTTGTGCTGGGCGGCTCTCCTTATGGGGCGCACTCCTTGCAGGTGGGGCTCCCCTACACAGGGGACACTCCTGTGTGGCACGGCACTCCTTGCATGCATCAGCACTGCATGTGGACCAGCTCCACATGGGTCAAGGAGGTCCTGGGTTTGAACTGCAGACCTCCCATGTGGTAAGTGGACACTCTATCCATTGAGCCAAGTCCACTTCCCTTTATTGTGACTTAGGGGTTGTTGTTGACCATAAAAATTATAGATTATATAAACCCCATAATGATATTATGATTGTACCTGCCTCACCCAAGATTGGGGTTGGGGGTAATGATCTTGGGTTCACACCTATTTGAGAGAGAAGATTTCCCTTGAACTTCACCTTTGCCATTAAAATGAATATTACCAAAGGAATAGTAGAAATCAGAGTCCTCTAGGATGGAATAGCAGCTTAAAATCCACAGACAGGCCTTAATTCCAATGCAAGCTGTAATATTTGCTAGCTGTGTAAGCTTTAGCAAAGTCCTTAAAATGCTCACACTTTGGTTTCTTCAATTCATAAAATGGGCAATAATAGTCCCTGCTTCATGGGATTGTTGTGAGGATTAAAGGACAACTGGCCCATAATAATGCAAGAAAAACCTACAGCAGGAGCTGATCCCAACTGTCTTAGTTTCATATGGCTACTGTGACAAATACCATATACTGCTCTGCTTAAAACAACAGAAATGTATTATTTCATGGTTCCAGGGGCCAGAAGTCCAAAACCAACGTGTTGGCAGGGTCGTGTTCCTTCAGAAACCTGTTAAGGGACAATCCTTCTTTGCCTCTGCTAGGTTCTGGTGTTCCTTGGCTTGTTGATGCATCACTCTTATCCCTCCTCTATCTTCACATGGACATCTCTCTGTGTCTGTCTTCTTATTATTGTGACATCAGTCATATTGGAGTAAAGCCCACCCTATTTAAATATATCTGCAAAGACCCTTTTTCCAAATAAGGTCATATTCACAGGCACCAAGGCTTAGGACTTCAACATATGGTTTTGGGGGACAAAATTCAACCCGTAACAATGTATTACTACCATTACTTCTACTCCCTCCATTCAACTACAAGTATTATCACGTGCATATACAAGCCCTGGTAATTAATCACTATTGTGATCAAGTTCAATCCAAAAATTTTTCTGGATCTTCAATTTCTACTTTGCATCCCAGGCAAATAATAATCTTGCTATAAATTTGTTAGAATGATTAAGAGTGATTTACAAATTGTACAAAGGTTGTAGACATGCCTTATGTCCATGTGACATTGATTTCTTGATTATTAAACTAAATTCTGTGGCTAAAAGCACTGTCTCAAAGATCCTCTCAGTCAATCTCTTTATTTTTTTTTAAAAAAAAGATACTCCTTTGGTGAAGCTTTTATAAATCCAGATACTCATGGACCAATTAAAACAGGTCAGAATCACCATAGTAGTGGTCCTCTTGAGAACTCAAAGTGCACAGCACCATAATATCCCCATTCTTGCTTTGGTGGGAAGAAGACGTCCCAGTAATTTTCATATTCTCAGGCTCTCCAGGAAAAGTGACATAAGATCTACATTTTCAAAGATTCTTTACTTAAGTTATTTTAACTGAAGGAACATTTGGTGCAAAGGAAATGTTTTCAAAATGTTTATACCTTTTGGTAGGCAGCATTCACACGATGGACCCACTCAACCTGTGAAAGCAACAAGAATATTTTAAAAATACTTGGCTACCTTAGGAAGGCGCTGTTTTTCTGCCAAAATATTGCCTGAGAAAATGTATTCTTGCTTTTAACGTCCTCCCCATACCCAACAACCTCCTCCCACATGCCTACCAACATCTCAAAAATTTGGCAACTCCATAGTAACAGGAGGAATGGGCCAACATCATCACTAAGATGGAGGGCAAGGACATCCTTCCCCACATGCGCCTGAGAGCGTGAGTATTGCCTGCCTTCTCCAGTCACCACCACCACCCCTTCCCCGCAAGCCTTGTTTTTAAGATTTTAGGATAATTCCAAATAAAGATTTGGTAATCAGGATATGTAAAGTAGAAAAAGTCGTATTTCAAAATCGATCATACAATATAATTTCAACTTGATTATATATATAATGAACATACACAAAAATGCTAACAGTGGAGATTGTCTCTGGGTGTGAATTTTGGATGGATTTTACTTTTCTTGTTTATCTGTACTTTACATTTTTTTCTATAATGAACACAGATTAATGTTACAATTTATGAAAAATAATGGCATTAAAAACCAAGTAAGGCATTTTCAATGAACATATAATCACATACATGGTGAGATTCAAATAGTAGAGAAGGGATTCTAATGAGAAATAACAGGTCCCCATCCTTTTAATTCTTTTACCTGTTTCAACTGATTAGACCACTACATCTGAGCTTGCCACCTAGTGGCTTAAATGTGTTTTATTTAGCCTGCACATGGTGTTTGAAAATGATTTCATTAATTGCTAGTATTTAAGAGAACAGGAGCTTTCACATAAAAATCTGATCTCTGGACAGTCTTGAAAAATCAGAAGATTCATATATACCATTAACTGATCCTGGAGCTAAGCACTGGCTTTCCATTCAGGGAGAGAGATTTGCTTCATTTTCCCATAGTCCCCACCAACCCCTATTTTTTCAACACTAGAATCATCTGATTTGTCTACATTATCTGATTGGCCTCTCTGGCATTTGAATATCTGACTTCTATGTGTTATGTTGATATCTTTATTTCTTGATGTATTTTAATCAGACAGTTGAATTTCTCTAGCTAGATGAGGCTATAAGTTGTTCATTCCCAATATAGTTATGACAACTATTTTTAGATGACATAAACTTTATTCTTGTTCTGTCACATAGAGGAAGCTTCCTTGATGCCTTCAGTGTTCAAGATGAAGCTATTACCCCTTCCTTCGACTCTTTTCCCTACCTTCTGCCTCCCAATGTCTGTTATCATCACTAAACATTAGTTTTGCTCTTTAATTGCCAAAGATGAAAACATCTGCATTCTGTTCTGTAACCAAAATTGTGCCCCATGCTCTCTGTTCATCAGCTGATTCAAAAAGTTGAAAAATCAATAAATTCCATTTATTTTAATGTGAATATGCCTATATTGTTCATAGCAGATTTAAGTGGTATACTATAATTGCATTTTCTTTCTTTTTACAACCTCCCCCTCTTCCCAGGAATTTCTACTTGCCTTTCTTCTCTCTTCCTTTAGTTCACTTTATATAGCCTTAATTTTATTTGCCTTATTTATTTTTCAATTCTCCATCCAATCAAGTATTCTGTCAGGTCCCCTTTTATCCTCCAAAACCTTTTCCTCTGGTCCCCAGTCCAGAGCGCCAATCAGTAATGGGGAGTAAAGATGTTTCTCTGCTTTCTTGGGTTGGTTCCAGTAGCTTCTGGACCCCATGCCTTCTCCCTTCTTGGTTTCTTTTTTTATTTTGCTATATCTTATTCTCAAATAACTTTCTCAGAAATGCTAAGTTAGAGGTAAATCTTCTGACTATTCATAGTCTGGGAAAATATTTTTTATTCTTACATTAAACTAATACTTTTATAGCATATTCAATGGTGAGTTGCTAATTTCTTCCCCTTAGAACACTGGATGTTTTATTCTCTTTTCTGGTGAGAAGTCTGAGGAACAGTTAGGGTCTTGTTTTTTTGTTTTTGTTTTGGTTGTTTGTTTTGTTTTCTTTTTTTGTAGGTATCTGTTTTTCTCCCCTCTCTGGAAGGCTTTTGGCCTTTTCTTTATTCCTCATGTCTGAAACTTTACATTGATATGCTTAGCTACCTTTCTTTTCTTTCTTTTTTTATTCATTGTGCTTGACACATAGAGACCCATCTCCATCAGCCCTGGAAACTCATTTTCTATGATTTCTTTGATAATCTCCTCCCATCTATTTACTTTCAACCTTCCCATTTTCTGGAATACATACTGGCTGGATGTTGGACTTCTAGAATGATCCTCTACTTTCTCTCATCTTTTCATCACTTTACATTTTCTTCTGTTCTCCCGGAGACTTCCTCAAATTCATCTTTTAACTCTACCCTTGATTTCTTCATTTTACATTAATAATCATGATAATTTCCACTCCAGTATTTTTGCGCTTTGTTCTTTTTTAGATTTATTTTTTATTTATTTGTCTCCCCCCCCCCCATTTTCTGCTCTCTGTGTCCACTCACTGTGTGTTCTTCTTTGTCAGCTTGCATTGTTCTCAGTGGCACCAGGAATCTGTGTCTCTTTTTATTGCGTCATCTTGCTGCTTCAGCTCTCCATGTGTACTGTGCCACTCCTGGGGGGGCTGCACTTTTTCACATGGGGCGGCTCTCCTTGAGGGGTGCACCCCTACGGAGGGGACACCCCTGCATGGCACAGCACTCCTTGTGTGCATCAACACTGTTCATGGGCCTGCTCACCACGTGGGTCAGAAGGCCCTGAGTTTGAACCCTGGACCTCCTATGTGGTAGGCAGACAGTCTATCAGTTGAGCCAAATTTGCTTCCCTATGTTCTTTTTAATAACAGTATCTTATTTTATAGATGAAGCATCTTCTTGAATCATTTTGGGAAAACAAATTTTGAGGAATTTTATGCTCTTTTTCTTTTGTTTTGTTTTTCCCTGGTTATTTTTTTTTCTCCTGGTTTACTTTAGTTTGTCTCTTTCTTAATCTAGGCTTTCATCAAACATCTTTTTGTCCCTTCACGTTTACAAGAGTAGAAATCAATCAGGATTCAATCTGCAATCAGGAGCAGAACTGGTTGGTGGGCAGAATTAGCTTTCAATATCAGATGCATACTGGAGGCATCCTAGACGCCAGCATGTGGTATCTTACTTTCTGTGACTATTGAATCTCTTGCTTGGTATCATAGATGCCTGGTGGCACTGCATACTGGCAT
This sequence comes from Dasypus novemcinctus, assembly GCF_030445035.2. NCBI lineage: Eukaryota > Metazoa > Chordata > Mammalia > Cingulata > Dasypodidae > Dasypus > Dasypus novemcinctus. Next base: position 21,211,158 of record NC_080693.1, on the reverse strand, counting down.
GGAGGCAAGGATGGAGTAATCGATAGACTTCCAACTGACCGTTCTAAATATAACTTCACCCTTGAACATACCTGATATTTCCAAGTCCCATTTATGAGGGATCCTACAGGACTAATCATCTACGCCTTTGGTGAACTGAGGTCAACTCTACATTGCAGCTTCCTCTGCCTTGCCCCAGCAGTTTCTATTCCTCCATCAGTGTGGTCTTCCCCAAAACTATTGGCATCCCTCACCTTCCAATGGTCCTCTCTGATCTGCTTGTTGTTGTGGGTTTAGGACTTATTTAATTGCTTTATAATCATTTTAGAGATATCTTGAGAAAAAGAGGAGATAAATGAGTCTGCCATCATTAATTGAATGGCTCGCCACTACTTTTTTAAACTGTTTAGCACTATAGAAATTTGCCCCAGAATTTATTTCTCCTGTAACTTAGGAATGGCCAACAAAGCAACCTGAACCCCTGTTATTTCCTAGACATGAGAAACATTTGGAGATATCTGTTATATGTTCTTGTATATTTGTGCATGCAAATATATTTTCTGGGGGCAATGAATACTAAGTCCTTCAGTTTTAAATGTTTAATCAATAAAGGAAAAATTTGAACAGTGTCTTTTTTTATTCCTGTCCTTCAGAAGAATGGAAGAGAGTACATCAAGTCAAGTAAAAGTTATCTCCTTTTGTTCTGACGGCCAGTTCTCTAAATCTAATCTGAAGGTAGCATTGAGTCTTTCTTTTAGGGCACTGGTACCTCCTCCCAGCCCATAATTCCCAAATCAGAGGATCTTCCTGTAGCCTGGCCAAAATGACCCCCTGACCCTGACAGTATTCAGCCCAGGACCCTTCCTGTCTGTGTCCCTTTGACACTTTTACACAAAGACCTTGTACTCCTAGGACCTTAAAGCAAAAGGAAGACTTAAGTTCCAGACAGCCCCAGTTCCAGCCCCAGCGGACATAGTCAATGTTCCTTTCAGGTGACTCTGAGATCCTTTTGGCCATTTTTGTGCCTCACCAGGCTTTGGTTTGCTTTTGATTCTGATAGCCAGCTCCTGCACCTCTTTTCAGTCTACTAGAACCCATTTTTTCCCCAATATAGGAGAGACAGAACTTATACCCCTTTCCCAATCCATCATGCCTAATGATCCTTAATCAATGACTGAAGAGTTGAAGTACAAAAGCTTAGCTCTCTCACCTTAAGTCAGTACAATTCTGGACTTACGTTCTAGTCCCCCTCTGTGGGATCAGGTTAAAGCTACCCTTACTGAGACCAGCCCGAGATCAGACCCTTGTTAGCTTCCTTCCCTGCCCTGCCCTGACCTGCCCTGCTTTCCCCAGTGCTTTACAATTTTCCCTGGGAACATTTCCTTTAAAAATCACTTATACATAAGTCCTCTAAAAGGGGTCTGATCTGGAGGTGATTTGGATTACTGATTGACATTCTGTTTCTTCCCAAACAGCATCTTAATGAAAACCTGGCAAAACTCACAGCCAAGTTTGAGAAAGCAACAGCAGACAAACTCAAATGTCAGCAAGAAGCTGAAGTGACTGCAGGCACCATCTCCCTTGCAAACCGCCTGGTGAGTGAGTTTCAGCATACCGAGCTTTAATTATATTAGCAGAACTTGTCAAGTGCCACAGAGGTGTGAAATACATGAGCATGGCTGAGCACCACCACAACTTGGGGAAAAATATTAAAATGTGCTACATGTGCATTAATTCTGAAAAGTGTGAACACATACCCTGGTCTAGTCAAAGAAATTTTCCTCTAGAGACAGTTGGGTATATGGGAACACTGTATCAGACAGCCTTTGCAGGACACAGCCATGTTTATATGTATGTGCACTGACCAGGGGAAGAGTTGAAAGAGAAAGATTAGTATTTTATGGGCAAACTCTGAAGCTCTTTTCTGTGTAATGTTTGATAATAAGAGTATGACCATCTTTAGGAACGAAGCAGAGGAGAATGAGACTGACTAACCCTGAACATTTATGAACATGATCTTATTCACACACACACATGAGTTCTGGCCTTCCTGAGGAAGAGTGTCTGAGAGTCAGGGCAGGTTGCTTGTGTTATGGTGTCTGTTGCTGCATAACAAATTACCCCAAAATGTAGTGATTTAAAATAATATCCATTGCTTCACATCTCTCCAGTTTCGGGGTCAGGAATTTGGGCAGGGTTCTACTGGCCAATCTTTCTGTTCCATGAGGTGATGACCAGGGCAACTCAGTGTTCTTGGAACTCACTGGCAGGATGGTTGGAAAGGCAGGCTCAGGCAGGCCATTCTCCCTCTGCCTGTAGTATCAAGGCCTTACCACATGGTTTCTCCAGCAAGATAGTTAGATGCCTTACATGGTGACTTTGGGCTCCAAGAGCAAGTGTTCCAAGAGACAGGAAGTATGAAGTGCTGGTCTCTTAAGGCCTGGGCCTGAAAACCAGCACAGCATCACTTCTGCTGTTTTCTCTTGGTCAAAGTAGTCTTGGATTTAAGGGGAGGGCCATAAATGGGAAGAATATCAAAGAATCTGTCACCTTCCAGCATGTATTTCTTATCACATAAATCAGTTAAGATCTTGCAAAGCAATGTCCACTGGAAGTGATTTCTAGATTACTTCAGTAAAGAGCCTTTACAGTACCTTCCTCACTCCTGAAAGGAAGTAGAATCTGTACATCTTTACATTTATTCCAACCACCATTTATTTTTTGTTTAGGGAGACATGTGTCCTAACAATCATTGAACTGAGTAGCATTTCAGTGAAGAGAGGCTACACCACAAGTGTGTGTCTGTATAGTTGTTGGTTGAACCAGCTGCTACAGAGTTTCAAGATTATCGTTTTAGCTCAACAGCTTGGATGAGAGGTGGTGCCTCTGCAAAGGTGCAATAAGTAGTCCAAATCTCTTCACTGGCCTGTCTTCAATTTGCTTCTCTGTTGTTCTGGTCTTAGTGTAGACTTCTCAACTTACCTGGTTCCAGGAGTCAAGATGCAAGGGCTCTGAAGCCACTCTTGGCTCTACCAATCTAGAAGTTCTAGAGAGAGACTTTGACTTTCTGGTCTTTTTCTTTGTAATCTAAACATGGGTGAAAGAATGATTGGGTTGGTAAATTCCTAACATTTTCTACCAACTCTACCAATCTATGATACCATCATTAAAGAGAAAACAAAGGGCAAGTCATGACACAGAAGCTAATCTTACAAGCTAGCAGTCTGTCTTCAAAAGGTGGCTTTCCACCCGGGAAAGGTGTTCCCAAGGAGAGATGTACCATCATTATGGGGTGAATCATGACCTTCACAAAGACAGTTCCAATTCCTAATCCCAAATCCTATGGATGTGAACTCATTTGTAAATAAGTGAGGCCATACTGAGTCAGGGTGGGCCTTAATCCAACATGACTTGGAGTCCTTATGTGCAGAGGAAATTTGGACAGTGAGGAGACAGTAGTACACAGAAGAAGACAGGCAGCAGTGTGATGGAGGCAGAGATTGAATTATGGTTTGCCAGCAAGCCACCACCAGAATACTACAGATCTGAGAGAAGGCATGGACCTCGAGCCTCCAAGATTATAAGATGTTAAGTTCTTCTTGTTTAAGCCAACTAGAGTTATTTGTTATAGCAGTCTAAAATAGCCATAGCAAAGGGTACCAGGCAGATACAGGCCATGTTCTTTGTGCATTCCCATGTCACAGTACTTTTTACACTGTGTCTTAATTAGCTGTCTATCTTTCCACCCAATGTAAATTATTTATAGATCAGGGGCTTGATTTTATTTGTTTTCCCATCCCCAGTATTTTGGTGAGAAGAAAGGTAAAAGTGTCTAATGTTTTAACATGTTTTATATTCCAAGCATTGTGCTAAGTGATTATGCATGATCACATTTAATCCTCACAACTCTTTGAGGTGGGTAGTATTAATCTGCCCTAAAAAGGAAAGAGCATAGAAGCCTGCATTCAGAACCTATTGTCTTTCCAGAGTCTATGTAATGTACAACACAGAACAGAGGCTTATTTACTGAAATGTTTGCTACAAAGAAGACAAGTCCCCATTGGTCAAAAGGACCAGAGAAATGATGTTCTTAGGCTTCCTGCTATTAAGGTGTATTCCACATGATGAAATCCATGGCTCTATCACCTGTAGTGTAACAGGTGTTTTCTCCTCTTTCATCTTTGTAATATTAGGTTGGAGGACTTGCCTCTGAAAATGTGAGGTGGGCAGAAGCTGTGCAGAGCTTCAAACAACAGGAAAGGACGTTATGTGGAGACATTTTACTCATTACAGCTTTCATTTCGTACCTCGGCTTCTTTACAAAGAAATACCGGCAGAACCTCATGGATGGAACCTGGAGACCCTACCTGAGCCAACTGAAAGTATGTGTAGTCTGAATTTCTTGTAACCACATGTGGTAAATTGAATTATGAACCCCAATTTAGACATGTTCTTAAACTTAATCCACATTATAATGGGTGTAAACCTATTGTAAATAGGATCTCTTGAAGGTGTTTTTAGTGAAGATGTAGCCTGACTGCATGAGGTTGAGTCGTAATTCTGATTAATTCAGTCCTTTATAAGCAGAAGATATAGTCAGAGAAAACCACGGGGAGGAGCTGGGGGGAAGAGAAAGGAGAGGACATTACCATGTGATGTGAGGCACTGATACAGCCAAGAAACCCCAAGAATTGTTGGCAGTCAACACCAGAATGTTGCAGATTTTGGGGAGAAAGCATTGGCTTGCTGATGTCTCAATTTTGGACTTCTAGCCCCAAAACTGAGCCAATAAATTCCTCTTGTTTAAGCCAGTACATCTGTGATAGCAGCTCAGGAAAACAAGACACCACACCAGCCTGTGGGTACCAGTGCAATCGAATGACAACAGAAACACATATCTTCTATCCCCCTCTTGAATACTTACTCCCCACACTACCTGTAATGCAAGGGTTCTTAACCAGGGGTCCATGGAAAGATTTCAGGGGGTTCATGAGCTTGAATTAAAAAAATCAACTTATCTTTATTTTATTTTATTTATTTTCTTTTCTTTTTTTTTTTTTTTTTTTAAAGATTTATTTATTTATTTAATTTCCCCCTTCCCCTGGTTGTCTGTTCTTGGTGTCTATTTGCTGCGTCTTGTTTCTTTGTCTGCTTTTGTTTCTTTGTCTGCTTCTGTTGTCGTCAGCGGCGCGGGAAGTGTGGGCGGCGCCATTCCTGGGCAGGCTGCACTTTCTTTTTCACGCTGGGCGGCTTTCCTCACGGGCGCACTCCTTGCGCGTGGGGCTCCCCCACGCGGGGGACACCCTTGCGTGGCACGGCACTCCTTGCGCGCATCGGCACTGCGCATGACCAGCTCCACACGGGTCGAGGGTATGAACCGCGGACCTCCCATATGGTAGACGGATGCCCTAACCACTGGGCCAAAGTCCGTTTCCCTTATTTATTTTCTGTGACCTCCGGTGTTGAGTATCATAAAACTATCTGCTGCTACATTCTGAGAAGGGGTCTATGGTTTTCACCTGACTGGCTGAGGGGTCTGTGGAATAAAAAAAAGTTAAGAACTGCTACCCTAATGGGATATGTGTAGCCATGCCCCCACATTGCCATCCAGATACCACTAAGCCACCTGAGGACAGCATCTTGCCTCTTGGCAGTGACTTCCATGGGAACTCTTATCTGACCAAAAATCTAAAACCTGAGGGATGCTAAACATCCCTGTGTTTCCTCACCACCGCTGAGCCAAACTGCCCCCAGTAGCAATGGGGAAAATGTACCTCATCCCAACTACTTATTGCACCTTGTCACCAGACCCTCAAGTTGTTCAAAGGTGCCCATGGCTCACAGACATCCTTCTAAAAACATGTCTCCTTCTGTCCTGTGGACTCACAGGAATAGCTATTCACATGCTCTTCAGGTGAGTGGTTCAGCTTGTCCTTTTAGGGCAACTAGGTGGATTTTCTTCCCAACGCCTTCCTTTCCTCTTCTCCTCCATCCTGACATAATGAAATGGGAAAATTCTAGTTCCTGACTTGAAGGGGATTCAGAGTTATGCCTGGAGCCTACAGTTAGAATAATTCCTAATATCCCCTTAGCACTTTCAGATCACTCATAGTCAGCAATCCACAAATATATACTGAGTATTCAGTATGTCCTACCAGTCCACTGTATGGGAGGTCCACAAGTCAGTCAAGACCAGGATGCCCTCAGAAAGTTGTTAGTCCAGTTCAGCAGATAATGTTCATAAAAATCAGCTACAGTAAAGTCAGCACAAAAAGCTCGCAACTTACAAGTTACTGTCCTAAATTCATTTACAGGTAGGGCTTAGAATACAAAATACATTTTTATAGTGGTTGTTAGGTTCCCAGATCAGCTCATAAAAATCCTGTTCAGCTAGTGATTTGCTGAATTGTGGTTTAAAAACTGTTGCCATTACCAGTAACTAAACAAAAAGTAAAAATGCCATTTTATGCATCCTGAACACTGTGGAAAAGGAAATTGTTGAAATAATGATCATTAGCTGAGTGAACAAGGAGTTGCTTGGCAGCAGCCGAGTGAATATTTTTCTGGAATCAGTTGGGGTTCTTAAGTTTTTTTGTGCCATGGACCCCTTTGGTAGTCTGGAAAACCTATGGATTCTGTCTCAGAATAGTGTTTTTGAATGCATAAAATAAAAGCATAGGATACAAAGGAAAGCCATTTTTTCTAAATACATTTCTAAGCTCAGGATAAGAATCCCTCAGTGGCTGATTTCCCTTTAGAGGTTTGCTTGATGGTGTAACACTGACCTTTCATACCCTTAGTAGATATGATGAAGGAGCAGGAGGTGGTTTGGAGAGGTTTTTCTGAGTTAACTGGCCAAGTCAAACTTCAGAGAGGAGAAAGATGAAGGGATCAAAAGGACATATGGTTGCTTATAGAGGAATTCTATAAGCTGAGAGTGACCAAAAGAGAAAGAAAATGAAGGGTCTAGTGCATACACAGAACCCTGCAGGGAAACAAGGGAGTCATCAGACTTCCCATTGGACTTACCAGTTTCCCAGCATGCACCAGCAGGCAAGTATGCAGAGGAGGGAAACTGGAAGAGGGTCATTGGGGCAGCCAGAAAGGAGAGAATTGCAAGCCATTTGCAAGTCAGACCTCTGTCAGCAAGTGGGGAAATAGAGGAGAGGAGAGAGTGATTAGTGTGAGCTACAGTAGGCAGAAGAAGGCTCAAAAGGTTTGGAACCTAGCACTGGTTCATGAAGTATGCATTAAAAACAAAGAAATGGAACAGAGAAGAAGCACTGTTAACAGGAGTTAAGGCATATATGTGGCTACTGCTTAAGAATGCAAATAATGTTTAGTAGTCATTTGATTCAGGTGCCACACAAAAGTGTCACATGAGCTGAATGTCCACTGTTGTCCACCCTTCAAGAAAAAGACTATCATTGGGACCTTAACAAAAATTGCCTCTAGAACTAACCACACAGCCAGAAAGTGTACTTTCCTGAGAGCTTTTGCATTTGTTTTTAAAGGGGTTGTACCGTTTTCCTAGTTTCCTAGGGCTGTATCACAAACTGGATGGCTTTAAACAGAAATTGATTTTCTCAGTTGTGGAGGCCAGAAGTCTGAAATCAAGGTGTCAGCAGGGCCATGGTCCATCAGAAACCTGGAGGGGATAATCCTGCCTTGCTTCTTCTAGCTCCCAGCAATCCATGGCATTTCTTGGCTTGTAGATACACCACTCCAATATCTACCTCTTCTGTCATCACATGGCCCTCTGTGTCTGTCTCTCATTCTTACAAGGATACCAGTCATACTGAATGGGAGGCCTGCCACTCTCCAATATGACCTCATCTTAATTTAAATAATTCTGTCTGCAAGGATCTTATTTCCAAATAGGGTCATATGCTAAGGTACCTGGGATTAGAACTTCATATTTTTTGGAGAGCGGGGCACAATCTAGACTGTAAACAGTCATTTAGTAAGATGCTGTGTATTCTACCCTAAGCCAAGGAGTCCTTCCATTCTGAATATTGTCTGGCATTTCTTCTTCATCAGGCTCCCATCCCAGTCACCCCCACTCTGGATCCCCTGAGGATGCTGACAGATGATGCTGATGTGGCTGCCTGGCAGAACGAGGGCCTCCCTGCAGATCGCATGTCTATGGAAAATGCCACCATCCTCATCAACTGTGAGCGCTGGCCACTCATGGTTGACCCTCAGCTACAAGGGATCAAATGGATCAAGAACAAGTATGGCGAAGACCTCCGCGTCACCCAGATTGGTCAAAAAGGGTAAGTGGCTGAGCATAAAATTTCCCACTTCTGCCATTTGTGCAGGAAAATAAAGTTATGAGGATTATTCCTACTCTCCCAGTACCTCCATGAGGCTTCACATTATTACTTTTCCCATTTGAGTAAACAAAAATGAAATATGCTAGGGAATGAAGTCTTTACTTTTCTTTTTCATTTGAAATCATGTGCTCCAGCATTTAGACCAATTAAGAAATCCTTTTTCCGTCATCCCTGGTGTTCATCTGACCACCTCTCCCTAAACACTTCCCGCCTCCCCATACTTCCCATTCCATATTGGACAACTGTTTTAAAGGTCTTCCTCCCATATGTCAAAAAACTACCTCCATTAGCTCTCTTCAAGTCATTGTTTCTACCTCTGTCCCTGGAGTCACATATAACAAATCTAAACTCTCTTCCTTCTGAGGACTTTTAGGATATTTGCAGCTAGACACATAGCAGCTGAGCTCATTGTGAAGCCTCCAGAAGCTACAAATCCATGCCACTTTATACACACATGATGGCTGAGTTACTGCAGGAAGGAACATAAATGGCAGAGAAAACGGCTGTCCAGCACTCACCATGCCTCACCAGCCTGGACCTCAGTATCTTCAGGCCACCAGCCCCATTATAGCTTAGTTTTGTAGTTTCAGTACCAAATTCTTGTTGTGTGAGATTAGGAAACATAGGGAAAATAGGACAAGGGGGAGAGTGAAGGAGGAAGATATCATTTATTAGAGAATATAAATGTGCCAGTCTTGGTATTATGGGCATTATCTCAAATGCTTTCTTTAATCTCTACAACCTATAAGGTTAGTCTTATTGCCTCATAGAGGAAACTGAGGTTCAGAGAAGTTAAATAATGTCCCCAAGAACACATCATTTTAAGTGATAGAGTCAACCTTTAAACCACAACCATTCTCACTCTCACACACCACAACCCCTTTCCTACATGATTATTTTTTCCCTCTTTCCTGGATCTTTCTTACCAGTATACAAGCATCCTCTTTTTTTCTCCCAACTTAGAACAAATCATTAATTTTTTTAATTTAAAACTCTCTTAAACACACTTTTCACACTCTTTTTTTTTCCTTTACTCCCCTTCCAGCAAAACTTCTGGAAAGAGTCATATAAAATCACTATCTACAACTCCTCCATTCTCTCCTAAACACACTCCAACCGGGTTGCCACCACTAAATGTTCTTGTCAAGGTCACCTTAGTGGTATGGGGACTCATCCTCATCATACTTGGTCTGTCTGCAATATCACAGCTCATCACACCATTCATCCTAAAGCACTTTCTCCATCACATTTTTCTGGTTTTACTCCTACCTTCCTGGCCACTCCTCCTCAGTCTCTATTTTAGTTTTCTTGTCTGCTTAAGCAAATACCATGAAATCACTTGGGTTAAACAATGGAAATTTATTAGTATACAGTTTTGAGGCTGGGAAAATGTCCAAATCAAGCTATCATCAAGGTGATACTTTCTCCCTGAAGACTGTGGTGTTCTGGGGCTGGTTGCAAGTGATCCTTTGGTCCTTAGCATGGCACATGGCACATAGCAAGGCACAGCGGCATCTCCTGGTCTCTCCTTTCTCTTCCAGTTTCCGTTAATGTTCAGCTTATTACTTTCTGTGGCTTTCTCTCTCTGTGTCTGAATTTTGTTCCATTTATAAAGGATTCCAGTAATAGCATTGAGACCATCATGATTGAGGTGGGCCACACCTTAATTGAAGTAACCTCATCAAGAGGTCCTGCTTACAATGGATTCACACCCACAGGAATGGATTAGGTTTAAGAACATGTTTTTCTAATGTACATATAGCTTCAAACCACCACGGTGTCCTTTTCTGGTTCCTGATCATTTTTTCTTGTTGACTTCTTAGGGTTGGAGCACCTTGGGTCTCAGCACCTGTGCCTTTCCTTTCTGTGTCTGTAGTCATGCCCTTGGGCATCTCATCCAGTCTCATGATTTTAAATACCATCTTGATACTAACAACTCCCTAATTTATATTGCCAACCCAGATCTCTCCCCTTCAACAATGCATTCTTTAATCTAACTACCTAATCAACATCTCAAATTTCATAATTAAATTCCTGATCTTTCTTGCCACCAACACCTATTCCACCCAAAGTCTTAGGCCTTCTCCTCTTAGGGCAACTCCATCCTTCCACTCAGGCAGAAAACATGATGTCAGGCTTCACTCTCTTTCTCTTACTCCCCACATCTGATGTGTCAGAAAATCCTATTGCCTAGGTCCACCTTCAGAGTGTAATCCAGAAATATTCATCTACATTCTTGTTGTTTTTTATGGATTTTCTTTTTATATTTAAGTCTAATCCTTGAAATATATATTTCAGTTCCTATACAAAGTAGTGATCTAATTTCCTTTTCCAAGTGATTAGCCATTGTACCTTTTATCTAATTTCCCATCCTTTCCATGATTAATCAGTGATGCCATTTTATTATGTATTAAATTATCTTATGAAATGGGATAATTATTCTTTTCTATTTATCTAATACTGTTGCAGCCCTTATTTAGTCTTATGTTTAGTAACATAATGTTGTAGTGCTCATTACAAATCAATGTGTCATCATTACTTTAAAAAAAGAGGGAGTTACCAAAAAACACAAAGGAAGAAATAAAAAATCTCCTATAATTCATCAATCAGAGATAAACACTGCTAGTTTGATATCCTTTACAACATCTTTCTATATATTTGAATTGTTGAAGTTATATAGATATTTTAGTATTAGATAATATCCTCCCTTTTCTTTTTTTTTCCTTTATCTTCCTTGTTTTTTTAAATTTTATTCTAATTTTAAGATCTTTGGTAAAAATCTGTAATGTTGTATTGTTATTTATTGTTTTAATTAAAATTTTATTAAACTTATAGATTGATTTAGGGAAAATCAAACTTTTAACGTGTTTATTAAAAATCTTGATAATATCAAAAAGTTCAAAATAACCCTGATCTTTGTTAACTTGTTAAATAAATTAAAGTATTTCAATATATTCTAATATATAGTCATTAAAAATTGCTTTAAGAGAATATTTAATGACATGGGAAAATGTTTACAATACATTTTTAAAGCAAATGTGTGATATGAATGCAATAATATACAAACTAAACTTGAAAAGATAAAATATCCAAATATAGATAAGCCTCAACATATTAATTACAAATGGTAGAATTACAGTTAATTCCCATATTCTTTTTCTTATGTAATTTTTCCATTATTTCTAAAAATTTATAAGTTCACATAAAAATCATTCTAAATAGAGAAAAATGTTGCCACTTGAAATCATGCCAAATAGCTGTGCCTTCAAGTTTACCACTGTGTTTCAGAGGCCAGGGTTGTCTTGTTAAATTGCCTCCGAATCCATATCTTGCCACATGCTCAGACTGTCTGACTTTCTCCCTTAGTTACCTTCAAACCATAGAGCATGCCCTGGAAGCTGGAGATGTGGTGCTGATTGAAAACCTAGAAGAGTCTATTGATCCTGTTCTGGGACCCCTACTTGGGAGAGAAGTCATTAAAAAAGGACGGTGAGGCTTGATGTGTTGCTGAGCAGGTGCACAACCCTGTTTGAACTATGGAGGTACCTGGTCTACCTAGAATATCCTCTCCTCAGCTCAGGTCAAGTAGTACCCCAGCACATATACCTTTCTTTACTCCAGAAGAGCTGCCCTCTTCTACTAAAGTCCCCTGGAATAACATTGCCTCCCTTAATCACTATCCTCATTTACTTCCTCCTAAATAGCCACAGTGAACTATTTCAGAGGAACTTTGGAAGGAGAGTGGCAAGAAAGTAGACTGTCTTTTCAGCATGAATGTTTAATGCAAGTCAAACCTCTGAGTTCTGAAAACTTGGTTCTTTGTCAATTTCATGACCCATATTACTTTGGGTGTTGGTACATCAAGAGGGGATAACAAGTATATGGCAGAAGGAGGGGGTGATACAAGGAAAGAGATGAGGGAGAAGGACAATAGGGACCCATAATAGTGACATTTATAATTGAGATGCTTCACATAGGGCTTCATCCACTGCCCAAGCCAAAAGTTGTCTTTATATGTCCTTAGTTTCTACCCATAAAGGTCATTCCCTGATAATCAGACCCCATCAGCCAAGAATGTTCCCACAAGAAAGAAACGCCCATGACTAGCCTCTAAGGCACCTTCGTGTGAATTACAAAAGTGTGCCCTTCCTCCAAACCCTTTACTGCCATCTACTGGAAATTTTTCATAATGTACAAATCTATATTGGTACAGAATGAAACATGGCAGCCATGGGAGAAAGTTTATCACATATTAGGGTATAACAAGGATCCCTGGGTTCATTCTAGATACACCTAGGAGGAATCCATCTCTATATGTCACTAGTCTTGTTTGCAACAATTAAAAAGACTATTATTTTGCAAAAATATATTTAATAGCACTAGTTCTGCCCCCAAAAATATCATGGAAAAGTACCCTATCCTCACATGAGCCTTTGGGTTCCAGATTTATTAAAATTGGAGACAAAGAGTGTGAATACAACCCCAGGTTCCGGCTCATCCTTCACACTAAGCTGGCCAATCCTCACTACCAGCCAGAGCTGCAGGCTCAGGCCACCCTGATTAACTTCACAGTGACCAGGGATGGCCTGGAGGACCAGCTGCTGGCCGCAGTAGTCAGCATGGAGAGACCAGACCTGGAGCAACTGAAGGTGAGTTGGGTATCTACTGAGGAAAGGAGACAGAAAATGCTCTGCCATTAGATCCTGTAGTACTCCCCATGTCTTGATGCTGAGCAAGATGGTCTTGACCAGACCTTAGAGGACCTCCAAAATTTTATAGCCACCTGGGAGGTAGGAAACAGAGGATGGGGCTGAGCTGAAGAACAGAGAGACAGAAGACAGCTGAGAGAACAGACACTTCTATCACTAAGAGTAGGGTCTGGCACAGAGCTATGAACATTCTTGAGCCAGCATGTGAAGGCCTCTGATCATATCAGTTTCACATGCTTATGTCCAGAACCAAGTGGAGGTCAGTTCTGAAAGTGTAATAGAAGTGGGTTCAACCTATTCTATTAGATGATTAGAGTAGCATCCTTTCTTCCTCTTATTAGATATGATTAGATTAGAAAATACAGTCCCAAACTTGCAGTGCATGTGAAATTGAGCTCAGGGCTCCCTGGGTCTCTGCTTCCTGCAATCATTCATTTATTCAACTGAAACCTATGAAGTACCAACTCAGCAGCAGGCACAATTATAGATACTGAGGATTCAGCAGTGAACAAACCATGTCCCTGCCCTTATGGAGCTTATAGTCTAGAGGAGGAACACACAAATGGTGTCATTTCAGGTAGTGATGCAAATTATGAAGAAAATAAAACAGGATGATAAGAGAAAGATGGGCAAATTTAAACTGGGGTGGATGGAAGAGATTCTCTGAAGAGGTGGCATTTGAGCTAATTCCTAAATAATTTGAAAGCATCTGGGCACAGAGTTCCAGCAGAGAGAACAGTGGATCCTGGTCTTAAAATGGGATTGAGATATATGTTTTTAAGAAACAGAAAAAAGGCCAGGCTGGCTATAGCTGGAACCTACACCATTAGATTGTTCTTTGCACACTATGGCAAGCAGCATGGATCCAAGAGCAATAACCACAGGTTATACAAGAGCAAAGAAGCTACAGCTGCCTGAAGTTAAATCACTCCCCCAGTATAAAGAGCTTCCAGTGTTTTGGGATATGATCCTAACAATCAAAAAGAGAACATGGGTTGAGATCTGCTTGGATAAACCAGCACCCCACTCCCACCTTGAGGAGGGGGTCCTGCCAAGATCTTGTCTAAACTATGTAAGCGAGTTCCTGTTGAGGTTTTCAACAAATGTAATCTATAGGGAAGCTGTTTATTTGTGGGCAGTAAAGTAGTGATAGAGAGGACCCTCCAGAGAACTACAACTTGACCCTGCCCTTTAACCATTCACAGACATAAATTCCTTTTAGTGAACACTGTGTCAGCATTGTGCTAATCATTGTGCAACATTCCTATGACGTAGGAACTATGGGCTCACCTCACTGAGGTTTAATACCTCTAAGGGAAGAGACTCTGGCCCAATAAGCATTTATTCATTCAGATCTCTGGATTCCTATCCTTGACTCTTTCTTTTTTTATACATAATATTTTTTTTATTTTTAAAGAAGCTTTAGATTACATAAATGTTACATAAAAAATCCCCCTCCCACACTTCCCCACATTAACAACATTCTTCATTAGTGTGGTACATTTGTTACAGTTGATAAACCCATATTGAAGCATTGCTACTAACCATGGACTACAGTTTATAGTTTATACTTTGCCCCACACAATTTTGTAAGTTATGACAAAATATACAATGGTGAAATGCACAAACATATACACTATAGGTATCCTAGAGGGAGAAGAAAAGGGAAAGGGGGCAGAAGGAGTGTTAGAGAAAATAATGGCTGAAAATTTCCCAATCTTTTGAGGGACATGGACATACATGTCCAGGAAGTGCAGTGCACATCAAACAGTATAAATCCTAACAGGCTTACCCCAAGACATATACTTATCAGATTGTCCAATGCGCAAGACAAAGAGAGAATACTGAGAGCAACAAGAGAAAAGAGACCCATCACATACAAGGGAAGTTCAATAAGATTAAGTGCTGATTTCTCATCTGAAACCAGGAAGGCAAGAAGGCAGTGATACAACATAGTTAAGGTGCTAAAAGAAAAAAATATCAGTCAAGAATTCTGTATCCAGCAAAGCTGGCATTCAAAAATGAGGGAGAGTTCAAAATATTCACAGATAAACAGAAATTAAGAGAGTTTTCAACAAGAAACCTGCCCCTCAAGAAATACTAAAGGAATTTCTGCAGGTTGAAAGGAAAAAACAGAAGAGGGTTGAAGGGGAGTATAGGAAGGATGATTATTGGTAAGAATAACTAAAAAGATAAATAAAAACAACATGACATAAATCTAAAGACAATATGACTAGGGAAACGGACTTTGGCCCAGTGGTTAGGGCATCCGTCTACCACGTGGGAGGTCCGCGGTTCAAGCCCCGGGCCTCCTTGACCCGTGTGGAGCTGGCCCATGCGCAGTGCTGATGCGCGCAAGGAGTGCAGTGCCACACAGGGGTGTCCCCCGCGTAGGGGAGCCCCACGCGCAAGGAGTGCACCCATAAGGAGAGCCGCCCAGCGCGAAGGAGGGAGCAGCCTGCCGAGGAATGGTGCCGCCCACACTTCCCGTGCCGCTGATGACAACAGAAGTGGACAAAGAAACAAGACGCAGCAAAAAGACACAGAAAACAGACAACCGGGGGAGGGGAGGGGAATTAAATAAATAAAAATAAATAAATCTTTAAAAAAAAAAAAAGACAATGTGACTAATGTAACTAATGCCTTGACAGTAATAACATTGCATGTTATTGGATTAAATTCTCCAATTAAGAGAGACAGATGGGCAGAATAGTTAAGGAAGTATGACCCATCTATGTGCTGTCTAAGAGAAACTCACCTTAGACCAAGGGGCACAAGGAGGTTGAAAGTGAATGGTTGGGAAACAATTTTACATGCAGACAACTGACTCTTCCTTACTTGATATTTGCAGTCAGATCTCACGAAGCAGCAGAATGGTTTCAAAATCACCCTCAAAACTTTAGAAGACAACCTGCTCTCTCACCTCTCCTCAGCATCTGGGAACTTCCTGGGAGAAACAGCCTTGGTGGAAAATCTAGAGATCACCAAGCAGACAGCTGCAGAAGTTGAGATCAAGGTAAAATCACTCTGGCTCGTCTCGGAAGGTGGCCTAGACTGGGAAGGCAAGATCTTCCTCCTAAAATTTTCTTTCTGCCTAGTCTTTGATTCCAACTTTTAGAAATAAGAAGTCAGAGTAACAGATGACATTTCCGTCTTCCCAAGTTTCTTCTAGAAATCCAAGCTAGGCAAGACTCCAGAAGTGACTACTTCACATCCTATATAATGGTGTTCCCCTGTTCTTGGACATGTTTTGATTACTTGACTCTACTAATGTTATCAAGCACTTAGTCTTTGCAGGGCATGGGATAATGTACAGGAAATGATAGCTCAGACTTAATACCTCAGTAAGTTTGTGGAATTGCACTGAGACTATAGAATTACATTGCTGAAAAAGTTGACTGCCTAAAGAAATATCTACCCATGCTACAAAAACCTTGCAAGTCTGATTTTAACAAGAAAAATTCAGTGACTTCCCAGGAAACTCAGTTCTAAAACAATGTATCATCTTTGGAAACTATCATATCTATGTAGTAGCTTCCTTCCTTATTTTAGAATGTTCAAAAGGCCTGTAATGTGACTACAACACCTGACAAGAAAGAGGGCCAAAACACATGCCCTTTCCATCAGTCTGTTGAATATATACAGATGCTTTCACATTTTCAGTCCGGGTCTTGGATTGGAAGAGTAGTTAAAACACAGGTTCTGAGCAGGATACAGTGTTGTCTGTAAGAGTTTCCAGGAATAATATACCCTGGATGAAATAAGCTTATTGTCAAATTATCAGTATTTCTCCAAATATGAAAAACTTTGTTCTTGATAGGGATGAGGTAGGAAAAATGAAACGTAATGATGAGAGAGCAGATAAACCAAGCCAAACCCACCCTGGACTGACAGCTAAGGTTAGAGTGATGGAACTGAAAGTAAGAAGGCCCGGTCTTGCATTGGCTCATTGGCTGCTATGGTTATCTGTGATCCCCATATCTCTAAGCAAGGCATGCAGAGTTTATAATGAAATTATAGTAAAGTAGTTCCACTGTTGGACAGGAGAGGTGAAGGGGCCAAACTCAACTTACCTGAGGGAGTAGGTCAAAGGAAGAAATCAGCCATGTTGGGTCCATCTCCCTTCCTCCTCCTCTCTTCTTTCTTTTATCCTTTTCTTTAAAGTGAATGAAGGGAAGCAGATGTGACTCAAGTGATAGGCCTCCACCTATCCCTGGGGCCTCCTAGTAAAAAAGAATAAGAGAAAGCATGCCTGCATCATAAACCAGTGCCCGCATGGCAAGCCGAGTGCCCACGTGGCAAGCTGAGTGCCCATGCAGTGAGCTAAGTACCTGTGTGGCGAGCCAAGTGCCCATGTGAGTGCCCACGCAGCAAGCCAGTGCCCACACGGTGAGCCAAGTGCCTGCACGAATGCCTGCGCGGTGAGCCGAGTGCCCACATGAATGCCCGCATGGTGAGCCAGTGCCCACGCAGCGAGCCAGTCGCCATGTGGCGAGCTGAGTGCCTGCACGGTGAGCCAGTGCCCATACAAGTGAGTCACGCAGCAAGATGATGATGCAACAAAAGAGAGAGGAAGGGGAGAGTCAAGGTGCAGTGCAGCAGAGACCAGGAACTGAGGTGGCACAATTGACAGGGAGCCTCTCTCCACATTAGAGGTCCCCAGGATCGAATCCCGGTGAGTCCTAGAGGAGAAAGACTAGAAGAGAAGACAAAAAAAGAAATGGATATAGAAGACCACACAGCAAATGGACAAAGACAGCAAAAACAGCAAGGTGGGAGAGGGGGAGGAGGGGGGAAGAAAAATAAATAAATAAATGTTTAAAAATAAAATAAAGTGAATGAATATTTATTGAGTGCCTGTTGTGTGCTAAGCATTATAAGGGGCTTTTTCTCCTTTTCCTTTTCCTGTTCCTGTTCCTGTTCCTTTTTTGTTTGTTTTCATCTTCTTTCTTTTTCACATTCATGAATCCAATTAATATTTAGGAGGCTCCTATGATTCAAGTCCTGCAAAAAAAAGTTGGGAGTACAACTAAGGAACTTGTTAGAATCCCAGGCTTCCAGGACTTAGTCCTCTTGAGGGAGAGAAAAAGTAAGTATGAAGTTACAAATCCATGATGAGGGCTTGGTAGAGGAAACACAGGGGGCCAAGAACACACAGAGGAGAAACACTCGCCCCATGCTGGGCAAGAGGGAGGGGGAAGTATCCCCTCAGTGGAACTGAATCGTAGGGAAAGTAAAGGGAGTGGAAGTAATAACTGGCAAGGAGGCATGGAAGGTAGGCTGTGTATCCATTGCAAAGGGGTTTGTCAGTAATACCAGAAATTTTGGGCTCTTTCCCAACACGAGTTGGAAATCATTAAAGGTTGTTGTGGGTTTTTTCCCTTTTAGACAGATGATCAGATCTGTGCTTTAGAAAGATCACTCCAACTGCAATCTGGAGGAGTGACTGTGAATTCAGGAAGCAGTAAAACTGTTAGGGTGCTGGTACAGTAATTCAGATTAGAGAAGACAGAGTCCCGAATTGAGGCAGTTGCAGTGGTGATGGAAGGAGCGGGTAAATACAAGGGCTATTAAGGAGGTGGGATTGAAAAACTTGCTCATTGATTGGTTATGACTCTATATGGATATAAAGGAATAGTCAAGGAATAGACTCAGGTTCCTGGAAAACCCATCTGGGTAGGTCCTGGAGCCAGTCACTAAAGAAGGAGCACAGAAGGAATGAGATGAAATACTGGTTGCAATTTGTGCTATGTTGAGTTCGGAATGTCTTTGATACATTCACATGGGAATGTCCCATAGGTTTCTGGATATATAATCTTGGTTAGCAGTCATCAACAAGTAGCTGACAATTGAAGAGCTATTGATAGTGTTAATAATGCTGAGAATAAAAATAAGATAAGGCTCAGATGTGTCCACTGAATTTTTCCTAAAGGAATTATCAGTGGCCTTGATGAGAATGGTTTCAGTGAGGTAATAAAAGCAGAAGTCAGACTTCATTGGAGTGACAGTAAATGGGAGTTGAGAAAAAGGAAGTGAGTATACACAACTCTTTAAACAAATCAAACTATAGAATGGGGGAGAGAGAAAAGGTTGTAACTTAAAAATAATATAGCAGAGCAGATGTAGTGTAAGTGTTTGAGCACCTGCTTCCCATGTGCAAGGTCCCGGGTTGAGTCCCCAGTATCTCCTAAAGACAAATGAAAAACCAGCTTTCGCTGGGGAGCACAGGTTACCTCAATAGTTGAGCACCTGCTTCCCATGTATGAGCAAGGTCCTGGGTTCAATCCCTGATACCTCCTTAAAAAAATAAAATAATAATATAGGAACCTTGGAGGGTCTTTTTTTTTCTCCCTGATACAACAGAAGCCTGAGTTCTCAGATACTAGCTAGTGGTGGGAGGATGCATGGATTGTGAAAAAGGAAAGAACCAGTTGAGAGTGGGGGTTGAAAGTACAGGAATAAGAAGGAATAATTTAATAGAGTGGTGTATGTAAGCCAAAAGAAATATAATTCAGATCAGAGATGAAAATCTTATCTTTAGAAAGATGGAGAGTCATTTTCCATTGTAATGGGAAGAGAAAGCAAACATAGTCTAGAAATGGTCCATGGGTCCATGTAAGACAACCGGGAAAGAGAAGAATAAAATTAAGAGAATGGAGGGGGTAGGAGAAATTAAGAGAATTCCTTCCTTGTGGCCTCTATATAATCTGTGAAAGTATGAGGAAATATTATCTGCTGAGAATGAGGGAATGGTACAAAGGTAGGGGTTTGGGGAGAAGGGAGAAAGTCTACAATATTTGCTGTAAGAGAGAGAATAAAAGATGACTGGGAATACACAGAGGATTACTAGACCACATTAATAACCTAGATGAGGTTAAAGACTGAATTTGTGGTAACACCAATCAGAGAAATTATGTGATTTTTATTCCCACCCCTCCCTTCTGAGAATCTTTGTCTTTTAACTACTGAATTAAACCAAAGTGCATTTTTAAGATTATTGATACAGTTGAATTTCTATTATCTTATTTTGTAATTTTTAGTGTTTTTGCTTACTTTTTTCTCCTTTTATGATTTCTCTTAAATTGATCCAGTTTTTTTTACCCCTTTTTTTAACCCTTTGCTGATTTTGAAGTTATTCACTTTATTTTTTATTCTATTTATATTTATTTCAACTCTTATTTTATTTATTTTATGATTAACCTTGTTCCATTCATATATGAAATATTTATTTCATATTTTTATATATCTTGTTTAACTATATGTATAGATACAGATAAATAGTGATTAATTTAACAAAGTCTAAAGAACTGCATGTAGCCTGTTCCAAAATAATGTAAGAATCTTAGAATACTTTACCTTTGATCACCTCTCCCATCTTCTGTTATTGTTTTATAATATTTTAGTTCAACTTTATTTTTAACAATTACTCCAAAACAGTCATTTTGGGCAGCAGTTTTTATCTATATTTAGATTATTCACATATTTTTAAAATTATTATATCCCATTTCTTCTTTTTGGATTTAATTTTCTTCTAATTAAAGCTTGCCCTCTAATAATTCTTCCTTCAAAGGGCTGTGAAGATTAAGCTTCCTTTGACTTTGACTGCTAATGTCCTTATTTCACCCTGACTCTTGAATGGGAATAGGATTCTGGCTCAACTATTATTTTTCCTTCTCAGAAGATAATTGTACCATTGTCTTATGACTCTATTGTTGCTGTGGAGACATCTGCTTTCAATCTAATTTTTCTTCCTTTTAGGTACTTTTCTTTCTGGATGCTTTTAACATTTTTTCTTCATCTTTGATGTTTGGAAATTTCACTGTATAATGAGGAGTTATCTTCTTATTTATGGTTCTGAAATCAAGAATGATGTGCTTCTTCAAAATATGCTTTTATTAACATTATAAGGTATAATACAATACTTATATGCTCTAAATTTAAGTAGCACTTTTTAAAGAATAAATTCTTTGTATGGTTTATTGTTAGGAGGCTCAGCTTAGTGACCATAAACTAGGATACTTGTACATGAAAACTTAAATGGTAAAAGTATAAAGTTCTTGTAGTGTTAATTTTTCTGACTTATGCCAATTAATTTATTGACAGGTGCTATTTTATCCTACAGTAAGATATTTGAATATTTTAAAGTATTTTTTAAATTTAGTATATTACAAATTATTTTAAAAATATCTCTTGCTCACTGGTGACTGTAAAACAAAAAAAAATGGTTTTCATTTCAGTGTTCAATGACTTTTTTAACTTTAGGTTGGTGGGCATAAATATTTGAAGAAATTTGTGGCAAAAATCACTGAGATAAAACCCTCAAAAACCTATTCTTGCCAAGTTAAGTTTTGTGGGAGTAGATGGAGGGGGAGATATTTATCAGGATACTAAGGTAATAAGTCTCTGGCATAACTGTGGCAGCTTGGAATACACAACATAAAGTATCACGGAGGAGGGCTAAAATGTATATGGAATAACAAGGCTCGAACTTGCATCTCAGTATTTTCATTTCTCTTCAGTCTTCCATAATTGCTCTTGTCATAACAAAATCTAACCTATTAAGCAATTTCTGGCTATGGTTACCTTGATAGGAGCCATATCATAGCAAGTCTGTAGCTTTTGACGATTTTTTTAAACACCTAGTTTATAATACATACTTTCCTTATTCTTTTTAAGAGTCAGATTACTAATGCATTATAGTATATTGAATGATCCCAAGCTGTAAACTTACCAAAGTAAAACAAAAAAAAAATCATGGGAATAGTACTCTCCTCTGCCTTCTTTTCCCCCACCCCCAATAAAAAGGTGTTAGTTGAACATCCGCCAACTGCATAGAAAATAAATTTTAGTAAATGTGTATTTCTTCCTTCCTTCAACATATCTAGAATGTTTATTTCTATCTCACTACCTCCAAAAGGAGGTAGTTTAGAAAGTGTTCACTAGTGACTCCTTTTAACTGCCATTCCTACTTTTTCTACATGTGTATGTATTGACCTGGCTGCTTTAAATCTGAGTACCATATAGTATGGTCACTGAACTTATTACTATCTCTTTGGTGTTAGGAATTTATTTTACAGAATTATGCTAAGTAAGACATTCAGAAAAAGAAAATGTAACTCTTGTGGTAAAACCAAGTTGGTTTCAAAAAAGCTTATTTTGACATCATTTGACTGTTACATTTTTCTTTTAAAACTGCAATAATTTATATATTTGTATCGCTCTGCTTTGAAAATATAATTATACATATATGCTTGTCTACTATTTTTAATTTTACAAAAACAAAATATTTTGTTATCTGCTAGCTTCAGTGGATACTTTTAGAGTACTTTACATCTTTTCAAATGGCTGACCTGTATTATGCAGGCTTAGGAAGTCTATACTTTGAGTCGCTACCTCTCTAATAAATTTATATCTAATTTATTATAAGCATCTTACTTAAAACCAACTTTGATACTTAGATTAATATTCTTTCAGTCCCAAAAGTCCAAAATAAGTATATATGATTTCTGTGACTTATTGGATATCTGAAATTGTTTAATTGAGTTGGAATTTACATACAATAAATACACAGAATTTAAGTGTACTGTTTTTAAAAAAAGAAGAAGAACGTACTTCTTCAAATAAGGATTCTTGTTTCTCATCAGCTTTGGAAAACCCAAATTGCTTCAAATGTCACCTCTCCCTCATTCTCTACTTACTTCTGTTGCGTATATTTTGAATCTTCTCATTCTATCTGCCAAGCCTCATAACCTCTATTATAGATCTTCCATCTTACTTCTGTCTGAGCTTTTATCATTTTCTCAGATCTATCTTCTAGTTTGCTTATTCTCATTTCAGCTCTAATTTATTATTTAACCTGGGCCCTGAGTTTTTCATTTCAAACCTCTACAAGTTCTCTTTAGTTCTTTTTCAAATATGTCTGATTTTTTTTTTCATAATGTCCTGATTTTATGTTTTATTTTCTCCATACTGCTTTTAAACATACTAAGGTAATGGTGCCTCTTAGATTTTTTTATCATCTCCAGATCTAGGGATGCTAATTCTTGTCTTTGGGGTTTTCTAACTCTCTCTTTTGGTGATACACTTCTTCCTATATTTGTATATAGAGATCAATGTTTTTTTACCTTGGGACATGCATGTATATTAGTAGTTTCACTCCATTCCACAGCATCAGGCAAATTATCTTGAGGCTTTTACCTCTGATAAGAAATTTACCAAAAACTAAAACTTTCCATTGAAAGAGATCTTGTTTGTGAATTTATATATTAGCTCTTGCATATAAGTTTAAAAAAAAGAGAGAGAGATTATGCTGCTTTTCCTGGATTTCCACTGCCTGGAATTCTAGTTTATTTTCAAGTGATACATATTTTCTGCATTTCCATGAAATATTTCTTGTTAGAAATAGAGCTTGGTAGTTTGTGTGGCCCATACCTATCACCTGGAAGAGCTGCCCCCCTCAATCTTGTGAAAAAATAGAACTTTATCATCCCCTTTCTCAATCTAGCTCTGTAATGGAATATCAGAGTAGCTTTCCAACTCTCTGCCTTTAATCCCCATCCCAATCCTCTGTACCACACACATATACACATATATACTCACAGAGAGAGGGCAAATTGATTCCCAAGAAACCCCAGTTGATTGGAACAATGGACTGCTTTTATTTTTTTCAACAGGTTCAGGAAGCTAAGGTGACCGAAGTGAAAATCAACGAGGCCCGAGAGCACTACCGGCCAGCAGCTGCACGCGCCTCTCTGCTCTACTTCATCATGAATGATCTCAGCAAAATCCACCCAATGTACCAGTTTTCTCTCAAGGTGACTTATACTTGGTGTTTTTCATCTAATCATAATTATGCAATAAAATGTAGCCAATGCAACTCTCAGCCCAGGAGATGTTATCCATGTGTTTCATTAGCTATGGCAGATCTTTAATATCAAAGTCAGGACAGCAGCCACTTTGCCTTCAAACCTTTATTATAGTCCCCATCTCTTTGATTTGAGTCTGACATGACTCATTGGAACAAAATGGGGCTCCATAACAAGTCTTGGCCTCATTCATTAAGTACTATGGTGAATATTATGCCTACTGAATGTGTGAAAGATGATACCAAACATGTAGAGTACGTGAACCCTCCCCCTATAAAGACCGTAAAATATATTAGAAAAGATCAAATGTGCATGTCATTTGTGTTGATTAAAGATCAAAGCAGACAATAATAATAGACGAACTTTAACTTACTTTTATCACCCTAATATTCCCATAGCTACTGTTTTATGATATTTGAACTATTCCTAAAACCAAAGATATTAGCAAATTTTAAGTGCTGACTAAACTTATTTTACTCATGAAATGCCTATAAATTTTCAGAACATCTCTAAAAGTAAATCTTTCTCCCTCAGGAGACCACAATTGAAGGTTATAGGGAGTGGTAGAGCATTTCTGAACCACTTCTGTGGTTTGACCTAACACAGAGAAATCACACACAAACACACACAAATCAATCGATAAATAACAGGAGGAGAGAAAGGGAGAACACACAGATCAGAGATACACAGAGATCACACACATGCACACACACACATAACATAAATGCACATACACACCTCAATGCTGAGAAGTATTTCTAGCTAAACTGCTATGAGGCTGTCAAGATGTTGGGATGTCAACAAGTAGCTGAGAAATCAGAGGGCATGGGGGGCCTGAGCTCATTTAGCTGGAGATGACATTTTGCCTTTTTCCAATCCCCTCTCTTTAACCCAGCACAGTCTCTGCCAATTGGATGAAATGTGTTTGCAATATTTTGTTTTTTTTCAAAATACTTGGCTTTTTATTAACATCAGAGACCATATGAGGGAAGTGGATGTGGCTCAAGCATTGGGCTCCCATCTACCAGATGGGAGGCCCCAGGTTCGTTTCCTGCAGCCTCCTGGGAAAGGCAAGCTAGCCTGAGCCACAGAAAGCTGACAGCCCATGCAACAGAGAGCTGACAGACCACACCGCAGAAAGTTGGTACAGCAAAGGAGGACGCAGAGGAGAGACAATGAGAGATGCAGCAGACCAGGGAGATGAGGCAATTGAGTGCCTCTCCCCAATACCAGAAATCCTGGGATCAGTTCCCAGTGCCTCCTAAAGAGAAAGACAAGAAGGAAAAAGACAAGCAGATATGGAAAGAAGAACACACAGCAGGTAGATGCAGAAAGCAGACAGTGAGCACAAACAACAATGCAGGGGGTGGGGGGGGATAAAAAACTTTATAAATTAAAAAAAAAAGAATAGCATATGAGGACCTTAGAATCAAGGAAATCATTGTGGCTGTCAAGCTTTATAAAAATAAGGAGCAAAATATCTTTGTTTTTCACTACATTTTGTATGTTTTCTGCTTTGAAAACATAATACTTTTGTAACAATTAAAAGAAAATAAATTTTATTTAAAAAACAAAATATTGCACTTGAAAAAATAGCAAACAAAAGAATTATTACATATTAAATTGGTATAAAAGTTAGCATGATAAGCCTAATAACTCCAGTATCACCTCCCTAGTTCCAAGAATAGTTGAAATTGTCCATAGGTATCTACCAGAAGCCTAACACAAGGACTCTTTCCTGAAAACAAGAAGACAAATGAAGCCTATAAAAAAATGAGTTCAAAAATATGTTGTAGGAGAGAATGTGGCTAAAATAGTTGGGCACCTTGGGAGGTTCCAGGTTCAATTCCCAGTGCCTCCTAAAGATAACAAACGGACACAATGAGCAGGTAGCAGATGTGGCTCAAGCAGTTGGGCACCCGCCTTGCATTTGGGAGGCCCTGGGTGCCGTTCCTGGTGCCTCCTAAAAGAATATGAGCAGACAATGAGCAGACATGTGAAGTAGACAATAAGTGGACACAATGAGCAGAGACAACGAGCA
Organism: Dasypus novemcinctus; assembly: GCF_030445035.2. Classification (NCBI taxonomy): domain Eukaryota; kingdom Metazoa; phylum Chordata; class Mammalia; order Cingulata; family Dasypodidae; genus Dasypus; species Dasypus novemcinctus. Next base: position 21,185,228 of record NC_080693.1, on the reverse strand, counting down.
GACACGGTGAGCAAACAGACAAGGGAGCCATCTCAGGGAGGGGAACATTTTTTAAAATGTTGTAAGTTGTTTTGCAGCAATAATGTCTTTATACGGGCTTGTTTTATCACTGGAAGCTCTGTTTTTAAAAAAAAATGGGACCATTTATTAAGAATTTCCAAGGTCAACAGCTCATTGATTAGCTGATCATTGAAAGCATATTTAAATTCCTAATGATAAGAAGCTTGTGATGGTCAGGCTAATGTGTCAACTCGGCCAGGTAATTGTGCCCAATTGTTTGGTCAAGCAAGCACTGGGCTAACTGTAATACAAGGGCATTTATGGACTTTAGTCTTCCGTGAGTTTATTGCATAGATGGCTGATTACATCTACGATCAACCAAGGAGATTGCCATGAGCAGTGAGTGATGTTTTATCCAATCAGTTGAATGCCTTAAAAGGGGAAATGATTTCAGCATCCAGAGCGAATTTCCAGCTCAACTTTGGACAGTCAGCATCTCCTGGGAACTCATCAAGGACCTCCATGGGAGCCCCTGGTTACAGCCTGCCTGTGGAATTTGGACATGGCATCCCCACAGTCACATGAGAGAATTTCATAAAATCTCATACTATTTACAGATATCTCCTGTTGATTCTGTTTCCCTAGAGAACCCTAATACAGAGCTGAAGTGAGTTTTTCCAAAAATACTAAAAGAAGAGTAGCTAGGAGCCTTCTTAGAAAGCCTCCTTAGAAAGCCGTCTGTGTTTTGAAGAAAAGCTAGCCCCTAGAGTTTTCCTGGTCCCCTGGAGTTTTCCTGGTCCCCTGGAGTTTTCCTGGTCTTGGTGGAACCACTCTTGTGTGAGGCTGGATTTATAGTTCCTGATCCCGGCAGAGAAAGGAGGCAAGTTCCCAGGACACAGAAACCCCATAGAGGCCAATTTCCCTTTCTGAGGAGGAGCCAGTCTCCCTTGTGTAAAATGTGTTTTGAGCAGGAATAGGTTAAGATGTGCATATTTGCTTTGATACAAGCAAAAACTCTCCAAGAACCAGGCCTTGAAAGTGTTTGGAAGTTCATAACTTGATTAGGATGTAACTTAATTGATGGCAAGATAACTTTTCTTCAAAACTCAGCCCAAGGCCAGGAGAGGAATAAGGAGACACCCGCACGGTTGCCAGAGAGCCCTGATTGAGGAGACTAGCTGATGGCAGGACAGCTTCCTCTGTTGTGGGAATTGCACAGGAAAGGAATAACATTTCCCAAAGAAATAGGAAAAGTTACCTTCAGATAGAAGTAAACAAAACTCAGAGCACTGGTCCCAAGCTGGAGACCCAATTTTTTTTGCCCTCAAATAAATAATTTCAAGTATTTTAATTGTTTGCCACGTTTAAATATTAGGAATTTCACATAAAATCTCAACTCCTGGCTTTTCCTGAAAGTTTGGAAGATTCAGCAGCACCTAGCTCACATCCTGCATGGTATGAATTCATTGGTGCTGAGACGGCTGCTCCCCAGAAGGGCAAGCGTTTCTGCCTGGGCACAGTGCCTGCCACTCCCTAGTTATTATTACCCATCTGGCCCCTGAAGGCATTGGAGTTTGAGAACCTTGGTCTAGAGCATCTCTCATACTTTGCCAAGACATGGTCATTCATTTGACTAATGTGTTTTCAGAGTCTATTATATGTGAAGAGCTGAACTGGGTTCTGGGAAAGATAAGACACTGAGTAAGGCCTGTCCCTATCTTCAGCATGCTCATTATCAGGTATAAGTGAAAATACAAAAATTGTCTAAGTTAGAAGGCAAATAAGGACCCTAAAGTAGCTACAAAACTTACCGGTACCTGTGAGGGTAGTGAGTGCCAACATGAAGATGAAGAAGAGATCTGGGATCAGAAAGCCACAGAGGAGCTGGGATCAGGTCCCCCAGGTGTGCTTTTCAGACGCCTGGAGTCGGAGGAAAAGGAGGATTTTTTGAGAATGGAAAAGAAGACAGGGAGACACAGTTTAATGTAAAGAAAATGCTATGTGCCTAGGCTTTTGTTTTCTCAAAATCCTTTTCTGAATTATAAATCACTTTGTTTAAACTTAGTAACTAGAAATTCTTTAGTGACCCCTGACATTTTAATTTAGAGAGATGCCATGGTCACCACCTGGAGAAACCTATCCATTTGGTCCCTATGGCACCCTGATCAGGGGACGGGAGGTTTCCAAGCTGTCGTGGTGCTGTGACACATTATCAGTCTCATATGAGCTGTTATTTCCATCTAAAACCGACCAAGTGAGGTTAAGCATCCCCTCGGTTGGCTTGAAGGTCGTCAGAAGATTTTGCTAGGATTATGAAAAGTAAATGAAGAAGAAGGAAGGCTACAGGGTTTTGCTAAAGGGAAAGCTCACTGAACCTGGAATGGAGGGAGGACTGCACATTTGTTCCCCATTTTGCAAATGAGGAAATAGTGAGGCATGAATATTACATGTTTTCCATTGAGGTCCCAGTACCTGGCATGAGAAAGACAAGATTTTTTGTTTCTTTGAAGCCACAAAGGGAAAATAGAAAAAAGACAGGAAATCTGAATAGCTGAGAGTTGAAACGGTCCAATTTATATCTTGGTTTTTATTTGCTTTACTGATTTATTCTATTAGTATCACATTTAAAATATAGCACTTTTAGAATGTAGATTTATTTTAACAAAATTGACTTATATGATTCTTATTTCCTATTTTATCTGTAATGTGTAATTTAGAATTTGTGACAAAAGCAGGGAATACTCCCAACATTGTGGGAAGGGACCAATAGGAAAAAAGCTACACTTAAGAGGACTCATCAAATGACTGCAGAGCTAATAGGAAGAAAAACAGAGAACACATGCGATTCTAATCATTACCAAAAGGAAAATTGTTAATTAAAAATATTCTGAGCATTCATAACATGCAGGGGCCTGTTTTAGACAACAAACTTGTACAAGACATTGTTTCTACGTGAAAATTTTATAATGTAGTAGATATAATCGTTGATCCCAGATATTTTTTATTGGATGTGTTTACTTTGTTACCAGATACTTATCTCACAAAAACTTACTGACTTTAATTTAATTAGTTTGGCTACTGGACATTACTTTTTCATTGATTGAAGCTGTAGGTGCTTATCTGTCTAGCACATAGTTTTGCGTCCTTTGTGGGATCACAACAATTTCATGAGCAAACTAAGAAAAGACTAAAGCATGTTTTTTTGTTGCCACTGTTCCTTCAGGGTCGATATGCTGGGAAAACATTTTTGTGGGCTGGCAAACATTACAATGTTCTTCTCAGGTAAGACCACTAACTATATACAAAGAGAGGTGTGTAAATTACCAGGGTTCTGCCTTCTCTCCCCCAGGCCTTCAGCATTGTGTTCCAGAAGGCTGTGGAGAGGGCTGCTCCTGATGAGAGCCTCAAGGAGCGGGTGAGCAACCTAATAGACAGCATCACTTTCTCAGTGTACCAGTACACCACCCGTGGGCTCTTCGAGTGCGATAAACTGACCTACCTTGCCCAGCTCACCTTTCAGGTAGGACAACTGAAGAAGTTAACAATTGTTTTTTAATGCCCAACTCTTTCCCTTTGGCTTGAAGAGCAGGGTTTTTTAAAAAAAAACTACACACTTCTCTTTTGACATCACTGCCCATAGTATGACTATCGATCTCTAGGTAGAGGCATCCACAAGAAGGTCCACTCTGGTCCTTGTGTACCGCCCCCACCCTCATCCCATTCATGACAGACATGATTAATCAATCAGTGTACTCTTTTTGCAGAACCTGGATCTGACCTCAAGATTCTCTTTAATATAGCCCTCCAACAATAACTACTAATCAATCCAAACTGGCACCAAAGAGGAAAGCAGTTGGCCAGGCCAACAACTAAATACTTTTTCAGATCCCTTAAGAACTTTGCTAGAATATCTGTCATTATTCACTTACTTTTATGGTTACAAGTTTACTGTCCCAAACTTCCCTTGGCATAAGAAATTGCAATGGTCTTTCTATAGCCATGGAAGTCTTGACTTTCAAGGAGGGCTTAGGAGCATTGGGACTTCTGGAGTTACTGGATCTTTAATAAGAAACCCTTTCCTTACACTCACCCTCAACATCATAAAGCCATGAACTTATTCCCCTGCATTTATCCCTCTAATTACCAAAAATTGGAACTTTTTTCCATATGTAAATTGGGAGCACAGACTAGCCCCCTTCCAATTCTAAAAATCAGTGATTCTGTGATTACCTGTGTGATGGATCTACCTGCTGGAGCATCCTAAAATCTGAGTTCATGCCTGAGTACTAATATAGCTTATTCTCCTGACCCTCTCTGTTTCCCACTCAAGCCCAAATGACAGCTTGGCCATCACAAAAAAAGAACTCAGACCCCAGCACAGACTTCTATGACTCATTTCCCCTAGACTCCAAGGACATTCCACTTCTAGCTCTTAACTTTCTTGCCTCATAAAATATTTCAACCTCATTTTACAAGGTCCTTACCTCATCGCCTCTTTCTAGCCTGTTTCCCTCTTACAGACTTTTCCTCAAACTGACCAAATTATTTTTTTTATTAATAAGCATTCCCATCTTTAACTTCAAAGCACAGAACACTATTTGAAGCTGGGAGAACAGCCTCTCCCAATGTAAACCCTTGACTTTAGCCAAGCCAAATGTTTCACTTTCCCATAGACTTCTCACTAGTACCCCTTCCAAGCTGCTGCACTCCCATTTCCCCTATCCAGAAAGTCTTCCTTTCCTGTCTAAATACTCTCATCTCTCAGCTTCTCCAAGATCCAATACAAAATTTATAGAAAGGTAAGTCTGATTAATCCTCCTCCCACTGCTTGATGATTGCTCCTCTATTCTGGAACCCACTAAATATTGCTGATTCATATATACACTGATATTTCGCATATATTCACATTGCTTTGAAGCTCTCCTCAAATCATACAATTTGTAAGTCATCTCCCCAATTAGATTGCAGGAACCAAGCCATATAACTTCATTCTCCATGTCATTTATGAGAGATAGAGAATAAATGCCTGCTTAGCAAGATATAAAGCTATTCACTATGGGCATATAAGTCATCCTCAGGTTTGGGGTGAGGAACAGATGCACAAGAAGTGATTTGCCTGGATGTATACTTTCTTTCACTCCACCCTCTTTAAGCAACCAAAATTGACTGACAAACTCTAGTGTTAGAAGAAGCAATAATTATGGTGAGTGACAACCCCTCTACTTCCAGGCCCTGTTAACTGCCACAAGCAAAGGAAATACAGTGTCATTCCACATTGCAGATTCTCCTAATGAACCAAGAAATCAATGCAGCAGAGCTGGATTTCCTGCTTCGGTCCCCAGCACAGACAGGCATCATGAGTCCAGTGGAATTCCTCTCTCATCAGGCCTGGGGCGGCATCAAGGTTAGTACTGGCCCCTTTAAAAAGTGACTCTCATCGCTCAGAGTTTTTCACTAACACTTGTTCCCATGAAGTCAGTGGGGTTTTCTTTTTGGGTTCAAACATGGAGCGTTTTAAACATAGGTGCACCCCTTACCTGCACCCCCACAGCAGAGCTCACCCTTCCTGTGCCTGCAGGAAAGGCTTTGCAGAGATGGAGGAGGGCCATGCTATATGAAACAGCTCTGCCCCAGGGTGGGAGGGAACCATAAGGTCCTGCCAGCTTCTCTGACTCAGGTGAGTATCCTCCCGCCTACCAGCACTTAAGGCCGGCCTATTGGAGCCTCTGTGAGTCCTGGTGCTGAAGTGGAGACTGACATAGCACTTCCAAGAAACTAACAGGTGCACAGGATGAGTTCAGGCATCTCCATGTGAATCCTAATTCAGCTTAAAGGCCAGGATGCATTCCATCCTGGCATGCTCAGGGTTAATAATAGCTCAAATGTATTGAGCACCTGACATTTTACATGCATACCTTATTTTAGTTTATGTCCTCCTGGGTAGTATTTATTCCCATTTAACATATGAGGAAACTGATGTCATAGCATAGCAAATACGGGATGCAAATTTCAGTCTGTCTGATGGCAGAGCCCATTGACTTTCCATATTCTGCAGTTTAGTCTAGGTGGGATTCTGTGGACCTTGAAAAGATCACAAATACTAGTTCCTTTTAGCAGGGAGCCTGTCAGCATTCACAGGACCTGACACGGTGCTTGGCATACAGCTGGGGCTCAGTAAGTGTTGTCCAAGTGAATGCCAGCTGTGGGGAGCACAGAGCCACTCTCCAAGAATGTCTTTAGCCATTACAATGAGGGCTGCTCTCCAGGACACACCTGAATGAGTGCCACGGGGTGCACTGGGGATGTGTGAGGAACAGCATCTGCATTAACATGAGCCCTGCTTGTGATCATTAAAATTTGTGGCATTTTATAGATGCTTAACAGCCCAAAGAAGTCAGTCTTTTGCGCTGACTTTTGACCTTTTTTTCTCTTTATATTTCTAATTAAACTTTTTATTTTGAAACCATTGTAAATTCACATGCAATGGTAAGAAATAACTCAGAGATCTCGTGTACACTTTACTCAGGTTCCCCCACTGGCAATATCTTGCATAACTATAATACAATATTCACAACCAGGGATTTGACATTGATAAAATCCACCAATCTTCTTCAGATTTAACCAATTTTACTTGCACATATGTGTGTACATTTAGTTCTGTGCAATTTTATCATCACACAGTCAACAGAGAGAAAGTTTTTTCACCACAGATATCTCAAGTAGCTCTTTTATAACCACAACCACCACTTTTGCCTCCCCAATCCCTAATACCTGGCAACCACTAATAAGTTCTCCATTTGTATTGTTTAGTCACTTAATGAATGTTTTATAAATGATTCCCTTGAGGTCCATCCAGGTTTGACTTTATAAAAATACCCAGGTTTTCCAAGAATGGCAAACTAGAAAGACATGGGACTCTCTTCTTTCCCAGAAAAATAGCTAGAGGGCAGGCAGAAATGGACTGGAAAAAAATGTTTCTAGGGTTTAGTACACCCGGGAAAGACTGGACACTGCCCAGAGGAGAGAGGGGCAAAGGAAAAGAATTACAATGGCAAAACTGTGAGTTGAAAGTCACAGCTGCAAATTCAGGCACCCTTCCCCATATTATAGACACTTCTGAATTCTCAGTCCTCAGGGCTGGCAGCTACAGGCAAAGGGGTTCCAGGGGATCCACCTCCCCAGGAAATGGGAAAGAGAATGATACTGCCTAAGGCTGCCTCAGCTTTGGACCCACAAATTTGGTCTGCCAGGTTCCAGGAGCCCTTCCAGTCAAGGTGGAGCTGCACCATTGTTTTCCTTGGGCGCCTGCAAGGGACTAAAGAGATACAACCCTCTCAATTTCCCTCTCCAATGACCAAGACTGGTTGTTGAGAATGCAGAAGGGAGTGGAATTACTTCCTATCTGGGAAAAGGGAGCAAAGGTTGGAGAATTGCCTCTGGAGTTTTTTGTCACACTTATCCCATCCCTGTTGCAGCAAACACACTCTGACCAGGCAGGGAACTGAGAGGGCTGCCAAAGAGCACCATCAGCTGGCAGACTAAAGAAGTGCATGAGGAAATAATAAATAAGTAAGAGAGGCTTTTTCTGGCCTTTACAGCCTCCCTGCCAAAGGCCCTAGGAAGCAGGCCTGCAACCTATTACTGAGTCCAGGGCCCAGATTTGAGGAACTAACAGGAACAATCCTAAAGACCAGAACAGGTTGAACCAAGAATCAAAGAATAGCAGTAATAAACAGCCTGCCACCACTAAACCCCTATGAAAGAGAGAGAAGTCGAGTATGAGTAAACTCACCACCCTAATCAGATGTCTAGACATCAGCAAAAAATTACAAACCATTCTAAGAAAATGGAAGAAATGGCCCAAGAAAAGGAATGTATCAAAACCCCAGAGGAAACGCAGGAGTTGAGACAACTAATCAACAAGATACACACAAATTTCCAAAATCAAATTGATGAGTGGAAAGACTATATGACTAAAGAGATAAAGGACATCAAGAAGACACTGAATGAGCAGAGAGAAGAATCCGAAAACCTGAACAGAAAAGTAACAGAGCTCATGGGAATGAAAGACACAAGAGATGAGTTCAAAAACTTTAGAGAAATAGCAAAATGGCAGCCAAGTAAGGAGCTTCTAGAGTCAGCTCCTGCTACAGGACAGTTAGTAAACACCCAGAGCTATCTGGAGTTAGCTGAAGCACCTATTACGGGGCTCCAGGAGACCAGAAGAGCATCCTGCAACATAATTGAAGTAATGGAAGAAGAAGATTACCCATCTGCAGAAAAGACTCATAAGTAGAGCACTCCATGCCAGGGAGGCTGGTACCCATCCTCCACTGGAGGCACAACCCACCTCAGGAGCTTTTCTATGGCTGGAATTGAAAGCTCCACTTCCTAAAAATGGGGGAGAAAGAAACGATTGGGTACCAGTTTCAGCTACCAATGAGTAAATTCAGTGGGCTAAAGAATAATTCTGAGAACAGCTAAAGTTTGCGCCTGTCCAAGGCAGAAAGATGCTGGTAAGTAGCTGCTATCTTAACTCTGCGCCTGGCATGAGGGGAAGCAAAGTGGACTGAAAATGGCAGTGCTGGTGGGGACCAGCTTCTTTCCACCCAGGTCAGATTGCAGCTCTAGCCTAGGTCCCAGTGCCACTGCCAGCAGGGAGCAAGGTGCGGGGAACTGCACAGGCCTCTCTGGGAAACTACCAGACAAGCCGCAGAGGCCAGTGATTATCCTACTCTGGCAACATGTGCCACCCCAGGAGCTATTCTGTAACTGGAACTGGAAGCTCCATTTCTGAAAAACTGGGGAGAAGGAAATCGTTGGCCATTGATTTCAGCTACTGATTGGTAGACTTGTCTGGCTAAGATATAACCCTTGGAACAGCTGGGGTGTAAATCTTCCCAAATTGGAAAGAGGTCAGTGGCTGCCATTTTGACTCTACCCACAGCCTGAGGGGAAGCTAGGACCAAAAATCACAGTGATGGTAGGAACCAGTTTATTTCACCCAGATTGGCATGCAGTCCTAGCCTAGGCTTCAGCCCCACCTCTGACAGGGAGGAGGCTAGTGGGCCCTGCACCAGCCTATCCAGGTAACTGCAGGTACCTTTGACTGGCACAGACTGAGTAATCAGAAGTCTACCGGGGCAACGGTGGTCATCTTGGACCCACACTGCATAGATTGCTACCCACACCTGCAGCTCCATCCCCACCCCAGGCAGGGGAGAAATGGTCATGAAGCTTCATCATTCTCTCTGGGCAACTAGAGTCTAGACCTGCGCGACTTGGATTATTCCACACAGCTATGACTCTGTCCCTACCCCTGGCAAAGGAGTAAGTTGGGAGAAGCGTCACTGGTCCCTGGGGCAATGAGGGCAGCTTGAGCCTCCACAGCTTATAGCACCAATTAGTTCATACTGCACAACCAGCAAGGGAGAAAGGGCAGAAAGCCCTAAACTAAAGAGAAAAACTGCAACCAGAGTAAATACTTTCATAATCCAGATGCGAAGACACCAACAAAAGATTACAATCCACATGAAGAAGCAGGAAGCTATGGCCCAGATAAAGGAACAAGATAAGCCTCCAGATGACATAAAGGAGTTCAGACAACTAATCATATATGCTCAAACAAATCTCCTTTATAAATTCAATGAGACGGCTAAAGAGATTAAGGATATTAAGAAGACAGTGGATGAGCTCAAAGAAAAATTTGAAAGCATACATAGAAAAACTGCAGATCTTATGGGAATGAAAGGCACAATAAATGAAATTAAAATACATTGGAATCATATATTAGCAGATTTGAAGAGGCAGAAGAAAGGATTGATGAGCTTGAAGAAATGGCCTCTGAAAGTGAACATACAAAAAAAGAGGTGAAGAAAAGAATGGAAAAAATTGAACAAGGTCTCAGGGAAATAAATGAAAGCAAAAGGCATACAAACATACATGCATGGGTGTCCCAGAAGGAAAAGAGAAGGGAAAAGGGGCAGAAGGAATATTTGAAGAAATAATGGTAGAAAATTTCCCAACCCTTTTGAAGGATGTAGAGATCCATGTTCAAGAAGCACAACGTAGGGAAACGGACTTTGGCCCAGTGGTTAGGGCGTCCGTCTACCACATGGGAGGTCTGCGGTTCAAGCCCCGGGCCTCCTTGACCCTTGTGGAGCTGGCCCATGCGCAGTGCTGATGCACGCAAGGAGTGCCGTGCCACGCAAGGGTGTCCCCTGCGTGAGGGAGCCCCACGCGCAAGGAGTGCGCCCGTGAGGAAAGCCGCCCAGCGTGAAAATAAAGAGCAGCCTGTCCAGGAATGGCGCCGCCCACACTTCCCGTGCTGCTGACGACAACAGAAGTGGACAAAGAAACAAGACGCAGCAAATAGACACCAAGAACAGACAACCAGGGGAGAGGGGGGAATTAAATAAATAAATAAATCTTTAAAAAAAAAAAAAAAAAAAAAGAAGCACAACGTACTCTCATCTGAAAAAATCCAAATAGACCAGCTCTGAGACACATACTCATCAGAATGTCAAATGCAAAGACAAAGAGAGAGTACTGAGAACAGAAAGAAAAAAGCAATGCATAACATATAAGGGATACCAATAAGATTAAGTGCTGATTTCTCACCAGAAACCATGGAGGCAAGAAGACAGTGGTCTGATATATTTAAGATACTACAAGAGAAAACTTCCAACCAAGAATCTTATATCCAACAAGAATGTCTTTCAAAAACAAGGGCGACATTAGAATATTTACAAATAAACAGAAACTGAGAGAATTTCCAACCAAGAAACCAGATTTTCAGGAAATACTAAAGAGTGGACTAGAACCTGAAATGAAAAGACAGGGGTGAGAGTCCTGGAAGAGAGTCTAGAAATGAAGATTATATCAGTAGAAGTAACTAAAAGTGTCAAAAGAGTGGTGAAAATAAAATAAATGACAGATAAAACTCAAATAGTCAGGTATGAACTTAAGCAACACTGTAAAGCACACTTGTATTCAGAAAACTGCAACTCAATGATAAAAAGAAATTTTAAAAAGGCCTAAATCACTGGAAGAACATTCCATGCTCATGGATTGGAAGACTAAATATCATTAAGATGTCAATTCTATTCAAATTGATATACAGATTCAATGCAATTCCAATAAAAATTCCACCAGCATTTTTTTTTTAAATTGAAAACATGATCATCAAATTTATTTGGAAGGGTAAGGGGTCCTGAATAACCAGAAACATCATGAAAAGGAAAAGCGAACCCTCATCTCCAGACTTTAAACCATAACACCTATTATAGTGGTAAAAACAGTATGGTATTGACATAAAGAGACACATAGACCAATGGAACCAAATTTATGGTTCAGAAACAGACCCTCACATGTATGGTCAAGTGAGTTTTGACTAGCCTGTGAAACCCACACAGCTCGCGCAGAACAGTCCATTCAACAAATGGTGCTGAAAGAGCTGGATATCCATAGCCAAAAGAAGGAAAGAGGACCCCTATCTCACACCTTATCCAAAAATTAACTCAAAATGGATCAAAAACCTAAAAATAAAAGCAAGGACCATAAAACTCCTAGAAGAAATTGTAGGAAAATATCTTCAAGATATTGAAGGTGGTAAATTCTTAAAGGAGACTAGAGGAGGACTAAGATGGACTACTGATGTTTAATGTATATAGAAGTTTTCATTAGCTTTACTGTAAAAGTGTGGAAATATATAGAGTGGATGGTAACACATAGTGAGTAACAGCTAGTTTATAAATGGGAATGTGGCTGACAATGGTAGTCTAGTTATGTAAATGCCAATTAACAGAATACTAGAGAATAATCTAGGAACTGAATAACACAGTAAACCAGGATGTGGATGAGAATTGTGGTTGATGGTACAGATGCAAGGGTGTCCTGAGCTAGAGCAAATGGACATCCCTACCCCAGGTGTTGGGAATGTGGAGAAGCATGGGAAAAATATAGCTGGATTGATCTAAAGACTGTGGTTAGCTGTGATAATAAAATATTCTTGCATCTATGAGAACTGTGTTAATAATGAGGCAGTATGGAAAATGTGAACCAAACATACACTATGGACATGGCAACAATCAAATGTATTATCTTATCTGTAGCAAATGTTCCACCACAGTGTGGTGTGTTGACGAAGGGAAGTTGTCTGGGAATTCTGCACATGAGTGTGATTGTTTTACAAGTTTACAACTTCTGTCATAAAAAAACATATTTTAAAAAAAAAATAGGGTGGGTTGGGGGGAAAACACACCAAATGTAAAATAAGGACTATGATCAGTAGTAAGATTTTGATCATATTCTTTCATAATTTGTAACAAATGTCTCACAACAAAGCAAGGTGTTGGTAGAGGGTTGATGTTTGGGACGCCTGTATGATGTTAAGGATGTTTGCTTTGTAAGTTCACAATTTTTTCTATACACTTATTGTTTATGTATATTCATATATAAATGATATAAAAATAATAATAATAGGATTGGTTGGGGGAAAATACTTTGTTTAGTAGTAATATTTTGACAATGTTCTTTAAACATTAGTTAAAAAGGTTTAACAACAATGCAAGTGGTAGGGTGAGTTATGAGAGTCCCGTATGATGTTATATATGTTTGTTTTGTAAGTTCACAACTATTATATATTTATTATTTTTGTATGTTTGTGTATGAGTGATATACTTTATTAAATGAAAAAAAGCACTTATGGGATAAAACAAAGGCAGTCTTGAGAGGGAAATTTTATAGCCCTGAACACCCATATTAAAAAAAGAAGAAAGAACTAAAATCAAAGATCTTACTGAACAACTGAGGAAAATAGAAAAAGAACAGCATATCATTCCCAAGGCAAGCAGAAGGAAAGAAATAATAAACATCAGTGCAGGAATAAATGAAATTGAGAACAACAACATCACCAAAGAACAATAGAGAAATCTACAAAACTAAAAGCTAGTTCTTTGAGAAGACCAATAAAATTGACAAACCCCTAGCTAAACTAACAAAGAAAAAAGAGAGAAGATGCAAATAAATAAAATCAAAACCAAAATGGGCATGATTATGACTGACCCTACCGAAATAAAAAGGATCATAAGAAGATATTTTGAGAAACTGTATGGCGATAACTAGACAACCTATATGAAATGGATAAATTCCTAGAAATGCACAAACAACCTACACTGATGCTAAAAGAAGTACAAGAACTTAGCAAACCAATCACATTTAAAGAGATTGAATCCATCACTAAAAATCTCCCAACAAAAAAAAAACCCAGAACCAGATGGCTTCACTGGTGAATTCCACCAAACATCATGAGAAGAATTAAAACCAATTTGCCTAAACCCTTCCAGAAAATTGAAGAGAAGGGTAAGTTACCCAACACATTTTATGAAGCCAACATCACCCTAATACCAAAGCCAGATAAAGCCATTACAAGAAAAGAAAATTACAGACCAATCTTTCTAATGAACATAGATGCAAAAATTCTCAACAAAATACTTGCAAATAGAATTCAAGAGCATACTAAAAATTATACACCATGACCAAGTGGGATTTATTCTTGATATGCAAGGGTGGTTAAATAAAAGAAAATCAATCAACATAAAACACCACATTAACAAATTGAAGGGAAAAAAACACATGATCATCTCGATCAATGCAGAAAAGGGATTTGACAAAATCCAGCATCCCTTCTTGATAAAAACAATTCAAAAGATAGGAATAGAAGGGAAATTCCTGCATATGTGAAACCCCGTAGCTAACATCGTACTTAATGGGGTAAGGTTGAAAGTTTTCTCTCTAAGATTGGAAAAAGGATAAGAATGTCCACTGTCACCATTGTTATTCAACATTGTACTAAATGTTCTAGCTACAGAAATTAAACAAGAAAAAAAAATAATAAAAGCCATCCAAATTGGAAAAGAGGAAGCAAAACACTCACTATTTGTGGATGAAATGATCCTGTATTTAGAAAGTTCTGAAATGTCTACAACAAAGCTACTTGAGTTCAGCAAAGAGTCAGGATACAAGATCAACACGTAAAAATCAGTAATGTTTCTGTACACTAATATTGAACAATCTAAGGAGGAAATCAAGGGTAAAAAATCCATTTACAATAACAACAAAAAGACTCAAATACCTAGGAACCAATTTAACCAAAGACATACCAGACCTATATGCAGAAAACTACAAAACAATGCTAAAAGAAATCAGTGAAGACCTAAATAACTGGAAAGACATTCCATGTTCATGGATTGGAAGACTAAATATCATGAAGATATCAGTCCTACCCAAACTGATTTATAGATTCAATGCAAAACCAATCAAAATTCCAACAGCATACTTTACAGAAATAGAAAAGGCAATTACCAAATTCATTTGGAAGGGAAAGGGCACCCAAATAGCCAAAAGTATTCTAAAAAAGAAGAATGACATGGGTGGAGTTTCACTGCCTGACCTCGAAACATATTACAAAGCTACAGTGGTCAAAGCAGCATGGTACACTGCCTCTGTCACACTTTTGGGGTCCTTTTCAACACTTTCCATGGTCGCTCATCAAATCACCCTAGCAGCCAAAATGGTGAAGCAGATCAAGAGCAGGGAAGATTTTTAGGCAGCCTTGAAAGGTGCTGGATATGAACTTGTAGTAGTTGATCTCTCAGGCACATGATGTGGGCCTTGTACAATGATCAAGCCTTTCTTTCATTCCCTCTCTGAGAAGTATAACAAGGTGTGTTCCTTGAAGTAGATGCGGATGACAGTCAGGATATTGCTGCAGACTGTGAAGTCAAATGCATGCTTATAAAAAGGGACACAAAATGCATGGCTTTTCTGGCATTTAAAAGGAAAAGCTTGAAGCCACCATTAATAAACTCACAGATAATCATGTTTTCTGAACATATAACCAGCCATCAGCTGTTTAAAACCTAACTTGTTTTTTTTTATTTACAAAAAGAAAGATCACATATGAAGACTATATACCCAAATGCCATCTGATTATAAATGACAATAAAATATTAATTAATTCTACCCTTAAAAAAAAAGCATGGTATTTGGCATAAAGATAGATAAAGTGATCAGCAGAATAGATTTGAGAGTCCAGAAATAAACCCTCACCTCTACAGCCAACTGGTTTTTGACAAACCTACCAAGTCCATGTTGCCAGGACAAAAAATAGTCCCTTCAACAAATGCTGGTGGGAGAACTGGACATCCATAACTAAAAGAATGAAAGAGGACCCCTATCTCACTCCACATACAATCAACTCAAAATGGATCAAAGACCTAAATATAAAGTCCAAGACCATAAAGCTACTGGAAGAAAATGTAGGGAAACATTTTAAAGACCTTGTAGTATGTGGTGGTTTCTTGGACCTTACACCCAAAGCACGTGCAACAAAAGAAAAAATAGATAAATAGGACCTCCTCAAAATTAAACTTTTTTACCTCACAGGGCTTTGTCAAAAGGGTGAAAAGGCAGCTGACTCGGGAGAAAATATTTGGAAATCACATGTCCAATACGGGTTTAATATCCATGATACATAAAGAGATGCTACAACTCAATAATAAAAAGACAAATGACCCAATTTTTAAAAATGGGCAAAAGACTTGAAAGACTTTTGTCAAAAGAAGAAATACAAATGGCAAAAAAAAACATGAAAAGATGTTTAACATCACTAGTGATTAGGGAAATCCGAATCAAAACTACAATGAGATAACATGACGCACCAGCAGAATGGCCACTATTAAAAGACAGAACTACAAGTTTTGGAGAGGATGTGAAGAGATAGTAACACTTATTCACTGTTGGTGAGACTGTAGAATTGTACAGCCACTGTGGAGCTCTGTTTGGCAGGTCCTAAAGAAGTTGAATATAGATTTGCCACATGACTTGGCAAAACCACTACTGGGTATATACCCAGAAGAACTGAGAGCAATGGTATGAACAGACATCTGCACACCGATGTTCATAGTGGTATTGGTCATGATTGCCAGAAGTTGGAAACAACCCAGGTGTCCATCAACTGATGAACGGATAAGCAAACTGTGGAGAATTCACACGATGGGATATTATGTAGCTGTAAGAAGAAATGAGGTCATAAAGCATAAGACAACAAGGATGAATCTGAAGGACATTATGTTGAGTGAAGCAAGCCAAACACAAAAAGACAAACATTATATGATTGCCCTACTATGAACTAAATGTGTGATTTCATGGAGTTATTGAACATGGATCACCAGAAAATAAAGTGAGTTTAGAGAATGGAAAGCTGTGAGGTGACTTGTACAGAATTGGTAAAAAGGATGTGTGTTAACTTTGGAAATGAATAGAAAAGGTGAAAGCCCAACATAATGTTTTTAACTAGCAGTATTGTGTGGGTATGAAAGTGGTTTAAAGGGAAAGTCTAAGGTCATGTAGATTATGGGAAGAAAAGCTAAAAAATGTAACATGAAACTGTATAGCATAGTAAAACTGCATGTGAAATATGAATATGGATAAAATTGTATATATAAGACTGTTTTTCTTTGAAGCTAAACAAATGTATGTTAATACTACAAAACATTAATATCAGATGAGAAAAACCCTTATGCTAAATGAAAGAAACCAGACACAAAGTACTACATCTTTTATGATTCCATTTATATAAAATGTAAATATAAATCAATTTATAAAGATCAAATTAGATTAGTGGTTATGTAGGGCTGGGGAAGGAATGCTAAAGAGTGTGGAGTTTTTCATTTTGGAGTAATGAAATTGTTCTAAAAATTTTTGTGGAAATAAATGCACAACATTGTGATTACACTAAAAGCCATAGATTTTACTCTTTAGATAGGTTGTGTATGGTATGTGATTATATCTCAATAAACCTGCTAAATAAATAAAATAAACAATTGTGCAAGAATAGCCAGAAATAGCAGCTATGTAGGCAGGGGAAACAGAGAAATATTGAGAGGTTAAGAATTTTCTTGTTTGTTTTTTTCTTTATTATTATTTATTGATATAATGAAAATGCTCTAATAATGATTGAAGTGATGAATACACAACTATATGATTATACCAAATACCATTGATTGGACACTTTGGATGAATTATATGCTTTATTAATATGTAGTTTGATATGGTTCATGAATTCTAAAAATAGATATTGGATTATGTTTGTAAACTGGTCTCTACCTGGGCATGATTAAATTATGATTAGGGCTTTGATTGGGCCATGTCAGTAGGGTGTTGAGTCCCTGCCCCTTGGTGGGTGGGGACTCACAGATAAAAGACATGGCAAAGGAAAGAGAGTTTTTTGATGCTGGAGCCCCAGGAGGTAAGCACACAGAGGAGCTTGATTATGAGGAAAGAGAAGCAAGCCCCTGGAAGAGAGAAACCCTGAGCCCCAAGAGAAGCAAGTCCCAGGTAAAGAGGAACCCAGGAAGCCTGAACACTGGCAGACATCAGCAGACATATTGCTCCAACACGTGGCAAAGGACTTTGGTGAGGGAAGTTAACTTACAAAGGTTCTACCCCAAATAAATACCCTTCATAAAAACCAACCAATTTCTGGTATCTTGCATCAGCACCCCTTTGGCTGACTAATACATATATCAATAAAATTGGTTTGTTTAAAGAAAAAACAGGTTAACCATTTATGCGTGTTGTCCCCTTAAAAGGAACCATCTTAGGAAACTGTAGGCAATTCCATTAATGCTGCCACTGCTCAAAGTATTTTTCTAATTTCTTTATCAGAATCTGTAACTATTCTTTTAATCAACTTTATTGCTGCATATAAATCAGGGTTCAACATATTTTTTCTGTAAAGGGCCAGATAGTAAATATTTTATGCTTTGTGAGCCAGACAATCTCTGTCACAATTACTGAACTCTGCCAAAGCCATGCAATATATGTGAATGAATGGGCATGGCTGAGTTCCAATAAAACTTTTATTTACAAAAGCAAGTGGTAGACTGATTGGACCTGCAAACTATAGTTGGAGATCCCTGATCTAAATAATAAAAGTATGATTTGATTTTTATTGATAAATGCCATCATTCTGGACCCACTCTCATGAATGACAAGGGGAATAATACATTGGGAAAGAAACAAGGGAGAACTCCATTCACAACAGAAACCAAAATTACAAAGTTACAAAATGCCTATACACATTTATAATAAATACAGAGCATATATGTGGAAACTATCAACTTTCCTAGGCTATATAAAATTTAGATGAATAGATGCCCCACTAGTAACACTGTCCAAAAGAAATCTAATGTGTGCTAGACATATAATTTTAAATTTTCTAGTAAGCACATTAAAATGTAAAAAGAGACAGATGGGGAAGAGGACTTGGTCCAGTGGTTAGGGCATCTGTTTACCACATGGGAGGTCCGCGGTTCAAACCCCAGGCCTCCTTGACCCATGTGTAGCTGGCCCACATGCAATGCTGATGCATGCAAGGAGTGCCCTGCCACACAGGGGTATCCCCGCATGGGGGAACCCCACACGCAAGGAGTGCACCCCGTAAAGAGAGCCACCCAGCACGAAAGAAAGTGCAGCCTGCCCAGGAATGGCGCCACACACACGGAGAGCTGACACAACAAGATGACACAACAAAAAAACAACAACACAGATTCCCATGCCGCTGACAACAAAGAAGCGGACAAAGAAGCGGACAAAGAACACGCAGCAAATAGACACAGAGAGCAGACAACTGGGGTGGGAAGGGGAGAGAAATAAATAAAATAAACTTTAAAAAAAAGAGACAGATGAAATTAATTTTAATAATATATTTACTTTAACCTAATATAGCCAAAATATCATTTCAACATGTAATTGATATAAAACTTGAGATATTTAATTTTGTTTTTGTATTAAAACTTCAAAATTAATGTATATACCATATGCCTATAGCACATCTCAATTAAGATGCTAAATTTTCATCAGAAAAAAATGATTTATATTTTGATGTCATAAAGTTGAAACATTGATTTATATATCCAATTTTCCAAATCTATTTAAAGGTTTTCCATCTACTAAATTAAATCTGATTTTAAATTTAACTTTAAAAATATAAAAATTAAATAAAATTTAAAATTCAGTTCCCTAGTCACAAGTGCTCAACAGACACGTGTGGCCAGTGGTTATCTTATTGGCCAATACAGCTCTAGAGCTTGAGAACAGTGACTCATACAGAGTCTGAAGTCCTTATTGAAAATTCATTTTGGAAAATGGGTAGAATGAACCCACCTGCAGAAGTAGAGCAATGATGGAAACAGGCTTTGGAGTCAGACATCCCTTGGTTTAAATTCAAGTGTGTTTGTATGTGAGACCTCTGGCAAGTTATCCTATTCCTCTGAGTCTTTGTTCCCTCTTCTGCAAAATGGTCCTCATGATACCTACCTCACAGATTATGCCAAGCACATAGTAAATATTCAGTAAATGGAAGCTGATAATGATTAGTGTTATAGTTATGGTTATAATTACCCAGCTAAGGTGTATAGATGCTGTGTTTGATATGGATTGTTCCTGATATAATAGAATTTGTCCAGAGGAGGAAGAACTTTCTCAGACTGTGAATTACCCAAATGGGACCAGTCCAGTTGCCTTTCCTATATTACACAACAAAGCCCTCTGCAGGAAAACTCTTAAAAAAGAAATGACTTGCAAGAATGCTTTAATGCTTTCATTTTGCGTAGTTCAACTCAAAAACTGTAGTGCAATTCCATTCTGTTCCTCTTCTCACAAAATGAGAGTTTATTTCCTTTTGCTTTGCTTTGCTTTGCTTTGTTTCCTATCATTTTGTTTTGTTTTGTGGCTATTCAAAGGCTTTTGCAATTGACTGAAGCTTTCTCTCTCTATATGAGTTGGTTGTGTGGAGCCACGGGGTCCAGGCCTATCAAATTCAAGCATAGTACAGGATGTGAGCAGGTGAACCACAATGCAATGTATAGTGCAGATTGTTGAAGCCTTGGAGGAATGCTCTTTTTAATTGTTCGGTTTTCTAAAAACAAAAATAAGTATAATGGGATAGGACATAATAAAAAAATTTTTAAAGCAATCTATCTAATGAAGCTTTTGCCTTGTTTCCCTAGAAGAACCAATAAGCAGGTAATGAATGAAGTCTTTGTGATAAAGTGCTGCTTTTATTATTATCCTTTGTAAGGAATTTTTAAGTGCCATCAAGTACTGAACTTTAAGGTAATGCATGCATTCTTTTCTTGATTACAAAACCTCATCTGTGATACACGCCTCTGTTAGCCTTTGAACAGGCCCCTCACCACCACTCTGGAAGCCAATTTAGCACAGTTGTGTTTTGCTGCACAGACCAATGTAATTAGGTTAATTAGTCATTTCCATTTAGCATATTAGAAGGCTAGAAATCCCTTTCCCTCATTTGGAAGATTGAGTGTTGCAATTGTGTTCAATCTAGAGCTTCAAAAGAGTGTGTTTCCCACCAAGTCGTGGCAGCTGGGAGCACTGATCGCAGTATAATTTGCTCAGTTTGGTGATGACGCCAGAGGGGGTAATGGGCTGCAGAAGGGTTGGTTAGTGATGGCGCAGGCTGGCAAGAGGAGGGGGAGTGGAGGCCTGGAAGAAGAGGAAAGTAAGTTAGTCCCTCAGCCCAGAGAGAAATAATTACCGCAGCTGCATCCTTTCCCGGCCTGTCAAGTTCGCTCCTGCTGGCAGGCCAGATGTCAAACTTTATTAATTGAGCCCTTCCTGAGTACCAGGCAACCTGCTAGGCCTAGACATAGAGACGTGCCTCAGAAAGTTCCTGCCCTCAGGGAACTCACAATCTTGTGGGAGTAACAGAAAAGTAAGCCAGCAACTGCAATTCAGTAGTGTGAGGAGCCCCAAGGAAGAACAGGAGAGGGTTTCACAGTCTTCAAAGCATTTTTATCTTTGTTAGTCGATAGAATTCTACATGCAGGCTACAGTTAGGTGAGCTCATTTTATAAATGGCCACAAAGGTTTAAAAACGGATTGCACTGCAATGTCAGGTGTTGGTGGAGGGGTGGTATATGGGAATTCTGCACATTATGCATGATTGTTTCGTAAGCTCACAACTTCTCTAATAAAAACATACATTTAAAAATTAAAAAAAAAAAACTTTCCAAGTCCAATGACTCTTAAGTGGTTGGTGGGGAACTAGAACTCACCTCCACAGTGCCTTCTCCACTGCCCTGCACACTTCCCAATACCACTTTTCAGCAGGAATGCGAGTGCATTCCCTGCTTTAAGGGATCAAGGTGAGGTTGGGAAACCACAGAGCAAATGTGAAAGAACACTTGTGCCTCCAAAGGGGAGAAAAGCCTAGGCAAACCCAGGTCAAGTATAACATGTATCCTCCAGTGTCACCTCCGCTTGTCACCTGTAGGCCTTTTCTACTGCAGTCACACTGCTTTCTGTCATGCCCCACACTCTCTCCCCAACAGATGTTAGCTCTTGTTAATCCTCTCATTTAAAATCTCTTTCCCTTCTCTCTCCCTCTCGCTCTCTGTCTCCCCAGTGTAATTCCACGTGCTTCCCAAGGCCTCCCTCATCTCCTCTATGTCCTTTGCTTACGATAATAAGCCTTTTGAAGGCAAGTGTCCGATTTTGCTCATCATCGTGTTCCCAAGTATCTGGTATCTAGCAGGCACTTGGGTATTCAAAAAATGTTAAATAAATGAATGAATGAATGAATTCAAATAATAATGTATCAGGTTCCTTAAAATTCATGGCACTGTGGTAGGTGCTGTGAACACACAGTCTACCTTTTAGTCTCATTAGAGCATGGGTTTTTAATCCTTTTTGTTCCACAGACCTCTTTGCCAGTCAGGTGAAAAACACGGACCCTTTACTAAGTCCACAGTATACTGTGTGCTTTTTAATAAATAGATCACACCCACACCAACATGTCCCCACAAGAATAATGTTATTTTGAATTTCAATTCAAACTCACAGACCCCTTGTTAACATTCCCTGCATTAAAGAGACCAGTGAGGCATACAGGTAGAGTTGAGTAACAATGGAAGGACTAAAATCGACTGAGTGTCTAAGTGAATGATGTTGTTGTGGGTACTCTGAATAAACAGGTTGGACCCCCACCCAAAATTTGATGCTGATTTTGAGATTGATGATGCCACACACACAAATCAAGAGGGTGTGAAACAGTTTATTGCATAGTGAGGCTTTCTGGGGAAAGCAGGCCCACTCTCAAACAGTCTGCAAATGGCTTAAGAGAGCTGAAAAAGGAAACTTGTTTGGGTGAGGTTGTTTGTTTTTTGTGTTTTGTTTTGTTTTGTTTTTGCACTACCAGGGCCAGAGATTGAGCCCAGGACCTTGTATTTGAGAAGACAGCGCTCAACCACTGAGCTATACCGGCTGCCCTGAGTTGGTTTTTTTGTTTGTTTGTTTTAGGAGGTACCAGGGATCAAACCCAGGACTTTGTACATGGGAAGCAGGAGCTCAACCACTTGAGCTACATCTGCTCCCACATATGGGTTTTTTGCTTGGTTTGGTTTGGTTTGGTGTTTGGAGTCTAGGCCAACTTGAGGGCTACCACGCATAGGCAGGGACTTGTGTGGTATAACCTCCCTCTGGTGCTAAAGGAGGGAGCACCCAGTCTTTCTTATCAGCTTGCCCAAATGTGGGGCAGATGGGGAAGAGGGAGGAATAAGCTGCTAACAGTCAAAACCATAAAATTTAGTTAGACTCATTACTATAGATGTAAACTCTGTGGGTAACTCTAAATGGCCCTCAGAAAGAGGGTAAGAGAGTTATGTGCTCTAGGTTACGAAGGGTGGATGTGAGGAAGGGTGCTGATCTTGAACTCACCTTTAACAACTTGCAGAATGTTAACAAATAATAACCATGGCCAGAAAAACAAGAGGAATGGGTAGAATTTGGTGGAGAACAGAACATGTAGAATTAGTATGCACAAGGAATTGAGTTGGGAGTGAATCTGGCACATGTAAGGTTGGGGGCAGGCAGGCCTAGACAGAGTAGGAGGAAAGTAGGAGACTTGGCTAACTGGATAGACTGGAGGGCAACACTAATTTAAGAGATTCTACTACCAATTTAAGCATTCAGTCTATGAGGCAACTCATAGAAATTTTTGAGTTGACATTTACACAAAATCAATGAATCTGGAGACATTTTGACAGAGAATTGACAGGAGTTATCAGAGTGAGTATGGAGATGCAAGGGAGGAGTTACTAAAGGTTTCCAGACTCCAGGATCAGAATAAGCATGGTATCCCTTCTTGTCCCTGTTTTCCATGTAATATCCTGCAAGCAAGTGCTGCTCAGTCTCTGCTCCTAATAATCTCCCAACCATTATTTGCTGAGCCCTGCATATTTTGGGGGAAGTTTGTTGTGGGTGAGCTGATCAAAATTCTTCCTCTTTCTTGAGTTTTTCTGGGGGAAGCTCCAAGGCTCCAGACAAGAGTATGAATGAAACAAAATTATCTTTGTGAAACCATCTTGCCCTTGTACCCACAAAACCAAGAAAATTACAGCTTTCTGGAGTAATTGCATTCCACATTAAGCTTCTCTGAAATTGCCTAGGCACTTTCATCAATGGAAGAATTTTGCAATCTGGATCGGGACATTGAGGGATCCGCCAAGAGCTGGAAAAAGTTTGTGGAGTCAGAATGTCCTGAGAAGGAGAAGTTCCCACAGGAGTGGAAGAACAAGACAGCACTGCAGCGCCTTTGCATGATGAGGGCCATGCGGCCTGACCGGATGACCTATGCCATGAGGTAGGGAACGAGGGATGGTGGGGATGACCAGGATAAACATGGGGGGAGGGGTGGGAACAGACTCAGCATAACCAAACTAGCAGGGCTAAGCTCCCAGGTCAGGTATGTAATGATTGGACCTTCTGTATCAACATCCAAAATCATATGAGGCCTGTTGTTCTTTGTATACCATGCATTTTCTTAATATCTAAGTGGACAGTTTAGAAAGATGTGCTAATCAATATCAGAATTAACAGAGGGTATCAATTACATCTAATGAGATGAGAGTTGATGGGATCCAAAGATGGAGAGAGGGAAGGTTGAGTATGGCTGTGGTTGAGGTTGTAGATGGGTGGTCAGAAATTAGAGGATTTTGTCTGCTGGCTTCTATTTTCTAGGAAGTAGAAAGCAAGATCATCAGTTGAGTTTGTATAAAAGGGATGGTAGCACAGTTGTAAATTTGAGGAAATAAGAGAAGGTTTGAAATGGGATCTGTGAAAAATGAAAGACTGACAAGGGAAGCTCAAATGATTCCATGTAGCATTGAAGGCCCACCAGTTAAGCGCCAGCATTTGTAGTGGCACCAGTCTTCACTATTGGATCATTTTCTCCAGCAGTATCACACAGCCCAAGTGTAGATTCAGAGTTGTAGATTCTAAGTATGTATGTTAGAAGAGGAGTTAGGTAAGCCAGGTAAGGATATTAGCAAGAGAATGATTGGAAGTCATAGGCCATGCAAATCTGTAGAAACGGAGTGTATTAGTCGTTGCCTTGGGCTGGGAAATGGGAAAAGATATTAACTAAATAGGCATGAAGGATCTTATTTGGGTGATGGAAATGGTCTAAAACCAGATTATGGTCATGGTTGTACAACTCAGTGAATTTACTACAAATCATTGGATTGTATACTTAAAATGAGCGAATTTTGTGGTACATGAATCATACTTCATTAAAGTTGTTTTAAAAAACAAAGAATTTATAGGCCACAGAGTCTACATTGGATAAGGAAGAAGTGGACAGAGTAGGAGGATGATAGGAAAATACCAGGGAGGCAAAGATCCTGAAAGTCCTGCATTTGTAATGACACCAGTATGGACAAAGAATAAATGTAGTTAGAATAAATTGCTAAAAGAGTTGTAAGGATAAAAGGGTTTCATGAGGGAGTGGGTTGTTTCCATTTATGCTTTTAGACATAGAGCAAGTTCCCAAGTAATAACAAGGATGAGGATGTGGCCATGGAATTAGGTGGCTGAAGTAGGGACTAAATGAAGATCATCGAAGTTGAGGTCACTGAGAGTCTAGAGCTTTGTCCATATGGATGTTGCTGCCACCCAGGATGGTAGAGAGAATGTCCATTCAGTGGATGAGAATGACCAAAGGGACAATTGGTGACTCTGATGTCCAGGGGTAGCAATGATATCATCAGGCCTCACTCAAGCCATAGAGTGACAAGTAATGGTTTGGAAACAGCAGTAAGCAATGTACAGGACCCTGATCCTACCTCCCCATACCAAGTATGTCGGGTGTAGGAGAATGAGTCCACTTGAGAAAGCTACAGGGAAAATAGTGTCCTTGTGCAGAGAGTAGAAGTCTCAGTTAAGGCCAGGAGTTGAGTCAGATGTTCAGTGATGTGATTACCCTGTGAGATTTTGTTCAATATAAAGCAGGGCACTCTGTAAGGAAGCACGGTTAAGTGGAGTGAGATGAGAGAAAATGCAGAGAATGAGAGAATATAAGAAAATAAATTACTGGAAGGCCTTAGAACTTGGATAGGGTTGGAGGACAGCAGGGACATCAAGTATGGAGGACTTAGCTGCCTGCAAGCTTTCAAAAAGCATTGGTCCTGGCATACTCCTGACAGAGGGGGAGACATGACAGAACACCCAGTTCTTTTTTTTTTTTTTTTTTTTTTTTTTTTTTTAATTTTTTTATTTTTTATTGACTTTGTAATAATATTACATTAAAAATATATATGTGAGGTCCCATTCAACCCCACCCCCCCACCCCCCCTCTCCCCCCCCCCCAACAACACTCGTTCCCATCATCATGACACATCCATTGGATTTGGTAAGTACATCTTTGGGCACCTCTGCACCTCATATACATTGGTTCACATCATGGCCCATACTCTCCTCTATTCCATCATGTAGGCCCTGTGAGGATTTACAATGTCCGGTGATTACCTCTGAGGCACCATCCAGGGCAGCTCCATGTCCCGAAGACGCCTCCACCTCTCATCTCTTCCTGCCTTTCCCCATACCCTTTGTCCATTATGTCCACTTTTCCCAATCCAATGCCACCTCTTCTATGTGGACACTGGATTGGTTGGAACACCCAGTTCTTACAGTAGGAGTCAGCCATGGCCTAGATGGATAGGGATTCAGAAGGAGCTGTGACGTGGGTGAGCAGGCTGGCAACTAGCAACAGCAGGCTATAAATGTTGATTTAATAATAAGCAGTGAAAAAAATATTACAGTAAGCAGTGAAATTGAAGCCACTCCTACAAGCCTATGACCTTGAACAATTCTTTGAATTTCTATAGGCTACCATTTCTCAAATGTATTGATTTTGTGTGTGTGTGTGTGTATATATGTATGTGTATATATATATATATATATATAAAGATATATATATACTTTTTTTTGGCAGAGATTTTGTTGAAGAGAAGTTAGGAAGTAAATACGTGGTAGGAAGAGCACTGGATTTTGTAGCCTCATTTGAAGAATCAGGACCAGCCACTCCCATGTTTTTTATCCTGTCTCCAGGCGTGGACCCTCTGAAGGATGTGGAAAATCAAGGTGAGAAAACTTCGTCTTGCAGCTAAGGCTGTGCCAGCACCTGCCCTTTCACTCTTTGGGTCTGCCCATTTCTCTTTTCCTGATTGCAGATTTATTGTGCAATACTCAACAATTGCTAACCATATAGAATCAGGGTCATTTTTAAACCAACTCCAGGGGATCATCCATCAGAGAAAGGATGGACACATCTGGGCTCTACAGGCAGAATCCACAGAAGCAGGTTCAGGAGAAGACCTTGCCCCCACCCATATTCATTCTCCTGGAGCAATATTTTTAAAATATAGATCTAACTCCATCATCTTGATTGGGGTGTGTCCTCTGGGTTATTTTTTAATAACTTTTTTGTATTTTTATAAATATTTAATATATAAATATATTTATTATAGATATTCACTGCAGAGGCAAGTACTATGCTAGAATTATCTTTACTTCCTTATGGATCCAATGTCATAATCTCTAGGGGACTCTCAAAAAAAGAATGTTCTTAGCATTGAGGTTCAAAATCATGTCAAATTTAAGTTTTGTTCATATTCAGACCAGGATTTTCTTGGACAGCTTTGTTTTTTCTTGAGTTTCCAATTGGCCTTTAATTTGTTCTTGGGGGAAGAAATAAGTGTTCTCATTACCATATCTCTAATACCTCATAACTGCTTACTCATTCTATATGTTGAATAGAATCCATTTTATTCTTCTTGAAGATGTTCTTCCTAAACTCCCTGACTTCATGTTCTAATATAGAAAAATGGTATTTTAGCCTTCTAGGAAGCTCTCATCATGAAACTTATTTTCTTGATTTCCTGGGTTAATTCTACTACCTTTGTATCCTGTCTGCTAATTCCTATCTTTCACCCTTGTTTTGCTGGCATAAATCCCCAAAAAAGAATGATGGGGAAAAAAATTTCTGAATCCTTGGGTGTCCATAAATGCTTCAGTTTTGTCCATATACATGTTTGATAGTTTTGCTAGGTCCAAAATTATTTTCACTCAGAACTTTGGACACATTGATCTATTAGCTTCTAGAAACCAGTTTTTTTTTTTTTTTTTTTAATGAAAGGTAATATGCCAGTAGGATACCTTTCTTCTCTTCTTTGTCAGTGATCTATTTTTTATTATCTGGAAACTTTACCTTGTTTTCTGTTATCCCTTTACCTTTTACTAAAATTTCCTGAGCTGTACTAGGTTTGGGTTCTTTCCACTCCTACCCACTCAGTAGCCAGCATGTCATTTCAAGGGAAAATGGCATCTCTTTTTTCAGTTCTGGAAAATTTCCTCTTATTTCTTTGGTAACTTCCTCCCTTATATTTTCTAAGCTCCCTATTCCTGAAGTTCTAATAATCAGATGTAGGAATTCCTCTATTCCCCACATCTTTTCTCTTATGTTTTCTATCTCTTTGCTTTTATTCTATTAGATCTCCTCAAATTGTGAACACTTGTAGTAAATATTTTAGTTGCAAGATATATGTATGTGCATATATATGTGTATGTATGTATACATATGTGTGTTTTATTTATTTAAATTTCTAAAAGTTCTCAATCTTTTGTTGTTCCTTTTCATAGCATCCATTCCTTCCAAATGTTGGTGATCCCCACAATACTTCACTCTGTTCATTTTCCTCCTACCACTTGCCTATTTATTCTCATTTACTGAATCTTCTTCTTCTAGATAGCATTTAAATGTTAGGATGACTCATTGCTCAATCTTGGACCTTCTTCTATTCTCACTTGTGTCTCTCTCCCTCTATAACTACTACTGCTCCTATGGCAAATAATTACCTGTGTGTTTAGGAATCCCACATTTATAACTCCAGTTCAGGCCTCTTGCCTCAGTTCTAGACCTGTATAACCCATTGCTTCACCAGCTCCTTTTTTTTTTTCTTATCCTCACAAGTACCACAGATTGAACATGTTCCAGCCTATACTCATTGTCTTCCTCCTCCGACAAGCTTTATTTACTCTTATTCTGAAAGTTTATAAGCTGTGTCTTGGTATAAGTCCTTTTCATTCATCTGCTCAGCAGTCAGCATGCCAGTTCAAATGGAAGTCTTGTATCTTTCTTTCTTTTTGGAAATTTTCCTCTATTATTCCTAGTAAATGTTACCACCATCCAAGTTGCCAGAAATCTGGGAATCAATAACCCTTGATACCTCCTTTACCGCCCCCTTCCATATTTAACCCTATCGATTCTACCTCCCAAATATGTTTCAAATCAGTCTAATTGTCTCTATTTTCATTGTGTCATCCTAGGCTAAATCGTCATTCTCTCTCACCTGGATTATCATAGTAGCCTCCTAACTCATCCCGGCCCCGCCCTTCTCCCTCTAGAACCTGTTGCCACACTGCAGCCAGAGTCATCTTGTCAAATCTCAGTTCTGATCATATCATTATCCATGATAATGGATAATGACTTTCTAATGACTTCCCATTCTTCTTAAGGTAAAGTCCAACCCCCTTAACATAATCCACATGACCTTCATGGCCTGGTCTTTCTCTATAGCCGTTCTATTGAAGACACATAATCTTTTTAGTCCGTAGTGATTCAGTGAGCCTTCCTGACCCAGGGTATTTTCACAAACTGTTCCTCTGGTCTGAAATACGTCTCCCCAACTCTTGAACAGCCTAGAGCCTACTCATCCTGCAGGTATCAACTTTACCTGACCTCTTCCCCTCACCCCCATTAAACATTCTCATAACACCTTCCAAGCAATTCTAATTATATCATTCTTGCATAATTTTAACTTATGTTTGATGCCTGCTCATCATTAAAATCCTTGAGGTCAAGGACCGTATCCATCTTGCTCACCATTTTCTTAGCAGAGCCTAATGGAGTAACTAACCCAGAAAAGATGCTTAACAAATATTTAGTTAATGAATGAACAAACAAGTGAAATGAATATCACAAGAACTGTCATCATAGCTAAGTTATTCCTGACTTCCACACTTTTATAGAGTTCTATATTCTTTCCTGTCCCCTAGAGACTTTGTTGCTTTCATACTGACAAATCTAGTTTCCTTATTTTTATTCAGTATTTCTCCTTTTGGAAGCTTTTATACACCCTGTCTATGAGCCATTTCCCACTGCCTTTTGCCAATTGACCTCCAACTATTCCATTATGCATTTTGGAGCTTACTGTCATCTCAGGGAAGCAGACTCCTCCCTGATCTATATTGGTTATTTGTCTCTGAATCTATTATCTCAGCTCTGCCCTTGGCTTAATCTTAACACATATTTCCTTACCAGAGAGAATATTGCTCTTCATCAGCTAGAGATTACTTGGGCACCCGTGCCTCTCTCTCTCTTTCTCGCTCCCCTCCTTCTTGATGGTTTGATTTATTTTCTAATTCACCCCTTCAGAATGTATATTCAGGTGGCATTCATGTTCCCCACATCTTAGAGCTGATCAGTTTACCTGATGGGCTCCTATTCTTAAGTTTGGAAACAACATGGTTTACTCAAACAATATATTTTAGCCCCAGCTTCGTAAGTCACCTTGCTGTCTCTGAATTTAGGCATCGCCTATTTATCAGAAATTCCACTCTTTTCCTCCACTTAGTCTCTTTAGATAGCTTGGTATCCTTTCTCACCTTTAGAGACTTATGTTTTTAACTCCTTTGTTTCTCCTGCTACTACTCTTACTTTAAATACTGAGTAGAGTTTTAAAACCCTAGAGTCAGCTTAAAAATGTGTTCCCTCATCCCTACTGTACTCCCCAAAAGATGCATGTACTTGCAGACAAATAAAATTCTGTATTGGGGTTTTTTTAAGTCCTTGGAGCTCATCCATTGACCCTTGATTAGGAATCTATGTTTTTTTGGCAGTTTTGTATTACTCAGTCTCCTCCAGGATTTTCCTTTCTAAACAACTGTAAAGAAAAAGAAGAAAAAAATTCCTTTATAATCCGTCTGCTTTTCTTGACCTCTGTTTTAACCTACCATCATCCATCCTCACTGCTCTCCTTCTTGCCTTCTCTGATTATTCTTTCCATAGTTCTTTAATTCTACTTCCCTCTCTCTTTTTCCTCATCACCTTCTTGCCAACTTCCTTATTTGCAACTTTTATTTTTGCTTTTGCTTCATCTACTTCTCCCTTCTTTTGAATCACTCATGATATCTACCTCGTGGAGTTATTGTGAGGATAAAAAGGGAAATCTCAGGTGTGAAACTGCTTTGAAAACTTAAAAGTACAATACGTAGTATGGCATTATAATGATGATGGTGGTAAGCTATTCTTTGAGGCAACTCAATTTGCCCCCTTCCTTGTCACCTCCTTTCAAAACATAGCTTCTTCTCTGAGCCCCCCTCCCCCCAAAAGAGGATCTCTTCTTTCTGCCCTTCTGAAGGTTCCTTCTCTGGTTAAATCTAGCATGATCTTGATTGGTCTCCATTTTCCTTTGTCCACTTACCAGACTTTAACAAAATGTATTTTGGGTTTTTTTTTTTCCATTTGGGGAACAGAAAGAAGCTGTACCTCCTGCCTTTACCCTCCCTGCTTCCTTCCTCTCCTTCCAATGTTCTAGTCAGAACAACGAGTTCACTTAGATTTTCTGCAGGCCTTCTACCAGTCATATTCAAAGAAACAGTTTTTAGTCTAGTGTCTTTACAGCCAGATAATCAGTTTTTTAACTTTGTGTATCATTTCATAGATCCTAGATCCATCTTCTTTTCTTTATGAAGCAATTGAAAGTTGGTTAGGCCAAAGGTAAGTCCAGTCCTTAGAGAATGGCTACAAGATTGATGGACCGTCATTTTTTGTGATGAGAGGGACTAGTTTGTTCATGGGCTAAGGAGCAAGAAAGTGAACAGAGGGGCAAGGGTTGAAGATGCAAGAATAGATGGCATTTAGAGAGGGTAGAATGATAGGCACAGGAAGGACACCTTTTCCACTGAGATGAGGATGTACGTGATGGGGAGGCAATAGGGTGTGCAGAGAGGCAGGTAAGATAGCAGTGAGTTAAGGGAGTTTCTACCTGATGACATATGTTTTCTCAGAGAAGTAGAGAGAGAAATAAGCTTCTGAGAGTGAGGAGGTTGTGATTCATTAGAGGACTTAAAGAAAGAGGGAAATGGGAAAGGTAGCAGACATTTGGAAAGATTACCAAACAGCATTGAGGTTGAAAATTATGAACTTGCGGTGGGTCGAATTCACCACATTTATTATAATTCTCTTTTTTTAATGTTTGAATTAACCTAACATTAAGGTTTTATAAACAGAATACAGAAGTAGAAGAGGGAAGCAGATTTGGCTCAACTGATAGAGCATCCACCAACCGTATAGGAGGTTCAGTGTTCAAACCCAGGGCCTCATGGCCTGTGTGGTGAGCTGACCCACATGCAGTACTGATGCACAAAAGGAGTGACGTGCCATGCAGAGATATCCCCTGCATAGGGGAGCCCCATGCAGAAGGAGTGCGCACCATAAGGAGAGCTGCCCTACGTGACAAAAGCGCAACCTACCCAGGAGTGGCACCACACACACGGAGAGCTGACACAGCAAGATGATGCAACAAAAAGAGACACAGATTCCCAGTGCCACTGACAAGAATGCAAGCGGATACAGAACACACAGCAAATGGGCACAGAGAGCAGAATGTGGGGGGGGGGGGGGGGTGGGGAGGGGAGGAAGGGGAGAGAAATAAATAAGGAATAAATCTTTTTTAAAAAAGTAGAAGGGGACAATGGAGTTGAGAATCTTTCAGAATCATGGTTCAAATGATGGATTATTGGCTTCATATTAAATAAGAGAGAAGTAAAGGTAAAGATTAGGAAAACACGGAACAGCCAAGGAACTGGACATTTCACTGACTTAGAACTAGAAGGTGGGGAGGGAATAAGGGCGTGAACAATCTGGGAGGACAGAATTGATAGTCATGAATGGGTACCAAAGGAAAATGTTTCCAATGTGGGGCATCTGTAAGAGATAACAAAGTCTTGGGTGCAGCCATGGGGAGTAGGTAGCATAAAAGGAATGAAGTTAAGGTCTTTGAAGATGAGGAAGCGAAAGTTTACCAGGATGATGAAACTGCAAGTACAGAAGATGTTGAGTCAAGTGCCAAAGATTTTGATAAAAGGAAGTTTAAGAGTAACAGTTGTAGCTCAAGTGGTTAAACACCTGCTTCCCCTGTATGAGGTCCTGGCTTTGATCTCCTAAAACAAAACAAACAACAAACAAACAAATGAAAAAAACTCAGGAAACTCAGGGGAGCCAGTGTATCTCAGTGTTAAGTGCCAGCTTCTCACATATGGGGTTCTAGGTTCAATCCTCAACCCTGGTACCTGAAAAAAAAAAATTAGTTTAAGTAGGATGTTGGTAGAAATAGAGAGCAGAAACATTAGTAGACAGTATAGCCAGATATGCTTTAAAAGACAAAGGGTTTTTATGTGAGGGTAGAGAAGAAATAGTCTGAAAATCCAATGAAGGCTAGAAAAAGTGTTTGCTCTCCTTCAAGCCCATGGTATATAGAGCTAGGGATGTCCTCAGAGAGTCTACAGGTAGAGGAAACATGCTGTAGAGAGGTGAAAAGAGGTTACAGTGGAGTATGGTTACAGGTGAGTTGCAGGTGGCAGGGGTCATGGAGGCCATTGCACAAACAGTATGAAAGTGAAACCCAAGAGAACCTAGATAGCTAGAGGAGCTTGCTGATGACCCAAATGGCCTCGATGCTGTGAATGGAAAGCCTCTGCAGAGTTACCTGGGTGCATCCTGAGGCTTGCATGAGATGCAGGCAGCTTTCTCTGGCTGAGTTCAGTCAATACTCATCCTTCCATTTTGCCCCTTCTCAAGATATCCAAGATTCGTTTCTTCTTTCTCAGCCCCCCAGCCTTGTCTCAAGCCTGGACTGATGTATGCTGTTTCTGGCCAGCCTCCCTGGCGCTAGGCTTTGCTCCCTACATTCCCTCCAGTCTGTCATTTTCAAACTAATCTTTATCAAGCACCCCTTTCCCCATATCCTTCTCTTGCTAATAAAGAAAAGAAATAAGCTCTTTTGTGAGTAGAAACATCACAAAAGCCATTTTATAATCACAACACATTTTACCCTGGTATTTTCTCTGGAATAAGTTGTTTATCTCCCTGGTTCTAAAGCTGACATCAAATTTATTGCCAGCTAGAATTTATAGAGTTTAATAAAGGTATTACTTGAGTTCATCTCAGTTGAATCTATAACTATTTCTCACTACAAAAAGTCATCATATTGCTTTATCTCACACACTTGAAGGAAAGTCTGTACTTCTTTTAGTATTTAAAAAGAAATCCAATATTAACAGTTTTTTTCTGAAAGTTTCTTGCACAAGTATCAAATTGCATCTTCAATCTTAGTTCCTCTGAAACTAAATTTTTTTAAAAATAGCCTTTTACCCTTATATCTTTTTCCATTTCCCCTCTTTTCTCTTGTGTACCTCACCTTACTAGCAAAATTGCTCAATGATTCCTTCATGGAGTTATATATGTTATAATCCTTTTATCCAAGGAATAATTATATAATTTCTTTAAACTTTATTTAATTGGCTAATAGCTTATGTCAAAGCAGAATTGGTACTCTATATTAAGGTCATTTCTTTGTGTAAAACTCTTCTTGGGTTTGGAGAACAACTGACAAGCATTGGCCTTGTGTCTGTGACATGATTGTGATAATTGTGGTTTTGTGGCCATTCCCTTACTCATTTCCCAATGCCAGAAACCTCGTGGAGATTCATCCTGCAGAACATTCACACCATACAATAAAGCCCATTCTTGTCTTGCCTATTGCCTTTCTTCACTCTAATTCATACCATACAGGAAGGGTATTTAATATGGTGTAAAGCATAGGAAATCAGAATTACCTGTGTCCTGTCCTACTGGCCATAATCCCAGTAAAGTCCCAGGGAAGATATGCTTATATTCAGAGGACAAAGTAAGCCAGAAGGGACCACACCCACATGCTTGCTACAGTTTGACCCCTTCTCCCTCATCATTCTGTAGGATTATAGGATAGTGGTCAAATGTCTGGTCTTCAAAAGTGGCCCATACAGAAGAGTGCCACCACTCCTCCTCATTCTCGAGAATTAAGTAAGGAGGGAGGAGTGAAGCGATTTTGGTCTGGACGAATGTTTCCCTTTGTCTGGGAACAAAATGCTGGTAATCATATCCCCCTGTGCAGGAAAAAGGTCAATATATGACCTGTGTGTGTGTCCAGGCATGCTTATGTTGGAGGGATGATATGGAGTGTGCATTTCCTTTAAACAATGCAAAAGAGACACAAGAAATAAGAATGACAAGCTCCATACTTCCTTTAGGGAAAAAACTCGGATATACCTTCAACAATCGGAATTTTCACAACGTGTCCTTGGGGCAAGGACAGGAAGTAGTAGCCGAGGCTGCACTGGACCTAGCTGCCAAGAAAGGTCACTGGGTTATTTTGCAGGTACGTCCCCTCTTGACCTCATACCTGTCTGGGCCTCATCCCACAATCTCTGGGCTTCTCTGCCCACCCATACCTTTCAAAATTTGGAAAACACTGAATACAACAATATACCTTTAAAGATTTGCGATGATATCAATTGTCTGGTGATTCTGAGAATCCTATGGTATAGAAAACTTGCTCAAACCAGTATTTCCCAGATGTAGTTGAACACAGATCTTCTTTACAGGCCTAACATCTATTATCACCCCATGGCACATATTTTGGAAAATGCTGCTCCAGGACCCTACCTTGGAGAAACTGGGATCAGATCCTTTCCTGGAGATATGACTTCTCCCCAGAACCCTTGGAGCAAGACCCAGACCTAAACTTTCCCCTTTCCCTTCCTGGCTGTAGGAGCTATGGAGTAGGTTTCCCACACCCTGCCACATCCAGGACCAATGGGGCATCCCCGGGCATCACTGAATCCATGCCAGGGTTCTATCCTGGCATCAGGTTTTACCTGAAGAGGTATTTTTCCCCTGCCCTGCCCAGCAGCAAAAGTTGGAATTCCTGAAACAAGTAGCAGAGTTACTTTCTTATGGGTTGCTGGCACTGCCTGCCTAATAGGAACCCTGGCTCTCTAGGCAGTCCATGAAACTCTCCACTCCAATAATGTAATTATAAATGAATTATTTAATTTAACTAATTTTCATTTCAACAACCATTGCTAACTCTTACATATTATAGCATTTTATTCTACAAAACCATGTAAAATCAATTACCTTTTTGGTTTTTTCCAACAACTCTGCTAAATAAGTATGGCAAACATTATTGTTATTTCTCTTTTTATAGAAGAGTAAACAGAACTCTGAGACCAAATTACTATGGTCCAGGTATTGTGTTCAGTGCTGATCTGTGTATTTAAGGCTCTGCAAACCAACTTTCTCCAATATTTGTCTAGGAGCTTTTATCTATTCATCATAATGAAAGATATTTCAATGATAAATAGACTATCTTTACTAAAATGAAAGATAACATTCTACAGAGTAGTCTTAGGAATAAATATAGGTTTAGTTAGATATACAGACAGATAGGAATCAGACTGGGGGAAGGAAAGGGACTCAAAAACCAAACAGAAGAGCTTTGGCTTAGAGAACGGAGGCTTGTTTGGTTTTCTGAGCAGCAATGACTTAATGTGTTTTAGGAAGATAGGTTTGGCAACAGTTAGCAGGTTTGGGGAGGGAGAGAGATGATGCAGGGAACCTAGCCAGATGGAGTTTAAATTAGTGTTTTTAAAATTTTAATGTGCATATACCTCTCCAGAGAATCTTATTAAAATGCGCTGGTTCAGTAAGTATGGGGTTGAGGCTAAGATTCTGCATTGATAACTAACTCCCAAGTATTACCAACATTACTGTCCTTGGGCCCAACTTTTGTGCATCCAGGATTCAAATAATCCAGGTGCCAGGTAGTGGGGACCTGGACTTGGAATGTAAACATGGGTTAGTACAGTTGTTCTCAAGAATATTATATATTCTCTCACCAGCAGCATCGCATCACCTCAGAACTTGCTAGAAATGAAAATTCTCAGACCCCACCCAGACTTACTGAATCAGAATCTTTGGGGGTAGGGCTCAGTAATCTGTGTTCTAACAACCCTTCCAGGTGATTCTCAGGCATGATCAAGTTTGAGAACATTCTTTTAGAGAGACTTAGCACACCAGTGGGTAGGGTTCAAATGCAGGATACAAGAAAGGTCCCCATTACTGGTAAGCAATTCCAAGGCTCATGTTGAAATTTGGTTTGAAGCCAAGGTCAGTCTCTCCTCTACCTGCCTTCCTGCTAATTGTCTGCTGCTAACAAACCTAAGCAGAAGACTGGATCCTTCCTTCCCACAGAACATCCACCTGGTAGCCAAGTGGCTCAGCACCCTGGAGAAGAAGTTGGAGGAGCACAGTGAGAATAGCCACCCAGAGTTCAGGGTCTTCATCAGTGCAGAGCCTGCACCCTCTCCTGAGGGCCACATCATCCCCCAGGGCATCCTGGAGAATTCTATTAAGATCACCAACGAGCCCCCAACGGGCATGCAGGCCAACCTGCACAAAGCCCTGGACAACTTCACTCAGGTACTGCCCTGGGAGGAAGGGAAGAAGAGCATCTCACTCACAAAGAGCTGATTCAAACTGGGCAGGAGAGGAACATGCAACTCGGGGTGAGGGGGGTGGGGCGGTGGGAGGAGGGGGAGGTGCCCTGGGGAGTATGCCCAATGAGGGCAAAATGTGTTCCCTTTGAGGCTGATCTCCACCCAGTGCCCACTCAGTATGACACAGCTCTCAATCTACCTGGGAGAGCAGAGCTTAGGTATTTTCTTGTGCAAGAGGTATAGGGGAACTTTCTGGAAGTCACCATGTTAGCTAAACATACCAAGCTGGAGGAGAGTATATTGCTATAAATCTAATTGATATGATATACTGGCTACACCTTTATTGGCTAAGCGTGCTATCTCTAAGCAGAAGATGATGCTTTCATTCAAGTAGCATCACTTAACATGTTATTTTAATGCATGGGTGGCCATGCAGCTCAGTTCTCTTTCATCATCTCAGCAAGACACCTTTCCTTGCTGTTTCTTCATTGGGAAGTTCCACCTTCCTTGGAGTGGGGATGGGGGAGAACAAAAAGACACAAAAACCAGGAGCTTGGGAGCATTAAAGTCTGTGTGCCACACTGGGGGCTTGGGCAGAATCCAGCAAGAGGGTTTCAAGAGCTGTTGGGGAAGTTTTTATCTCTGGTGTCACTCATAATAGCACAGTGGGTGTCTAGCTTCATAGAATCCATGCCAAAACCCACCACAGGTCCAAGGTGGACAACTTGAGATGAGCCTTCCAGTGGGACAACAGTTCCAGCTACCCCAAAGTAAGCCACCAGTACCAGCAGCCCTGTGGGGTCTGGTTAACTTAAAAGAAGATGAAGACTGTTTGGCAGTTAGACACTTAGGAGATTTTAATGACTGTGTGAAACCCCTCTGTGATTGCAAGTCAAGCAGTACAACCTGGAGAGGGAAGCACCCACAAAGACTTGAGAAGCTAAACCTATCCAGTCTCCTCCTTTTTCAGTCCCCTTTCAACCCAACTCCAGATCCCACACATCATCTATAACAGAAGAATGGAGAATATCGCCAGGAAATTCAGGATATTATAGATTGAAATTTTGTTTAAAAATTCCTTACCCATTGCAGTATGGGGCAGAAGGCAAGGTGCTCTCTTGACCAGGGGCATTCTTTCTTTCTTTTTTTCCTAAATAGGCCTTCACAAAACTCCTAGGTACTTTATACCAGAGATGAAAATGTCTAAAATATCTAGATTTTATATTCTATATAAGGGAAACACATATGCCTAACTTTTAAATCTACAACCTTCTTTACAGGAGGCTGTAGCTGGTTCCAAACAAAGAGATTTCTTCCCCTAAAAGGTATTGGGATGTCATGTACTCCCCACATTTCCTAGTCCTCTTAGAGTTAGATGGAGCCATGTGACTAGTTCTGTTCAATGGGCTACGCATTTCAGAAATGGTGCTCAATCCTCCAGTTCTCTCTTCCTCTGCTTGGAGCCCTCAAGTGATAGATGAGACAGCCACAAGATGGTGGAGCATCCATCAGCCTGGATCCATGCTTGGAAAAGAGCTGTCCTGAAAAGCCACTGGCTCTGAAGTAGATTTTGCACAAGCAATAAATAAATGTGTATGTTTTTAAAAACTGGGGGACACAATTAGCTGTAATTGAAAAGGGACATGAGCAAAGCCATAAAGAAGGACATGACATGCCTCACATGTTCAACCTCCTCATAATTAATATTTTAGGCCTCAGTAGGATTTTTTTTATCATCTATCACCATACCTGGCTTTGTCTTCTCAGTCTCCACAGGAGTTCTGATCTTGGGCTTAGCTCCCTGCAAGCTGAGGTCCAGCCTTGGTCATCCTCTTTTCTCCTGTCTTTCAGATTGTCGGGCAAGTGGGAAATACACCCTAAAAGATACTCGCTGTTGCTAGTTATCCTGTTCCTACCACAGTTGGGTTTTTTGGTCACTGATGGCCATCTTCAGTAACTCATTCTGAGAAAGAGAGATAGATATAAGTATATTTATTGTTCACAAGAATTTCCATTGTACTTTTCTCCTTTTACAAGTGCCTTAGAACAGAAGCCAATGTAACACTCCCTATTCACCCCGTTCCTTCAGAGCCCTGTATAACCATTTAAGGGACAAATTGCAGCCCTGTACTCTTTTTCATCCCTGCTTCCCTGATAGCTGTGCTGTTTGAGGAGGATTATTTTATTCTGACTTTTGCTTGAGTGTGCCACTGTCAGCCAGTGTCAGCATTTTAATGTGTGATTTCTCACATGTGCTTAAAGCACACGTGTGCTTAAAGGCATTTTTCAGCAGGATTTAGTATTTTCCATATGTTTAATGAAACTTCCTCCTGTCTGTAGAGAACAGCTACATCCAGAAAGAAGTTTTAAATTCTGCCTTGCATGAAGCAATGCCTTTGACCTCTGTGCCACCTCTGACCTTTCAGCATCCAATCTTCTTGGAAAACCTGGTACCAAGTGAGAGCACTACATGGACCCTATGTATCCAGGGAGACAACAGACATTATGCCAGGAATTCTCTATGAAATAATCAAACTACCAGGAGCTTAATCTGCCCTGTCTCCTCTGTTCTTCCCGCCATGGGAGCAAAGTTTAAGGGTCAATTCCTAGAAGAAAAATTAGAATAGAACCAAATTCAAGTTGTGTTGGCTCTGAAAGTGCTTCTCTTGGGCCCCTGCTGCCATGCCTTCTTCCTTCCTAAACAGAGATATTCTTAGAGGAAATAAAATTATTTTTGATTCTGAAGAAACCAGGGGTTCCTTGTCCTTCAAAATGCAGGATTTCCCACTCTCCACCATCACCACCATCTCCCTTCAAGTCCACCAAGCAAAGCTCCACTGCTCTCTTCTGAACCATCTCCTGCTTCTCTTTTCTTCCACTGTACCCCTTCTTTCATTCCCTCTTCATCTTTTCCCCCTTTCTTAGTTTCTGCAGCTACAACCCTTCAGTGCTTCTGTTTCCCAGAGCCTTGTGTTCCAGGTACCCCCGTTCACTTTCAGAGCAATTAAGATGGTGTCTTTGTTTCCTAGGGTTGGGTGGTTTAAAACAAGAGAAGTGTATTGTCTCCCAGTTCTGGAAGCTAGGAGTCCAAAATCAAAATGTCAGCAGGACCATGCTCCCTCTGCAACCTGCAGGGAAGAATCCTTCCTTGCCTCCTCCAACTTCTGGTGTTTGCCAGCCTTCCTTGGCTCATATGTGCATGGCTCCAGGCTCTGCCTCTGTCTTTACATGGTATTCTCTCTTTGTGTTTGTGTCTGTCCCTGTGTCTAGTATGTCCCTCTTCTTATAAGGTCACCAATATTGTGAGAGTAGGGCCCACTCTTATCCAGTTTCATCTCATCTTAACTTATCACATCTTCATAGACCCTATTTCCAAATAGGATCACATTCATGTGACCAGAGTTTAGGACTTGAACAGGTCTTTTGGGGGGACACAATTCAAGCCATAACAGATGGTGAGGGCACAGCCCTGCTCCACTTCTTGTGTATCTGATTCCCACCTTCCACTGTATTTCAGCAGCTCTCCCAGCAGATGAACTGGGGATTCCTCAGTCACAGACAGAGTAATTATACCTAGCAAGGTTCCATGCTGAGCAAGAAAAGCAAGGCAGGAGGGGAAGAAATTGAAAATGATATTTACTGAGGAAGTCTCCACCCACATTCCAGTGCAATGTAATATTAATATGACAAACATGACACTCCCATGGCCCACTACTGACTTACATTATGTGCAAAGTTTAACCATAAGCCAAGCCTTGTTATAATGTGATTCTAAACCTTAATCCAAGTTCTAAATGAAAACCCATCCCTTCTGCAGGTTCCCCTTAAGTCCTTACCCCATGCCTAGCCATAAGGTAATCTATAGTCTCATTGTAGCTCAAACCCCAACCAGAATATATGATAAGTTTATCCAAATAATCCCCAGTTGTAATGCACACCCTGGCCTGTCTCATATAACAAAGGCTATGTCTTAACATCAGAATCACTGCTTTCCTTTCAGGACACTCTGGAGATGTGTTCCCGGGAGATGGAGTTTAAGAGCATCCTCTTTGCTCTTTGTTACTTTCATGCTGTGGTGGCAGAAAGGCGAAAGTTTGGACCCCAGGGCTGGAATCGTTCCTACCCCTTTAACACTGGGGACCTCACCATCTCTGTGAATGTGCTGTACAATTTCCTGGAGGCCAATGCAAAGGTAAATGAAATAGAGAGATGAACGTTCAAGGCCCCACCAGGGCAGATGCTGTTCAGGAGGGGCTTCTTTCAGGAAGATGATGCAACATCAGGTTGACCAGCCTGAGGCTGAGAGAGCAACTTGGTGGGTCAGAGCTGAGGGAGCTCAAGAAATAAAACACATGACTCATGGTCACCTGAGAGCTTATTCCAGGGCCCATCAGACCACCTATATACTGGCAGCATGGCATGTGGGTTCTTGTTGGAGAAGAAGAAACCCACTCACATCTGATATAAGCTCCCAATTCAATTAGCTGAGATGCAGGATTTGCCAGGCACACAGGTCCTCACACAGGTATGGTCTTAATAAAGCTGAAGAAGCAGCCGAATTCTTGCTGCACCCGGTCTCTTTTTATTCTCTGACTGCTATCTCCATTACACAGAAGTCTTACAATCAGTGCTCTACCATAAAAAGAATGTTTACACCATCACACCTCTTCTAGGTCATGGACCAAACAGAGCATCAGCAAGACCACAGCCTCTTCCTGGTGAAGAACACATATTAAGCCCAGATGTCCTGAACAATCCTTCAGGAAAGTCCACCTCCCCCAGTGCTGTTCCTTCATTTGCTACATTGCCACCAGGCTTTCCCTGAGCAACTTCCCTCCCTAACCTTGCATCCTATATTCAGTTTGCTCTGAACTTTCCAATGGTGACTGTATTAGTCAGCCAAAGGGGTGCTGATGCAAATTATCAGAAATTGGTTGATTTTTATAAAGGGTATTTACTTGGGGCAGGAGCTTACAGATACCAGGCCATTAAGCACAAGTTAATTCCCTCACCAAAGTCTATTTCCACATGTTGGAGCAAGATAGCTGCTAATGTCTGTGAGGGTTCAGGCTTCCTGTGTTCCTCCCTTCCAGGGTCTTGCTTATCTCTGGGTTCTGAGTTCCTCTCTTCCCAGGGCTTGCTTCTTCCTGGGCTCAGGGTTCCTGTCTTCCTGGGGCTTGCTTCTCTTTCCTCTGTGAGCTTACTTCCCAGGGCTCCAGCTTAAGGCTTCAGTATCAAACTCCAGCATCAAAACGCCAACATCAAAATCCTTCATCTCTGTCCTTTGCCATGCCTTTTATCTGTGAGTCCCCACCCACCAAGGGGTGGGAACTCAATGCCCTAATGACGTGGCCCAATCAGAGCCCTAATCATAACTCAATCATGCCCAGGTACAGACCAGATTACAAACATAATCCAATATCTATTTTTGGAATTCATAACCATGTCAAACTCCTACAGTAACCATTAATTAATTCGCTAAATGAATAGCAGAACAAGTCTGGCCCTTGCCTTCCTCCATTTGAGATTCACCTATTGTAGGTAGAACCTGCCATCATTGTCATAGTTGGTGACTATGAAAGTGGGAAGGAATATATGTGGCAGGGTTAGCACCTTGCTTCTCAACACCATTTGATGTAATTCTCTCTTTTTTTGTCTTTATTTATCTTTTTAATATTACATTAAAAAAATATTAGGTCCCCCCATACCCCCCACCCCACCCCCACCCCACTCCTCCCCCATAGCAACAATCTCCTCCATCATCATGAGACATTCACTGGACTTGGTGAATATGATGTAATTCTTTAAGCATTTAGTGAGCTCCCAAAACATGCCTGATTCTGCTGGGCACTGGGGGTGTGAGGATGAATGTGTAAGATGTCATTCCTAACCTCAAGAAGCACCCCTGTGGCTTAGCTCTGCTTGCACGCCAGGACAGCCCTGATGCCTGTACAGAGCTTTCTTTCTTGCCTTTCTTGTCTCTCAGGTCCCCTATGATGATTTGCGCTACCTCTTTGGTGAGATCATGTATGGAGGTCATATCACAGATGACTGGGACCGGAGACTCTGCAGAACCTACCTGGAGGAATTCATTAAACCTGAAATGTTAGAAGGAGAACTGTCTCTGGCCCCAGGGTTCCCCCTCCCAAGCAACATGGACTACAGTGGTTATCATCAGGTGAGGGTCAGTGGTGGTCCCAGGGGACCTGGATGCTCCTTCAGTCTGTCCTGCACAGGGGGGGAAACTCACACCAGGGCATCTCTTATCAACCTTAGTTAGAGGCCAGGGAGGAATGACTTAAAGAGCTGAGCACATGTTGAATTTGGCCCTCAGGGGAAGTGGACTTGGCCCAGTGGCTAGGGCGTCCGTCTACCACATGGAAGGTCCATGGTTCAAACCCCGGGCCTCCTTGACCCGTGTGGAGCTGGCCCATGCGCAGTGCTGATATGCACAAGGAGTGCCGTGCCATACAGGGGTGTCCCCGCATAGGGGAGCCCCACACGCAGGGA
Organism: Dasypus novemcinctus; assembly: GCF_030445035.2. NCBI lineage: Eukaryota > Metazoa > Chordata > Mammalia > Cingulata > Dasypodidae > Dasypus > Dasypus novemcinctus. The sequence goes on along the minus strand of NC_080693.1, from coordinate 21,141,695 downwards.
GTGCTCCCCGTAAAGAGAGCCGCCCAGTGCGAAGGAAGGTTCAGCCTGCCCAGGAGTGGCGCCACACACATGGAGAGCTGACACAACAAGATGACGCAACAAAGAGGAACACAGGTTCCTATGTATGCCGCTGACAACAATGGAAGCGGACAAAGAGGAACACGCAGCGAATGGACACAGAAACGGGCAGCTGGGGTGGGGGAGGGGGGCAGGAAGGGGAGAAGAATAAATAATAATAATAATAATAATAAAATTTGGTCCTCAGCCCTAAGTTGGCACTGACGGCTATAGGATTTCTAGCCTTGAGTTAATGAAAAATTTGAGCCTTTGGAGATCTTTTCATTCTTGATGTTGATTCAGTAATTCCAAACATTTGGTTCAATAATGTTTTGAATAATGTTTGAATAATAATGTATTGAACCAAATGTTCAATAATGTTTAAATTATTGTTGCTCTTTTCTACCAATAACATCTGGGGCAGTTAGTTGGTTACTTTCATTTGGGATATTGGCAAAACCATGAAGAGCAAAATTTCAGTAAGAACTTAGCCAACTGTTGGTAAAGTTTACACCAGCAGTTCTAAATACCTTCAGGGGGACGTGATCTCATGGTCCGCTCACTCAGCCTCCTGTGCCCTACCAGTTTCTGTGAACATAAGCACTCATACCCACACACATCTGCCCAGAAAAACATTCTTATGAAGCTTTTTCTTACTCTGGCTTTCATTTTGCTATTACTATTTCTTAAGCATTTAACTCTTTTTTTCATTAGAGATGTTTTAAGTTTACAAAACACTCATGCATAAAATACAGGATTCTTGTACACCACCTCACCACCAAAGCCTTGCATTGGTGTGGAATATTTGTTACTATTGATGATAACACTTTTTTATAATACTATTTTTTTAACAGTGGTTACCTTTGTTACAATTGGTGAAAGATTATCAAAATAGTTCTATCATCCATTATTTACATTAGATATATTTCCTATATACTGCCCTATCATTACCATCTTGTATTAGTATCGTACATTTGCTATAATTCATGAAAAAGCATTCTTATACTTGTGCTATTAACTATACTCCTTCATATACAACAGGTATTGTATAACCCTATGTTTTATCTTTCCATTTTTATTCTAGTAATATATATACATCCTAATGTTTCCTCTTTTAATGACATTGACCTATGCAGTTCAAGTACTGTTCATTATACTCACAATAACATGCTATAATGTGCTACCATCACCACCTTCTATTTTCAAACCTTTACCATGAGCCCAAATAGAAATTCCATGCAAGTTAAGCATCAACTCCCAATTCTCTAACCCCGTCTATCTCCTAGTAACCTATATTCTAGAGTCTAACTCTGTGTTTGCTTGTTATAATTAGATCACAACAGTGAAAACACACAATATTTGTCCTTTTGCGTCTAGTTTATTTGACTTAACATAATGTCCTCAAGGTTCATCCATGTTGTCACATGCATCAGGACTTCATTCCTTTTTAATCCTAGATGACTTGCCATCATATATATATACATCATATTTTGTTTATCCATTCATCTGTTGATGGACACTTGGGTTGTTTCCATCTTTTGGCAATTGTGAATAATGCCACTATGAACATCAGTGTACAAATACTATGGCTATTTTTAAAGCCTTCATCTCTGCCTTTTAAAAACTGATTCCATCCTGCCAGGGAAAATACATTAAAAGATAATGAAAAAGGGATTTTCATTGTTTGACTTCTGAACATGCCTGAAAGAACACTTGAATGGCAAACTAAAAGGAAATACTGGTCATAAGAACATTAACTACAAGCTTTAAAAAAAAATTTTTAATTCAGAAAATTTAAAAGGGTAAGTTATAAAAGTCATTTGATCCAGAAGGAAAAAAAATGAATGTATGAAGAAATTAAAAGAAGTAAGATTCTTTAAAGGAAATAAGAGGAATTTTTTTAACTTCACCAAAAGGCTTCAAGGCTTTACCCAAGAAAATTATGCAAGAGCCTCCCCTAGTGTCCATGGAACAGTTAGACAAGAGGCTGGCATAGGATATGGACAAGGTGGGCGAGAATTCTAAATTAAGTTTGGTTCTCTTATCGTAAGGTATGCATACTCCCAAATGACAGAGGTAGTTAGAATTTCCTTTTCTTCATTCCTTTCTTTAATATATCAGTTAGTAGACTGTTACAGCACACCTACCAAGGGTCTAGCAGTTTGCTGGGTTCTGGTGAAATACAAAAATAAACAAACACGCAAATTTGCCTTTAAGGAATTAACAATCTTTTACCTAGACTATTAATAAATGTTATGGACATCAGGAAATCAACAATTGCAACTTCAGTTCTAAACTCAAGGGATAATATCTCAGTATAATAGAAAGAAGTGAACGAGTACTCAGGGAATATTTGGAGAAGCTAGAGAGGATATTTTCAGGGATAGCAGACTGAGGCCCGCTATAATTGACCATAGAGATGTGTTGTTTGGGTGACATCCCACTTTAAAGTTTTTAAATTCTAAAGTCATCAGCCAGCTATATGAACTCTCCAGCTCAAAGCAAAGTTTACCTCATCCTACATCCCATTTCACACATTTATTTTTGCGTGCATGGTTCCATGTACACCTTTAGGGTTGTCTTCCCTGATTTAGATAAACACAGGGGCAAGGAATTTAAGGGGAAGAAGGCTGGGAACCTCAAAGAGCTTGAGTAAAACTAAAACTCTCTGGTCAGGTAGGGATTAATAGTATAAAGTACCAAGAAGATTTTTTTTGTAGCCAGAGGAGCAGGAGTATATTAGAGAGCAGTGGGAGGGGTGGGATTGGTGATGGGTAACAGGCAGTCCTTTAAGCTTCCCAAAAAGGGAATGATACCATTAAAACTAGAATTTCAAGAAAACTTGCCTGGAATATGAAAACAGATGATGTCAAAGAAAGGTTGGGGAAAAGCATGTGCATGAATACATGGGAAGCATGCTGAAGTCACCCAGGCTGGGCAAGCAGGTTCACGTGTAAGGCCAAAGGGATACTGGTGCCCTGGTTGTGGCCTAGCCCACCCATTGTCCTTCAGAGGACAAGTCATGTGGGACATTGGAAATGTGTCTTGATTCTTATGCAAGTGACTCTTCCCTTGGTTTTCAGTACATTGATGCCGAGCTGCCTCCAGAGTCACCATATCTCTATGGGCTCCATCCAAATGCCGAGATTGGCTTCCTCACCCAGACTTCAGAAAAGCTCTTTCGCACAGTGCTAGAGATGCAGCCTCGGGACAGCCAAACTGGAGATGGAGGAGGGGCCACAAGAGAAGAAAAGGTACTTGAAGGGGATTGCCTAAGATCTTTCTGGGGGCCCAAGGTTTGTACGTGGAGACTGTCTCAGTTTGTCAAGGCTGCTATGACAAATACCACACAGTGGGTGGATTTAAACAGCAGGGATTTATTGGCTCACAGTTTGGAGACTAGAAGTCCAAAATCAAGGTGTTGACAAGGCTAGGCTTTCTCCTTGCATAGCATTCTAGTGCTGGCTTACTGTAATCCTTGGGATTTCTTGACTTGTATCTTGCTTCTCATCACATGGCAATGTCCTTGATATTCTCCTGTGTCTTTCTAAAACTTATAGCTTCTTTTTATAAGGCCTCCAGTCATATGGATTAAGGCCTTAACTGCCTAAGTTTGGCCACACTTAAATAGAATCTTAGAAGATCCTATTTACAAATGAGTCTACGCCTTAACAGATATTGCACCTTCCTATTTACAAATGGGTTCACACCCACAGGACCGTGGATGAAGATTAAGAGCACATCTTTTGTTGGGGTACATGATTCAGCCTACTACAGAGACTCTTCTGCTACTAGCTGCTTTGGCAGTTGCCTTAGTTTCCTATGGCTGCCATAGAAGTACTACAGTTTGAATATACAACGAGAGTATATTGTTTCACAGTTCTGAAATCAAGGTGTCAGCAGGGCACACAGTCTGAAGTCTATTGTGGTATGGTAGTGGTTTGCCTGCAATCTCTGCAACCTCAATCTCTGCCTCCATTTCATGGCTGTCTTCTCTTTCCCTATCTGTGCCCAATCCTCCCTTGCTATAAGGACACCAATTCTAATCCAATTTGGCCCCCTCTTAACTAATATCTTCAAAGATCCCATTTCAACCTAGGGTCACATTCACAGGACCAGGGATGAAGACTTGAACATACCTTTTGGGGGACATAATTCAATCCATTATAGTGTAGACCACACTTGTGTACCTCCTGCCTTAGCACATAGTGGGTTCAGCCTCGAGGTGCTTGCTCTTCACCTGAAACAGCCCCCTCAATTTTCTACCAGTCATGATGCCATGCTGATTCATATGTTTAAATCATAGGAAATCCCCATTGTCTGGATTACGTAGTTTGCTTTGCCAATCCACCAAGTGTCACTTTTTACTCAGTTCCATGGTAAAGGGCAGAGCTAAAAAGTAAATGGCTGTTTGGGGAGCCTTTGAACTGACTTCCTGACTCCTTGGCAAACTAAGTAATGATGGCTGGAGAGCTGCTGCCAAATACTTCCTCCCCTGCCCCACCAAGTAGATGTTCATTTGGATTCACACACTCCTCTTTAAAATGAAAATGCCTTCTGTTTGTATGAATGACTTTTAATTAGAGAGTCTCTTAACACACAGATAAGTGCTACTTAGCACAATTTGCCCTAAAATTTCGGGACCGTGGAAGGGAATTATGGAGTATAAGGGCAGACTAGGGTGAGATGTGGGATTTGGGACAAGCAGAAGGCTATCTGAGGGTTCTCTTTCTGGTGTGGGGAGAGCAGAAGGCAGAAAATGTAAGGGGCACCAAAGTAAAACTTCTCTGAGAAATCTTTCCTGAGCTAATTCCGCTTCCAAGAGATTTACTGCCGCCTCCACCTCACCCCCACAGTACTGCCTGGATTTAATTAGAGATGGACTCAGGTTTACAAGGAAGCATCCTTGGAAGATTAAAGGTTAGGAAGTTTAAGATCATCAAACTTTGAGGCTGCAGTGATTGATTTTAGGAAAGCTATTTGATTGATACTAAAGGAGATGGGCTTTTGCTAAAAGGTATAAAGTGGATCATTGAAATAGTTCTCAATATTTAATTTGCCAAAGAATGAATTAAGGAACTTGAAATTCTCATTCTGAGATCTGGGGTTAGATGGAAGAATTTGTGTTCTAGTGACTTTGAGGCAGGTGGCCATACTTAGAGAAAACTCCTTTAAATCACGTAACTCAGCCTATGCCACTATTTGATTTATAAGATGTAATTTGAGAATAAAGGGAGGAGAAGAAATTTTATGTAATCCAGAATCCAAACCACTCAGAATGAAACATGTTCCTAGTTCTAAAAATGAAAAAAGCTGGGATTATGTAAGGAAAAGACAGGATTCTTCAGGCAAAGTTCAAAGAAGCTCCTAATTCTTATAATTTTCTTGTGCTTTCCCCCAAGTAACTCAATAAATGCTGTGTGTGTATGAAATTGTATGTGTGCATGTGTGAGAGAGAGAGATTTCAAAAATGTAGCTAACCGTAGTCATTTGCTGTGTGGGACACCATCAAGTGTGCCAGCTATTAGATACACGTCGGTTGTGAAATATCCAAGTGCTCAGCCCTGGTCGTCTTCTCACGTGTTCTCATGAGCTATGTCCCTTCATATCCCCATAGCAGCTCTAGAGGAGGACAAAGAGCCAAGCCCAGAAGAGGGTTTCATTGTTAAATTGGAAATGATACAAAGGTTGCACACTTCACGTACAGTCTCAAATTGTTGGCCCAAATGTAGGCACACATCCACCTCTGGAAGGGAAGCTGGGAAATTTAGTCTGTAGTTGGACAGCCATATGCCCAGGAAGATGGAAGAAGTGTTGAGGTGGGGGAGGAGGGAGGATGGTTAGAAAGGAGACAACTAGCAGTCTGCCACAGTCTTCAGCCCAAGCCTGGGTTTTGTTTCTCAGGAAACTAAGGCCTCATTTGATGATCTGAGCCCCAAATGCCTCTCTTGGCAGATGAATCTGCTATTCAGGATGGGTACCTGGCCTCCAGGGGCTTCCCTGGGATGTACATCCTTCCTGTCTTCCTTACTGATGGAGGGAGCCTGCCTCTCCCATTTGCCTTTTGGCACTGGATTTCTTTAGTGTTGAACAACTGGCTAGTCATTTGGAGAAAAATAAAGCTGTGTCCCTCACTCTTTATGCCGAATTACATTTCAGATGGCTCAAACATTTAAATGTAAAACAGGAAAACATTAAAAGTACTAGAAATAAACTTGAGTGAATGCTTTTTTTTTTATCCCCCTCTTTGTGGCATTTTGAATCTGTTCTCTGTGTCCATTTACTGCACGTTCTTCTGTGTCTGTATTTATTTACTTTATTTCCCCTCCCCCCTTGCGGCTTGCTTGCTTTTTGTGTTCATTCACTGCATGTTCTTCTGTGTTTTTGTCTCCCTTTTATTTGTTGTGTCACCTTGCTGAGTCAGCTCTCCACAGCACTTGCAGGTCAACAGCTCTGCAGCATCTGCGGGCCAGGCGGCTCTCCATAGAGCGCGGGCGATCCTGCCTTCACAAAGAGGCCGCGGAACGCAAACCCAGGGCCTCCCACATGGTAAACGGGAGCCCAACTGATTGAGCCACAGCTGCTTCCCGAGTGAATGCTTTTTTGATCTCACAAAGAAGACCTTGTAAAACCATAAAAAAAAAAAAAATCCTCAGAATCTGTAAAGAAAAAGATTGACAAATCCATCTACTTAAAAAATGTTAAACACCTGTAAACCTAAAACACACCATGAACAAAGTCAAACTAGGACAACTATCTTAGTTTACCAGGGCTGCTATACACATACCACACACTGGTCAACTTAAACCAGAATTTTTGGCTCACAGTTTTGAAGGCTAGAAGTCCAACATCAAGGTATTGGTAGGTCCATGCTTTCTTCCCAAAGTCTACAGCATTCTGACGATGGCTTTCCAGCAATCCTCCATCACATGGGGAGCTGTCTCTTCCTGTCTCCTGCTCTGGTTCCTCCTGACTGGTGGTGATTCTTCTGCTTATAAGGACTCCAGTCATATGGACGAGGGCCTACATAGATTCAATTTACCCTCACCTAAATAGGGTCTTTAAAGATCCTCTTCACAAGTGAATCCACACCCATGGGACAGGGGTTTGAACATGTATGTGTTAAGGACATGATTCAGTCTACCACAATAATCTAGTTGCAACACAGATATTGGGAAGAGGGACGATTTTTTCCAATATATAAATCATTCTTACATATGGAAAAAGGAGGAGGTTGAGGAGAGGAAGAGGAGAGGGAAGGGAAGAAAGGACACAAGAAATTCTCATAGGAAATACAAATAGCCAATAAAAATAGGAAAAACTCCTCAACATCATTCATAAATCAATGGAATTAAGCAAAATATCATTTTTCACCTAATTATAAAGATTTTTAAATGTGTTCACATCCAGCAGTGAGAGTATAAGAAAATAGGGAAAACCTCTCTGTTGATAGAGGTTTAAGTTATAGGACAATTCAACAATAACTATTAAAATTTTTAAATGTTCACATTTTGCTCATAATTCTATTTCTAGGAATTCAGCCAGAGGAAACACATAAAAGTACACAAGTTTTATTTATTTATTTGTTTGTTTATTTATTGCAGGATTGCTTATAGTAGTAAAAAATGGTAAACAGACCAAATATCCATCAAAAGGGGATTGATTCAATAAATTATAGTGTGCCAAAACAGTGGAATAATATATTTCGTTACAAAGAAAAAGTCACATCCATATGTACTAAAAGGAAATGTGTACAAATTTATAAAGTGAAAAAAGCAAACTGGAAAAGCTGTGTGTGGTATAATTCCATTAATGATAGTTAGATAGATGAGAGATGATTAGACAGACAGATAGATAGATAGACAGACAGACAGATAGATAGATAGGTAGATTTTTAGATAGATTTAGATGGATAGGCCAATGGATGGATGGTGGATCAACAGAATTCTTTGCATTGAAGAACATCTGCAGAACAAAAACCAAAAATTAGCAGATTAATAGTGTTTTTTCCCTTTTGAGGGTAGAGGCAAGATTGTGGAAGGATTTCACTTCTAATTTCATATTTATCTGTCATGTTCACATTTTTATTGTAGACATTTACTACATTTTTCAATTAAAATAAAGCAGAGGTATTCCCTTATGGTAATAAAGTGAACCACAATCCTTGGAATTCATTCTTCCCATCTGAAGGGAACTTTGGGACTCCCTGAGCAAAACAGGGCCCTGTTTCCTTCCATAATGGTCCTCTCCTTCCTTGGGCCTGATCTCCAAAGCCTCCCTGGGCACCATGAGTGACAGAATGGAATTTTGCTTACCCACATTCAGTGCATTTTGGAACACCTCCAGACCAGCTTTTCATTTTTTGTCAATAATGTCCAAATGGCAGCTCACTGATAAAGGGCTGTTTCTTCAAATTCACTTCCAGAGACAGAAATATGATATAGTTTTAGCTATTTGTCTTCTACCCCAGCAGCAGCTTTCAGAAACCGTTAAAATTCCATGCCAGTTTGTGCTCAGACAGCACCAAAGACCCATTTGTGACAGGGTGATGGATTTTTACTTTCTTTTTTCTAATACCAGCTCTTTTCATAAGAATGTATCATATGTTAACAATACAAGACAAGGTGAATATCAATCCTTTGTATCAATATAGCTCTTTATAGCTTACCAATGCTGCCACATTGATCACTCATTTGATTTGATCTTCAGAACAACCCTGAGGGTTGTGGGGGACAGGGTAGGAAGAATATTTTACAGATGAAAAAATTGAGGTTTAAGTGACGTGTTTATATCACATGGGAAATATGGAACAGAACTATTAACTCAGTACAAGTTCTTTAGTTGTAAGCAACAGACACCAATTTAGCTGAGCCAGGCAAGAAAGAATTCACTATATCAAAGCAATCAATGTAAGAAGAAAAGAACCACAATGGCTCTAGGGTCCCAAGGAGCATGGTTCCTTCAGGGCACATCCATCCTGCCAGTAAACCCAACCACTTTCTATTCTTTGAGTCCCAGGTACAAGATTCAAATTTTCAAAGTCTTGGGAAAGATAATCTGATTGGCCTAACTTAGGTCAGGGGAGGGTTAGGCATTCTGATTGTCTTCACAAAACAATGGGGAAGAGGTAATTTCCCAAAAGGAGGTAAGGGGTCTGATACTAGAAGGGGAAATAGATGGTGAACAGATGACAACTAGTGTCCACCACATATGTCCAGAGCTCAGCTCTCATTTCTCCAGAATGGGCCAGCACAAATACTCACTCCAATTCCTCTGTAGACTGTGTGGTCTACTATGTCTGCAGTTGTTTCATTTTTCTTTCCTGCTGACAGACCTCTTGGGCTTACTCATTTCCTCCCAAATGGAAGACTCAGACTCTAACTGCTTACACTGAAATAACCCAGGATATCTGTGCCTCAATTCCAACTTTCCAGGAGACAGTCCTAGGTCATTCTAGTTGCCATGGTCTAATGAATTGACAGTGTGTGTGGTGAAGATGTCAGGAGATGAGAAGGAGATTTACATGATAGATGGGATGCCTCTTCCAGAATCCAAAGACAGAAACCACAGGATAGCATCATGGAGACTCAGACCTGAATATATATATTCATTACTGTGCTTCTCACTTCAGCTTCCCATGAATGGCCACCTCCAGCCCAGGTCTATCTTAGCCTTTTGAGTTGGATTCCCACAGTGAACCAGGTCTCCATTCTGAGTTTTTTAACTCCCAATTACTAGAGAGGCATCTGTGTTCATCTTTCTAAGCTGGCCAGCCTATGGGGAGTCCATCCTGTGGTCAGTCCTTGGCCCCTGACCCAGCTGGCCTCAGCAAGCAGACCAGGTATGGACAGGTGGAAGGGCAGCAGGTGATGGGGGACTGGCCTCCCTAGTGCAATCTTTCAGGGGAATGTAGTTCTGAAGAATTAGAGCCTCTTCTTAACTCTGTGTTTCCTGTTGTGGGGCAGGTCAAGGCCCTCCTAGAAGAAATTTTGGAGCGGATGACAGATGAGTTTAACATACCAGAGCTGATGGCCAAAGTGGAGGAGCGCACGCCCTACATCGTGGTTGCCTTCCAGGAGTGTGAAAGGATGAATAGCCTCACCAGGGAGATCCAGCGCTCACTGAGGGAGCTGGACCTAGGCTTGAAGGTAGGTGAGGTCTTCGAGGGATGAAGAAGATATTGCCAGAGGGCACTACTAGACCCCTTGGGTAGGTGGAGAGATCTGGAGAGCCTTTGTCCTGCAGTAATCTGAATGCCCAAGAAAATATCAACCCTCCTGATCCCCCACCCCCAAAACCAGTCTTGCAGGGCTCCAGGAAGTCTAAGATACAGGGCTCTAGAAGCTGGAAGCTGGAGTGAGTCGGGAAGGCTGACATCAAAATGGGCCACAATTGACATAGATGAGATTGTTTTCATGGGAAGCAGAAGTGTGTACTAGTTAAAAGCAGAGGTACCAGAATTGGTCTACCCAGGATCAACTCCCAGCTCTACTGCTTCCTAGCTCTATGACCCTAAAGTTACTTGACTCTCACTGTGTCTTTTCTTCACCTATAAAATAGGGATAATAGTCCTACTTCATATGGTCTTTGCATGGATTAAATAACCTAAAAAGAATGTTTAGAACAGTGTCTAGCAAATGGTAAACACCCTAAGTATTAGCTATTATTATTGTTACTATTATTGCCTATAGAGAAATGGAAAGAATTAGTGGTTAGCCAGGTTCAGGAAAACATTGATGGTGTCTGAAGGAACCAAGGTACAGTATAACCTCTGACATTTCTCTTGAGCAATGAAATAGTCTGTTATTTCTGCTTTCAATCACTTAACCAGATTTACTTTATTCGTCATACAATAACAACATAAAGTGCCTTGCACAGAGCCTGATAAGCACTATTTTTACCTGGGGTGCCAGGTAAATGGGAAGTCTTCCTCCTTTTCAGCAGCTGAGGAGGGTGACTGATGTCAGCTTACATTGGCACGTTTATTACAAGAGGGAAATTGAGACCCCAGTTTCCTAGGTGACAGTGTGAGTTCAGACAAGTCCTGGAAGTTCAGGAGTGTTGTGTGCTGCTGCCATTATGTCTGGCTCTTGGGGTTATACACGTAGGCATAAGAAAAGCAATTGTAGGTTATTCTCCTGCATCACCACAAGAGGCTGTGAAAAAGACTGAAACATCTAGGTTAGAGGTTTTTTGTTGTTTTAATTTGTTAATTTCCCTTCTCCCCACAATATTAGTGAAGGGAAATAAGGAGGAAATAGAGATGGGAAGGGGATGTTGAAGACTGACAGTTTTTGGTAATGTTTCCAAATTATATACCGGCTTATAATCAAATGAAATACAAAATTCCATAAAGCAGCCTCAAATGTAAATAATGACTCTGCCTGTCACGTTATGCAGCTTCATTGCTATGATACCCAGGTATATATTAGTCATTATCTGGAGTAGGTTTGTGGCAATTTTAGCTTATTGAATCCATGCAGTTTAGTTCACCCATTCAACTTCTGATGCATTTGTTCATTTTTCTCCCGAGGGCCCTCACTGTAGTGTGGTGTTGTGAATCTCAGAGCATGCCTGGGCAAAGACGGGCTGGTGAAGGAGGGAGCTCCTCTTTTCTTTCAGTCCACTTCAAGCCATAATGATTGATAAGCTACGTGAGCAAGCCTCCACACTCCATAGTGGAGGATGCAAAGAGGGCTGAAAGGAGAGTCTCCCCTCCAGAACTAGTCTTGTGGGGAAAACACACACACAAACTGATGATTATACATGGTAGCATGAATTAAGGGCCACATGGAGATGTGGTAGAAGAGAGGAAGACGCAAATGTGTGGGGTCAGGGAAGGTCTCAGGGAAGAGGTGGCAGTGACGGGCCCATGGAGAAAGGGTAGGGTGATGACAAGTAATGACAAGCAGAAGAGCCTTCCTGAGATTCAGAGCAGAGGAGCCCCTCGCCTGTTCTAAGAAGCCACATGCTTTGGCTGAGAGAAGGCCAACCCAAGAAAGCAGCAGTGAGACAGTGAACTTCAACGAGGAGACTGGTGGGAACAGAACAATGACCCAGAAGCAGTCAGAACTATATATGTATTTCTTTATAGGGATGTGTACTGAAGTATTTGGATACATACAGAGATTCTGAGTTTCTCCTGCTTCCTCTGTGAGTGGAGGACAGAAAGAACAATTTCCATTTAAAAGTGACCTCATAAACCTAATGTAGAATATGGACTGTATTTAATAGTACAATTATAATAATACCACCTCCTCAGTTCTAGCAAAATACCAACACTAACGCAAAATGTTAAAATTGGGGGTGGGTATATGGGAACTCTGTATTTTCTGCATGATCGTTTTGTAAACGTACAACTTCTCTAAGGGAAATTAAATAATTTATTATTTTTCAAGTGATACCATAAAATATTTTTAATAAGAACCATTTTTAAAAAGTGACATCATACGTTAACATAGAATTACCATAAGACCCAGCAATTCCACTCCTAGTTATATACCCAAAAGAACTGAAAGTAGGGATTCATGCAGATATTTATATACCAGTGCTTATAGCAGTACTATTCAAAATAGCCAAAAGGTAGAAGCAACCCAGTAGTCTATTGACAGATGAATGGACCAATAAAATATGGCATAAATACTCAAAGGAATATTATTAAGCCATAAAAAGGAATGAAGTTCTAAAACATGCTGCAACATGAATGAACCTTGAAGACACCATGTTGAATGACATGAGTTAGACACAAAAGGACAGATAGTGTATGATTCCACTTATATGAAATATCTAGAAAAAGCAAATTCATAGAAATAGAAAGTAGATTACAGGTTTCCAGGGGTGGAGGAGAGCAGGAAATGGGGTGTTATTGTTTATTGGATACAGAGTTTCTATTTGGGAATGATGAAAAGTTTTGATAATAGATGGTGATAAGGGTAGCAGAAGATTGTGGATATAATTGAAACCACTCATATATACACTTAAAATTGGTTTAAAATGGGAAATTTTGTGTTATCAACAAAAATAAAAAAACTACCATCATGAAAATCTAGTGTCTTTAAGGACAGTTCAGAAAACTGATATACAAAACTCCCAAAGGCCAATGTTACTCTTTTACCATGACAACTAGATATGAACTGGCAAAGGGCCGGATACTGACAGCAGACTATCCAGAGCATGCTCTACCTTTTTAGGAAAACTACATGGGAAGCCAAATCTTAGACCTGCACTGACCAATGCTGTAAACCACTAATAGGTACCCATTGAGCATTTGAAATGTGGTTCATCCAAGGTGAGGTGTGCTGTAGGTGTAAAATTCACACCAGATTTCAAACGCTTAATATTAAAAAGAGAGTCTAAAGTTATCTCATTAATAATTTTATAGTGATTACACATTGAAATGATATTTGATATTCAGGCTATACTGAGTTAAATATATTATGAAAATTAAATTCACCTGTTTTCACTTTTTAAAATTGTGGCTACTAGAAGATTAAGACTCACATATGTGGCTCCCATTTGTGGTTTGTATTTTATTTATCTTGGAAAGCTCTGTCTTAGATGGAGCCAAGGCCAGTATAGATTCTTGGAGGGGCTGGAAACTATTTTCTTATGATTCAAATGTTTGATGGTATTAGACAATTTTCCTATGTCTCAGTGACAGATTAACCCTCCTGATAGAATTTGTCTCTAGATATGTGAATATATTCAAACCTAAAGTCAGGCTTGCTGACCTGGAGATCTACTGTGGCCCTGTACTCTGATCCATTGTGTACTGATTTAATAGTCCAGGTCTGAGAAGGGTGCCTTTTTGGATCCTTTAATGGCCTGTAATCACCAGCCACCAGGCAACTGTCCTGGCTCTTTGGTGCCTGGTACACTACCAGAATACCAAAAGATGGACAGGCTCCTTTCAACCCAGTCTGGAAGCCACACTCAAAGAGGTAGAACCCCTATCATTTCTACTTCCCTCCCCATCTCCCCACCACCCCATGTTTTTAGAGAAATGAAATCTGGTTGCAAAGAAGTGAAAGCAGGAGAGGAGCTAAAACTCATGCACCAGGTGCAGCCTGAGCCTTCAAGAAGGGAGTACTTGGGTCTTGCTGCCTCATCCGCAGGCCCTCTGTGGATTTCATGCTGGCTGCATGTCTGTGCCTGGGGCCAGCTGCTTTGGATGCTCCAGAGGGGCTGTTTTCAAGTGGAGGTTCCTGCACCTCACCCCAGAGGTTCTGATTCCTTAGGTTTGGATTGGGGCCTATGAGTGTGAGCCTGTAATTAGGTCCCTGACTTCAAGGGTGAAGGCCTATAGGAAAAGTAACGATTTATGCCTATATTTAATCAAAGAAATATTACAAAAACATTAATTTGTAGTTGAAAAAAGTGGTTAAGGTCACAGCCAGATAGTCCCCATGAGGTCTACCCACCCAGCCTTTAGCGCTTCCAAAGATTTCCCTGCAATGCTTACACCTAGCAAGCATATCACAAGACTCTGAAAAGACAGCATTTTCTTGGGAGAAGGATCCAATGTTTTCATTGTAAATTTTCTTTTTGTTGACTCTTGACCTGTGATCAAATAAGTGCAGGTGTTAACTGGGATTACCAGGGATCCAGGTCAGGTAAGTTTGGAAAATTCTGGTTTAAACAAATATAAGCAGGTTTCTTTACTGAAGTATTAGAGTTTGGCTCTTTCAGAAATGTTGACTTACCCCAAGTTTGACCTCAGAACCTTTCTATCCATCCCAGCCTCTGCCAATCTGGCAACATCTTAGGAAACTATTTTTTCTCTGAACACCTTTCAGAATATGCTGACTTAGAGTTTATAGATATATTCCTTTTCTTCTAAGAAGATGACACAATTTATACTTAATGAAATGAGTTTCCCTCTTACCCCTTCTCAAGTCCTCCTCTGAAAATGAGTAATTTCTACTGCTACTCAAGGTTCTGGGAGTGCCCAAGTTCAGAAACCTAACTATAAGGTAAATGATTTCTTTTTTTCCTGTATCATTCTTGTTTCACTCCCAAACTGGCAAAACCTAAGAAAGAGTATATGCTTTAAAGTTCCAACACTTGTACATTCAATTAATAAGTGTAAAAGCATTGTGTGAATAAATTATAATCTTATCATAAGCAGATGTGAGAAATTTCTAAGAAAATAAAGTTACCCATTTTTAGTTCCTCTATTAACAAAATGACTTTAGATTTCTGAAGGGTGTTAAAACTTAAGTATTGCAAACATTTAACATTTTCCACTCAGAGAAGCAGGTTTATATGGCTTTGCTGTTTGTAGAAACTACACATCAGTGTAGGGCATTGTAACACAGGGTTAATATGCTGTTGATTTAGCCAGGGGAGAAAACCAGGAAACAAAGAACTTCTCTGTACATGCCAGCCTAGAGTGCTGGCAGAGTCCTGAGTTGTCTGAGGTTTGTCTCACTCTGGCACTGCCTTCAAAGGGCACGCCAGAGGATGGGAACTTTCCATCACACCGATTCCAGTAGTGCTAGCATTACAACCAGTGCATGGTGAGGAATGGTAGGTCATGTGATAGGATGAATCCACAATGGGGCCTTTATCCCCCATTAACTCATGTGACTGATGACATTCACACAGTCTATACATTTCCATAGATATCCCCAAGCTTAACGAAATCCAAAACAATTTTGTGGAGAGTTAAATACAAAAGCTCTACTTATTTTAGTGTATTGCTTATGAAAATATTTTATAAGCATGTAAGTAAACTGGCCATTGAAAACCTCTTGAACATTTTTATTTCAAAAGATAAAATAAGTATGGCTTTTCTTTATTTTTTTTAAGTATATTGAACTTCATTTTTTGTAATGAGTCTTAATTTTGCTACATATCTTTTTTCCCCGTGAGATAACTCCATTGTTTGCTCATTGTTTTGTTTTTTTTTTTTTTGCTTGTTGTTTTTGTTCATTGTCTGCTTATTGTCTGTCTGTTTTTTTTTCCTTTAGGAGGCACCAGAAACTGAACCCGGGACCTCCCATGTGGGAGGCGGGCACTCAAGTGCTTGAGCCACATCCATTCCCTGCTTGTTTTTGCTCTTTGTCTGTTCATTGTTGTCTGCTCATTGCTTGTTAGTCTTCTTCAGGAGGTATCAGAAACCGAACCCAGGATCTCCCATGTGGGAAGCAACCACCTCAGTTCCTGGTCTCTGCTGCACTTCACCTTGACTCTCCCCTTCATCTCTCTTTTGTTGCATCATCATCTTGCTGCATGACTCACTTGCACAGGCACTGGCTCAGTGCACAGGCACTCTCACCGCGTGGGCATTCAGCTTACCACATGGGCACTGGCTCACCATGAAGGCACGCTTTCTCTTCTTCTTTTTCAACAGGAGGCCCAGGGGTCGAACCCAGGTCCTCACATATGGTGGGTGGAAGCCCTATCCCTTGAGCCACATCTGCTTCCCATCTACATAGCTTCTTAACCATAGATTGGCAACCAAGTGTTTACTACTGAGTGCACATAAAAACGTGATTAAAACTGCAATGTAGAGTATTTTAACATAACACTGGTTAAAACATATACATTAAGTGAGCGGAGGTGGCTCAAACTATTAGGCACCTCCCTCCCACATCAGAGGTCCTGGGTTCAGCTCCCAGACCTCCTAAAGAAACAAGGAAGATGAACAGACACAGCAAGTGAGAAATATCAAGGGGGTGGGGAGAAATAAATAAATGAAACAAATCTTAAAAAAGAACAACAACATACACAACAGTTTGCATAAAGAACTGAATTTTTAGTTGTATAATTTTAATTCACATTTAGGTAGACACATGTGTCTAGTGGCTTAGGTATTAGCACAGATCTGCAGCATCTGCATTTGGGTACTGCAACGTTAAAGCCAAAAACCATGGGTAAGGATTTGCTTTACAGCTGTGTTTCCTAAAAAGAACAGTCTCTTATCCCCCCCACCCCCCTTCAAAGTTAATGGTTAATTCAAATCTCTTCTCCCCTAAAATGGTATGTAGGTCTTAAAGGCCATTTTTTCAGTACTGCAGTTATATCTTTCACTCGCCTCTCTCCTGATTCTCTTCTCTGGGATCTTTTAACCTGTCAACCCTAGAGGCTGCAGCTGCCTCCCATAGAGAAGTTGCTGTATTATCCTGGCTTACCACTGGAGTTGCCTGAACATCTGTCCAGGCCCAGTGATTCTACCTCCCACCAAACCTCAGCCCTTATGTGCTGCTCAGGTCCTCTAGGTCTCCAATGCATTGTATTGGTGCCATTAACTTGCTTTGGCCCCTCTTTATCACTCAGATTCACGTGATTCACAGTATCTTTCATGAATAGGAGGCATGAGATGGCATCATAGCTACTGGGCATTGGGCTTGTAACCCGCTTGTGGGCATAATCCGTCATGTTTGTTAGAAAGGGAGAGGTATTAAGAACCACTCATCTGAGGCTCCCCAGCCTGCCTTCCTCCATAGAAACTCCCATGCTTCACCACTGCCTTGCCTGCCATGATGTCTTGGCAGATGTCTATAATCACCATTCCTTAGCCTCTGTCTTAGTTTGCCAAAGGGCTGCCAATGCAAGGTACCAAAAATGGGTTGGTTTTTATAATAGGGATTTTACTTAAAGTAAAATTTTACAGTTCCAAGGCCATGAAATGTCCAAAGCAAAGCACCACCAGAGATGTTTTCTCACCAAAGTCAGCTGCTGGTGATCCTGGAATATTGCCACATGATGAAGCAAGATGGTGGGTGATTTCCGGCGAGGTCTCTGCCGTCCCCTCCAGAATCTACCATCTCCTTTAGCTCAGCTGTAAGCAACCAGGCATAGGACTTGTCTCTATCCAGGCCTCCACTCATTCTTTCGGTGTTTCTCTGCCTTTCTGCAGAGGTAGGTGAACCTAGAATCCTCTCTCAAATGGCAAGATCAAAAATAGTGGCTCCCTTTTTCTCTGCATGTCTGTTTATATCAGACCCAGCAAGAGGGCAGAGATTCAACCTGAGTCATGCCTAACTGACATAGTCCAATCAAAAGCAACCTAATCAAGTAATCTAAGTTGAATCTAATGCAATCAAAGGGTACTACACCCCAAGAATAGATTCATTTAAGAACATATTCTTTTTCTGGGATTCACAAAATCAAACTGTCACAGCTTCCTTACCTTATCTATGGCTTGTTCCTTCTTAAAAATACATCTGTATATTTGTACAGATATATTAATCGTAACTGACTGTGGTCACTTTCTTCCTCTACACCTCCACAGTACATAGATCCAACATTGCTCCTGAATTAATTTGCAGTTACACCTATATTTCTTTGTAAATGCTAGTCTTCTCCACAAATACAAATCCTGCTTCCCCAGTTAAACTATAAACTCCTTGATGCAGGAATTCCATTTTCCAATCATTGTATATTTCTGCAAAAATTATTATAGTTCTTTCCCTGTTTGCTGTGTATCTGAATGCAGAGAATGTGGAGGAGGGATAGACATCAACTGCATCCATTCACTCCTCAGTGTAAGTCATTACATGTAAAGTGATTTGTTCACCACTGAAAATACTGTGTAGCTTTTGGAGGACTGGACTTCATAAATTAGGGCTTTGGAAAATAAAGTGATCACACCCTCCAAACACACACATGCACACAGATGCTAAACACTGTCCATTAAGAATCAGTAACCTATATTATTCATAATGAGTTGTTCTTTGTTGTATTGTTATTGTTTTTTTACTAATTCCTTTTCCACATTTAGGTGTGTTTTTCCTGTTTTGTTTTGTTGTTTTGTTTTGTTTGGCCCAAGCAGAAAATGGTATTTGTTATAAAGGGGAAATTTTTAAATTGATAGTAACCTCTGACAACTGTTTTGAAGTGGTGCTGAAAAGTGACTCGTGTGTTTTTCTGCTTTTGGCCAATCAAAGCAGATTTACCCTCCCATCTTAAACTAGAAAATTGAACAAAATATTAAAACCATCAGTTTTCAGATATTGGACACCAGGCAGCACAGGACTGTGATATGTGAAAAAAAGGAAATAAGCAAGGCAAGCCCTATATTTCTTACTATACAGAGGCAGTTTCCAGTCTTCATTTCATGGAGGGGGATCCCAAACAAAGCCCCATGGTCTTGGTGAATTGAAGAATCATTGACCAGAATTCACAGAAGCCAACATGGCTAGAAATTGCAGGGTAGAGTACCTGAGAGGAAGGAGCTTCACAAAGAACTCCAGAAATCTACAGAGATCTCCTTGGATACTGCCCTGCACATAAGTGGGAGGAAATTGCCTGGGGCTGGGAAAGAGTACCAGTAAGGAGTAGTGAGAATGATTCACGGAGCTGGGAATAATTTGTGTTCCCACAAGCCCAGAGAAGACCAACCTAAAAAAATAGAAGGTATCAGAGAGAAATCTCAGAAGGGTATCAACTTTTTAGTAGGGCTACATTAGACTAAAAGCTAATCTATATCTAGCCTAACAATGATTAATAGCAAGCCCCCAAAGTAACCACTGAGTTAACTGTAAGTAAAATTTAATTTCAGCACTATTTAAAATACAATAAAATCCAGCACTCGACCATGTAAAATCGAGAGTCTGACACAGAGTAAAGAAATTACAGCATGTAAAGAAGCAGGAATATAGGACCCATGGCCAGGAGAAAAACAGGTCATTTGAAAAGGGTCCAGAAATGACAGTAGATGGAATTGGTAGGCAAGGATGCTAAAATACATAGTATAAGTGTGCTCTACATGTTCAAGAAGATATTTAAAACCATGAGCATGATAAGGTGAAAAATCCAATTTATAAAAATGACCCAAATGGAACTTAAACAGATGAAAAACACAATACCTGAAATGAAAAATGACCTGGAGGGGAGCAGATGTAGCTCAAGTGGTTGAGTACCTGCTTCCTATGTATGAGGTCCTGGGTTCGATCTCCAGTACCTCCTAAAAAAAAAACTTATTAGGGAGTGAGGTAATTCAGTGGTTGAGCACCTGCTTCCCATGTATAATGTTCCAGGTTCAGTCCCCAGGACCTCCTTAAAAAAAAGAACTGGAGAGGATTAATATCTGATTAGGCATCACAAAAGAAAAGATCAGTAACTCTGAAAACATACCAACATAGTAATAGAAATTATTCAAAAAGAAGGGGAAAGACTGATAAAAGTGAAGAGATCATCAGTGACCTATGGGACAATATCAAGTGTTCCAGCATATGTGTAATTAGAGTCCCAAGAGGAGAAAATTAGGGATGGGGAGGTTGTGTGGACAGATAAACATATTTGAAGAAATATGGCCAAATATGTTGCAAATGTGATGAAAACTATAAACCCATAGACACAAGATAGCTAAATGAACCACAAACAGAATAAGTCTAATGAAAACCATGTAAAGGTTCATCATAATAAAATTGCTGAAACCCAGGGATAAGGAAAAATCTTAAAAGCTGCCAGAGGTAGACACAAAACATTATGTACAAAGATAAGAATGACAGAAACTTCTTGTCAGAAACTGTGCAAACCTGAAGGTAGTAAACAGATACTATTTTTTTTAATTGGTAAGCCTAGAATTCTCTAGTCAGCAAAAATGTCTTAGAAAAACAACAACTAAAGATGTTTTCAGATAATTAAACTGAAAGAATTCATAGCCAGCAAGTCTAAATATAAGAAATGTGAAAGCAAGTTCTGAAGGCAGAAACCACTATATAGAAATTTGTATCTGTACAAAGAAATGAGGGCCTCCATCATTGGTAAATATGTAGCATAAAAGACATTTTCAGGAAGCAGATGTGGTTCAAGCATTCGGCGCCCACCTACTACATGAGAGGTCCCATGTTCAGTTCCCAGTGCGTCCTAAAGAAGACAAGCAAGACAGCGAGTTGATGTGATGGCCAGCTTAGCAAGCTGATGCAACAAGATGACATAACAAGGTGACACACCGAAGAGACACAGTGAGGAAACACAAGAGACGCAACAGGCAGGGAGCAGAGGTGGCTCCAGTGATTGGGTGCCTCACCACATGGGAGGTCTCAGGTTCAGTTCCCAGTGCCTCCTAAAAAGAAGACAGAGAGCAGACAGCACAAACAATGGGGGGGAAGAGGGTTGAAATAAATAAATCTTAAAAAAATAATAATAAAAGGCATTTTCTCTCATTTTTAAATCTATAAGAGAATTGACTGGTTAGAGCAAAAATAAAAATGTACTGTGGGCTTTATAACATGTTGAAGTAAAATGTGTGACAATAATAGCATGAAGGATGAGAGAAGAGAAATGGAAGTATACTGTAAGTAAGGTGGTATATTATTATATGAAGGTAGATTGTGGTAAGTAAATTAAAGATATATATATTGTAAATTCTAGAGTAGGAATCAGTAAACTATGGCCTACAGGCCAATTCCAGCTCACAACATGTTTTTCTAAATTAACTTCTATAGTATCCCAGCCACACCCATTCATTTACATATTTCTGTGGCTGCTTTTGTGTAACAATAACAAAGTGGAGTAGGGGAAGAGTTGCAGCTGAGACCCCATGGCCCACATATTCTATACTATCCGACACTTCACAGGGAAGTTTTCCAACCCCTACCCAAAAGCAACCACTAAACTAAATAAATAAATGATCAATCTAAACCCTATTATCAGTAATGTCATTAAATATAAAAGGGGAGCAGTTGAGCTCTCACCTCCCACACGGGAGAGCCAGGTGCCTCCAGGAAAAACAAAAACAAACAACAAGCAAAACAAATGAAAAAAAACAACTCAGGGAAGCCAATGTGGCTCAGTGGTTGAGCACCAGCTTCCCACACACGAGATCCCAGGTTCAATCCCCAAGCCCCCCATACCTAAAAAAAAAAAAAAAAAACGGTCTAAGCACCCTGAGTACTAGGCACAATTGTCAGATTGGATAAAAAAGCAAGACCTACTTATATGCTATTGTGTTGGGGGTCCCCATGATCACCCCCACATTTGGAGATTTCTTAGAACTCATGGTTATCAACATATAGTTGTACACATGGCTGAGATTTGTTAAAGTGATGTAGTAGAAATATAAGCTATGGACTATAGATAACAGTAATATTATGACAATGTTCTTTCATCAACTTTAACAAATGTGTCACAACAATACAAGATGTAAAATGGTGGTGGAGCAATATAGGGGAATTCTGTATGGTATGCATGATTGTTTTGTAAACTCACAACTTCTCAAGTAAAAAAATTTGAAAAATAAAGCACAATTGGATTGTTAGGTAAAAAGCACAGATGAAGTCGGGAGGAATCCATGTGCAGGCTCCTTATGGTATCTCCCTCTCATGAAGAATCGCAGACTGCATCTTTCCCCCTGTAACAAAAATGCAGCAACATATATGCAAAGCTTCTACCCAGGCAAGCCCAACAGAGACTCAGCGCCCAAGGTATTTACTAGGGGCTGGTCACATAGGCACCCTCTGCCTAGCATGTACTAAAATTCCAGACTCCCAAAAGGAAATCAGGTGTGCAGCATAAATCAGATTGTTTCTACAAACAGTCTAGTTACAGTCAACCATCATTATTAATTAACAGTTGACTGGGCCTGAAGTTCCCAGATGCCAGTCAAGGGCCAATCTTGTAAGGATGGCAGTCTCAGGCCTGCTATGTTAACTATTCTATGCGTATCTATCCACAAACACACACAAATTTAAATATAAAGTAGGTGAAAAGAAAACAGGTTAGGAAAGATGAAATATGAAAACACGAATTAAAAGAAAGTTGGGGGGAAGTGGCTGTGGCTCAATCAGTTGGGCTCCCATCTACCATATGGGAGGCCTAGGTTCGAGTCCCAGGGCCTTCTTGTGAAGGCAGGCTCACAAGCACCACCTGCCTGCAAGCACCACCGAGTGCCGCCTGGCTCACAAGTGCCACGGAGAGCCAACTCAACAAGGTGATGCAACAAAATAAAAGGTGGGAGAGGCAAAAACACAGAAGAATGTGTAGCAAATGGACACAGAGAGCAAAACAAGCAAGCTGCAAGGGGTGGGGAGATTAAAAAAAAAAAAGAGTTGAAGTAGTTTTACCAATACCATACAAAATAAAATTTAAAACAAGTAATATTCTGGAATAAAGAGGGATATTATATAATGATAAAGGAGTCAATTCATAAGGAGGATGTAACAATCCTAAATGTGTAAGCATCAAAAACAGAGCTTCAAAATACAGTAAGGAGGGAAGTGGACTTGGCCCAATGGATAGGGCGTCCGCCTACCACACGGGAGGTCCGCAGTTCAAACCCTGGGCCTCCCTGACCTGTGTGAAGCTGGCCCATGTGCAGTGCTGATGCGTGCAAGGAGTGCCGCGCCACGCAGGGGTGTCCCCTGCGTAGGGGAGCCCCACGCGCAAGGAGTGCGCCCCATAAGGAGAGCCGCCCAGCATGAAAGAAAGTGCAGCCTGCCCAGGAATGGTGCCGCACACACGGAGAGCTGACACAACAAGATGACACAACAAAAAGAAACACAGATTCCTGTGCCGCTGACAACAACAGAAGCGGACAAAGACGACGCAGCAACTAGACACAGAGAACAGACAACCGGGGTGGGGGGGGAAGGGGAGAGAAATAAATAAATAAATCTTTTTTTAAAAAAAAGAAACACAGATTCCCGTGCTGCTGACAACAGAAGCGGACAAAGAACATGCAGCAAATAGACACAGAACAGACAACTGGGGCGGGGGGGAAGGGGAGAGAAATAAATAAAATAAATCTTTAAAAAAAAAACAGTAAGAAAAAAAAAGAACTGTACGAGAAAATAGACAAATCCACAATTATAGATTTCAAAACTTCTCACTCAATAATTGATAGAATAAGTAGATAGAAAATAAGTAAGGATATAGAAGACTTGAACAAAATGATCAACCAACTTGACCTAAATGACATTTATAGATACTCACCCAATGACAGCAGAATACACATATTTTCCAAGGTATACAGAACATTTACCAAGACTAAGAATATTATAGGTCATGAAAGTCTCAGTAAAGATTTTGACATGGGTGCCAAGTCCACTCCATGGGGAAAGAATAGTCTCTTCAATACATGGTGCTTTGAAAACTGGGTATCCACATGCAAAATAATGAAGGTAGACCTCCACCTCATACCATATATAAAAAATTAATACAGATCAAAGACACTGTGCTGTAACCACTGTAATAAAGACAAGGCTGTTACTGAATTGCTAGAAATCCTTGGTAGACCAATGTTAGAAAGTTTCATTTAAAGATCGCTCTTGATGTAAATCTTTCTTTATAAGCACACAAATAAGCCATCTAGTAATTGGAATCAGCTCCCTTAAAGTCGATTTTAACTAATAGCTTGATTTCTGAAGGAAATCCTTGATTTGGAGGAATATAGGTCTTTCAGTCTTTAGCTTTTCTTTGTATTTCTAAGCTGCATACAGAAGTCTACAAAGCCGCTAGAAAGACTGGAGGAAAATCAAGGAAGCCAAGCATTCAGGTAGAGTTGAGTTAGCATGGAACCCACAGAGGCTTTAAAGTGGGAAGCAATTCCATTTTCTGAAACACTGTCAGTAGAGAGGTGTAGACCCTGGTATCACCAGGGCAGGGAAGGTTTTAAAGAATCAGGCTCTGAGACAAACCTTGCAAATCAAGTGCAGATAGGATGATCATTCTATCTCCCTGGAGTCCTCTCCTACATGCCTATATCCCTCTGCCATAGGGTCTGTAGAGTTTATTGTTCCCATAGACTTCATGCCTCTTCACTCTTCCCATTCTCACTCTTGTGCACAGGGGGAGCTGACCATGACCAGTGACATGGAGAACTTACAAAATTCACTGTACCTAGACATGGTGCCTGAACCCTGGGCCAGGAGAGCCTACCCCTCCACGGCAGGCCTGGCACCCTGGTTTCTGGACCTCCTCAACCGAATCAAGGAGCTGGAGACCTGGACAGGTGACTTTGCAATGCCCTCCACCGTGTGGCTGACAGGCTTCTTTAACCCCCAGTCCTTCCTGACCGCCATCATGCAATCCATGGCCCGCAAGAATGAGTGGCCACTGGACCAGATGGCCCTGCAATGTGATGTGACAAAGAAGAATAGAGAAGACTTCAGGAGTCCACCTCGGGAAGGGGCCTACGTCCATGGCCTCTTCATGGAAGGTGCCCGTTGGGATGCACAGGTAAAGCCTGGGATGAACCAAAGGGCATCCTCTCATGGATGATTAAATATACATAGTAAACTGTGATTACTAAAAGTCATGCCCCTTGCTTAGACTGCCAAGCTGCTGAGACAGTAACCGAACAGTGGGTTGGCTTAGCAACAAGAATTTATTGGCTCACAGTTTCAGAGGTAAAGGCCAAAATGAAGTTCCTAAAGTCTGTAGCATTCTAGGGCTGGCTGCTGGCAATCCTTGGAGTCCCTTGACCTACTGTCACATGGCAATCTCTCTCTCCTTGTATTGCTCTTCCAGTTTCCTCTGATTTTGGCTTCTATAGTCTTCTCTATGGCTTTCTCTAATTCGGGCTTCTGGTTTCTTCTCTTTATAAGGCCTCCAGTAATCCATACTAAGACCCATGCTTTTTCAACTGGCCACATCTTACCTAAAAATAACACCTTCAAAATGCCCAAAGGAACTCAGATTAAGAACATGTCTTTTGAGGGGGTACATAATTCAATCTATCACACTCCTGAGTTGTTTACTCAGTATTTCTTTCCTTGAGGTTATCAAGCCATTTTTATGCAGGCAAGCATTATCCACAGGCTTTGTAGAAGGAAAATGGAGCAGTTAAAAGCAAGTGCTCTTGGGGAGTAGATGCGGTTCAAGCAGTTGAGCACCTGCTTCCCACATGGGAGGCCCAGGTTTGCTTCCTAGTGCCTCCTAAAAAAAAACAACAACAACAAGCAAAACAAATGAAAAAACCAGCTCAGGGGAGATGATGTGGCTCAGTGGTTGAGCTCCAGCTTCCCACACACAAGGTCCCCAGCCCGTACTACCTCAAAAAAAAAAAAAAAAAAAAACAAGGGCTCTTGAACCACACTGATTGGATCTGAATCCCAATACCACCATTTGTTAATTCTTTGTCTTTGCTTATAGTTTTCTCTCTTCAGGTCTCAGTTCATTCAACTGTTAAAAGGGAAAACAGTTGTAGTGAAAATTAAACAGGTTAATATGTGAGGCATATAGAGCAGTGCCTGGAACATAGGAAGTACTCAGTGTTAGCTACCAGTTGGATCCAGCAGCCCCGCTGCTGTGTGACCTGGGATATCATTTCATCCTGTGGTCCATTCTCATTCCTGAGTTCCGAGGGCAGGAATCCTTTCTGACTTTCACATTGTTCCGTTTAGGCAAGGGGAGCCAGCAGATGTCATTTAAAGTGACATTTTGAAAGAATTCCTCACTGAAGGCTATTACGAATTTGAGTCACCAGAGATTGGAGGGAATGTTTTATCATATAGAGGAAACTAGCATACAAGAACATATAGCTGGGATAAATGACAAGAACAAGGATGGGTAACTAGAACACGTTTACACTTGTTATACACAAGATCTAGGAGGACAGTCAAATATCCCACTATGCAGGTGACACTAAACTACTCCTAGCAGGCAGTGCCAAGCTAATGGGACAACACTGCTGGAAGACACCAGATGTCTATGTATATGTATACAGAGGGTCAGTGGAAAATGGTGTTAAAGTGGGATTGTGTTCAAACACAATGAATATTGAGAAGGAAGCAGACTTCATTCTATTAATATTTGGATATTTGCATAAGATTTTGTTAGTGGAGATCACACATGGACTGTATTAGGTGTTGGGAAGCTTGGAGTAAAGCTACAGCCAGGATCCAGAAAACACCATGAAAGACCAGAATAAATTACAAATAGAAAAGCAGGGAAGAAGCTCAGAATGAAAAAGCAGATGCACTGTGAGAAGGAAGAAAAAAAAAAAAAAGATATCAATGTCAATCATCCCAACCTCCCATATTGTTCTTAAAACAAGTTACATTTTATATGTTATATGCCCACACCACAGATTTATAATTATTACTTTATACATTTATTTTTAAAATCAGGTGAGAAAAAAAGTTGCAAACAAAAAAATACATTTATATTGTCTTTTATACATAGCTGTATAGCTAGTTCTACCAATGCTCCTTATTTCATTTGACCTTGAACTACTATCCAGTGTCCTTTCATTTCAGCCTGAATGATTCCCTGTAGTATTGTTTGCAGGGCATGGCTATTAGCAACAAATTATCTCTTTCTCTCTCTCTCCCTTTCAAATATTTGAATGTCCTACGTTTGCCTTCATTTTTGAAAGATAGTTTTGCTGGATATAAAATTTGGGGTTGATAGTCTTTTTCTTTCAGCACTTTGAATATGTCATTCTTCTATTTTCTGGTTTCCATGGGGAAGAAAAGTTTTTTATACTACTGAAATTAAGTTGGTATTATTCCAAACTAGATTGTTATAAATCGAGAGGTTAATTGTGGGGAAGCAGATTTGGCCCAATGGATAGCGCATCTGCCTACCACATGGGAGGTCCAAGGCTCAAACCAGGGCCTCCTGACCCGTGTGATGAGCTGGCCCACACGCAGCACTGATGCATGCAAGGAGTGCCATGCCATGCAGGGGTGTCCCCCACATAGGGGAGCCCCACGCACAAGGAGTGCACCCCATAAGGAGAGCTGCCCAGTGCAAAAAAAGTGCAGCCTGCCTAGGACTGGTGCCGCACACATGGAGAGCTGACGCAGCAAGATGATGCAACAAAAAGAGACACAGATTCCGGGTGCCGCTGACAAGAATATACAAGCAGACACACAAGAACACACAGTGAATGGACACAGAGAGCAGACAACTGGGGAGTGGGGAAAGAAGGGGAGAGAAATAAATAAATAAATCTTTTTAAAAATTAATTAATTAAAAAGATGTTAATTGTAGTCCCTAAGGAAACCATTAAGGAAAGTCACTCAAAAATATATCATAAAAGAAATTATAAGGAAATTAAAAAGTTACACAATAATATATCTAACACAGCAGGCAATAATGGGGAAAAAGAAGAACAAAAAAGACATAACACATAGAAAAAAAAAAGAGCAAAATGACAGGCATAAATTCTATCTTATATGTAATTATAGTAAATAAAAATGATTTATATGTTATAATTAAAAAGTGGATATTGGTAGAAACAATAAAAATATATGATCTAATTCTAGGTTATCTATAAGAGACACACTTTAGATTCAAAGACATAAATAGGTTGAAAGTAAAAGTATGGTAAATGATAAACCATGCAAACAGTAACCAAAAGAGAAATGAAGTGAGAGTATTATACTGATATAAGACAAAATAGACTTTAAGTCAAAAATTGTTTCAAATGGGAGACAAAGAAGGACTTTCTATAATGAAAAAAGGGTTAACCCATCAAGAAGATATAACAATTAGAAATAGATATGCATCTAGTAACAGTCTCCAAAATACACGAAGCAAAAACTGAAGGAAGAAATAGACAATTCAACAATAATGATTGGAGACTTCAGTATCACACTGATGAAGGTTACAGGATTCCTTTACAGTGTGATAAAAATACTCTGGAATTACATAGCGGTTAGATTGTTGTGCAGAGGCAGTTGCACAACTTTGTGTATATATTAAAAACCCCTGAATTGTACACTTTAAAAGAGTGAATATGGGGGAAAACGTTCTACCCATACTTCCACTCTCTTCTATAAATACCCAGTTGGAGGTAGAGGAGGTCGCCATTACTTTACCTTAGTTCTACTACTCACCATGAACTGAAGAGGCAGTCCTTCCCTTTAAAAATTTTTCACGGAAAATAAACATAACTCTTCCCATAGCATGAGGGGCTCAGAGCCACCTCGAAATAGGTAAGGAAGCTGTGACTCACTCTGGATCAGCATTCCCCCAAGTACGTTCCATAGGAAACAAATAAGTGGCAAAGAAGGGCTCCTGCAGTCAAAAAAGTCTGGGGAAAACCAGCCTAAACCAAGTGAAGCTGGTTTCTCTACTGCTAGGACTTCTCATCTTCAGTGTGCTAGTGTGCACTGAAAAGCTTCAAGCCTGAGGTATGATATACATCATTTCCCAAACTTACTTGACTAAAGGACCCTTTTGTTCCTCAGACCATTTCTCATGACTAGTGAGAAAAACTGCCCTAGACCGGCCTACTGAGACATCTCAGAAAACCACGGGGAAGCCCACTGGAAAGCGCAGAATGGTCAGGTCCCTATCACCTGAGGAAAGACAGAATGTAGCTCACTCTGCCCAAGATGTCAAAATGCTCTAGAGGGTGGATGAGCTAACAAACGAAACTGAAAAGCAGCAGAAACAGGATATAATCAAAGCCTTAACATCTAAAGCACTTGCTGGCAGGGACTGTCTAACTCAGCTTTAAATGTCCAGTGACATCTGGCAAGTAGGTGCATCCCATTATGATTTTTAAATATAAATGAAAAAAATAAAACTAGGAGATTTGAGCTCCAAAGGGATTGTTCTATATATAATAAATAACAGTCTTTAAAACTGTGCTTCAAGAGATGATTTGGGCTGAATAAAAATAGAAATGTGTTCTGCACCTATCAGACCCATTCCATGGTGGCTTGTTTAGAGAACCTGGAAGGGGAGAGGCATGACGGCAGCCAAGCTGCAAGCTGTCTCAGTCTCTCACCTCTTGGGTCTCCTAAAAGGAGCAAGGCCAGCTGGGTGGGGTGCAGGTCTGATCTAAGCTGTTCCTGTTCTTCTCCTCAGGCTGGGATCATTACGGAGGCAAAGCTGAAGGACCTGACACCCCCCGTGCCTGTGATGTTCATCAAGGCCATCCCTGCGGATAAGCAGGATTGCCGCAATGTCTATTCCTGTCCTGTGTACAAGACTTGCCAGCGTGGGCCCACCTATGTGTGGACTTTCAACCTGAAGACTAAGGAGAACCCTTCCAAGTGGGTTCTCGCTGGAGTAGCCTTGCTTCTCCAGATTTAGCTTCCTGCAGGGTGCTGAGAAAGTAAGGGAAGGGGCTGAGCAGGAGGCTATCCAAAGGGACAAGGGGGTGAGGATTGGCCAGGACACTTAGAAAGATAAGAAATCACAATTGCTCACAAATATGTAGAATTTCTCTAGGGAACTTGGAGAGAAGTGCCTAAATCCAGGGATCCTGAGCTGAAGGGCTCCGGGCCAAGGAACTGGGGAGGAAGAATTGCATAAAACTCAACTTTTCTTAATAAAGTGATTAGTCTTCAATGGTGTGTGGTCCAGGTTTGAGAATTGCAGTCATAAGTGATCACTAAGAAGCCAAGAGAAAAAAGCCATGAACACCTGCGGCCCGACCCTGTTACAAGGCCACGTTGTTACTCAGTGCTGTAGCTCCTGCCGCTCTGGCCCTCGGCCCAGCAGCAGCCGCCTCCCACAGGAGCCAGAATCTGAGTGTTACCAAGCTTCCCAGGTGAGGTGTATGCTCATTTCAGCTTGAGAACCACACCCTAGATCAGGTATCAGCAAACTTTCTCTGTAAAAGGACAGGGAGTAAATATTTTAGGTTTTGCAGGCCATACTGTCTCTGTCACAATTACTCATCTCTGCCATTATAACCCAAAAGCAGCTACAGACAATACGTAGAACAAATGAGTGGCTACATTCCAATAAAAATTTATTTAAAAAAACAAAACAGAAACAAAACTGGCAGTGAGCTGTAAATTGCTTATTCCTGCTCCAGAAGATAGAGGAAATATATATTAATATTTACCTTTCATTAATTCTCACATCCATTCAAAAATTTTTTATCTAACTTCTATTTGCTGAGGGTACAACTGTCAAAGTGGGAGGTTGTTTCCCTGTATCTCTGTCATCTTTCAGATCATTTAAGAAGGACCCAAGCAGAACCCTTCCCCTAAATCTTTTTAACCTAAAAGTTTTCAAACTGTGCTATATGGAACAAATTTTCACTAGAAGACCAAAGGTTCTATAGTTTTAATATGTTTTAAGGAGCTCTATGGAGAGGCTTTTTCAGTAAGAGAAGACTGGGAGGGCCTAGTATTCCTTCTAGGATCATCATTCTCTCATATCCCTGCAGTGACTTCTATTTAGATTAATTACTATTTAGACAATAGTTTTCAAACATGAGCAGGCACCGGAATTCCCTGGAGGACTTGCTAAAATAAAGAATTTCTGATTCAATAATGCTAATAAGTTGATGACGACACTGGTTTTGAGGACACTGAGAACTCCTGATTTAGAGCACCAAATCCTGCCAGCCTGCAGATGTTTTCAGAACACAGAATCTAATGCTGACACCACCACGATTTTCCTGCTTTGGGCCTTGTGGTTCCTGAATCCCCTTAAGTGGGGCTTTGTCAACCTAATGCTGTAAGGGTGTTAAATTCCTCCTGGAATCCAGGGACTCCAACTTGAGTTGTGTCCCTCCTCTCCCAATCAATAAATGTACTTCCCATTGTTTGCGAACACCTTGCCATTTCCCGACTATGTTAGTCCATTGTCTGGGAGCTTGCTGTGTCTCACTAGCATCTTCCTTCCTGATCCTCACCTAGAACAAGACAATAAAGCCAGGCAGGAAGAGGACCAAGATGGAAAGGAAGTGGAAGTCTCACTACAGGAGTCTCACTTTAGAGCATGTAGCATTTAGAGACTATGACAATAGGACAGGTTAGATAGATGAGTTCATAAACCTCGAAGCAGTACTATAAAGTAGATCAATCCTATTGATTTCTTCCTAGCACCTACAGACAAAATGAAGTAATAAAGATAAGTTTAAACATAAAGCACTTTGGCAAAAACAATAGCCTAAGTAGGATGTCCAGAGAAAAAGAGGTAGCTTGCGGTATACCAGCAGGTGGGAGGTAGGTTCAGAAAGAAAACACCAAAGATAATCTTACCTGAGATGATGCAGTGCCTGGCACTGGCCAGATTCTCAAAATCTGGACATTAGGCTTGCACTTTGGTATTACTGTTCTTGATAGATTTATATGGGCTGCTCTAAAAGCTCAAATACCATATAGGAACTTCTATGGGAAAATGCATTTTGTGTTACAGTCAAAACACATGAACATTACAGACAAACAAGATGAGGAAAGACTACTGTTTATTTAAAACAAGGGACACGGAATTAATTTTTCATCCATGTGTCAAAGAGCACATATGAGCTCACTAGCCCCCACCCTTCCTCTTCTGCTAATGGACAACCTGTTCTAGAAGCCCCGTTCTTCCCAAGAACAGCAACTGCAGCAAATTCTGTTAACCTCCTCCCAGACAGCACTTCTAAAGCTGGATCTCCAAGTGATACTTTTTTACAAGGGGTCCAATGGAAGAGTCTCGACAGATTAGCTGACAGATGAAGACTATTCATCCTCCTGGTGCAGAAGCAAGAAATTAAGCTGGCCTGAGACCCAGTCCTGAGGCCTGATATCAGCCTCTAAGTCCAAAACCATTTCCAGATTCTCTCCTCTCCAATACACGACGAAAACAGGGACATCCTCTGAGAGATGAAATTCCTCCAGATGGATTCCAGAGCTCAGTAATTTTTTTTCAATGGGTTGGGAGACAGAAATGGGCTAAGAGGGCTTAGTTATTGAAAAGGCTTCTTTCCCAAGTGAGATCTTTGATGTTTATCAAGGCTCGAGCTCCAGCTGAAACTTTTCCCACAGCGGGAGCATTTATAAGGTTTCTCTCCTGTGTGAACCCTCTGATGTCTATTGAAGTTTGATCTTTGAATAAAACTTTTCTCACAGATGGGACATTTATAGGGTTTCTCTCCCGTGTGGATTTTCTCATGGTGGCGCAATCCTGAGAAGTCACTAAAACCTTTCCCACAGTAATCACACTTACAGGGCTTCTCGCCTGTGTGGATTCTCTGGTGTTTCACAAAGTCTGAACTCCGCAAAAAGGCTTTATTACAGGTGGGGCACTGGAAGTATGTCTCTCCAGTGTGAGTTCTTTGGTGAAAAACAAGCTGAGAATTCCTGTAAAAGGTTTTCCCACACTCCCTGCAGGTGGGAAGTTTCTGGGCCATGGGGGCTCTCAGCTGGCCATTCTGGGACACCTCCCTCTTCTCCTCAAGCCACAGCACAGAAAGCTCTCCTGGGTGAGGATTAGGCAAATGCTCACCTAGTTGTTCCCCACAACTCCTTTCCTGAGGAGGGAGCTGTTCCCCTCTTCCCTCGCCCAGAGGGTTGTTCTGCACCCCAGAGGGATTCTCTCCTTCTCCAAAGCACTTGGGCTCATCCTCACTGAAGAAGTCACTCAAGGAAGCCTGAGAGGGTGCTTCTCCTGAAGCTTGACAAGAGGCATCTGGAGGTTCCTGGTCCCTATAATTTTCCAAGTTTAGGTTCTCTTTGTCATTCTCCTGTCTATCTCCTAAAGGAAGAAAGAATATTTAAAATGGATCAGTTGTATGTCCTGATTTTGTTCTTTTTTAAACATGTATCAAAGTAAGGGTCACCATAAAACATTGACTATTTTTACCCAAGAGAGCATCAGTGAGCAGGAGAGGAAAAAAATATATCACCCAGCCTCAATACCTGGCTCTGTACGTCTTCACTTGCCCTGTGTTGAGGAGCTGAAGAGAATGTCTCAACAGCAAAGGAAGGCTCATGGGATCTTTTCTAACCCCTTTCAAAATAAGCAGCATGCATTTCTTAATATTCTGTGACAGTACTACTTTTTAAAAAAGGATTAATTTTTTTCCAACAGATAGATATATATGTGTGTGTGTGTATATATATATATGAATATGATCACTAAAAGTGTTTGAATAGGCAGAAAAAAATACAGAAGAAAACCAAAATCCAACTCAATCATAATACCCAGAGATAACTATGAGCATCCATTTCCTTCTGATCTTCTTTTTTAACCTGTAAATATGCATGTTCTTTCCCCTACATAACTGACTTCATATTGTATAAACAGTTCTATATCAACTTTGTATCATTAAATATTAAATTGTGGCAGTCATCAATTTAACCTGGATTCTCCCATTCATAAGTAACTCAAACGTTCCTGAGATGAAGTGATCTGGACTTTGACTATGCTTCACTGCACAGCGAAGCTGCAGTACATGTCATCCCCAGCTCCGTGCCTGACGCCAGCACTCACACGTGCCTGATCAACTCCCATAAGCAGTTACAATTCTGTTTTTCTTACCATAACTTAGATTTTGGCTAATATGACTACAAAATGATGCATACTATAGAGATTTTTACTGCAGTGGTAGATCTTGTTTTCAAGCTTTTGTAAATTACTTTATTTCTATATACCGAAAGACACTATTTACCTCTTTCTTTTATATATGAGTGTCTTTTAAACCAAACTTTTCTGCTAGAGAGCAAGAGCTAAACTTGTTAATTCACAAAGCCATAGCACATATTCCTCTCAAACGGCAAAGGCACTTTCTCTTATCTTTAAAGAAATCTCCATAAATATCATTTTCAAAAGATGAGTAATGCCCCATCATGGAGATATGTTCCACACTACTTAAAAATTCTCCTTTTGTGGAAATCTAAGTTATCGTGTTTTTTCTATTGTAAACATTACTGTCATAAGCATTTTTATTCATGTTTTTGTCCATATTTCTGATCAATACCTTAAGAGAAGTTCCTCAAAGTGGAGTTAGTCAATTAACATGACTATTACATGGGTCTTGATACCTACTGCCGAACAGTTTCCAGAACAACTATACCCTTCTTAGGTATAAGAGTTCAATACCTAAAGAATTGTTTTAAATTTGCCATTGAGATCATTGAACACCTTTTATTTTTTTAAATTTTAATTCCATAGTTATTAAAGGATGAATCTTTTTTTTTCATATATACTGCAAGACTGCTTTCCATTTTTATTAGGAAAGTTATTTTTTTCTGATCAGTGTACATTAGTTTTTTCTATAATAAGAAAAAGTCATTTATCTGTCATGTTCATGGAAAATGTTTTTCATCAATTTATTTACTCTAATTTTGGATGGCATTTTTATATGCACAGAATTTGTGGACTTTTCTTTTTAAACATAGTCAAGTCTATTCATCTTTTCCTTAATGATTTCTTCCATTGCTTTTGTGCTTACAAAAACTGTCCCATACAAACGTTAAATATTCACTCACTTTCTTCATTATTTTATTTTCATATTTTATCTTTTTAATTTGCAACTTTCTTCAGTACATGATATACATAAATCTAAAACAACTTGTTCTCTTAAAGAGTCTTTCTCCAACACTGCTCAATGAACAATGACTCATCTCCACTGATTTTTGTTTTTTCTTCCTTAATCCTATGTTAAATTCTTATATAGACCAGCATTTCCTCCTGGGCTCCCTTTTCTGTTTCACTCATCTGTGTGCATCTATTTTTTTATCAGTAATATACTACATTAGTGATTTTACCTTTATTATATTAGGTTGGTACAAAACTAATTGCAGTTTTGCATTGTTGAAATTTGCTGTTTGGTATTAGCATACATTCTTAAATAAATGTAGTCATGTTATATATCATTTTAATGTGCATTTCTCGCTTTATGGTTTTTTGCTAATGACATTACTTGCTGTTTATTTTATATTTATATTTATATTAGACTATGGAAATGATGTTAGACAAAAAGCAAGTTCGAACGATTTTATTTGAATTCAAAATGGTTATAAAGCAACAGAGACAACTCACAACATCAACAATGCATTTGGCCAGGAACTGCTAACAAACATACAGTGCAGTGGTAGTTCAAGAAGTTTTGCAAAGGAGATGAGGGCCTTGAAGATGAGGAGCATAGTGGCTGGCCATCAGAAATTGACAATGACCAATTGAGAGCAATCATAGAAGCTGATCCTCTTAAACTACATGAGAAGTTGCCAGAGAACTCAATGTCAACCCTTCTATGGA
This sequence comes from Dasypus novemcinctus, assembly GCF_030445035.2. Taxonomy (NCBI): domain Eukaryota; kingdom Metazoa; phylum Chordata; class Mammalia; order Cingulata; family Dasypodidae; genus Dasypus; species Dasypus novemcinctus. Next base: position 21,105,806 of record NC_080693.1, on the reverse strand, counting down.
CATTTGGCATTTGAAGCAAACTGGAAAGGTGAAGAAGCTCCATAAATGGGTGCCTCATGAGCTCAGGGAAAATAAAAAAAAATTGTTTTGAAGTGTCATCTTCTCTTATTCTACACAAAAACAACGAACCATTCCTCAATCAGATTGTGACATACAATGAGAAGTGAATTTTATAAGACAATGGCGATGGCCAGTTCAGTGGCTGGACCAAGAAGAAGCTCCAAAGCGCTTTCCAAAGCCAAACTTGTATCAAAAAAAGATCATGGTCTGTTTGGTGGTCTGTTGCCGGTCTGATCCACTACAGCTTTCTGAATCCTAGCAAAACCATTACATCTGAGAAGTATGCTCAGCAAATCCACGAGATGCACCAAAAACTGCAATGCCTGCAGCCAGCACTGGTCAACAGAAAGGGCCCAATTCTTCAGGTCAAAACCCAACTGCACAGTGCATAACCCAATGCTTCAAAAGTTGAACAAATTGGGCTACGAAGTTCTGCCTCATCTGCCGTATTCACCTGACCTCTTACCAACTGACTACCACTTCTTCAAGCGTCTTGACAACTTTTTGCAGAGAAAATGCTTCCACAACCAGCAGGATGCAGAAAATGCTTTCCAAGAGTTCGTGGAATCCGGAAGCACAGGTTTTTATGCTACAGGAATAAGCAAACTTATTTCTCATTGTCCAAAATGTGTTGATTGTAATGGTTCCTATTCTGATTAATAAAGATGTGTTTGAACCTAGTTATGATTTAAAACTGATGGTCCAAAATCACAATTCCTTTTGCACCAACCTAATATAATAGACTCTTAATAGTTACAGATGTAACATTCATAAGACATTCTTTCAAAACTTTTAAAAAACTATTCTTGCCTGTTGAATTCTCCCAGATAAACTTAAGAACCATTTTTCCAAATATTAAAATTTAGGAATTTAATTAGAAGTGTGAGTTTATGACGTCTGGAGGCTCATTCTCTGCCTGGCCTGCTCTATCAATGAGCTGCTTTTCCACATGGTCAAATAAAATGGCACAATCTCTCCTGTGACTTTTGCCCTTTGGTCCTGCTCTGGACTTGGCAGGCAGACTAATTATTCTATCTTTGACACTGGTCCTATTCCAGTTGTTTGTATGCTAGTCCAGAGTCTCACCCCTGCCTGCCTGGACTCCTGCCTCAACTTCCCACAGGGTTCCTCTCCTCAAGCATTTCTCTTCCAGTCTGTTCTACATACTGCTCCCAGACTAACCTTCCTAAACCTTTTTCATGAATTCTCTTGCTAAAGAAGAACCCACAATAGGTTTTCTTTGCCTGTCAAGGCAGGCTGGCCTTCTAGACTCTCAACAGTCTGATTCAAGGAAGAATGGGACCAGGTCAGCATATGGGATGAATAGGTTAAAAAAAACAAAGTGAGTAGGGATATAGTTTGCTATACATCTAACTATCAAATAAAATCAACAATCTTTAAAGCAGTACTTTCTAACTTCTCTGCCACTCACAGTCAGAAATACATTTATATTGTATACATAAAATAAAAATTTCCTGAAACATTACCTACCCCCCACTATTGTGATGCATTCAGGTACTTTCTATTCAATTTATTTATTTTTTTTAATACCAGGGGCTGGGGATTAAACCTGAGACCTCATATGTGGGAAGCCATCCCTCAATCACTGAGCCACATCAGCTCCCAGAGTTGGTTGTTTCATTTGTGTTGCTTATTTGTTTTTATTGTTGTTTAGGAGGCACTAGGAACCAAACCCAGGACCTCTTATGTGGAAAGTGGGCGCGCAATTGCTTGAGCCACATCTGTTCCCTTCTATTCAATTTTATTGTTTCACTTTTTAAAATGCAGGTTGCAAACCAATAAAATGACTTCATGACCCACTAATGAGTAATGAAATGCAGTTTGGAAAATACTGCTTGAAAAGAATACTTATGAAATAGTATAATGATTAACATATGTTTAATATTAAAATCATGTCTCAGTTGATGCTTGGTCTTCGGTCATAAATTAGCAGAGGAAAGTAATTATTAACAAAGGACAAAGAAAGGCTTGTCATACAATTCCTATTCTTGGTCCTTTTCTTTAAGGTTCAAGGATTTATTGTATATGTGAAGGTTTGTCTGTGTGTGCTAGTTTGATAGCTAGGTTTTACAGAACTGCAATGTTTTACAAAGAGTTTGGAAAACAAGAGAACAAGTACAGATTTCTTCTTCCCCAATCTTAAAATACATAATTTATCTGAAGTATTGTATTGTTGCTGTTTAATGAGAGTTGGGTGTACAGAGACTAAAGCATTTTTTCTGATTATTTGTTTGGTTATATTTTGTTGAAGGTTGGTTGCTTACTATTCATTATAATCAGAACAGGAAAATTCTAGTTACTAAACCTCCTTGCCAGGAAGGGTAATAATGGCTATTATATAATCTTCCTTTGCAATGGATTTCTAGGCATGTTTGCATTGGTCTCAATCTTAGTAGCTTTCATTCTCAGAATTAGGAATATCACAAGTTTACAGACAAGACTGATGAGAGCAGATGTGTCACTCTTCCATGGTTAAGTAAATGCATCAACAGCCCTCCAGCCAGATACAAGGAGACCCAATCTCAGTATTCACATGAACTGACCAATCATGGCTAGTTCCAACAACACTAACAGAAGCCACCACCACCATCCCCAGTGTAAGAAGGAGAGGTTAGAAATGGCTCAAAACCAATGAAAGCTCACTCACCTATGCAGGTGGGTCTAGGGGTCTTCTCACTGGTATGAAGGTATAGTCCTGCTAGCTCCTCCCCATTCTCTGTTGAATTACTTGGTCAGGTTTGGAATTGGAAATACCTGATCCAGAGAAAGATAAGTATGTGGGCCTGGGTGAATGTGGAGGGCTGGAGTCCAAGCTGTGTCTTTCAAAGGAGCACCCTAGTCAAACATGAAGGGAGGCCTGGAGGCTACTTAAGAAGGATGTTGTGGGGCTTGCAAAAGACTAGAACTCACCAGATCACCAGGAAATGTGATGAAAACCAGAAAAAGAGAGTAGGCATGTGGCAGGAGGGCCTACAGATCACCAGGCAGGCCGGGGCAAGGGTCGTGGCTAAGTCCCAACCCACAGCTGGTTGAGGCAGTATGGGTTAGTAGAAAAGACCATGGACTCAGAACCAGCCACAGGTGACTTCTATCTTGACTCAGCACTTACAACTTATGTAACAGCGAACAGGTGGCTTCAACCAACACTTGCTTTCATCACCTTTAAAATGGGAGGACCATCGGCCATTTCATAGGGCTGATTAACCATTTAGAGATTAATGGAATTACTACACGTAATGCACCAGTTACAGGTGCTGACACTCAGCATTTATACAAGTAAGTCCTCACTGTGACTCTACTCCCAGCTATGTCTGTCATGATTTCCTTCACCCAGAGAACTTCAAGATGAGCAGGGATCTCTACAAGAACATAGAGATTGCCTATCAGCTTTCCAGTCCTTCCATCAGGTAACCCATGCCCTCACCTCCTGAGACCATTTTCCCATAGGTCTCCAGCATGAGATCCCAGTATTGTTCCTTTTGTGTAGAATCCAGGTGCTTCCACTGCTCCTGGAAAAAATACAATGCCATGACCGTAAACATGACTGCTGTAAAGGTTTTGAACCCTGCCTTCCCTGCCTAAAGTCAAGCTGAGAAGAAAGCAATTTGCATTAGGGACCTGCCAGCAGTAGTGCTAAGAAACTATGAGAGAGTGGTTCAAAGACCCCAAAGGAGAGGCCAAGAGAAAAACTAGTCCCTATGTCAGCATTTCTTGCCATGATTAGAAAACATTTAGGTTTAAGCTGTATGTATTTAAGAGAAAATCCTTCCTGTTGAATAGGGAATTTAAAGAAGGCAGAAGCCTTTTCTACACTTTTCTCTTGGAATCTGTCAAGTGCTTAGAGTGGGGCTCTTCGAACAGTAGGAACCCAGCATTCCCAATATTTAATTAAAATCTGCAAAATCAAGGAGGAAAAGAAAGAAATTGAAAAGCAAATGCAGGGAAGTTGACCTGGCCCAAGGGATAGGGCATCCGCCTACCATATGGGAGGTCTGCGGTTCAAACCCCGGGCCTCCTTGACCCATGTGGAGCTGGCCCATGCACAGTGCTGATGTGTGCAAGGAGTGCCCTGCCACACAGGGGTGTCCCCCACGTAGGGGAGCCCCACGTGCAAGGAGTGCACCCGATAAGGAGAGCTGCCCAGCGCGAAAGAAACTGCAGCCTGCCCAGGACCACACACACGCACGGAGAGCTGACACAACAAGATGATGCAACAAAAAAGAAACACAGATTCCCGTGCCACTGACAACAGAAGCAGACAAAGAAGACGCAGCAAATAGACACAGAGAACAGACAACCGGGTGGGGGGGGGAGGGAGAGGAGAGAAATAAATAAAATAAATCTTAAAAAAAAAAAAGAAATGAGTTTGAAACCTCACCCTGAAACAAAGATTAGTGGATTCAGAGGAGAGAGAATTGTTATGGCCAAATACGTTTAAAACTTCCCAATAGATCTGAGTTTAGGGTCTAATATGAAATCAGTTTTCTTCCCAGTTCACAGGTAATTAATGGGTTCTCTGGAGGAAGGTGTCCCTCAATTATCCCCTCAAGGAGCCCCTCTTTCCCATGGAACTCTAGACAAGAACTTCAAAACAGGAAATGCCATCTGACTAGAGTCTACTTTTATGAATTCAAATTTCAATCTCTCCAAGAAACCAAACCTTTAGAAACTCAGCTTGTATAGCAGAATGATTAACAGCATTGCTTTGGAGCCAGACATTCTAGTTTTCAAGTCCTAGCATTGCCACTTTCTAGCTGTGTGACCTTGAGTAAGTTACTTAACCTTTCTGAGCCCAGTCCACATCTAATAATAGTACTGAACTCATAAAACTGTCAGGAGGTTTGACAGAAAGAATGCAAGTTCACCTATTTTCGTAGCATACTATAATTTTTATTCAAAGCATTCATAACAGTTTATTAAGTATTCATACATATCCCCATATGCATCATTATTTGATTACTGTCTGCCTCTAACAGTATAATATTTAAGCTCCATGAGAAAGGAACTCTGTCTCTCATGCTCCCCACTGTACCTTCTCAGTCCCTGAGACCTTGCTTGGGACAGAGTGGGCACTCGATATATGTGGTCTAGGTGAAATTAAGCACTTAGCAAAAAAGTCCTCAGTAGATGCTGTATATTATTATTACCAGACCCTCAGTCTCCTAAACTCATCCTAAGGGTGAGCAGAAAGAAAGAGGGATTCTGTATGTTTATAGGAACCCCAAAGTGACTGGGTGCTAGCAGGCATTATTGTCATGAATAGCCAGGTTACAGGAAAGAGAAATGACCAGAGGAATTATGAGGTCGTTTTCATAGTACGTTGGAAACTGAGGCAGAGTGGCCTCTCAAGGAGAGACGTGCTGTCTCCATGCTAGTGCTGTCTCCATGGCTATGCTTGCACCCTAAGGAATGCGGTAATTAAGAGTTCCTGGCAAATGGGATGTAGCTGTTAAAGGCTGAAAGGAAAGATGAGCACATACCTTTTGTAGTGAAGAGAACACTTAGACTTTGTACCTTGAGAAAAGATTTTTTAAAATTCCTTAGACTATGGGTAATGCTGATAGTTAATGTGTGTTGCTGCTTGATGACACGTAGGCTGTGTGTTTATGCTTACTGGCATGTAGGCTACGTATGCCTGCTTCTTGTCACGTACACTGGGGTATATAGAGAGCCCCTTGTAAACAATAAAGTTGTCTGAGGAGTCACTACTCACAGACCCCCTGATCCCAGCTCTCTCGCTCTTTCTTTCTCTTTGTTTCCTTCTCCCTTCTCTCTTTCTTTCATTCTCGATGCCCTTCAGGTCCAAATCTCCAACAATAGTACACACAATGTAATACTCAGGGAAGTCATTTTCAGTCCTAAATCAAGTGTGCCCTCTACCCCATCAAAGGAGAAGTAGAGAATGGCTAAAGGAGAACTGGAATCACCAAAGAGCCTTTCATTAGAAGATGCTGGGGGAAAAAATGGGAGGAGTGGATTTTTAAAGGTAAAAAGGATAGGAAGCTGAAAAATGACCTCAATGCACTAAGGTATAATTAAAAATCGATAACTCTACAACTTAATGTGGTTTTACATTTTTAATTTTTTTTAAATGAATGTGCTAGCATTTTATTATTAGCACCTTGTGACTGAAGCTACTTTTAATGACTCCCCTCTCCCCTCCCCCAAAAAATAACCACTGAGCAATGCAATGAACACAGGAGTTCTTTTTCTTCATGTTCAGAATGTGCACATCCTCGCCTCAGCACTGGCAGAGCAGAAGATGGGAATGCCAAGTCCAGAATGTCTGACTGGCTTCCTAACTCACTGGATGCAGGACCTATCCATGGGCACCAGTGCTGTAGTTAACAAGAAGAAAAGAGTCTACAGATGGCCAATAATAAAACAAAAAAAGAAAGAAAATCAAACAAATAAAAATTTTTTAAAAAAGGTCAATAAACACATGGAAAGATGCTCTACATCATGAGCCATCAGGGAAATGCAAATCAAAACCATATGAGATACAACCTCAGGCCCACTGCAAGGGCTACTCTTAAAAAACGGAAAATAGCAAGTGTTGGTAAGAATGTGGAGAAACAGGAACACTTGTTCGTTGCTGGCGGGAATTTCAAATGGTGTGGCCACTGTGGAAAATAGTGTGGTGGTCCTTCAAGAACACAGAACTACCGCAAGACCCAGCGATCTTACTTCAGATATACACCCAAAAGACTTGAAAGCCAGAACTCAGACAGATACTTGTATCCCAATGTTCGCAGCAACATAATTTACAATAGCCAGAAGGTGGAAGCAATCCAGATGCCCATCAGCAAATTAGTAAAGAAAATGTAGTATATACATAATGGAATATTATTCAGCTCTAAAAAGGAATGAAGTTCTAATGCATGCTACTAAACAGATGAACCTTAAACATATCGTGTTGAGTGAAGTAAGTCAGACACAAAAGGACAGATATCGTATGATTCCACTTAAACGAAATTGCTAGAATATGCAAATTCATACAGACAGAAAGTAGAGTACAGGTTACACGGTAAGGGATATGCAGAAAATGGGAAGTTAATGCATAAGGGGAGCAGGGTTTCTGTTTGGGGTGATGGGAAATTTCTGGTAATGGATGGTAGTAGAAAAATAGCTAGAAAACAGACTGAAACAGCCTAGACAAAGATCCTCTAGGGTTTAGGACACCAGGTGAAGGCTGGCTGCCACCCAGAGGAGAGAGGGACAAAGGAGGGAAATCGCGACGACAGAACTGTGAGCTGAAACCAGCAGCTGCTGCTGCCAGCACCATCTCCCACACCAAAGACACTTTAGACTCTCAGGCCTCTGGGCCTGTGGCTACAAAGGGGGCTCCAGGGACCTACAAATCCATGAAAAGGGAGAGAGAGGGACACAGCCTAAGGCTGACTCAGCTTCTGACTCACAAATTTGTTCTGCTGTGTCCCAGGACCCTTCCAGGCTGCGCAGGGCAGGACCACTGTTTGCCTTGGGAGCTGGCAAGGGGCTAAAGATACAGGACCCTCCTGATCCCCTTCTCTACAAAGGGGGACTGACTGTTAAGGACTCAGAGGGAAGTAGAAATATTTTCTAGCGGGGTAAAGGGAGGGGGCTGCCAGAGAAGGCTGGAGAACTGTCTCAGAGAAAGTCTCAGAGAAAGTTTGAATTACAAGGCTGAAAACCTCCAGACAGGAAGCTCTATCATATTGATCCTGTCTGTGTTGCAACAAATATATTCCCACCAGGCACTGAAGTGAAAGCTGCCAAAGAGCACCATCTGCTGGCAAACCAAGGAAGTTCATGCAAGAAAATCAAAAATACGTAGAAAAGGCTTTTTCCAGCCTCTATAGCCTCCCTCTCCAATGCCCTAGGAAGCAAGGCTACCAACCATTTACTGGGTCCTGTGCCCAGTTTTTAGCAACTAGCAGGGACAATCCTAACAATCCAGGTTGAGCCAAGAATCAAAATGCAACAGTAACGCACAGCCTCCTGCCACTAAATCCCTACAAAAGAGAAAGAAATTGAGCATCTGAGTAAACTACATCCTAATCAGATGCCCAGACATCAGCAAAAAATTACTAACCATGCTAAGAAAACAGAAGACATGGCCCAAGAAAAGGAATATATTAAAGCCCCAGAAGAGATGCAGGATTTGAGAGAATAAGCAAGATGTGTACAAATTTCCAAAATCAAATTAATGAGTTGAAAGACAATATGGTTAAAGAGATAATAACATCAAGAAGACACTGAGCGAACACAAAGAAGAATGTGAAATCCTGCACAGAAAAGGAACAAAGCTCATGGGAATGAAAGACACAATAGGTGAGATCAAAAACACATTAGAGGCATACAAGAGCAGACTCAAAATGACAAGAAAGAATAAGTGATACAGAAGACAGAACAGCTGAAATTGAAAAGAGAAAAGAAGAGAAGGAGAAAAGAATGGAAAAAATTAAGCAGGTGCTCAGAGCTGAATGACAACATGAAACACAACAACATACGTGTCATGGGAATTTCAGAAGAAGAGAAGAGTAATGAGGAAGTAATAGCTGAAAATTTCATGAAAGAAATGAATTTACATGTCCAAGAAGCGCACTGTACCCCAATCAGAATAAATCTGAATAGACCTACTCCAAGACACATACTACTCAGAATGTCAAATGTCAAAGATGAAGAGAAAATTCTGAAAGCAGCAAGACAGAAGCAAACCCTCACATACAAGGGACACCCAGTAAGACTTAATGCAGATTTTTCTTCAGAAACCATGGAAATGAGGAGACAGTGGTATGATACAATTAGGATACTGAAAAAGAAAAACGGCCAGCCAAGAATACTTTATCCAGCAAAACTGTCCTTCAATAAGAAGGTGAGTATAAAATATTCACAAACGAACAGAAACTAGGAGAGTTTACAAAAAAGAATCCACCTTTGCAGGAAATAATAAAGGAAGCCTTACAACCTGAAAGGAGACTATAGAAGAAAGAATAGCAGACCGGATAACCAAAAGAGTAAAAAGACAAAAATATGATGTAACATATGAAAACCAAAGAACAAAATGGTAGAAGTAAATAGTGCATTTGCAGTAGTATCATTGAATGTGAATGAATTAAACTCCCCAATCAAAAGATACAGATTAAGAGAATGGATAAAAAAAAAAAATGAACCCATTCATATGCTTACAAGAAACTCACGTTAGAACCAGGGATACAAAACAGTTGAAAGTGAAAGATTGGAGAAAGATATTCCACATGAATAGTAACCAATAAAGAGCAGGGATAGCTATAATAATATCAGACAAACATACTTTAAATGCAAAAAAGTTGTAAGAGATGAAGAAGGCCATTATATATTAATAAAAGGGACAATCCACCAGGAAGATACAACAGTCATAAATATCTATGCACCTAAGCAGGGTGCCCCAAAATATATAAGACAAACTCTGGCAAAACTGCAGGGAGAAATGGATATTTCTACAATAATCATTGGAGACTTCGACACCACACTCAACACATTACATAGAACTAGACAGAAAATCAACAAGGAAACAGAGAACTTGAACAATATGATAAATAAATTAGACCTAAGAGACATATACAGAACACTGCATCCAAATTCAGCCGATTAAACATTCTTCTCAAGTGCCCATGCATCTTTCTCCAGGATAGACCACATGTTAGAGCACAATGCAGCCCTCAATAAATATAAAAAGACTGAAATTATACAAAGCACCTTCTCAGATTATAATGAAATGAAATTGGAAATCAATAATAGACAGGAAAAAAGTTAATTCACAAATGTGTGGAGGCTGAACAACACAGTCCTAAATAATCAGTGGGTCAAAGAAGAAACTGCAAGTGAAATCAGTAAATATATTGAGACAAATGAAAACAAGAACACAACTTATCAAAACTTATGGGATACAGCAAAGGGAGCCTTGAGAGGGAAATTTATAGCCCTAAATGCCTATATTAAAAAAGAAGAGCTAAACTCAAAGATTTAACTGAACAACTAGAGAAACTAGAAAAGGAACAGCAAACCAATCCCAAAGCAAGCAGAAGGAAAGAAACAATAAAGATTAGAGCAGAAATAAATGAAAAGGAGAACCAAAAAACAATAGAGAAAATCAACAACACCAAAAGCTGGTTCTCTGAGATCAATAAAATTGACAAACCCCTAGCTAAACTAACAAAGGAAAAAGACAGGAGATGCAAATGAATACAATCAGAAATGAAAGAGTGAAGTTATGACTGACCCCACAGAAATAAAAGGGTTCATAAGAGGATATTATGAGAAACTGTATGCCAACAAACTAGACTACCTAGATGAAATGGACAAATTCCTAGAAATGCACAAACAACCTACACTGACACTAAAAGAAAAAAGAACTTAACAAGTCAATCACATTTAAAGAGATTGAATCAATCATCAAAAATCTTACAGCAAAGAAAAGTCCAGGACCAGATGGCTTCACAGGTGAATTCCACCAAGCATTTCTAAAATAATTAACACTAATCCTGTTTAAACTCTTCCAAAAAATTGAAGAGGAGGGAAGATTACCCAACACATTTTATGAAGCCAACATCACCCTAATACCAAAGCCAGATAAAGATACTACAAGAAAAGAAAATTACAGACCAATCTCTCAAATGAACATAGATGTAAAATTCTCAACAAAATACTTGCAAATTGAATCAAAGAGCATTTCAAAAGACTTATACATCATGACCAAGTGGGATTTTTATTTCTTGTATGCAAGGTTGGTTCAACATAAGAAAACCAATCAACATAATACACCGTATTAACAAATTGAAGGAAAAAGAACACATGATCATCTTGATCAATGCAGAAAAGGTATTCAACAAAATCGAGCATCCTTTTTTGATAAAAACACCTCAGGGAAGCGGACTTGGCCCAATGGATAGGGTGTCCGCCTACCACATGGGAGGTCCACGGTTCAAACCCCAGGCCTCCTTGACTCGTGTGAAGCTGGCCCATGCACAGTGCTGATGCACACAAGGAGTGCCATGCCACGCAGGGGTGTCCCCCCCGTAGTGGAACCCCACACGCAAGGAGTGTGCCCCATAAGGAGAGCCGCCCAGTGCAGAAGAAAGTGCAGCCTGCCCAGGAATGGCACCACACACAGGGAGAGCTGACACAACAAGATGATGGCAACAAAGGGAAACGCAGACTCCTGGTGCTGCTGATAAGGATAGAAGTGGTCACAGAAGAACGCACAGTGGGTGGACACAGAGAGCAGTCAACTGGGGGGGGAGGGGTGAGAAATAAATAAAAAATAAATCTTTAAAAAATAAATAAGTTTTAAATATACTTCAAAAGATAGGAATAAAAGGAAAATTCCTCAGTATGATAAAAGGCATATCTGAAAAACCCACAGCCAACATCATACTCAATGGCACAGGTTGAAAGCTTTCTCTCTAAGATCAGGAACAAGACAAGGATGTCCGCTGTCACCACTGTTATTCAATATTGTACTAGCAGTTCTAGCTAGGGCAATAAGACAAGAAAAAAAAATTAAAGGCATCCAAATAGGAGAGGAAGAAGTAAAACTCTCACTATTTGCAGAGGACACAATCCCGAAATTAGAAAATTCTGAAGTATCCACAACAAAGCTACTTGAGCTAATAAATGAATTCAGCAAAGTGGCAGGATACAAGATCAACATGTAAAACTCAGAAATGCTTTTGTGCCCTAGTACTGAACAATCTGAGGAGGAAATCAGGGGAAAAAGTCGATTTGCGATAGCAACAAAAAGACTCAAATACTTAGGAATCAATTTAACCAAAGAAGTAAAGGAGGACATATATGCAGAAAACTACAAAATACTAAAAGAAATGTTAAAAGACCTAAACAAATGGAAAAACATTCCATGTTCATGAATTGGAAGAATAAATATAAAGATGTCAATCTTGGGAAGCAGACTTGGCCCAATGGATAGGGTGTCTGCCTACCATATGGGAGGTCCGTGGTTCAATCCCCAGGCCTCCTTGACCCGTGGGGAGCTGGCCCATGCTCAGTGCTGATGCACGCAAGGAGTACCCTGCCAAGCAGGGGTGTCCCCCACATAGGGGAGCCCCACGTACAAGGAGTGTGCCCCATAAGGAGAGCTGCCCAACACGAAAGAAAGTGTGGCCTGCCCAGGAATGGTGCTGCACACACAGAGAGCTGACACAACAAAATGACACAACAAAAAGAAACACAGATTCCCGGTGCTGCTGATAAGGACAGAAACAGTCACAGAAGAACAAGCAGCAAATTGGGGGGGGGGGATAAATAAAAAATAAATCTTTAAAAAACAAAAAACAAAAAACACGTCAATCTTATCTCAATCTTACCCAAACTGAATCTTTTTTAAGATTTATTTTTTATTTATTTCTCTCCCCTTCCCCCCGACTGTCTGCTCTCTGTATCCATTCACTGTGTGTTCTTCTGTGTTCACTTGCATTTTTGTCATGTGGCACTGGGAACTGTGTCGCTTTTTGTTGTTATTGTTGCATCATCTTGCTACATCAGCTCTCTGTGTGTGCGGCACCACTCCTGGGCAGGCAGCGCTTTTTTCACATGGGGCGGCTCTCCTTGTGGGGCACACACCTTGTGGGGCACCCTCCTTGCACATGGGGCATGCCTACGTGGGGGACACCCATGTGCCATGGCACTCCTTGTATGCAGCAGCACTGCGAGTGGGCCAGCTCACAACACAGGTCAGGTCGGTATCAAACCCGGGACCTTCCATATGGTAGGCGAACACTCTATCAGTTGAGCCACAACCACTTCACCCAAACTGATTTATAGATTCAGTGCAATACAAATCAAAATCCTAACAGCTTACTTTACAAAATTAGAAAAGGCAATTACCAAATTCATTTGGAAGGGAAAGTTACCTTGAATAGCCAAAAGCATTCTGAAAAAGAAGAGCAATGTGGGAGGAATTTCACTGCCTGACCTTGAAACGTATTACAAAGCTGCAGTGGTCAAAACAGCATGGTACTGACATAAAGACAGACACATCCATCAGTAGGATACAACTGAGAATCCAAAAATAAACCCTCACACAGTCAATTGGTTTTTGACAAACCTATCAAGTTAATGTTAACAGGACAAAACAGTCTCTTCAACAAATGGTGCTAGGACAACTAGATATCTATAACCAAAAGAATGAAAGAGGACCCCTATCTCACTCTGCATACAAGAATCAACCCAAGCAGATGACTCTGTCACAGACTATGGACCGCTCTGGTCTCAGCAGCTAAAGAGCCTGTCCGGTAGCCAGTCATCATGAGTGGCTGTCGAGTTTTCATCGGGAGGCTAAATCCAGTGGCCAGGGAGAAAGACATGGAAAGATTTTTCAAGAGGTATGGACGAATAAGAGACACTGATCTGAAAAGAGGCTTTGGTTTTGTGGAATTTGAGGATCCAAGGGATGCAGATGATGCTGTTTATAAACTTGATGGAAAAGAACTTTGCAGTGAAAGGGTTACTATTGAACTTGCTAGGGCTCGTTCTTGAGGTGGAAGAGGTAGAGGACGCTACTCTGACCGTTTTAGTAGTCACAGACCTCGAAATGATAGACAAAATGCTCCACCTGTAAGAACAGAAAATCGGCTTATAGTTGAAAATTTATCCTCAAGAGTCAGCTGGCAGGATCTCAGATTTTATGAGTCAAGCTGGGGAGGTAACCTTTGCGGATGCACATTGACGTAAATTAAATGAAGGGGTGGTTGAGTTTGCCTCTTATGGTGACTTAAAGAATGCTATTGAAAAACTTTCTGAAAAGGAAATAAATGGGAGAAAAATCAAATTAACTGAAGGCAGCAAAAGGCACAGTAGGTCAAGAAGCAGGTCCCGTTCCCGGACCAGGAGTTCCTCTAGGTCCCAGAGCCGATCTCGTTCTCGTTCTCGTAGTCGCAAGTCACACAGCCGGTCAAGGAGCAGGAGCAGGAACCGGAGCAAGTCCCGTTCTGTTAGTAGGTCTCCTGTGCCTGAGAAGAGCCAGAAACGTGGTTCTTCAAGTAGATCTAAGTCTCCATCATCTGACCGCCAGAGGTCCTGGTCCAGGTCAGAGTCCAGATCAGTTGACAGTGGCAATTAAACTTTAAATAACTTGCCCTGGGGACCTCTTTTTAACAAAACAAATTCCCTAACCATACTTGCTAAAAATTCTGTTAAGTATGTGCTTTTCTGTGGGGGTGGGATTTGGAGGGGGGTTGGGTTGGACTGGATATCTTTGTAGATGTGGACCATCAAGGGGTTGTTGAAAACTAATTGTATTAAATGTCTTTTGATAAGCCTTCTCACATTTTTGTGAATGTCTGAGGTATACAGTTTGTGTATACTGATAGAGCTCTTTTATAACTAAAGCAAATTTAATTTTTTTTGTACTAGAAAATACTTAAACATTTTAGTTCCTGGTTATTCAAATACATTAATTCAAAATTAGCTTAATGTCTCAATTAAACTAATGAAAGGCTTTGGACACTTCAAAGAGCCTAAATTTGCTTGTATATAAAGGCTTACTTTGAGTTTTCCTTGTTGGGGTTAGGGTATCCTCCCACCCACCCTTTTAACAGCTGCACAGCAAAGCAACCCATTAAGGCAGCTGTTTGTTATTGGTAATAAAATAGCATAAAACTGAAAAAAAAAAATCAACTCAAAATGGATCAAAGACCTAAATATAAAAGCAAGGACCATAAAGCTACAAGAAGAAAATGTAGGGAAACGTCTCCAAGACTTTGTAATAGGTGGTGGTTTCTTGGATGCACAATGAAAGAAAAAATAGATAAATGGGACCTCCTCAAAATTAAACACTTTTGAACCTCACAGGACTTTGTAAAAAGGGTAAAAAGGCAGTCAACTCAATGGGAGAAAATATTGGGAAATCACTTATCCAATAAGGATTTAATATTCAGGATATATAAAGAGATGTTACAATTCAACAATACAAAGACAAACAACACAATTAAAAAATAGGCAAAAGATCTGAACAGACATACGTCCAAAGAAGAAATACAAATGCCAAAAAAAATTATGAAGAAATGTTCAGCATCACTAATGATTAGAGAAATGCAAATCAAAACTACAATAAGATATCATTTCACCCCTATCAGAATGGCCACTATTAAAAAGACTGAGAACTACAAGTGCTGCAGAGGCTGTGGAGAGACAGGAACACTTATTCACTGTTGGTGGGAATGCAGAATGGCACAGCCACTGTGGAGGACTGTTTGGCAGTTCCTAAAGAAGTTGAATATTGACTTGCCATGGGACCCCACAGTACCACTACTGGGTGTATACCCAGAAGAACTGAAAGCAGTGACACACACAGAAATCCACACATCAATGTTCATAGCAGCAGTATTCACGATTGCCAAAAGTTGGAAACAACCCAGGTGTCCATCAACTGACGAATGGATAAACAAACTGTGGTGTATTCACATGACAGAATATCATGCAGCTTTAAGAAGAAATGAGGTCATGAAGCACATGACAACACGGGTGAACCTGGAGGACATTATGGTGAGTGAAGCAAGCCAGACACAAAAGGACAAATACTGTATAACTGCATTACGATGAACCAAATATATTGTTATGATTCAAAAAGAAAAATTTGTATGTATCCAGTACATTTAATTGAAGAAAAAAAATGGATGGTGGTGAGAGCAGTGCAACACTGTGGATGTGATTAATCCCACTGAACTGCATACTTGGGAGCAGGTGAGATAGGAAAGTTCATGTTCTATATTGGTTTCCACAATTTAAAAAAAAAAAGAGACAATAACAACAAAATGTGACAGGAGTGCGCAAGGAATGGCATGTCACACAGGGACGCCCCCACATAGAGGAGGCACACGTGCAAGGAGTGCGTCCCACGAGGAGATCCACCCTGCATGAAAAGCGCAGCCTGCCCAGGAATGGCACCGCACACATGGAGAGCTGATGCAGCATTGATGACGCAACAAAAAAGAGACACAGATTTCCATGCCGCCTGATGAGAATACAAGGGGACACAGAAGAACGCACAACGAATGGACACAGAGAGTAGACAATGGGGGGCGGTGGGGGGGGAGTGGGAGAAGGGGAGAGAAATAAATAACAAATCTTTAAAAATAAATAAATAAGTGAATATCCATGTTCTTAGAAAAAGCACAGAGGCATATTAAGTGTTCAAAGAGCACGATGAATACTACCTACTCTCAAAGTTTTAAAAAATTGAAGAATAGATAGGAGAAAGGAAACAGAAGGAAAGAAGAGGGGAAAGGGGGAAGGGAAGGGAAGGGAGAGAGAAAGAGCAAATGTGGCTAAATGTGTAAAGTTGGTGAATCTGGGTATCTGGGATTGGGGGTAAGAGGTATGCTGGAGTCCATTGTACAGGTTTTGCATTAGTTTTGCAAGTTTGAAATTATTTAAAAATAAAAAGTTGATAAGTACAGAAAAACAGCAGAAAACAAGGCAGAAAAGAACAGAGCCCCAAAAAGCCCAAGGGCACTGGTCAACACATTCAAGAACCTTAAACGTTGCTCTCAGGAATCTCAGAAACCTCTAGTTTAAAACTTTGAATTCACTCAAGGAACGACCAAGGAGCTGGAATGCTTGAATAAAATCCCCTATGTAAGAGGCGAGACATGACCTGCAGCCATTTTGCCTTTTTCTCATTTTTATAACACAAGGAAAAAACTTAGACAAAAGTCTGGGATTTCCAAGGAAGGCCATCTCCTTTTTTGCGTGGAAATACCACTATCTTGTGGCCTTATGAGGTATTACCACAACTGCCTTGCACAGTTATGTGTATTCTTCCTTTCCCTTAAGTGTGAAAACAGGGATGGGAGTAAAAACGCCCCTCGAGTACAGTTCTAAACAGTCACGGTTTCTGATAATGAGGGACCATTATGTAGTGATACTACTTCACTATTCGGCATTGTTCATGAAATTCCTAACATACAGAAAAGATAAGGGGGAGAGATTACTTATCTTTTAAAATTCCCTTTCTTTCAAAGTATTCCATTAAATATCAAGGTGCTTCTGATGCAAATAATTGTTTTTGGTATGCAGGTGGGATATTGGGATTGGGTAGTGTTATGGGCTGCATGGTGCCCCCCCAAAAAACCTGCTATCCCATGAATGTGACCTTATTTGGAAGATGTGATTAATTAAAATGAGGCCAAGCTGGGTTTGGGTGGGCCCTAATCCAATATGACTGTCCTTATAAGTAGGAGATACGGATATTGGGTCAGACAGAGAGCTATGAGGAGTGAAGGTCATGTGACGACAGAAGTGGAGATTGAAGTGCTGCAGCCGCAGATCAAGGAATGCCAAGGACTCCCAGGAAACCACCAGAAGCTACCAAGAGGCAAGGAGAATGGCAAATTTGATGAAAACTATAAAACCTCATCCAAGAAGCTCATTGAACCTCAAGCACAAGTACCATGATGAAAATTACTCCAAAGCACATGATATTCAAATTATTTTAAACCAGTAAGAAAGAACCATTTAAAAGGAACAATAACGAAAAGAAACATTATCTGATGAAGAACAAAGACAAGAATACATATGGTATGATTCCATTTATATAAAATTCTAGAAAATGCAAACTCATCTGTGATAACAAAAGTTGATCAATGTTGCCTCGAGATGCATGGCAGAGAGGACAGGAGGGAGGCACTGCAAGTAGACACAGGAAGGTGATGGGTATGTTGATAATCTTGTTTGTGGTCATGGTTTCATAAATGTATACATACATGTCAAAACTCATTAACTATACACTTTATAAATAGGCAGTTTATTCTGGGTCAACTTAACCTCCAAAAAGTTGGGAGGAGGGGGAATTAATTATATACCCATATAAGATATAATCATCCAAAACCTCAAACTGACTCCTATGTCCATAGGAGATGAAATAGTCTTCACTTAGCACAGCCCAAAGGTAATGAAAGATAAGAGACAATCACATGTGGGGTAGAGACAAAAGTCAAAAGTTGCTTCTCCGTGCCCCACTTCTACCTTTTCCAGGGCCCAGATTCCGTTATTCAAGATGGCACACATTCTGCCTTGAGAGAGCCTGAGGGGAACGCTGAAACTCAAGTTTCATTCCACAGGCTTACTCTTGTTCTAGCCAGGCCCTCCTCTCCACTCCACTTCTGAGAATACATCCCCTTTTAATCCTCCCGAATATACACACCCATACCGGGTTTGGCCATGATTCTTCTATACACCTACAACTGCTCTAAAATTTAAAATTTTTTTAAAAACAACTGTGCTTTCTTTCTCACCTGAGAAGCTGTTTGGAGAAGTGAGGCTCCCACGTCCTGATCTTTGATGAGCCTTTCTTCAGGCTGGGCAGGAAGCTGGGAAGCAGCCATAGCTGAAATGAGAAACAAGAAGGTTTACCCACCCCCCAGAGGGTACAGAGAAAAAACCTGACAAACTAGAACTGACACCTGCTCCTCCATCCATGTCAAAACTGAGTTTTCCTCCCCAACGACGTCTTCCAGTCTTCCAGTCTCACCCATATTTTCTCCCATCTCCTTACTCAGAACCAAAATCCAAATGGTCTAGCCCAGACATAAAGTGGTTTAAAATACACTTTGAATCCCCAAATCAGAGTGATTCTTGTTTCCAAACTTTCCAGGGACACCCCAATTTGAACATTAAATCATTTTTTACTCACTCTCACATTAACTATCCATAATTCCCAGACTTCTCCAAGACAACATTTCCTCTATCAATATATGAATAACTGCCACTCACCTAATTCTTGTTCAGTGTCAGATTCCTCTTTCACAATGTGGCTCAGCTGCTCCCCAGACCCTGAGGGTGAATTCTGAAGCCCCAACTTCTGAGGCACCCCTTCGAGATGGGACGCTACTTCCTCCATTTGACAGCTTGGAGACTCCATCTTCTCTGATAAGATTTCCTGTCCTAGAACGTGGACGCTGATCTGGAGACCATATATGGCTAATTACTGAAGGATTCAGAATCAGGATTTCTGAAAGATATGACACTAACCTACAATATCTCATAAGACAGTCCTTAGGGACATCGACTAGGGAAAGAGGAACCAGCTTTTATTTCTTATCCAAAGAACCAGGGAAGGAAAATATCCTGAGAGGCCAAAAGCTGAAGCCTGAACCAGGCCTGGGAGACCTTCAAGACATGCCCTTAATATTGTGTTTCTGTTAGATCATCTCTACCAATTAAAATGCAAGCCTCTTTTGAAAAACTTCTCAAACTTTCCAGGCTAAAGATGGGAATGGGTTGGGAGATTTAGCCTCAATTCCTAATAGTTGAAATGAGTTGAGAGCCACAGAGTCTCAGCCGTAGGTGAGGTACAGGCAGACCCAGCTGAGACCCCGGATGCTCACCCATTGCCACAGTCTCCGCGGATCTCCCTTCAAGCTCTCTACTAGGGTCACTGCCTCCTCGCCACTGCCCGGACACTGCTTCCGCACCCACATCTGGATCTCTCTAGGCAGGATGGTCAGGAACTGCTCCAGCATGAGGATCTCTAGGATCTGCTCCTTGGTGTGAACTTCTGGCCTCAGCCACTGGAAACAGAGCTTGCGGAGTTGTCTCAGGGTCTCGTGTGGCCCAGACATCACCTGGTATCGAAAATGCCTGAAAAGCTGGCGTGCAGTCTCAGGGCTGGAGAGATCCCCCGGAGGGGCAGCATCTGGTCCAGAGAAAGGGGTGTCCTCTGCCTTCGCCAGTGGAGGCCTCAGGACAAGGGCCTGCCCCAGGCCAACTGGCATCATCTGGCTTGGCGAGTCCTTTCACTTTAGGGGAAGTGCTTCTGGAACTGCTTTCTGGGGAGGACCAGGTCTTCACGGACACTTCCACGGGGATACTTGAGAGGGAAGGAGGCCAACTGCTATATAAGAGAGTAACACATTTTCAGGGAGAACAAATTTGCATGCCCTACTTGAGAAGCCTCAAAGTCATCCAGGGATCTTTGACACTGCTCAATGTACATACTACCTACTTGGAAAGGTTGTAAACCTAAAGCTGCAGAGCAAACCACTGATACCAGATCTAAACTCCACGATGGCTTTGCCCACTTCATAACAAACTTTCTTGGTCTTCAAATGTCCAGACCAATGTGAAGAATACTTTGTACCTTGTGAAACATTTTCACTATGAGTTTTCAGGTAAACAACTCTTCTGCACCACTGCTATGTCTGCATCTACTTATCTGTAGACTAAAAAATAAAACTGGACAAAGATGTCGATGCCCTAGAAATAAAGGTTTATGTTGAAATGATCAGATGCTTCAATAATAAGGTTGAAGGGTACAAATAAACTCTTCCTAAAAGGGGCAGAGAGACTTCTAAGTGGCCTCTTATGCAACACTGAAAACTGGTTTATTTGGAAGTTTATTTTTTTAAAAACCTGTAATACCTGAAATTTCCAACCTTGGCCTCAAGGAATACTTAGCACAAATAGTGACTACCTCAAAAATACTTCTATGGCCTTGAACTAAGTAATCACTGTTTTGTAGCAAATACTATCAAAATCTTGAAGACAAGAATTAAGACAAGGGAAGAGATATTAAATGACAAAGTTAATATTAAGATTTTTTAAGTATCATGTACTATCTCTATTTAATTTTCTTGTCAGTATTCCTAATATTTATTAAGTCAATTCTTAAATGTATTATGAAGGAGCTGGTTATGACATAAAATTATTTCTTCAGAATACTAAAAATACCTACCTGTTGATGTTTTAAAGGAAGTCATTTATGTGACTTAATGAGAGATCAAGTTAATACTTTAGCATTTCATAGCTGCTTTATTCTTGAGGTTTAAGAAGCAATGTCCTTCTCCACCACTCTACCCCACTAATTCACTATCAGAAAATCATTTAGACACAAAAAAAAAGGAAGGAGGGAAAGCTTTTCCAAGGAAAGAGAGATGTAAAAAGAATTAATCCAATATTAGATATTTCTCACATGGATCGCACTAATTCACTTGTTTAAAGAAACCCACAAATTTCATTCAAATGTTCATGCAGCACAAAGTGTGCTGGTGTGACATATACTAAGTGCTCAATAAATATATGTTAGGGAATTCATGGCAGAATAACTGGTATTATAGACTAGCCCACCTGATGTAAACAACTACAAAGCTAAAGAAAACATGAGGCAAATTATTTCCAGGCATTGTGTAACAAACAGACAAGAAGGCAATCCTTGAGAGAAGGGAAACTCATGAAGTAAGCTCCACAATCATTCTGGCTCTCTGCTTGGGGACAATTTCCCAACCATGATGCAGGAAGTTGGAGCTCAAGTAGAACACAGTTCTCACTAAGCTGGGAATTTGGAGTTGCAGTGGCTAGAATCTGAAGGGTAGGGCACTGGAGAGGAGGGAGCTATGCGTGTGGAGGCAGAAATCTGTGTGGGTTTCCCCAGGACTCCTTGGCCAATGGTTAGGCTGCACATGAACACAGAAAAACTATTTCAGAGACCAATTCCTTCGGGTTAAAAGCAAAATGGACGTACAGAAGGCCAATCAGAATGAGAGTCACTGGAGTTTCTGCCCATTCGGAGTAGAAAGGCCCCATAATCATGCAAGGTATTGTGAGACATGAGAAAAGCCACATGCTAGGAATAAAGAGCATGCCAGAGTATAGACTACTCTAAACCTGCCCTAACAAAGCCTAGCATCAAATCTCAACACGATCCACAGGAGAGGCCCTTGGGAAACACCTTGGGCATTCCAAAGATCTGCCCTAACAAAGCATAAAACCAAGATTACACAAATAAAAAATCATGAGTCAGTAACTGAACTGCCTGATAGAACAAAAATCAATACTATTAAGAGGAAAGTTATGGAATCCTGAGCACCTTCAGAATTTCATTCACAATGCCTAAGAGGCAATCCAAAATTACTAGACATATAAAGAAACAGGAAAATGTGACCCAAAGTCAAGGGAGAAAGCAGCCAATAGAAACCAAGCCTGAGATGACCCAAGGACTTAAAAATAAAGTCTTAATAAGAGAAAAGATAGGAACTCTCCACAGATAAATGGGAAAGTTAAAAAGAACCAAATGCAAATCCAAAGAAAAACGCTTATCCAGAATTTTACATCCAGCAAAAACATCCTTCAAAAGCAAGAATAAAATAAAGATATTTTCAGATAAACAAGCTAAGAGAACGAGTTACAAGCAAATTTGCACAACAAGAATGTTGTTAAAGTACATTCTTCCAAGCTGAAGGGAAACTCAGCTCTACAGAAAGGAATGAAGAGCATCAGCAATGGTAAATAATTTAATAAATGTAAATTTTTAAAATCTTGTGTTATTAGTTTTCATAACTTCCTTAAGAGACAACTTATTGCTTAAGTGAAAATGACAGTATAACAAGGTAATATGTAGAAGTAAAAGATATAAAAATAGCACAAAGGAGGGGGGTAAATTGAATTAATCACTTGTTTATTACATTTGTGAACTTCAAAGTGAGAGAAATAGTATGAAATGGGAAGTGAGAAGTGAGAGGTAGGGAGTGTCAGGTGGAAAATGGGAAGTGTGAATAAAAAAGAAGTCAGAAATGTGAATTGTGAAGTATAAAGTGGTATGATATTAAGTATACTTTAATAAGTTAAACTAAACTTTAATAAGAATACATATTGTGAGCTCTAAAACTATTATACAAAGAAATACAGCTAAAAAGTCAATAAAGGAATACAAAAAAAATATTCAATAAAGCAAAAGGTAGTAGGGAAAGATCAACAGAGAAACAAAAACAGAAAAACCAAAGGCAAGGAAATATGGTAGACTAAAACCTAACCATATCAATGACTACAGTAGATATAAGTCGACAAACTACTCTAATTGTCAGATTTACAAAAGCAAGGCCTAACAAGAGACATAGTTTAATAAAATGCCAAAAAAAGTTAAAAATAAAAGCATGGAAAAAAGACATTCCATGCAATCAGCAAGTATAAGGAAGCTGGTGTGGCTATAATACCATCTGGCAAAGTAGACTCCAAGACAGAGAGAAATAGGGGAAGCAGACTTGGCTCAACGAACAGAGCGTCCGCCTACCACATGGGAGGTCCAGGGTTCAAACCCAGGGCCTCCTGACCCATGTAGTGAGTGGCCCATGCACAGTGCTGATGTGTGCAAGGAGTGCCCTGCCACGCAGGGGTATCCCACGCATAGGGGAGTCCCACGCGCAAGGAGCATGCCCCGTAAGAAGAGCTGCCCCACACAACAAAAGCACAGCCTGCCCTGGAGTGGCACTGCACACATGGAGAGCTGACACAGCAAGATGATGCAACAAAAAGAGACACAGATTCCCAGTGCCGCTAACAAGAATACAAGCAGACACAGAAAAACTCCCAGCGAACAGACACAGAGAGCAGACAACTCGGGGGGGTGGGGTGGGGTGGGGGGAAAGGGGAGAGAAATAAACAAAAAATAAATCTTTAAAAAAAAAAAAAAGAGAAATAAAGAAGGACATTTCATTATAAGAAATAGGTCAATTCATTAAGTCCTAAATGTGTATTCACTTAATATCAGTTCTGTAGGGGTAAAACCTCATAGTTAGAGATTTTAACACTGTTCTCTCAGTAATTGATAGAACAAGTAAAAAATATCAGTAAGGATAAAGAAAAATGTGAGCATCAAGCAACCTGATCTAACCGACATTTAACAAAATACTTGTCCCAACAACTACAGAAAATACATTCAAGTGCATATGAAGTATTCACCAAGAGAGACCATACGAAAAATAAATTTTTAAAAATTGAAATCTCTTTTGTGTGATCTATGTATCTTTTTTAAAAAAGGCAATTTCTTAAAAAGGGAAAAAAAATAGAAAACTCCAGCATATATTCTCTGACCACGATGGAATTAAATTAGAAATCAATTAACACTGAGATATCTAAAAATCTCAACACCCAACCCATGATCAAAGAAGAAATAACCAAAGAAATTATTTTTGTACTTAATAATAATGAAAACACAACATGACAAAATTTGTTGGGTTCAGCAAAAGCAATGCTTAGAGAAATGAATACAAATCTATCTGACTCCTGAGTTTCAGAGAGCAGGTAGCAAGATTTCAGATAGCAAGGGACTCATCTATAAAGATATTCAAATTTATTTGGTCTCTGAATTAAGATATTACTTCAAATAGGGCATTAAGGAAAAATTACTACTCTTACAAAAAATATTAAAACCTAATGTTGATAATTAGTATACTCCTATATAATGTTAAGTGTCTCAATTATTCAAAATTACTTAGAGAGGGTTTATATCCCAGTGACTTCACAGAGATCTGCTCTCCAAAACAAATTTGTTATCCCACATGTATATTTGCTATACTTAAAGCTATAACAAATTAGAATGATTTTTTAATGTATACATAGGTAAGTATACTTACTATAAATACATATATAAGTAAACATTTGTTGCGCATCTTTTATGTATTAGCCCCGTTCATGTTTCTAATCTCACAACTGTCACCCTGCTAGGTAAGTATTAAAGTTTACAGATGCAGGCAACTCTGAAGCTCTGAGTAGCCAGATTCAAACCCAGTAAGTTCTAAAACCTGTGGTTTGGGGAGAGGGGGAGCTACCAACGTCTGGAAATTGCTGGAGGGGGGCGTTTCGGGGTTGCCACACACGGCTGGGGTGGGGATAGGGGGATCGCCTGGCATTAGTGCCCGGGAGGCAAGGGCTGCTCCACCCCGGCGAGGCGCACCCCTGCCCACCCAAGAGGCATTCTCCACCTCCCGCCCCCAAACGTCACTAGCACTCTCGGCATCACCCCGCGCGGGTTCCCCCTTTCCGAGGCTCGTCTCCAGCCTGGGAGGGTGGGGGGCGGGATGGGGGAGCAGGAAGGAGGAGCCCTTTTCGCTCCCGCTCCAGAGGCCGCGCCGGAGACTTCGCCTGGCCCCGCCGGGGTCCCCTGGGTCCCCCGCAGCCCTGGCCATCCCTCCCCCACAGTCGCGGAGGCCCCTGCGCGCGTGCGCGCGCTGCTGGCAGGCTCCAGGGCGTACGAGCTCCGAGACCCCCGCCGGTCGCCGCTCCCGAGGGTCCGGCAGACCTCCGGGCTGACAGCAGACGGCCGCCAGGCCCGCCCAGCCCACGGGCTCACCTCCCGGCCCAGCCGGTCTCGACGCACTTCCGGCAGACAAGGCGGCTGCGCGCGCCTCACAGCTGGGGAGCAAGGGGCGGGCCGAGACCCAGCGGAGGCGCCGATTGGCCGCCAGAGCCGTCCGCCCCGCCCCGCCCCGCCCCGCCCCGCCCCGGCGACCGCGGTCAACTTCAGCGCTGCTCTCTGTCGCCCACTGCCGGCCGTTCATTTGCAGAGCTTCATCTGTTAATTCCGTTGTCATCAAGCGCTTAATGTGCTTCTACTGTGTGCCAGACGCAGCGAGAGGGAGAAAGATAATTCCCCCGTCTCTCCCAGACGCCTCTGTTGAATATCACACCCAACGTTGTAATTATCTAATTCTTCAACAGGGTCTCTCTCTCGTCTCTCTGTCTCTCTCGTCTCTTTTCTCTCCTCATTGACTTTTATAAGGCCACTCACTATAAACCCTTCACTCATTTGGCCTCCCTGGGGCATTTCGTTTGCCCTTGATTCTTTTTCCTTCTCTTTGCCTTTGTAGAGCATAAACAACAGCCCTGTCCTACCTCTATGTCTCAGATGCTGCTCCATTCTCACTACTGCGGTTCAGACCCACGTCTTTTCCAACGCCTCACCAGTTACTGGCCTTCCCATCTTGCCCATTTCCAGGCCATCCTAAAGTGGCCACAAAAGTCATCTTGTGATACTAAGCTGCATTAATAAAAATATCATGTCCAAATCTGGGAGACTGAAGTACCACTGTGTTATGTGTGCATCATGTGTTCAATCCTGGGTAACTGACAAACTGGAGAGCATTCGGAAAAGGAGCTACTAGTATGGTGAAGTGCTCAGTCCCATATTTAGAGGGACTGCAAACTTCTCATGTGGAGAAGTAAAAGCTCAGGCGGTGGAGGAACATATCTTCACATACCTGAAAAAACGACCAGTGGAAAAGGGATTCAACATGTTCTCTATGGGTCCCAGGGGCTGAACAAGACCCAGGGTGTGAAAACTACTATTTCAGCTTCAGGTGGAAGCTTCTAGTAAGTCAGCCTGTATAACAATGCTGCTTTATGAGTTCCTGAGCAGAGAGGAACACTGGCATTGTTACCTCCAGCACCAAGGGGCTGTGCTTCCAAGAAAGTCAGGATGGTTTTTGGTGGGGGGAGGGGGAGATGATGAGGTTTTGTTTTCCATACATTGACTTTTAGCTGATCAACATCAAAGGTGTTACTATTAAGTATACAAAACCTTTCAGTGGGCCACAGATCCCTTTGTGAATCAGATAGACACATCTCCATACAAAATTTCACAATTTCAGAGGACTCAGAGCCCTGAAGCACATCCTTGGGACCCCTGAGCCTCAGGATGAGAACTCTAGTACTGGTTGACAGTTCTGCCTTCATGGGACTTATATTTTGTGGGAAAACTAGACAATAAATATACAAAATGAATATGTCAGGTAATAAGTATTGTGGAGAAAATAAAATCAGGGTAAGGGGGATAGGTAGGTAGTGTCAGAGATGGAATATTGTTTATATAGAATGATCAGGACAAGGCCAGTTGATTAAAAAACAACTTTGAACCCGCACTGGAAGTTAAGGAGTAAGATTTGTAGTTACTTGGGGGAACATTCCAGACAGAGGAAATAACAGGCACCAAAGCCCTGAGACGATGGGCATAGATAAAGAAGAGGCAAGGTACTAAGATTCAGCTCTGTAGCATTCTAACACACAGAGTCAGGGAAATAAGAGGATCTGTCAAAGGTGAAAGAGAAGGACTGTTCATTGAGGTAGGATAATAAAGAGAGAATGGCGTCCTGGAATCCAAGGGAAAAAAGTGCCCAAAGAATGAGGGAGTAATCAACTGAATCAAATGCCAGTGATCACATGTAAGTTGAGGACTTAGAATGGACCATTTGCTTTAGCCGCATGGAAAACATTGATGACCTTGACAAGGGTAATTTGGGTTGTGAGGGAGTGCAAAAAGCCTGAATGGAATGAGTTCAATAGAAAATGCAGAGAAGTGAAGCAGCAAATATAGACAGATCATTCAAGACTTCTGCTATGAAGGGAAATAGCAAATCCTGACAAACTGGGAGATATTATGGCATGTTTATATGCTGATGGGAATGCTCCAGTAAGGACGTAAATCTTACAGTGCAGGGGAGAGAAGAGATGACTACAGAACAATGTTCCTGAGTAGATGAGAGGTTGACCTTCGAATAGCAGGACTCAAAACAATGTTGTGGTTCCTGGTGTCACCTGGGATGTGTAGGGAATATAGGGAGTCGTTTTCCAGCTCCCCCGAACCTTCTTGAGTGTCATAAATATTCTGAAGGTCTTCTACAGAAGATCCCACATAATACAAGGGTCACAGAAAACATGTAAAACAGAGTTTGTTTCCTGTTTAATTTTCTAGTCTCTAAACAGTCTGTAGAAGACAATTCAGATTCCTTCCCATGTTAGGTAAATCACCATTTGCTTCAATAATATCAACAGGAGTGAAACCACATCTTAATGGCAGAGGGAGAATATTGGGATCAAAAAGGATATGTAGGACAACCTGCAAGGTGGGGGCAGAGTAAGGAGCTCCTAGAGTCAGCTCCTGCTACAGGGCAATTAGCAAACACCCAGAGCCATCTGGAGCCAGCTGAAGCACCTGTTTGGGGGCTCCAGGAGACCAGAAGACCGTCCTGCCACATTCTTGAAGGAATGGAAGGAGGAGACTGTCCATCTGCCAAGAAGATTCGTAAGTAGAGTGCCCCACACCCTGGAGACTGGTGCCCATCCTCCACTGGAGGCATAAGCTGCCTTGGGAGCTGTTCTGCAGCTTGAATTGGAAGCTCCGCTTCCCCAAAATGGGGAGGAAAACACGATTGGGCACCAACTTCAGCCACTAATGACTAAATTCAGTGGGATAAAGGACAAATCTGAGAACAGCTAAAGTTTGAGCCTGTCCAAGTCAGATGGCAGCCATCTGAACTCTGCGCCTGGCACGAGGGGAAGCCGAGCAGACTGAAAATCACAGCGCTGGTGGGAACCGACTTCTTTCATCCAGGTCAGATTGCAGCTCTAGCTTGTGATCCAGCCACACCTCCCGCAGGGAGGAAGCTGGGGGGACCTCGCCAGTCTCTGCAGGAAATTACCAGCCAAGCCGCAGAGGCTAGTGATTATACTAGCTTGGCAGGGCAAGCTGCCCCAGGAGCTATTCTGTGGCTGAAATAGGAAGCTCCATTTCCCAAAACAGAGGAGAAGGAGACGACTGGCCACTGATTTTGGCTACTGATCAGTAGACTTGGCTGGCTAAAGTGTGGCGCTAGGAACAGCTGGGGTGTGAATCTGTCCAAGTCAGAAAGAGGCTGGTGGCCGCCATTTTGAGTCAACCCCCAGCCTGAGGGGAAGCCGTGATCCTAAATCACAGTGATGGTAGGAAACGGTTTCTTTCACCAAGAGAGGCATGCAGTCCTAGCCTAGGCTTCAGGGAGGGAGGAGACCGGCCAGCCCTGCACCAGCCTACCCAGGTAACTGTAGTTACCTTTATCTGGCATAGACTGAATGCTCGGAAGCCTATCGGGACAACTGCAGTCATCTCGGACCTGCTGCATAGATTGCTGCCCACACCTGCAGTTCCTTCCCTGCCCCAGGCAGGGGAGAAAGGGATGTGAAGCCTCATCAGTCTCTCTGGGCAATGACAGTCTAGACCTGCGCAACTTGGATTATTCCACACAGCTGTCACTCTCTCCTACCCCTGGCAAAGGAGAAAGTTGGGAGAAGCTTCATTGGCCCTTGGGACAACGAGGGCAGATTGAGGCCCCACAGCTTATAGCACCAACTATCTCCTTGGCTCCTACTGCACAACCAGCAAGGGAGAAAGGGCACAAAACCCTAAACTAAAGAGAAAAACTGCACCCAGAATAAATACTCTAGTAAGCCAGATGCCAAGACACCAACAAAAAATTACAATCCACACCAAGAAACAGGAAGCTATGGCCCAGTTAAAGGAACAAGATGAGCCTCCAGATGACATAAAGGAGTTGAGATAACTAATCATAGATGCTCAAACAAATCTCCTTAATAAATTCAATGAGATGGCTAAAGAGATTAAGAATATTAAGAAGACATTGGATGAGCACAAAGAAGAATTTGAAAGCATACATAGTCCAGGGACAATTGCCGGACATTGTATGTCCTCCCATGGCCCACGGGATGGAACGTGGGAGAGTGTGGGCTATGGTGTGGACCACAGGCCATGGGGTGCAGTGATGCCCAGAGATGTACTAACCAGATGCAATGGATGTGTCATGATGATGGGGGAGAGTGTTACTGTTGGGGGAGTGGTGGGGTGGGGGTGGTGGGGGTAAATGGGGACCTCATATTTTTTTAATGTAATATTTTTTTAAAATGAATAAATAAAATTAAATTAAAAAAAAAAAAGAAACATGTCAGCAGGAAGAAAGTACCCATAGGTCATGCAGAAAAAAAGCAAAAGACCTACCAGGTAATTTTTTTTGCAAAGGCCCTCCAAATAATTAATGCTCTTAGCAAACATTAGTCACAAAAAATATGGTTGCACAGGAAAAGCTTAACAGAGGTGTGGATATATCTATTCTTTAGAAACTCAACCATCGATTACAGAATCAGTATTGACCAGGTGTGATTTCCCCCCCAAGGCAATGTAAAATTTCTTTTTAAAGGCAGCTGTAATTCTACTGGCATGCTTTATTGATACTTGAATCTAGCCAACTCTTTTCTCAATCTCTGACACACTTCCCAATATTGTCTTTGAATATTGGTCAATATAAGAACAATTTTGGACCCTAGTAAAAGTCTCTTTAACAACAAATTGAATTAGCCAATAGAGGTCAATTTCAAGCACTCTTCAGTGAGTCATTAATGAAATGAAGCACTTTCCTCTTTTTTTTTTTTCCATTAAATATCCATATAGGAATATAGCAATTTCATGTGTTTAGGAAATAGCTATATAATTTTTTCATTCAATCGTAAGGCAGGACCAGTAAAATAAATGGACATGGTTCTAGAATGACTGTTTGGGTACATGCAATAATCTTTCTTTGAGGGGAAAAATCAGAAGGCAAAAGAATTTGAAGAAAACTATCAACTGACTTTAAGAATCTAAGTTCTTATTCCAACTTGCTGATTTGTGCAGTCTGCTTTCTTTTATTTATAACACACAAATCACATAAATTCACATACTTAATTTTAAAATAAAAATTTCTTGGCTTTTTTTCCAGAGCTGCTCAATCAAAAGGGTTTCTTTTTTAACCATCTGACTTTCAATTAAGATTACTAGATACATTATTTCCTAGAAAATGTGATAATTATATACTGTAATATTTTTAAACTAATAAATGAAATGGAAATTTTAAAAAAAGAAAGTATACATAGAAAAATAGATTTTATGGGAATGAAAGGTGCAATAATTGAAATTAAAAAAACATTGGAATCATGTAATAGCAGATCTGAGGAGGCAGAAGAAAGGATTGGTGAGCTTGAAGAAATGGCCTCTGAAAGTGAACATACAAAAGAACAGATAAAGAAAAGAATAGGAAAAATTGAACAAGGTCTCAGGGAACTTAAAGACAGAAAAGACATGCAAACATGCATGTCATGGGTGTCCCAGAAGAAGAAGAGAAGGGAAAATGGGCAGAAGGAATATTTGAAGGAATAGTGACAGAAAATCTCCCGACCCTATTGAAGGACATAGATATCCATGTCCAAGAAGCACAACGTACTCTCATCCAAAAAAATCCAAATAGACCAACTCCAAGACACATACTAATCAGAATGTCAAATGCCAAAGACCAAGAGAGAATTCTGAGAACAGCAAGAGAAAAGCAATGCATAACATATAAGGGATACCCAATAAGATTAAGTGCTGATTTCTCACCAGAAACCATGGAGGCAAGAAGACAGTGGTCTGATATATTTAAGATACTACAAGAGAAAAACTTCCAGCCAAGAATCTTATATCCGGCAAATTGTCTTTCAGAAATAAGAGTGAGATTTTTATAATATTCACAGATAAACAGAAACTGAGAGAATTTCTAACCAAGAGACTAGATTTTCAGGAAATGTTAAAGGGTGTCCTAGAGCCTGAAAAGAAAAAACAGGAGAGAAAGGCCTGGAAGGGAGTATAGAAATGAAGTTTATATCAATAAAAGTAATCAAAAGTATCAAAAGAATGGTGAAAATAAAATATGACAGATAAAACTCAAATAGGAATAAACTTAACCAATGATGTAAGGCACTTGTAACTGCAACTCAGTGTAAAAAAGAAATCAAAAAAGGTCTAATTAACTGGAAGAACAGAAGAATATTCCATGCTCATGGATTAGAAGACTAAATATCGTAAAGATGTCAATTCTACTCAAATTGATATACAGATTCAATGCAATCCCGATAAAAATTCTACCAGTATTTTTTAATTGAAAACACAATTATCAAATTTATTTGAAAGGGTAAGGGGTCCTGAATAGCCAGAAACATGTTAAAAAGGAAAAGCAAACTCTCATCCCCAGACTTTAAATCCTACTACCAAGCTATAGCGGTAAAAACAGCATGGTACTGGCATGAAGACAGACACATAGACCTGGTTCAGAATTTATGGTTCAGAAACAGACCCTCACAGGTATGGTCAGGTAATTTTTGACTAACCTGTCAAACCTACCCAGCTCAGGCAGAACAATCCATCAAGAAATGGTGTTGAAAGAAATGAATATCCATAGCCAAAAGAAGAAAAGAGGACCCCTATTTCACACCTTATCCAAAAATTAACTTGAAATGGATCAAAAACCTAAAAATAAAAGCAAGAATCATAAAACTTCTAGAAGAAATTGTAGGAAAGTATCTTCAAACCCTGGTGGTGGGTGGTAGACTCTTAAAGGAGATAAAAGCAGGACTGAGATGGACTACTGATGTTTAATGTAGTAGAAGTTTTAATTAGCTTTAATATAAAAGTGTGGAAATGTATAGAGTGGATGGTAACAAATAGTAACAGCTAGTTCATAAATGGGATGTGGCTGAAAATGGTAGTCTAGGGATGTAAATGACAAAATGCTAGAGAATAATCTATGAACTGAATAGCACAGTAAACCATGAGGTGGATGAGAATTGTGGTTGGTGGTACAGATGCAAGTGTGTCCTTTGTGAACTACAGCAAATGTACATCACTACCGCAGGGTGGTGGGAATGTGGAGATGCATGGGAAAAATACAACTGGAGTGACTTACAGACTGTGATCAGCAATAATAATGTAATATGCTTGCATCTATGCCAAAGATGTACTGTGTTGATAATAGGGCAGTATGGAGAATGTGTGCCAAATGTACACTATAGACATGGTAACCCTCAGATGATTTATTTTACTTGTTACAAATGTTCCACCAAAGTATGGTGTGTTGATAAATGGATGATGTTTGGGAATTCTGCACATGTGCATGATTGTTTTATAAGTTTACAACTCCTGTCATAAAAAGTATATTTAAAAGAATAATAGGGTGGGTTGGGAGAAAATACTTTGGTTAGTAGTAATATTTTGACAATGCTCTTTAATCATTAGTTTAAAATGTTTAACAACAATGCAAGGTATTGGTGGTAGGGTGAGGGATGAGAGTCCTGTATGATGTGCTATGCATGTTTTTTTTGTAAGTTCACAACTATTACTATACACTTATTATTTATGTATGTTTTTGTGTGAGTGATATACTTCAATAATTTTTTTTTAAAAATGAAAGAAAAAGGATATGTAGATAAATCCTAATGCCTCTCTAACCAAATTAAATTCCTTCCTGAGGACATAAAATATCATCAGGCAAAAGTTCTCCATCTGAGGTTCAAGACTTCTGCGATCAGTCCTTCTCTATGAAAAGTTTGTCAGTATGGGCATTTTTCTAGGGAGTTCCTCAAAGGGGGTCCATGATACTTTTTTTAAAAGATTCATTTTATTTACTTTATTTATTCCCCCCTCCCCCCAGGCGGTTTTCTCGTCTGTCTGCTCACCTCCTCCAGGAGGCACCAGGAGCCAAGCCCAGAACCTCTCCCATGGGAGGTGAGTGCCCAACGACCTGAGCCACATCTGCCCCCCCCCCCCCCCCAGGCTGTGGCGCGTCTGCTGGCTGTGGCATCTGCTCGTTTAGGCAGCGGGAGGCAGTGTCTAGCTTGTTACAGAGGGAGGCAGCATCTACTCATCTTCTTTCAGGAGGCACCGGGACCTGAACCTCGGACCTCCTTTGTGGTAGGCAAGCACCAAGGGGCTCAGCCACATCTGCTTCCCCCATGATACTTTTTAAGTTTAAAAGTTTAAGTTTAAAATGTCATTATGAACGGATGTGGCTCAAGCAGTTGAGCTCCCACCTCCCACATGGAAGGTCCCAGGTTCTGTTTCCAGTGCCTCCTAAACAACAACAAAAACAAACAACAAGCAAAACAAATGAAAAAAACAACTCAGGGGAGCCAATGTGGCTCAGTGGTTGAGTGCTGGTTTCCCACATAAGAGGTCCCAGGTTCAATCCCCAGCCCTCAGTACCTAAAAAAAAAAAAGTCATTATATGCATAGGCAGACTCTTTTAGGCCTCTAAATCTGTAGGCCAGGAGAGATAAGAAGAAATTCAGTTCCACCATTAACAATATATGTATTTGTGTCATCTCTGTATCTTTCAAAAATAAATTAAAAATATATTATTTTTTTAAAATACTTAGAAAAAAATACATGTGTATTTTTAAGATTTATTTTATTTATTTATATTTCCCTACCCCCTTGTTGTTTGCACTTGCTGTGTCTGTTCATCTTCTTTGTTTCTTCAGAGACACCGGGGACCGAACCCAGAATCTCCAATGTAGAAGGGAAGGCAACTAATCTCTTGAGCCACCTCCATTCCCTGCTTTGCTGTGTCTTTCATTATGTTTTTCCTCTTGTGTTTCTTATTGCATCATCTTGTTGTGTCACTCGCCGAGCCTGTCTGTTGCTCCAGCTCGCTGTCTTCTTTAGGAGGCACCAGGAACCGAACCATGGACCTCCAATGTGGTAGGCAGGAATGCAATCACTTGAGCCACATCTGCTTCTCAAAAAAAATTATTGAGAGAGAGTAGGGGCAACCCCTGAATTTGTATCCAGTTGGTCAGAAATGAGTGTGGCCCTGGGAACTCCCAAGCTTGAGATTGGTATCTAGAGTAAGGATAGTCCTGAGGGGATTGTGCCCTTGACCTGTGAAGTTGGACCTAACTCCAGTAGTTAATGACAGAAGTCATTGCACCTGCAAAAAGTTATAGGCTTTCCATTTAAAACCCATTGGTTAACATAATAAAAATGCAACATATCTTCCCATTAGTTTGCAAGAGCTACTGACTTATATCGTGTTCTGTGGAAATACTATCCACATTTCCTCAAAAATTTTCTCTGATTGGCAGATAGTAGTGAAAAATGAATATCATTGTTTAGTATGTGCTGCTAATGGTGTACTTTTTCCATTTTTTCCCTGCTCCTCTCTTGAGACCAAAAGGCGATGCTTTTGACACTGACCTGAGCAACAGCATTACGATTCATGATCATAAATAAGTGTATTAACTCAGACTTCAAAGGACAAACAGATCTAATTCATTTCTTTTTTTTAAAGACTTATTTTTTATTTATTTATCTCCCCTTCCCCTTCCCACTCCCTCTCCTCTCCCCCTCCTCTTCCCCTCCCCACCCCCAGTTGTCTGCTCTCTGTGTCCCTTCACTGTGTGTTCTTCTGTGTCCACTTATATTTTGTCAGCAGCACCGGGAATCTGTGTCTCTTTCTGTTGCGTCATCTTGCTGCATCAGCTCTCTGTGTGTGCGGCACCACTCCTGGGCAGGCTGGACTTTTTTCACGCTGGGCGGCTCTCATTACAGGGTGCACTCCTTCCGCATGGGGCTCCCCTCCACGGGGGACACCCCTGCATGGCACGGCACTCCTTGTGCGCATCAGCACTGCGCATGGGCCAGCTCACCACACAGGTCAGGAGGCCCTGGGTTTGAACCCTGGATCTCCCATGTGGTAGGTGGACACTCTATCCATTGAGCCAAATCCGCTTCCCTAATTCAATCCTAAAATTTACACAGGGGAAGCAGATGTGCCTCAAGTGATTGGACTCCCGTCTACCATATGGGAGGTCCAGGGTTTGATTCCTAGCACCTCCTGGTGAAGGCAAGCTGGCCCACGCAGAGTGCTGGCCCACGTGGTGAGCTGGCACAACAAAATGATGCAACAAAAAGAGATACAGAAGAGATACAATAAGAGACACAGCAGACCAGGGAGCTGAGGTGGCGCAAGAGAATGATCACCTCTCTCCCACTCCAGAAGGTCCCAGGATCGGTTCCCAGTGCCGCTTCATGAGAAGACAAACAGACACAGAACACACGAGTGAATGGACACAGAATAGATAATGGTGGGGGGGGGGGATGGGGGGAGTAAATAAATAAATAAATCTTTTAAAAAAAGTCACATGGGTAGGAATGATGAGAGCACTTCACAGGTAGTAACACTGTTGACAGGAGATCAGGTCCCCTTTGGAAAAAGGTAACACAGGCCAAGCTTTTAGTGCTGACTTTTATCCATGGACTCTTAGATATAAACCCCTTTAGTGTAATAGCTCAGCTATCTCTTTTTTTTTTAATATTTTAAAAATATATATGTTTACTACAGAAGTTGTGAATGTAGAATTCCCATACAGCACCCCTTCACCAACACACCACACCATGGTAGAACATCTGTTATAGATTATGAGATAATATCTTCAGACCATTACCACTAAGTACGGTTCATAGCATACATTTTCAGCAATCTCTTTGTGCCTCACTCTCTCATCAGTAGAATGGATGATAATACTTAAAACCTCTTAGGATCATTAAGAGAATTAAATGAGAGAATACATGTAAAATACCTAGACCAGTGCCTGGCATGTAGTAAAATTCAAATATTATTATTGTAATTTTTAATAAATCATCCATTTTTTAGGATAGGACATTCCTGGAGAGAATGGTCGTTAAAAAAGATTATTTCTGAGCATAAATATTTGTTTCTACCACAATGTTTCAACATAATATCCAGAAACTCCCCCAAGTGAAAAAGGTTTGTAACCATCACAAATATGATAGAAATGTCAAATATGCATGAAGTTAGTTACACAAATTGAGACATTCTGCCATAGCATAATAGATACCATACTTTACCTCAAAATTAAAAGTAAACCCAAAGATACACAACCAACACTCCAGTGTTCAGAAAATGAGTTGATAAATAGACAAGACACATAGATAGACAGAAAGATGGATAGACAGATGGACTGATAGACTGATGGATAGATGGAATGATGTAGCAGACGTGACAATGTTTGATTTGGTGAATCTGGGCATTGGGGGATGGAGGCATGTTGAAATTCTCTGTATGGGATTTGCATTATTTTTGTAACTGTTCTGTAAGTTTGAAAGTACCTTTTTAAAAAAGTTTAAAATTAAAACAAAAAGGGGAAATCCAAAGGAAAATTGGGAATGCTGTCTCACAAGAGATCTCTGTCTACCAGTAATATGATTTTCTGCGACAGACCAATTCTTATTTTTATTTTTTTTCAGAGTTCTGCCTGTGCCTCTGTCCTTGTCTTAATATCTGTCCTTGTGCTTGTAGGTATTAAGATTCTAGCTACCTACCAAAGAGGAATTAGGGCTCCCCCCAGAGCCCAAATGTCCCTGAAGGCTAGTTCCCATCCAGGCAGCTCTCCAACAATGTTGAGCTTCAGTTCTTGACCAAAAAAAACCCACAAAAAACAAAAAACCCAGCCTTCTGATGCAGAATTTTTTTGTACGGTTCCATAAGGTAACATATACATATATATATACCATAAAATTTCCCCTCTTAACCACTCTCAAGTACACAGTTCAGTGGTGTTAATTACATTTGAAGTGTGCTACCGTCGCCACCACCCATAACCAAAATTTTCCCATCCCCTCCACACAGAAGCTCTGCACCCATTAAGCAATTCCCCTCCCCACCTCTGGTCAGATGCACATTTTGAAAGCTTCTGTTTCCTTATCTCATGAACTGATCAGGGACCTCTAAAGCTCAGGACTTCTGTTCAGGTTCCTACCTTTGAGGGATTGGGCAAGAGACCTCATATCCCCTTCAGCCTTTTATCACCCCCAACTACCTTTCTTTGCTCCCTGTAAGTGCCTCGTCTGACCTTTTTCATGGATTTCTCCTCTGGATGTAGTCACATGGTGTTGCCCTTGGGCCTCCTTGACTTGAAGTTGCCTGTTCCTGCCGCCTTTGGATGGTCAGACGTCGCCCTTGCCAGATCTATGCCATCTACCTCTCCGCGGTGTCCAGAACTCTGAGCGTCCGTGCAGCACCGAACAGTGGGAAGCCCCATCTGTCCCTGCTGTCTGATGCTAGAGAGAGCTGGACGCCTGCCCGCCTTGAGAGTCTGCTGCACTCGGTTTTTCAGATTGAACTTTCCTCCCTGTGACAGAAGGTCCCAGGAGCATGTGGTGACTCGTGAAGGTCTCCCAGATCAAGAAGAGCTCTTTTTCTCCCCCTGGAGAGACAGCAAGCCCTGTGACTCATCTGTCACTGCTAATTAGCACAAAGGTTCTGAGCATTGGGGAACACACGCAGAGGAAAGGATTAGGCTGAATCTGACACCGGGTGTGTTATCATTTTAAAAAATAATAATTTTCCAGAATGTACTCTATCCATTATGTAACATGAAGAGAACAGAAAGAAAATCACATTAATCGGCAGCAGTGGTCTGTTTTAGGAGGTCTTGAAGAAAGCCAGGGCAGAGATCTCCAGATTGCCATGGAGAAGTGTAGAGAGAAGCAGCATGTAGCTAAAGGCACAAAACATAAGCCCCATTTGGAAGAAAGTGGACGTGGAATCAGGCATGGAGTGCATTCACTAATGTTGACAATTCTATTCAAGATTCATCTCTGATGCGGAAGCTAACTCTCAAAACCAGGGCTTGGAGACTGGCAAGCATATATTTCCTTTGGCAAGCATGGTTTGCTTGTTTTTTCATTTGAATTGGAATGCCTTTTAGTGGGCCAGCAATCAATCTCCAGCTCACCATAAATCCCACCACTCCTTTAAAGCGGGTCTCTACCTGTGCACAGTACTTTCCCTCCCTGGCCCCTGGTGGCATTTGAGCAGGTTGAACTCTCCAGCAGAGTAAAGAAGAGGAGGCTGCTGATACCCAGTGCAGGGATCTGGGTTGGACAGCCCATTGGGAATGCCTGGGGGTTTTGCTACCCAAGAGCCTGGAAGAACAGCAGCGCAAGAGGCCGGGCTGACTCCTGCAGTACGTTCTCACATGGAAGAGCACTTCCCCCGGTCAAAACCCTTCGCCCGCTCTGCCCTAACTGCTTGCTTTTAGCTCTGTGGCCCCCGTCCGGCATTAGGCATCCAGGAACTCTTCCTCCCCCACATCCTCAATATTTGGGGGGAATTCCCAAGAAATGCTGAAGGAGTGGCCAAGGTCAGCAGATAAGAGTTCAGCCTCAGTGTACCATGACTTTATTTTCAGAACCAAAAGTCAGATCCCATGGTCCAGAATTGGAAAGAGACCACTTGAAATTGTGACTAACCCAGGAAATTCATGCAATGTGAGCACAAGCCCTATGGCTCTCAATCACTGGCCCCTGGGGAAAACAGAGGAAGAAAGAAAGTGTTCGAGTCTTAAGCCCTGTCTGGGAGATGGAGATGAATCTTCAGGTTAAAATCCCTTCTAAACTGGTTTCTAGACATTTCTCTCAGTGAAGCACCTCTGGATTATCTCAGATTTCCTCCAACACACCTGAAAATAGATATATCAAAAAAGACACAAGTGTCCTGACTGGGAGGTTGGCTGGTCCACTGGCCCCTCCACTGGGTAGAGGCCAGGGCTGTGGCTAAACATCCCACAGGGCTCAGGACAGCACGTCCCTCCACTCTGACCAGCTACCTGGTACAAGGTGCCAATAGTGTAGACGTTGAAGAACTGTAGTTTAGAGAGAGAAGCAGAAAGTTGTTGTTTTTAAGGAAAACGCTAACAGAAGAGAAAGATGAAGGTGACCAATGAGAAAGAAACAAGTTGAACAAAAAAGAGGGGAAGAGGTAAAATTCTAGTTCTTCATGAAATTTTAGTTCTTTATTCATGACAAAGTTTGATATAGTAACATGTGACTCTTACAATTCTAAATTGGTACTAGAATGTACCTAGGTTTTGTGAGCTCTAATGGGCAATCTGCCGGTTTCCATCTAAGAAGTGAGATGGGGGTCCAGGGAGAGACTGTCTTTGAAGGAATGGGTAGAGTGTAGTAAATGACAGCCTTGCTTTGAACCAATGGGAGCATGTATCTGAGGTAATTCATGTATTAGAAAGGTCAAACAGAAAAAATATATAACCAAACATTTTTTGTATTTGTCAATTTTATAAGTAAAATATATGTCATTGTTGTTTTGAAGTATATTACTGTAATTATTAAGACTGAATAATCTTATAGGTTTATAAGCCATGTATAGTTATTTTATCTTTTATCCATTTTTTCTGTGGCATTGTTGCTGTTTGCTTATTGGTTTGTGTGATCTTTAGATATTAAAATAAAAATAATAAGTGACATTTATAAAATGTGCAATGTCTGTCAATTTCCATTTCAGCAGATATTGTAGATGAAACATCTACCCACTTGCATGCTCTAATAAAAAGATAGATAGTCACAAGTGTTGGTGAGGATATGGAGATAGGAGACCCCTCCTGCACTGCTGGTGGGTATGTAAAACGGTGTGGTCACTTTGGAATACAGTTTTGGCAGTTCCTGAAACTGTTAACCATAGAGTTACCAAATGACCCAGCAATTCTATTTTTGTGTATATTCTCAGGTATATACACAAAAGATTTGAAAACATACAATCACAAAGAACTTATACACAAATGCTCATAGGAGCTTTATTCATAATGGCTATAAATATGGAAACAATGCAAATGCCCATCAACCGATGAATGCATAAATAAATGTGGTAGATCCATACAACGAATTATTTTCCAGACAAAAAGAAGAGTGAAGTTCTGATGCATGCTACAAAGTAGATGAACCTTAAAAACAATATAGTAAGTGAATGACGTAAGTCACAAAAGACTCCATATTACATGATTTCTTTCATATGGAATGTCCAGGATCAGCAAATCTATAGAGCAGAAAGTAGATTAGTAGTTATTTGAGGTGGCAGTGGATGGGAAAATAGGGGAGTGATACCCAAAGGGTACAGGGTTTCTTTTTTTTCCCTCCAAGATTTATTTATTTATATCCCCCTCCCCCCCATTATTTTCTGTGTCCATTTGCTGTGTGTTCTTCCATATCTTCTTGTCTTCTCTTTAGGCAGCACCAGGAACCAATCCTGGAGTGGGAGAGAGGCACTCAAGCTCTTGTGCCACCTTGCTCCCTGGTCTGCTGTCTCTTATTGTCTCTCCTCTGTGTCTCTTTTTGTTGCATCATCTTGTTGTTCCAGCTCTCCACTCAGGCCAGCACTCCTTTGCAGGCCGGCTCTCCGCTCAGGCCAGCTTGTCACACGGGCCAGGTTGCCCTCACCAGGAGGCCCCAGGAATCAAACCCTGGACCTCCTATATGGTAGACAGGAGCCCAATCACTTCAGCCACATCCACTTCCTCAAGGTTTCTTTTTGAGGTCATGAAAATGTTACAAGTTTGACTGTGGTGATGGTTGTACATATCTGTGTATTTGCTAAAACCCACTAAACCGTACACTTTAAATGAGTGTATTATATGGTATGTAAATTATATTTCATTAATGCTGTTACCAAAAAAAAACCCCTCACA
Source organism: Dasypus novemcinctus (assembly GCF_030445035.2). NCBI lineage: Eukaryota > Metazoa > Chordata > Mammalia > Cingulata > Dasypodidae > Dasypus > Dasypus novemcinctus. The sequence goes on along the minus strand of NC_080693.1, from coordinate 21,064,802 downwards.
ATGAGGAAAAAAATATTATTGGAATTAAATCAAAGTGAGAGGCTGGAACTGATTGGTTGGCTTGTTAAAGCAGGTTCACTGGGTGAAGCAGATGTGGCTCAAGGGATTGAGCTCCCGCCTAATACATGGGAGGTCCCAGGTTCAGTTCCTGGCACCTCCTGGAGAAGACCAGCAAGACAGTTAGCTGGCGCAACAAGAAGACGTAATAAGGGAGACTAACAGAGGAAAGACAATGAGAGACACGACAAAGCAAGGAACTGAGGTGGCTCAAGCGATTGAGAATCTCCCTCCCATATCGGAGGTCCCAGTGCCTCCTAAATAGAAGACAAACAGACATAAAGAGCACACAGCAAACAGACACAGAGAGCAGACAGCAAGTGCGAACAATGAGGTGGGGGAAATAATTTTTTTTTAAAAAGCAGGTTCACTGAGGTGAGTTGTTTATCAACTGAATGTGTTTTAACCAGTTGTACCTAGTACTTAGTCCCAGTACTAATGAACAATCAATCTTTGCCTAAAAAATAAAAATAAAATTCTAATCAGATATTGTTACCTAATCTCATAACAAAAAACAACAAAAACACCAAACCCCACAATATCCCCTTGCCTAAGAAATATTTAAGTTCTGCAACCTTGAGCAAGCCAGAGATGGCTGTTGTGGCCTCATGTAAGGTCATGGTCACCGTATGCTTTTACACACATGTGGCTATGCCACAGCCAATTCCTTTATTTTAGATGAGAATTTATTTTCATTAAATCCTGAATTTTACACAACACCTACCAAATTAGATTAATTAGACAAATTTATACTTAGTAGTTAGAAATTCTATTGTATAATTTTAATTTTGCTCTGGGGGGGGCAATACCATTTAGTAATAATATGTTTGTGTGGTGTTTTTTTTAATTAAATTTTTTAAAGATTTATTTTATTTCTCCCCCCCTCCCCATTGTTTTTGCCCCGTCTGCTCATCTTCATTTTTTAGGAGGCACCGGGAACCAAACCTGCTTCCTCTCATGTGAGAAGGAGGTGCCCAGTCACTTGAGCCACCTCTGCTCTCTGCTTGTTGTGTCTCTCATTGTGTTTCCTTTTGTTGCATCAGGATGTTGCATCAGCTCACCATGCCAGCCCCTCACCTCAGCTTGCTGTCTTGCTCGTCTTCTTTAGGAGGCACCAGGAACCGAACCCAGGACCTCCCATGCCCATGTGGTAGGCAGGAGCTCAATTGCTTGAGCCACATCCGCTTCCCTAATTAATTTTTTTAGTTAGAGAAGTTGTGGGTTTACAGAAAAATCATGTAAAAAATACTACATTCCTATATACTCCACCCCCCTACTATTAACCCTTTGCATTAATGTGTACCTTTTTTACAAGTTATGAAAGAATATTATAATTGTACTATTAACTATACTCTACAGTTTACATTAGGGTGTATTTTCTCCCCAATATACCACCCTATTAGTACCACCTTGCATTAGTGTGGTATATTTGTTAAATTTCATAAAAGAACATTTTTATAATTGTACTATTAACTTTAATCCATCATTTACAATAGAGTTCACTGTACTTTATAGTCCTTTGTTTTATCTTTTCATTTTTATATTAGCAATATCTATGTACCAAAAATTTCCCTTTATCACCATTCACATATATAATCTAGTGCTGTTAAATACACTCACAATATTGTGCTACCATCACCACCACCCATTTCCAAACTTTACATCAGCCTACATATAAATTCTATACATGTTAAGCATCAACTCCCCATTCCCTAACCCCAGTCTATCTTCTGGTAACCTATACAGTAGATTCTAACTCTGGGTTTGTTTATTATAATTAGGTCATGACAATGAAATCATACATTTGTCCTTTTGCATCTGGCTTATTTCATTCAACAAAATGTCCTCAAGTTTCACCCATATTGTCCCATTCATCACGTCTTTATTGCACTTTACAGCTGAATAATATTTCATTGAATATATATACCATATTTTGTTTATCCATTCAGCAAATGATGGACATTTGGGTTGCTTCCATTTTTGGCAATTGTGAGTAATTCTACTATGAATGTCAGTGTGAAAATATCTGTTCATGTCCCTGCTTTCAATTCTTTGGGGTATATTCATAGTAGAGGGATTGCTGGGCCACATGGTAATTCTATACTTATCTTTCTGAGGAAATGCCAAACTGTCTTCCACAGCAGCAGTACATCTTACATTACCACCAGCAATGAATGAATGTTCCTATTTCTCTACATTCTCTAGCATTTGCAATGTTTTTTGTTTGTTTTAATATTAGTCATTCTAGTGGGTGTGAAATGGCATCTCATTCTAGTTTTGATTTGCATTTCCCTAATAGCTAATGATGTTGAACATCTTTTCATGTGCTTTTTAGCCATTTGTATATCCTCTTTGGAGAAATAGTCTTTTCAAGTCTTTTGCCCATTTTATAACAAAGTTGTTTGTCTTTTTATTATTGAGTGGCAGGATTTCTTTATATATTCTGGGTATCTTACCCTTATCAGGTATGTGGTTTCCAAGTATTTTCTCCCATTAAGTAGGTTGTCTTTTCATTTTTGCAGTAAAGTCCTTTTATACACAAAACATTTTAATTTTGATAAGGTCCCATTTACCAATTTTTTTCTTTTGTTCCCTGTACTTTGGCTATAAAGCCTAAGAAACAATTGCCTAACGCAAGATCCTAAAGATGCTTCCCTACATTTTCTTCTTTGAGTTTTATAGTCTTGGTTCTTACATTTAGGTCTTTGCTCCATTTTGAGCTAACTTTTGTGAGATAGGGGTCATCCTTCATGCTTTTGCATATAGATACCAGTTCTCCTTGCATCATTTGTTAAAGACTATTCTTTCCCAATTGAGTGGCCTTGTCAAAAATCAAGTGACTGTAGAAGTGACCTTCTATTTTAGAACTCCCAATTCAATTCTATTGGTCTATTTGTCTACTCTTGTGCCAGTACCATGTTGTTTTGACTATGGTACCTTTGTAATAAGTTTTAAAGACAGGAAGTATGAGTGCTCCAACTTTGTTCCTCTTTTTCAAAATGGTTTTGGCTCTTTTGGGCCCTTACCCATCCAAATGTGGACTTTTCCATTTCTACAAAACAGGCTGTTGGGATTTTTATTGGGATTGCATTGGACCTGTAAATTATTTTGTGTAGAATTGATACCTTAACAATATTTAGTCTTCTAAATCATGAGCATGGAATGTCCTTCCATTTATTTAGGTCTTCTTTGATTTCTTTTTTTTTAAACTGGATACATATAAATCTTTTTTTTAAATCATACAATATGGTACACAATATATTTGGTTTATAGTAATGCAATCATACAGTATTTGTCCTCTGTGTCTGGCTTGCTTTACTCAAAATAGTGCTCTCCAAGTTCATCCATGTTGTCATACACTTTACAACTTCTTTTCTTCTTAAGCTGCATAATATTCCATCATGTGAATATACCAGTTTGTTTAATCATTCATCGGTTGATGGACACATAAGTTGTTTCCAACTTTTGGCAATGGTGAATAATGCCGATATGAACATTGGTGTGCAGTTTTCTGTCCATGTCACTGCTCTCAATTCTTCTGGGTACATACCCAAAAGTGGTATTGCAGGCCACGTGGCAAGTCTATGTCAGCTTCTTTAAGAACTGCCAGTTTTCCACAATGGCTGATCATTGTACATTCCCACGAACAGTGGATAAGTGTTTCTATCTCTCCACATCCTCTCCAGAACACTTGTAGTTCTCTGTCTTTTAAATAATAGCCATTTTCATAGGGGTAAAATGATATCTCACAGTAGTTTTGATTTGCATTTCCCTAATCATTAGTGATTTTGAGCATTTCTTCATGTGTTTTTTCACTTGTTTTAAATTTCTTCTTTAGACAAATGTCTATTCAAGTCTTTTGCCCATTTTTTAAATTGGGTTGCTTGTTTTTTTATCGTTGAATTGTAACGTCTCTTTATATAATCTGGATAGCAATCCCTTATCAGATATGTAGTTTCCAAATATTTTCTCCTGTTGAATCAGCTGCCTTTTCACCCTTTTGACAAAGTCCTGTGAGGTTCAAAAGTGTTTAATCTCAAGGAGGTCCATTTGTTTATTTTTACTTTTGTTGCATCTTTGATTTCTTTTAGCAAATTTTTGTAGTTTTGCACATATAAGTCCTTTACATCCTTGGTTAAATTTATTCATAGATATTTGATTATTTTAGTTGCTATGCTATTGTAAATGGAATTCTTTCTTGATTTCTCATCAGTTTGTTCATTTCTAGTATATAAAAACATTGCTAATTTTTTGCCTTTTGATCTTATACCTTGCCATGTTGCTGAATTTATTTATTAGGTCTAGTAGCTTTGTTGTAGATTTTTTGGGACTCTCTCTCTATATAGGATCATGTCATTTACAAAGAGTGAAAGTTTTATTTTCTTTTCCACCTGGATGCCTTTTATTTCTTTTTCTTGCTTAACTGCTCTGGCTAGAAATTACAGCACAATGCTGAAGAATAGTGGTGACAGTGGGCATCCTTGTCTTGATTCAGATCTTAGAGGGAAAACTTTGTCTTTCACCACTGAGCATATATTAGGTGTGGGCTTTTTGTATGTAGCCCTTTATCATGTTGAGGAAGTTTCCTTCTATTCCTATTATTAGGTGTTTTTCTTAATCAAGAAAAGATGTTGGGTTTTGAAGAATGCCTTTTCTGCATCAATGGAGATGATTTTGTGTTTTATTCCTTCATTTTGTTAAAGTGGTATATTACATTAATTGATTTTCTTTTGTTCAATCACCCTTGCATATCTGGGATAAAACTCACTTGATCATGATGTATAATTCTTTTCATAGGCTATTGAATTTGATTTGCAAGTATTTTCTTGAAGATTTTTGCATCTACATTCATAAGACAATTTGGTCTGTAATTTTCTTTTCTTGTAGTATTTTTCTGTAGTTTTTGTATTAAGGTGGTAGCCTCATAGAATGAGTTTGATAGTGTTCCCTCTTATTCAAGTTTTTTGGTGGAATTTGAGCAGGATTGGTATAAATTCTTCTGGGAATTATTGGTTAGAATTCACCTGTGAAGCCATCTGGTTCTGGGCTTTTCATTTTGGGGAGGTTTTCGATGGCTGATTCGATCTCTTGTAATTGGTCTGTTGGGGTCTTCTATTTCTTCTACTGTTAGTGTAGGTTGTTTATGTGTTTCTAGGAATTTCATCTGGGTTGTCTAATTTGTTAGCATAAAGTTGTTTGCAGTATCTTCTTATGCTCCTTTTTATTACCATGGAGTCAGTAGTAATGTTCCCCCTCGCATTTCTGATTTTATTTGCATCACCTGTTTTTTTGTCAGTCTAGCTAAGTGTGTGTCAATTTTACTGATCTTTACAAAGAATCTACTTTTGGTTTTATTAATACTCTCTATTGTTTTTCATTCTCTATTCCATTTATTTCTGCTCTAATCCTTATTTCTTTCTGATTTTTAACATGATTGGTTAAGAGTATGTTATTTCACTTCGTAAATTTGTATATTTGTGAAATTTTCAAGTTCTCTGCCTGTTAGTGATTTCCAGTTTCATTCCATATGGTCAGAGAAGATGCTTTGTACAATTTTAATCTTTATACATTTATTGAGATTTGTTTTGTGACCCAACATGTGGTCTATCCTGGAGAATGATCCATGTGCAATTGAGAAGAATGTTTATCCTGCTGTTTTGGGGCAAAATGTTCTGTACCTGTCTATTAGGTCTAGTTCATTTATCATTTTATTGAAGTTCTCTGTTTCCTTATTGACCTTCTGTCTAGATGTTCTATCTCTTGGGGAGAATGGTGTATTGAAGTCTCCAATACTCTTTGGAGAGGTGTCTATTTCTTCCTACTGTTTCAACAGTGGTGGCTTCATATATTTTGGGGCACCGTGGTTAGGTGGATAAATATCTATGATTTTTATTTCTTCTTGGTGGATTGACTCTTTTATTAATAATTCCTTCTTTGTATCTTGTAACAGCTTTTCATTTAAAGTCTCTTTTTTTTTTGATAATAGAATAGCTACCCAACTGTTTTCTGGTTACTGTTTGCATGGAATATCTTTTTCCAAAATTTCACTTTCAACATGTGTCTTTGGGTCTAAGGTGAGTCTCTTGTAAACAACATATAGTTGAATTATGCTTTTTTATCCATTCTGCCAATGTCTTTTGATTGAAGAGTTTAAATAATTAACATTCAGTGTTGTTACTATAAAGGCAGTACTTAGTTCAGCCATTTTGTCCTTTGGTTTTTATGTCTTTTTCCCCCTCTCTTATTCTTTATTTCAACCTGTTCTTTTATGATATATATGATCCCTTTCTCATTTTTGTTTTGCTATGTATTTTGGGGATGGGAAGTACCAGGGCCAGGGTTCAAACTTGGGACCTTGTATGTGGGAAGCCAGAGTTTAACCACTGAGCTACATCAGCTACCCTGAGTTGGTTTTTTCATTTGTTTGTTTTGTTTTTAGGAGATACTGGGGATCAAACCCGGGACCTCATATGTGGGAAGCAGATGCTCAACCGATTGAGCTATATCTGCTCCCTTGTATGTTTTTAAAGTATGTTCTTTGTTTTCCCCTGGACTTTTTATTACAGAACCTATATCTATACACTACTAAATTTGAGAAGATACTAACTTAGCTTCAATAACATACATGTTCTCTTCTCCCCTATCCTTCTATATCCCCTCTTTATGTTATTTTTATCCCACATTGTTTCTTTATAGTTTGTGTGCCCCTTATCAAGGAATATGCCTTTTCTTGTTTAAGTGCATTCTGACTCTTAAAGAAATTAAAGAGTATAGTTGTATATTGAGGATACGGTACTACTGGGTTTTGTATTTACCCTTTTAGTTACCTTTTCTGAAGATCTTCATTTTCATGCCCCTCTCTCCTGTCTTTTCCTTTCAACCTACAGAACTCTCTTCAGTAATTCTTGTAGAGCAGCTCTTTTGCTGACAAACTCTCTGTTTTTATCTCTGAATATTTTTTAACTCTCCATCTTTTTGAAGTTCAGTTTTGTCAGATAAAGAATTTTTGACTGGTCATTTTTGTCTTTGAGTACCTTAAATATATCATACCACTGCTTTCTCACCTCCATGGTTTCAAATGAGATATTGGCACTTAGCCTTTTTGAGGATCCCATGTATGTGATGAATCATTTAATCTTGCTGCTTTAAGAATTCTCTATCTTTGGCATTTGCCATTCTGATTAGTATATGTCTCAGAGTGGGTAGGTCTATTAGGGTTTGTTTCAGTTTGCTAAAGGTTGCCAATGCAATATACCAGAAATGTGTTGGCTTTTATATAGGGTAAAAACTTACAGTTCTGAGGCTGTGAAATGTCCAAATCAAGGCATCAATGAGATGCTTTCTCACCAAAGCTTAGTTTCTGATGATACTGGGCTCCTCCACGTGGCAAAGTAAAATGGTAGCCGATCTGTTTCTCCTCCCATCTCACTTTCTCCCCAAGCTCAGAATAAAGTGATCAGGCATATGGCTCGTCTCTTACCAGCAGGCCCTATCTCTTCAGCTTTGGGCTGCTCTGCTGACTCCAGTTTCCAGCCTCTCTCTCAGCCTCTTGGAGTTTCTCTGTCTTTTTGCAGCTGTAGACAATCCTGGAATTCTCCTTTAGATGGCAGGGTAAAAATGGTAGATCTCTTTTTTTTTTTAAGATTTATTTTTTTATTTATTTCTCTCCCCTCCCCCCTCCCCCTTCCCCCCCGGTTGTCTGCTCTCTGTGTCCATTTGCTGTGTGTTCTTCTGTGACCGCTTCTATCCTTATCAGCGGCACCGGGAATCTGTGTTTCTTTTTGTTGCGTCATCTTGTTGTGTCAGCTCTCCGTGTGTGCGGGGCCATTCTTGGGCAGGCTGAACTTTCACACTGGGCGGCTCTCCTTACGGGGTACACTCCTTGCATGTGGGGCTCCTCTACATGGAGGACACCCCTGCGTGGCACGGCACTCCTTGCATACATCAGCACCGCTCATGGGCCAGCTCCACATAGGTCAAGGAGGCCCAGGGTTTGAACTGCGGACTTCCCATGTGGTAGGTGGATGCCCTATCCATTGGGCCAAGTCCACTTCCTGGCAGATCTCTTTTTTCTGGGTCTCTCTGAATGTTTCTCCCATTAAATAAAGCTCCAGTGAAAGGATTAAGACCCACCCTGGGGTCCTGCAAACTAATCAAAGGCTCTTAACTTAAGTGATCTAATCAAAAGGTCCCTTAGCTGAATCTAACCAAAAGGCCCCATATACAACAGGCTGTCATGCAGGAATGGGTTTCACTTAAGAACATAGTTTTCTAGGGTCCACAAAAGACTCACCAGGGCAAGGTTTATTTTTTTGGAGTACCTTGCATCTTTTTGGACATGTATATTTGGTCTTTCATAAGGGTTGGGAAATTTTCAGCCATTATTTCCTCAAATATTTGTTTGCCCTTTTCCCCTCTCTTCTCCTTCTGGGACACCCATGATATGTGTGTTTGGATACTTCATGCTGTCACTCAAATTCTGGAGAACCACTTCAATTTTTTTCTATTTTTTCCTCTATCTGCCCTTCTAACTATATGATTTAGATTGTCTCATCTTCTAGTTAACTGATTCTTTCTTCTGCCTGTTCAAATCTGCTCTCGTATGTCTCTAATGTATTTTTAATACCATTGTGTTAGTCAGCCAAAGGGGTGCTGATGCAAAGTACCAGAAATCTGTTGGCTTTTATTAAGGGCATTTATTTAGATTAGAAGCTTATAGTCACAAGGCCCTAAAGAGTCCAACTCAAAGTTACTTCCTTACTAAACTCAGTTGCCATGTGTTGAAGCAAGACGTCTGTGAGGGTTCAGCCTTCCTTCTTCCCATTAAGGCTCCATGGTCCCAGCTTCTTCCCATCTGAGCTGTAGGCTGGCATAAGGCTAATCTCTCACTGGGGCTAGAATTCACTACCCCTAGCCCACCATCCCCTAGCCATCCCTGTTGGCCTTCAGGTCTTACCCAAACCCCAACCCCCTCCCACTGACTAAACATTTCCCTGCCTATCAATGTACTGTATAAATTCATAACCATCTCTGCCAGAAGTGGGCTGAAGTCTCTCTTCAGACCCCCACCATGCTGACCAGAGGACTAAAGTCTTTTCTTCAGACCCCCTCTGTTGGGAGAATTTGCCAATAAACTTCCTGCCTACAATCATGTCATTCTCCATGTCCCAGTGAGCGTTATTTTTTCTCTAACAAAATAGATGGGCAGTCTACTAAATTTCTTCTGGATCTGTATAGGCAAAAGAGTCTAGGTTGAGTGAACAAACCCCTAACTTGAATTACAGATGTAGAGAATCTTGGCCCCTTAATCAATTCCAGACTTGAGACAGTTTATAGACCCAAATCCCCTTGAATGAGGAGAAGGCCAGGTCCCTTTTGGAAAGGGTCCTGTTAAACTGCCAAAAATTTGTAATTTTAATCTTCCAGCTTTCCCCAAAGAAACCTATGACCTTTTACCAGAGTAACTGTACACTGCGGAAGAGGAAATGATCAGACATTTTGGGGATTATTAGACACTGGCTCAGAAGTTACATTAATTCCCAGAGACCCAAAACGTCACTGTGGTCCACCAGTCAGAGTGGGGGCTTATGGAGGTCAGGTGATTGATGGTGTTTTAGCTCAGGTCCTTCTCACAATGGGTCCAGTGGGTGCCTGGACCCATTCTGTGGTTATTTTCCCAGTTTCAGAATGCATAATAGAATAGACGTTCTCAGTAACTGGCAGAATCTCCACATTGGATCCCTGGCTTATGGAGGCTATTACGGTAGGAAAAGCCAAGTGGAAACTACTGTAAGTGCCCCTACCCTAGCAAAATAGTAAATTAAAAGCAATACTAGATTCCTGGAGTGATTGCAGAGATTATTGCCACCATCAAGGATCTGAAGGATGTAGGGGTGGTGATTCCCACCATATCCCAGTTCAACTCTCCTGTTTGACCTACGCAGAGAACAGATGAATCTCAGAGGATGACAGTAGATTATCGTAAACTTTAACCAGGTGGTGATTCCCATTGCAGCTGCTGTCCCAGGTGTGGTATCATTGATAGAATCAACACATCCCCTGGTATTTGGTATGCAGCTACTGATCTGGCAAATGCTTTTTTCTCAATTGCCATTAGTAAAGACCACCAGAAACAGTTTGCTTTCAGCTGGCAAGGAAACCAATATATCTTCACTGTCCTGCCTCATGTGTATATCAACTCTCCAGCCCTTATGTCATAATATTGTCTGCAGGGTCTTTGATCGTTGCTCCCTCCCATGAGACATCACACTGGTCCCGTAAGACATCACACTGATATCCTATCAATGATATATTGATAGGACCTAGCAAGCAAGAAGGACAAAGACTCTAGACATATTGGTAAAGCATTTGTGTGAGAGAGAATAGGAGATAAATTCAACAAAAATACAGGACATTCCATCTCAGTGAAATTTCTAGGTGTCCAGTGGTGTGGATCATGTTGAGATATCCCTTCTAAAGTAAAAGGTAAGCTGTTGCATCTGGCCCCTCCTATGACCAAAAGAGAGACACAATGTTTAGTTGGTCTCTTTGGATTTTGGAGACAATACAGTCTTCATTTAGTTGTGTTACTTTGGAACAAGATGAGGCTCTGCATCAGGTCCAGGCTGCTGTGCAAACTGCACTACCACTTGGGCCATATGATCCAGGAGATCCAATGCTGCTGGAAGTTTCAGTAGGAAATAGAGATGTTGTCTGGAGCCTTTGGAGGCCCCTATAGGAAAATCACAATACAGACCCATAGGATTTTGGAGCAAAGCCCTGTCATCCTCTGCAGATAACTACTCCCCTTTTTTTTTTTTTTAAAGATTTATTTATTTATTTAATCCCCCCCACCACCCCGGTTGTCTGTTCTCTGTGTCTGTTTGTTGCCTCTTCTTTCTTTGTCCACTTCTGTTGTCGTCAGCGGCACGGGAAGTGTGGGCGGCGCCATTCCTGGGCAGGCTGCACTTTTCTTTCGCGCTGGGCGGCTCTCGGTACGGGGCGCACTCCTTGCGCGTGGGGCTCCCCTACACGGGGGACACCCCTGCCTGTGGGGCTCCCCTACGCGGGGGACACCCCTGCCTGTGGGGCTCCCCTACGCGGGGGACACCCCTGCCGTGGCAGGGCACTCCTTGCGCGCATCAGCACTGCGCATGGGCCAGCTCCACATGGGTCAAGGAGGCCCAGGGTTTGAACCGCGGACCTCCCATGTGGTAGACGGACACCCTAACCACTGGGCCAAGTCCGTTTCCCACTACTCCCCTTTTGAGAAATAGTTTTGGGACTGCTACTGGGCCTTAGCAGAGACTGAATGTTTAACCACGGGCCAACAAGTTACCATGAGACCTGAGCTGGCTATCATGAACTGGGTATTGTCTGACCCACCAAACCCTAAAATTGGGCATGCACAGCAGCACTTCATAATAAAGTGGAAGTGGTATATATGAGATAGGGCTCGAGTGGGTCCTGAACCCACAAGTAAGTTACAGAGGCAGTAGCCCAAATGCCCGTGGTCACCACCCCTGCCATGTTACCGTCTCTTCCCAGCCCACAGCTTTGGCCTCTTGGGGAGTGCCTTACAATCAGTTGACTGAGAAAGAGAAGACTCGGGCCTGGTTTACAAATGTTTCTGCATGATATACTGGTACTACCCGAAAGCGGACAAGCTGCAGCACTGCAGCACTTTTCTGGAACATCCCTGAGGGCAAATCTTCCCAGTGGGCATAACTTCAAGCAGTGAACCTGGTTGTTCATTTTACTTGGAAGAAGAAATGGCCAGAGGTGCATTTATACACTGATTCATGGGCTATTGCCAAGAGTTTCACCGTATAGTCAGCGACTTGGAAGTAACATGATTGGAAAATTGGTGGCAAAGAGGTCTGGGGAAGAGTTATGTGGATAGACCTTTCTGAGTGGGCGAAAAACATGAAAATATTAGTGTCCCACATGAATGTTTACAAGAGGGTGACTTCAGCAGAGGAGGATTTTTAATAATCCATTGGATAAGATGACCCACTCTGTGGTTAACATGCAGCCTCTCTCCCCAGGCACTTTTGCCACATTGCCCAGTGGGCTCATGAACAAAGTGGCCATGGAGGTAGGGATGGAGGTTATGCATGGGCTCAGCAACACAGACTTCCCCTTACCAAGGCTGACTTGGCTATAGCCACTGCTGAGTGCCCAATCTGCCAGCAGCAGAGACCCACACTCAGCCCCCAGTTATGGTGCCATTCCCCTTGGACCACTTCCATCATGGAAGGGGCAGAGATTTGTTTTAACCAGAATAGACACATACTCTCATGTGGGTTTGCATTCCCTGGATGCAATGCTTCTTCCAAAACTACCATCCGTGGACTTACCGAATGTCTTATATACTGCCATGAGAAGCCACGCAGCATTGCTTCTGATCAAGGGACCCATTTCACAGCAAATGATGAGCAGGAATGGGTACAGGTCCATGGAATTCACTGGTCTTACCATGCTCCCCATCATCCTGAAGCAGCTGGATTGATAGAACAGTGCAATGGCCTTTTGCAGACTCAATTACAGTGCCAACTAGGTGGCAATACCTGGCAGGGCTGGGGCAATGTTCTCCAGGAGGCTTCATCGGAGCTCCTGGCTTGCAGCCTGCTTGTGGAATCTGGACTTGTGCATCCCCATTGTCATGTGAGAGAATTTTATAAAATCTCACACTATTAACAGATAGCTCCTGTTGATTCTGTTTCCCTAGAGGACCCTGACCAATACAGTATCTGTGTATAGAGTCTACCAAGGAGGGGTGGGCACTCAACCCTGAATGCCCTAATGATGAGGTCAAATCAAAGCCCTAATCATAACATAATGTAATCAAAGCCATCTCAGTTGAATCTAATACAATTCAAGGGTTATCAGGTCCAAAGGAACAGACCTTTTTATAAATATAATCAATATCTTTTTTTGGAATTCAAAAATAATATCAAACTACCACAATCATTATTGTAGTTCTTCATGCAAATTTGATCTATTGTCTATTGCCTTTTCTTTCAACCTGCAGAAGCCTCTTTAGTATCTCTTGTAGGACCTGATAGTGGTAATGAACACCCTCAACTTTTGTTTGTCTGAGAATGACTCTTTCTGTCCCTTATTTTTGTAAGACAGTTTTGCCAGATACAGCATTCTTGGTCAGTAGCTTTTGTTTGTTTGTTTTGTTTTTAAATTTTATTTTATTTATTTATTTTTAAAGATTTATTTATTTATTTATTTCTCTCCCCTTCCCCACCCCCACCCCGGTTGTCTGTTCTCTGTGTCTATTTGCTGCGTCTTCTTTGTCTGCTTCTGTTGTCATCAGCACGGGAATCTTATTTTATTTTTAAATAAGTGTTAGATTCCATACACCGAAAATATAGGGAGATTCCCATATACTCAAACCCCTTCCCCTCCCCCACTTTCTTCCATTAGCATCTTTCTTTAGTATGGTGTGTTTGTTACAATTAACCAACACATATTGAAGCATCGCTACTAACCACGGTCAATAGTTTACATTATAGTTTACACTTTGCACGGCACATTTTTATAGGTTTTGACAAAACCTATAATGGCCTGTATCCGTCATTGCAATGTCATCCAGAACAATTCCAGTGTCCCATGTTACACCTGTTCTTTCCTTCCCCTCCCCTCAGAACCTCCGGTGACCACTGCCTTTATATCAATATTACAAGATCTTCTATTGAATAATAATAAGTCTACTTTAGTCATAGTTGCTTTTCTTCCTTATGTTTGTTCATTCCTCAGTCTTGAGGATTTTAGGATGGTGTTGCAATACTGCTGAGATTCAGGGCTTAACTGCATATGAACAGACTGAAGATTTAAATCTCTGGTACTTATAGTTAATGAACAGTGCTAACTATAGGTTCAAATAAATGTGCCAGAAGAATCATGTATAGAGAAATTATGAACGAGTATAACTGTGATACCCTGGCGAGATGGGTTATCTTATATTCCAAGATAAGGCTCACTGATTGGGTTTGGTCAGCAGTTTTTTGGCTGTCAGTACTTTAAATATATCATCCCACTGTCTTCTTGACTTCATGGTTTCTGATGAGAAATAGGCACCTAATCTTATTGAGGGTCCCTTGTATGTGCCATGTTGCTTTTCTTTGCTCTTGTGCCTTTCAGAATTCTCTCTTCATGTTTGGCATGTGACAGTTCGATTATAATATATTGCAATGTGGGTCCATTTGAATTTATCATGTTTGGTGTTCATTAAGCATCTTGTATATGTATATTCATGTCTTTTATTAAATTTGAGAAGTTTTCAGCCATTATATCTTTGAATATTTTTTTCTGCCCCCTTTCCTCTTTCTTTCTTCTCCTTCTGGGACTTTGGCAATGCACATATTGTTATACTTGATGGTGTCCCGTAAGTTTCTCAGTTCACTATTTCTTCATTCTTTCTTGTTTTTATTACTCAGACTGGAACATTTTAATTGTATCTTCAGGTTCATTGATTCTTTCTTCTGCCAGCTCCAATCCTGTTGAACCCCTCTAGGGAATTTTTAATTTGTTTGGTTCCTATTCATAATTTCCGTCTCTGTGACAATTTGAGATTATTTTTGTGAATCCAAAAAAGAGAATGATTATGTTTATAAACTATTGTATTCATTTTGTGTGATACCCTTTCAGGTTGGGTCTCAATCCTTTTACTGAAGTTCTTTATAAGAGAATGAAATTAAGACAGAGATAGAAAGCTGTGGGAGAGAGAAGCTGGAAGCAATGAAACCTGAAAGAGAAAGGAGAGACCAGCAGATGCCTCCAAGTACCTTGCCATGTGACAGGGGAGTCCAGGATTGCTGGCAGCCAGTCTTCAGGATGAAGGTGCCATCTTGATGATGCCTTTAATTGGACATTTTCATGGCCTCAGAAATGAAGCTTGTAAGCTAATACAATCCCATTGTAAAAGCCAACCCATTTCTCATATATTGCTTTCAGACTAAAACACTATGTTTTCCTTTAGGTCTTTGAACATATTTAGGACCACTTTGTAAATGTCCTTCCCTGGAATATTCCAGGTCTGATCCTTCTCATCGATTATTTCAAAAGTTTCAATCTTCTCCTCTGTTTAGACCTTTGCTTCCTGTTTCTTTTGTAATATTTTGTTGAAACCTGGACATTTTGATATTTTGGTGTATTATTCATGGAACTTTTGGTGTATTATTCATGGAACTTAGACTCTGAGGCATCTGTTCCTTAAGCTTATATCTAACTAGTGTTATGATAATGCTTTCCTTGAATGCCAGGAACTGATAAGGAGAAGGAGGGGAGGAGGAGGAGGAAAAGACAACACCTTTCCGTTTTTGCAGTTTTGCACATTGGCCAGTGTAAATGCTCTCCTTCAGGGCTTTTCCATATGATGAGTTTAGAGAATAGTCCCAGGCCAAGGGGTGGAGACCTCCCTCATCTTTTCTGCACATGACTCTTGTCCAGGACCTAGGAATGTGGCCGTGGGAACTTCTCCATTCACATGGAAATAAATGCCCCCTCTTCCACAGAAAGCACTTTTCTCATGGTCCCAGGCATTGCATGTCCTACAGCCAGCAATCCTTTGTCCCAGGCAGCCACCTGACTGCTCTCCCACAGCATTCTGTAGGAGAGCTCATTGAGCTGCCATCTATACATAGGACAAGTACTGGGACAGCAAGTCTCTCAGGTCACTATCAGAAAGATTGGGACAGACATATAAGCTCTCCCAGCATCTTGAATTTGGACCAGAAATCCATCCTGGGAGGGTGAGCTGGCTCCCTGCCAAGCTGCTGGGGAGTGTGGGAGGGGACAGCCAGGGAGTGTCAAGGTTCTATTATGGCTTTTAGGATGCCTTTTTCTTGATCCAGCATTTGTCCTGTTACTGCTGTCCTTGATCTCTTTTCCGGAGCTTTAAGAAAGATGTTGCTGCAAGCTCTTGCTGGTTGTTCAAAGCTTCTATGGTGGCACAGATCCCTGAGACATCTCACTCTGCCATTTTGACCAGGGCTTGTGACCCACCTATATCGCTTTGGTTTTTTTTTAAGATTTATTTTATTTATTTCTCCTCCTGCCCCGTCCACCCCCATTGTCTGCTCTTGGTGCCCATTTACTGTGTGTTCTTCTGTGTCTGCTTGTATTCTCATTAGGTGGCTCTGGGAACCAATTCTGGGACCTTCTGGAGTGGGAGAGAGGCAATTACTCTCTTGTGCCACCTCAACTTCCCATTCTACTATGTCTTATTTCTTTTCTCTGTGTCTCTTTCTGCATTATCTTGCTGCACCAGCTTTCAGCATCAGCCAGCACTCCTGCACAGTGGGTGGCATTCCCACACTGGGGGCACCCCTGCACGTGACAGCATTCCATTGTGTGCTGGCACTCTGCATGGGCCAGCTTGCCTTTACCAGGAGGCCCTGGGCATCGAACCCTGGACCTCCTACATGGTAGATGGGAGCCCAGTGGTTGAGCCACATCTGTTTCCCCTATATGGTTTTTTAAAACACATTTCAAGCAAATTGCAGATATCAGTACATTTCCCTTAAACACTTCAGCATTTATATCATTAGCTAGAATTCTTTGTTTACAGTTCTTTTCTATTGTTGTATAATTTACATATAATAAAACCTATACCTTACATGTACAGAGTTTTGACACATGCATACACTTTGCATAATCCAAATCCTTACCAAGGTATAGAACATGAGAGTTACCCCCAGAAAGTTCCCCCTTGTTCATTCCCAGTCAATCCTTGCCCCTACCCCTTCAGAAGTAACTATTGTCCTTTTTTTCCCATTTTGGTTCAATTTTGTATTTAAGAAAACGAGTGAAGACAAATCAGCAGAATTCAGTACATAAATGAGGACAGGATGTGGATGTAGTTCTGACAGAATAGACTCATTTTCTTCTAGAATATACTTGTAAGTGGTTAGACTTTAGCTAATAATATCAACATTACCTTGGTGGCAGTGACTTAGAACAAAGTATTTCCCCTTGGAAATGCTATTCTTTATAAAAATATCACATTAAAATGCTTTCTCAAAACCAAGACTTTTAAAAGGTGTGCATTATTTTCGATCACAGGGACCGTACCATCTTTTATTTAACTTTTTCTCTATCCTTTGATATTTACATTGCTTTCATTGTTTTACACTTATGAATCTGTGATAAACCTTTGCCTAAAAACCTTGATACACATGCATGACTCCTAAAAGTTATGGGTCCTACCAAAATTAGTAATATCTCTTTTTATCTGAATTAAACTGAACTTTGATTCTTTTATGACTTGAAGTGGTCAAAGCTTTCCTCGTATCCTTCATCTCCAATTAAATGCAATGCCCGGACAATATCCAGAGACCTGCACAGCTTGCAGCCTTTTGCCTGAAGAGACAACTTGGCTGATGGATGTCCTGGTCCTGAACTCTCACCAGTTTGGGGGTGGACGACAGAAGAGTTTTGTTCAGTGCCAAATGTTGAGCTCTTGAATGGAATATCTGGTGACTGTTCCAGGCAATAGGGGTGTCTGACCCTTCTTATTACTTTCCCAGGGACATAAATTGGGGTCCTCACACGAAAGCCAGTTGTAATTTGCTTTTGCTTTCTTTTGGCTATAAACTGGAAAAAAAATCCTCTTACTCCAACATTGGATTACATGTATCAAAGAGCAAGAAGTTTCCCTAAGCAGGACATGTGCAGATGTTACTGTTTCTCCTTCAATTTCAGCTCTGCAGGTATCTCTCAGGACAAGGCATATCATGTCCATAACAATGGTCTTAATCTGTTAATCCCATGCACTCTAGTGGAACGGCAAATTATTACAGGTTCGGGCCAAGAATTTCTGGCCCATTGGGGATTTTGTCAAAGATCTCTCACTGATGCAAATTGCTGGCTCTTGATACATATTGCCTAATTGCTTTTCCATGTCTCCCAAGATTATGCCTCCCCCAAGCTACTAGTATTGTCACTGAAAAACTAAACTTGGTTTACACAATTCATCTTTTTAAATTGAAGTTTAATTTTAAAAAGTTTGTGGTAGCATATATACAACATAATGGTTCCCATTTTAGCCACTTACAACATACAATTCAATGATGTATACATTCGCAATCCTCTGCTACCACCACCATTATCCATTACCAAAACTCTTCTATCACCCCATACAGGAACTCTGTACCCATTATTACACAGTTCATTTTAAACCACAAACAAAATTAAATAGGGAAAATATGGACAGTTGAAAAAAACAAAGTTAAAAGCTCATAGCTTCATCACTTTTAAAAAAGATTGTGGTCCTTTCTCATTTATTTTGCTCATGTGCAGACGCAATGTGTTGGCCTCAGTGGTTCTTATCCCTGATTGTGCTTAAAAATCACCACCAAGCTCAACACAGGAGCCTCACTCCATTCAGAACCACAGAGGTAGATTCCCTGGAGTAAAGCCTGCCCTTCAAAATTAAAAAATTAAGTGAATACCTCCATTGGTGATTCAAATGGGTTGAGAACCACTAGTTTACAAAGGTATAATCACAGCTTACATTTACTTATTTTTAAATTCTCTTTTTACTTTGAATTATATAAGTGTTTTTTCCTAATATAATACTTGTAACTCATGTTTTTTTATATTATGAAGATAAAATTTTCCTATTATTTATTTTTCCAGATAAATGATCACAAGGAGTTTCATCATAGCACGCTGAAATCCAAAGTTACTGCTCTTTTAGCCTCATTTTTCATTACTAATATATCCACTAAATAAATACGTAGATGATACTGTTACAGGAGATGAAAAGTATTTAAACTTTTAACAAGAGTTATTGCTAAAATAATAGTACAATAGTCACCCAAATCACTAAAAGTCATTGTGATATGCAGGTTTCAAGTCACCAAGCCTGCTAATTTTAAATTTTCCTGGCATTTTTGGAGTGATCGGGAGGATTTACTGTATTTCCTATTTGGGAATTTATTAGCAATTTTATGTTAATTTTGTTTAGGATGTTTTCTTCTTTTTGTAACACATAGAATTTTAAAGATGAAATCATGATTTACTTAAACATTTCTTATTGTCAGATACTTAGACCATTTTTAACTATTTTGCTCCCTAAAACAACTAACACAGGTAAAAATCCCCAGAGTTGTACGGATCCAGGGGTAGGGGTGGGAGCGTGTGGTCTAACAGCGGAAAGGCTGAGTGGGAGCCCACCTGACGTGCTGGAGGAACAGTTATGAGAATAGCACTGCTGGAAAGGAGTGAGCAAGGATGAGAACAGTGGGAGGTGGAGGCAGAAGGTGAAAGGGACCGTGTTAGATGTTGGCTTACTCCGTGAGTGAGACAGGGAGCCACTGGAACGCTTTGCGTAGAGGAGTGATGTTCTGGTTTCTAGTCTGAGGACCACTGGGAGCTGTGTTGGGAACATACCATGGTGGTCAAAAGGAAGTGGCAGAGCCAATTAGGAGACTATGGCAACATCCAGAGGAGGGATGAGGGTAGCTCGGACTAGGGTAGCAGTAGTCATAGTCACGATGTATTTTATTCACAATATATTTTAAACCTAAAGTCAGGTGGACTTAATCATGAATTAATAGAAGGTATAACCAAAAGAGGAGTAAAGAATGATCTCTCTGATTTTGGCCTGAGCAACTGGAAGAAAGGATTTGACATTAATTGCAGTGATGATGATCATGATGGTGATGATAACAATAATATGTAACATTTATATAGTGCTTACTGTGTGCCAGATACTCTCATGAGCACTTTAATCCATTAATACAACAATCTTTTTTAGGTTGGCACTGTTATTATCCCCATTTTACAGAACAGGAAACTGAGGCACAGAGAGATACCTGGGCCACATAGGTAGTATTCGAATCCAGGAAGACTAGTTGGTGTTCTTAATCCTGTAATACTTTACTACTGTTCAAAATGGACAAGACTGTGAATAGAGAAGGTTTGAGATTATCGTACAAATACATTTTCATTTTTCATATCACTGTGACAGTTTGAAGCTGAGTGGATCCCAGAAGATCATGTCCTCAGAGCTAATCCATCCCTGTACATGAAAACCTATTACAGATGGGATCTTTTGATTAGATTCAGTTAAGTGACCTTCCTTTCGATCAGATCATTTTAGTAGGGTATGACCCAGCGTGGGTCTTAATCCTTTTACTAGAGTCCTCTATAAACAGGCCACTGACACAGGGGAATAAAAGCTGCCAGAAATCAACAAACCCATGCGAGAGAAAAAACACAGAAAGAGCAGTCTGAAGCAGAGTTAGCACCAAGTCCCGGCAGAGAGAGGAGAGACGAGAGAGAAGCAGACTTACTTGCCATGTGCCTAATCACCCACAGCGAGCCTGCAGGAGAAGGCGGAGACCAGTGGAGTCACCATTGTGCCTGGCCATGTGGCAGGAGTCCAGGATCACCAGCAGCAGCCCTTTGGTGTGATGGCATCCTTGATGATGCCTCAATTTGGGCATTTTCACAACCTCAAAACTATAAGCTTTTAACCTAATAAATTCCCATTGCAAAATCCAACCCATTTCTGATATATCACACTGGCAGCCTTTAGCAAAGTAAAACAATCATTATTTTTTAATATGCTCAAGAATGGAACTATTGGCTTAAAGGATGTGGACATTTTTATGCCTCTTGAAATTTGTTGTCAAATAGATTTACAAGAGTGCTCCATCAGTTTATAATGCCAACAACAATGCAAATATACATCAGTTTTACCACAAACCCATTGGTGTTAGGTATTATAAAACAAAACCTGAAGTTACATATTGCTATTTTAACTCAATCTTCCTTAATGAATTTGCTAGGTTGAAGGTTTTTCCTTGGGTTTATTGTCACTTACATGGTTTTCTTATGAATAAACTACTGTTTGTTTGTTTTTTAAGATTTACTTTATTTATCCCTCCTCCTTGCCACTTGCTTGCTGTCTGCTCTCTGTGTCCATTCGCTGTGCATCCTTCTGTGTCTGTATGTCTCTCTGTTGTGTCATCTTGTTACGCCAGCTCTCTGTAGGCGCTGGCCATCTTGCCTTCACAAGGAGGCCCTGGGAAGCGAACCCAGGGTCTCCCATATGGTAGATGGGAGCCCAATTGATTGAGCTTCCCTGAATAAACTACTCTTGAATAATCTTAAATGTAACATATACATAACCTAAAACAAAAGTAGAAAAAAAATATTATTAAATTTTATCTTCTAGTAGTTGCCTAATCTCTAATATTGCATCTAGAATTTCTGATAAAGAAATGTGTGTACCTGTGTGTGTGTAAAATTGGAAAAGGGGGCATGTAGCACTTTACATGGGACTGGGACTATATCAATGGTCCACATGAAAGGACGGGGGTGGGATGCTAATGATGCTTTTGGGGGTGGGGAGACTAAATTTCCTTCAAACCATTTCTTGGCATCACTCCAATCCCTAAGGAACTGGAAGCAAGAAATGAGAAGACACGTACATACCCAGGAGTGATATTTATGTAATAGGAACTAGTTGGGAGCCCTACTGGCAGGTACTGGAATAAAGTGTCAGCAACTGCTCCAAAAGAAATGGTTGGCACCTGGTCATCCTGCATCTGGAACTTAGGGATTACAGGACACTACATCTGGGGCATTTGCAGCAAACTGTGGGTCTGCTGATACCTTTCCCGTTATGCAAAAGTGGACAAGCAAAGGAAAATTCAAAGCCGTTGTATTGGGGAGACTGTTGCCCATTTTTCTGAATCCATATTTTATAATCACTGGCAGGTTGGGTTGTTTTCTTTTTCTCTATGGAGAATGTGTGTGATAAAGTTTAATCACTCTTAAGTCTTTGACTCGGTGGCATTATTTAGATTCACAATGTTGTGCAACCCTCTCCATTTTCTATTTCCAAAATTTTTTATCACCCCCAAACAGAAACTCTGTACCCATTAAACACTAATTCCCCATTCCCTACCCCAATCCCACACCTGGTAACTTCGAATCTACTTTCAGTGGTTTGCTGACACTAACTCCCTCCAGGCATTAAAATATAAATCCCAAAGAAAAAGAAAACCACCTTCCAATCTGCACCTTAAAAGGAAAGCCTGTTACGTGAGCCACGGCCTCTCTTTTTTTTTTAATTTATTATTAATTTTTTAAATACTACATTCGAAAAATATGAGGTCCCCATATACCCCCCACCCTCCTCATCCCACTCCTTCCCGCATAGCAACAATCTCCTCCATCATCACGAGACATTCATTGCATTTGGTGAATACATCTCTGAGCACCGCTGCTCCTCATGGTCAATGGTCCACATCATAGCCCACACTCTCCCGAGTTCCACCCAGTGGGCCATGGGAGGACATACAATGTCTGGTAATTGTCCCTGCAGCACCACCCAGGACAACTCCAAGTCCCCCACATCTCATCTCTTCCTCCCACTCCCTACCCCCAGCTGCCACCATGGCCACTTTCTCCACACCAATGCCACATTTTCTTCGATTACTAATCACAATAGTTCATGAATAGAATATCAGTAAGTCCACTCTAATCCATACTCTATTCCTCCATCCTGTGGACCTCGGAATGGTTGTGTCCACTCTACATCTATATCAAGAGGAGGCTTAGATTCCAGATGGATGCTGGATGCAATCCTCCTGCTTTCAGTTGCAGGCAGTCTTGGCTCCCCGGTGTGGTGGTGTTTCTCTTCCTGTCGGCACTCTGCAGTACACGAAGATGGAATATTTAGCATGTACCCTGGGCTGAGCAGTCTGGACGGCCACCTTTCCTTTTGGTCTAAGGTAAGACTCCCTTTGGAAGACCCCACATGCAGGGTGTCGTAGGACCAACAAGAGCAGGCGGGCTGCTCATTCTCCGATGAGGATTCGGTGACACAGCCCCAGAGTTGGAGATACTGTGCAGTCAGCTGGCCCTCGAGGGAGGGTTCTGACAGTTTGGAAGGCAGCAGGCTCTCCACTTAAGGACACCTACCTGCTCTCACCTTAATTGGGCACGGGTTCTGGGATCCCTTTCAGCCTTATCATTCTGACTCGGGTTTCTGAAATTCCAAGAAGGGCGCTTAAACTTTTGGAGACACAGATCTCTGTGGGAATCCTGGAAGCTCCGGACCCTCTCTCCCTCCTCCCCCCAAATTGCAAACGCCTAATTCTTCAAGACACTTCCGGCCCTGGGGGCCCGCAGCCTCAGTGCGGGAGCCCCGCCTGCGCCTCGGGTCCTGCACTCCAGACGTGCGGGGTCTGCAGCCCGCGAGCTGCTCGGGGCTGGGCGTCCGCGGCCGGCCGGGGCGGGCCCGGGGGCGGGCCCGGGGGCGGGGCCTGGCGCCCCGGGGGCGGGGCCTGGCGGGCGCCGGCCGCGCCCCTGGCCGCCAAGAGGCCGAGCTTGCTGCATTGCAGCCGCCGCGGCGCCGCTCGGCTCCTCACTCCCAACAATGGCGGCTCCGAGCCCGAGCGGCGGCGGCGGCTCCGGGGGCGGCAGCGGCAGCGGCACCCCGGGCCCCGTGGGGGCCCCCTGCCCCGGGCCACCCGGCCGTCAGCAGCATGCAGGGTAAGGAACGCGGCGGCGCGGAGCCCCCCGGCCCCCGCGCGCGGCCGTCGGCGCCGTCGCGGCCTGCCCCGGCGTCCGCCCCGGGACCGGGCTGAGGAAGCCGCGGAGCCTCCCGCCCGCGTCCTTCCCGCGCTCCCGCCCTCGCTGCCGGCTTCCCGCCCCGCTCCCGGCTGCCTCCGGGCCGGCCTGGATCCGGGCTCGGGCCCAGCAGGCCCCGGCCGAGGCCTCCGCCCGCGCCGGCCCGTCCGGCTCCCCGCCGGCCCGCGGGGCCCACCTGGCCCGGGACCGCCCCCGCGGCGCCCGGCGCCCACCTGGCCCCGCCAGGCCCGGTTTCCGGGACGCGCAGCCGGGCCTCCCTCCCCGGCAGGTAGGCGGCGGCCCTGCGGCCCTGGGCCCCGGCCCGGCCCCCGCCGCCGCGGCGCGGCCCCGCGCAGGGCCATCTTGGTCCTCCCCGGGCGCAGCCGGAGCCTGACCACCGCCGTGACCCCGGCGCTCCGCGGCGGCCGGCGGGAACGAACGCACCCAAACTTTTGCAGGGGGTCTGTGCGCTGGGAGGGGCTGGGGGCTGCCCGGGCCTGTGCCACCTGTGAGGGACCGATCCCGACGTTGGTCTGGGAGAGGCAGTTTGTTCCGGGCCAGGGATTTTTGTTATTATTGCATGCAGGAAAAAAAAAAAAAAGTGAATTTGGTTCAAACGGAGACGTACAGGAAATAGAAAGGCAGGGGTCAGAGTGGTCCTGTGTCGTCTCTGGACATGTGAGGCGGCTCTTCTAATTAATGGCTTTCCCCTCTGGGAAGGCCTATTAGTTCTGGATGGCCCTTGACAGGGGGTGATTTGAAAATACACTTCCCAGGCCCCAGCATGTTAGGGGCCATTTCCTCAAGCTTCCTGGGGAATTTGGATTAGAAATGCTATTTTTAAAACAGTCTCCGAAAGCTCTTGATAACTTTAGCAAACTGCTTATGTTCATTTATTAGCAGAATCCATCAGGGTACCCTTGGTGGTCATGTGACTGTGGTTACAATTTGATGAAGCTCTTCTGGCTATAGGGCTCCTTGGTCAGTCTACCCGGTGTCTAGTTTGGTTCAAGAGATATTTATTGAATAATTTGTGTTTATGAGTGTGTATGTGATTCAGGAAGCAGAGACAGGATTTTACTCATCCTTGTAGCCTTGCTGTCTGTCCTCCCTATGAGGTAATTTTAACAATCATAAAGAGCAGTGATAGATATAGAGACAGGATGATGTCAGCGCTCAGAGGACACGCTTCGTGCAGGCCGTAAGACAGTTAATTCCAATTGGATTAGTTATTGGATGCCCACTATGTTGTTGTACAGCCTAGTACACAGACGGATGAAGTACGAGATGGGTTTCCTCACCCCACAGCTTTACAATCGCAGTCTAATTGGTGGTGGTGGAAGTGAAACAGCAAAATGACAATTTAGGGTTGTTTTGCTTGTCCAAAATGGATGACTTAAAAAGCTTATAAAAATAATGCAAGTTTTTTTTTGGGGGGGTGGGGTAAGGGAGGGTGAAGGGGGGAAAGAGGGCCTGACAGTTTGGGGAACAAAAACCTATAAATTTATTTTGTTTAAAAAAAAAATGATTGGGTATCTGCTAAGTGCCAAGCGTAGTACCCTGTTGGTGGGTGGGTATTCATAAGACAGTGAATCAGACAATCTCATCCCTAAGGGATCTTGGGGATCTGGGAGGGACACAGTACACAGTGAAAAAATTATAAATTGAGAAGAGTGTTATGATGGTAAAAAACTGGATTTTGTAATGGGGAATAGAGAAGGCCTGTCTGGAAAGCTGACCGTCCTCTACTACCAGAAGAAGGATCTAGGCTGAGGGAACAGAGTGCGTTAAGGTTCCAAAGCTGGAGAGATCTTGGACTGTTCTAGGAACTCAGTAAAGGAGGTCGTAGTTGGAAATTCTTTCAATGTTCTCCATTCTTCTCCCCCACTCCTGTGTTTTGATACCCAGTAAATTGAACTTTCTCGTAAGCAGAGCCCATTTTAAATAGCAGGACCTCCCCTGCTTCATCTACCAAAAGACCTTTCTTGTCTTTAGATCCAGCTTCAAAGAGGATGGTCCTTAGAAGGTGTTGGTGTACTGCCACCCTCTTCCTCCCAGCCTTCTACTTGCCACCTCAAAAAACTGCCTTCCTGGGAGTTGTTAATGACCGTAGTCTTTCAAACAGCAGGATTCAGTTGTGGGTGCATGGGATACATTTCATTTAGACACTGGGAGCCCCCACACGTGATGACCACTGTGCTAGGATGGGTAGTGCTGCACATTTTTTCATGGCTTGAAGTTTGTACAGCAAGAGTGGTTCAAGGTGGGGAACGTTGCATGGTTCATAATGTAGTGCTTAAGAGCCAGAGCTCTGGAGTCCTGGGTTTGAATCTCCTCACCATGACTTAGGGCTTTTGTGACCTTGAGCAAGTTATTTAGCCTCTGCAGGCCTCAATTTCTCATTTGCAAAGTGGGAATAATACTTGCCTCATAGATCCTTTGAGAATGCCTGTAAAGCATAGGCCATGGCTTATTGTAAGGAGACAATAAGTGTTAGTATAAGAAGACAATAAATGTTAGCTGTCATCATTGTTAATGGCAACAATACTATTATTTGTAATGGTCTCATTAATGATCTCTTTCACTATTAGTAGATGAGTCCCTAACCCCTCATTATCTACCACCCAGTTTCTTTAGCTTCATTATTATTGGGTCCTACGCCTTCTCTAACCTGTTGGTTTCACCATCTTTTCATTATTGAGCATTCCGTTTGTAAATATCATAGGTGAGAATTTATTCTACTTTGAACTCCAGATCTTCTCCCTTTTCTCAATCTGAGGATTTTCAAATGAATTAATAGTTTGAATGATATGAAAGAGAAATCTTGCTATAAGTTTGCTATACCCATTTTTCTTTGGGTGGGGAGGGGCGATGGAATGGGAATTGTTAAAGTAAGTATGTTCTCTGACAGTCATCAGTAGTCCTAGCTTCAGTTACATTTTTGTACCAACAGGTGTGGCTTCTAATTGGGCCATTTTTTTTCTTTTAACATTCTTCCCAGTGCCCTGAGTTAATTGGGGAATAGCTGGTGATTTCATTATTGCTCAGACATTTGAATATTTCCCTCATTCCGACTCATTTTTTCCCACACACTTTCACAAACACACCCATCGTTTACAAATTGGTGGTTTTTGTGCTTTGATTTTTGGGTGACTGAAAATTAGCAAAGTGTAGCTCTTTCTGCCAAGTCAGGTAAATGGTTTTATAAGATGTGTTTTGACATCAGGATGAGTTCTCTTTTGGGAGTTTAAAAAAATCCTGACTTGAACTGTGTTTTTATTCTTATGTTTCATCAGTAATTTGTCAGCGCAGGTGAACTTAACAGGGAGAGTGCTTGCACATTAAGGTACAGTTCTGTGTAATTGTATGATTCTGTTGTCCAACAGATTTTAGTAAATTTAAAGCATGGGGTTGACTTGTTTACATTTGAGAACTTTCATAGCCGTGGCTTGAGTTTTCTAATTTGCCAAATCAAAAACCGGTTGAATTTAGCCAGGTTAGTGTGAACAGTGTGAAGAGAAGCAGTTCCTGCTTTACTGAGTAGCTTCATCTCAGGCACGCAGGGTTTATCTTAGCAGAGGGTTTAGGTGGTGTTACTGCTGGCATGTTGGAGAATAGAATATTCTGGTTAATAGACCTTGCCAATTAATTAAAGAGTTCAACAGCTTCTCTAATGAAACTGCATCGACAGGATGAAGACTTCTTCTCTGCTTGTAGTGAGTGTTTAGAAAACAAATGGTGTGGAAGTGGAGGGAGCATTGGATTTGGACCCAGAAGAACCATGTTCAAATAGTTGTTCCTGCCATATACAAGCTATCTGATTTTGGGGAAGTTACATAACTTTCTGAACTCTGACTTTCTCATCGGTTAGAATAAGGATAATACCTTCCTTACAGCATTGTCATGGGACTCCCATTCAATTACAGCATGTGAACATGCTTTGAAAATTGTAAAATATCTGTATATATAAATAAGCATTGTTACCAAACATGGTTATTTTTCCTTCTTTAGTTACTAGTCACTTAAAATGTAATATGGTTTAAAAGATCTTATAAAAAACACAAAGTTAAATGTATTATAGAGGATTTTAAGCAGGGAAGAGTTTTTCTTTCTTCTGAGGTCTTAATATACATATTTAACAGAAGACTTCTGCATTAGTCCAATCTTCACCAGTTTATCTGCAGCTGAGCATTTATAAATATCAACTTTAGTTAAAAGATGATGGCTTGTTTCTACTTTTAGCAAAACTCACAGAACTTTAAAATGTAACAAAGTATATCTGATAAGAAAAAGTGAAGAAAGATTTAAAATCAATATGATCGCTTTTTTCTTCCAATATAGTGGAATATATGGAATATATATGAAATGCCCTACTTTTGATTATATTGGAGTATTTATTTTTTTATTTATTTGATTTTACCATAGGAGAATGCCTTTATCTTGATTTTAAAGAACTGAATTGTAAGAAGAGTGGAGGGTTCCAACCCTAGAATTGCTTGCTTTTCCCTGTGTTTTACAATGGGAAGCATGCTATTTCTTTTATCATTTGTTTGATATAACATGATAGAAGTCCAGCTCAACAAATTAATTTTCTTCTGAAAGCACACATTGCATTTATATGTATTATATATTCCCCTAAAAATGAGAGCACAAAACATCTCCCCAGTCGGATACTTAGTTTCTCACATTTTCTGCTACGTTAGAATAAATGCATGCTGAAACTTGCTTAAGATTTGAGGGTTATTAGTTAATCCTGAATTTCGAGTAATGTTTTCTTTTTTAGTAGATTTCTATTCTTTCACTCCATTTCTTTTACCTATTGGAAGCTGGATTGATTTGGGTCTGGATATTATGATTGTCTCCATCATACGTTATCCAGACCAATCTTTTTTGTAATCTCCACTAGAGGTAGAGAATGACCCAAATTATACCACTTGAGAAACTTTCACTGAGGCTTAGAAAAGAAAGGAAAACTAACAAAACAAAGCTAAGTTCTTTTCACTGTCCTTATTTGATACTGACAACCACCCTTTAAGTGTAGGTGGGTGTAGTCCCTTTTCATAGTTCAGGCAATTGGCATTTAATAATTTGCCTTACTGGTAAGCTTTAATGCAGCCTGTGTGACTGGCAGCTTTGCTTTCTTTACCAGTCTACTGCACGGGTTCACACGGGTTCTCATCAGAACTCTCTTGAAGTTATTTCAGCCATTCAGGTCTGAGAGGGGACTCTTTGCCAGAAGTGGTGCAGATTCAGGAATAGAGAGAGGTCTTATTTTAGGTTTTAATCAGAGGGTGGAAGCTCTCAGCATCCAGCCATCTTTGGGTTGATTTTGGAGCATTGGTGCTTCCTGATGCTCCTTTGTATTCTGGATGTCTAAACTTGCTAGAAGGGTTTTCACTGGCATTTTGCATCAGGAGGCATTTAGATCAGGATTCTGCAAGTAAATAGAAGACCCCAGCGAGGCATTGGCCAAAAAGGCCATGAAGATTTTAAAGTCAGTAGAATCTTTTCAGCAGTATACTGAATTTAGAATTAGAACTCATTTAGCCTGAGTTAACTGTGTAGGTTATTTTGCTTTTCTGGCTAAATATGGCATCTGGACTATTTAAGCAATTTCTGTCCATTCTAATGGGCATGGATTGGCTTCTATCATCACCCCCTAACCCCTACCCGCCCAATTCTAGAAAGTCTTCTTGTTTCTCTTCATACTCTAGGCATGGCTAGGGGTTAGTATATGCATATAGAAAGGATGCAGGTGCAGGAGCTAGTAAGATTGGCCTGATGGTTAAACACAGTGGAAGGAAGCACTTGACCAGCATTTAAGACTCAAGATGGGCCTGTTGAAAGAAGAAAACAATGACATCATACACAACTTGATTCATTCCCCACCACAGGGAAGATGATTGATGTGGACACCACAGCAGCCTTTTCAAGCTGTATTTTAGCTCATCTTACCCCAAACACTTAAAACAAAAAAACAACAAAAAAAAGGAAATGAAAAGTGTTGCCAGATGTATGTCTGATATATAGCTGACATAGCTATGCCTGTTAATTACCTGACTTAAAAAAAAAAGGCTGGCGTTAGTGGTCCCCTGATGTGTTTGCTGATACCCCTGGGATCTGGGCTAGATGCCTGCCAGGGGGGAGGTACCTGCTTTTTTGTCATTACTGGAGTCCTCTGAATACCAGGTTATATCAGGCAGGGCTGCAGTAGAATTGTAGATTGGGATGGGATCCCCACTGCCACCTGGACTCTTTCCCTTTGAACTCCTGCAGGTGATGGAAGGTAAAAGGAGAGAGACTGGCTTTGGGTGGGTTAGCTTGTCTGGTGACCACCCGGAGAGGTCAGGGAGGTGCCCCAGTCACTGCTCACCTGAGGCAGAGTGCGGAGATAATTGTGACTGTGATGGTAAAATGTCCACGTTGTGCACCTGCTCCACTCTACGCTCTGTGATGGGCATTTCAGATGTGTTATCTCATTCAACCTTCACAAAACACTTTTGGGTATTATTACTCTATTTTACTGATGAGGAAACAGACTCATAGAGGTTAGGTACTTGCTCAAGGTCTCATCGTTAATGCTAAGAATTATGTATAT
Organism: Dasypus novemcinctus; assembly: GCF_030445035.2. Lineage (NCBI taxonomy): Eukaryota > Metazoa > Chordata > Mammalia > Cingulata > Dasypodidae > Dasypus > Dasypus novemcinctus. The sequence goes on along the minus strand of NC_080693.1, from coordinate 21,034,543 downwards.
TACGTCTCACTGAACAGCCTTGAGATGATAACATGGCATTTAGTTACATAACTAAAGAATAAAGTAGTCAGTGGCTACTGGGAAGAAAAAGAGTTGGGGTGTGAGGACTAACAAGAGCCTGGATTTAAAAAGATATGAAAAGGATTTGATTAGTATTTATTAAAGTCACGAATGGTCTGGATGATCCCATTGGGGAAGTTTTAAATTAGGGTAGGTCCCTTTTAAGTGTGAGAGGGTGAAGTAAGGAAAATAAAAGGAAATACAGCTAAACACCGGAGGAAATAAAGATTGTGGAACTCATTCTAAGTGCATTGAAAATACACATTTAGGGCAAGTTTAGATAAATCCTTAGATATTAGAGCTGTAATGATACACTGTGGATAACTACAGTTTAAAGCAGATGCCACAATTTTGATGGTGAAGTCAAACTACTAGGCTCTACATGCTCATGGCAGGAGGAATATTTGATAGCATGGTCTAGGCTTGAACCATAAAGCAACTCTGATTTTTTTTTTTAATATTATTGTGGCTTTATAATTCATTTTCAGCAGTGCAAAAATCCAGAGTATCCAGGGAACCATATGGAACTACTGAGGAGGTGGGTTTTCCATCCACCGTCCCTGGGTTACGACCATCAACCCAGAAGAACGGGAGAAATGGTGGCTACAAAGTCCTGCAAAGGCCATTATTAACTGGCAAACTTAGGTTTAGACACACTGTTTTCATGCTCTGAAATAAGATTACCTGATGTTATTTCTATTTTATATATAAATGGGGAAACTGTGGCTCAAGTGAAATGGCTTAAATTTCACAGTTGGAACTAGAACCCTGGATTCTGACACTGTTTTTTGTTTTATACTGTATCATTAACATTTACATATATCCTAAACCACCTTTTAAACTAATGTGGACTATATTTTTAAATACAATAAAATTAGGTTTTGAGTTATGGCCATTTAAGGGATCTCAAATTAAGACTGAGCTAAGTGGGACAAACTGAGGAGAAAATGTGAGTAGGAGGGCCAGGAGAAGGAGGGTGGGAGAGACCAAAGAGAAAAAGGAGGGGATTAAAACTACATAGCTTTATTTTTATTTCTTCTGAAGCTTATTAATACTCTCCCTGAATATCTCAATATTTATTCTTAGGTCTAAGATTCAATTAAAAGTAAACTCTTTAAAGGCCAGGTAAAATTAAAAAGTCCAGAACTTCTCCCCACCAAGTAAAATTAAGTCCAAATGTATGGCTAACTGACCAGGATCAAAAAGAGTGAGACATCTAAGACTTAAATTCACTAGTTATGATGAACAGATTCAACTATTAGATCTGGTACTCCCAGAGAAGCAGGACTTAATATAAGGGAATGCCAAGACAGAATTTAAGAGAGAAGGAAGGGAGACCTCAAACATTGAAAATACGTAAGTGAATATCACTGGGCACTAAAGCATAGTCACAAACTTGCTTTTCGAAAAACTGAGGGTATTTTAAGTTTCTTCACTATTGCTTTCCCACCACCTTGCTCTTCCTGTCCAGGTCCACTCCCTGCCGTACAAGTTCAATGAGCTAGTGGAGCTGTTTGGTACTTTCTCGAATCTGTTGTTTAAAAGAAAACAAAATCTCAAGTGTTTGCACGAATTTCTCAGCTTTCCAGACTTTTAAATTTTTGTTGTTTTATTAGTTTTTTCCCCCGCAGATCTCTTTTTACTTTTTTTTTTTTGTCTTTTGGGGGTATAGAACTACTTAGCTAAAATAGCTTTTTACCTGATATCGTTGATAATATTAAAAAGTCATGAAATTGCCAAAGAAAAAGTGAGCCATTTATGTTCCCATTCATTTAACCCTGCTTACCGTTGGATTCTGGACCAGTTACCAGGTCTTTTCTGAATGAGAAATAAATACAGAGAAAGGGATTTTGTGTGAGGGAGTCCGAATCCATTCACGTCATCACTTCATCACTTATTCGAGAATTTTGAGAATTTCATTGCCCCCACCAGCACTCTGCTTTTTAGCCACGGTTGCATTGATTCTACACTGATTGCAGAACTTCAGGTTTTGAGAAATTTTTAACATTTAAACTAGGCTCCGCTTTTAATGTGTTAGAGCAATAACTGGTGGCATTCTACCATACTCAGTGTATACCTTCTAAATTTATTTTTCTCACTCCTTTCCTCTTTTGTATTGTTATTTTGTTCACCTCTTTTCCCACCTTTTCATTCTGCTACCTAGCAGCAGTCAGGTCAGTTAGAGCTAAAAAGAGAAGATTAACTATTGTCTTAAAATTGTTTCAGTTTTTCAACACCTTTCTTTACAACTCTGGTACTAGGTGAATTTTACCCTCCCTCCTCCCAGTGCTACAGTTCTTTTTCCTTTTCTCCTGACTTGTGTTTGGTTCATTTTGCCTTGTAGAAGGCTACTGGCTTTTAGGAGCTTAGGCTTTTGAGACCCATGGATTTTTTATTTTTCTTTCTGAATTCTGTTCCCTCTGGGTATTTGGTGGGACAACATATTGAGCTACAGTGGTAGAGGGACTAGTGCCAATGCTCTCTACCTCCAGTCTTTTATATCTCCTTTAGATACTTCTTTCCTGTGAAGTCTCTCCATTCCCACTTCCCCCCCAGTATCGTCTTCTTTGTGTTACAGTTATCAGTGGGCTAGTGCTGAAAGCATGAAGGGAAAAGATGCCTTTGTGTCAAAGTAGGTACAAGCATTTTTCAGTTTTAGTACATCATAGGTGAAATCTTTTTTTTAAAAAAAGATTTATTTATTTATTTCTCTCCCCTTCCCCCCCACCCCAGTTGTCTGTTCTTTTTGTCTATTTGCTGCATCTTCTTTGTCCGCTTCTGTTGTTGTCAGCGGCACGGAAATCTGTGTTTCTCTTTTTGCGTCATCTTGTTGTGTCAGCTCTCCGTGTGGGCGGCGCCATTCCTGGGCAGGCTGCACTTTCTTTCGCACTGGGCGGCTCTCCTTATGGGGTGCACTCCTTGCGCGTGGGGCTCCTCTACGTGGGGGACACCCCTGTGTGGCACGGCACTCCTGTGCGCATCAGCGCTGTGCATGGGCCAGCTCCACACGGTCAAGGAGGCCCGGGGTTTGAACCGTGGTAGACGGATGCCCTAACCACTGGACCAAGTCCGCTTCCCAGGAGATATCTTTATTCTCTTAAAACTCTAAGAATTTTAATAACTGGACAGAAGAAAAATTACTTGACTATACCCTTCCTTCATTTCTGGCCCCTTATAAGTTTTGATTGGTTTTGTGCAAGCACAGCCTTGGGTGTTACTCATTCTAGATTTACTTTCCCCATTGTCATTCCCAAAGTGGTAATAAACACAAGCATACATAGTGGACTAAGGAAATCAGGTATTCATGTAGTGAACTAAGAGATGAAAGAATATTTTGATAAGGCTTTGGTTTAAGCAGCTATTTTACTGGGTGCATTTGACAAAAAATTGATACCTATATGCAGTGATGAATACATAAGGTGTAAGCATATTGAACTGGATTTGGAAAGTTCTTAAAGTTACTAGTTGACTAGAGAATGTTACTTTGTGTGTGTTTAAGTTTCACAGTTAATGAACTACTGAACTTTTGAATCATGGGTAGTCAGTAATTTGAGCTGCTAAAATAGATTATATTATGTTCTGAATGTGTAGGTTGAAAACATTGAAAATATCGGCAGAACCATGTTAAAAGTTACTCTTCCAAAATTATTCCTCCTAATAAATATTCCTTTTATTGAATAGATGTGAAAAATAAAGTTTAAGAAAATAGAACTTATACTTTAACTGGATTTCAGTTCCATACAGTAAAGTATATATGCATCTTAAAGAGTTTTTAAAAAAAAATAAAACCCTGTGTGTTATAGTCGTGTCCGTAATATGGTGCGAATAATTTGATTTGAACTGTTCTTGAGTTAGTTTTATTCAAAATGTAATATTAAAAAAACACAATGTCTTGTTCTAATTTTGGTTTGCTTGATTTACAGTAAATGAACTGGAACTTATCTCTTTTACTTTAGGCTTTCAGATAAACTTCTGTGAAAAGGCACAAAGTAAGCTACAAATTTTATGATATTATGCTACTTATTTATTTTTTTCATATTCATCTTGGTATTGGGAATGTGTCCACTATTGTTTCAACTAACCAGCCATGGCAATTTTACATTAAAAGAGCTTCCATTTTTCATTCTTTTTCTAAATACAAAAAACATTACTATTATATTCTTGATTGTAAATTTTTCTCGTTTTCCCTTAAAAACCAACAATTGAAATAGGAAAAACATGTATATAGGTATTCAGACTTAATCATCATTTAAATCACAAATGGAAGAAAGTTCATTTTTAAAATTTTAGTGTAAAAGTATATATTTGTAGGGAGTGGATGTGGCTCAAGCAATTGAGCACTTGCTTCGTACATGGGAGATCTGGGATTCTATCCCTGTGCCTCCTAAGAATAAAAGCAAAGCAAATAAATGAAACAGCCAACTTGGGAGCCCATGTGACTCAAGTGGTTGTGCGCCGGCTTCCCACATAACAGGTCCCGGGTTCAATCCCTGGCCCTGGTACCTCCAAAAAAAAGTATGTAATTGTACTTAAAGATCTCGTGCTTTAAAATTGATTCATTTTAAAGCAATTTTTTTCTTTAAAAACAAAACTGTTTCTCCTCCTCCAACCATTCTGCATTAGGACACTAGTCTTCATTACAATACAGAAAATATTTTCTACAGAAAGCAAAGTTTATAAAATTAAAATACATGAATATTAAACTTAAAAATCATTTGTATAAAATGCAGTTAAAAAAAGAACAGCAACAAACTTAAGGATACTCCTTTTCAGTTTACATAAACTTCCCCAAATATAATGTGACTGGTTTCATCTTGTGCTTCTCATTTATTCTTAGACTGGGATGATTGATGACCACCTTTTGATACATATTATTCTTAAATAAATTAGTTCAAAGGAAAAAAAATTAACCCGGAGAATACATTCCTGTTATTATTTTTTAAAATTTGATGGAATCAGAATACTTGATTTCCATTAGTTGACCATGGTGACTTTGTTTGAAATGTAGTTAGCAAAAATTTATTTCTTGAATAGTTCACACATGATTTAAATATGTAAGAAGTAATAGAAATAAAATAGCTAGACCCTAGGATAAGAATTTCTAAAATTGGCCTGTTATTATTACCCCTTCCCTTGCCTTAAATAATAAACTGAAAATAGTATAGGATTTCCTGCCCATAATGAATCTAAATATATGATATATATCTCTATGTAATGAAGTTATAACTTCTGTTTTATACCATTTAAAAATTTTACCACATTGAATGTGATCATTTTTAGCTCTCTTTTCTATTTTAACATAAACTGTTCCTTTTTAATAGTTAATATAACAATTTTAAACTTTTATTTGTATTCTGGCATAAAATCTGAGAAAAAAGACTGATTTTTAAAATTTAAAACTCTACTCACATTGTGACTCTTTTCTCTAACTTACTCCTATTGTGGACATAAAACAAGAGAAATGTACTGATTATATTAGGTTGAAAATTATATATGAAGTATCTATAGGTAGATGAAAAGTGCCTTTAAAGCTTTTAAACGGTCCCTATCACTTTCCTTTTGCTATGGAAATGGCAGTTGGCAATGCTGCCTCCTTTAATTTACTTGAAAGATCCTAACCAGGGAGGCTTGGGAAGGCAGAACCTACTGGAGCTGCATTGTGTGGTGGGCAGGACGTATGCCCTTCCACCTTTTGGTTGGCCTCAGTCCTCACAGTTGGCTTCTCACCTCTCTGTCCCTCTCCCTCTACCCCTTCTTCTCCCCCCGCCCCCCCCCACCTTTCCCAAGTCTCTCTCCCCTTTGGGAGGTGCCTACTTTTTAGTTGCAGCTTTGGGGATTCAACACGTTTTTAGGCATTCGTTCATACAGTACACATTGGGCACCCAAGTACCATGCAGTAAGCAAGAGTCTTGACACAGGAATGAATAGAGTAGGTCCTGGCCCACAGCAAGCTCACAGCAGGCACTAGATTGAGCCTGTATTGATTTTAAGTGTTCAGCTCTTGATGCTGCAGGTTGAGTAGGCACTGAACCCCTGAGGGTGGTGTGTGAGACCCTGTGACCTTGCACCTTTGCACCTGCTGTGCTGTCACAAGAGGACAAACCTTAGACAGGGTGCTCTGGCCTCATGATTGCTGCTTTCCTGCTTAGAACCCATGGCTCAGGGATCCAGCAATGGGCCCGCCCTACTCTTAGTTAAGCAGAGCTGCCTGTGTTGGCTCTGGCCTCAGCACAAGACGTGGGGGAAGGGAGCACACTTGTCATCCATCCCTGTAGCTTGAGGGCAGAAGAAGAGGATGAAGGAGGAGAGCTGGGGAGTTGGAACGATGGCTAGCTGTAAGTTACGGTGTTTATCTTTCTACTACTAGTACCTACATTTAAAAAAGGATAAATTTTCAGTTGCTTGCACACAGTAACACTTTTTTCAAGATCTGGTCCTGTGACTTGGATGACTTAAAAATTAAAAAGTGCAGTTTTCTGTCATGTTGCAGTCAATTTGTGGCTTGATGGAGAATACAGACATTAGCTTCATGATTATGTTAAAAGTGGTCACAAAAATACAGGACTTGAAATCACCAAAGCAGTGATTTCACCCCTATTGGGCCACACTCTAGTGCCAGAATGCCCAGTTTTATTCTTTGGGTATTTATCAAAGAAACTTAAAATACACTTAATTCATTAAAAATATTTCTATGTCAGGGAGCGGATGTAGCCCAAGTGGTTGAGTGCCTGCTTCCTGCATATGAGGTCCTGCGCTTGATCTCTGGTACCTCCTAAAAACAAAAATAAACAAAAAAGCCAACTCTTATAGGGGAGCCAGTGTAGCTCAGTGGTTGTGTGCCTGCTTCCCATGTATGTGGTCCTGGGTTCAATCCCTGGTACCTCCTTAAAAAAAAAAAAAAGTCTTACAGTAGTTGTAGGAGGGGATAGAATAGTTCCACAGAATTAGATATTGTAAACTGCCCAATTAAATTGAGCACTGCTGCTTCATGTACTCAATTGTCTATTGCAAATCAAAACGATTTATTGTAAGATGATTCTGATGACTAATGGAAGCTCTGAAGAATTAATTTTTTCCATTGTTTGACTTTCACATTGTTTTTGTTCTTTATATTGCTACATCACTCTACTCCAATCAGTTTACTACAATTGCCTCTTATAAGTTAGTGGAGTTTTATTGGAGATGTGTGTGTATGTATGTATATACACACACAAATAGTATGAGATGATATTTAATTTGGGAACTAGATTTCTGTAGATGTTCAATAAAAATCCACTTTGCTCCTTATTGTTTTTTTTTTTTTAAATATAGTTTGTATATATATTTGGTCTTTGGTTTTATAAATATATATGTTTATTTAGGATAATTTATATTTAAGTTAATAAAGTTATATTCATTTAGACTATAGTGTTACATTCCTTTTAACACTATTAGGTTGTTGAGTTTTTTTGTCATCTCACTGTAAAAATGCAAGCATACTTTAGAGAAAGAAGTCTTTCTCTTATAGCACTCCTGTACTTAAAAAGTTGATTATTTCATTTGTCAGTTATCATTTGGAGATAATGCTTTTTGTAGATATAAAGATGTTTATGTGATTTGTGACCATGCTTGAATTATCATATTTCAATGGCTTTAATGAGCTAACTTATAAACACAATTCTTTACAATATGATTTGCTTTGCTTTATAACATCACAATTTTTTTTTGGTGGTGGGGGGCCATTTACCTAGAAGCATAACTTATAAGTTTACCTTGGTGTATCAGCATTCTAATTTTTATCTGGATGAGAATTATGACCCATTAAAGATCCCTGGGCTTAGGAATTTTCCTCCAAAAATGTCTAACAGAATCCTCTGCTAATTTCAGTGACAGTGGCTTTAAGTTTGGCAAATACCCTTTTCATAAGGGCATTTTAAAAAAAAGTTTATTTTGCAATAATCTCAAGCTTACGGGGCAGTCACAAAAATAATATGAACCCCATTACAGAGAACTCCAACATTTCCTCAACATTTCCTCCATCCCCTGTATACCCAGATCCATGAATTTTAGCATTTTGCCACATTTGCTGTATCATTCTAGCTACCTACCTACCCATTATTCTATCAGTCCAATTATCTATCCTTCTGTGTATCTATTTGTCTATTTTCTGAATATTTGTAGGTTGTAGAAATCATGGTTCCTTGACCACTTAATATAGCCATGTACAGTTCCTAAGAACAAAAACATTTACTTATGTAATCACCTTAAATGCAGTTACCAGGTTCAAGAAATTTAACATTGATAAAAAGCTTATAGTCAATGTTCCATTTTTTTCATGTCTCACAAATGTCCTTTTGAGCCTTTTCTCAGCCCTTATTAGACCTTGTCCAGGATCACATATTGCATTTAATTGTAATTGTCCTTTTTAGTTGTTTTCCTTCCTTCTCTCTCTCTCTCTCTCTCTCTTTTTCTGTACAAGCATAAATACAACATAAACTCTCCCATCCCATCCATTCCCAAGCATTCCATTTGGTGGGCTTAATCACATTAACAATGTTCCAGTATCCTCACAACCACCTAAAACTTTCCCATCTTCTCAAACAGAAACCTTATTAATTATGTTAATTATGCATTAATTCCCTATTCCCCTTGCTTCTGGCAGCCTATACTCAACTTTCTGTCACTATGAGCTTGAATAGTCCTCAATATTTGTTTTGTAGTAACCATGGGGCTTAAACTTAACATCCTAAATCTATAACAATCTCATTTGTTTTGATACCAACTTAAGTTCAATAGTATTTACAGCCTGTGCTCCTATACCCTGCATCCCCCCACCTTTATGTAGTTCTTATCACAAAAGACATTATATATATGTGTATATATATATATACATACACATTGAGTCCAAAACCACTGATTTATCATTACATTTTATGCATTTGCCTCTTAGATCCTGTAGGAAGTAAAAAAATGGAGTTAAAAACCAAAAATACACTTCCCCATGTTGTTACCCTCACTGAAGATCTTTATTTCTTTATGTGGCTTTGGTCTGTTGTCTGTTATCTTCAACCTGAGGACTATAGGGCCAGTCTGGTGGTGATTGAACTACGTCAGCTTTTCTCTCTTTGTTTTTGAAAGACATTTTTACTAGATGTAGAATTATTGGTTGGAAGTTTTTTGCTTTCAGCACTTTAAATGTCACCCCTCTGCTTTCTTGCTTCCATGGATGCAGTGAGAAATTGGCACTTAATCTTATTGAGGTTCTCTTGCCTGTGACATGTTTCTCTACAGGGTACTTTTAGACTTTTTGTTTTCTATTTTCTGTTCTGCAGTGTATTATCAGCTCATGGTTGAAGAGTTCTCAGATAGTAAAGAAAGGTTTGGGTAGTGTTGAGTTTCTGTAACTTTACCTTTTATACTTCCAGTTGCATTAAAAATTTGTGACTTTTAAAAATTGTTTTACTGGGGAAAGTTTGCATTTCAACAGGCTTTTTATTTGTAAAATAATATTCTCCAGAGCTGACATCTTTGACATTACTTATAGAAACTGGTCTATAGGGAGTGCTTGTGTTTGGTGACACAGTGTATTTGGAGAAAAAAATGAAGGAATCCTAATTACAGATTCTCATTTCTTTATGAAGCTATTCTTTTAAAAATTTCCCCTATTTTTTCTTTTAATTGGTAATAATAAAAAGAAAACAGAATTTGCTATTTTTTTTTTTTTAAAGATTTATTTATTTATTTAATTTCCCCTCCTCCCCTGGTTGTCTGTTCTCGGTGTCTATTTTGCTGCGTCTTGTTTCTTTGTCCGCTTCTGTTGTCATCAGCGGCACGGGAAGTGTGGGCGGCGCCATTCCTGGGCAGGCTGCTTTTCACGCTGGGCGGCTTTCCTCACGGGCGCACTCCTTGCGCCACGCGGGGGACACCCTTGCGTGGCACGGCACTCCTTGCGCGCATCAGCACTGCGCATGGCCAGCTTCACACGGAGTCAAGGAGGCCCGGGGTTTGAACCGAGGACCTCCCATATGGTAGGACGCCCTAACCACTGGGCCAAAGTCCGTTTTCCAGAATTTGCTATTAAAAAAAGAAAAAAGAAAAAAGTGAAGAGGAAGAGGATGGATGCTTTGTGAATCTTCCCAGAGATTTGGGGAAGATATTAATAAGTTTACTGAACTGATAAGCAAATGTAAATGATAATATTTTGCTCAAGAGAGTATAAGGTTGTATTGAATGTGGAATGTAGAAACCCAGGTAGAATGGTGAAGAGGAAGATGGGTCAACCTCTCTTACATTTAAAACTGAGAATTTAGAAAATTCGGTGGATTAAATTTCTAATTTCTTACTTTATGTAGCAAAAAGTCTGCAATGACTAAAATTTTCTTATTTAGAAATTATTAAACTCAGCTGAGTTTTCCAACAATTCTAAGGGGAAAAAGAAAAGACCATAGTTGCTGCTTTTAGAGGTTAACAAGGTTTATTTAAATTTCTGCAGATGCTGAAGTTAGTTGAAAAATGAGAGTCTTGTAGGATTAACCCTATACCAGACTAGCGATGAGTATATCATCACTACCTGTGTGGACCATAATAAACTGGCAAATGGAAATTCCATCTGCTTCAAGAAACGTTTCTTATGCAAATCAAAACCCAAAGTGATAGTTGTGTATAGGCAGAGTTGATGGTTAATCTGTTTCCTTTAGATCTTATACTCCCCTTATACAATTCCAAGGGGAATGTTATGTAATCATCTTTGACCTGAGAAGTGGTAGGAACATCACTCTTTCCTGAAAAGTGATTTTTGTTGCTTGAAGGAATATTTCTAATAGGTATGTAACTTAAAATAAATTAAAAAATGAAAATAGTGATTGTTTCACATTGCTGAAAGTTTTCCTTTACATACCAGTTGAGCTTTACTATCAGCAAAGAAGAGATGTTTGACAAAACTTTCATAGTTGAACAAATGCAGAACAGAAATGATGTGACGTTTCCAGAGAGTATTCCCAGTCGAATCCCCAGTTAGTCAAAGTGATTTTGAATTTGAGTTGTAAATTTAGGATGGTTTTCAAAGAGAGGGAGAAAATACTTGAGTTCTCACTACATCGTTTTATTAGTGCTTTCCAAATCTAGGCACAGGTGTCTACATGAGAATATGTACTAGGAGAAAAGGATGAGTCCCATCTTGGTGTACATTTTCTCACTGGGTAGGACTGCAGGGTGAACATTAATCGGAAATGAAAAGCACATGTGTACAAGCATATTTACTTCCCTTTAGGAAATATACACTGTATCCGGAGGCATTGGGAACTTTAAAGGTGAATCAAACATGGAGCCTATTCTGAAGAAGTTTGTGTTGTGTGGTAGGATAACTCTTAGGTTTTGTGTGCCCAACCCTGTTGTTAAGCACATTATACTAACTCCATTAATCCTCATAACCCTATAAAGTAGGTGTGATTATTATCATTTTATAGATGAGGAACCTGCTCCCCAGAGAGGTTAAGTAAATTTCCCAAAGCCGTGCAACTGATGAGAGGCAGAGCTGGTGACCTTGGTCTGAATATAGATTATGTGCTATAGAACGTAATGTTTTACTGATTCTTAAAAGAGAGCATTGGGTACTCATAGGAATGATTTTCTAAATCAAATGGCTTTTGAGAGGTCTTACAAATAGTCATGAGTTCTGGACCTACCTATTATTTCTGGTTCTGGTCCTGGAGAAGTTTTTAATACTGCCTATACCATTTGATGATACTGTTCATATGAATTCCAAAAATAGATAATGGATTATGTTTGTAAACTTTTCTGTTCCTCTGGGTGTATTAGATTGTATTAGATTCCGAGGTTTTACTTTTACTTTATTAAATCAAGATTGGGGCTTTTATTTGACCATGTCATTAGGGTATGCAGAGTTTAGTCCCCACCCCCTTGGTGGGGATAAAACAGACTCTCACATGGAAGTAAACGCACGGAGAACAACACAGAGAGTTAAGTTTTTGACGCTGGAGCCCCTGGGAGAGAGCCAAGCCGTTTGCCAGCTGGCCTTGTGGAGAGAGCAAAGCAGCTGAGCCCAGAAAGAGATGAGCCCGGGAAAAGAGAGATGAGCCTTATGCTAGCCTACAGCTAAGATCGGAACAAGCTGGAACCACAGATCCTTAAGAAGAGGGAGGAAGGCTGAACCTTCCCAGCCATCACCCACCATCTTGCATCAGCACGTGGCAGCAGACTTTTTGGGTGAGAAAGTACCTCCTATGGTACCTTGAGTTGGACTCTTTAGGGCCTAGTAACTGTAAGCTTCTATTCCAAATAAATACGCTTTATAAAAGCCAACAGATTTCTGGTATTTTATATCAACACCCATTTGGCTGGCTAATACACTGCCTACTAAACCTTACTAAACATTAAGTGGAGAGATTCCTTCTTGTGACTCTGAAGCTGGGAACATAGGGAGTCTACTACTAGGGGACAAATAATTGATTGTAAAATACAAAACTCTTCCAGCCTAGACAGATGTAGGATTCTCAAATGACTTGTGTACCTTGGGACAGCTGAACAAGATTTAATTCAGGAGACTGTGACAAAGCCATGAGCTGTGTAAGGACAAACTGGGCAAACTGCGTTAAGAATGAATTGATGCTAACCTTTTAAAAAACCTCAATCTACAGAATATATGGGCAGCAAATAGTTCTTAATTGTATCCACTAAGAAATGAATGCCTTATTCACATCTTAATGTTTTTGAAATTGGGAGGTATCATTAAATTGAGGTAAAAAAAAACCAACACAGTGTTATTTAGGATGCTGATGAGAGGAGTATAAATGTGCTAAAGATTGCTTATATAATATACAGTATTATCTTTGTGTAGAAGATTTCTATTCAGCTATTTTCCACCTCTTTTATTTGCTTTGGTAATAACACAGTTGAGTTTAAATTTGGATTGTGACTTGTAATTTAAAATTTCTTTAGAGATTTTATAGCGTTGTGAAGTATTTAAATGGAAAGTCAATTGAATATACAAAAGATTGCCACAGGCCATGCAACTCAAGGTAGTTAAAAACGCCAGAAATCTTGGAACAAAGACACTTTGAAGCCAGAAGTTGGCTACTTCATGAGTCATGAAGTTCATTCTTTCATTAATGACAATTTCTTTAGTAAAAACTTCTGGTTAACTTTTTCAGAGAAACTACTTAACTTCTAGTTACATATATATCTTGATTATTGGGGGGAAAAAAATGAAACAAACTGGACCCATCAGGAAATACAGATGAAACTCCCCATTGAGATGTCCCAATGAAACTATTTGTCCTAAAAGTGTTAAGTCAGAAGTATGAGATTATTCATTTTTCAAGAAATATTTGCATTTCTATGATGTGGCAGGTGTTGTCATGAAAAGTACTGAGTTCCTGTGGTGTGACACTTAATATCCAGTTGTCAGAGGTCATCCCGACAAATGAGTTTCTGTTTATGCTCAACTGTTGATTGTGTTCCTGAAGAAGAAAGTGATTATTATTATATAGATATAGTGTGCTGTTGATTACTGGTTAAAAATTATGTACAGTTAGTGTAATGTTTTTGCCCCCTCCCTTCCATCCCCTCATCCCCCAGTTATTAAATTTTTACTGAACACTTGATGGTATTTTAAAATAGTGTTTGAAACAAACCTTTACTTTAAAACCAGTGTTGGTGGGAGGTAGTGATGGTAGCACATCATTGTGAATGTAATTAATAGCACTGAAATATATATTTGAAAGTGGTTAAAATGGGAAATTTTAGGTTGTATATATGTTACCAGAATAAAAATGAAGAAAAAAAAAATCCATGGAACTGCACAGCGCTCCTAAGTTAAACCATGGACTATAGTTAATAGTAGTTATTAAATGTGCTTTCATCAATTGTAACAAATGTACCACACCAAGGTGTTAATAATAGGGTGGTTTATGGGAACCCTATATTTTATGCATGATTGTTCTGTAGACCTACAACTTTTCTTTCTTTTTTTTTTTTGATGAATTTTTAATTTATTTTTCTCCCCTCCCCCCCACTGCTGTTTTTGCTGCCTGTGTCCATTTGCTGTGTGGTCTTCTATATCTGTTTCTCTCTCTTTTTTTTAATTCTTTATTCATTAAAAGCTCAATCTCCTATGTTCATAGGTTCCCCCACCCTCCCTTTATTTCTCTATTTGTCGTCTTTTCTCATCTTTCTCCTCTAGGATTCACTGGGATTCGATCCTGGGGACCTCTGATGTAGAGAGAGGTTCTCTGTAAATTGTGCCACCTCAGTTTCCTGGTCTCTGCTGTGCTGCACCTTGACTCTCCCCTTCGTCTCTCTTTTGCTGTGTCATCATCATGCCGTGTGACTCACTTGCATGGGCACTGGCTCACCGTGCGGACACTCGGCTTGCTGTGCAGGCACTGGCTCACCACGCGGGCGTTCATACGGGCACTCAGCTCACTGCGCGGGCTTTCAGCTCACCATGCAGGCATGCTTTCTCTTGTTCTTTTTCACCAGGAGGCCCCAGGGATTGAACCCGGGTCCTTCTATATGGTAGGGGGCCTTATCACTTGAGCCACATCTGCTAATAATTTTTCTAATTAAAAAAAAAAAGAAAACATCCCCCATATTAATCTGCAGGGTCAGTGCAATCACTGTCAGAATCCCAGTAGACTTCTTTGTAGGATTGACATGGCGATTATAAAATTCATATGGAATTGAAAGGGACCCAGAATAGCCAAAACAATCCTGAAAGAGAAGAACAAAGTTGGGGGATTCACACGTCCTGATTTCAAAACTTACTATGAAGTAATTGTAATCAAGAGAGTATGGTACTGGTCCTAGGATAGACACAGATCAATGAAATAGAATTGGGAGTCCAGAAATAAATGATGCATGCTACAACATGGGTGAACTTTGAAAACATAATGCTAAATTAAATAAGGTGGACACAAAAGGACAAATATTGTAAGAAACCACATATGAAGTAACTAGAATAAGAAAATTCATAGAAACAAGTAGAATAGAGGTTACTAAGGGGTGGAGGAGACTGGGGCGTTATTATAATATATTACTGAATGGGTACAAGTTTCTTTTTGGGATGATGAAAAGGTTTTGGAAATAATGGCAATACATAACATTGTGAGTGCATGAAATGCTACTGAGTAGTATACTTTAGAATGGTTAAAATGGTAAATTTTAAGTTATGTATAATTAAGAAACAAAACATAGTGGTGAGGCACTTGTGTCTGGAATATATTAAGAACTTATATAAATCAACAAGATAAATCAATTAGAAATCAGCAACAGACACTTAACCAAAGAAGACAAGCCTACATCTAATAGGCACATGAGAAGATGCCTGACATCATTAGTCATAAAGGAAATGGAAATTAAAACACAACACAGTACTAATTCACACTAACTGGAGTAGGTTAAGCTAAAAAGGCTGACAATACCAAGAGTGGCTGGCTGAGGATGTGGACCAACTGAAAGTCCTCATACATTGCTGGTAGGAGAGCAAAATGGTCGAGCCAGTCTGGAAAACTGGCAGTTTCTTATTAAGTCCTGTCACCCAAGAGACTTTTTAAAAAAGAATCCACCAAAAGACTGTACAAGAATGTTTATAACAGTCTTGTCTTTTTATATTACACATGTTTTTCAAATAAATTATCTTTACAAATCTTTTCAAAAAGGAATATAAATGCTAATTAGAACGATATGCTTTGACTAATTGTACTCTTTAAGAATTATTTTTAGGAAATAATTCAGCAGAAGTAGAAGTTGTGTGTGGAAGCACCCCCAATATAGCATTGCATAAAATAACTAAATTTTGAGAACTTGAGTATCCAATATTGTGGGAATGGTTTAAACAGTATTGATACCTTTTCTGCTTTGGTTAGTGCAGGCTACCTGAAAAATATTTACATTTCACTGCTTCAAAGCTCTCAATATTTTACATGCTTAATTTAAACGTGTCTCCAACTGTCAATATGAATGGTAAAATTAAAACTGTCATTTTGAGTGCCATCTAGTTGTCAAAGGTTACCTGAAGGTTTTCCTAATTATCTTACTTGAATTAAAATGTATACAAAATTATGTATATGAATACAATTCTTTTGTCTCTGGATTCCTAAGGAAATATAATGGTGAAAAGCAGGGTTATTACAGGTAAAATTTTATATGGTGATGTTCATTTTTGCTTTGGGGATAAGCTAATTGGGCAATTGCGTAAGGGAGTCAAATGTGCTCTGGAGAATGGAGAGAAGTCAGCTTGGAACGAAAAACTGTGATCCATTAGGAAGCCAAGAAGAAAGGAAAGGAAGGAAATAAGGTCCTCTTGATTTTCCTGAGCTAATATAATGTGGACAAGTATGTTTATTCTTTACTTTGAGACGATCTTCATGAAACTCCCTGATATTTGAAGGACATTCGGCTTAATAATACTTGATAATATGCTATATCAGTTTATAAATTAGCTATTGATATATGATAGAGAAAAATATATTTAAAAACCCTGTCTTCCTACTTTATTTCTAATTCTGTTGAAAAATTTTTCAGTTCTGTTTAGGCTTAGAGATGTGGATAGCATAAAAAAAATTAATTACAAATGTTAATGAGAAAAGGACAGGTATTTATTTCTTGTAACTGACTTGTCTTTAGGAAATCTAAGTTCTCCTTATTTTTTTTTTTTTTAAGATTTTATTTCTCTCCCCTTCCCCCCCCACCCCGGTTGTCTGTTCTCTGTGTCTATTTGCTGTGTTGTCGTCGTTGTCGTCGTCTTTGTCTGCTTCTGTTGTTCTAAGCGGCATGGGAATCAGTGTTTCTTTTTGTTGCGTCATCTTGTTGTGTCAGTTCTCCGTGTGTGCGGCGCCTTTCCTGGGCAGGCTGCACTTTCTTTCGCGCTGGGCGGCTCTCCTTATGGGGTGAGCTCCTTGCGCGTGGGGCTCCCCTATATGGGGACACCCTGCGTGGCACGGCACTCCTTGCACACATCAGCACTGCGCATGGGCCAGCTCCACACGGGTCAAGGAGGCCCGGGGTTTGAACCGTGGACCTCCCATGTGGTAGATGGACACCCTAACCACTGGGCCAAGTCCACCGCCCCTCCTCACTTTTTGATGTATCAGATTTTCACAGTCTAGCAGAACCACCTTGTACATAGTAAGCCCTCAAAGTTCAAACTCAGAACTTTGAATCATGAGTTCTCCAGGAATACTACCCCACAGTTACCAGGACTGGGAGCCCAATATCATTTTAGCTGGTTGGTGACTGATTTTCTGTTACAAAAAAAAAGATCAACATTCTTTGTCTGTGGCCCAAAGGCGACCGACCCGTTGCTATCTTGCTGAATTGTATCTTTTTTGTTTGTTTTTGTTTGTTTTCTTCTTTATTTTCTTTTAAATGTTACATTAAAAAATATGAGGTCCCCATATACCCCCCCACCCCCTCCACCCCATCCCTCCCACATCAACAACCTCTTCCATCATTACAGCACATCCACTGCACCTGGTGAATACATTTTGGAGCACTGCTGCACCACATGTACAGTGGTCCATTCTTTATCCTAGTCCGCTTGCTACTGAAATTCATATAGGATTGAGCCCAGACGAGTTAATTACTTATGACTGGTGGAGATCCTTATCGGTATTTTTGGTAGACAAGAATGAATCAAATTCAAGTTTAACAAAGATCTGACTTTGCTGTTTGGCTAATAATGTTATTCTAAGTACATTCTTCAAGGAAGAGAAGTCAGATCTGGTTGTTTTGTGTGCTGCTGCAAATGCATGACCCATTTGCTGAAATACAAATCCTTTAGCCCACTCACTAGAGCTCCAGATCAGGGGCCTTCAGCAAAGAATAGCTTTGTTTTTCCTTCACTTGTTGTGTAAGTGTTCTTTTCTTCATGTTATGTTATCTATTAAAAAGGGTTGGAAGCCCTGATTGAAGAAATACTGATAGTTTAGTTAAAAAGTATGGTTCGTGCTTGTTTTGTTCATGGATTGTGGAGCGTAAAACATGATGGTGATACAATGTTGTGGGGCTTATAAAGTAGGAAAAATAAATGTAATCTAAGACAGAGGGCACTTTTGGTTCTTTGCTGGAGTTCAGGTAAGCTGTTCTTCTGAGAATGTCTGCTGTGTAATGTGTGCCTCTAGGCTGGGGGGCAAGCTCGATGTTACTCCATGGACTCTGGGGTATTGATGGAAATTGGAACAAGCTTTGTGGCTTTCACAAGTTTGCTTTCATAAGTTTGCGTGTTCTTTTCCTTGTCTCACTAGAAGAAAATTATGTGGATGGATTTCTAGAAATCTTGCTATTGGTATATGATGAAAAAATAAAACTTTGGAAAAGTGATGAGGTATTTAGTGTGATCATGGAGTGGTTGTATTGGAAGACAGAGGTCACCACCATGGCTGCACATTGCAGAGGAAAAGATTACCTTTTGTGTAGAAAGTTTCGTTGGGGCTGATCAACGTGGGGGTTGCGTCTTACTTGTATCTATGGAGCCTCTGTTGATATGTTCACAAATTTGAGTGTTAACATAAATGTCTGGTGGATTTGGCAGCATTTTAGGCATTACCTGATTTAAAGTGCTCTGAGCACCTGGACAAAGTGTTGAGTATGTATGGAGTCTTGCTATGCTCCCCCTTCATGGATAAAAACTCAAATCATCCTGTATAGTGATGGTGCTTCTGTGGCTGGAATTACTGACCCTATGTAGTATGTTAAGCCTTTTTAAATTTGAATTAGGAGGTGCTGGTATAAAAGATAACTCTCTTTCAACTAGAACTCCACTTAAGAACTTGGCCAGTGATTAGCACATTGCCTCTCTTCTCCCTTAAACTAGGGTGGCAGTTTACTAACAGTAATGACTACCACCTTTTGCCTTTTGGGTATCCATTTGGAGTCCTTAGGGTGGTCGAGTAACTGGAGTTTTTGATTTACACGTTCTATGCTTACAAAATCATTGGAGCATTGAGCTGTGAGGGGATGGATATATCTTCAAAAATCTCAAGATGTTTTCTGTTACGTGTTTAAAGATGATAGGGGTATAGAAATGTCCAAATTGTATTAGCAGGTTCTTGAAAGTGTATCATCAAGGCTATTCTTTTACTAGGCTGTAGGCCTCAGCAAGACTGGGTTTAGAGAACAGATGGTTTTCTTTTTGAACCTCTTGTATGAAGTGGCAAGGAAGTTGTAATGAAAAACATACTGTTTTTTTTCCCTCTAATGCTGGAAACAGTAAATACTTAGTGTACACAATCTGAAACAGAAAAATAGCCTCATTTCTGAAATTGTGTTGAATGTAAAATTGCATAATTGGAATTGTGTTACTCATTTCATAACCAGTGATTACAGATAACTAAAAAAGTAGTTATTCTGGGTAATCTTCCTGTTTTGAAAATGAGGTACTAAGAATTAGAGGCAAGGGAGAAATGAGAATTTAAGGCAGTCTCCCCCCTCCCCCCTGGTTTGGTGCTCTGAATACTCATAGGTCAATCACAAATATTCTTAGAGATATTCAATGAGAGCTTGTGTTTTGTAGTTCCAGTTCTCACTTTTTCCTATACTTAGTTTTAGGGAATCCCCCTATGGTGGCAATGGGAGTTCCTTAAGAGTGATTCTGATCACATTTTGACTTTTCCTAGTACTTAAAAGAGCAGCTCTCTAATTTCCATGATTCTGTTTGCAAATTGATTGGTAGTTCTGCTGGGTTCACTCAAGTGGCTGCATTCTTTTGGGGGCTAAGCTCAAGCTGGGATGGCTGGTTCTTGGTTGCAAACAACAGAAACTGACTCCAGCTGATTTAATAGCAATTGGAACATAGTTTGGCAGTTTACAGAATCAGTGGCAGACTAAAGAATTGAACTCTGAAATGCACATGAACCTAGCAAAATGGGGCAGTAGCAATTGTGGCCAGGGTGGCACCATATGTCACTCCACTGCTGTTGCCACTGGGAATAACTTTTGGCCTTCCCTCTGAGTGGTTGTTGGGAGCAGCTGATTGGCTGAGCCTGGCTCACATGACCACTTCCTGGTTAAGCAGAAGGGAAGAGGTAGAAGAACTCCCTTGTCTTTCAAATTGGAGAGGGGTGGTGGTACACTATGTCTCACCCTGGTAATACACATTACAAAGGAGTTGCCTCTTTTTTTTTTTTTTTAAAGGTTTATTTATTTATTTAATTTCCCCCCCTCCCCTGGTTGTCTGTTCTTGGTGTCTATTTGCTGCGTCTTGTTTCTTTGTCCACTTCTGTTGATGTCAGCGGCACGGGAAGTGTGGGCGGCGCCATTCCTGGGCAGGCTGCTCTTTCTTTTCACGCTGGGCGGCTCTCCTTACGGGGCGCACTCCTTGCGCGTGGGGCTCCCCTACGTGGGGGGACACCCTTGCGTGGCACGGCACTCCTTGCGCGCATCAGCACTGCGCATGGCCAGCTCCACACCGGTCAGGGAGGCCCGGGGTTTGAACCGCGGACCTCCCATATGGTAGACGGACGCCCTAACCACTGGGCCAAAGTCCGTTTCTTGTTCTCCCTCCTCAAGTAAGAAAGGCAGTTGCGAAGCTGGGTGACCAAAATGTTGATTACAGCTGAGAGTGGGATGTAGTGAGCATTCTGTCTTTGGCATAAAGACAAAGGGGGTAGGGGTTGGGAAGATGGAGGGGGAGTGGCAGTGGTGTGCTTGTGGTTGGGTGGTGTTGGCAGTCTGCAGAAACTGCCCGCCTGCCATTTTGGTCACAGTAAGTACAGATAGGATGCTCAGCTATGGTAATGAATCCACTAGACTTGCCTGGGGCTGTCCATGTCAAATATTTTCCCAGATCAAAAAGCATTTGAAATCCTTTTCTATATAAGGTACTAAATATTTGATTATGCTTGGTTTCTGTCCTGCAGTAGATAAAGGGGAGGCTCTATTTATCTCTGTTGACTGGTTAGGATTTGGTTGTATTGTTATTGAGCAAAGGCAGTATTCTTTGCCTGATGGGCTTCAAACAACTAATTCCTGAGACATCTGGATTTCGAAGAGAGAAAATAATTTATTCCCAAGGCATAGCAAGGAGCTCAGATGCCCTAAGGGCCTAAAATCTTGTCTCCCAGAGTTTGAGGAATTTAGGGTTTTTATAGATTAAAATAAGGGAGGGTGGGGTGGTTACCATTATAATATCAAGTATAAACAAGGGTGAGACCAGTGAGTTTCAATAATTTCGTTAACTTTTGACTATTCTATAATATACTGGAAAAGTAAGAAAAAAGAATCTGTAGTAATTCAATAATCATAATTGTTAATTCTTAACTCTTGTTTACAGTATCACAGTCCCATCACAAGGGACTCACACATTTATAATCTCTGTTTTTCATCTATTTTTTTATTTTTATTTTTTATTTTTAAACCCTGTTGTACAAATATTTTAATCCCTATTAGCTTTAAAAATCTCTACAAGCCATGTATAGTATGGCATCTTTCTTTGCATTGCTTCCCTTCTGTTGCCATACCACATAGTGTTCCAACAAGAATAATTTAAAAAATTATCAGCAGTGTTAGGCTGTCAGAGATCTGGTCCCTCACAATAGTACAGAAATCAGAAGTAATCTTTAAACTACACTGAAGACCTTTATTAATTACAAATATTCTTATTGTTGCCATGATTCAGTATTGTTTCCTCATTTCTATGGCACCAACATTCCCTGTGGTTGATTTGGGAATTATTGAGAAGACTTAAAAATTCTTCTGAAGAAATAAATCACATAAGTAACCTAAATAGCCTAAATGTGTAAAAGGCACACAAACGGAACTCTCAACAACCTATGCTAAACTAAGAAAGGCAAACAGTGAATGGAAATTTATGCCTAAATGTATTTATAACTCAGTTGCTTAGGCAATTCATCACCTGTTAAGAATCAAACCTTATATAGTAATCATCTTTTGGAGCACATTTTACACAGGCACATGCTGATCTTAAAGTAGCATTTGACCACAGACAATACAGTATTCCTTTTATTAGATCAGTTATATGATAATAGAAAAGGCCTATGAAAAGTTCAGAAGTATTTGCCAATGAAAACTTGGATTGGGATCCAATCTTGAAAACTGGGACTAATTTTAGAGGAAGTGATGGTTTGAGAAAATTAAATTCTAAGGGTTAATAACTTTTTAAAAATAGTAGGAACATAAATTGAAATTTAGAAGTGACTAGTTCCAAGATTTTTTCTGGTTCAGAATAATAACAGTACTCTTCCTTTTAGCCAAAGAGTTCTGTATCAGTAATTCCAAAGAACTTTGCAATCATAAATATGAATGAGCACAATTTTGACAAATGCCCCAAATCAAAAGCTTAACACAGCCTGTCATGTGATGTGTGTGTGAAACCACTTGGTAACTTACCCATGATCCCCATATGGTGAAAAACAGGTTAAAGACTAAGATTAAATACAGGACAGGAACAGAGCAAATAAATTATTATGAAAAATTTTAAAAGAAAATACTTAGAACAGCCAGAAGAGCTTAAGAGTTTTTTTCTTAATTATATTTCATGCATTCAGAATCTCTTAAGGCTCTCATCTGGAGTGAGCCTGCCTGCCTCCCTGTCTGCCTACCTATTACCAGTTCAGTATCTCATTTCATTATCCTACTGTAAACACTCTCAAAGCTCCCAAGGAAAGGGAAAAAATAAAAGAGTAAAATCTACAAGACAGAGCAGTGCAATTAGCTATTATGTGGGATGAGCTGATTAAAAACTTTTTATCTTCACAAATTTGATTACTTAATTTTTTTTTTAAAGGAGGTACCAGGGATTGAATCCAGGACCTTGTAAATGGGAAGCAGACCCTCAACTGCTAAGCTATATCTGCTCACTAATGAGAGTTGGGTTTTTCATTTTGTTTGTTTGTATCTGGGATCGAACCCAGGACCTCATACATAGCAGGCAGGTACTCAACCACTTGAGCTACATCTGATCGCCAGTAATGTGTTTGTTTTTGTTTTTTTCTGATTGAAAAATAACTTTCAAAACAAAATAGTCTCTTTAATGTCTGGCTTAATAGTAGGACGCTAGATTTTCATATTTGCTTCTGCATTTGATGACTGGGATATCACTCATCATAAAGTACCTGGAAATTCACTGTACACTCAGAGAGTGGAAAAGACAAATAATGTTTTTATAGGAAAATAATTTTGACCTTATGGACTCTCTGAAAGGTTCTCAGGGATCCCTGGATCACACTGGGAGAACTGCCATGCTATGCTAAACTAAATCAGTATAGGTACTGAACCCTCACCCTTGCATACCACACCCATGTATTTCGTGTTACAGTTTTGGACCCACTACTCTTATACCATCATTTTGAACATGGCTGCAGTTTTCTCCACTGTATGGCTATTCTGTCTATCCAATTACACCTATATATTGTCTGAGTTTGGTGGTTAGTTTTTTGCCCACTATTACAACTACAGTGGCATTAGGCATCCTTGTAAACAAATCTTTATGCAGTGTGTTAGTTTTCTATGGCTGCTGGAACAAAGTAGCACAAACTTGATGGCTTAAAACAACAGAAATATATTCTGTCACAGTTCTGGAGGCTAGAGGTCTAGCCTCACTGGGCCGTTCTTGGGAGAATCTGTTCCTTGCTGCCTTTTCTAGCCTCTGGTGGCTGTGAGCAGTCCTTGGTTGTAGCTGCATCACTCCAGTCTCCTGTCTTCACATTATCTTCTCCTCTGTGTGACTTATCTCCCTCTGCCTTTTGAGTACATTTGTGATGGCATTTACAGCCTACCCAGAAAATGCAGGACCATCTCCTAATCATGATCTTTCACATTATCATGTGTGCAAAAACTTTACCATATAAGGTGATTCACGTTCCAGGGATTAGGACCTGCTATCTTTGGGGGCCACCATTCAGCCCAGTACATTCTGCCCCCTGGTCCCCAGAGTCACATCTGTGCCATGAAAAATACATGTAGCCTATCCCAACATCTCCCAAGCTCTTAACCTATGACAGCATCAACTCAAATCCAAAATTTCATTTAAGTAGAGTCATCTCAAAAGTCCCAAACCTCATTATCAAAATCATCTAGATCAGGTATGGGTAAGACTCTGGTATGATCTGTCCTGGGACAAAATTCCTTACCATCTGTGGCCCTGGAAAACTGGTTATCAGCTTCCAAAATACTGTGGTTAGACAGGCATAGGATAAGAGTTACAGATATTCCTATTCCAAAAGGGAAAAATGAATGGAAGGAAGAAGTCACCAAACAATTTCAAAATCCAGCAAGGCAAATTCCTTTAGGTTTCAAGGATAGGACACAATCCTCGATCTTTAAATATTTC
Source organism: Dasypus novemcinctus (assembly GCF_030445035.2). NCBI lineage: Eukaryota > Metazoa > Chordata > Mammalia > Cingulata > Dasypodidae > Dasypus > Dasypus novemcinctus. The sequence goes on along the minus strand of NC_080693.1, from coordinate 21,010,197 downwards.
CTAAAGACAAATTTCCAAACAATAAAAGGACATGCTCAGGGAGCAGGTGTAGCTCAGTGGTTGAGTACCTGCCTCCCATATATGAGGTCCCAGTTAAAATTCCTGGTACCTCCTTAAAAAAATTTTTTTTTCATATGTATCCATGGCCCTCACACCGGAAATGTTCATTTGTTTTTACACCAGAATGTGTTAGTGGTTCTTTTCCTGCCTTACATCAACATGCTATCATTAAATAAGTAAAAACTGAATTTGCCAATGTCATACAAACAAATGTTTTTTTAATATATACATATTAAATATTTATTCCCGCCCCCCCCCCCCCGCGACTTACTTGCTGTCTGCTCTCTGTGTCCATTCGCTGTGCGTTCTTTTATGTCTGCTTATCTCCCTTTGTTGCATCATCTTGCTGCGCCAGCTCTCTGTGGACGTGGGCTGTCAGCTCTCCGTGGGTGCAGGCCAGTTTTGCCTTCACAAGGAGGCCCTGGTATGCAAACCCAGGGCCTCCCAAATGGTAGATGGGAGCCCAATCAATTGAGCCACAGCTGCTTCCCTGTTTTATGTATTTTTGGTGTTAGTAAATACTTTTTCATATTTTTTCCCCTTACTTTTGCTTTTCTGTTCATATCTTTGCCCATTTCTCTGTATTTCTCAGTAAGGGTTTTTTTCAGGTTTTCATTTAAATTTTTAAGTTTTTTTTTGGTAATTTAGAGAAATTGTATTTTTATATAGTTAAATCTTTTTTTCATGGAGTATCTTTTGTATGTATAGTTTAAATGTTCTACCTCTCCTTACTGTTAGATAAATGTGAAAGGGCAAACATCAATTCTGTTACAAATTCTTGTACCATCTTCATTTCTGAAAATGCACATGTCTGGTTTTCTTGGGAGTTCATATTATATGGGAGAAAGGCCCATCCCAGAAGCCTGCTCTAGGAGCCCTGGCAAGGAGCTCTGGACTCTGTGCCTTTGCAGTCCTCTTTTCCTGGTGTTCCTCACTCAAACCTTTGAAACTCATGGAAAACACCAGCCTGAATAGCTTGAGCCCCCTAATAAGTGTCCTGAATCCACTGCAGTGGGTAAGTGTTTGGATTGCACAGGTGTTCTTGGAGTAGGTAGATATATGTATAATAAACTGTAAGGAGTAGTGTTGCTAAAAGTATCCTTAATATGAACAGTGAAACCAAGTTTTGTTGCAAATGTTTAAAGATTAAATTCTGTTATAGAGTATCCATATATTAGAATCCTAAAGAGATGATCTTGTGAGAAGATTTATGATATTGAAAGAAATATGTTTAGTGAATTAAGCATTTTACAGAACAGTGTCAATGGTTCAATTTTATTTTTAAGGAGGAAAAAAATACATGTCTATCTATCTATAGAAAGACTTCTGCAGGAGAAAGTACACATTATTTTGGGGTAGTCAGTTTTATAGGTGATTGTTGTTTTCCTTATCTTTGCTGAATTTTCTGACTTTTCCATAATGAATGTGCTTTACCTGTGCAATAAAAATGTAGATATGGCCTGTCTGCCTCCCCTCCTCCCCCAAAGAAACTACTTCAGATAAATGATTTTTAATTACCAATGTTATTAAGTGGAAGTTGACTATGCCATGACATTCTAAGTCCATTCTGGTTGTAGAGTGCTTCAGAGTCTTCACTTAGTTGTTTATATTAAATATGAGGGAAAATAATTTTTATTAACTTGAAAGCATCAAAGTACAACCAACTGGAAAGGTAGTACTATTTTAGTATATCTTAATATATTGCTAAGATAAATGATTTTTATATTGGTATTTTCATTTATAAGAGTATTAAACCTCTGAATACCAGAAACTTCTTGAAGCACTGAGCATTGTTACTTGTATCGCAGCACTGTAACTTGTGGTTAGTGACAACTTTAGGTAATTTTATTTACTTGTTCTTAATTCTGAGAAATTCTTTGTTGCCTCTTAAAATATCTTATCTTAGCTATACATTAAAACAAGTTGCTGTTCTCCCTTTTGGTATGAGTTTCTTATGCCCTCAGAATAGTACCTATTTTATAGTACTTGAAACTTTTACTTTTTATTTGTTATTTCTCAGGTAAACGCAAAGCACTGAAGTTGAACTTTGCAAATCCACCTTTCAAATCTACAGCAAGGTTTACTCTGAATCCCAATCCTACAGGAGTTCAAAACCCACACATGTGAGTATTCTTGGTAACCAAATTCAAGATTCAACTCAAGCAAAAGTTTTAAAGATACTGTATTTTATAAGTTTTTCAAACCTAAAAGTCAATTTTCATTATTGTATGGATCATTTGAAGTGTGATCATTTGAATTGCAATAGAAAGCTTTTGGTTCTGTAGTCTGAAGTAGAGAAACAACTTGAAGGGAAATAATTGCCAGAGATCCAGATACATTTTTATTCTTTCACTTTCTCTCTTCTTGAACTCTCTGAGAAGATTGTTTACCTCTTCTTACCAGAAGAAAGGATTTCCACTTAAATTGCAAGTTGAATTTAGGAAATTTAACTGTCCCTGATAGATCTGCAGAAATCACCACCACTTGGTGATTCCCATTCTTAATAAACTTATTTCCTATATGGTTTCCATGTCACTGTTAATGGAAGGATTTGGGTACATGTCAATGTATAAGTGTTAGTGACTACTTTAAAAATTTATTCATTGATTATTTTTTATTAAGTAAAGATGTTACAGCATGCCACTGAAAATATTAGAAACATGTCAGTTAATTTAAAATACCTTAAGAATATAGTTTATAGAAATATTTGATTAAATTGAAATGAAGTGATACATTAAATAATAATTCCTTCTCCCCCCCCCCCAAACTGTCATGAACTTGAAGGATCAAAGCAAGTGGGTTTATATTTATATTAATGCCGGTAGAAATAATTTTTAGTTAGTTCTGGTATTTAATAATTCCTCAACAATTTTGCCTTCAAATCTTGTAGAGTAGGGATATATTCTTCAAGAAGAGGCTATTTTCCTTTCTTTTAATGTTGGATTGCAAACAGTAACAAACTGGTAGAAGGCAGAATGTCTTACAATACGGAATATTTTATAATTTTTAAAACAGCAGTGTCTAGAAGATGTGTATGTGTGAGTATATACTCTTGTACTTTGACCTATAACCTTAGAAAGATTGAGAGATATTTTAAAGGAACTCTGGAGTAACAGTTTACTTTCTAGGAGTGCTCTCTGTCAATTTGTATTAGATTGGGATTTATAGTTAGAGTTCTTGTCAGATCTCAGCCTGGAATCCCAGCCTCTTTTTACTTTCTGTGAAGATAGTGGGACTGACACTGAGGAAGAAAACTCTCAGTACTTCTTAACTAGTACAAACTCTAGCAGTGTGGAAATATTTTTTAAGAATTCCTTTTTCATTTCTTAGAATTTTTTGTGACAGCTTGTACAAAATGAATTCTATATTGAACTTAGTCCATTTCTCTTACCTTGGTTGCTGGCTGAACCACATTTTTAATGGGAAATTTATTAGCTTATAGTTCTGAGGTTGTGAAAATGTCCAAATCAAGGCATCATCAGAGATGCTTTTTCACCAAAGTCAGCTACTGGTGATCCTGGCATCCTGCCATGTGGCAAGATAGCCACAGAATTCCCCTCAAGGCTCACTGTCTCCCAGAGCTCAGCTGTGGGTGATCAGGCTTATGGCTTGTCTCTTTCTGGACCTTCTCTCTCCACCTGGCTGTTCTGCCTTCTTCCCGAGCCCAGCAGGGAGCCGTTAGACATATGGCTGATCTCTTCATCCTCGAGCTGCTCCATGGGCCCAGTCCCTTGGGGACTTTGTGCTTCAGCTTTTGCTGCTAGTGATCCTGGAGTCCTCTCTTATGTGGCGGGGTCAAAATGGTGTCTCTGTTTTCTCGGTTTATATGAGACCCAGCAAGATGGTGGAGACCTGTGTCATGCCTCACTGACATTGTCCAATCAAAAGCCATCTAATCAAGTGCTCTAGCCAAGGTCCCTAACTGTATCTAATCAAAAAGCCCCATCTGCACTGCGTTTCTAGGCACAAGAGTGGGTTAGCTCAAGAAGATAATTTTCTTCCATAAATTATTTTGTCCACAAAAGACAAACCAGCATTGTGAAAAACAGAAGTCTACATGAACTCGAAGGCTTTTTCTTGTCTCTGAAATTTTTTGAAGTGGTGGTAGTAATCTCTGCATTTTCTATGGTAGAGCACTTTCACAAAAATGGCAGGGAAAATAGAAATATTTATAGATAAAAATTAGTAGTTGATAATTTAAAACCCCACATGTGTTGAATCCTGCAAGATAATGTCTTAAAGCTTAGATTCTTGTAGGTCTTAAAGTTATAGTTCAGGGGTATTCAATCTCAGCCCCCCCAATTCTGTCCTACCTTAGTGCATTTAATGGTTTTTGTGCATTCCTTAAGTCATAGTGCTCCACTGTGGAAGTGAATCTCTAGCCAGGTGGGAGTGGTAATAGGAGCCCTTGAACTGATTCCCTATGCCTCTCTCTCCTTGAAACTCAGTAGTGTAGTTCTTTTCAAACTGGCCCTTTATAACTGAGATGTGTTGAGTGTTAATTTTGGAGTATTAAGGAAATTAAATTTTTTTTTTCTGTGGAGTTAATGGTTCACCATGGATCTGCTCTCAATGTGATTAAATATATCAGGTAATCATTCATTTTTCCTTTTCTGACAGTCATCTATTGATCCGTACTCTTGCTTTGGAGTGGTTGCATTCTAGGCCTGTTCATAGCAGTTCCTTGGGGCTTGCCTTTATCATTTTTTAAAAATTGCTTACACTCTTCCTGATTTTGAGTCCCTATTTTGGGGATTTTTGTGGTTTCTTTTTTCTGTTTCCACCCTCATTTTGTTGGAATATATCTTCTAATAGCTTCCTGAGAAGAGAGTTCTTTCTTAATAAGTTAGCTTTTTGAATCTTCGTATGTCTGAAGATGTCTTTATGTAGCTCTCATAATAGATTTTAATAGGTAACGAATTCTGGGGTAGAATTTTTTTCGTCAGAATTCTGAAAGCATTGCTTCATTGTTTCCTGTCATACAGGGTTATGGTCAAAAAGTCGGATGCAATTCTGATTCCTGGTTCTTGGAATGTGACCTCTCTGTGTTTGTGGATGATTGTAGGGTATTTTCTTTCTCCCCAGTATCTGAAATCTCACTGTGATCTACACTGGTTTTTTCCTTTTCTCCTCATTCTCCTCCTATCCTTCCTTCCTCCCTACAGTCCTTTCCCTCCTCCTCCCTTCCTTTTGATGAGCCCTTTTAATCTTGTCTTTCATTCTAGAGAAAGAAGTATTATTCTTTCATTCTTTAGATTTTCTCCTGTCTATTAGCTCTCTTACTGGAACTCTTTTTTGGACTGCTTATTTGGAATCCCCATTTTTCTTATTTTCTTATCTTTTTTCCCCTTTAACTTTCCATGCAATCTATTTTTTCTTGTTTTTGGTTGAACCTTGGTTGTTTGATATATATGAGGCTTTGACTGATGTGACTTACAGTGAGGTGAAGGAGAGACATCTGAAGTTTTCTTTTGAATGATTCCCAAATATCAGTATCTGGAGGTCTTTTCTCTTGAACTAATCTTTTTTTTTCCCTCCCCCAAAGGACGAAAAAACTTCACCATTAAGGGTTGACAGGGGGTTAGATTGCATTACTAGGGAAAGGAATATATGTCAATCTAGTCAAAGGAAGCTATGGATGTTTTCATTATACATTGTAGATACTTTGTTTAGTCTGCCTTTCTCCATTTCTTCTCTGTGCCTGGTGTCTCTCTAGTGTAGTTTTTCCAGAATTTACAATCTTGGGTCTCTGCTGAGGCAGAGAAAGGGGTTGCTGGGATCTGGGATCTAATTGCTCCTTATCTAGAATTTCAGTATTGTCCTTAATTTTGATCTCACCCCTCATCCTCTATAGATACTTCCAATGCTTGAGCTTTTCTCGGTTTTTGTAGTGCAAATCAGTTTACCTTTTTTTTGGTATCCCCTGTTGCCAGCAATTTTTAGTTTGAACTCTTTCTTGCTGAATCTGTTAATACTTGTTCATTTATTTTTGAGCTTCTGATAATTAATTCATTTCTTATCTAGTGTGGTCTTTTTACCTAGTCTCTTTGACTTTGTGACTATTTTCATACCATAGCAAAAGTTTGTTTCATTAGAATTTTGAGAGGGAGGTTAGCTGAATGCATGTTTATCTGGAAGTTTCTTTAAGTGGGCTTTTAAAATTAAGCTTCTTGGCTAAAACAATTATGATTCCTTTATAACTGATTATATGAATCTGTGCTTTTCAATTCAGAGATTTTTTTTTTTTTTTAAGAAACAGGTATAACTAGTTAAACTCAACTGAGGGAATAATGATGAATTCTGAATGATTCAGAAAGAAATAGAAAGTATGGTCTTGTTCTTGAATATTTAAATGTGTAGGCAAAGCACTAACACAGTTATTAGAAAGAGTCACGGATAACCCTAAAAAGCTGGGGAAAGGACAGAGTAAATCCAAATTAAATTGAAGAAAAGAAATGATAAACATAAAAGCAGAAGTTGATGAAATGGAAAATGGGCATATAATAGAGAAACTTAGTGAATTCAAAAGTTGGGTTTTGGAAAGATCAGTTTAAAAATGATAAAACACCTATCAGGAAGAGCAAAGAAAAGTGGAAGCCTAAATCAGCACTATTTTATGGGCATTAAAAGCATAATGAGGGAATATAGTGACTAACTTCATCCAATAAATTCATCAATTTGAATGATATAGTCAGAATTTCTTGAAAGATAATCAAAACAGGGAAGCAGATTTGGCTCAACGGATAGAGCGTCCGCCTACCACATGGGAGGTCCAGGGTTCAAACCTAGGGCTTCTTGACCCATGTGGTGAGCTGGCCCATGCACAGTGCTGATGCGTGCAATGAGTGCCATGCCATGCAGGGGTGTCCTCCACATAGGGGAGTCCCATGCACAAGGAGTGTGCCCCATAAGGAGAGCTGCCCCGTGCGATAGAAGTGCAGTCTACCCAGGACTGATGCTGCACACGCAGAGAGCTGACGCAGCAAGATGATGCAACAAAAAGAGACACAGATTTCCCGGTGCTGCTGACAAGAATGTAGGCGGACACAGAAGAACACACAGCAAATGGACACAGAGAGCAGACAACGGGGGCAGGGGGGTGGAATAAATAAAAAGTAAATCTTAAAAAAGAAAAAAAAGAAAATCAAAACTGACTAAAAAAGAAATAGAAGATCTTAATACCCATTATTTGTTAAAATATTGAATTTATCTTTAAAAACTTTTCACAAAGGAAATGTGGAGCCCAGATGGTTTTCCTTGTGTATTTTATCAAACATTAAAGGAAGAAATAAGACTAAACTAACATAAACTCTTCCAGAAAGTAGAGGAGGAAGGAACTTCCCAGCTCATTTTCTGAGGTCAGCAAAACCCTGAATACACACACACACATACACACACTACAGACCACTATACCTCATGGACGTGCACTCAGAAGCACCCAGAAATCCTCAGCAAAATATCAGTAAATTATATCTAGTAATATATAAAAAGGATAATACATCAGCAGTGAAACCAAATGGAATTTATCTTAGTTGGACATTTGAAAATCACCAGTGTTATTTGCTGCATTAATATAATAAAACAAGGGAGAAAAATGTGTAATCATTTCAGTAGATGCCAGTAAAGCATTTGACAAAATTTAATATTTATGACAAAAATTCTTATCAGTTAGTAATAGAGGGGAACTTCCTCAGCCTATTAAAGGACATCTATGAAAAACTACAGCTAATATTATACTTAATAATAAAAGATTTAATGCTTTCTCCGTAAGACTGTCAACAGCACAAGATGTTTGTATTCACCAGTTTTATTTAAATTTTACATGGTACTGGAGGTCCTAGCCAGTGCACCTAAGGCAAGAAAAAGAAATATAAATAAAAGTTCTAAAGTTTGTAAAGAAAGAAGCAATCCAGTCGTTTTTATCTTTTGCAGATGATATAATTGTACATGTAGAAAATCCTAATTTATGTAGTTGTTAGAATTAAGTGACTTTATTGAGGTCACAGGATACATGATCATTATACCAAAATCGGTGGTTTTTTTATTTGCTGGCAACAAAACCTTGGAAAATGAAATTGATGAAATGACTAGTAGTATCAAAAAGCATAAAATATATAAGGAAAATCAGAAGAAAATGTATATGATTTCTATACTGAAAATTGCAAAACATTGCTGAGTGAAATTAAAGAACCGAATGTATGGGAAGATGCCATGTCCATGAATTAGAAGGTACGTTATTATCAGTATGTCTCTTCTTTCTACTGTGATCTATTGATTTCTGTAATCCGAATGAAATCTCAGCAAACTTTTTTTTTAATATAAATTGAGATTTTCAATCTATAATTTTGTGTGAAAATGTAAAGGAGATAGGATAGCCAAAAAAAAAAAGCTTTGTGAAAGAATAACGAAGTTTGGAGAGCTTAAACTCCTGATTCAAAGGTTTGTTATAAAGCTACAGTAATTAAGGATTTGTGGAGAAATAGACAAAGATCAGTGGAATAGAATTAAAAAATCTAGAAAAAGACTGCCTCATACAGTTAATGAATTTTTTTTGTCTTTATTTTTTTACAGTTAATGGATTTTTGACGGAGATGCCTGTACAGTTAGTGGGCGGGGGGAAGGGGGATGGGATAGATTTCATGGTGAAGGAACAATTGGAGGAAGATATGGAAAAGAACAAATCTTGACATCTACTTCATACTATATGCAAAAATTTGTTTTAGGTGGATCATAGACCTAAATATAAAAGCAAAAACTCTAAAAGACTCTTAATATATTTGTAACCTGGTGTAGGCAAAGATATTTTTAACAGGACTAAGAACCACTAAACATGACAAATTAGATTTCATTAAAATAAATTTTTTTGCTCATTAGGAGATACTTAAGAAAATAAAGAGGCAAGCCATTGGCTAGGAGAAAAATATTCATAGTGTATATCTGACAAAAGATTTTATCTAGTATATGTAATGAACTCTTACAACTCAACACACAAAGAACCTAGGTAAACAGACTTGAGCAGATTCTTCATAAAGGAGATATGGGAATGAATAATAAGTACATGAAAAAGTACTTAACAACATTAGTATTCAATGAAATGCACATTAAAACCACAAGGAGATACCACTGTACACCCACCAAAATGAGTGAGATTTAAGAGTGACCACACTGTGTATTGACAAGGAGATGGTGGTACCAGAATTCTCATACATTCTTGGGGGAAAATAAAATGATATCACCACTTTAGAAAACTTTTGAATTGTTTCCTTTAAAGTTAAACATACACCTATCCCATGATGTAGTAATTCTATCCCTTGTTATTTGCCCATGATAAATGCCTGTCCTGAAAAACTTGTATATACATATTTCATAGAAACTATTCTAATAGCTCCCAAAGTAGAAACACCTCAGATGCCCAATAAAGTGAGAATAGATGTCCAAATTATGGTGTATTTTTCAATGGGACACTCCTCAACAATAAAAAATAGCATACTATTGATCCACAACCACATTAACTCTTCAAAACCTTATGCTGAGCGGAGGAAGTCATATACAAAAGAGAAAACACCGATTCCATCTCTCTGAGATTCTAAAATAGGCAAAACTAATCTGTAGTGATAGAAATCAGAGCAATACTTGTCCTCTAGTAGGGGCTGGGAATGGGCTTGGATTGATAGGGATCGCACAAGGAAACCTACTAGGGTAATGGAATGTTCTGTATCTTTTTAGGGTTGTGCGATAGAAAGGTGTATGCATTTGTCAAAATCCATCAAACTGCATTTCACTATGTGTAAATGATAATCCAGTTAAAAAAAAAGCCAGAAAAATAACAATAAAAATATGGTTGAGCAGTATTCCTGGTTTCCTGTGCTTGTTTTAAACAGTCTCTGATGTTAAGGATATGAATAGTTTTTTATTGACTTTAACTCTTATGCCTGTGGAACAATATTGTGGCATTATGTTTTTGTCTGTTTGGTTTCCCTTGTCATGATGTTTGAAAGACAACTAGAGTGAAATTTTTAAAAACTATCAATTATCTTTTTTTAAAAAGATTTATTGTATTTATTTCTCCCCACCCCCTTGTTGTTTCCTTTTGCTGTGTCTGTTCATCTTTTTCGTTTCTTTTAGGAGGCACTGGGAACTGAACCTAGCACCTCCCATGTGGGAGGGAGGCGCCTAATTGCTTAAGCCACCTCCGTCCCCTGCTTTGTTGTGTTTCTTATTATGTTATTCCTCCTGTGACTCTTGTTAAGTTATCTTACTGTGCCAGCTTGCTGCGCTTCCCTGTCGCCCAGCTCACTGTCTTGCCCGTATTCTTTAGAAGGCACTGGGAACCTCTGTTCCCTGCTTTATTGTGTCTCTTATCATGTTTTTCATCTTGTGTCTCTTGTTGTATCATCTTGTTGTGTCAGTTTGCCATGCCTGTCTGTTGTGCCAGCTTGCTGTCTTCTTTAGGAGGCATTGGGAACTGAACCATTGACCTCAGTGTGGTAGGCGGGAGCTCAGTCACTTGAGCCACATCCTTTTCCCTATATCAGTTATCTTTTGAGGATTGCTCTAGAACATTGATTGAGTCACATCAGGTAGAGTGTAACCCCTAAGTACTTAGATTCCTCTAAAAAAGTGTGAGGATAGTCTTTACTGTGCTTTTTAAAAAGTAAAACACATACTAGTGTTTTTTCTTTCTTTCAAAAAAAAAAAAAGAGGAAAACAAATATGGCCCATAATCTTACCATTCAGATAGTTCATACTGTCTTTAAAAAATAAGTAATACATGCTTCTGGTTATATAGTTCAATTGATGTAGAAAATTGTAATATCAAAAGTAGCCTTCATGTCTTCATATTTCCTCCAGAAATAACCCTATTAAGGGAAGATATGTTCCTGCAGAAGTTTTTCATGTATCAGAAAATATGATAATCTACACAAAATCAGTCTTATTGTACACTGCTTTGTACCTGGGTTTTTAAAAAACGTTTATTTTGAATTATTTTGAATTAATTTTAAACTTACAGGACAATACAAATAATACAAAACTTTATACAGAGCACTTGAACATAACCCTACCTTCTCAGATACCCAGAGCCACAAGTTTCAACATACTGCTACTCTTGCTGTGTATCTGTCCTTTTATCTATTGAACATTTGAGAGCTGGTTGCACACACCATACTCCATGAACACAGACTTCATGTACATTTCCTGTGATTCTTATGTTAGTGTGGTTATCAAATTCAGGAAGCTTAATGTTAATAGCTTACATTCTATATTCCAGTTTTTTCTTATATCCCAATAATGTTATTTTGAGCCTGTTCTCCATTCTTAAATCCCTTCCAGGATCATGTATTGCATTTAATTATCACCTCTTTAGTTTACTTTTTTTTTGTTTAATTGTGGAAACATATATACAACATAAATCTTTCCATTCCAACCTCTCCCAAGCATTCCATTCAGTGGGATTAATCAGATTTATAATGTTGCAGTACCCTGACCACTGGCCATTACTATAACTTCCCCTTCATCCAGAACAGAATTGCTACACCTATTTTGTATGAATTCCTCCAGTACCCCTGCTATCCACCCCTGGTTACCTGTACTCTACTTTCTGTCTCCCATGAGTTTACATATTCTCTGATATTTTCTTTGTGATTATCATGGAGCTTATACTTAACCTAAATTTATAACACTTTTGTTTGTGTTGATAACCAATTTAACAACTTCAATAGCATACATAAACTATTCGTATAACTCTCCATCCCCCCTTCTTTAGTTCTTGTCATGAATTATTAGTACTTAATTACACATTATGAGTCAAAACCATTGATTTATCATTATACTTTATGCATTTGCCTTTTAGATCCTGTAGGAAGTAAGAAGTGAAATTATAGTCTAAAAATATAATAATACTGGTATTCATATTTTCCAATATATTTATTTTTTCATGTCATTTCAGTCAGTTGCTTAGTGTCCTTTCAACATGCAGAACTCTCTTTAGATTTTTTGTAGGGCCAGTTTAGTGGCGACAAATTCCTTCAGCTTTTGTTTATCTAGGAATGTCTTAATCTTTCATTATTTTTGAAGGACACGCTTGCTAGATACAGAATTCTCATTTGGCAGTTTTCAACTTTCAGTACTTTAAATATGTCTTCTTATTGCCTTTTTGCCTCCCTTGGTTTCTCCAATAAGAAATCAGCACTTACTCTTATTGAGACTCCTTTATGCATGACACGTTGCTTTTCTCTTGCCACTTGCAGATTTCTCTCTTTTTCTTTGGCATTTGGTTATAACATGATGTGCTGTGGGTCTCTCTGGGTTTAACCAGTTTGCAGTTGATTGAGCAAATGAACTTTGCTCAATGTGTATATTCTTCTCCTTCATTAAATGTGAAAAGTTTTCAGCCATTATTTCTTTGAATGTTCTCTCTACCCATTTATATCTTTCTTCTATTTCTGGGACTCCCACTATGCATGATTGGTTTGCTTGATGGTATCCCAGAGGTTCTTCAGACTGTGTCTTTTCTTCATTCTTCTTTCTGCTCCCCAGACTGAATGATTTCACCTGTTTTCAGATTGACTTATTCTTTCTTCTGCCAGCTCCAGTCTGCTGTTGAACACTTCAAGGGAATTTTTAACTTGGTTACTGTGGTATTTAGCTCTGTTTGCTTCCATTCCATAATGTCCATCTCTCTATTGACATCCTCTTTGTGTTTATCTATCATTATCCTGATTTCCTTTAGCTCTTTGAGCATATTTAGGACCATTTTCTTAAAATCTTTTTCTGCAATGTCCCGGGTTTAATATTCCTCATTGATGATTTCTAATGCTTTAATTTTCACTTCCTGTGTCTTTGTATGTTTTGTAATCTTGTTGAAATCTGGACATTTTAATATTTTAGTGTATCACATGAATTTGAACTCTGCAGCAGCTGTTCCTTAAGCCGTTTCACCTAGTGTTTTGACAGAGCTTTTCTCGAATGCCAGGAGCTAGCAACAACAAATAAAGAAGGGACAAAAAGGAAACACATTCCCCAAACTGACCTATGTGAGTGCTCTGCATTAGGGCTTATCTCTAGCATGAGTTTAGAGAATAGCTCTAGGACAAAATGAATGTGCCTCCTTGATCCTCTCCGGGCATGTCTTGTAAAGATCCTAGAAATTCCTCTATTTGCTTGGTTTCAAATACCTCCTCTTCCCTAGTAAAGAATTTCCTCACAATCCCTGGCTGCTGCATTTTATGTCCTACACTCAACAATCCTTTGCCCCAGGCTGCACGACTTGACTTCTGGCCCCCAGAGTTCTGTAGAAGAGCTTGGTGAGCTGTCCTCTACACTTAAGGGATGGTGTGCCCCTCAGGCCATCACCAGACAGATTGGGCAAGACATATATGCTCCTGGAACCAGGACCAGGCATGTGCACCGGAGTGCTCCGTGGCTGTGCCCTGAGCTGGTGAGGGGTGGGGAGGGGCCACACAGGGCACTGTGAGATCTTTCTTCCCATTTTATGTGCCTTTTTCTTGATTTGGTGCTCTCCCTAATACCGTAGTTCTTTTAACTGTTTTCTGGAGCTTTTGAGAAAGATGTTTTTGCCACTACTTACTGGTTGTTCAAAGCTTCTGTAGGAGGACACAGTCCAGAAGCATCTCACTATGTCATCTTATTTGGGGTAAGGCTCTGTACCTTGATTTTTTTTTCCCACTTAGTAGTTCTTGCAGATACTTCAAAATTAACACATGCCCTATTTTTCTTAACCAATTGTATTGTATATTTACCATACATTGTATAGATCTTACATAAATGACGATTGCAGCCTTGGATATGTTAAGTTGAGAAAAGAAAATAAGCATTGTTTCAAAGAGCAGGTGAAGGTGGGGATTGTGGTCTGCTATGACTAATGGTCTAAGGCTGGTAGGAAGGCTTATTTTATTTGTTGGTAAAAACTCCTGAGGTAGAGTTTTAACTACTGTGATTTCTTATATGCTTGAGGTGAAAGGGTGTTTTTTTTCCCCTTTTCTTCCATTGTTGTCCCTTTTAAATGAGTTATTTTGGCTACAGCAACTTTTGTTTTTTAAGCCATCTTTTTTCTGTATTACAGATCTCGTACATATATGTTATTGAACATTTATAAAATCACAGGGAAAAAATTAAAAAGTAACATTCACCAATCATTTTCCCATTCATGATCACTTAACTTTTTGCATATCCTACTTTTCTTTTTTGTTCCCCCCAACTCTTTTAACTTGAAAAATTTCAAACTCAAAGAAAAGTTCATAAATAGTACAGTGAACATCTGTATACTACCTAGATTCACCAAGTGCTAATGTTTTGCCATATTTGCTTCCTTTTTTTTCTTGTATATTTGTAGTATGTATGTATTTTTTCCATTTAATCATTTGAGAACTAGTTGCTGGTGTTGGGGTGCTTTTGCTCTAAAGACTTCCCCATGTATTTCCTTAAAACAGGGGTTCTTTAACCTTCCATGGACCCCTTTGCCAGTCAGGTGAAAACCACAGACCCCTTACTAAGGCCACACTGTACTGTGTATTATTTAATAAAATACGTCACACTCGCACCGATCCATCCCCACAAGAATAATGTGTTATTTTGGATTTCACTTCAAGCTCCTGGACCCCTTTTTAAAAACCCCTGCCATAGAACAAGAACATTCTCCTGCATAACCACAGTACAAACGTCACTCACAGAAAATTTAACAGTGATACTATACTTTTTTCTAACATGTAGTCCATTTTTACTTTCTCTACCTGTCTTTTGTCTTATCATTAGTGCTGTTAAATTTAATCACTTGATTGATTTGTCAGATTTCTCAGTTGTAAAGGTAAACTTTCCCTTTCAAATTTATAAGCAGGGTGTGATTGTATTACTTGGAGACTGTGAAAAATAATGTGTTTTCGCAAAGGCTTTTTACTCAATGGCTTTAACATCCAATGGTGATTCTTATCTGTACCAATTATTGCTGTGACATTGTAAATTGGTAAATTTTCTGTTTCTATCCTTCCTTTTACAGTTGCTAATTAGATTTTATCTCTAAAGAAAAACTTCCTTTTTCTCCTTTAAAAAAATTTAAGTATCACTGTGGTCTCATGGGTTTTTATTTTATGCAATGTGCTATTATAATCCATTCTTGTAATTATTCATTTTAATGTTCAGATTGTCCCATAATTGGTCAGTGAAGCCTCTCCTGACTCCTCTATGTCCCTGTCAGATTTATCTATCGATTGATGGATCTATCAGCATATATACAACCTAAAATTTCCCCCTTTGCCACATTCAGATATATAATTCAGTGATGTTAATTGCATTCACAATGTTGTGCTACATCAGTTTTTGAGAACATTTTTACTTTATGGCAGAAGACATACTTCTCTCCAGTCCTTGAATCAGCCATTTCTCTAAGTTCACTTTATGATATTTGAAACTATGATCTGAGCCCTATGAGATGCTATTATTTCAAGATCTTTTTAGAACTAGGAAAACTATATTTTTTACCGAAAAAATATAAATACATACTGATACCTCTAATTCCAATCCAAAAAATTCCTTCCTTCCTTCTCCAATGGTTTTAGCTACCATCGGAGATTGGAGTCCATCGGGAAAGGATCTTAAGAAAACACCTGTTGGTTTAAGGCAGCTTTCCTAATCTTTTCCATAGGAAGTAGAACCCAGAAAAACTGTTCTGTGGTTAGGTTTGTGTACAGCTGACACAGGTTAGCCCTGAAGAAGTAGGCAGTCTGTAGCAGTAAGATGCAAACATGAATGTTTGTCTTGTTCACCATAGTCTTCCTTTCCTGGTGATAAAACATTTCTTTCTACCTCAGAAATACTGCTTCAAAATTCTGCAGATTTTTCTAATACCTTCTGTTCACTGAAAATGAATATCAGAATTTGAAGATTTTATATTTGGTGTGTTTGAACAATTCTTGTGGACGTCTTTCTTTTTTCAGTTTCCTCTTTTGCCTCATTTTAGAGCTAAGCAAAAATACTCATTTTGTTGGTAGTGCCAGGAAGCAGGCGGTTTCCCTGGCAACTGACAGACCCAGTTTACTGTGGAAATTTCCGGAATTAACAGAGCTGCATTGCAGAATGATGCATAAAGCAGTATTCATCTAGAGATCCTAACAGTGTGGACTCAGAAGAACAGTTGCAGTGGTGTGCAGGGTATGTGTTATGTTTATTTTCCTGTTTAAGGAGGATTTCGAGTTATTTGGTAAATGGATGGATGAATGCTGAGGAGAGACTAAAACGTGAGACATTTTAGTCTATGCTGTCTTTATAAAATCAAGGCTTAGGTTTAGGGAAAAAGAAGGAAGAAAGAATCTGGAAAGGAAGATGTGTTTGATGGCATTGGGAGGAAATCAAGATCAAAATAAGTGAGGTAGAATGTGATAATGAAATGAGGAGAAAATGCTTCAAAAAATCAGAAAATAGAAGGGTCTTATGGATGGTAGTTCTTGGCACAAGAGAGTATTTAACCAAGGGAGAAATTAGTTGGCATTAGCAAGTTTGAGGAATCAAGTTCCTATGTCGAGGGAGAAAAAAATGTTAAGGTAATTAGTTATTACTTGCCGAAAGATACGTCAACCATGGGAGATGCCCAAGCTGTTAGAGGATGGGGTTTGTTGCCTTCTTAGTGTCCTTACTTAAAGGATAAAAGAACCAGGAAAGGATCATCAGACCCCAATCGCACTCCCTGTTGATTTGTGGAGTATTTTAAGGAAGAAGTCAGAAATGTATCTCAAGATTAAATTCTGGAAATTAAACTGTAAGACATGGGTAAAGTTTCTTATCTTCCTGAATATAAATTGTAGATTTGAAAGAGAAAAGGTTATGAAAATGAATAGATGTCATTTAGATTATTTAAATGGTAGATATCATTTAGATGCATGGATATCATTTAAATCATGTAGCCTGTGAAATACAGTCCATGGCCTAAATCTGGCCCGCTGCTTGTTTTTGTAAATAAAGTTTTATTGGAACATAGCCACGCTCATTTGATTGCATATTGTCTGGGTTGCTTTCATTCCCCAATGGCAGGATTGACTAATTATCACAAAGACTGTATGGCCTGGAGAGCATAAAATATCTGCCCCTTTTCTAAAAATTTGGTGATTCCTGGTTTAGGCGGCATATTAGATTCCTAGAGCTGCTGTAACAAATACCACAAACTTCCTGGCTTAAAACAACAGAAATTTTTAATAATTCTTTCTCAGTTCTAGAGACCAAGATCTAAAATCAAGGTCTTGTCAGGTCCCTGCTGCCTTTGAAGGCTCTAGGGAAGATTCCTTCCTTCCTTTCTTCTTCCAGCTTCTGCACGCCTTTGCTTGTGGCTGCATCATTCCAAGCCCTGCCTTTTCCCTGTGTTTCTGTCTGCTCCTTTTTTTTTTACCTTTTATAAAGACACTTGCCATTGGATTAATTCAGGATGATCTCTTCCTTGAGATCCTTACCTTAATTACATCTACAAAGACCCTTATTCCAAATAAGGTCATAGTCTGAGCTTCCATGTGGACATACCTTTTCTTGGGGACTATAGTTCAGCCTATTATAGATGTTATTGAAGAACTGAGTTTGGTTTCTCATACAATATTCTGTTAAGAATAGCCAACTCTTGTACTTGGCAAGTATCCTTTTGAAATCTGTGAAGAATGTACTCTTTTGGAGAGAAGTTGACGTTGATAGTAAGGCTCTGTTTTCAAGGCAGGGTGATACAGGTCTAGTTAAAACCATAGAAGACAGCCTCTGTGACACAAGCATAAGCAGCAGAGTAAAGGTAGTACTAACATATTCACAGTAGATAAAGCACTAAAAATTCACAGGGCACTGAGAACAAAGTGATTTTGGAATTTTAATGAAAGATAGTTGTAACAAGAATAAGAATTTTGAGGGATGTGGCTTATGGCTAGACTATGACAGTGGGAAAATATGGTTCAAAAAGTAGATTTAATGCAAGGGCAATGAAGATTGTACACATTAGTGTATGTGTCTGTGAGTATGAGACTTGATTCCTGTTGGAAAGTGGTTGGGTGAGGATCAGTGATAGTATTGTGGGAGTATACAAACTGTTGGGCTAGGTAGGAGAGATATTATCTGTTCTTTAAGCCATAGTAATTAGAGTAGGTATTATCAGTCCTTATTTCCTGAGAGTCTTGTTTAGCATATTTGGGTATATTCTTAAATGTTTAAAAAGTAATACATATACCTGGTGAAAAATCAATAAAGAGAAAGGCTGATATAAAAAGCAAAGGCTTCTGCTTCTCCCCAGTCCCATTCCTTTGAGGTAAACACTTCTTACCACTTCTGTTTAATTCTGATGATTATCTCCATAAAGTCTATATAAGGGGTTTCAGTTTAATATGAACAAGTATTAGACCAGGGTCTCTCAAATTACAGATTGAGGCATTAGACCATGGTCTCTCAATTTACAGACATTAGACCAGGGTCTCCAAATTACAGAATGAGGAGTGTTTTCTCTGCAGCTCCATCATCCACAAATAGAATCACTCCATTTCCTCAGATTTTCCTTAGAGAAAATCCTGCCGGCATTTTATGTTTGAATAAACAGTGCCAGCATTTTCCATACTGAGGTGGGGGGGGGGGGGCTGTTGTTACCTAGGTGGACTTTCAGTTAATCCCCATTTTTAGTCCTGTGTTTCACACCTGCCTCTATACCTGTTGACTCCAAATCTGGAATCTCACTTTTCAGTTCCTTTTTGCCACCTGTCATTCAAAAATTTGTTTAACAGGTAAACTAGAGTGCTCAGAATTTTGTCTTTAGCTAGAAACATTATACAAACATTTAAAATTTCCACTTAACTGCATGCATCTTAGCCTTTTAGGCAGAAGAGCTAGGGAGAGTACCAAGGTTAGGCTTGAGGCGTTGAGGAGGTGTTCCTGAAGCCTGGAAATTCAGTTGCTTATAATTTGTCTTAGAAATTAGAAGTAAGGGAAAGAGTTTTTTGGAGTTAATTTTAAATAGAGACTTGATTCATCATTTAGACATTGCCCAGTGCTTATAAGAAACCTTTTATATCCAGCAAGCTTCATCACATAGGAAAGGGCTGATCTGGTTATGAAACCTACTTCTTATTAACATACATTGGAATTCATCTGGCACCCATCTCTTGGCATTGAGAATTAGAGTTCAGAAGAAACTATATAAAATGTGATTTATAACAAAGGATGAATTTTGGACCATAGCAAAAGCCTCTGGATTAGTATCAGAGATTTTAAAGGGCTCATGCATTTCCCCAAATGTTAAAAATGAAATGATCTTATTGTACATAGAGTAAGAAAGCCACTTTGAAGGGCTATATCCACTATATGGGTTGGTGGAACAGAGATAGTAGAATGTTGATTACACAAGATAGAAAGGTTCCCATTTTAGATGTTTTTCCATTGAAAAGTCTCATTTCTCAAGGAAGGCTTAGAAATAGTATTAAGGGAAATTGCGTTTGGATGAAGAGACAGTAATGTCACTAGAATCTTAAGTTTTGGTCACTTGCCCTTCATGAAGTATATTTTGAGATTTGGACTGAATTGAAGATCTTGAAGAAATTAAGCAGTACGGTGGCACTAATAGCTAAGAGAATTGCGTAGGGGGAGGTGGTGGAGCTGCATCTTAAGAGTTTTAGAATAGTAACAGTTGACGCCCCAGAATATTGTAGAATCTACTTTTTTTTTTGGTAGAATCTATTTTTAAATGGTTTGTTAACATTAAGGAAAGAATGGGCTGGACCTTTGCATCCAAATTAGGTATCACTAAGAATAAGCAGTTCCAAAACTTGCCTAATGTACTTTTTTGGAAAATGCTACCAGGGTTGTAGATTAGGAATATGGTGTGGACTGGGTTTATCTTGATTTCAATGTACATGGGCTCAGAGGAGGAACAGTAAACCTAATCCAGGATTTTCAGGGAAGGTTTCCCAGAAGAATAAGACTAAATGAAGTCTGTGTTTCCCTTCTAATTGAATTCTGTTAGTTTGTGATTATGTATATCCAGAATACCAAATTGAGGCGTTAGGAACCTGTGGGAATGGTAGTTTTCTTCTTTCCTTTCTTTAACAAAATTACATGTACTTGAGATACAGTTTTGCACTTATGTTGCATTATATGCTGAACCCTAAATAACTTCAAAGAAAGATTCAAACTCTCTAAAATCTGACTACTATTTGACTATTTTTTTTTAATTAGAAAAGGTGTAGGTTTAAAGAAAAGTCATGCAAAAAATATAGCATTCTTATATACTCTCTTTTTGTTGATACTTTGCATTAGTACGGTACCTTTGTTACAATTGATGAAAGAATATTAAAATATCACTGCTAACAGTAGTCCATCACTTGCTTTAGGTGTGTTTTCCCATATACCACCCTATTATTAACACCTTGTAATTATTTTAGACTTTACCTTTTTATTTTTCCATTGATATCTAGAGTATACATAAGGAAGTAGAGTGTGGTAAGGATTAGTAAGGAATTAAACTGGTTGATCATAGTTTATACTTATGAGCTAAAATTTAAGCAGCCTACAGAGTTAAAAAATATCCTGGATTTCAAGTATGTGTATCATAAAAGATACACTGTAGATAAAATTCGTTTCTTTTTAATCCTTTTCTCGTTGATTTCTAAATTTTAATAAATGTCCCAAAGGAAAAACAAAATCTTGGAAATGTTTCATAGTTATGTGTTTAAAAGTTTCACATAGTAATAGTATTAAAAATTAGCTGCAGGTTATAAATGAAAAGTAGTTAAAACTATTGCCTTTTACTTGCTTCAGACACTAAACTTTTGACTTTGTAAAAGCAATTTCAGATTTGTAATGCTAAATGTAGTATGGGTAGCATGTCCTGCTAAAATATGTACTGAGAAACACAGACGAAAATGCACAACACAAAAATTAAGACAAGTTAATACAAAACTGTATAGGTCTCTACTAATAATAAGGAAGCCAGAATAAAGAAAATAACTTATCCTGAGGAAAAGCGGCTGCCTCTGAGCCACCAGACTCAAAGACCTGAATAGCTACAACCCCTTTCCTGTCCCATCACCCTTCACTTCATCCAGTTAGAAAGTACAACCAGCACAAAATAGCTATAGAGAAGGAGGAGAAATGGATGCTTACCCATTGTATCTGGAAAGTGTGGCCATTGGGAGTGATGTGCCATAGGAGGGAGTAGGGAAGGACCATGGGGCAATACAGACTGAGAACTGTGTTTGCATATTTGCTGCTGTCAGAGTACAGTGTTAGAGGACAAGGAAACCTAGGCTAGGAGAACTAGCCATTGGAGCAGTGATTGGTAATACACGGAGTGCTAATAATACATCTCACATCTGCTTTTAAACTATGGACATGTGATAGGCAAATTCCTGCCACGTAGGTGAGAGGGGCCCAAGGACAGACTTCACACTCTCTCACTGTTCCTTTCAAAAATTTTATTGAGGTCTAATTGATCTACAAGCTGCACATATTTAAAGTGTACAATTTGGTGATAAATTTTGACATATAAACATGAAATTATCATCAGTCAGGGTAGTGAACATACCCACCATCCCCAGTCATTCCCTTTTGCCCATTTGTAGTTTTTATATCTAGATATGGAATTTGTTCTTTTTAAAGTATCTTTCCTGTCTCTGTTTAGCATATTCTGTCCTTCCTTTAGTTTCTTGAACATCCTGAGGACGGTTGTAAATGCTGTTTTATGTTCTTGTCTACTAGTTCTAGCATTTCTTGTCATTTTCTGGGTCAGTTTTAATTGATTGGTTTTTCTTATTATGGATCATATTTTCCCTCTTTGCATATTGGGTAATTTTAGATTGCATGCCAAATATTATAGGGTATATTGGATGTTTTTATACTCGTATAAAAGAGCCTTGTTCTTGGGTTAAGTTACTTGGAAGTAGGTTTATTTTATCCTTTTTGATCTTGCTTTTTTAGCTTTGGTAGGTGGGACCAGAACAGCTTTAGTTGAAAGCTAATTTTGTCCTATTAGAAAAGGAAATTCCTTCTGAGTGTTCTCCTGGATTCCCCATGAATTAAAAAGTTTTCCACCCTAGCCAGTAGGAATAGAAATCTGCCTTATGTGAGCCTGGCCTTGTTCCTGCTCTTCCTTTTGGGTGGTTCTTCTCTTGGACTTGAGTAGGATCCTTACAGGCATGCACCGATTAAGTAGGGCCTATGTGTGGACTTTTCTGCAGCTTTCTCTTATCTTATACTCTGCCTTGGGAATCTAGCGGCCCTGATCTTTCCAGACTCCCCGATCTATCTCTTCAATATAGGGGTAGTGCCAGGACCTGTCCCTGCATTGCAGCTTGTGGGCTCCTTCCAGGCAGTAAGCTGGGCCAATTGTAGGGCTAAACTGGGCCAATTGTAGGGCTCACCTTGTATGTTTCCTGTCTCAGGGATTACCACCTTTTGTTGCCTGATGTTCAGTGTCTTCAAAACCATCATTGCATTTAATTTGTCCTTTTTTTCCCTTTAGTTGTTTCCATTGTGAGGGTAGTAAATCTGCTTTTGTTATTCCATAGGGTGGAAATGGAAGGAGTTTTGGAACTAAGGAACAATGTCTTGATGACTTTAAGAAAGAGCATTTCTCTCAATAAGATGTTTCCAGGATTCAAAATAGTTTTTACAAAAATGATTGGCATGAGTAGACCAGCAGTATTACTGACAAGGGAGATCGATGAGAGAGAGAGACACGACTAAGGCACTAAAAATGCAACGGCAGAATGAAATCCATGTTGCCTGCAGTAGTGAGCAGAAATGATTCTACATAGAATGTAAGGGAATGGTTGTTTTGGAAGCAGGCAGATTACTGAATGCTTTGCATCCAAGTTCATAAATATAATGGAAAGGTAAAAAACAAACTGGGGGAAAGTGGATGTGGCTCAACTGATGGAGTGTCCGTCTACCATATAGGAGGTCCAGGGTTCGATCCCCAGGGCCTCCTGAACCATGTGGTGAGCTGGCCCATGTGCAGTGCTGCGGCACACAAGGAGTGCCCTGCCACACAGGGGCGTCCCCACGTAGGGGAGTCCCACGCGCAAGGAGTGCACCCTTCAAGGAGAGCCGTCTTGTGTGAAAAAAGTGCAGCCACCCAGGAGTGGCACCACACACACAGAGAGCTGATGCAGCAATGGAGACCTGACTCAGCAAGATGATGCAAGAAAAAAGAGACACAATTTCCTAGTGCTGTCGGATAGTGCAAGCGGATGTTGACGAACACACAGCAAATGGACACAGAGCAGACATGGGGGGAAGGGGAGAGAAATAAATAAAAAATAAATCTTAAAAACAAAACAAAACAAAAACAAGCTGGGCAAAAAAAGGCCAGTGTGACCACAGGGTTGATGGTATTAATAGAAAAGAACTTTTAGCAGAAGCAACAACAAAACAAAGAAATACCCTGGGGAAGAGTGGCTGGGGGTGTTATCTTGGTTGGTTAACCAAAGAAGAAATACTTGTTCATCTAATCACATTAGAGCGTTCTACTTGAAGAGTAAGAAAACAAAACACAATTCAAAAAATGTTTTTTGATTCTAATCACCTTCTAAGTTGGCATGAGGAAAAAGGATGCTGTTGACCAAGCACAGTGGGCACTCTTTCCCTGCTAATGCTGATATTATCAGTCCAGATTCACCATTTAGCCATTAAAATGATATTATTTAATGCCTGATATGCTAACAACTATATTGAGTGAAACCTATAAAGCAGTATGTATGATTTTCCATTGTTGTAACCTATACATATAGTATAGAAAAAGTGTAGAGGATATATATTAAATTATCAGTTGTGGTTAATAGGCTGTGGGAATGGGAGTAGGGGATACCTGGAGATACCCCAAGCTATGCCACTATTTTGCTTTTGTAAAGAGGAAGGGAAAAAAAACCAGGTTGACCCATCTATACACAAAGCCCCAGGCAGGTCTATAAGACATATTGGAATGAAACACAGCCTTTCTCAGTGTCCCATCTAAGTAATGAGCTGCAATATTACATCACAGTTCTTTGGGCCACATCTTTTTTTTTTGTTTTGGGAATCTGTGGGATTTCAGAAATTTATAGATTAGTCTTGGTCAATGAAAAGACAACAATTGAAGTGACTAAATATTAAATAGTGAAGGAATAAATTAGCTACTTTTATCCAGAAGATGTTATTCAGAGAAAGCAAACATGGGCTCAAAATATCTGTTTCCCAGATTTTCTTTTCTTTTTTCATAATTTATCCCCCCCGCCCCGGTCTTCTCTCTGTATCCATTCACTGTGTGTTCTTCTGTGTCTGCCTACATTCTTGTCACCAGCACTGGGAATCTGTGTCTCTCTTTGTTGCATCATCTTGCCGCGTCAGCTGTCTGTGTGTGCAGTGCCACTCCTGGTCAGGTTGCGCTTTTTTTGCACGGGGCGGCTCTCTTTATGGGGTGCACTCCTTGCGCATGGGGCTCCCCTACTCCGGGGACATCCCTGTGTGGCACGGCACTCCTTGAGTGCATCAGCACTGCGCGTGGGTCATCTCACCACACGGACCAGGAGGCCTGCCCTGGGTGTGAACCCTGGACCTCCTATGTGGTAGGCGGACACTCTATCAGTTGAGCCAAACCTGCTTCCCCAGATGTTCATTTACATACTAATTCCTTGATTTCAAATTTCTTTCTATTGAATTATACATTAATAGGGTCTGTATTGTATGGAGTTCATTCCTGTTTGAACTCCAAAAGTTCCTAGTTAGCACATTTGTGAGCATACATTTCACTTGTATTGGAAACCTATAACTTTTGGGTCAGTTTTTCTGTGTGTGTGTGTGTGTATGTGTAGTTTTCCCTAGAATATAGAATATAGAATGTAGAATATAGAATATAGAATTGTTGAATCTCTGGGAACCAAGTAGTATTACTAATGGAAATTAATCTGTAAAAAATGAGTTAAGGGTTTTTATAGTTACAGCAGGTTTTTCCAGGCAGTCCTTTTGGCACGTTACTTGAACTGCCCTGGGGGCGTCCTTGTCTCCAGTCATTAAGTGCCAGTAGACATCCTTGTCTCCCCTCCTACATTTTCCAGATGTTGTGGGTGTAGGACAGTTCCTCTTCCCTTGAGAATCACTGGGAAATAAAATTGGGTTAGAGGCTATATTAAATAAAAGTAAGTTTGTTTGCATATAAACAACAACAAATAGCAGTTTAACCAAGATAGTGTCTTTCTTTTTTCCTTAGATTAAATCTGGAAGTAGGCAGCCTAAGGTTGATGGAGGTGGCTTCTTTATTATCAGGGTCCAGAATTCTTTTATTTTCTGTTCCATTAGTCTCAGTACTAGGTTTCCAACTCAAGGTCCTTAAGGTGGACCTCTAGTGGTTGCCAGCATTCCAGGTAGCAGGGAGGGAGGGAGGAAAAAAAAAAGGACGTCCTTTTTGGCTGAATGAGATTCCAGCCCCCCATCTACCCCTCTTTTGTAACTTTTATTTTGAAATGATTTTCAAATTGACAGGACAGTTTCAAAAATAATACAAATCCTATATAGAGAACGCCAACATATCTCCATCCTCCCAAACACCCAGATCTACCAATTTCAACATTTTTCCACCTTTGCCATATATTCTACTTTTGGACAGTTGAGAGAACCATATTCCTTGAACACATAATAAAATAAGATAATTCACTTATGTAATCACCGTAAATGCATTATCAAGTACAAGAAATTTACGTTGCTATAAAGTTTACATTCCGTATTCCAATTTTTTCTTATGTCCCAATATTATCTTTTTGAGCTTTTTCTTCTCCGTTCTTAGATCCCATCCAGTATCATGTATTGCATTTAGTTGTCCATATCTCTTTAGTTTCTCTCTCTTTTTTAAATGTGGAAACATATATACAACATAAATCTTCCCATCCCAATCTTTCCCAAGGATACCAGTCATTGGAATTAATCATTTTCAGTGTTACAGTACCCTCACCACCCTCAATTATAACAAATATTCCACACCAAAGAAAGGTTCTAATAATAAGGTGGTATATGGGAATCCTATATTTTATCTATGATTTTTCTGTAAATCCACAACTTCTCTAATAAAGAAAAGAAAAATTTTTAAAGAGATACACTGTTGAATTCAGATTTGTGAACTGTAGAGGTTTAATAATTAAGCTTGTAGCTGATTTTTTGATCTGTGTATTACTTGAGAGTTTAATTACAAGTCCTATTACAATAAAAACTGCTAAAACTTAACTTCATAATAAAGATCTTGAAATCCAAAGCTATAAATAGATTTACAAACAATATCTGAATTGACTTGCTGGTTAAACAAAATGACTTGTGCAGTCCTTTAAAATTTATTGGAATGGGATCCCTCTTTAAATTTTTAATGGATCCTATTAATGGAAAATGCTACTAATGGGACTTCTCTATGTAAACGTAGTTAGGTATGCTGCCAGAATTGTTTCCTGTCTGGGAACTTGAGTTAATATTTTGGAGACTCAATATTTGTTTCTTAGGTGGACACAAAGAAGAAAATGGTGGGGTAGCTTGGTTAAGTATTGCCCATAATATAGAGCACTTAACATAAAGTTTGGAAGGATTATAAGAGTACAGTATAGTTCGTAGGCTGAACTTATTTACCAACAGGGCAGGGGCATTGGAATAACTGTTACATTAGTCAAGTTGAACTAATTTTCAGGTAATAGATTAATAATAAAATGTATAGCAGAAGTAAAACATATCTTGGTTAACAAATTTGCCTCAAGACAGAAGCTATAATTAAGGTGCTGGCCACTGGGACAGTTGCCTCAGTGACTGATTGCTGGAGTTGAGTGGTAAAGAAAGGTTCAGGTCAGGCTTTCAGTACAGTATAGTGCTGTAGCTATGGACGGTCCATTTTTAGAAGCCAACTTGGTTGGACTGTTAAAGCTATAGCTGAATTGATTCATTTTTACTGAAAAATTGCCAACTCAGTGTGAACGAAGACTGTATGAGCATGCCTTGGTGATGTCATAATATTAGCACATCTTCCTATGTTTTTCTAACTCTTTTTCTAGCTAAATGAGGAATTCTGGGTGGTAATCTCATTCTCCTGTTCACTTTTGCTTTTAAACAGCTTCATTATGATATAATTCATAAGCCATCCAATTCACCCATTTAAAATATACAATTCAGTGGCTTATAGTATATTCAGAGTTGTACATTAAAACAAAATTTTAGAACTTTCCATTAGCACAAACAGATACCTCACATCTCTTAGCCTCCATATCTTTTCATGTACAAAAGGAACAGCAGGACCTTATTGAGAAACAACCCAATAGGCTAAACTAGGCTAGCTATTAGTAGAGACGTTCTATAATGCTAAAACCCAGCTTTAAAGTGATAGAATATTGCAGCTGTTTGATCATTTCTTTGATTTTATTTCTCAAGAGTGCTAACATATAATATAATACAACATAATCCTGGAGTGATAACTCATTACTTTTGCCATATTCTGTTGGTTAGAAGTAAGTCACAGGTGCCACCCATACTTTGTGAGAGGAGATTACACAAAGGAGTGAATCCCAGGAAGGTGGGATGGTGGGGACCACCTTAGTGCTAGTCTGCCACAGCCTTTCCAAATAATTTTCATGAACTTTTTTCAGGTGGCCTCAGTGGTAAACTGGAGTATGTTTCACCAGTGAATAAACTGAACCATAGCAAAAATATTTAATTGCCACTGATCATAGAACAATTTCATTATATATGGAACTTCTTTATGGTAGGATCTTTCTTAGCTTTATCTGTCTACTTTGGGGAAAAGATTACTGAGAAAATTAGTCACTGGAGTTGATCGACTTGTCTAGGTAGAATTTCCATCTTAAAAGATCAGTTCAGGCTTTACCTGTGTACCCAGATGCGCTTTTATGAGTCATTACTTATGCCACTGTTTTCTGAGATCCTTGTGATTCTGGATATTAGAGTTAAAAATAACATGGGTGAAACTTTTGTAAACTGAAAAGCACTTCTATGAATGAAAGCTAGTTTTTAGATTTATTAATGTTATGATTTGAGAATCAGGCTTTTGGAATGCTGTTTCACTAAATTGTTATTTAGATAAATTATAGAAATCTCTGAATCTTGGTTATAATTAATATTAATATTTGTACATATTCTGGGGTAGAGATTTTGTAATTCTAAATATTTTGACACCTTTAAAAATAGCTACAAACTCCAATTCTTTTAATCTAAGCAAACATTCCCAAATTTGGAGGAATAAAAATAACCGGGCACTTAAAGTTTTCTTGTTTGTATCACAGATCAGATTTTAAGAGAGTCTTATCATTTGAATATAAAATCGAAAAATGTAGTTGATATTCAGTGGATTCTTTTCTCTTCATGTATGCTGCACTCTTGTTTGATACAGTTTATTCCCTCACATCGGAGGGTGTATGTGTGAGAGGGAGGGAGAGATTGATTCTATATTTTTCATTGGATTTTCTTTTATACAAAACATGGTTAGAAGTTAATACTTTGATATCCAGGTTGGGATTTGGGGGGTGATTTTTTTTATTTAATGGAAAATTGTAATGAGTGAGCTCTTTTGCCCACAAATCACTAATTTTTCATCCCATTGCTTTCTCTGTTGAACAAGGTCTAAAAGGTTCAAGTTTAACTAACATGGCTCTCCTAGAGCCAGCTGGCTGTTCATTCAACTGTCTCCCCACTTCAACCTGGCATTATACTAGGGCTTTTAGGGCAATAGTTACCGAACTTTGCTGCACAATGGAATCACCTGGAAATCTTTCAAAATACTGAATCCTGGCTCCCATCCCCGAATATTCTGACTTAGTTGCTATGGGGTAATACCTTGGTATCTGTATTTTAAAAATCTCCCTAGATATATAGCAGCATTTGGGAATCACTGACCTAACGGGCTGAAGTCCTACAGTAATTAATGTTGGGTAAGGTAGGATAAGGACTTTTTGGAAATGAGGTTTTCAACTCCTGGGATTCTGCATTTGATAGTGGAGTTTTATAAAGTTTGAAAAAATCTTACATTTCGAAATGAAAATGGGCCTGCAGAATTGGTTTAATCAATAAATGGAAATTTAGCTTTATGTACCATTAAAGTGCTGTCTGCTGGCCTATAAGTAGCGTATAAGTAAATTTCAGTCTTTTGTGGTTAAATATGCAAAAATCAAACTGAAAGAAAGAATCTGAAAAACTTCCAAAACCTGGAATTCAGATTGTTTTAGTCACATAAGAGAAAACAAATTTCCCCACACATTACTCAGTGCTAAGTAAAAAAAGTTAAAACGTATTTAAAATGTGGAAAAATTGCTTCCCAATATTTTGACAGAGAGAGACTGAGAACACACAGCATTGAATCATCAGGAAAGCTGAAGATCTCCCCTGAGCAACACTGGGATTTCACTGCAGAGGACTTGAAAGACCTTGGAGAAATTGGACGAGGAGCTTATGGTTCTGTCAACAAAATGGTCCACAAACCAAGTGGGCAAATAATGGCAGTTAAAGTAGGTGATGCCCCTAATTATTTTTGGTACTTTAAACCATTAGGTGAAATTTGGTGGTGAGATAAATACCACTATATTGTTCTGTTCTTAACTTTTGTGGTAAATATGGGTGCTTAAAAAATTGCTTCCCAGGATTTTTTTAGGGTGTTTTATGTGGAGGTTGTCTTGTTGGTGGCACGTTTTCTCTCTCTCTAGAGACATGAGTGTGTGAAGTGTGCTTGCCCATTGCACTTTTGGCATGATGCATTAACGTGTTTTACACTTCAGGCTTTTCCACTGCCAAGGTGAGTTCAGGCCAGGTGGCTGCAGTCCTGGGAGCAGGGCAGTGCTGCCCTGAGCCAGGCGGGGAGCTGGAAGAGGAGGCAGCACACTGGGTTGGGCAAGGTGCGGGGCTAGGGCTAACAGCAGTCTTACTGAAGGTTTCCTGGAAACCACACACATGCTGTTGCCACTAACCTCAACCTTACTCGGTCCTGACCGGCTCGGCTTCTGTTTGTTTATTTCATCTCAACTCAGTACTGCCCTGTTCCCTGGTTTTAAAGTTGTATTGAAATGTATACCTTGTGATAATCTTGTCACATCTGTCCTTCTTGTGAGTATTGTGCCACTTAAGATGTTCCTTTAAAAAAAAATCAAGAATGGCCAACAATGGAGATTGGCCTATAGACTGTAACTGGCAGGCTTAAGTGGTACCTGTAATGAACTGGTAATTTCCACCCATGACGGGCCCATGGAGTTGTAAACTGTTCATTTGCTTGTGCAGACATTTGATTTGTTTGCTCTGTAAGATTTTCTTGGAAAACTGGGAAGTAGGGGGTGGCAATTTAAAAAGAAAAAGGCAAAACAAAAAAAACAAAACAAAGGGGTAAAAAACGCTAGATATGGCCATGTCCTCAGTGAATGCAGAATTCCTTTGGGAACAGATAATGTCCCAGTTTGCAGGAATTGAGAGTGGGTTTGCAAAGACAGTCCTAAGTTCATCATCTTCCTGTTAAACCTCCGTTTTGAGAGTTTGTTCATTTGCGTCAATGGGAAAAAGGCTTCAGTTTCTTGCTTGACTTTGGGGAGTAAATTTGTGTCATCCTAATATAAAATACTGTGTAGAAGTCTGTCATGAGCAAAATCTAACTAATTTTTTAGCTTCCTTAATTGTTGAGCTTTCCTATATGCTAGGTCATATAAAATTAATAAATTAGTGGTGAAGAATTTTATGATTTTCTCTATGGGTTCTTAGCCTTGTTTTTGGTCATTTCTTTTTCAATGTGATGAGAACTGTGGACTGAATTTTTCTTAGGAAAATGCTTACACACACAAAATTTTGCATATAATCCTTAGGTCTCTGAAGATGAACAGGCTAAGGAACTCTATTCTGGAGAGAACAAAGGGTTTTCCTTTAAATATGGATTGAATTATTTCTTTTTTATTTTGTGCCATTGCACAAGGGAAGTCATTTAGAATCTTCTGGATTACTGCTGCCTTGCCCTTATGTACTATGCATGCCTTACATCCATCCAGTTTTAGCTGGCTGATTCTTAAGGGACAACTTTCATATATAGCTAGAGTTCTAAACTTTTCTTCCAGGTGCTAGGGAAATTTAAAAAATTATTTCCTGCTTTTTTTTAGACTGTGCTATGTATGCTTCATTATGTTGATTTCCATCTAATCTGTTTTAATAACATGTACACTGTTAATAGGTCTTGAAGGTAAATAAAGTTCATTTTGGTGTAAAAAATTTTTCTTGATTAATTTGATGTTACAACATATGGAACCTTTTAATATCTACTCAAGTTTTGAAGGAATTTAATAATGCAAATAGGAAATTGTCCAGTGTTTGTAAAATTACAAACACTGCCTTTATAAATGTAAACTGCAAAAGCCTTGGCTAAAGTATTGTTAAAACTTCCAGGTCTTAAGAAGTGCTACCAAAATGGCCCTGGGACCTACAGATTGGTGGTGACTTAAATCTGGGTGCATCAGGTGGTACAGTCTGCCTTTAACACCTTGAATTCTTGAGCAAGCTTAAATGGGATATGAGCCACTAGCAGTCTGACCTATGTAAATAAACATATGGATGGGGAGTCTTGTTGGAATCCATGACATCATTAATACTGGGAGAAAAAGTAGTTTTGTATTAATATATATTAAAAATTGATACTAATTTGATTACTGAAATATGCCATCAAACGCAAATTTTAAAACTTATTCGGAGTTGGTCTCTTTGAAAAAGTCTTTCAGTACACCCGAGAGTCTATTCCATCATCACTTAGACACATAGAACTGACAAGCATAAATGTGCAGAGGCAATGTATAACTGAGGAGTTAGAGTTGACATTTTAAATGCAGACAACTCCATCAGGGTGTGCTTACTGAGTGCCCACTGTGTGTAGTTTTGAGAGCAGTGTAGGGATTTAAAGGAAATAAGAGAAGTGGCTTGGACTCCTGAGTACTTAGCACTACTGTTGGTGAAATGAGAAACATGTTTGGAGTAGCTCTGTGCCACTTTGGAAATACAGAGGAATTACTTTGTTAAATGGTAAGCCTACCCCAGAAATTATCCTTACGATATCTTAAGATTCAGTATCTTTACTGAATTGTGGTATTATTTTATTTATTTATGTCCTCATTTTTAGTTTTAGAGGCATACTTCCCCACATTTATTTTGCCACATATAAGAAGTGTTTGAAAAGATGAATTCTTAGATACCAGAAATAATTATCTCCTAGACTTAATCAGTTAAGATACAGTAAATCACATTCCTTGAAGGAACATACAGTATAGTTCAGAGTTACACTTAACAGCAGTTTCTTGACTGTTGGGTTGAGGACAGCCTCCCTAAGCTGCCAGTAAGGTTTTAGGTTGATGGAAATGTTTCTGATCCTGGCCTGGTAACCTGATCTTGATAGCTGCATTGCTTCTCCTTGGTATTTGGATCTTGACTTCAGTGTCCCTGATGTGGAACTAAGAGGCTGGTTACACTTGAGGCTTGGTGGGAAGTATCACAGTCCTTCTGATAGTAGCAGCAGCTCATAGCTCAGCCCTTCCCTGAGCAGCATGGAGCTTTCGTCTGCTGACCAGGTAGGCCCCCTTGGTACAGCTGGTAGTACAAGTATGTGAACCCATGGATCAGAAGGAACGGCTTGACGTGTTTTTCCTGCTGCCACAGAGATTTTGCCACTTCTGTCAAAAGTTCCTTTTGAAAATAATTTTGGTGAGGACTCTGAGCAT
Organism: Dasypus novemcinctus; assembly: GCF_030445035.2. Lineage (NCBI taxonomy): Eukaryota > Metazoa > Chordata > Mammalia > Cingulata > Dasypodidae > Dasypus > Dasypus novemcinctus. Next base: position 20,977,435 of record NC_080693.1, on the reverse strand, counting down.
TATTGAAGGAGGTTCATTTTAGACTTTAAGACTTGGTCTTGCACATTGTTCTGAAAGCACTAGGATATTTGTCGGGAGTGGCCTTAATTTGGAAGAGCCCGTTTTCTGATCGTTTAGAGGGCTTTGTTAGACAATTTTGTTGAATTTCAAAAGGCAACACTGATAGTTACTAAATTACTCAGATCACCTGCCAGACTATGGTTTGAATTAAGGCAGGAATTATCTTTTGCTCTCATTTGATTGGCCAGGTCTTATGATTGACTCACAGTTGTTTTATGCTTTTATTGCATAAATGTGGGGGTGCCATGAAAAGGGTGGATGGAGTGCTTCCAGGAGTGGAGTGGATTCCAGGGTGTGGCAGTCATGCCCTCAGGTGTTGAACTCCAGCCCTTTGTGTAGCAGGGTTGGTCCAAGTGGCAGGGCTTACAGGGATTTGTCAGGAAAGATCACCTTGAGGTGAACCCACAGAACTCCAGAGTTACTTTGAGGCAGCTGGAACACCCCGTATATACATGTGCTTCCTTTGATGTTGCTCCAAGTTCATGATTTTCAGACTGTGGAGTTCTTTTCTTTGGCCAAAATTGTATGTGGACCCCAATAAATAAAATAGGCAAAATCAGTGTTTTTCTGGATTGATGTAGGGAATGGGAGCCCTGCCCACTCAATTAGAAGCCCACCAGCTTTGAAGGTCCAACTAGGTGAATTTGGAAATCGCTGCTCTTGGTGAACTTTTAATCAGCCATTATGTATTTCTGGACATTCTGGATGTCTTGTTTCTGAAACCTACCATCACTTGTTTGACCTGACTGAAATGTGACATATGGCTATATCCCAGCTTTTAATATTTTTGTAGGAAAACTGTCTTTCTGCACCTCACTCTAAATGGGGATCATCTGAACCAGTATTTGATAATACTGCCTGCACATTTGCTGTCATTCTTTGTTATTTTATAGCCATGACTCTGAATTTGATTATACATCAGGTTACTATTCTTATCCCACTTATTGTCATGGGTATCAAAGTGATGAATAGTCATTTATGATTAGCATTATGCTATTTTAATGTGGGTGACATAATTATTAGTAAAATGAATGCAGTTGATAACATCCTTTTCAAGGCATTAACAAGCTTGTCCCATTAACTTTGTCCTGAGGGTATCTTTTCCTGTGATGTGATATATCCTTTTTTATTCTCATTAAAATTTTTATTGAAGTGTATCATTCATACACGAACATACATAAACAATAAGTGTATAGTAAAAGTCGTGCTTATAAAACAAACAAGCTTATCACCATACGGGGTTCACATACATCACCCCACCACCGACATATTAATATAGATATTTTGCATTGTTGTGAAATATTTGTTATAAACTGTGACAGAGCAGTGTCAAAATATTACTACTAACTACAGCTCATATCTTACATTTGGTATATTTTTACCCAAACTCACCCAATTATTAACACTCTCTATTAGTATTATATATTTGTTATAGTTCACACACACACACACATATATATATAGTAGTATATATATGTTCTTATATTTGTTCTGTTAACCACAGTCTAACTTCCACCACAGGATTCATTGTGTTATATTAGGCCCACAACATGTACAGTCCATTCAAAGTGTCCACTTGGTGGCTCTATTTTCATCACAGAGTTGTGCTGTCATCATCTCAGTCATATAATGTATCCTTTGTTTTTTTTTTTGAGGTAGGGGGGCCAGGGATTGAACCTGGGACCTTGTATGTGGGAAGCCGGTGCTCAATCACTGAGCCACATCAGCTCCCCTGACTTGTTTTTTTTTTGGTTTGTTTGTTTGTTTTTAGGATGTACTGGGAACCAAACCCAGGACCTCCTATGTGGGAAGCAGGTGCTCAACCGCTCGAGCCACAGCTGTGCTACAGCATATACTTTTGAAGCCAGTCTTTCAAGTTCTCTCATCAGCGCAAAAGACTTGCAAAGGGAATTAACTGGACCTTAGTATCCCCAGTGAGAAGAATGGGAGGCACTGTGGGTTTTTTTTCCCCCCTCTCCTTAGGAGAGTTCATTAAATTGACTTCGAAGACTTGGATGATTTTGTTGTTAGGAAATGGTATACGTTCTCCTGACCTTAGTAAAAGCATGTGCTTTCATAATTTAAAACAATTTGTTTATCAGACATTTACTGTTGTTACTCTTTGACATATAAGTTTTTGCATCCATGGTTAGCATTCCAAATACCTTGCTATTTTTTATTATTTGTTTTGGCTGTTACCTTTAAAAAAAATTTTTTTAAAGGAGGTACCAGGGATTGAACCTGGGACTTTTTTTTCCCCCATAGTCAGGCAGCCATACATGATAGAATTTTAATTTTAACCCATGCTTTCTCATTCTAGGCCCATTCATTTACTCAAAATTATTTGCTGAGCACCTACATCATACCAGACACAGTGAATATAATTGTGGACAGACATGGTCCATTCCTCATAGGATTACAGCCCAGTGGCGTAAACATATCAAGAAATCATGAAAAATGTAAATATAAATTATACTGCAATGTACAAAAGAAATGTACAGGATGCCATGGTGTTGTGCAATTATGAGAAATGGGAGATTGTTTCTTTCATGGAATTAGAACCATCACCCTTTCTTTCATTCTGTGTTGCTTAAAAACATCTGTGGTAATAGCTCCTTTTTGTTTTTTACCATATTCTATGAACTGTGTTAAGCATTATGTGAGTTACTTCATTTAATTCTCTCAACAATCTTAACAAGTAAATGCTGTAGTTGTCACCTACGTGGTACGTTAAGTATAAACTCAGGGGTGCAATGCAGGAGCTGGGATTTTAACTCAGATCTGTCTGATTTCAAGACCCTTGTTGAACCTGGGACTTTGTACATATGAAGCACACACTTAATCACTGAGCTACACCTGTTCCATTTGATGTTGTCATCTGTTATGACCTTATTAATGATGGCATTTTGAGATATCGTGGACTTTTCTTCTGGTGTGAGTGAGTTAGAAGACTCTTTAGCGGCTAAAGATGAACCTGTGCAGGAGGCATATGAGTCTTTTGTGGGATATAGTATATTAGTTTTGCAAATTAGGAAAGTAAGAATGCCTTAGATTTCCTGTGGCCCAGAGGAAGGTAATACCATATCTTGTGCTGCAGCGGTGTCTGGGATTTTCCACCTTTGTATTCAAACTAGATTCTGGATGGTTCTGCTGCCTAAGCAGCATATTTGTCTGTAAAGGTTGAAACAGGGGGAGTCTTTGAGGATCTGTTGTGATTTTTGCTCTCCTGTCCCCTATATCACAACCACTAATTTGCAGTGGTCTCCCTTGATGTTTTATTCAGAGACACTAACTTTAGACGGAATCTTTAGCAAGGTACATATAATGAACAAAGATGTTTATGGCATTGCCATATTAGTGTTTATAGATCACATAAACTGTATACATTTTCAAAATGTCATTATCACAATTATAACAATAAAGAGAATCCTTTCCATTTTTTAATTTTAAATTTAATATTGTCTGTCCTTCACTATATCACACTTTCTCCTGTGGAGAAGTTCCACCTAAGGCTCCATGTGATATGTTTGCTCACGTACCAGTTCTCGGATTTCCATGTGAGTGATAAGATACTTGCCAGTGTCCCCTTAGTACAAAAAATAGACAGCTGTCATCACAGGGAGTTTTTGGTTTTGTTCTTGTCCCGTGAGTTCTCCCAGCGATACCATTTTGGTAAGACATTTGAGTCTTAGTTGAGATATGGAATACAAGTAGTTATCCCTTCTATATTGTGACGTTCTCCATCACGGTTTCAATATATCATGGGCGGCATAAGAAATTAAATGGGATTTTGGGGAGTTTTGTGGAAGCTGCAGACGGCATGTGAACAGAAAAAGTTTAGAAACTCAGAAATGAATAAAATATATGTATAGTATTGTATGGTATCATCTGTGGCCAAATACTTAACCAAATTTTACAATATGGTATGTAAACACCCCATAAAAGAAAAAAGAAAAAATTCAGACTACTTCTGGTTTTAAGGGTGGGCCAAAAAATTTTGCACAGATTCTTTAAATTGTCGGGGTGCCCAACCCCTAGCCCTCATGGTGTAGAAGAGATAACTATACTCTTGGAAACCTCAGATGGCAGTTTAAGTGCTGTGCAGGGGAATGAGCCACATGCACTGAGATAGGAGCTTCAGCTAACTGGGAGTGATGACAGCTCCTATACAGCTTTGCTGAAGAGAAAATACCTTCTGGTGTTCTGATTGTGGTTGGTGATAAATTGAAAATTTCACTTTGCCTTGCTACTGGCCAAAATATGAATAGCTTTTGCATCGTTTTATCCTGTTTCAGATTGTTTTGTGTCTGAACTTCAGTCCTACACAGATTTTCTTTGTAGTTACTGAATCCATTGCTTTGTTGAGTTTCACCTTGCCCATGCCCTAATTTCTTTATTTTTTAAAAATGGTTTTTATTTTTATTGAGGTGAAATTCACAGAGCATGAAATTAATGATTTTAATGTGAAAAATCCAGTGGCCTTTAATCCATTCTGTTATGCTCATCCCTCTTTCACTTTTGAATGCCACTGCTACCTTATTCCTTGGCACATTGCCATCTGGACCTTGCACTGAGCCACATAGAAACCTGACAAGAATTTGTCATGTGAGAATTTGGAGATCTTATCTGCTGGGTTTGATGGTCATACCCTTCTACATCAGTTTTCCCACTTCTTCAGCTCCCCACATTTCATACCCTCATACATCTCTCCCATCTTAAGACAAAATCTTGAAGAGTATTAGAATTGATTTCCATAGTTTAAGTTCATTTGTGTGTATTGCTACTTTCCAGCCTGTCTGTATCTCTCCTTTCTAAAGTCAGTTCCTGGACTCTCTTCAGGTTTTGTTTCCTAGTGTGTTTGCTGGAAGCTCATATCCTTTTTGCCTGGAATGCTCAGATCCTAGGAACTGACATCTGTCATCACTCTGAGGATCTACTGTTTTTAGTCAAGAACACATAGGACTTGTGATGTTTCTTTATTCTGAGTCTTTTGAGTATATGATGACCTGCTTTCTTTCCTCTTCTCCAAGCAGAGATGGGATCGTTTAATCCAGGGTGCCACATCTTTGCACACACACATTGTCCAGGAGGTAGAACTTGTCATCTGTCAACCTTTTACAGCTTGAGTTGGTAGGAAGAAAAGTTCTGGGTTGTTCTGGTGAGGGTTAGGAGTTATCACATCAGGACACAGGCAGTCATAGATTAGGACCATTTCAAGGCAGGCCCTGATGGTTCAGTATTTGGCAAGTGCCTGACCTCTTTAGCAAGTGACATATCTTTGAGAACCCTGATGTGGAGATGTAAGGGTGAATCAGGGTAAGTGGCAAAGACTACTATCAGAATCCTGTATAAATTTAGCACCTAGGCAAAAGGCACCTGATGACCTACTTCTCAGGACATACCCTGTGAGCCCTACTTATTTTATTTCCTCTGTAATTCCAGATTTGTCTCTTAGCCATTTTATCAGCTTTTCTTGCTTTTCTTTTGGCCACATTGAAGCCAATCTTAACCTTATCCCATAATAGTGATTGATCATCATTCTCTTGCCCTCTTAACTCTCCCAGTCCTTCCTCACTCTGAAAATCAATTAGAAAAGGAGGGGAAACAACAAAAGGTCCATATATAATCCAGCCATAATGTCTCAGTATGAAGGGGTCAAATCACTTTTCCTTGGAAGTATGTACTGCCTATTTCTATCCATCCTCCTATTCACATCTTTCTCTCTATTCTGTGCTCCCCTAAATCTTCAGTAAATTTAGTTTTACTAGTTTCCCCAATCCCTTTTCAAAATAACAGTATGTCTTAGTTAACTTGAAAGTCTTCATACTTACTGTCCTAGTTTTATCACTAGCTATTCATCCTTGATGACTAGCTACAAATTGCAACTGCAAAGTTGGGATGATGGGGTTTGGAGGTAAAGCTAGAGAAGGGTGTGGGTACAGAGACTGAGCTGCTCTGTGGATTCCAGTGTAAACTTAGAGAACGTCTAGAACTATACCACATTTATGTACTTGTTCAGTATCAGTAAAGGAATATTTATGTGTTGTAAAATTTGAGAAACTCCAGGTGAGGCCAAGTATAAGCTGTCAATATTTAAATTAACCAATGGTTTCTAGATGCTGCATTGCATGAAAGAAGGAAAGCAATCTTTCAAAAACTTCTTGGGATTTGGCTCATTTCTATATGATTGCCATTTTTCTTAAAGGAAATATTCCTGTCTTAAGTATGAGGTAGAAGAGGACAAGAAGGTAATTTCTTAGTTTATTTTAGCTTGTCCTGTGGTTCCTCCTAATTTTGTATCACTACCCCTTAATCCATACAAGAACTCCCAGTTAACTGAACTTGTGGCTTCTCTGGTCAATGGCATGAGCTGGATTAGCTGTTTAAGAAAAGTGAAACTATTTGGATTTTTTTTCCTCCTTGATTTGGACAAGGAACATGTATAACACAAATTGTCCTAAAACCAGAGAACTGGGAATTTAATTTGCCCTTTTTTTCCCTGTGTCTCCAAGCGGCTCTTTTTTTTTTTTTTTAGAATTTGTAATATATTTTTTAAAATTATTTCTTTTTTTAAATTATTGTCTTTTTTAAAAAGATAAATAGATCACACAAAATGTTATGTTAAAAAAACATAAGAGGTTCCCATATACCCCACTCCTTACCCTCCCACCCCGTAAGTGACTCTTAATTGTAGTCATTTTGGTGTTGCCAACCGGTAGCTATTACAAGCTATTTTTATTGGTGTTTACAAGCTTTATTAGGAAGGAGTCTATCAACAACCATGAACCAGGTCTGGACAGCATCTTTTTTAATTTTTTTAACTTTGAGCAAATAAATTTCTTTATTGTGAAAAACTACTTATATGTGTAGAGTAGTAACACCTGTGTTGACTTTCTATGTATGTTCCAAATAAAGTAAAACTTGTAATAATTTGAATATACTTATTGGAAGAAAGACATGGATTAATTTTGAAGAAATACAGTGTCATTTGCTCCCTAAAGTAAAAAGTAAAAGAGCTCAACATCCCCATAAAGAAGAAACAAGTATGAGTTTGATGACTTCTGATAAATGTGAAATGTTTTTAAAACTTAAAGTTCTTAAAATGACTATCTCAAGCATTTTGAGGTTTTATGTGGGCTTTTCATCCTGACTCTTTATTAAAAAAAAAAAAAAAAAGTTTTGCTGAGCCTAAATAAACATCAGCCTATTTGATATTGCCAAACTTTTAAATTTATAATATAAATAAATGAGATTTCCCTATAGTTTAAATGAGATTTTCCTGTTATTCAAGGTGTTTACCAATCCGATTTGATTTCCTAATATTAAAGTTACAAGAGAATTTTTGATAGTCTAATTAGCTTTGTCCTTGTACTTCCGCTTTCTAGTGCCCTAGATTAAGGACCAACTCTATAAGAGGAAGGAGAATTTGTTCTCGTTGATGTGTTCAATTTTAGGTGATTATGTTCCCTTAATATTAGAACTATGACCTCACTTATTTCAAATGGTAGAAATCTTTTGAGAGACCGTCGTTTTGATGTTCCTTTAGAAAAATGTTCATAGTAGTAATTTCTCTTACTAAGTATTCTCTAATTTGAAGCTTTATCATTAGTCTTCTCTAACTTATTAATGCAGTAATTTAAAAATAGAAGCCACTGTTTTGTAGGTGTGTGCTTGTAGTTAATCCTTTTTTTGGGGGGTCATTTAGGGTTTTTAAATATGTTTAGTTTATTAAGTGCTCACATAGGATACATGTAACACTCCAACCCTGAAAGTTTAGTATAATTAAGAGTTAGCTATATCTGGCCTTGGCTCATACCCAAACAATTCAAATGCAATACCAGGAACTAGTGTTCTACCCACAGCCTGATGCTTGGACAAGATATTTAGAGAGTGTGAGGAGGTATTAATCTGTTGACACACATCCAGGAGCCAATTTCATGTTAGACCAGTAGACTATCCAGCAACCCCATGTTCTAATTTGTACTAGAAGTGGCGTTAAAGAGTATTTTGCAAATGAAGAGACTTTCCTTCCATGCTGATGACCTCAAAGGTTAGAGCTGTGTCAGGAACCATCTCAACATTCTGACTAATCACAGTCCTGTCAGGGATTGTTTTGGTATTAGATGTCAATCAAATACTGGGTTTTAATTAATCATCTAGTTGGCATAGCATCATGTATCCTCTCAGTAGATTGAGTGTTTTTGGAAATTGACCCTTAGAGTCAGCTGTTGATGATGTTGCCTGAGGTTTTGACTGTAACATGCCTTCTAGTAGTTGAACTATGAGCCTTTATACAAATGTAAATTTAGAAAACCACATAACCACTTTAGGAAACAAAATAAATTAGCACAGAGGACATCTTTGAGAATAGTGTTTTATGTCTGTGTACTAGTATGTGCATACTTGCCAATATACAAGTAAAAATAGAAAAAAAAAGAGTACTTTTTTTTTTAACCTTTTAATGGTGAGAGTTCCATAAATAGTAGGTGGAAATATTCTCCAACGGTAGGGCCATTTAAGTTTTATTCTGGTTGTCTCTAATTACCAATTTAGTTTTAAATGGGATTATTAAGATCCTTTTAAAATAGTCACCCTCTTGTATTAGAATTGTGACTGCCACAATTTTAAAGGTATATTTTAAAATCAGGAATAAGTGTAATTGAAATATTTACAAAAACTATCAATGTCATGTTTTGAAAAAATGCAGATTACATTCCTGGGCTGTTTTGACTTTTAAAAAATATTCTTTTTGACCAAAAGATTTCATGCTGATGTTGATTTAAAAGCAAGACTATTAATCTCTAAACTATGAAACTATAGAAATGAGAAAAAGAAGGGCAATTCCTTCACTTTAAAAGTACTAGTCTTATTTTTCTATTTTTTTCTTATCCTTTATTTCTCCTTGTTTTTCTGGGTAGTAATAGTCAATGTAAAAGTTTAAAATAAATCTGTGTACAAAATAAATGTCAGTTAATACTTTTCATTTGGTGTGAAATACTGTAGTAGCAGGATACACATTGTTTTTTTAACAAATCAATTTTATTGATACATATTAATAAAACATACAGTTCATCCAAAGTTCACAATCAGTGGTATTTGGTATTATCACATAGTTGTACATTTATCACTTCAATCATTAGTGATTTTAAATTTTAAGTAGCAAATTTAATTTGTTAATTTAGAACATACAGAATTCGTTTAGTGTAAAAAAACAGAGGATACTTCTATTCCTTAAACAACTGCTTATTCTCATGTTACATGGAATACATCTTTTGTATCTCTCTGTGCCTCTGGTTTCTCCTCTGTAAAACGGGCTCAAGAATTTAATTGACTGCCTTCATCCCTTTCAAGAACATTGAGGACAGATACCTTGAAGTCTTTGGAAGACAAAAATGCCACCTTATATATTTTTTGATACTAACTTGCCTTGTAAGTATGCTATGTATTATACACAGTGGCTTGGTGTGAGATTGTGGACTTTTTATGAGAACAAAAGTTGCTTGCATGCTTTGATGTTGCCCTGTAATTCCCTTGTTAATGTTTTACAATGTCTGCTTCAGTCCTTCCTGTCCCTCTGAGTGGGAACTTTCCCTCTGAACCCTCTCCCCCATGTTCATCACAGTTTCTGGGTGGGAGGCAGGGATACTAATGTTTTCTGCCAGTCTCTTAGAAATGTACAGAAATTGCGCAGGGTGTGTAGGGATGTACCCCAGGTCTTCAGTGCACAGAGGAGGGCCTCAGCAGCCTAGGAGTGGACAAACAGCCCTCTACTTCATTATTTTAAGTTTCTTCCACAGGATTATGCTGCCCTGCATTCTGACCTCTGGGTTAGAAAGTCAGGTAGAACTTTTTGTTTTTAGTGTATAGAAAGTGCAGTGAAGGGAGAGAGTCCCAGTGTAGCATTTGGGAGACCTGGATTCTAGTCTGTGTGCTGCTCCTACACTGGTTATCATTTTCATCTGCTCTGGACTGCTTTCCATTTCTAATGAATGAGGATGCCAAGGTGAAGAGGGTGATTCTAGCAGTGAATGCTGAGATTCCATAAAATTCTGAAATGGTGACTGAAAGTATATAAGAAGCTATGCATAATGGTTTGCATAAAAACTGTTCAAAGTATAATTCATTATGTTTTTTTTTAAACTTGGTTTTATATTTGTATGTGGGGTTAATTATCACTGCCCAAGAACTTTGTTGTAACTCTCAACACCATAGTGGGTGCTTGTTAAAAAAGCCCTATGCCATTTGAAGAATTCCTAAGTGCAAATTTGTTAAATTTTCTGTGACAAAAATTGTCCTGTAAGGTCTGTGTAACGATGATAATTTTCCTGTCTGGTTAGTGCTTATGAAGTTTGCTTGGTAATTTTCAGTCTTGTAGTTAGATGTTTTACTCAGGTCTGTAAAGCTTTTTTATGTTTTTATGACGTCTTTTGTCATTCTTTTCCAGAGAATTCGGTCAACAGTGGATGAAAAAGAGCAAAAACAACTTCTTATGGATTTGGATGTAGTAATGCGGAGTAGTGATTGCCCATACATTGTTCAGTTTTATGGTGCACTCTTCAGAGAGGTAGGAATAAACTACTTGGTTTCAGCTGAAGTCTGTGTAGATGGCAGGATTAGAGTCTAATCTTCAGTTAAATGCCACACATTAGGAGTAAGTTTATGTCTCAATATTTTAATATATAGCTATTTTCCTTTTCCTTTGTTTAAGGGGACAATCTCATACTTTTTTTTCCTTTTTAAAAAATATTTGTGGTTGTCATTTGTCTAATTCCTTTCTTCATTTGCATGTGTTTTCATCACATCTATCTGCATTTAATATAAGCATTTATTGGTACTTACCTACCCACAGTCCACAATAAAACCCACCAGGCATGGAAATTATCAACTACAATAGAAATTCTTTGATCTAATTCTATTATCCAGAGTATTTTATGTAGAGACTGTAAGTCTAGTTTCTTGTATCATCATCCTCTTTCTTCTTTTGGCTTCTGGTTATTCTCTGTCCTTACTTGTGTTATCACTTCTGCTCCCATCTGACAGCCCACTTGATCATTTTCAGTCATCCAACTACCTACAGCCGGGGTAGTGAGTTAGGGCCAGGGAGTAAAGCTGGAGCTGTAAGTGGATCAGATACTTGTATAGTATATTGGACTATCATCAAACACTTGTGGTATTTAGTTAGATGTTAGGACTTTGAACTGTTAAACATTTTAATTACTGTTTAAAAATACCATTCTCATTTTGAAATGTTCAAATGAGCAGGTTGTTAGGAATTGTTAGGAAAACAAAACACAAAACCAAACTCTCACCCCTTGCTTCTTTTTGGCACTAGATCACAGAGAGTGGACCTAGTGGTTTTGTTGTTATTGGTTTGGAGACAGGACTCTAAAGACAAAAATCCCACTGTACTTTCTGTTATACCACAAGTGGTCCAGGGATAAAGAGCTTTCAGCTTCGTTAAAAAAAATCTACTTTTTAAACAGTAGGAATTTTGGGTATGATAAAATTAGGCTTAAGAGCTACACAGTTGGGAAGTGGACTTGGCCCAATGGATAGGGCGTCCGCCTACCACATGGGAGGTCTGCGGTTCAAACCCAGGGCCTCCTTGACCCGTGTGGAGCTGGCCCATGCGCAATGCTGATGTGTGCAGGGAGTGCCCTGCCACGTAGGAGTATCCCCTGCGTAGGGGAGCCCCACATGCAAGGATTTCACCCCGTAAGGAGAGCCACCGAGTGCAAAAGAAAGTCCAGCCTGCCCAGGAGTGGCGCCACACACACGGAGAGCTGATGCAGCAAGATGACACAACAAAAAGAAACAGATTGCTGGTGCTGCTGACAAGAATACAAGCAGAAGAACACACAGCAGACAACTGGGGGGGGGGGGGGGGGGCGGGGGGCAGGGGAAAGAAATAATTCAAAAAAAAAATCTAAAAAAAAAAAGCTACACAGTTAAGTTATATGTAAAGTCATTAAGTGCATGGGTAGACAAACATGGATTTACCTCCAAAACCTTAGAAGGGAAGACATAATAGGTAGATTTTGAATAATAAAACATGAAGTTATGGAAGAGCAGAACATTCACTTTCACGAATAAGGTATATTTCCTGAAGATATATAGGTTAAACATGTGCAACAGATTTAATAAGGGATTAGAGAAACATTTTTCTTTTGAAATTGGTAACATAAAAGCATGGCTTTTGGTGGCATGATCTTCAATACCAATAATAGATGCAAAATTCTGCACTTACGAATGTGGATATACACGGTTAGGGCATTTTACCTTATCATCACTGTGAGGGAAACAGTGTCTTTAATTCCTGTCATTGTGAATGACACTCCTAGATATTGCATTTCACATAATCGAAGAAGACCACAGGCCTTCAAACCTGTAGACTGACCCAAGACTGCAGATTTAGGTTGGTCAGCTATCAGTCAGGGACCTTAGGGAAGTGTTCTTTTTCCTATTCTTGCAGCTACTATGTAGAAATTAATCTTGCTGTTGGGAAACACTGAGTCAAAGTTTAATCCTAAACTTCAAGTTTGGCCTGTCTTCTTTGACTCAGCCTATTTTGTGATTCATCCATGTTGTAGCATGTATCATAATTTATTCCTTTTTGTTGCTGAGTGGTGTTACATTGTGTAGATAAACCACAGTTCATTTACTCATTCACCTGTTGATGACCATTTGTGTTGTTTCCAGTTTTTGGCTGTTACAAATAAAGGTGCTATGAATATTTGTGTACAAGTCTTTGTATGGACATACACTTTCGTTTCTTTTGGGTAAATACTTAGGAATGGAATGACTGCATCATGTGGTAGTTGTATGCTTAACTTTTTAAGAAAACACATAAGAAATATTGCCAAATGGTTTTACCACTTTAGACTCCCCCTAGCAGTATGCAAGAATTCTATTTCTTCCACACCTTCGTCAACACTTGGTATGGTCTATTATTTTAGCCAATCTAAATGGTGATTACTGAGATCTCGTTGTGGTTTTAATTTGACTTTCTGTAATCACTAATGATGTTGAGCACTTTTTATGTGCTTATTTGTCAGCCATGTGTCTTTTTTTTTTTTTTTTTTTTTTTAAGGAGGTACCAAGCATTGGACCCAGAACCTTGTGAATGGGAAGCAGGCACTCAACCACTGAGCTTCAGTCACTCCCCTTTATCATCTTTGATGAAGTTTCTGTTCATTTATGTGTATTTTATAGAAATTGTTTTTTTTTTCCTTTATTTTCTTTTTGAGTTTTAGAAATTTTTAAGACATAGTCTAGATTATCAGATATTTGATTTTCAACTGTTTTCTCTCAGCCTGTGGAATGTCTTTTTATTTATTTATTTTATTTATGCATTTATTTTTTTGAGGTACTAGGGCTGGGAATTGAACCTGGGACCTCATGTGAGAAGCTGATGCTCAGCCACTGAGCCACATTTGTTCCCGAATTGGGTTTTTTGTTTGTTTGCTTGTTTTTTATATCTTTTTTTAAGAGGCACCAGGAACCGAACCATGTGGGAAGCAGGTGCTCAACCACTTGGAGCCACATTTGCTCCTGGAATGTCTTTTTATACCCTTGAAAGTGTCTTTTTTTTTTTTTAAATAAAGAAAAAAGGTTTTAATTTTGATATAGGACAGTTTATCAGCTTTTCCTTTTATGGATAATACTTATGGTGTTTTATCAAAGAAATCTTTGCCTAACCCTGGGTCACTGACATTTTCTATTATGATTTTTTCTAGCAGTTTTACAGTTTTAGATTGGACTTTGTGTATATAATCCATTTTAAGTTAGCTTTGTATATGATGAAAGGTGTGGATTATTTTTTAAATCTTAAACTTTTTATTTTGAAATACTTTCAAAACTTGCAGGATAGTTCAAGAAATAATACAAACCCTAAATAGAGAACTCCACCACCACTACCAGCCTCGCCAGATACCCAGATCCACCAATTCTAATTTTTTCACAAATTCAGTCTCTCTCTCCATCAATCTGTAAATCCATCTATCCATTCCTCTATCTGCCTATCTATTTATCAGTCCATTTTCTGAACACCTGAATGTAGTAGGTTCTATACATCGCTCTCCTTGGACACTGAATATTGCCATGTAAATTTCCTAAGAACAAGGATATTCATTTATATATCTATGTAAAATGTAAAATTCATTTAATATATCAAGTTCAAGAAATATAACATTAAAGTTTATAGACTATATTCCAGTTTTTTTCATATGTTTTAAAATGTCCTTTTAAGCATTCTCTCCTCCCTTGTTAGAGAGCTCATCCAGGATCATTATTTGCACTGAATTGTCATTGTCTCTTTAGTTCTTTATTTTTAAATTCTGGGTACATTTGTAAAACATAAGATTTCCCATATCAGCTACTCCCAAGCGTACCATTCATTGGGATTAATTGCATTCACAATGTCATGGTACTTTCACCACTTTCCATTACTAAAACTTTCCCATTCATCCAAACAGAAACCCTTCATCCATTTTATGTTAACTCTCCTTCAACCTGCTCCCCACCCCTGGCCTTCAATTTAATATCCTAAATTTGTAACAATCTTGTTTCACTTTGACAACAGTTTAACTTCAGTAGTATATACAAATGATGTCCCTATGCCCCTATCCTCACCTTTGTCTTCGTTGTCACAAATGGCATGTGTATATATTATGAATCCAAAACCACTGATTTCTCTTTACATTTTATTCATTTGCCTTTTAGATCCTGTAGGAAATAAAAAAAGGGGTTACGAACCAAAAATACAATCGCACTGACATTTATGTTTACCTCTGTCATTACCCTTACCAGAGATTTTTATTCTCCATGTGGCTTTGTGATCTATTGTCTACTGTCTTTTCCTTTCATTCTACAGAACTTTTTTAGCATCTTCTGTAGGGTCAGTCTATTGGTGATGAGCTCCCTCATATTTTGATTATCTGGTAATGTTTTAATATCTCCTTTGTTTTTGAAAGGTAAGTTTTGCTGAATATAAAACTCTTAGTGGGCAGCGTTTTGCTTCTGGCATCATCTCATTGCCTTCTCGCTTTCTTGTTTTCTTTGAGAAATAAGCACTTTATCTTACTGAGGCTTCCTTGTATGTGACACATTGCATATCTCTCGTGACCCTTCCTTCCTTCCTTCATTCCTCCCTCCCTCCCTCCATCCCTCCCTCCCTCCCTCCTGCCTCCCTCATCCCCTGACCCTCTTCCTCCCCCTCACTCCCCCTCCCCTTCCCCACCACCCCAGTTGTCTGCTCTCCTTGTCCATTTGCTGTGTGTTTTTCTGTGTCCGCATGTATTTGTGTCAGCAGCACAGGGAATATGTGTCTCTTCTTGTTGTGTCAGCTCTCTGTGTGTGCAGTGCCACTCCCAGGCAGGCTGTGTGCTTTTGTCACATGGTGCAGCTCTTCTTACAGGGCACATTTCTTGTGCGTGGGGCTCCCCTACACAGGGGACACCCCTGCATGGCATGGCACTTCTTGCGCACATCAGCTCTGTGCATGGGCCAGCTCATCACAAGGGTCAGGAGGCCCTGGGTTTGAACCCTGGACCTCCCATGTGGTAGGCGGCCACTCTATCCATTGAACCAAATCCACTTCCCTCTTGCAACTTTTTTTTTTTTTTTTTTTTAAGATCCTCTTGCAACTTTTGAAATTCTTTGGCATTTGACAATTTGATTATATAATGCTGTGGTATGGGTCTATTCGGGTTTTTTAAAAATCAATTTTATTGAAACAAGGCATTATTTCTTTGGATATTCTCTCTACCCCTTTCTTTCTTCTCCTTGTAGGATTCCTACATTGTGTATATTGATGTTGTTCCACAGATTCCTTAGGCTCTGTTTGCTTTTGTTTATTTTTTCTTCCTTCTCCTCTTCAGACTGAATGATTTTAATTGTCTTGCCTTCAAGTTCACTGATCTCTTTTTCCAAAGATTTGTTTATTTATTTCTCTCCCCTCCTTCCATTGTCTGCTCTCTGTGTCCATGCTCTGTGTGTTCTCCTTTGTCTGGTTTGTATTCTCATTAGGCAACTCTGGGAACTGATCCTGGGATCTTCCGGAGTGGGGGAGAGGCGATCATTCTCTTGCGCCACCTCAGCTCTCTGGACTGCTGCATCTCTTATTGTCTCTCCTCTGTGTCTCTTTTTGTTACATCATCTTGCTGTGCCAGCTCTCCACATCGGCTAGCTACATGAGCCAGCTTGCCTTTACCAGGAAGCCTGGGTATTGAACCCTGGACCTCCTATATGGTAGATGAGAGCCCAATATTAATTGAGCCACATCCATTTCCCTTCACTGATTTTTTTTTTTTCTTCTGTCAGCTCCAATGTGCTGTTGAACCTCTACCCATATAGGGAATTTTAAACTTGTTACTGTGGCCTTCAGCTCTGTTTGGTTCCTTTGCATAATTTCCATCTCCTTAATGATACTCTTTTTGTTCATCTACTGCTTTCCTGATTTCTTTTTTTTTTGGTCTGTGTTTTCCTTTATCATTTTGAGAATGTTAAAGACCATTTTTTGGTGGGGGAGGGGATCTTTGGCTTTTCCCAGGTATGGTCCTCACTGATGGTTTCTAATGTGTTAATTTTCTTCTTTGCCTAGGCCATCACTTCTTGTGTCTTTGCATGTTTTGTAATTTTTTTTTTCCCAGGAGGTATTGGGGATTGAACCTGGGACCTCATACATGGGAGGCAGGTACTCAACCATTGAATTACATCTGCTCCCCATGTTTTGTAATCTTTTGTTGACACCTGGCATTTTGAATTGTAGTGTGCTATTGCTGCAATTTATGCTCTGAGGCATCTGTTCCTTAGGCTTGTATCCAGCTAGTGTTATGACAAAGCTTTCCTTTAATGCCAGGAGCTAACAGTAAGGAGGAGGAAGAGGAGGAGAAACCTTCCCCAGTCTTTGCAGATTGATTTCTTCAAGTACTCTCCTTCAAGGCTTATCCATGTAATGAGTTTAGAGAATAGCTCTAAGACAAAGTGTAGGGCCCTCTCTATTCCTTTTTATGCATGCCTCTTGTCTTGTGCATGCACGTGTGGGCCTAGAAATTCTCCTGTTTATACAGACACATGTGTCTCTCTGTGGAAACAGTTTTCACCCAGTCCCGAGTATTATTTTTCGGGTAGAAAATTTCCCTTGAGTGTTATTTTTTTGTTTTTTGTTTTTATTTATTTCTCCCCCCTCCCCCCCACACACAGTTGTCTGCTCTCTTTGTCCATTTGCTGTGTGTTCGTCTGTGACCGCTTCTATCCTTATCAGCGGCACTGGGAGTCTGTGTTTCTTTTTGTTGCATCATCTTGGTGTGTCAGCTCTCCATGTGTGCAGTGCCATTCTTGGGCAGGCTGCACTTTATTTCACGCTGGGCGACTCTCCTTCTGGGCTCACTCCTTGCGTGTGGGGCTCCCCTAAGCAGGGGACACCCCTACGTGGCAGGACACTCCTTGCGTGCACCAGCACTGTGCAAGGGCCAGCTCCACATGGGTCAAGGAGACCTGGGGTTTGGACCGCGGACCTCCCATGTGGTAGACGGACGCCCTATCCATTGGGCCAAGTCGGCTTCCCCAGAGTATTCTTTAGTGATCTTTGGTAGTTCGCTTCTTTGAAGGAATTTCTCCCTTTCATTTAAATTGTCAATTTTTTGGGCATAGAATTATTGATAGTATTTCTCTTATTATGTTAATGTCTGTAGATTCTGTGTTGATGTCACCTCTCTCATTCCTGATAGTGATGATTGTGTCTTCTCCCTATTTTTCTTGATAGGTCTGCCTAGAGGTTTATCTATTTATGGATCGTCTCAGTGAACCAACTTTTTGTTTCATTGTTTGTATTATTTGTGTTTTTTTAAAAGTATGTTTATAATTTTTTAAAAAAGATACTTAGATTACATAAATGTTAAATAAAAAATATAGGGGGATTTCTATATGCCCTGCTCCCAACCCCTCCCACATTTTCCCACATTAATGACATCCTTCATTAGTGTGATAAGTTGGTTATAATTGATGACATATTTTGGAGCATTGCCACTAAGTGTGGCCTGTAGTTTACATTGCAGTTTACACTCTCTTCCGCACAATTTTGTAAGTTATGATATATAATAGCTTGTATCTGTCATTGCAACATCATTCAGGACAATTCACAAGTCCCGAAAATGTCCCCGTATTATACCTGTTTTTCCCTCTTGCCCACTCAGAACCTCCAGGGCCCACTGCCTCCACATCAATATAAACAGTTCTTCCATTGCTAGAATCACAATAAGTCTATACTAGAATACCAGTAAGCCTATTCTAGTCCATCATTCATTCTCTAATCCTGAGGATTCTGGGATGGTGATGCCCACTCCACCTCTTAAGTGAGAGGGGGCTTAGATCTCATGAGGCAGATGGATGGGACTATCTTGCTTGTAGTTGCAGACTCTCTGTTCCT
Source organism: Dasypus novemcinctus (assembly GCF_030445035.2). Taxonomy (NCBI): domain Eukaryota; kingdom Metazoa; phylum Chordata; class Mammalia; order Cingulata; family Dasypodidae; genus Dasypus; species Dasypus novemcinctus. The sequence goes on along the minus strand of NC_080693.1, from coordinate 20,958,948 downwards.
TGGGATGGTTTTTGTCCATCATCATCTCTTTGTTAGTTGTCCTGGGTGAGTCCAGTGAACTGGAGAGTAGATGTTGCAATCTGATGAGATTCAGGGCCCAACTGGCACATGGGCAGCCCAAAGATTTAAGTCTCTTGGACATACACCTATCAACTTTAGCACTAACTATAGGTTCAGATAGAACGGGCAGAAGAGCCACGTGTAGGGAAAACAAAAGAGTCCAACTCTGTCACACCAAGGAACATAAATTCCAAAGTAGGGCCCACTGCAAAGCACCAAACTCCTGAGCTGTCAGCCCTGCCTATAGTGTCTGAATGTCTCCACTATTTGAGGCAATATTTACTGTGGCAGTCAATGAGATCCTGCTGAAATGTGCATTAATATAACCTCTGGAATGACTCCTGATTCACTTTGAAGTCTCTTAGCCATATAAACTCCTTTGTCTTCACCTTTTCTCCTTTTTGGTCAAGGTCTTTTTCCAGTTGCATTGCTAGTTGGTGCTTGGTAGTAATCCCTCAGTGCCAGGGATGCTCATCCCCAGGAGTCATGTCCCACACTGGGAGGAAGGTAATACATTTATATGCTTGAGTTTGACTTAGAGAGAGGCCACATTTGAGCAACAAGGAGGCTCTCAGGAGATAATTCTTAGGCACCCTGTAATACTAGGCTAAGTTTCAGTTTCAAAAGTAATGATTCATAAGGTTCCAAAGTAAAGGTTACAGTTTATGTACAAATATTGAACCATTGCTACTAACCATGGCCAATGATTTACATTATGGTTTACATTTTGGACCACTTTTATAAATTGTCATGAAATTTTGACATGGCCATTATATTAGTCAGCCAAAGGGGTGCTGATGTAAAATACCAGAAATTGGTTGGTTTTTACAAAGAGTATTTATTTGGGGTAGGAGTTTATAGATACCAGGCCCTAAAGCATAAGATACTTCCCTCACCAAAGTCTTTTTGGAGCAGGATGGCTGCTGACGTCTGCGAGGGTTCAGGCTTCCTGGGTTCCTACGTTCTTGGGGCTTGCTTTTCTCTGGGTTCAAGGTTCCTTCCTTCCAGGGGCTGGCTTCTCTTTCCTCTGGGAGTTTACTTCCTGGAGTTCCAGCTTAAGTCTTCAGCATCAAACTCCAACATCAAAACTTCAACATCAGAAACCCCCAACTCTGTTCTTTGTCATGCCTTTTGTCTGGATCCCCACCCACCAAGGGGTGGTGACTGGGTGGGGATTCAACATCCTAATCATAACTCAGTCGTGCCCAGGTACAGATCAGATTACAAACATAATGCAATATTTCTTTTTGGAATTCTTCAGTTATATCAAACTGCTACAGCCAGAATCCATCAATGCAAGATTATGTAGAACACCTCCATTGTCCCCAAAATGTCCCATGTTGCGTCTATTCTATTCCTCCCTCTCCCTTCCCTCAGGACCCATGACAGTCACCAAGCTTCACTCCTTGAACAACAAGATTCATAGTTACTTGCAACAACATTGAGGTCTTGACATACTGGCCTGTCCTCCCTTATTAGGCACTGCCTATGCTCTGGAGAGACTCCCACCCCTTTATTTGAGAAAATAGCAGGACTCCCCAGGATGGGTGTCCAACACCTTCCTGCTCATTATGTGGATCTCTACCCACTGATACAGCATACTATGACAAGATGAACACTTACTCCCTAGAAGCTTGCCCCAGGTGTGCCGTGTCCCAAATGCCCCCCACATCCAACACCCTAAATCAGTAACCCTCCCCTGCCATATTGCCAAAAGAACATTCCCAGTGTTGTAGTTTCACCCACATACCTGCAAATCCCCAGTGTTCACCTGTTCCCTCTCCCAACTCTCTTCCCAGTTCAATGGACAGCCCAACCCACCCTTCCAACCCCCCTCACAAACCAGCACCGCCCACCCCAGTAGTATCACTGCACCACTGTCATGCCCATCCACTGCACAACTATACCCTTCTACCTTATCATTATTTCTGTTTCTTTGATTTTAATTCCAGTTGCTCTTATTTCCTTTCTTCTGTTTACTATAGGTTTAATTTGATCTTTTTCTAGTTTAATAAGTTGGTTCCTTCTACTTTTTTAAGACAATGAAATATTTCAAACATACAGAAAATTACAGAGGAATAACAGTGTATCCACACCACAGATTTAATATATTCACGTTTCAGCATATTTACTCTTTATCTTTAAATACTAGAATTACAGATGGGGCCCTATCCCTTTCTGCTTTCTGTTCTCCAGATCTAAACAGTACCTTGAAGTTAATGTTTCCTTCAGATTATTTATTTAGGCTTTCCATATATGTGTTTCTCCATACACAACACATAATATTGCTTTGTTGTTTTCAAATCCTATGTGACTCTTCCTACAGCATTTTTTATTCAATATCATTTGCAAGATTTGTCCAAATAAATATAGCTCTAATGCAGTATAGATTTGGTTAATTTATTTTAAATATATTTTATAATAGTGATTAAATATACTTTAGTTTTTTATGTTTCTTCAATAATCACATAGTTTCTAATTTTTTGTAGTTATAAACAGTGTAATAATGAAATACCTTTTGTATGTTTCCTTGACTACCTAGGTGAGGCAGTCTTTAGAGTATAGACCTAGAAATATAAATGCTAGATTATACAATATGAATGTCTTAAACTTTAGTGGGTATTTTCATATTTCTCTCCATAGTGGTGGTACTAACTTAAATTCCTGCCGGTAACATGAGATTTCCTGTATTGGGAATTTTATTCAGATGCCCGTTATGGAGACTGTTAGTGGATTGCTTAGCTTGTAGCTTCTGTTTTTAAGATTGTCTCATGGTCCAATATGGCTCCTAGAGCTCAACTTCCTCTGTCCATAGGAAGGAAGAGGGAAGAACTAAAAGGGCTTTCCTGAAATTGTGCTGACATGTTGTTGGCTCTCCTTCTCTACTTAGAAGATGGGAAAATGTAGTTTTTAGCCTGTCATGTTGTACATATGAAAAAGGGGTGTTTATTGTATAGACTGTAAGGATTTATACCACATATCTCATTTTTCTTGTTGTCACTAACATTTGGTTTGACTAAACTTTTCGTTTTTGGCTGTCAGATGGGTTTGAAGTGATATCTCACTTTTAAAACTGCATTTCCCAAATTCCTGGTGAGATACAAAATTTTTTACTCAGGTGTTCAGGTTTACTGTGATTTGCCTATTCCTGTCCCTTTCCCCCTATTACATTCAGTTTTGGCTTTTCCTAGTTAATTCAGCATATACTTTATAATTCAAGGTATTCATCCTTTGTTTTTCTACATTCGAGAATATATTTTGTCTTATTTTTAAATTTTTGGTATGATGTCCTTTACCATTCACAAGTTTTCATTATAATTCAGTTAAAAATTTTTTTGTTTTTTGTTGTTTTCATGTCTTTTTTGGGTGAAGAAATTTTTTTCTTTCCCTTAAGTTATAAAGAACTCTTGTGCAAGTTTTAAACTTTTGCTTTTCATAGTTAAAGCTTTAACCCATTTGGAATTTATTTATTTATTTTTATTTGTAAATGATTTGAGGTAAGGATCTAATTTAACTTTTTTCTATGTGGAAGGCCAGTGGTCCCAGCAGCATTCATTGAGTATTCCACCCTTTTTCCTCCTAATTTGCTTTGCTACAGGTATCATATATCAGCTTTTCAAATGTGCATTGCCTCTTGAAGCTGTTCCATTCATGTATTTATTTTTGTCTGTATCATTACCACCGTTTTAATTGGAACAGCTTTATAAAAGTCTTTATGTAGTAGGTCAGCCCCTCTTCTTTACAATTGTCTTGGTTAGTTTTGGCTTTCCTTTTCTATATAATTCTCAGTATCACTTTGTCCTGGTCCATGAAAATTTTGATTAGCATTTAATTGACTTCATAGGTTAATTTGGGGGAATTATTCACCTTGATGATGTTGAGTCTTCATATTCATAAACATGGCCTGCCTCTCCATTTGGTCAGGTTGTTGTTAGTTCTTTAGTTACATTTTATACTTGTTTCATAAAGATTTTGCACATTTTGCTAAAAATATTCCTAGGTACTTTATAGTTTTTATTTTTATTGGGAATGATTTCCTTTTAAACATTCGTTTTCTAATCAGTATGCAAAAATGTTATTGATACAAAATCTGAATTTTGTATCTAGGAACCTCCCCTTTATGTTGAGCTTCATAGTTCATCTTTTCATCTCCTACCTTTTTTTACCCCCAGTATATCCATATTCAGTAATTTCTTTTTTCATATTTTAGATGTGTGGTCCTCCTGTCCTTTGAGGCAGTTCAAACCATTCCATTGTTTATGCAGCTCATCGCCATTGTCATCAGTTATGGCCAAAAAGAACTGCCAGAGGTGATATAAACTTCATATCAGATTATTTGCCTTAGAAACTACAAAGACTTCCCTCTTGAGAGCTAATTGCTCCTTTCTACCTCCCTATCCTCAGTTCTCAGTTCTAGTCTTACCTTTATTCTCCTTGTTCCCGTGTATGCTTTTCATTTTTGGTTGCCTTCCTGTTTTTCCATTAGTTGTCCTCTTAGTTTTTAACTATAATTTTAGCTTGTGCCATGCCTTTTATTTTGTACTTTTCATATCTTAACTCTATTGATCTTTGTCTTGGTTCATTGAGAATGGTGGGCCATTCTCATTTCACAGATGAGGAATCGAGAAGCTCAAGCTTGCATAAATAGTAAGTAGGAAAGCATATAACAAGTGAGGCCTTTCAGATTCTAAAGTCAGTGATATTTCTACTTTCATATAACACCGATTAAGTTCCTTCCTTACTGTTTTTCTAAAAAGATGAGTTAAACGTGTTGTATTGTTTTCTAAGAGAAACTTCTAGTAAATCTATTAAGGTGGTGTCTTTAGATTTTTAAAAAAATTTCCTGTGTGTGTTTTGGATGGGGATGGGTGTTAACTTCAGTCTTTTGTAAGGACCATTCTTTAACAGTTCTCTAAGGAAAAAAAGAGAGACATTAAGATAAAAGAAAGACCTAAAGAAAATATAAGTAAAATTTCACTGTTAAATGTGCTTTCTAAATAAGCAGTCTGAATCCATGTAGCTACGTGAAACTTTTGAATGTTCCAGCAGATAGTCCTATTTTATGAGTCCTTTTTCTCATCTCAATATTCATCACAATGTTTTCTCTCTATAATTTAAATATGCTTGCATTGTTGGATTTGATAGGAAAAAAGAATTAGGGAAATTGCATTGTATTATTTGCTCTGTAACCGATAAGCTGTGTTTTTCCCGGCAAGCCATTTTACCTTAACATTTATAAGATTATATATATTATATATCATTTATAAGATTATATAAATGCTCTAGATCAGGAATGAGGGGCAGGAGATTAGTGAAGAGAAAATCTTCAGATCCATAAATTAGTAACAACATATCTTTTAAGCTAATTTTGATCACCATAAAAAAGCATAGCTTAGCTATTTTACTTTTGTAAAGTACCTTGTAGTATTTGTTCATGTTTGTACATACTTTACAGAATTATAGCCCTGGTATCTGCTTATATTTAGCTTTTCCACTTAATATATGAATACCTCCCATGAACTGCATAGTTTTCCTAATAATTTAATTTTAGATAATCCATTCAATAATGTATCATTCCCTTTTGTGAGATATTTCAGTGGTTTCTAGTTTTGTTGTTGTCGTTGCTTGTTTTGTTTTTCTTTTTTTTTTTTTTTTTATTAATTTTTTTTATTTTTTATTGACTTTGTAATAATATTACATTAAAAATATATATGTGAGGTCCCATTCAACCCCACCCCCCCACCCCCCCTCTCCCCCCCCCCCAACAACACTCGTTCCCATCATCATGACACATCCATTGGATTTGGTAAGTACATCTTTGGGCACCTCTGCACCTCATATACATTGGTTCACATCATGGCCCATACTCTCCTCTATTCCATCATGTAGGCCCTGTGAGGATTTACAATGTCCGGTGATTACCTCTGAAGCACCATCCAGGGCAGCTCCATGTCCCGAAGACGCCTCCACCTCTCATCTCTTCCTGCCTTTCCCCATACCCTTTGTCCATTATGTCCACTTTTCCCAATCCAATGCCACCTCTTCTATGTGGACACTGGATTGGTTGTGTCCATTGCACCTTTATGTCAAGAGGAGGCTCAGATTCCACCTGGATGCTGGATGCAATCCTCCCATTTTCAGTTGTAATCACTCTAGGCTCCATGGTGTGGTGGTTGTCCTTCTTCACCTCCATCTTAGCTGAGTGTGGTAAGTCCAATAAATCAGATTGTAGGTGCTGGAGTCTGTTGAGGCTCAGGATCTGGTTATCACATTGTCAGTCCAGAGATTCAAATCCCCTAAATATATCTTAAACCCCAACATTAACTGCACCTCCAGCACATTAGCATGAAAGTCTTATGAAGGGAGATCCCATCTGAGTCCAGATTCATCACACATAAACTGTTTTGTTTTTCTTTTTGTAATTTATGGAATATTTATTAGATTTTCACTCATGGATGACTATCAAAGGGTATAAATGCATTTATTTCTGTAATTTTATTGTCAGATTGCCTTCAAATAGGCTTTCAAGAATCTATAACACAGCTAGCAGTGTTTGATTCAGTTTGATTACAGCCAGCATTTATTCATTTAAGAAATATTTATTGAGGCCCTGATCTTGTGACACTTACATAGAGAAGAGAGATGACAAACATAATGAATAAGTAAATTATATTTTATATTAGAAGACTGCGGAGCAGGGAAAGGGAGTGGTAAGAGTGGGATGCATGTGGTGAGTTGAACTCAGGTTAGAGTGGACCTTATTGAGAAGGTGGCAGTGGAGCAAGGACTTGTGGTATTGGGCTTGCTATGTATATATTTTTTCTTTTTTGCTAATTTAAGAAGATTGTGTTGTATCTCAAGATTACTATAGTCAGTTTTCTGTGTTAGTGAGAATGAACAGTTTTCCACATATTTCATATTGTTTGCTCAGTTGTGTCAACATTTGAAATTTGTTTTAAAAAAGTAATACATAAGTCCCTTTCCTTACGATTAAGAGTGGGGAAGATTGGCTTTAGTCACATAAATATTTTGGTAAATATGGGAGAATTTTCTGTTTTAATGAAGGAAGGATGAAAGATTATCACCAGTTTCGGGGGGGGGGGGGAAGAGTAAGATTGCGTCCCCTCTAATTTATTTTGATTTTATGTAAAGGCAAGTAGTGATTAATGAAGATGTATAACAGATGTTTGTTATTTTGTAGGGTGACTGTTGGATCTGTATGGAACTCATGTCTACCTCGTTTGATAAGTTTTACAAATATGTATATAGTGTATTAGATGATGTTATTCCAGAAGAAATTTTAGGCAAAATCACTTTAGCAGTAAGTACCTGTTTTTTTTCTTATTTGTGTTTCAAAATTATGCTAACTTGTTCATTCTGTATATAATTATGTATAGATAGATACAGCTAGGATTTTAAATTCACATATCTGAATCTCCTTCACAGAATGTTATTGAACTTATAGGAAAATCATTTGTAGTAGGTAAAGAGAGATAGTCACTTCTCTGGGGTAGTTAACATAAGTTAGAACAGTACTTTTTGAAATATAGTCTAGATAAATACTGACACTTAACTGTTCTTTTCATTTTAAATCACAATGAATCTTAACAGACTATCCTATAAATAGACTTGAAAAAGCAACTTTTTGTTTATTTTTCCCTGCTGCTTTAACTATTTTTTACTAGGTTACATTAATCCATTATCCCTATGTTAATTTTTTAAAAAAGCAGTCCTTTAATTCACCTTAACTGAGGCTTTTAGACAAAGTATATTTCCTGTGGCTTAAGAGTTGGGCTATTCAGTCTAAATTATTTAAATTATTGACTAGCAATTTCAGGAATCAGGGTTGCTACTAATTTGGTCAAATTACTTTCACCACAGTACCAAAAAGAAAAGAGCCATTCTGCTTGCATGTGTGTTTGCTATTTAAAAGTGAATCCATGATCACTTTCTTGCTTGCTATAAATCTTTCATTTGACAAAGATTGCTTATAAACTTTTTTTTTCCATAAAGAATAAAAGGCCATTTCTTTTCTTTTTCTTAGGTACTGGGGCCGGGTATTGAACCCAGGACCTCGTGTGTGGGAAGCAGGCACTCAACCACTGAGCCACATCAGCTCCCCCAAATTGGCTTTCTTTCATTTTGCTTGTTTGTCTTTGTTTCTTTAGGAGGTGCTGGGAACCAAACCTGGGACCTCCCATGTGGGAGGCAGGCGCTCAACTGCTTGAGCCTCATTCGCTTCACATTTCTTTTTAAAAGCACAAAATTAGCAAGGTTCTCAGAAACTCCTAAGAATCTATTTATATTGAACAATATATTTATCAATAAGTTATTTAGTACATATTTGTCTGTGTTTCCAGTCTTGGTGATGACCCTGTATATTAACCAGAGAATTCAAAATTTCTTAGTGTTACATCTAATAATCTCTTTTCTCTCTCTCTACCACCTTCTCATTTCTGCAATTTAATAACCCAGTGAAGGCACAAGCATAGACATGAGTATAGCTGGATTTCTATGAGTCATTTGCTGTTATAATTTTGTGTGTTTCACATTCCTGATACCCAACAGCTTGAAGACAGCAGAGATTCTTTTATAGCAAATGGTTGGCCTGTTTAGTTTTTGTTTAGTTTGAGGCTGTGAAAATTTAATTCAAGCCTCTATTCCCTACCTTTCTGAAGAAAGCTCCAGTTTTCTCATCATGAATATGATCAAAGCAATAGGATAAATTCTGGATTGACCCCTCATATTGTCACAGTGGCTTAGCAGATACTCTGGCTCTGCAAAAATTACTTTAAAGTCCCAGCACCCAATGAGGGTGAATGATTATGAGGAGCTCAGTCTTTGGAAAGTATACTAGATTATTGTTGATCATGTAGCCTGCCCATTTATTCTACCTTGTACTAAATATTTTTATTTGAAAAAGTTAGAGGTATAAGAAACATTGTTCTACTTAATGATATTAAACAAATTATAAATCACATTTTTTAGCTGTCAAGAAGCAGCAGGTAAAGGAAACTAAGTTTTTTTGATCTAAAATCATTAGTCAGCACCTTTAGTTAACATAAAAAAAGATGGACAAAATATGCAATAGTAGCCTTAAAATACCACCAAAGGCTAAGTGGAATAGATTTATGATAAACGGTTGTGTGTGCTATTTGATTAAAAAGAAACTGATTGTTTATCCCATTTCTCTTTATTCTCGCTAGACTGTGAAAGCACTAAACCACTTAAAAGAAAACTTGAAAATCATTCACAGAGGTGGGTATGAATTATTTTTTGTGGAAAGGAAATTAACTTTTTTTCCCCAATAGGAAAAAAACTGATTAAAAATCACAATGTCAGAGTATATGCTTTCCGAAAATCATATTACCATTTAAAAAATACTTTGTGTACCCCAAAACTTTAGTTTGCTGCAAATTTTGTTACTCTTAGATGAAAAAATAATTATTCATTTGCCTGATAATTAGTGTTCTCTGTGTATATAAATAAGGCACTGAAATGTTCCTATGGATATTCAAAAAAGAATCTAAGCCATAGTTTCCATGAGCATTTTAAAGGCATTTATTTTTAAGCGGATATTTTCTGTAAATTGAAGGAGATCCTTTCGTGTTGTACATTGAAATTCCTTTAAAGCATCCTCCAGTTATGAAAATAGGGATCTTGACCTTCTTATACACAGTTCCAGATTCAAACATTTGATGTAGATCTATTGACCACCAAATTTAGGAAGGCACTAATTAGTCATTTTTCCCCCTTAAAGTTTTAATTTTAAAATAATTTCAAATTTATAGGACAGTTGTAAAAATAATATAGAATCCACACAGAGAGCTCAGCCTATCCTCATCCCTGTGTCCAGATCTTCCAGTTTTGACATTTGTCACATCATTCCATCTTGTCTGTCTATATACTGAACATTTGAGAGTAGGTTGTATACATCTTGCTCCTTGAGAACATAGTATATTCCCGAACATTTTCCTAATAACAAGGATATTCGCTTATATAAACACTTTAAGTACAGGAATCAACTTAAAAAAATTAACATTAACATTGATGGGAAGATTATAGTCTACTTTCCAGTTTCCAGTTTTTTCATATGTCCCCATAATGTCCCTTTGAGCCTTTTCTCTTCCTTTGCTATATCCCATCCAGGATCACATATTGCATTTAATCTTCATTGTCTATTTAGTTCTTTCTTTTCTTCTTTTAAATGTGTGAACATGTATACATATACACTTTCTCATCTCACTTATTCCCAAGTGATACCCTTCAGTGGGATTTAATTACATTTGCAATATTGTGGTACTCTCAAAATATTGCTGAAACTTTCCCATGTCCCTGGATAGAAACCCTACACCCATTATGTATGACCCCCACTCCATCCCTCCAGCAACTTTTGTACTCTATTTTCTGTCTCTAAGCTTTTGTATTCTCCAGTATTTCCTTTGTTGTAACTTAAATTCAATATCCTAATTCTGTATGGTCTCATTTGCTTTTATATATATAACTTAATTTCAATAGGATATACAAATTACGCTCCTAATACCTCCATTGCCCCACCTTTATGTAGGTCTTGTTACAGCTTACATTATTATACCTCATGGGTTCAAAACCACTAATTTTTCATTACATTTTGTGTATTTGCCTTTTAGATAATATAGGAAGCAAAAATGAACTCAAAATACAAATAATATTGACATTTATATTTACCTGTGTCAGACTGTCACTGGAGATCTTTATTTTTTCTTGCAGTTTCGATTTATTATCTATTACCTTTTCTTTTGAACCTGCAGAACTCTCTTTAACATCTCTTGTAGGGCCAGCTTCTGCTTACCTGGGAGTGTCTCAATCTTTTCCTCTTTTTTGAAAGACAGTTTTGCTGGCTATAGAATTCTTGGGTGGTACCTTTTTGTTTCCAGCACTTTAAATATATCATCCCACTACCTTCTTGCTTCTGTGGTTCCAGGGAGAAATCAACAGTTAATCTTATTGAGCCTCTTTCATACATGGTCTGTTGCTTCTTTCTTGCAGCTTTCAGAATTCTCTTTTTGTATTTGGCATTTAGTAGTCTGATTATAATATGCCATGGCATAGGTCTACTTGAGTTTATCCTTTCTGGAGTTTGTTGAGCATCTTGAATGTGTGCATTCATGTTGTGTTAAATTTGTGATGTTTTCAGCCATTATTTCCTTGAGTACTCTCTCCCCCTTCTCTTTCTTCTCTTTCTAGGACTACCACAATGTGTATATTAGTATGCTTTGATGGTGTCTCACAGGTTACGCAGGCTCTGTTCACGTTTCTTCATTCTTTCCTCTTTCTGTTCCTCAGAGTGGATACTTTCAATGGTCTTATCTTCAAGTTCACTGATTTATTCTTTTGTCAGCTCTAATATGCTATCGAATACCTCTCCCTCTAGGGAATTTAAAATTTCTGTTATTGTGGTTTTCAGCCCTGTTTGGTTCCTTTTCATAATATCCATCTCTATATTTAAATATTCTTTTTGTGTTCATCTGCCATTCTCTTAATTACCTTTAGCTCTTGTCCATGTTTCCTTTAGTTTCTCTTTGTGCATATTAGGACCATTTCTTAAAAGCCCTTTTTTAGAATGTCCCTGGTCTTGTCTCACTCATTGATGCTTTCTAATGCTTTAATTTTCTCCTTTGCGAGGGCCATCACGTCCTCTTTCATTGTATTTTTTGTAATCCTTTATCAAACCTAAAAAGAAGACACCTTTCCCAGTATTTGGAGATTGACCTGTGCGACTGCTCTCTTGCAGAGTTCTTCCATATATCGGGTTGCATGGGGTAACTCTAGGCCAAAGCCTTGGAACCTCCTTGATCCTTCCTGTGCAGAGTGTTGTCTGGGCATGTGTTTATGGCCTAGAAACTCCCCCATTTATGCACTTGCAAATGTCTCCTCTTCTCTTAGAGTCAGTTTCCCTACCGTCTGTGCACTGCACTGTATGTTCTACAGCCAGCAATTCCTTGTTTCAAGCAGCATGACCTGACTGCTTTCCCACAGCATTCTGTACGGGAGCTCTCTGAGCTGCCTTCTGAATGTAGGCCAATTTCTGGGATGGTGAGTCCCTCAGGCCATCACCAGACGGATTGGGCAGACATATATGCTCCTAGTATGTACAGGAGCATTTTTCTGCTCCCTCTGAAATGAGATCCGGGATCCACACTGGGTGTGTGCGCTGGCTCTGTGTCCAGAAACAGAGAGGGGCCAGACAGTGCACCATGAGATCCTACCACTTTTAAGTTGTCTTGTTCTTGATTCCTTGCTCATCTTGTTACAGTAGTACTTTAATGGTTTTCTGGAGCCCTGAAGAAGATGATTCTGCTAGTTCTTCCTGATTGTTCAAAGTTTCTGTGTGGGGGACAGAGCCCAAGTGTCTCACTCTACCATCTTATTCAGGGTAGGGCCAGAACGTCAGTACTTTTGAATGCTAATATTCCTTTTTTTTAAAAACTAGCTCTTTTTTAAAAATTTTATTTTATTTATTTCTCTCCACCCCTTCCCACCCCCCCAGTTGTCTGCTCTCTGTGTCCATTCACTGCGTGTTCTTCTGTGACTGCTTCTATCCATATCTGCGGCACCAGGAATCTGTGTTTCTTTTTGTTGCGTCATCTTGTGTCAGCTCTCCATGTGTGTGGCACCATTCTTGGGCAGGCTGCACTTTCTTTTGTGCTGGGCAGCTCTCCTTATGGGGTGCACTCCTTGTGCATGGGGCTTCCCTACGTGGGGGACATCCCTGTGTGGCACGGCACTCCTGTGCGCATCAGCAGTGCACATGGGCCAGCTGCACACGGGTCAAGGAGGCCCGGGGTTTGAACCGCAGACCTCCCATGTGGTAGACGGACGCCCTAACCACTGGGCCAAGTCCACTTCCCTAATATTCCATTTTATGGATATACCTCATTTTGCTTATCCAGTCTTCTTCTGCTAGACACTTGGTTGGCTTCTATCTATTGGCTATTATGAATAATGCATTATGAACATCATAATGCTTCTATGAATTTCAATTGCTTTCAGTTCTTTGGGGTATAAACCTAATAGTGAGATTGTTGGATCATGTGGTAGTTCTGTGCTTAGCCTTTTGAGTAATTGCTGGACTCCTTCCACAGTGGCCACATAATTTTACATTCCTACCAACAGTGTATGAGGTTTTCTGTTTCTCTGCATTCTCACCAGAACTTGTTAATTTCTTTTTCTCTTTTTTTTTTTTTTTTTTTTTAGTGAGGTACTGGGGATTGAACCTGGGATCTTGTACATGGGAAACAGGTGCTCAACTAACTGAGCTACACCCACTCCCTGTTTTTTCTTTTTAATAATAGGCATTATAGTGGACGCGAAGTGATAGCTCATTGTGATCTGATTTACATTTTCCTCATGTCTAATAGCACTGATACCTTTTAATGGTTTATTGGCCATTTGTGTATCATCTTTGGAGAAATGTCTCTTCAACTGCTTTGTTCCTTTAAATTGGGTTGTGTTTTTGTTGTTAAACACCTTGGGAATCTTGAATTTAATTTGGCAAATGCTTTATCATTGTTAGACTCGGAGTAGTGAGGGAATGGCTTTGAAGTGCACAGTTTCACTACCCTTGTATATTTGTAATGGACAAACTGAAGATAATTTGTGACAGTGTGTGAATGATTCATCCTGACAGTAAATGGGATGGAAAGTAAAAACTCAAATTCAGAGAATTGAGAACACTTAAATTCTAAGAAACATGGTCTCTAGTGGTTGAAAAAATTAGCAAGTGGAGCATTTACCTAAGTAATTTTAGTTTATGGTTGAGATTGGTCCACTGAAATTAACTTAAATGTTATTGAAATATTTCATTTACTTTTGCTCTTTTCTTTTTGTATGGAAGCCTGACTTAATGGTTGTTAAAAATAACCTTAGTAAGCTTGATTGTTTTTCTCTTTTTGCCTAAAATCATATAAGATTAGGTCCCTCACCAAAATTCTTTTGTTTTTCTTGAATCATCTTGTTTTTGTCTTGTTTTTTCCCCCTCCTCTTCAGCTGTATTTTGACATTATGCAAGTGTCACCTTTAGAGCATTTGAGAATTAGCTTAGGGATACCCACTAATCATAGTAAAGCACTAAGATACTTCCCAGGGAGTAGTTGTATATAAGAAAAAGGCCTAAAGAGTAACTTTGGTTTTTTGTTACTACAGAAAATGATAAATTTATAATTAGGATTTGTTAGGGTTTTTTTTTTGCCCTACCTCCACCCCCCTTTTCTTTTTTTTGCTGCAATTAAGAGTTCTTTTGATAATAAGTAACAGAAAATCCTGACTGGCTTGAACATTAAGGAAATTCGTTATCTGTCATAATCTTAAGTCCAAAGACAGGGCTACTTCAAGCACAATATGATTAGAACTCAAGTGCTCATCTCTTGGCTTTGCCTTCATTAATATATTGGCTTCATTTTCAGGGTAGTAACAACTATAGCAGTTTTGAATATTACATCTAGACATGTCAGCCTCCTAAAGAAGAGGCTGTCTTTTCCTGTGTGGCTGTCTTAGGATCAGGGAAACTTCCCTGATATGTCTCTAATATTTTCTCTTGTCTCATTCACTAGAATTGCCTGTATGCCCTTACCTAAAATAGTCACTGGCAGGGAGTATGAGACCACCCTGATCAGCCTATACCAATAGGAACCATTTTTTCGAGGTGTGGATAGAGCTACAGAAAGGAGAGTGGTACCTCAACAAAATCCTGGTTACTTTCGAAAGGAGAGGTGGTTAGGAATGGATGTTTGATAAGCAATCAGCTCTGCCAGCAATGGTTAGGGCTTTTTTTCTGGGTTTTTTGTAGGTCATCTTTTGAGTTACCTACAGATGTTTTCTGTATCTTATGCTTATATATCTTTTTATTCTTTGAGCCATGAGAGTGACAATGAAATGATTAGAAGGATTAATAGAGAATTAGTGGGCAAAGGGGAAGAATTGACCAGATAGTGGGTTGGCATGTTCTGGTATTTGGTTGATTATTAGTAAGGAAGAGCTGTTAGGAGTGATAACCTAGGGGGCAGCTTGGTTGCAGTGTGAGTATAAGACCTGGAGAACCAAATTAAGGCATTTGACTTTTTCAATTTAGAGGGAAAGTACACCAGCTTAATCTGACTTCTCAAGGAATTGAGGAATGGTTTGGTTGGGAAAAACTGAATGAAGCCATCTAAGACCAGCAAAATCTCTCAGTGTGAGATAATTATATGGCTGCATTTATTATAAATAATGTTCATGTACTGCATTAAGTGTTTTAATCTTTACAACCCTATAAAGTAGGAATTATTATTTCCATTTAGTAGTGAGAAAACTGTGGTTGCTAAAAGAAGTCAAGTAGCTTACCAAGGTCATATTGTAATTTTCAAGCCCAGATTTTGAACCTTTGCTTTTCTGATTCCAAGTTTTCTTGTTATAGCACAACTTATATATTTCAAATGAACAAAAATTTAGTACCATTTACATTTTCTTAAGATAAAATACCTTTGAATGGGAACTTCCTTTCCAGTACTTTGAGGTCCACAAGATGTATCTAAAAAATTTACTACTGTGAAAAATGAAAACTGCTTAAATTGAATGGGTGGGGGGAGGGCGTGTGGTTTTTCTTCTTGATTAGTTGCTGTAACACTGTCCGTCAGGCAGCTGAGGGAGTTGCATATTTTCTTTAGACATCATCAAATGCCAAAGCCTAACTAACGGGACAACTTGGATGCTTTAGGAGTTCTGCCATTTTGTTAGCACTAATATGATTCTTCAGTCCACTCCATTAGAACTATTAATTTCACTCTTATTAATTTGTTAAAAATCTTCAAAGGAAGGGGGTGTTTCTGGATCTTTAGGTCCACATTCTATTATTTGTTTGTTTGTTTATTATTTATTTTTTTGAGGTACTGGAACCAGGGATTGAACCCTGGACCTTGTATACAGGAAGCTGACACGTAACCTTTGAGCCACTGAGTTGTGTTTTTTCATTTGTTTGCTTATTGTTTGTTTTTAGGAGGCACTGGGGAATTGAACCCAGGGCCTCTCATGTGGGAAGCAGGCGCTCAAGTGCTTAACCACATCTGTTCCCCCACATTCTATTTTAAGTCTGTAACCTGTGCTGACTGCCGCCTGACCGTAGCTGTTGCTCAAAGGCCCTGTACTGGATGCTTTTTTCTGTTTTTTTGTTTTTGTTTTTTATTTGTTGTTTTGTACTGGATATTTTTAAGCTAGATAAGTCTTTAACTAAATTGTGAGTTTATCATTTGTATACCTTAATATTGTAGCCTTTGTCACGTATTTTAAAATAGCTCAGCAAACTGATAATTTCATATTTCTTAAATTAAGTCTTTTGTATTAACTCTACTGAATTTGAAACAAGTAAATGAATACAAGCATCTTGATGAAACACAATTTCTCATTTTCAGTAGAGAAAAACATAACAAATCTGTTTTATAAACATGACGATATTAAGAGAAAACCTCCATCTATACCTTATGGATTGTTAAGTTGTTGCTGGTAAAAATGACTTTGCTTTGATGATTCTAGTCGTTAAAGTTACCTGTTAAAACAGGAGTAATGATTGCATGTGATAAACGAAGACGTTTTGCTGCTTCTTAGATATCCAAGTTGAAGGACTTATTGTAGTCTGGTTTTTCATTGTTTTAGAATCTAGTTCATTTGATTGATTACTCTTATACTGAATGACTTGTCTCTCTTGCAGATATCAAACCTTCCAATATTCTTCTGGACAGAAGTGGAAATATTAAACTCTGTGACTTTGGCATCAGTGGACAGCTTGTGGATTCCATTGCCAAGACAAGAGATGCTGGGTGTAGGCCATACATGGCAGTAAGTGAAAAGTCCAAGTTTTCTTGCTTAGTAGTCATTGCATAGAGAACCTGTGACCTTTGTTGTTATACTTCTGAGGAACCTGTCATTGGTTATGCAGTTTCATGTCCTGGATTATTTTACTCTCCCCTAAAGACCAAGAGCAAGTTCCATCTTCTCCATAAAGCTTCACAAAATTATCCTAGTGAAAACTCTATGGCATTAATTGTTTTACCCTATTCCTCTTTTTTGGCACTTAGCATTTGTGGTCTTCTCTGGTGATATTTTTGTATTATCTTCAATTCATCTAAGTAACCCAATCATAAGTTCTCAGAAGTTTTCTGTGTATATCTAGCATCTAGTATGCCTTGACTGAAGCAGATAATCAGTACATGTTGATAGTGTGTCCTAAACCACTAAATGATGTTATTTCCAGTTAAGAAAATGGGAGAAGGCTTCAGTTCCTAGCAGAACTCATTATATCTTATAGAATCCGAAGTAGTGTTTGACTCTTGTTAGTTCCTTCTGGATGAACGACACTAACAATTACAAGGATAGAAATCCCCAACATTTCCTAACCTGAAGCCTTGTTCCAGCCAGGGAGAAAAACTACACTGGCCTCACACACATAAACTCATCTTACACCATTTTTTTTTATACTACAGTCTGGATTTTATGTATATTTGAATTTGAAGTTTATTATCTATTTTTAAGCATTTTCCTAGGTTTGGTGTCTTTCTTTAATGTGTTCATGGTTCTTGAAGGACTAGCACACTACTATAAATGGTAATAGATAAGATTTCTCATTCCTGTCAGCAGTCTCTTCAGTCTTCATAGCCTCCTTTAAAACAACTCTTAAAAAAAATTTAGCTTAGAATTGAATACAGTTTTTCTCTCGTGTGTGAAACCAGTGCTATAAACAAATAGAAAAGTTAGAAAAATTATAGGCTATCTATTACAGTTTCTGTGACTTGTTTAAAGATAATTAGGTGTAGTGCTACCCCAAACTTCTCAGTTATTTTAAAGACTTGAATAAATTTTATTTTTGAGATCATTTGAAAGTAAATTTTACATCAACAGTTCTTAATCCATTTATCTGTTCATCGAATAAATTTTATTTTTGAGATCATTTGAAAGTAAATTTTACATCAACAGTTCTTCATTTATTTATCTGTCCATCTGTAAATAAAACAAGAAACAGTATTACATATATTATTTGTATATGTTCCGTTGCCTGTTTATATTTTGGTCATTTATATTTGCAAATTTTCCTTTATTGACAATATATTAGAATTATTGAATTTTTCATTAGCCTTTATTGTTCTGTTTTCTATTTTTACATGTCATCTTTTCTACAAATTAAAACCTAAGAGGTATATGTGTGTGAGTGTTTTCATTTAAGGAATTTGTGGATTTTGGCCAACCAGGCAGATTCTTGTAGGAATTCAGAAGCTCTTGCATTTATTACGAAGTCAAACACCAAGAAATTTACAAAAAATTTAGACAAGGAACGTGTGGGAAATCATATAATTTACATATTTAATAATAATGCCCTGAGAATTAAACATAAACTTTTGTCCTAGGGCTTGTCTGCATACCAAGGTTAGGAAAGTGATTCTGCTGCGAATGATTGGCTAAAATTAGAAAGAAATAAAATTTTAAAATGCCTCAAAAAATGGAATTGCAGGGAAGTGGATTTGGCTCAACTGATAGAGCATCCACCTACCACATGGGAGTTCCAGGGTTCAAACCCAGGGCCTCCTGACCCGTGTAATGAGCTGGCCCATGTATAGCGCTAATGCGCGTAAGGAGTGCTATGCCATGCAGGGGTGTCCCCCACTTACGGGAGCCCCACATACCCCATAAGAGCCTCCCTGTGCAAGAAAAGCTCAGCTATTCCCAGGAGTGGCACTGCACACGTGGAGAACTGATGCAACAAGATGACACAACAAAAAGAAGCACAGATTCCCGGTGCCGCTGACAAGAATGCAAGTGGACACAGAAAAACACAGCGAATCGACACAGAAAGCAGGCAACGAGGGGAAGGGGAGAGAAATAAATAAAAAAAAATGAATCTTTAAAAAAAAAAAAGGAATTGCAGCCCAAATAGAGTAAAATGTTTTGAATTTGGGTAAGTGTTAAAGGAAGAAGCAGGCTTTCAGTTTTAGTGTAGAAATAGGTTTACAGGTCCAGGAGATGTAGGGATTTTCCCCTGCTAACCTTTTTTCAGCTTTGGAGTAAGCAAGCTGATAATAAACTCTCTGCCTCTAATCTTTATTGTACTAAATGAAATATTCCCTTTCAAGGACTATGTAGATGAACAAGAATGTAATCAGCACTGATTTTCAAAAGCCTCCAAGTGGCTTGAGGTCTTTTTTTTTTAAGATTTATTTATTTACTTTATTTTTTTAAATTCCTCCCTCTCCCCCAGATGGTTCTCTTTTCTGCCTGCTCATTGTTTGCTCGTCTTCTAAAGGAGGCATCAGGAACTAAACCCAGGATTTCCCACATAGGAGACAAGTGCCCAGTGGCCTGAGCCACATCTGCTCCCTGCAGGCTGTGGTGTCTGCTGGTTTGTAGCATCTGCTTGTTTTCAGGCATCTGGTCATTGTGGTGGGTGCGACGTCTAGCTCATGGCAGCTGGAGTGGTGTCTGCTCATCTTTAGAAGGCACTGGAACTCGAACCTGGGACCTCCCATGTGGTGGGCAAGCACCCAACTGGTTGAGCCACATCTGCTTCCCTTGAGGTCTTTTATGATCTGTGAATATGGCAGCATTTTTTTTTAGTTAGAAAAGTTGTAGGTTTACGTAAAAGTCATGTAAAAATTACACTTCCATATACCCCTGTTATTGACACTTTGCATTGATGTGGTACCTTTGTTAAAATTGATGAAAGAATATTAAAGTATTACTGTTAACTATGGTCTCTAGTTTGCATGAGGTATATTTTTTCTCATATACTGCCCTATTATTAACACCTTGTAATAATGATGTACTTTTATTATAGTTAATGAAAGAACGTTTTTATTAATATATTTGTATTAACCACACTCATTGTCCACAGTAGGGTTCACTGTGTTGTACAGTCCCATGTTTTATCCTCTAGCTTTCTTTTTAGTAATATACGAAATTGTCCCTCAACCACATTCACACACATAATTCAGTGATGTAATTACACTCACAATAATGTACTACCAACACCTCTATTTCCAAACACTTAAAAATCAAGCTCATTAGAAATTCTGCACAAATTAAGCATCAGCTCCCCATTCTCTCTTCCCATTCTACCTCTAGTGAGCTATATTCTAAATTCTGTTTGCTTATTATAATTAGTTCATATTAGGAAGATCATACATTTGTTCTTTTGTGTCAGGCTTGTTTCAGCCAACATAATGTCCTCAAGGTTCATCCATATCTCAGGACTTCATTCCTTCTTTCAGCTGAATAATATTCTATCATAGGTATTCTATCGGTTGATGGACATTTCCGTTGTTTCCATCTTTGGCAATTATGTATAATGCAACATCAGTGTGCAAATGTCTGTTTGCATCCCTGCTTTCAGTTCTTCTGGGTATATACTTAGCAGCAGGATTGCCAGATCATATGGTAATTCTGCACTTAGCCTCCTGAGGAACCACCAAACAGTCTTCCCACCAACAGTGAATAAGTGTTCCTGTATCTCCACATCCTAACACTTTTAGTTTTCTGTTGCTTTTTTTTTAAAGCGGCCATTTTAGTAGGTATGAAATGATATCTCATTGTGGTTTTGATTTGCATTTCCCTAACAGCTAGTGATGTTAAGCATCTTTTCATGTGTTTTTTAGCCATTTGTATTTCCTCTTCGGAAAAATGACTATTTAAGTCTTTCCCCCACTTTGTAATTGGGTTGTTTGTCTTTGTATTATTGATTTGTAGGATTTCTTTATATATTCTGGATATTAAACCCTTATAGGATATGTGGTTTCCAAGTATTTTCTCCGATTAGTAGGTGGCCTTTTTCTTGACAAAGTCCTTTGAGGCCCCAAATTTTTTAATTTTGAGAAAGTTCCATCCATCTAATTTTTATGTCATTACTTGTGCTTCTTTTTTTAAAGATTTATTTATTTATTTTTATTTCTCCCCGCCCCCCCCCCCATTGTTTGCTCTCTGTGTCCATTCACTGTGTGTTCTTCTGTGTCCACTTGTATTCTCATCAGGTGGCACTGGGGATCTGTCTCTTTTTGTTGAGTCATCTTGCTGCATCAGCTTTCCGTGTGTGTGGCACCACTTCTGGGCAGGCTGTGGTTTCACGCAGGGCAGCTCTCCTTGCACAGGGGCCACTCCTTGCGTGAGGGACACCCTTACGTGGGGGCATCCCTGTGTGGGCCGGCACTCCTTGCGCACATCAGCACTGTGCATTGGCCAACTCATCGTACAGGTCAGGAGGCCCTGGGTATTGAACTTTGGACCTCCTATATGGTAGGCGGATGCTCTATCTCTTGAGCCACATCCACTTCCCTCATTGTGCTTTGGGTGTAATATCTAAGAAACTGTTGTCTATCACAAAATCTTGAAGATGCTTTCTTGTATTTTCTTCTAGGGGTTTTAAGGTCCTTGCCCTTATATTTAGGTCTTTGATCCACTTTGAGTTTATTTTTATAGAAGGATATCCAGTTCTTCCAGTACTGTTTTTTGAAGAAACTGTTCTATCCCTGAGTGAACTTAGCAGCCTTGTCAAATATCTGTTGGGGGGAGCAGATGTAGCTCAAGTGGTTGAGTGCCTTCTTCCTGTGTACAAGGTTCCTGGTTTGATCCCTGGTACCTCCTAAAAACAAACAAACAAACAAAAGAAAACAAATGAGAAAACCCACTCTCATTGGGGAGAGAGTGTAGCTCACTGGTTGAGTGCCTGCTTCCCAAAGAAATGGAAAAAAAAACAAAAAGCAATTGTCAGTGGGGAGTGGATGTAGCTCAGTAGTTGTGTGCCTGCGTCCCATGTATGAGGTCTTGGGTTTTATCCCCAGTATATATATTAATTGGCCATAGATGTGAGAGTCTGCTTCTGAACTCAGAGTTCAATTCCTTTGGTCACTATATCTTTCTTTATGCTAGTACCATGCTATTTTGATGATTGTAGCTTTGAAGTCAGAAAGTGTGAGTCTTCCAACATCATTCTTCTTTTTCAAGATATTTTTGGCTATTTGGAGCTCCTTACCCTTTCAAATAAATTTAATAATTGGCTTTTCCATTTCTGCAAAGTAGGTAGTTCGAATTTTGATAGAGATTTGCATTGAACCTATAAACCAATTCGTGTAGAATTGACATCTTAGTGCTTTTTAGTCTTAAAATCCATGAACACTGAATATCTTTCCATTCATTTAGGTCTTCTTTGGTTTTGTTAAGCAACGTTTTGGGGTTGTCTGTGTACAGATCCTTTACATCCTTGCTTAAATTTATTCCTAGATATTTGATTCTTTTAGTTTCTATTGTACTTGGAAGTTTTTTTCTTGATTTCCTCCTCAAATTGCTCATTACTAGTATATAGAAACACTCCTAATTTTCGCAAGTTCATCTTGTATTTTGCCTCTGCTGAACTCATTAGTTCCAGTAGTTTTTTTTCAGGACTTAATGTAAAAATCATGTCATCTGCAAATAGTGAAAGTTTTACTTCTTCCTTTCCAATTTGGATGCCTTTTCCTTGCCTAATTGTTCTAGCTAGAACTCCTAGTTTTCTAGCACAGTGTTGAATAACAGACTCTTTGACATTTTTATCCAACTTATTCTAGACTTTTAGAAGTCTAGAATAAGTCTAAGCCCACTTAGTTGATCAGATTTATTCAGCTCTACTTTATCTGATTTTTGCCCTGGGTATGTGGTATAAATTTTTTTTTTAAAGATTTTATTTATTTATTTTGTTTATTTCCCCTTCCTCCTGTATTGTCTGCTTCTGTGTCCATTCACTGTGTGTTCTTCTGTGTCCGTTTGTAATCTTGTCAGCAGCAACGGGAATCTGTGTCTCTTTTTTGTTGCATCATCTTGCCGCATCAGCTCTCCATGTGTGCAACGCCACTCCTGGGCAGGCTATGCTTTTTTTGCGCAGGGTGGCTCTCCTTGAGGGGCGTAGTCCTTGCGTGTGGGGCTCCCCTACGCAGGGGACACCCCTGGGTGGTATGGCACTCCTTGTGCACATTAGCACTGTGCATGGGCCAGCTCACCACATGGGTCAGGAGGCCCTGGGTTTGAACCTTGGACCTCCCATGTGATAGGTGGACCCTCTGTCAGTGGAGCCACATTCTGCTTCCCTGTGGTACAACTTTTAAAATTACTCTGTACAGTTGTTCCATGGCCAGAAGAGTATTTCTTCTTTGGGAATCTTGATCTGTTTTGTTTGTTTTTATTTTATCTCTGTAGTTTTTCGTTTTTGTTTGGTTTTTGTTTTTGTTTTTTACCTCTCCTTTCACTGCCTCTAGCTGCTTTTTCCTGGAGTCACCCAGAGAGTACTTTCTCAAGTCAGTATTTCCCAAATAAAATAGAGACAGAGACCCACAAAAAGGGTTCAGGTCAGTTCCAAAGGGCCTTGGGGAGAGGATCTGTCAGGAAAGATGCCATAATAAAGCTTTTTTTGTTGGGTCCCCGAAGGTGTACTTTCCTGTCCTGCTCAGCAGATGGCAGTCTTCAGCAGACTGTTCCCTGCAGCTCCCCAAGGAGGCAGTGTGTCTTTAAACCTCCACTGGCGCCATCTCTGTTGGGAGTAGTGGGGAAACAATGGGAGATCAGAGCTGGGACACAGAGATCTAAATCTGCCAATCAAAAGCTGTGATAAGTGCTTGGCTGTGTCCCACTCAGTTCTTGGGGAGGAGGGTTTCCACATCCCTCTCCATCCACAGCCACCAGCCAGGGACTGGACCCAAGGCTCCTCTTCTTGAGAGTTGGGGCTGGGCACTGGCCACCTCGGCCGAGTGAGTTACTCACATTTTTGAAAATCCAGTTTCTCAGTTTCTTCATTGAGCTCTTCACCAGATGCTGCACAGTGCTCCATTGGCTTCTAGAGCCCCAGAACAGTTGTTTTTGACAGTGTCTACCTGTCTACTAGCTGTTTTTGTGGGAGGAGTGAGTCATGGAGCTCCCTACTCCACCATCTTCCCAGGAAATTCTCCCTGTGGTACCATTTTTGAGAGATAGAAATGTATATTGTCTTTGTTGAGATTTATACTTTTTCTTCAGTCTACAGGAATTATGAATACTTATTAGGCCATTTAACAAATAGTTAATATACAATAAAAACATAAATTTTTCCATAAACCTGTTATTAGCACTTTGCCACCTTTGGCAACTCCTCCTCCCTAATCTCCATTTATTCAAGATGTCTTAATACTCCTTCCTAATATTTTTCTTTCAGATCGGCCATATATATTCTTCTTTCCATGAAGTTTATTGTCGACTATAAACTCTAGTGTTTTCTCTTCTTTCATTTTCTCTTGATCTCATTCAGTGGGTTCTTTTATGCCTATCACTCTACTTAAACTGCTGTTGTCAGAGTGAAGAATATTTTCTATTGTCTTAGTTTCCTGGCTGCTAAGACAAATGCCTTGCAATGGCTTTTCTTAACAACAGGAATTTATTGGCTTATTGTTTCAGAGGCTAGAAGGCTTGCTTCCTCCCAGGTCAGTTTCATTCTGGCTGGCTCATAACCCTTGGGATTTTTTGGCCTTTCCATCACATGTGATGGCTACTTTCTCTTTTGGGTTCCTTTGACTTCTGGCTCCTCCTGGAGGCTCTGTTTTGTTTGTTTTTTTTTAAGATTTATTTATTTATTTATTTCTCTCCCCTTCCCCCCACCCCGCCCCGGTTGTCTGTTCTCTGTGTCTATTTGCTGCGTCGTCTTCTTTGTCTGCTTCTGTTGTTGTCAGCGGCATGAGAATCTGTGTTTCTTTTTTTGTTGTTGCGTCATCTTGTTGTGTCAGCTCTCCGTGTGTACGGCACCATTCTTGGGCAGGCTGCACTTTCTTTCGTGCTGGGCGGCTCTCCTTACGAGGCGCACTCCTTGTGCGTGGGGCTCCCCTACGCGGGGACACCCCTGCGTGGCAGGTCCCTCCTTGTGCGCATCAGCAGTGCGCATGGGCCAGCTCCACATGGGTCAAGGAGGCCCGGGGTTTGAACTGTGGACCTCCCATGTGGTAGACGGATGCCCTAACCACTGGGCCAAGTCCACTTCCGAGGAGGCTCTGTTTTTATTAGGCTTCCAGTAATAGGATGAACATCCATCCTGATTTGGTTGGCCATACTTTACCTAAAGATAGCATCTTCAAAGGTTCTATTTACAATGGATTCACACACACAGGAATGGGGTTAAGATTAAGAATATATATTTTTCTGGGGTACATAATTCATCCTACCCTATCTATGTTGCCATATCTGTAATGGTCAATTCATAGTCATAATATTCCTTGACCTTCCCTGCAATGTTTAAAATACTGTATTCTTGAAACACTTTCATCATTTGGTGTCCAAAATATTACCTTTTCTTGGCTCCCTCACTGGCTTGTTCTTCTACCTTGGTTAGCTGGATCCTCAGATTTCTCATCTCTATATGGTAGTGAGCCCCATGACTTGAATATTCAATATCTTTCCTTCTCTTAATGACCCAAATTCCCTTGGTGAGTTCATCTAGTCTTAAGAATGTAAAGACCATCTTTTATTTTGATCAGTTATGTGCTGTGCCTTGCACTTAGTAGATGCTCTGTAATGTATTTTATCTTTTGCACATCTGTGAATTCCAAAATCATATATCTAGCTTCCTCTTTTATTTCACCTTCAAGATTCAATTAGAAATTGCAGATTAACAAGTCTAATACAGACAGGTGATCTCCTGCCATCTCTCTGCTCTCTACAAAATCTGTGAGCTGCCTCCTCTTAGTTCAGTAAATACCAGTATATTTCAGTAAAAAGCAATTCCTGCCTTCCAGTTGCTCAGAACAAAAACCTTGGAGTCATCTTTCAGTCCTTTCTATTTTCTGTGTACCACTTCTGGCCCATTAACAAGTACTATCAGCTTAACTTTTAAGATATACCCAGAACTCATCGTTTCTTAAAATTTCCAGTGCTCAAGGGTTCAGACTACTGGTCTTCCTGTGTATGCCTTTTTTTCCACTGCAGTCTTATTTTCAACAGAGCAGCCAGAGGTATACCTTTTAGAACAAGGTGCAGAACTGTGTATATTGCATAGTGCTATTACACACACACATACTTACATAAGGACACACACAGGGTAGGAAATGGTAGTTGTCTCTGGGTGGCTAGGGGATCATGGTGGGAAGATGATTAAATTTTTGCTCATATGCTTTTGTGTCTTTAGATTATGTATTGTGCCTATATTAAATATAAAATAATGCCTGATAATAGCCATCAAAAATGTAAATAAATAAAAGTGACTGGATAAAATACATGCCTAAACAACAGCTACATCTGAGTATTTTATTTATACTAAATAATAACAAATAAAACAGCATAAAGAAAAAAGAACGAGAGCTCTATGTTTCTTCTTAAATTCAGGCTTGCAAAATTCCAGTTCAACTCCTACTCTCAACTTTTCTCTTGATTCACAACTCTTCCTTTTGTAGGTCAAATTATTCTTAGCAAGGAAGCTGTCACTATCTGTGAACTGATGCTATGATAGCCATTTTTAAAAATGACCAGTTCATTTTCAACTTGGTGACTTCACCCCATTCCCTTCTCTCCCCACTTGCCTAAAAAATGGTCGTGTCTCCAGCCTCCCTATAGAATAGGATATTTGAAGAAAGATAATCATCACAATTTATTTAATGTTTGAAAATAGAATTTTGAAAGATTATGTAGGCATGGCAGGGGGCAAGGTGACTGAACCATCACACTGAAAACTAAATCCTTAGGAAGCAGGATTCTGTTTTGTTCCTCAGATTGGATAATCTAAATTGATCTAACTTCAAGTACTGATTCTTTCTTCCACCTGTTCAACTCTGCTGTTGAGCCTTCTGGTGAATGTTTCATTCAGTTATTGTTCAATGCCAGAATTTTCATTTGGTTCTTTTTAAAAATCTATCTTCTGTTGATATTTTCTATTGTATGAGGCATCCTTTCTCTTACCTTGCTTTAGTTCTCTTTAGGCATGGCTCTAGCTCTTTGAACATATTTAAAAAAGCTGAGTTAAAGCCGTTGTCTAATAATATATATAACATCTGGGCTTCCTTGGTGTGTATTTATTGTGTGCATTGTATGTATATTCTTCAGTTTATATGTATTTCTTTTGTTCTTGGGTGGGGGCCATATTTTCTTATTTTTTTGCATGTCTTGTAATTTTTTGTTGAAAACTGCATATTTTAAATAATATAATGTGGCAACTCTGGAAATCAGATTTTTCCCCTCCCCAGGGCTTGTTATTGTTGCTGCTTGTTGTAGATATTATTTGTTTAGTGAGTTTCTGAACGAATTCTTTAAGGTCTTAAAGACCTTTAAAACTGTTCTTTGTTGTGTGTGGCTATTGAAGTCTTTACTCAGTTTACTTAGCTGTCAGGTAATGATTGGACCATGATTGCTCTATAAGCACGTGGTACTAAAAAGGATCACTGTCTTTACCTAGGGCCTGTGTGTGTGTTGGGGCATACAGTTACCACAGTATCCCCTTATTCCTTTAATGTGTACAGGACTTGTAATTCCGTTCTATTTTTAATGTTAGTAAATTTTGTTTAATTTTTTTTTCTTGGCTGGTTTTGCTTGGAACTTAACTTAAAAATCTTTTTAAGTAAACAGTTTTTGTGCTTGTTAATTTTCTCTCTTTTTGCATGTCTCTGTCCTTTTTCATTGATTTCTGTTTTTATTCTTATATTCTTTTTTTTTTAAACTTGCTTTGGTCTTAGTTTGCTCTTTACTTTCTACCTCCTTAAGGTAAAAACTTAGATCATTGTTTTGGACTTTGTTCTTTTCTGGTTTAAGTTTAAAGCATTTTTTTTTAGCAGCAGCCTACATTTTTTATGTTATGTTTTCATTATCTTTTATATTGAAATATTTTGTAATTTCTCTTGTGATTATTTTTCTTTGAGCCATGTTTTATTTAGAAATGTGTTGTTAATTTCCAAATATTTGGTTCCCTAGTTTCCTGACTACTCGTACTTCATTCATTCAAATCTTATTTATTCT
The DNA here is from genome assembly GCF_030445035.2 of Dasypus novemcinctus. NCBI lineage: Eukaryota > Metazoa > Chordata > Mammalia > Cingulata > Dasypodidae > Dasypus > Dasypus novemcinctus. The sequence continues at coordinate 20,930,910 of NC_080693.1, read as the reverse complement.
TGCCTTTTTTTTTTTTTTTTGGTCCATTTAGTCAATTACTCAGCAAGAGTTCTGTTAAAATCTCCAGCTATAATTGCAGGTTTATCTGTTTTTCCCTTTTGTTCTCTTAGTTTTTGCTGCATGTATTCTATACATCACTTATTAGTTGCGTACACATGGATTGTTATGTCTTTCTGATGAATTGACCCTAATATCATTTCAATATGTCTCTCTTTATCTTCAGTAATATTCTTTCTGTTCAGGATTATTCTGTCTGGTAATAATATAGCCAAACCAACTTTCTTTTATTTGCTCTTTGCATTATGTATCTTCTTTCCTTTTATTTTCAGTCTATTTGTATTTTCATGTTTATGTTGAATCTTTGGTAGATAGAATATATTTATTTGAGTCTTGCCCTTTCATCTACTCTTTAAATTGAAGTTTATAGTCTATTTATAATTAATAATTATTAATAGTCTATTTTTCCCATCAGTTCTTATTCTCTATTTTTCCTTTCTTGCCTCTTTTTGAGTTCTAGAATAGTAGCTTTTATTATTTCATTTTAAATCCTCTGTTTTCTAGGTTCATATTTTTCAGTGATGGCCAGGATTGAGATATGTGCTCTTAATTTATCATAGCCTGCACATATTGATACTGTATCACTTCATGTAAAATATAAACACTTTACAACATTATGATTATTAACATATTTGCACTTGTCTGGGTTACTTTTGGAATATATTATACATCTATATGCATAGAAACTTCTTAATATAGTGTTATAATATTTCCTTTAAACAATTTTAAGATTTTAAAAAATGATTTAATGTTTACTCATGTTTTTCAGTTCCATTGCTGTACTTTTCCTTCTGTTGATTTGGTCTCATTTTTCTTGAGCCTGAGACATTTTTTGCATTTTTTATAGTGCAAGCTTACTGGTTACAAGTCTGTCAACTTCCAATTGCTAAAATGTCTTTATTCCACTTTCCTTATCTGAATTATGATTTTCTGAATATAGACTTGTGGATTGACAGTTTTAGTTTTTCAACATTTTGAATGTGTCATTTCATTGTTTTCTGCCATCCATTGTTTATGATGAAATCAGCCATTTTTAGTATTATCTTACCTCTGTGTGTCTATGTGCTTTTTTCCTCTGGCTGCTTTTTTTATCTTCAGTTTTAACCAGTTTGACTGTGATGTGTTTAGGTATAGTTTTATTTTTATTTCTCTGTCTTGGGTTTTGCTAAGTTTTTTAATGTCTAAGTTGATGTATTTCACCAAATGTGTTTTTATTTTTTGGCCATTATGTCTTCAAATATTTATTCTGGATCAATCTCCTTTCTTTTTCCAGAACTGCAATTTCATATGTGGTAAAGCATTTGATTCTGACAGTTCACTCGTTCTGTATTCATTTTACTTCCTCTTTTCCTTCTCTTTTCTTTTCCTCCCCTTTCCCCCCCTCCCCCCAGTTGTCTGCTTTTTGTGTTCATTCGCTGTGTGTTCTTCTGTGTCTGCTTGTGTCAGCGGCACCTGGAATCTGTGTTTCATTTTGTTGCATAATCTTGCTATGTCAGCTCTCTGTGTGTGGGGCACCACTCCTGGGTGGGCTGTGCTTTTTTTGTGCTGGGTGGCTCTCCTTGTGGGGTGCACTCCTTGCTTGTGGGGCTTCCCTACACAGAGGACACCCCTGCGTGTCACAGCATTCCTTGCGCACATCAGCACTGCGTGAGGGCCAGCTCATACATGGGTCGGAAGGCCCTGGGTTTGAACCTTGGACCTCCCATGTGGTAAGCAGATGCCCTAACCGTTGGGCCAAATCTGCTTCCCTTCTCCTCTTCTAATTCTTTCCTTTCCCATTCACAGTCTGCTCTTAAGCCCATCCTCCTAACTTTTTATTTCATTTATTAGAATTTTCATTCCTAAAATTTCCATTTGGGTCATTTTTTTTTACTTTTTCTTTTTGGCTTGCTTCTCTGTTGTTGCTGAGCTTTCTCTTATGTCACTTATGACTTTCTATTTCTTTTAAGTCCTGGAATTGATTTTTAGTCATTGGTAAGTTCTTACACTAAATTCTAACATCTTAGTCTTTTTAGGGTCTATTTCCATGGAAGACTTTTTCTCTTGACTGTTAGTGACGTTTTCCCAGATGGTTTTGAATGCATATTGGACATTGTGGATCACCTCTTCTAGAGACTTTGGATTTTCTTATCTTCCTTTGAGTGCTGCTTTTTGTTCTGTGAGAGGAAATTCAGTTACTGGCTGATTACCTTGAGTTTGTGAAGGCTTGGTTGAATGCTTTTTTTAGGATTGGAATTTTCAGTTTTTATTATTTATTGGAGAATCCCCAATCCTTTGACATAGTTTTGATTACCAATTTTGTTTTTTTGGTTGGGTGAAATGCTCCTTTAACTCTGCAAAATTTAAATTCCAAACTTTATTTCCCGTGTTATGGACAGCAGTAAGAAATCTCTACTGAGCTCTTTAAACTTCCCTTACTTTCTTGCACAAGGCATTCCATACTTGTCTTATGCTTTCTCTGTCCCAGCTTTTATATCAGCTGTTTCTTCCATTTTGGCCTGGGCCCTTTGCCTCTAGCCAGTCTACCCCACTTAGCCCTGGTTATGTACTGTGTGAAAGTTCTGAACTGCTTACATTTTAAATGACTTTGTTGAAAACCAGGAAGCATCACCTTCTTTCTTAGTATATGTGGGGAAGGTGGTGGGTAAGAATCATAGAGTCAGAGCATTTCTCCCTTTTTTCTCGGGGATTAATTCTCTTTTAATTAATTCTATTTTTAAAGAAGCTTTAGATTACATAAATGTTACATAAAAAATATAAGGGATTCCTGTATGCCCTACTCCCTTCCCTCCCCCCCTCCCCCACGCACTTTCCCACATCAACAACAATCTCTGGGATTAATTTTGATGGACACTGTATTAAGCCTGTTGTGTTAAAATATATCCTTTCTAGGAGTGCTTTGTCTTCCCTGTTTAAAGTTGTTTGTCTTACTCCAAATTTATGTCCTACTCCAATTTATGGCAGCAACCGATGAGGACACATTTGAGGAGGTTCATGACCTCCTTCTTCCTAGAGCCATTATTTATCCAGTGAGCTCACATCATTTTTTCTTCCTGCCATCTACCATAAACCTAATTGTCTTTGGCTTATTAGATGCTTAAACAATGTGTTGGTCTTCAAATTTTTTGTTTGTTTGTTTTCAATGAAAGTCTTTTCTTACTGAACTCTGATAAAGAACCTTGATGAGTTCCTCAGGAGATGCTGTCTTTCTGAAGTAGAGATGGGAATTCTCCCTTCTGACTGCTGAAATCACTTCTTTTTTAAGGCCTTTAACTGATCGGATGAGACATCTCCTATTGCTGAAGGCAGTCTTAGTTGATTGTCAATGTAATCAGCCATGGATGTGGTCAACTCACTGATTTTAAGTCCATGAAATGTCCCCACGGTGCATTTAGTCCAGTGCTTGCTTGACCAGACAACTGTGCACCATTACCTGGCCAATTGACATATGAGCCTCGCCATCACAGACTTCTTTGTGACTTAACCCCATCACACCTTTTAAATCACGCCTACCAATCTTTATTTCTCTACATTATTGTTTGTTTTGGTATTATAAACTTCTCTCCAGGTGCCCCGGTGGTTCAGACCTTATTTATATGTGCTACTTTCCTTGCTTAGAATGTTCAAATTTACTTCTGTCTTCCCTAGGAGGTTGGTTCTCCTTTGTGCTCCTGTAGCTCTTTATTCATTAATCTCTTTAAAACTCTGAGTTGAACTCACTAGACTGTGAGTGCCACTAGGATAGGTACCATCTTATTCCTTCTTGAATATGGGGCATGATAGGTATTTTAAAAACGTCACTCAACACCGGAATTAATGTAAAGCAGAGAGATCTGTTAAATTTTTGCAGTTTTGAATCACAGAACTGGAAATGAGTGGGTATGGTGACTTTGTAAAAGTAGGCTTAGTAATCTTTTATAACTGCTTGATCAGAGATGTGAGAGAAATGTGAGATAAGGTGATTCTAAGACTAAATATGAACAAACAGGATGTTACGAAGACCAAATTGTAGGAGAAGATAATTTCTTTTTGGCAGCTTTTGTCTTTATGTACCTTCAGGACATCCATGTGTACTTAACCCAATAGTCAATAGGAAATTACTTGAAAAGAATAATGGTTTTTCTCTCTTGGTTGAAAATCTGTGATATTCATGTAATGTGTATCTACTCACATTAGAATATTTACATTACCTTATATTTTCTACCATTAGAAACAAAGTAAATAATTTCCAATGAAGAGTCATGTAACACACTACTCATGTTCAAAATAAAATACTTAAACCCCAAAACCAGGTGCTGCTGACAGGCAAGGATTGGAATATAGTCAATTGTTATATTCTTCTGGACATTTCTAACTACAGAAGTTACTGTCAGCCTCAGTTAAGAGTCTATTGTCGGGAAGCGGATTTGGCTCAACTGTAGAGCATCTGCCTACCACATGGGAGGTCCAGGGTTCAAACCCAGGGCCTTCTGACCTGTGTGGTGAGCTGGCCCACATACAGTGCTGATGTGTGCAAGGAGTGCTGTGCCATGCAGGGGCATCCCCCGCGTAGGTGAGCCCCACGCGCAAGGAGTGTGCCCCTCAAGGACAGCTGCCCAGCGCGGAAAAAGTACAGCCTGCCCAGGAATGGCGCTGCACACACACAGAGCTGATGCAGCAAGATGATGCAACAAAAAGAGGCACAGATTCTTGGTGCTGCTGACAAGAATATAAGCGGACACAGAAGAACTGTTGTTAATGGACACAGAGAGCAGACAACTGGGGGGGAAAGGAGAAGAGAGGAGGGAAGGGGAGAGAAATAAATAAATAAAAATCTTAAAAAAAAAAAGAGTCCATCGTCAACTCTGCCTCAGATATCCCTTTGCCCTCCTTTCCTTATCCATAACCCAGGCATACCATATGGAAACAATGATTCCCAATTTCACGGAAATGTAAAGATGCTTTCTTTGTAGAAAGTACTAAAAATCATTTTGCTCTTTATATGATTTAATATGTTACTCTATTGGCTTTGCTTCAATTTGGCTAAATTTGTAAATAGGTAAATATCTTTAAAAATAGGCGTAGTAAGAAATTTTGCTTTACAGTGAAGAATGGGAAAAATGATTGTAACAAATTTAGATTATATTTTCTGTTTTTATCTCAACTATATTGCAGTATGACCTTATGCACTGAAATAAAACTCCAGTAAAATCAGGGGACATAATCATATTTTTTCACGTTTGCTACTAATCTGATCTGTGATTATTTCCTTTTTTCCATTTTTCTAGTTCTCCCTCTTCTCTTCCTCTGTGCTCATCTTCAGCTTTATAAATGTTTGTGGGGCCTTAGGAGAAAAAATTAGAAGAGGCGCTTTGTTTCCCCTTAATGGAAATAGCCATTGAGCTATTGATTTTGTTTCTAATGTGATGATGACTTTGGAAAACTCTCAGTTTGACCCTTGACATGGATTCCTCTAAGAATGTGTGATTATTTTGGTGCCTTAACTCTTGCTTCCATTTGCCTGCTCCTGGAGGGTAAGCATAATTAATGGCTGTTACTTCTTTTTGTATTCCAGCCTGAAAGAATAGACCCAAGTGCATCACGACAAGGGTATGATGTCCGCTCTGATGTCTGGAGTTTGGGGATCACATTGGTATGTTATGTTGACTCAACTTTGTCATCGTAATGCAAGAGTGAGAGATGTAGAACTGAAAAGAAAACTTGATCAGAATTCCATCCCATGTAAAAGTTGTTTATTTTCTCCTCTAGCCTTTGATTTTAATTACCTGTTCCCCCATTCCCCTGGCTATAGTCACGTAGTTTATATTTTTCTAACTATTGAAAAATAATGTACATTTTCTACCTTAAAGACCAGATTAGAGTTTGGTATTTCCCTCAAGGTTTGTGAAGTGCCGCGGGCTCTTTAGTGCTGCAGCTCTGGGTCTCTTAACTTCAGGTAATAGGAGTCAGCAACTACACAAAGAATGGGGAAAGGAGGAGCAGCCCACCCACAAGAAATGCAGCTGTGAGGGCAGATAGGCTGTTTCCATCTCAAGCAAGAGAGTATGCCTAGTAGTACAGCATCTAGTGTGCATATTATGAAAACCTTTATATAATATATGGTGTTTTCTACTTGAAGTTGTCTTTCACTCAATAGAAAAGTCGCAAATGAATGCCCTAAAAATAATTCAAGTATCAAGGGACAAAGTAATACCTAGAGGATAATTCTAAATGAAAATTCTACCTTGGAACAACACAACTAAGAAAGTTAGTAAAGTTGTTCCCTCTTTGTAACTTAAAATTAAATGAACTCTTCTTTATACTTATGGATTCCAATGAAATTTTGATTCCATTAAAAATTATCTACATGCTTATTTCCTTTTTATCAAATTTTGTTTTTAAATTTTAGATATATTTTCTTTTGCTTGCTGTTCTACCAGGACTCAGTGAGGCTTTCCTGATTATGGACAGCTTTTACAGCTTCTTCTACATAGGGATGTGAATTTTCCATCCCTAGACTGGGCTATCCCATTAGGTAGGCAGCCTAAAACTCTTTCCTCCATTTTCTTCCTGTTTTCACTTTGTGTTAGATCCCACAGCCTGGAGGTGTACAAGTTCAGTGACTTTTTTGTAGCTTATTAAATAACCTCTGTTTCTTCATTGGCATTACATGGTTCTAGGTTCCTATTCTTACAGATCAGAACCACACCCCCTTGCTTTTATTTTTTTTTAATCTGTAGTTATCCTTGATAAGTCAATTGCCAGGTTCCTAATGAGTTCTTCCCTGTATAGAGTTGAAATCTAGTAGTTTACTTCTGTATTGGACTCTGTCTAGTTTCCCTTGTCACCAAATGTGGGAGATGCCCCCTAGAGACGTATTTCATTGTTAAGCCAACTGACCCTAAAGAAGAAGGAATTCTTAACCTTAATCTCATTCATCTTGAGCCCTGATTTGCAGTCAGGTAGCAAATGAGGAAAGTGTAACTCTAGGATACTGTTTGGGGAATCATTTAGAGCCAGAAGACCTTGATTACTTTAAAGAGCTATAGTGATATAATGCTGTGTGATTCTAACATTTAATACCTGTTGGCTCACTGCTTCCTGTATCACTCATAATAGGGAAATAACTTTAACAAGAAGCATTAAGGATTACCATCTCCCTGAAATTAAGAATCCTGTTCCAGATAATTGAGCCCTTTAGTATTTTATATTAACATTTCAGAAAAATTTAACTTCTACTCTAGCTCAATAGGTAAAAATATACATGGCTTTACAAAGAAAAATGTTGGATTCTGAGATGCAATCATAAAAATGTATTTCAACCTGACATAGTTTTATAGAATGTTGAAAAGAAACACTTTCTAATTAAAACCATAAAATTTAATCACTTGTTGTATAAACATATTCTAAAATTGATATTGGTACTATCCTTTGCTTTGCTTTTCTTGTGTACTCATTTTTAAAATCATGATTGCATGTGAATGTGAGAGAGATTTCTTCTAAATTGGCTTATTATATTATTTTCTTTAAAAGCCTGAATTAAGTTAGTAATGACATCAGAACACTCTCTTTTATGCTCAAATTCTGAGTACTTTTAAAAATTTTCCTATTTTCTTTACACATCTTTATTCTTCAGGTGTTTTTCAGACTTATTTATAATGCTGGTAAGTCATTAATAGAAGTATGCATGGTCAACTAGGCAACAACAAGTTGAAGTAAAACTGATGTACTACAGACTTTCTTTGAGGCTTTAACATGCTTATCTGTATTATGAATTTCCAAGTGGGTGATGATGTATGCCTTGTTTCCTACTTGACCGTAGGACTCTTTCTGCATACAGGCTTCCCCTAATTCACAAATGATCTTTTCCACAAATGCTTGATTTTAGTTAGTTATTTGAAACTTAAAAATCAGTTTTTTACTAAAAGAAAAGAGAAATTGCTGATGGTTTAGGAAATCCTGTAAACCATCATGTCACCGTGAATTACATAGTATCACTGATAATGTAGAATTGACTCATCAGTTGTTAAATTTTTTTCTGGAATATCTCAAATTCCACCTCATTTCTGTGAGATCACACCTCCCATTATTGAAGCCTCAAGTAACCTGAGCAGAGATTCTTGAGATTCTGGTGGCAAAAGATAGTCAAGAATAGGACCAGTCTAAGGTAGTGAGAGGGGAGGGAGCATGGATCTTGGGCATCATCTTTTAAGTCTGATGACTGGTTCCAAGGTTGCTGCAAGACTTGTAGCTCCAGTTGAGGCAGCCCACTGCATTTTAAGGGATACTTCCCAGAATTGCCTAGCTGTAATTAACACAGTGATGCCTCAGTCCCTGTCCTTATGATGTGCACCCCACTTTTTCCTTCTCTTCATTAATAAGGTTTACCTCTTCCAAAGTATTTTGCAGATTTATCAAAAAGAAACTTCAGCCAAAGAATGAATTTCTGCATGTGTGTATACATGCATACAATCTGCCCATCTGGTTACCTGCACACATGTGTGCATAATTGGAGATGGCAGTGAGCTAGAGGAGGCATCTTTTTAGGCAGGAAGGCCTTCCCTTGCCAGCCTTCTATTTGAGGATTGCTTTACGATAACCTCCTTTTCACTGTATAAACTAGTAATTTAATATTTAACTATATCTGCATAATCTAAGCTGAAGAAGAATTTGTCCTAAAATGTTCTAAAACCAACACAAAGTTGTCAGAACCAGAAGCTCTGGAGCATGCATTGTAGGGACCTTGTCTAGGCTTATGGTTTGTGTTTCTCTTTCGTCCAAGTCCTTGGATTTGGTTGATGCAGAGTTCTTTTTATTATCTTGGTTTCTAAACATACCCTCTCTTTAGCCTTAATAATTCTGGAGACTCTGCTCTAGCTTGATCTGGTTTTAAGACTTCTAATTTTGGTTAGGAGTTCAGATTTTCAATGTGGCCACTACAATGCAAATAGTAAATAATTTCTCGAGTATTTTGCTTTTTTCTTGTATGTTCTCTTTAGTATGAGTTGGCCACAGGCCGATTTCCTTATCCAAAGTGGAATAGTGTATTTGATCAACTAACACAAGTCGTGAAAGGAGATCCTCCACAGCTGAGTAATTCAGAGGAAAGGGAATTCTCCCCAAGTTTCATCAACTTTGTCAACTTGTGGTGAGTACTTAATTTACACTCAGTCACACATGGTGAGAACAGTGAGGTTTACTTAATCCTAGCAGCACTGGTAGTCCGCACTGGGGATGGGGAGCCTTTGTCACGTCACCTGGCCGTCTAAGTTGGGGCTCTGGAACACTCTTGCTATATGGAAGGTTCCAGGTTGCCTTGCAAGGCATCACCTTCTTATTCTACTATTCAGGTATTGGTGAAAAACAGAATTGGGTGGTGGAGAAGCTGCTGCCTCCAGACTTCCAGTACCTTGTACAAGAAATACCAGGTTAAACCTATAGGTGAGACTATTCATCTTACTCTGATGTGGTTCTCACATTGAGATTGTACCAGAATCACCTGGAAACTTTTACCAAGCCAAGACCTTACCACATCTGACTCTCCTGGGTGGATTGATCAGTGCTCTAACTTAACATATAACAAAGCTGGGTATATGTAGTAGAGTCAGGCCTAAAGCGCAATAGGTAGAGGCATGTGATGGCTCTCTGAAACCTTATCCCAGAGAACATGGATTCCCACCTATTGATGATGTTTGTCCAACTTTTAAGGAGTGTGTATATGTGTATAGCACATAACAATGAATATATGCAGATGTGGCAATGACAGTCATGGTTTATACTGTTTTAGTTTATACTAAACTTTTTTTGAAAATTATTCTCTTTATCCACATGATTTAAGAATAAGAAATGTTTATAAGCAAAAAAGCATAGAGAATATCTCCTTAATGATTCTTAAAAATACTTTTCTTTTTCTTATATTTTTTTCCTGCCAGAAATGCTGTTTCCCTCTGTTCTTTTTTAGACTCTCTTATATTATTTCAGGGTCTAGTATTTTCCTGTTTTTTGAGTAACTAGAAAACATTGACTTGGCTCTAGTTTTCAAGTCCGTTTCATTTGTTTTAGCTAAATTCTATGTTTTGTTGTTTTTTTACAAGGGAGAGTAATGCCTCAGACTTTTCTGGTTAGAAAATCTTAAGGGTGACTCAAACTGACCTGTTTTTCCTTTTTATCAACAATGTATTTCTACCATATTTGCACACATGCATAGAGTTTACATAATTGCCTACATGTGATCATTTCATATATTCTATTTTTATGAAATATGTGATTAAAAGAATATATATGTCATAGACCATAATATCTGTAATGATCATCTGTGAACCTCCCAGCATGCTTGCTTTTTCCTTATTCCTTCATCTCTTTATTGATTTTGTTTTATATAATGTAGTGCTTGTGTACTTTTTGTCTGTTTCCTCTGGTGCCAGGTCTCTTCCATAGATAAAAGTTATGGACATCAAGTCCATCTCATTCCAAATCATTAGGGTCTACAGTTGAAGTGCATCTGTTTTTAGGACATACTCATCAACTCTCCAGTTTGTCTATTCTTCTTGCCACTATCCAAGTCTAACCTGCATCATTCAGATTGCTAATTGGTTTCCTCGCATGCAGTGTTGCCCAGTTCCACACGATTCTCCTTCCTTTTGAAGGAATTGATCAGGTTGTTTCCATATTTAAAACTGCAAAATGGAACAGAAATAGCTGAAGTGGTTGAGTGCCTGCTTCCCATGTACGAGTTCCTGAGTTCAATTCCTGGTGCTGCCTAAAAAAAAACTGTCTAGAACATTCATTCTTAACAGAAGAATGATATTGCTTCCAGGGAGGTGTATATTGGTTGTTTAGGGGCCAAAATATTCTTGGATGTTACAGTGGTTCGTTGCCCCCCAAAGGGTCACAGTATATAAACAATACATCCTTGATCTCTGGTGGTGACTACCTAGTGATAGTTCTCTACCTATTTCTTTTAGTCACCAAGACCTTTGTGATTAACTTGTGATAGTTAATAAATACTGATGCCCTTTTAGGGATGAAGAATTAAGAAAAAATCACTAGCAAATGAAAACACCTGGTGCTGTTCAGAGATTGTACCAATCTGAGAAATCTGAACATATATTCCCTTGTGAAATTGTCACTGAAAAAATCAGGGGGAAAATGTGAAAAGGGAATAATTTGAATTCAGCGAAGGTTGTTTTCAAATAGGACAAATGATTTCTGAATTGAATGGGGGAAAATGCTGGTACATATCAGATTGGGTATTGCAGGTTAACTAAACCTGAAAAGTAGGTAACATTTTGGATTAATCTTCCAGAAGAAAGGGATAAAGAGATGAAAATGAGGCAAATAATGATACATAAAGGAAAAATCCAGGAGATTCCATTTAACCGATAGTGGGTAAACAAGATATTAAAGCAAAAATTCCTTTTACCTGAAGACTAAAATATACCACACTAAATTGACCAAAAGTCAATGTGCAGGTATATTGTTAGTTTTTTTTGGCATGGTTTTTATTTTGGTGTTTATTTGTTTTTGTTTGTTACACATTTCAAAGATGAAACTTGAGAAACTTTTAATTAAAACACCTGCACACAAATGTACACACAATGTAGGATGATACAAAATCAGAGCAATAACTGGAGAGCAGAGAAACAGCCTACTACTTCCCATTAGTTTAGTAGATGAGATAGCTTGGATGATACTTGCATTGGAACACCTAAATTACTGGATAAACTATTTCAACATGTCTTTTTCTTTTTTTTAGGAGGTGCTGGGGATTGAACCCAGGACCTCGAGTATGGCAAGCAGGCATTCAACCACTGAGCTACATCCACTCCCCAATGAGAGTTGATTTTTTGTTTGTTTAGTTGTTAGGAAGTACTGGGGATTGAATCTGGAACGTTGTACATGGGAAAGAGGTGCTCAACTGCTTGAGCTACATCCACTCCCTCAACATGTCTTTTTAAAGGTATCACAAGTTACCATAAAACTAAGGAATCCACACAGCTCTAAAATGAAGTGAAATCAGAAATTATGAGAAGTAGGGCAGTGTCAGAGCTGTTTCTTTCCTTGAGAGTTTCTATGGCCCTGGAGACCTTAGACTTCTGCTTTAATGACTATAAGGGATATAGGGGATAACAAATAAAACCCAGACCCCACCTAACATGGAGAATCTAACAATCTTGCATAAAGTTGAGATCCTTAAGGATTATAGCCACATTGTAAAGGTTAATGAGAATGCTTGGTGTATGAAAAAGAATATAAAAGAAACATACCTGTCTTGATCCTGGCACTGAGTGTGACACAAATCCAAAATTATAAACCCATCCTAATGTGGATTTGTAGATATGATAAACTTGTAAATGTGTGGTCCAAAATACCTAAAGCAGGCTGGCAAGATCCTAGAGATGACTGGCAGAAACAAACACAAATCCTTTCTGGAAGATAAACTTCATTCCTTAGGATTCAAAGAATTCCTAGAAAAAAGTTAAAAAGAATATGAATAGATCATACTTAAAAAATTGCAATACTCACATAGGCAGTGAGAATTAGCAGAAGCAACTGACAGCAGGAATTCACATATTAGCATCATCAGAAACAAATAATTTATTATAAGTTTGAATTAAAGAAGATGCTTAGAAGTATAAGTAGGGAACAGGGATTTATAAAGAACACAGTAGAACTTCTAGAAATAAGACACAAACGTTAAGTACTCAATAGCTGGATAAAACAGCAGGTTAGATACAACTGAAAAGAGACCAGTGATCTAAAGTGCTAATAGAACTTTGAGAAATAATGAAAATGTTCTATACTCTTTTTTTGTCCATTGTGGTAGCCATTAGCTATGTGGTCTATTGATCATTTGCAGTATAGCTAGTGTGACTAAGGAAATAAATTTTTTGTTTTAATTGTAATAAATTTGGCTGGTGCTACCTTATTGGACAGCACAGGTCTAATTGGGATTGATATAATTAGTGATAACAGCCAGCAATAATTCTGAAACAGAAGCTGGTCGACATTAATAATGATATTGGTTTGAGATTTTTGGCTCAAATGGCATAGTGAATTTATATATGAACATAGTTTTCTGCTCTACGTGGTGAAGGTTAATGAAATAGAAAAACATAAAACCAGAAGGGCATAGCAGATTTACAAAGTAAAGAAACATCTTTGTGCAACAAAAATGCAGTAGAAATACTTATAAAATGGTATGTAGAGCAAACCATGGTCCCAGTCCACAAGCAGTCAGTGGCCGTTGAGACATTACTTCCTGTGGGATCTTTTCTGGACCAGGGGGCCAGCAGGAATTGGGTTCACCACTTAGTATTCAGAATCTAGAATGGGCCATGAGGGTTGACTTTCTGGGAATGAGTGTCCTGGATCTTCATATCCCTTTGTTTTTCAGTCGTTGGGTACAGGCTGCCCTGAGTATCAGGCTGAAGAGGCAATTCCAAAGGGTTGACCTGTGTAGACTATGGCAGCGTCTACTACAAAAGGCAAGGGATATCAAAACAGCACTGAGTTCAGAAACAGATGAAATATGTTGCCAATATTAATTAACTTTTGATAGTGAAATATTTAAGGTTGGAAGTGAATGGTGATTAAGATTTGGGCCAGGATAGATCAGGTGCATGCAAACAAAATGAAAATATCTAGCACCTTTTATTAGACAAGGTAGAATTCAAGGGGAAAATATCAGTAGGGCAAAGATTTTTGATATAATGATAAAATGCAGTCCTTAGTGAAACTGTACTATTGGTAAGCTTTTGAATCAAATTACACAGAATTGAAATACAGAGTGCAAAAGTTTTACAGATGTAAAGATAAATTGATAAGATTCATTTAAAATTTACTTTCTAGGGTTCCTGGTTTCTTTTAGAGGGAGTCTCTATATAAATATATGTGTATATATTTAGAAAAACATAAACACACATGTATATATATATTTCAGTTTTATTGATGCATATTAAAAAAGCATAACTCCATCCAAAGAGTACAATCAATGGTATTTGATTACACATATATTTTATATATAATATATTTAAGTATGTACATATACATTCATATATTTACATAGTATTCTACCATGTAGCTTTACTATAATTTACTACCATAGTGCTAAACAATAACCTTATTTCTAATTTTTCACTAATGATTCTACAATGAATATCCTAAGGTTATGCATTAATTTTTTGCCATGCATTTCTATGTTTGACAGATTTTCTTTGGTTATTTTGTAACTGAAAGAAACAACTACTTGATTCTTTGTAATATTTCATCTGAGAAAAGAAAAATACTTGGGTAAATATGTCTCCATTTTAATAATCTTATTTTTATGATATTTTAGCCTTACGAAGGATGAATCCAAAAGGCCAAAGTATAAAGAACTTCTGGTGAGTATAGGACTTTGGGAAATTTGGATAGTTCCTTGCCCCCTAATCCTCTTAGCATGCTGGGTCACTGAGCAAGCAGCACACCTCTCTGTCAGAGACAAATACCTTGACTTAATTGATATATATTTTTAAATGTTTTAAACAAAGGTATTTAGAAAGTGAAAATTTGTAGTAGTAATTTTCTAAGTAACCAGCTAAATTCTTATGGGAAAATTTGGCCTTGATATGTTACAAAAATTAACTTTACAAAGCCTATTTTCCACTGCACAGTTCATATACATGTAATACATCCATAAAAGAAAGTTAGTGAAAAGCTTGTTTATTGCACCCATTGTCTTTATAAAAGCTTTTACCCAAATTCATGTATCATATGGACAATTTCCATTTCTTCAAAAGTTCTCACCCATTCCATGGAACTTGAATGTTTTAAGCATTCATTGGATGTGGCATTGATCCAGGCAGTGAAGAAAGTACTATAATCAGTAACATGGGAATATTTTAAGAAAAACCGCTTGCGATGCCTAGCTTCTCGCGCTCTAAGGGTATTAAGCCAAACTTATGGTCAACCCTAGCAATGACTAAAGCTAGTCAGTCAGCAAAACTAGAGAAGCTTTGAAAGAAAACTGTCATTAGAGTTGGCATATGAAAAGGATGGTTTGCAAAGCAGATATATGGCTACAGTTCTGGAGAGTACAGGGTATTTGTACAGTAAGTTCCTAGCGTAAGTTTCTATCAGATGCCTTTTAGGGTAGGAGACAGAAGGGTTAGAACTGAAAACCATTTTGTAAGAACTTTCTCCTACTGCAGATGAGGGAGTCCTGAGAAGAGTAGCAACTGGTATTCAGATAGTTCTTGGCTCCTAGATGGTGGTAGAGGCTCCAGTTAGGTTTTGTGCTGAGAAACAACTGTGTCATTTGCCTTCACAAATCCTTCCTGATTAAACAGATAAGTTTCCAGACCTTACTGCCAGGGCAGCACCTTCAAACCATAACCCTGTGTATCCTATCTAAGCACATACACACACCTCTCCCAATGTATCTGAATGAAATAAAGGCTGTCTATTTGATCTGTACTTGTGGTGGTACCATTTTTTTTTTTTTTTTACAACCACGTGTTGTTGGGAGCTTTCCGTTTATATTGTATAAAAATTGGGAGAAGCTCAGGGTGGGTTCTGATACTAAAAATGATATATATATATATATATATTTCCTTTTTCTTGCAGAAACATCCCTTTATTTTGATGTATGAAGAACGTACCGTAGAGGTCGCATACTATGTTTGTAAAATCCTGGATCAAATGCCAGCGACTCCCAGCTCTCCCATGTATGTCGATTGATAGCGCTGCTACATCAGACTCTAGAAAAAAGGGCTGAGAGGAAGCAAGACATCAAGAATTTTCATCCTGTATCACAGTGTTTTTATTGCTCGCCCAGACACCATGTGCAATAAGATTGGTGTTCGTTTCCATCATGTCTGTATACTCCTGTCACATAGAATGTGCATCCCTTTGTAATACCTGATTGATCACACAGTGTTAGTGCTGGTCAGAGAGACCTCATCCTACTCTTTCGTGATGAACAAGTTCATGAAATGTGGAAGTCAGTACGATCAATTTGTTGACTGTGATTAGATCACATCTTAAATTCACTTCTAGACTCCAAACCTGGAGACGCAGCTACCAGAATGGTGTTCTGTAAGACTTGCGAATACTAGAAGAACGCGGTTGATGTAGGTACTGTGTCTGAACATAGAGACCCGGGCTTGAGCGAGAAGAGCTTTCGCAGCCAGTGAGACACGTTGCCTTTTGGAGCTGGGAGACAAAGGAGGAATTTACTTTCTTCACCAAGTGCAATAGATTTACTGATTTGATATTCTGTTGCTTTACAGTCACAGTCGATGTTTGGGGATCGATGTGCTCAGCCAAATTTCCTGTTTGAAATATCATGTTAAATTAGAATGAATTTATCTTTACCAAAAACCATGTTGCATTCGAAGAGGTGAACATTAAAATGTTGAGACAGGACAGAATGTGTTTTCTCCTTTACCAGTCCTTCTACTCTTCATTGGGAAGACTCAGGAGTCTGCCACTTGTCAAAGAAGGTGCTGATCCTAAGAATTTCTCATTCTCAGAATTCAGTGTGCTGCCAACTTGATGTTCCACCTGCCACAGACTACCAGGACTGAAAGAAGAAAAAGTGCAGAGGGCAAAGTTTACAGATGTTTTTAATTCTAATATCTTATCCTGAACAACTTGTAGCAGCTATATATTTCCCCTTGATCCTAAGCGTGATACTTTAGCCATCATTACTCACTAACAGGGAGAAGTAGCTAGTAGCAATGTGCCTTGATTGATAGGTAAAGATTCTTATAGGCAGCAAAAGACCAAATCTCAGTTGTTTGCTTCTTGTCATCACTGGTCCAGGTCTTTAGTTTTTGAATCTCTTTTCCTTCCCATGTGGTCTGTTGCTGCTATGTGGCTTTTGCTTAATCCAATATTTCCCCCTTTTTCAAACTATATAAAAAGCCTTTATAATTACCAGGGATATTCCTTACCAAGGATTTTTAGCCCCAGCTATCTCCTATGCTCTAATGTTGAAAAGGCTGAGAAAAGTGGGGCCCAACTGATGCATGGGTGATGAAGAGTTGTTTTTTCTAGAGACACACTTGATCGGATGAGCATCTGAAATGACATTTTCTTTTAGATAAGCCCATTACCTTCTAGAATCTCTAGCAAGGTCACCTTTTCTTGGAATTGGACTTCTTACAGCTACACAAATAAAACCCATAACAGTTGTAAGAGCCCATTTAAATCTGTCATCTTTCCTCCACTTCTTCACTCGCCTCATAGCCAGGTTCTCCTTAGGCTTCGCTCTGGCTCCCCGGCCCTGAACATTAGGCTTTGTTTAATGGTTCAGCAGCACTGTGAAGGGTTCAAGCACACTGGAATATAAAACAGCCCTGGTCTGAGGTGCAGGTGATGCCATTACAGAACCAAATTGTGGCGTGTATTGCTGTGTCTTCTCCCAGAGAGACAGTCATAAATACTATAAATCAATACAGAGAGAATGGTGCTGTTTAAAGTTACACCCCTGTAAATTTCAGAATTCAAAAGTGATTTTTCTCTTTGGTCCACTTGCCTAGTTTTCCTGTCTCCTCCCCCATGGCATCCTAAACCTTAGACTTCCCAGTGTTCTGAAAGGAGGCGTTATTCTATGTCTTCCTTCGGCCACACCAAGCCGCCATCCTCCGTTGCTCCCGAGGACTCAAGAGGAGTTTGTTTCTCTGTTGTTAGCTCCCCGTCTGGCTCAGCACAGGGTCACTTTGCCATTATGCAAATGGAGATAAAAGCAATTCTGACTGTCCAGGAGCTACTCTGATCGTTCTGTTGTGTGGACGACCACATAAAAAGGCAATTTTAGTGTATTAATCATAGATTATTATAAACTATAAATTTAAGGGCAAGGAGTTTATTACAATGTATCTTTATTATACAAAAGGGTGTATAGTGTTCACAAACTGTGAAAATAGTGTAAGAACTGTACATTGTGAGCTCTGGTTATTTTTCTCTTGTACCATAAAAAATGTATAAAAATTATCAAAAAGCTAATGTGCAGGGATATTGCCTTATTTGTCTGTAAAAATGGAGCTCAGTAACATAACTGCTTCTTGGAGCTTTGGAATATTTTATCCTGTATTCTTGTTTGAATTCCTCCTCTATTTAAGATATATACATGGAATCGAAGTGTTTATGTAATAGTTCTATCCTTTTGCCTGCAGGTCAGTTGTAATAAATCTAGGATGTGATGATGACTTTGTAATTTGATTTTCTGAGGTCAGACCCTATGAAGGTGAAATCAAGTAAATTCCATTAAATTATCTGTGCATTTCACATTGGGAAAATTATATCCTTTCACAAGTGTTTATGGCTTCTTTTTCTCTTTCCTTCTTGTGGTTGCCATATTTCTCTACTTATTCCTCTTGAAACAGCAGACCTATCTGTGAAGTGTCAGCTTTGCTTTCTGTTTGGTCAGGTGAGATGCAGAGTTCCTTCATGTTTGTTTCCTAGTTGGTTGCCTGGACCTGCCTGGCTTACTTAGTGGAAAAGGAGGAGGGTCCTCTTCTTCAACCTCAGTCGCGGCGGGAGACCGCTTTTAGGAACGCAGGCTACCGTAGACCTCATGTACGGCTGCCACCCATGCTTTCTCCTCCTGATGCTGTGTCCCAAGGCTGCCAAGTAAGCATTAGATGTCAGCTCAGGTTGTGATCACTCACTGCCACCTGATAGAGGGATAGGGGGGAGGTTTTCGGTAAAAGTCCTGTAGGTTTCAGAGCTGGTCTGTTTGTGGATGGAAAGACAATGGAGGTGAACAAAAAGTCATGGAAACTTGAGAGCGATTGGGGATTACCTTGATGGTTATTCTATCACCTCCTCATTGATCAAATTCTCACTCATAGTTCAAATGCTAATTCAGCCCCTGACCATTTTCCTGTCGCTACTCCTCACCTGGTCTGAGATGCAGGAGATGCCATTACAGAACCAGAGGTGGTAAGTATCTGCATTCTCCAAAGAAGTATGTAGCAATAGGAATCCTGGCCTCTCTTGCTAAGCCTTTTTCTACTAAGGAAATGATCTCCCACAGTTTCCAGATCCCAGCTAAGCACCATCCGGATGCAAGGCAGGTGGTAAGAGACAGGTAGACTGCCAAGTGCTTTGTAGTACCTTATATTTCTTCATCTCATGATCCCAAGTACAACCTACCAAAGAAAATGTAGTTAGAAAAAAACAAGGCATAGAGAAGTGCAGTACTAGCTCAGATAACTCCTATAGTAGTGGGCAGAGCTGAGATTCACCTCCATATAAAATAACATTAATTAAAACTACCATTAAAGATGTGTGCACTTGAGAGGTTGGGGACATTCTGTTCATAAGCCTTACTGGTTGTCTAGGAAATGAGGGCAGAGGTTCTAGAGTCTACAATGTGGCCTCGTGGGCCATCTAAGACAGCTGTGTAGAAAGTGGTTACCTTGGAACTAATAGAGAAGCTCCAGGTCCTAATTCTTAGGGAAACATGAATTCAGTATAGAGACCTTGAAAACATTACGGTCTATCACTGTAAATGGGAATTTTAGCAGGTAGGGAATTTCTGGGTTCTTACCATAAAGCACTCCGTGTTGCCGTTGATTTCGTCCATTTATCTTCCCTGCAGGAGGATAAAGAAAGTGCATCCAAGGTCTTGAAAGCTGTCCTGGCATACTGGCTGCCCTGTATCTGAGGTCTGGGGATGTTTTGATCTTCACCTCTTAGCCAGGGCTGTGTGCTCCAGTCATATCCACAAACTCTGCTTATTACTTAGGATATAAGGCACAGAGAACCTAAAAACAGTTGTCCTTGAACTTGCTGGCTCCCTAAAAATCCTCATATGGCTAAGGAAAAATCTAGTCAGAAATAGTTAACTGTCTTAAGGATGTACTGTAAGAACGATGTGTGATGAAAAGTTGAAAATATGTTGTATAAGGAAGACTTACTATGTGAAATACCGGCTTCTGTCCGACTCTGGGAATTTACTACAGACTGAAGTGATACATTTCTTGGTCCTACACGTCTTTAGGGTAGATAAAAATGAATATTGAGGAATTCTCATCTCAAACCTTAAAATCATTAGAGGTCATTGATTCTGTTTTTTTTTATGTATGTGTTTTTAAAATTTATTGAAGTATATCACTCATATATAAACATACATAAACAATGAGTGTATAGTAATAGTTGTGAACTTAAACATACAAAACATCATACAGGGCTCTCATAGCCTCACCTTACTACCAATACCTTGCATTGTTGTGAAACATTTTTAATGATGAAAGAGCATCCTCAAAATAATTTTACTAACCTAAGTATCTTATATTTGGTGTATTTCTTCCCCAACCCATCCTATTATTTTTTAAAAAATATTTTTATTACAGAAGTTGTGAACTTAAAAAACAATCATGCACATATGCAGAATTCCCATACAACAACCCTCCATCAGCACATCACACTGTGGTGGAACATTTGTAACATTATGAGATAATATCATCAGACTATTACCACTAACCATAGTCCACAGCAAACACTGGCACACTATTTCCATACTCCCCAATTATCAACACAGTATATCTTTGGGATAGATGCATGACTATTATAGTATTGCTGTTAACTACAGTCCATAGGTCACTCCAGTTGTATTTGTCCCATGCTTCTCCATGTTCCCACCACCGTGCAATAGTGATGTACATCTCCTCTCACTCACAAAGGACACTCGATCTGTACCATCAACCACAATTCTCATCCACCTCTGGGTTTACTGTGTTATTGAGTTCCTAGATTATTCTCTAGCTTTCTATTGAAATTTACACCCCTAAACTAACCTTTCCAGCCACATTCCCATTTATAAACCAACTGTTGTTCATTATAATATGTTACCATCAACTCTAAACATTTCCACACTTTCACAGTAAAGTTAATTAAAACTTCTACATACATTAAACATCAGAGTCCTCTCAGTCCTCATTTCCTTTAAGAACCCACCACTTAACAACAGGTCTTGAAGATGTTTTCTTACATTTTCTTCTGAAAGTTTTATGGTTCTTTTATATTTAGGTTTAAGATATTTCTGGCCATTTGGGACCACTTACCCTTCCAAATAAATTTGATAATTGTGTTCCCATTTAGTTTTTTAAAATGCTGGTAGAATTTTTATTGGGATTGCATTGAATCTGTATATCAATTTAGGTAGAATTTACATCTTAATGATTTTTAACCTGTGAGCATGGAATGGTCTTTCAATTATTTAGGTCTTTTTGGCTTTCTTTTAACAATGCTTTGTGGTTTTCTGAATAAAGGACTTTATATCATTTGTTAAGTTTACTCCAAAATATTTGATTCTTTTAGTTGCTTTTGTAAATGGAATATTTTTTACTTCCTCCTCAGATTATGCATTACTAGTGTCTTCTATATTCTATTTCATCTGATAGAAGTGTAGCTATCTTGGGTTTGTTTGTTTTTTACTGCATGCCTAGAATATCTTTTTTTGACCTTTTGCTTTAAGTCTCTTGGTACCCTTGGGTCTTACGTGAGTCTCTTGCAGACAGCATATAGGTGCTCATATTTTCTTATCCATTCTACTAGTCTGTATCTTTTGATTGGGGAGTTTAATCCATTAACGTTGTTATTGTAAAGGCAGGTCTTATTACACCCATTTTGACCTTTAGGTTTTATCTGTCATATTTTATTTTCATCACCCTTTGACACTTTTAGTTACTTTTACTAATATAATCTTCATTTCTAAACTCTCTTCCAAGCCTTTCTCTCCTGTCTTTTCTTTTCAGACTGTAGCACACCCTTTAGTATTTCCTGCAAAGGTTATCTTGGTTACAAACTCTCTTAGTTTCTTTTTATCTGTGACTATTCTAAACTTACCCTCATTTTTGAAAGATAGTCTTGACAGATTTAAGATTCCTGACTGGGAGTTTTTTCCCTTGCAGTATCTTAAAGTTATCATTCCACTGCCTTCTTGCCTACATGGTTTCTGATGAGAAATCGGCACTTAATCTTATTGCGTATCCCTTACGTTATGCATCGCTTTTCTCTTGCTGCTCTCAGATCTCTCTCTTTGTCTTTGGTATTTGACATTCTGATTAGTATGTGTATCAGAGTTGGTCTATTCAGATTTATTCAGATGGGAGTATGTTGTACTTCTTAGACATGGATATCTATGTCCTTCAACAGGATTGGGGATTTTCTACCATTATTTCTTCAAATATTCCTTCTGCCCCTTATCTCTTCTCCTTCTGGGACCCCTTGACACCTTGCACATCTCTTGCTGTTGTTTAGTTCCCTGAGACCTTGTTCAATTTTTTCTGTTCTTCATGTTCTTTTGTATGTTCACTTTCAGAGACCATTTCTTCAAGCTCACCACTCCTTGCTTCTGCCTTCTCAAAGCTGCTGTTATCTGCTTCCAGTGAATTTTAAATATCATTTATTGTGTCTTTCATTCCTATAAGATCTGTTTTTCTATTTATGCTTTCAAATTCTCCTTTGTGCTCATCCAATGTCTTAATATCCTTAAGTTCTTTAGCCATCTCACTGAATTTACTAAGGAGATTTGTTTGAACATCTATGTTTAGTTGTCTCAGCTCCTTTATGTTATCTGGAGGCTTATCTTGTTTCTTTAACTGGGCCATATCTTCCTGTTTCTTGGTGTGGATTGTAATTTTTTGTTGGTGACGCGGCATCTGGCTTACTAGATGTATTTATTCTGAGTGCAGTTTCTTTAGTTTAGGGCTTTCTTGCCCTTTCTCCTTGCTGACTGTGTAATAGGAGCTGAGGATGTAGTTGGTGCTGAAGCTGTGGAAGCTCAAGCTGCCCGCATTGCCCCAGGGACTGATAAAGCTTCTCCCACCTTTCTCCTTTTCTAGGAGTAGGGAAAGAGCCACAACCATGTGTAATAATCCAAGTTGTGCAGGATTAGTCTTTAGTTGCCCTGAGAGACTGATGAAACTTCATGCCTCTTCCTTCCCTGCCTGGGGTGGGGATGGAGCTGCAGGTGTGGGCAGCAATCTTGCCATGCAGGTCCAAAATGACTGCAGTTGCCCCGGTAGGCTTCCGACTAGTCAGTCTGTGCTAGTGGAATGTATCTGCAGTTACCTAGAGAGGCTGATGCAGGTCCCGACAGCCTCCTCCCTGCCAGAGGTAGGGCTGAAGGCTAGCCTAAGGCTGCAGCACTGTCTGGGTGGAAAGAAGCGGGTCCACACTGTTACTGTGATTTTCATGCACCCCAGCTTCCACTCATGCTGGGGGCGGAGTCAAAATGGTGGCTCTTTCCAACTTGGGCAGGTTCAATCTTTAGCTGTTTTTAGGGCTTTCTTTAGCCAGCCGAATTTATTAATCAGTAGCTGAAGTCAGTGGCCAACCATCTCTTACTCCCCTGTTTTTGGGAAATAGAGCTTCCAACTCCAAAGAATAATTCCTGAGACGGCTTGTGCTGCCAAAGTAGGATGATCACCGGTCTCCGTGATACGGCTTGTATTTTCCTGGAGAGACTGGCACAGGTCCGCCCAGCTCGCTCCCTGCCAGAGGTGGAGCTGTGGCTTAGGCTAGAGCTGCAATCCTATGTGGGTGGAAAGAAGCTGGTCCCTATCAGCACTGTGATTTTCAATCCATCCCACTTCCTCTCATGCCAGGCGGGGGCGGGGTTGTTGTTGTTGGTGGTAAAATGGTGGCTACCAGCCTCTTTCTTACTCAGACAGGCTCAAACTTTAGCTGTTCTTAGGATTATACTTTAGCCCGTCATATTTACTAATCAGTAGCTGAGGTTGCTGCCTAACTGTCTCTTCCTCCTCTGTTTTTGAGAAGTGGAGCTTCCAATTCTAGCTGTGGAACAGCTCCCGAGGTATCTTGTGCCTCCAGTGGAGAATGGCACTGGCCTCCACAGCATGGAGAGCTCTACTTATGAGTGTTCTCTGCAGATGGGCAGTCTCCTCCTTCCATTCTTTCAAGGATGTTTCAGGATGCTCTTCTGATCTCCTGGAGCTCCAAAACAGGTGCTTTAGATAGCCCTGGGTCATTACTAACTGCCCTGTAGGATGCACTGACTCTAGGAGCTCCTTAATCTGCTACCATCTTGCTGGTTGTCTGGTTCAATTTCTTTTTGTGATGACGTTTTCTGTTTTTCAAATGATAGGCCAATATGCATTTATACTACTAAAATATAAAATACCCTGCTATTTAAAATTGTAAATACATATAGCATAGGGTATAATCACAACTGAGTAATTGTTTAATGAATCGAATTTCTATCTACATACGTATTTTGTAGAAATACTGTTTTTTTTTGGTAGCACAAAATATTTTAAATTTTTCGTAGCACTTACAGATTTAATGTGAGCTCAGCTCTTTGAGGTAGATAGGGATGATCTTGTTTCTACACAAAGTATAACAGTTCCAAATAGGTAATTTGCATAAGGTAATAAATACATGAATAGGGCAAATAGACCTCATTTCTCTTGATGCTTTGTTGGGATTCTTCTCATGAAACCTTACACATCCTGTTTGACAATGCAATGAATTGCAAGGTTTGATTATAAAAAGGCTAGTTTGTTTTGTTTTTTAAAGCAAAATCTTGTTACATATACGTGATTCCTACTTGTTTCATAGACTATATTATTTCCAGTCCATGGAACCATTGATGAGGACACTTTTTGATTCATTTGTAAACTTGCCTTTAGCACCTTCAATCCCAAATGGTATTTCACAGCTTAATTTCTTACTTTGTTCTGAAGACTTGATCCCAGCTACTTTTGCCTATTTCTAGAAATTCCTTTTTCTGATTTTGTTCCTCTCCTTTCCATCCCCACTACTCTTCTTAATCTTTCAAATCATGTGATTTTTCTGTTTAAAATTATTTCATGAGTCCCTGAGATCTGCATAATAAAGGTAAAACTCTTATGCTTTTAGATGTATAGTTTTATTTAATCCTTAACACATGGGTAAGAACTATCATCTCCATTTTTAAGATGAAGAAATGGCTTACTGAGGTTAGTAATTTGCTTATTACATGGCTAGTTGACGAGGAATTTGGAAGGGTAAGGAGTAGAACGAGTCTGCAAAGGTAGACAGGGTCATCATCCTGTGGGGAATTACATGTCATGCCAAGGATGTTGACCTTTATCTCCTATGTGCTAGAAAACCATACAGGATTTTAGGCAAAGAAATGGCTTGATCTTATTTGTACTTTGGAAAAACCATTTCGGAGACTATGTATGCCAAAATGGATAAGGGGAGATTTGAAGAACCATCGGGAAACTTGCAATCTTCTAGGCAATAGTTGAGGTGTTTTGGGAGAGTCAAAATAGAGACAAGGATGGAGAGAAGACTCGAGAGACTTTGGAATGAAATTAACTACATTGGTTTCACATTGAATGTGTGGAGTAAAGAAGAGCAGAGAAGACATCTGTAGTGTTTTCTGGCTCGGGTGATTTTAAGTTGTTTCACACAATTAGTTGTGCCATTCGCAACCTTTCATGGTTTATCAAACCTGCTGTGTTCTTTATGCCTTCTTGTTGCCTACTAGTTCCTTTGTTTGGAATTCCTTTTTTTTTTTTTTAAGATTTATTTTATTACTTATCCCCCCAACCCTGCCCACCTTGTTTTTGCACTTACTGTCTGCTCTCTCTGTGTTCTTCTGTGTCTGCTTGTCTTCTCTTTAGGTGACACTGGGAACTGATCCTTGGACCTTCTGGAGTGGGAGATATGTGCTAATCTCTTGTGTCACCTCAGTCCCCTGGTCTGCTGCATCTCCTATTGTCTATCTTCTGTGTCTCTTTTTGTTGTGTCATCTTGCTGTGCCAGCTATCTGCATGGGCCAGCACTCCATGTGGGCCAGCACTCCACGTGGGCCGGCTCTCCTGCACAGGCCAGCTTGCCTTCACCAGGAGGCCCCAGGAATTGAACCCTGAACCTTCTATATGGTAGATGGGAGCCCAATCACTTGAGCCACATCTGTTTCCCTAAAATTCTTTTTTTTAACTGAAATTCCTATAGGACCTAAGTGAAATGTCACACCTCTGGGAAACCTTTCCCAATTCTGTTCTCTGAGCTGTAGTCACACTTTCTGTATATCTCTATGCAGCATTTAAACATGCTGCATTAAGATCATGTCTTTCCTTACTTGGTGGTGAGTTCTTTGAAGTCAGTCATCTGTATGACACAGTGCTCGAGTCAGCTTAGGCTCTCATAATGTCATATAATGATATCAGCCTGATTTTTTTCACAATTGTTAAAGATAGCATTTCATTTTATTGAGCTTGGATGATTTCCCCCTAAAAGAATGCAAAGTAAATTGGAATTATATACCCATGGTGTATTACTGTTAAAAACAAAGGAAGTAAATGTGGCTTATAGTTGGGGCTGCCCCATCACACAGTTGATAGTTAGCAACAAAAATTATAGGTACTGTGTAAACAAAACAGTCAAGTCTGTTAATAGCCATTAAGAATAGGGATTTCTGTTTCTGACAAATGTTAGATACCATTAATGGCACTCCTAATTGGAATAGCTACATTGGTAATCACAATATAAAAATATTTCTTTTTAAATGCTTTTCTGGGCTGGCATAAAATAGGGAATCTTCCAAGTCCCCAAATAATTAAAAGCAGGAACTCTTGATCCCAGCCTGACTGTTTCTGGAAATTAAATCAATTTTCAAAGCATGAAGGGAGTTGCTTCAGTTGAGGGCAAACAAACAAACAAAAAAGCATTAAGAACTTCCGGGGATCAACTTTTGCACTTGAAGATGTCAGGCTCTTTTTTTGAAACTTGCCTAACCAAGTGCCAACAAATATGTCTTTTGTGCTCAGTTTCTGCTGACCACTGGAAACTTTGTACTTTTATATTTAAAAGTATGCAGAGTTCAGGGATGCAGAAGCTTTCACGTGGGTTCAGGTCCGGGTTCAGGTCCAGATTCACGTACCTCTGTGGTCTAAAATCCTTGAGCAGAGAGTTTCAATGATCACAGGTTGTTAGTGTCCCCAGCAACTGACAGAATCAAGTGAAAATCGGCTTTGGAGGAACTCTCTTTTAACTCAGGTCTCAGAGAATTACCACGGATAAAGTTTAAAGCAAAACGAACAGTTTACAATAAAACAATCACAAAGAAAAAAGATACTTTGAGAGAGAACCAGCAGATATAACAGCAGTTAACAGTTATCTGAATTATCAGATATACAAAATAAATGTTTAATATGTTAAAAGAAACACAAAAGAAGCTTTAAATCAGGAGCCAAAATATGAGGACTATTAAGTCAATTAAAAAGAAATTCAGGGAAGCGGACTTGGCCCAGTGGATAGGGCATCCGTCTACCACATGGGAGGTCCGCGGTTCAAACCCCGGGCCTCCTTGACCCGTGTGGAGCTGGCCCATGTGCAGTGCTGATGCACGCAAATAGTGCCGTGCCATGCAGGGGTGTCCCCTACGTAGGGGAGCCCCACGCGCAAGGAGTGCACCCCACAAAGAGAGCTGCCCAGCGTGAAAGAAAGTGCAGCCTGAATGCCGTCGAATAGAGAGAACTGTATCTCTCGTGAGAAAGGACGGCTCCCAGGGCATTAGATTGGCAGGCGTTGTGGGCCCTAAGGGGAGGGGAAAATGGACGTGCAATGGATAGAACAAAGGTAAATAAGGGGGCAAAAGAGGAGTTATGTGAGAGTACACGAGGATGAATATAAAACAGCTAATATTACACCAAAAACATATAGGGGACGACAGACTAATAATGAAAACCATAAGACAAAACATAGGATAACTAAAAAATTTAGAAAACTGTACAACCTAAAGTATGGACCACATAGTAAGCACAAATGTTACCTTGTTTGAAAACTATAGTTTCAGAATCTGTACATCAGTTTCAGGAAATATGATATGAATAAGTTAAAAGATTATTGCTGTGGAAGGGAAAAGGTTTTATGGTGGATCTGGGGAAATACTGTATATTGTATATATGAATTTTGGTGATCTAAGACTCTTCTGAAGCTGACATTAAGTTGGGATTCACTTAACGGGAAGTTTTGGATCACAGAGTGGTTCAACAATGGCAGCGGAGGAATACTGATATGGGATGTTATTGACAGGATATATATGGTTGACAGGGAGTTATACAGGGCATATGCCCAGGGTATATGGTAATGTCTATATATACTCATAGTGGAAACAATTAAAAACAACAGCTGGGGGGTACTGGGCTCCTGGCCGGGGGGTTACTGTTGTGGGCCCTGGGAGAGCAGCGGCAATCCTCCAGGTGCAACGGCAAGAACCAGGAAGGAAGGAGGGCCCAACAGTGGGCTCTTGATACTAATGGCTACACTTTTGAGCCTATGCACCTGCAATAAGAACAAGGCCTAGAGTAGCATTGTGCCTGGGGGTTTCCTCCTGACAGCCTTCATGTTACTCAAATGTGGCCACTCTCACAGCCAAACTCAGCGTGTAGATGTGATGCATTCCCCCCAGCGTGGGACACGACACCCGGGGATGAGCCTCCCTGGCACCGAGGGATCACTACCACATACCAGCTGAAGAAGCAACTAGAAAATGACCTTGAATTAAAGATTCAATGCGGAACAGCAGAATATACCTGTCTACATATAATAACATGACTTTGGGAAGCGGTTTGACCTAATGTAAGGGGGAAATGGAAAGGAGAAATGAGATTATAAGGCTGTGAGTCTCTAAAAAAGAGTCTGGAGGTTGTCAGAAGGAATACCCCTATGTACAACTGAACAGAGTCTAAGAGACAGATAAGGTAGATACAACCCCAGGTATTGGTTCTTTTGAGGGATAAAGACACCCACGGGTTCTATGGTCATGGCAGAAGGGGTTCACTGCCATGACAGATGGCCCTTCTTTGGAGCTGGTGTTTCTGCGTGATGGAAATGGACTCAGAGGGGATCTCTTTTCACAAGACTTGCATGCTACTTTATTGGAACTGTAGTCGGTGCTGAGTTTAAGATATATGTAGGGGATTTGAATCTCTGGACTGATAATATGACACCCAGGCCCAGAGCCTCAACAGACTTCAGCTCCTACACTTT
The DNA here is from genome assembly GCF_030445035.2 of Dasypus novemcinctus. Classification (NCBI taxonomy): domain Eukaryota; kingdom Metazoa; phylum Chordata; class Mammalia; order Cingulata; family Dasypodidae; genus Dasypus; species Dasypus novemcinctus. Next base: position 20,901,873 of record NC_080693.1, on the reverse strand, counting down.
GACTTATTGGACTTACTCCACTCAGCTAACATGGAGTTGAAGAAGGTCAACCACCACAACATGGAGCCTAGAGTGTCTACAACTAGAAGCGGGAAGAGTGCATCCAGTACCCATGTGGAATCTAAGCCCTCACTTGACATAGGTGTGCAATGGACACAACCAATCCAATGTCCACAGAGGAAATGTGAAATGGGTGTGGGAACGGTAGCCATGGGGGCTGCTGGGTGTGGGGAACGGGAGGAAGAGATGAGATGTGGAGGCGTTTTCGGGACGTGGAGTTGTCCTGGATAGTGCTTCACGGACAATTACGGGACACTGTAGATCCCCCCAGGGCCCACTGGATGGAACGTGAGAGAGTCTGGGCTATGATGTGGACCATTGACTATGGGTGCAGTGATGCTCAGAGATGAACTTACCAGGTGCAATGGATGTATCACGATGATGGGAGAGAGTGTTGCTGTGGGGGGAGTGGGGGGCGGGGGCGGTGGGGTTGAATGGGACCTCATATATTTTTTTTTAATGTAATTAAAAAATAATAATAATAAATAAATATTTAAAAAAAAAAAAGAAAAAAAAAAGAAAGTGCAGCCTGCCCAGGAATGGTGCCACACACATGGAGAGCTGACACGACAAGATGACACAACAAAAAGAAATACAGATTCCTGTGTCACTGACAACAACAGAAACGGACAAAGAAGATGCAGCAAATAGACACAAAGAACAGACAACCGGGGTGGGGGGGAAAGGGGAGAGAAATAAATAATATAAAAAAAGAAAATATATGTAGTGTCTATCATTGTCTCTCACAATAGTTTTGCATTTAAAGTCTATTTTGTCTGATATTAATATAGCTACTCCTGCCCTTTTTTGGTTATTGTTTTCTAGCTGTTCACTTTCTTTTTTTTTTTTTAAAGATTTATTTGTTTATTTATTTCTCTCCCCTCCCCCCCCACCCCTGTTGTTTGTTCTCTGTGTCTATTTGCTGCGTCTTCTTTGTCCGCTTCTGTTGTTGTCAGCAGCATGGGAATCTGGGTTTCTTTTGTTGCATCATCTTGTTGTGTCAGCTCTCCGTGTGTGCGGTGCTATTCCTGGGCAGGCTGCACTTTCTTTCGTACTGGGCAGCTCTCCTTATGGGGCACACTCCGTGTGCATGGGGCTTCCCTACGTAGGGGACACCCCTGCGTGGCAGGGCACTCCCCGCGCACATCACCACTGCGCATGGGCCAGCTCCACATGGGTCAAGGAGGCCCGGGATTTGAACCGTGGACCTCCCATGTGGTAGATGGACGCCCTAACCACTGGGCCAAGTCCACCGCCCTAGCTGTTCACTTTCAACCTCCTTGAATCCCTGGGTCTAAGATGTGTTTCTTGTAGACAGCATGTAGAAGGGTCATATTTCCTTATCCATTCTTCCAATCTGTGTCTCTTAACAGGTGAGTTTAATCCATTGACATTCTGTATTATTACTTTCAAGGAATTACTTATATTAGCCATATTTTCTTGGATTTGAGATTGTCATGGTTTTTTTTTTTCTCTTTTTGTCTTTTTAGTTCTTCTTAAATTCTCCTTCAACTCTCTCTCTCCTGTTTTTTCCTTTTCTCCCACAGAACTCCCTTTAGTATTTCTTAAAGGGCAGGTTTCCTGTTGGCATACTCTCTCAGTTTGTGATTATTTTGAAGTCTCCAACATTTTTGAATGCTACTTTGCTGGATAGTGTGTTCTTGGTTGGAAATTCTTTCTTTTAGTACCTTGACTATGCCATACTACTGCCTTCTTGCCTCCATGGTTTCAGAGGAGAAATCAGCAATTAATATTACTGAGCTGCCCTTATGTCACATACTTTTTAATACCAAAAAATAAGTTAAAAAAAAAATAATACCAAACTATTTCCCAAGTGATCTTGTTAATTTACTCTCCACATTTTCCTCATCATTTGATATTTCATACTTTAAATTTCTTTCCAATTGAAGAAGTTAAAAAAATTTCATCCAGTTGCTGTATGTATCAGTATGTCATTTCTTTTTATTACTGAATAATATCTCATGTGGATATACCAGATGTTTATCCATTCATCTGTTGACGTATGTTTGGATAGTTTCCACCTTTTGGCTATTATGATTAATGGGGCTGATAAATATTCGTGCAAGTTTCTGTGTGGACATACATTTTCATTTCTCTAGGCTGTTATTTATGACTGGAATTGCTGGGTAATATGATAACTATGCTTGATCATTTGAGGAACTTCTAAACTGTTTTCCAAGCAGCTGCACCATTTTACATTCCCACCAACAATGAAAAACTCTTCCTATTTCTCCAAAACCTCTCCAACACTTGTTGCTTTTCATTTTTCAAAATAGTAGCCATTCTTGTCAGTGTGAAATTGTATCTTAGTGTGTATTTTCTTTTTGGTTTTGATTTGCATTTCCCTAAACACTAATAATGTTGAGTATATTCTCATGTACTTTTTTTTGGAGAAGTCACTTCAAGTCTTTTGCCTATTTTTAAATCGGGTTATCTTTTTGTTTTGAGTTGTAAGATTTCTTTGTAAATTCTAGGTATTAATCCTTTATCAGATACATAGTCTTCCAAATATTTTTCCCCATTCTGTAGGTTTCTTTTTATTTGCATGATGAAATCCTCTGATGCACAAAAGTGAAGTGCCATTTATCTGTTGTTTTTTTTTCTTTTGATTGTGCTTTGGATATAAAGTATAAAAATCTATTGGCTAACACAAGGCCCTGAAGATGACTCTCTACATTTTCTTCTAGGATTTTTATAGTCTTGGTTATTATTACATTTAGGTTGTTGAACCACTTGAAATTACTTTTTGTATATGGTGTGAGAATAGGGTCCTCCTTCATTTTTTGCATAAGAATATCCAGTTTTCCCAGCACATTTGTTGAAGAGACAATTCTGTCCTAATCGAGTGGGCTTGGCACCCTTGTCAAAAATCAATTGGCCGTAGATGTGCTATTTTTGAAATCTCAATTTGATTTAGTCTCTACGTCTGTCCGTGTGCTAGTGCCATGTTGTTTTGAACTCTGAGGCTTTATAATGTTTTAAAATCAGGAAGTGTGAATCCTCCAGTTTCATTCTTTTTAAAGATGTTTTTGCCTAAAATGTTACATTAAAAAAATATGAGGTCCCCATATATCCCCCCACCCCCCTCACCCCACTCCTCCCACATCAACAACCTTTTTCATTATTGTGGGACATTCATTGCATTTGATGAATACATTTTGGAGCACTGCTGCTCCAAATGGATAGTGGTTTACTTTGTAGTTTATACTTTCCCCAGATCATCCAGTGGGCCATGGCAGGACATACAATGTCCAGCATCTGTCCCTACAGTACCACCCAGGACAACTCCAAGTCCTGAAAATGCCCCCACATCATATCTCTTCTTCCTTCTCCCTACCCTCAGCAACTACCATGGCTACTTACTCCACACAAATGCTACAATATCTTCCATTACTAATCACAATAGTTCCATAGTAGAATATCAGTAAGTCCACTGTAATCCATACTCTATTCCTTCATCCTATGGACCCTGGGATGGTTATGTCCACTCCACCTCTATATCAAGAGGGAGCTTAGATTCCACATGGATGATGGATGCAACTCTCCTGCTTGCAGTCGCAGGCACTCTTGGCTCCCTGGTGTGGTGATTGACTTTATTCACCTCCCTGCTAGCTGGCCAGGGTAAGTCCAATAAATCAGAGGTTAGGAATTGCAAGTCTGCTGAGGGTCAGGACCTGGCTGTCACATGGACAGTCCAGAGATTCAGGTTTCCTGAGTGTATACCAACCCCAGCGCCAACTACAGGTCTGGTAAAAGTAACAGAAGAGGCAGGTGGAGAAAGGTCACATTTGAGTCCAACTCCATCACACTCAGGAACACAAACTCCAAAGTAGGGCCAACTGACATGGCACTGAACTCCAGAGCCATCTGCCATGACCATAGAACATGTGGGTCTATGCAGCCCTCAGGAGAACCAGTATCTGGGCTTGTATCTACTTTGGCTGTCTCTGGGACCCTGCTGAGGCATGTGTAAGCATGACCCCTCTGATGACCTCCTGACTCTTTTTTGGAGACTCATAGCTATATAAACTCATTTGTCCTTTCCATTTCCCCCTTTTATTCAAGGTCAAAAAGCAGTTTTTAACACCTGATATTACATGTAGGCTGTGACATTCTGCTGGTCTGAGTTGACCCTTTTATTCAACGTCTTTTTCTAGTTACATCATCAGCTGGTGCTTGGTAGTAATCTAGTTACATCATCAGCTTGTGCTTGGTAGTAATCCCTTGGCACCAGTAAGGCTCATCCCCGTGAGTCATGTCCCATGCTGGGGGGAAGGTAATGCATTTACATGCTGGGTTTGGTTTAGAGAGTGGCCACATTTGAGCAACATGGAGGCTCTCAAAAGGTAACTTAGGCACCTTGCAGCTCTAGGCCTAGTTCATATTTCAGACACACAGGCTCATAAGCATAATCATCAGTATCAAGGGCTCATTTTGGACCATCCTTCTTTATTGGGCTTTGCCATTGCACTTGGGGGATTGTTGCTGTTCCATTGAGGATTATGATAGAGCTCCCCTGGCTAGAAACTCAGCACTCCCTCAGTTGTTGTTTTTAACTGTAACCACTATGAAAATATCCAAACATTTTTATGTACCCTATATACATGCCCTGGAGAACTCCCTCCCAACCATGAGCCCCCTATCAACACTCCACACTAGTGTTCCTCCCCTGCCATAGTTAAACCTCTCTGTGGCCCAAAACTTCTTAAAAAATGAAGCTTAATATATTGCCAGGTTCCATTAATAGTAAAATGGAATAAAGGTTAGATATAGAATACATACTAATTTACAAAAATTAAATAAAGTAAAAATAAATTGGGGTATCAAAAAATGAAAAAATGAAAAAGGTTTTGTTGACTTGCCTTTCATCACTGCAATAGGTGTTGCCCTGTATGTATAATGGCAAGGCAATTTCTACCATTTCCTCCTCATTGTCTACTACATCCTTTCTTTTCTTTTTTTTTTTCTAATTATTAAGTTTTTCTTCACAAAAGTTTTAGATCACAGTAATTCACATATACAATATATGGCACTCACACATACCCAACATCAAACCCTTTGTCCCTTCTCCAGCAATGATCTTTTTACATGTTCATATTGTATTTGCCGCAGCTGATGTACAGATATTGAAACAATAGCTTTCAAACATGGTTCAATTTTGGTTTACATTATGGTTTATATTTTAAACTATACAATTTTCTAAATTTTTAGTTACCTTATGTTTTACATTATGGTTTACTTTTATCCTATAGACTTTTATACATTTTTGGTGTAATTTAACATGTCCTATATCCATCACTGCTTGATCTTGTGGAACACTTCCATTGCCCCGCACTTACAATGATTCCATCTATTCAATACCTCTTTCCTCCTCCCCTCAGGGCCCACAGAGACAATCAATCTTCATTACTAGAAGGACCATATTCAGAAATAGTTGCAAAAATGTTGAGGGTTTGACATACTTGACTGCCCTAACTATTGGGAGCCACCAATTCTCTCGAGAGATACAATTCTCTCTGTTTGAGAACATCAGTCCTCCCCAGGATGTGCATATACCTTCACTCTCATTGTATGGGTCTCCACCCAATGATATAATCCACTATGACAAAATGAGCCCTCACACACTTCCTAGAAGCCTGCCCTGTGTCAGATGCCCTCCCCTTAAGCATCTTAAACAGGTTACCTTTCTTGTATTTTCTAAAGAGTTTTCTCAACATTATAGTTTCAACCACATACCTGACAATCTCCTATGTTCAAATGTTTTCCCCATCCTCCCCCAATTTCTTGGGCCATCTGGCCCATCCTCCCATCCCTAGCCCCCCTCAAGCCTGCAAAGCCCTACCCAAAGGTATTCCTGTGCCCTTATTTTATCCCTTCCCTGTACAAACACCTCCAGCTTATCTCCATATGAATTTGATGATTGGCTTTCTCATTTCTACAAAGAAGGCTCTTGGAATTTTGATTGGGATTGTGTTGAATCTGTAAATCAATTTAGGTAGAATTGACATCTTGACAATAATTAGTCTTCCAATTCATGAACATAGGATGTCCGTCCATTTATTTAGGTCTTCTTTGATTTCTTTTAGCAATGTTTTGTACTTTTCCTTGTATAAGTCTTTTACATCCTTAGTTAAATTTATTCCTAGAGATAGGGTTAGTTTTAGGGATAGGCATAGCTGGCACTAATGACATGGCCCAATCAAAGCCCTAATCATAACTCAATCATTCCCAGGTATAGATCAGATTACAAGCATAATCCAATATTTCTTTTTGGAATTCATCAATTATATCAAACTGCTATGCTACCCTAGTTCGCTCTTTTTTTTTTTTTTTAGAGTTGATCCAATTTATTAAATGTCTGGCAAAACAGATTTCTTAAAACTACTTCAACTTAAAAGGATAAAGGAAAATAAAATTCAATACTTGAGACGATGCAGGTTTACATTTATCCCACTTTTTAAAAAAAATTCAGATCTTTTTTAAAAAAAAGATTTATTTATTTATTTATTTCTCTCCCCTTGCCCCCCTCACCCTGGTTGTCTGTTCTCTGTGTCTATTTGCTGCATCTTCTTTGTCTGCTTCTGTTGTTGTCAATGGCACGGGAATCTGTGTTTCTTGTTGTTGCGTCATCTTGTTGTGTCAGCTCTCTGTGTGTGCAGCGCCGTTCCTGGGCAGCTCTCCTTACGGGGTGCACTCCTTGCACGTGGGGCTTCCCTACGCGGGGGACACCCCTGCATGGCACGGCATTCCTTGCACTCATCAGCACTGTGCATGGGCCAGCTCCACACGGAGTCAAGGAGGCCCGGGGTTTGAACCGCAGACCTCCCATGTGGTAGACGGACGCCCTAACCACTGGGCCAAGTCCACCGCGGCATTTATCCCACTTTTATAAAAATGTCTATATATAGACACAGAAGTGTGTATGTTAATGTTCATTCAGTTTGATATAGTTATGATGTAGAAAAAACTTTCTGGCAATTTCCATTCATAAAATTCAAATCTCAATTTTTTTAAAAAAAACAAAACATTCTTGTTTTAGAGGCATTTTATTTAGATAATTAAAAACAATTATATGTTCAGAAGCAGTATACAATGAAAGAGAAATCAAGCCAGTTACTTTACCATATATTCCCTCTTTATGACTAAAGCAAAACAGGACTGCTTTAAGGGAAATGTCAGAAAAAGAGCCATTATATTTTTTTCTCCATAGTAATATAACAGCTACAAGATATCTAACTGTAATAAGAGGAATTGGGTGTTGGTTTCCATATACTCAAAAAAAAAACGGTAGTCTGGTCATTAGTACAAGAGTATTACTTCACCTGCCTTCTGACACTCTTGAGTTTTCGCTTATAGATAACAACAAGCTAGTTCATTCCAACACTGGAGCTAATTCACACTCCCCATTATTTACTGCCCATGTTTGCCTTAAGCGGGGAGTGATTCTGGAAGGATGATGCTTTTCACTGCTTGCTTATTTCAGTGTGTAAGTTTATGCTATCTGTGGTATATGCCTGATACTCAGGCCTTAACTTCAGGAGTTGAGTTATGGATGGAATCTGAATTCTCTGAAGCAGTTTCTTCTAGCTCCTGTTGTCTCTGGAAAACTGATCTTTGGCTTTGCCAGTTCACCACTCTCTTCTTCAGGAAGCACACATTTCCAAAGTCCATATGTGTTCCTACCACAATTTGCCGTAGTCTCATTGTTCCATCTGGAGAACCACTAGCCTAGAGTTCTCCATTGGGACTAAATCTCACAGTAGATAGGACCAAAGTGTCCTTTGTAGGACTCTAATTCTTCTCCACTATTATAAGCATATTTATGAAGTTTAAAATCTTCACCACCTGCAACAAGAAATTCTTTCTCAGGATGAAGAGATGCAGAACTGATGGTTGCAAGAGCTTCAAAGGATTTAACGGGCTCCAAACTTACTGCACTATGAAAGGCAATAGATAGTCCATAAGTTATTACTAAAATCTCTCCCTCAGGAATATATTCCATACTACTAACCGACATGTTAAAATGTAGGATTTCACTTCTGTCGTAGTAGCCCGATCACAAAGGTGGACAGTTTTATCATCAGCTGATAGAACCTGTTTATAACCACTACACCATTGAGCCTTTTTAATACCAGAGGTGTGACCACTCACTGCCTTAGGGTCTGTGTCAGGTTCGTTTCAAGTCATATATGCATAAGAGTTTATCCTGTTCCCCAGTTAACAAATAATTACTCTCCTGCGTGAAATCCACAGATTTGACAATGTGTTTTTGAGGCAGGGTCATCAGTTCGTCTCCTGAGACAGCATCCACTTCGGCTGTGAAATCTGCAGCTGCCGTAGCTGCTTATTCAATGTTGTACCCCAAACAGCACCCTTATGACCCAAAAATGTTCCAGTCCAGCGTCCTGTATCTCCCTGGCGAAGGATTGGTTTACCGTCTTTGCAAACGCTGACTGAGAAGTAGCCATAAGGTTTCACGCTGCTGAAGGCCAAGTCAGCTGCAGGCCTGGTGGCTGCAGTGGGTGAGCCACGCCTGCCTCGTGGCCACGGTCGTGGGGAACCCGCCATATGGCTGCAGAGCCGAGCGTCGTCTTCCCTCCTCAAAGCCCCCTACCCTGACACTGAGGCTGGGCCAGGAAACAGGAAAAGGAGGCCATCCTGTGGCACCAAAGTCAGGAGGGGTTAGGGGAAGGGTCAGGGAATTGGGACAGCAGCCGAGGGAGGGAAAGGGAGGGAGGAAGGAGAGGTGAGGGGTCAACGGAGAACCTACTCCATCCTGAACCAGCTGCTCCTGGTGCTCTTTTGGTTACTCTTTGCATCATATATATTTTTTTCCCATCCTTTCTCTTTCAGCTTACTTGTGTCTTTGAATTTAAGGTGAGTCTCTCTTTTATTTTTAATATGTTTTTTTTTAACTTTCTAAAAAGATACTTATGAAGCTGGCTAGTAAGGTACAGAAGCAATAGATGGATCTGGAACCTGGCAGGAAGTCCACGTGGACATCAGCAACTTCCAAGATGGCGGCTGGAAGACCCTCCCCAAGATTCTGCCACTCAGAACAAGACTTCCTCTGGAAGCCAGGAGAACCCCCAGACATTCCCCAAGGACTTTATCATTGGGCTCTCCTGGGGGATTGGTGGGTGGGGTAGTCAATCAAAACAGCCAACAGCTGGGACTCCTGCCATTGGCAAAGGGGCGGGATAATTAATGGTTTCAAAAGCAGGCATGACAACATCTTGCTCTCTTGCTTTCACCCTGTCCCAGTGCCAGTCCCAGTGCTGGGCCTGCCCTGTTCCTGCCTTCTGTGCCCTGCTCTCTCCATGTCCCCCTGCGTGGATCAACACGCAAGTAAAACCTGGGCATTGATAATCTATAACGGGGAATTGTAGTCTGTAAATCAGCCCTCTTTATCACTTTTCAGCCCCTTCCTCTCTACCTGGGACCCATGATCTGTTATTTTCTTCCATTTGCCTTCCCTCCCTACCTGAATAAATTACTGGCCTCACCAGACTGTGCTCTTGAAATTCATTTCTGCAGCAAGGCCAAGAATCTAGACAAAGTCTGGTTAGACTTAGATTACATAAATGCTACGTAAAAAACACAGGAGATTCCCATATGCCCTGTTCCCAACCCCTCCCACACTTTCCCACATTGACAATATCCTTTATTAGTGTGGTACATTTGTTACAATTCATGAACACATTTTGGAGCATTGCTACTAAGTGTGTATTATAGTTTACAGTCCAGCACAATTTTGAAAGTTATGAAAAGATATATAATGGCTTCTACCTGTCATTGCAACGCCATTTAGGACAATTCCCAAGTTCTGAAAACGGCCCCATATTACCCCTGTTTTCCCCTCCCCTCTCCTCAGAACCTCCAGTGGCCACTGCCTCCACATCAATGTAGAAGTTTTAAGCAGCCTGTAGTTGGGTCAGGCTTTTTTATCCATTCTGCCAATTTCTGCCCTTTGACTGGATAGTTCAATCCATTTACATTTAAAGTTAACTACTGAAACACAGTCGTTTATTCTTTCCTTTTGCTACCTAGCTTTTGTAAGTTTTATACCTTTTTTCTTCCCCAATTCTTCTGTTAATACGTGCTTTCATATTTATTTGATTTTTTTGGTATTGTACCTGTGGCGGTTTGGAGCTCTGTACCCCTGAAAAACATGTTCTTAACTTAATCCATTCCTATGGGTGTGAACCCATCGTGATGAGGACCTTTCCATGGGGTTTCCTTAGTTAGGGTGTGGCCCGCCTCAGCCAGGATGGGACTTACTCCTACTGCTGGTGTCCTTCATAAACAGTGAAATTCAGACGGACAGAAAGCCACAGAGGGAGCAGCCAGGAGCTGAAGGTCACTGGAACCTGGAAGAGAAGGGACAGGTCAGGAGAGGCCGCCACGTGCACTGCCAGGTGGCAGAGGAGCCCAGGACCAAGGATCACCAGCTGCGGCCCCAGAACGCCAGTCCTTGGGAAGAAAGCATTGCCTTGGTGACGACTTGACTTAGACTTCTCCTAGTCTTAAAGCCATGAGCCAGTAAATTCCCATCGTTTAAGCCAACCCATTGCATTGTATTTGCTCTAGCCACCAAGAAAACGCAAACATTATCCTTCCCATTTCCTTCTGTGTACACGTTTACATATTTTCTTTTTGGTTGCCATGGGGCTACAATCTAACAACCGAAATCTATCACAATCACATTTGGTTTGATACCAACTTAATAGCATACACATGAGCTGTTCCCATACTACTCCTTCTCCCATGTTTTTGTACTTGTTACTCTATCTTAATACACGTGGTTTGTCAAAGCCAGTGTTCGCCATCTGTATACTTAAAGTTCTCATGGGAAATGTCCAACAATTCCATGAAACACCTGAGGACCCAAGTTGAAATGCAAAATTAAATAAAAAACTCAGAAATCTTGCAGTTCTTTCACCCAAGAATATGTCTGTGGAAGGAGCTACATTTGAGAGACACTGTCCTAAATGAGTCTCGATGGTTTTTTCTTTTCCTCCCTTACCATAAAGTTTAATTTCATGTTCTAATATTACAAAGATTATGTTCCTTTCCATTTGAGGGATCTACTGTGAATGGTTAATTTCTTTTCTAATAAAGAAGAACCCACAGATGAGGGGAAAAAACAAAGCCTTCCTCCCTCTGCTGGGTGCTCTGTTGTCTAATTTAAAGCAGGCAAGCCTTCGCCCCAGGCTGCTTCAACTTGTTTCCTACACTGCTCAGGGGTCCGAGCTGCTTTTGCCTGTAGGGCATATTATGGGGGGACGAGCTTGAGAGGAGTGTCCTTGGTCAGTCCTCCAGGATTGATGAACAGTGACATCCAGGTCCCCAGAGTGCCCCCAGGGGTCGTTCTACTCCTGCAGGAACCCGGCCTGGGCCCACGATGGCAGCAGAGGCTGGCACCACACCATGCTGACGAGGGGCCAGTAAGGGTGCGGGGAGCTTCTCCTACAAGTGTTGAAGCTGTGTGTGTGCTTTTTTTTTTTTTTTTTGAGATTTAAAAAAATTTTAACTCCCGCCCGCATTGTTGTTTGTGCCCGCCATCTGCTCTCTGTGTCCATTCGTTGTGTGCTCGTCTTCTTTTTTCAGGAGGCACCGAGAACCAAACCCAGGACCTCTCATGGGAGGGAGGTGCCCATTGGCTTGAGCCACCCCACTTCCTGCTTGTTGCGTATCTCCTTGTGTTTCCTCATTGTGTCTCTTTGTTGCATCAGCTCATGGCACCAGCCCATTGTGTCACCTCCTGTCTTGCTCGTCTTTTTAGGAGGCACTGGGAACTACACTGGGACCTCCCATGTGGTCGGTGGGCACCCAACTGATTGAGCCACGTCTGTGTGTTCTTGATTTGGCACTTCCACAGTTAGTGCAGCCTTTCAGTTGTTTGCCTTAGTTTTGAGGAAAGGGACTGACTTTAGACTCCTGTCACTTGCCAGAGCGGGGTTTGGAACAATAGCCACTCTCAGAGCTGGCCTCCAGAGATCTGAAGTAGCTGATCAAAAGCAGTGATCTGTGGTGAGTCCACATACCCTGGATTTTGGAGAACTAGGTCATTATATCCCACCTTGGCAGTGGAAGCTGAGGCTGTGTACCATGCTGCTACCTGCCACGAGGCGGGTGGGTGGGGAAGAAGCTGCTGCAAGACGGTGAAGTTCAAATGTGTTTACTGCAATTTGACAGCCTTTTCCTCCAGCTCTTTGTTGGATGCTGCACAGTGTTCTACGAGACTTGGAAGTTTCAAAGTAGTTGATTCAGACAGTTCCTGCCAGTTCAATGGTTGTTTTGGTAAAGGGACTGATTCTTCAACCTTCCTGCTCTGCCATCTTCCTACAATCTACCCTGGGGGCTTGTAGCCTGAAGAAATGCCTTGTATTTCTTGTAAGGCAGATATGCTAGTAATCAGTTCTCTCTGTCTCTGTCTCTTTTTTTTTCCTTAAAGGTTTATTTTATTTATTTCTCTCCCTGCCCCCCATATTCCCCCATTGTCTGCTCTCTGTGCCCATTTGCTGTGTGTTCTTCTGTGTCTGCTTGTCTTCTCTTTAGGCGGCACCAGGAACCAGTCCTGGGAACTTCCAGAGTGGGCGAGAGGCGATTACTCTCTCGCACCACCTCAGCTCCCCTGCTTTGCTATGTCTTCTTATTTTCTCTCCCCTGTGTCTCTTGTTGTGTCATCTTGCTGCACCAGCTCTCTGTGTCGGCCAGCACTCCTGCGCGGGGCGGCTTTTCCTGTGCGAGGCGGCATTCCCACTCAGAGTGGCACTCCTGCACAGGGCCGCATTCCTACATGGGCCGGCACACCACATGGGCCAGCTCGCTGTGTGAGCCAGCTCGCCCTCACCAGGAGGCCCTGGGCATCGACCCCTGGCCCTCCTATATGGTAGGCAGGAGCACAAATGGTTGAGCCACATCCGTTTCCCTCTGTCTCTTTAAAAAAAAAATCTGGGATGGTATTAATTAACCTTTGTTTTACATAAATATATATCTATAAATATTATTAGAGAAGTTGTGAACTCACAAAACAATCATGCACAATGTGTGGAATTCCCATACGCTACCCCTCCAGCACCACCTTACATTGTTGTGGGACATTCGCTACAGATTATGAGAGAATATCATCAGACTATTACCACTAACTGTTAGACCTTGTTTTTGAAAGCTAACTTTCCTGAAATAGGTTTCTTGGTTGACAGCTTTTTTTACTCCATCTTCAGGACTTCGAGTATGTTATCCTCCTCCTTTCTGGCCTCCACTGTCTATAGCATCAGGAGTCTGAGGTCTGGGGAGAGACCCTGGTCTCAGGGGCCTCGATGGCTCCTGAAACACTGTTTCTGACCTGAGGAGGTGACAGGGGAGGTTTTTCACTCTGCAGCCAACTCCCACGTCTCTTCTTCCACATGCAGGTGTCATTCATCACCTTTCCAAGTTAAGTGCCCACGCCTTGAGAGCTTTTCCAGCTTTGGCTCTTTATCCATTCTTACGTACAGTGACTCACACTGACGAGCAAAGCGGTTAAGAGTTCAGACTCTTGAAGTCCAGGTGGCCTGGATTTGAGACCTGGTTCATCACTTTCTGGTGTCTCAATTTTCTCATCTGTAAGACAGGTATAAAAGTGATAATATCCTAGTAGTGTTTTGGTGAGTTCTTCATGAGGAATTTCATCTGACACATGGTGAATGATCAGTAATGGAACTATTAATAATCAACATAAAACCACAAGGCTGATTTTCCACTTGCATTTATAGTTCTGGCCACTTGGGGGAGCCATATATTTATAAAACAAGTTTAAGGAAGATTTGTTATTTAGTCTCTACTGTTAAGATTTGAGAGTCATCTAGTTGCACTCCGTCAGTTTGCATACGAGAAAACAGACTCAGAGAGGAGAAATGATTTTCTTCATAGTCATGAAAGTAAGTGGTAGTGTGAAGACTAGCATTTGTCTTTATTTCCCAATTCTTTAACAAATAATTGATAAAAAATCAACTTTAGTTAAGATCCTACTATGTTCCAGGCACTGCTAAATTTATTCCTCCTCACTGTGTGTCTGTGTGGAGTTTAAAATATCACTATCTTTCTCAAATTCTTTCTCATGAATTTGTGTTGTACTTTATGTTTTGTTGAGTTTGTGCTTAACACGTGGCAATTTAACAGAGATTAAGACATATCAGGAAACTTACTTATACACAGGAATAAGGTCATACATGCAGAAAACACGCATGCACTTACCCACCTGCGCACACATACCCTCCCTTGATCTCTTTCAACTTCAAACCTTTAAGTACCACCTATAAGCAGATAAGTCTCAAATTTATATCTCCATCCCAGACCTTCCCCTGAACTTCCGGCATGTGTATCTAGTTTTTTACAACATTCCCACTTGGAAACCTATTAGACATCTCATTATTACCATTATTTAAAACTGAGCTCCTTATCTCCCATACTTGTTCTTCCAACAGACTTTCTAATTTCTGTGACTAGCAGTTCCATCTTTCTATTTGCTCAGTCAAAACCCTTGAGTTGCCCTTAACCACTTTTACTCTTATACTCCACCTTGAAATAATCAGCAAACACATTGACCTTATCTTCAAAGTAAATACAGATTCTAACCACTTCTTACCACCAATGTTCAAGTCATCATCCTCTCCTACTTGGCTATTAATTTGTCTTCCTGGTTCAGTCTTGTCTTCTGTGGCCTGCTCTCTGTTAACAATCTCAGGAATATCAGTCAGTCTTCTGCTCAAAAACCTCCAAAGACTTCCCGTCTTGTCCAAGCTAAACCCAGGCCCTTATAAAAGCCCTCTACCAAGTCCTTCCCAATCTTGTCTCCAAATGTGTGTGACCTTTCTCCTTCCTCACTTGGTCCCTTAGCTTCAGCCACACTGACTTCCTCACTGTTGCCTGAACATTCCAGGAAGGCTTTCACACAGTGCCTTTGCCTTCTACCTGCAATTCTCATCCCAGACACCTGCAGTTTCCTCCTTCTCCTCCTTCCTTCTAGTCTTTACCCACTTGTCACTTATCCAGTGAGGTTTTTCCCTCACCCTTCTTTTAAAATTGCAACCCTCTTCCAACTATACTTCTGCCCCCCTTCCATGGTTTAATTTTTCTCCATAGCACTTATCACCTAACATTCTATGTATTTTATTAGTTTTTATATGTTTATCTTGCTCTTCTAAAGTGTTAGCTCCAAGAGGACAGGGATTTCTGTTTTGTTCTTGTTATATCACCAATATTTTTTGTTCATTGCTATATCACCAATGTATAGAAAAAAGGCTGGTACATTGTAGGAATGAAAGAAAGTTCAAAAGCTGACTGATGACATTTAGTCAACCAAGATGGCAGCATACGATTCCTCAGGGTGCCGTAGCTCCACAGAATCTTTGAACACCTAGAAAATCTGACAAAGCCATCTTCCTCAAAACTCAGGAAAACAGTTGAAGGTTTGCAGTAACTGGGTGAGTGCTGAATCAAGAAAAAGCAGCTTTAAAAAACGGTTGGAGGGAGTGGATGTGGCTCAAGCAGTTGAGCTCCGGCTTCGCACATGGGAGGTCCTGGGTTTGGTTCCTGGTACCTCCTAAAAACAAAAAAACAAACGACAAGCAAACGAAAAAAACAACTCAGGGGAGCTGATGTGGGTCAGTGGTTGAGCACTTGCTTCCCACATGGGAGGTGTGGGGTTCAATCCCTGGCCCTGGTACCTAAAAAAAAAAAAGGTTGGAGAAGCTTGTAGCACCGTTAGTCCCTCCTCCCCCACCCCTGTGCAGTGGTGAAGCCAGCCTGTGCTCCCATTATGGGTCCCTGGCCCTGTTCCAGAGGGAGCAGAGGAATGCCTACGCACGCCCTTTGGAGCCTGTTGCCTGTATGTCAGTACCAGCACAACAGTGTGAAAGACTGAAGCAGGATGTGCATCTCTGGCTCACCACCTAGAACCTGTCCTGCATGCAGAAGCACCTTGCAGATTTGCTAAAGCAGTATTAGAAATAATTAAATTCAAGTGGCCTGGGGCGAAGGATTACTGACTTTAAGATACATGCTGGCAAGGCTGGGAAGGAGGCAGGGGGAGCACATTTGGATTCCGGTAAACCGTGGAATTCCTTAGGCCACAAGCAAGCACCTGCCCAGGACAAGAGGCAAACTCAGAAGAGATGGAGAGGACCCTGTGCTTCATGTTTGCCTCAGGCTTATCTTCTTGATATGAAGGCTAAACTCTGAAGGAGAGCACTAGCCAAAGCAGAGTCAATTTGCAGAGACTATCAAAGGAGGTTTTTTGTTAGTTTGTTTTTGTGGGCGCTTGGCATTCAAGGAACTCTCTGTCATATCATTAGGTGGGTACAAATTTATGGAACAGACAGTTCAGACACTAAACACCAGAGTCAACACATTACAATATTACATTAAAATATACAGTGTGCAACAAAAGATTAAAAGACAAGCAAAAAAACAGGAAATGATGGCGCATCCAAAGCGACAAGATAAAAATTCAGAGGCCATCAATGAAGAATACCAGATTTTGGACATACTGGACAAAGACCTGGGTTTGAACCCCAGTACCTCCTAAAAACAAAAACCAAACAAATAAATTAAACAACGACAACAATATCTCAGGAAGCCTGTGTAGCTCAGTGGTTGAGCATCGGCTTCCCACATATGAGGTCCCAGGTTCAATTCCCTACCCTGGTACCTCAAAAAGAAAAGCAAACAGAGCCTAAGAGACCTGTGGGACACCATCAAGCATACTAATATACACATTATGGGAGTCCCAGAAGGAGAAGAGAAAGAGAAAGGAACAAAAGTAATATTCAAAGAAATAATGGCAGAAAACTTCTCAGTTTTAATGAAAGACATGACTATATATATGCATTCAAGATGCCCAATGAACTACAAAAAAGGATAAACTCAAAGAGAACCACAACCAGACAGAGTAGTCAAACTGTCGAATGCCAAGGGCAAGGAGAGTGTTCTGAAAGTTGAAAGAGAAAAGCAACATATTATATACAAAGGAGTCTCAATAAGATTAAGTGCTGATTTCTTATCAGAAATCATGGAGACTAGAAGGCAGTGGTAGAAATATTTACAATGCTGAAAGAAAATAATTGCCAATCAAGTATTTTATACCAGTGAGAATGTCTTTTCAAAGATGAGGAAGAGATTAAGATAATCTCAGATAAACAAATGCTGAAGGAGTTTGTCACCACTAGATCTATCCCACAAGCAATACTAAAGGGGATTTTTCAGACTTGAAAGAAAAGAACACTAGACAGTGGATCAGAGTGGCATAAAGACATAAAGATCGCCAGTAAAGTTAAACATATGAGTAATTATAAATGCCAGTACCATTGTACTGTATTTTTTTGGTATGTATCCCAACTTTTTACTTCCTACAGATTCTAAATGAAAAATGCATAAAAACCAATGATAAATTTATGGTTTGGGAAATACAATGTATAAAGATATAATCTGTACCAATTACAATGAAAAGGTGGGTCAAAGGGATATAGGAAAAATGTATGTGTGTGCTGCTGAAGTTAAACTGATATCAAATGAACATGATTGTTATAGATTTAGGATGTTAAATTTAAGCCTCATGGTAATCACAAAGAAAATATCTGAACAAAAATAAGGGAATGAGAAGGGACTCAAAGCAGGACACTCCAAAAATTCAAGTAAATATGAAAGTAGGTGTTAATGGAAGAATTGCTGCACAAGAGAAATGACTTAACACAAAATGGTGAGATGGCAGAAGAAAGTACTGCATTATCAGTAGTTACCACAAATGTAAATGGATTAAACTCTAGTCAAAAGTCAGAGACTGACAGAATGGATTAAAAAGCATAACCTAAATATACACTATATACAAGAGACTCACTGTAAATTTCAAAGACACAAACACATTGAAAGTGAAAGGGTAGAAAAATATACTGTGCAAATAGTAACCAAAAGTAACCCAAGTATTCATCAACATATATATGAATGGATGAAGAAAATGTGTATACATTTAATGAGTATTATTTAGCCGTACAATGGAATGAAGTTCTGATACCTGTGATATCATGAATGAACCTTGACAATATCCTGTTGAGTGATACAAACCAAACACAAAAGGACAAATAGTTACTGACATGAAGTTATTAAAGTAAGCAAACTCATAGGGTTAAAAACTAGAATATACATGACCAGGGGCTGGATTGGGGGTAGGGAATGGGCAATTAATGCTTAATTGGTATAGAGTTTCTGTTTGCGGTTACGGGAAAGTTTTGGTAATGGGTAGTGGTGATGGTAGCACATAATTTTGATTGTAATTAATACAACTGAAATATATATATATGAATGTGGCTAGAGGGAAGAAAATTTAGTTTTATATGTTATAGAATAAAAAAAACCCCACAGGAATGCACAAGCTGGAGTGGGTACATTACTATCAAAGTACACTTCAAAATTAGGAATATTACCTAAATGGGATATTTTATAAATGACAGAAGGGGTAAATTAATCTAAGAGATATAATAATTCTAAATGTCATCCACCTAATAAGAGAGATTCAAAATACATGTAGAAAATGTGATAGAAATGAAGTGCAAATTGACAAATCCACAAAAGACTGGACCTACTTTGTTTGTAGAATATTTCACCCAGCAACAGCAGGATACACATTCTTTCTGAGTGAACATGGAAGATTCACCAAGAAAGACCATATGTTGGGCCTATAATACAAGGTTCAATAACTTTAAAAATATTGTAACAATGTATAATATGTCCCTTGACCATATCACAATAGATTAAATTAGAAATAAATAACAGAAGATGCCCAGAAAACTCTTCTTATTCTTTTTTATTAGAGATGTTTCAAGATTACAGGAAAATCAGGCAGAAAATATAGAGTTCTCATGTACCCCCCCTTATTATTAACACCTTGCATAAGTGTGGTATTTTTGCTATAATTTATAATAGAATATTATTCAGTTGTACTATTAATGATAGTACATGGTTTACATTAGGATTCACTTTTTGTTTTGTACAGTCCTATGTTTATAAAAAATTGTTCTAGTCACATATATATTACCTAAATTTTCTCCTGTTAACCACAGTTAAATATATAATTCAGTGCTGTTAATTATGTTCCCAATGTTGTGCTACCACCACCACCATCCATTACCAAACTTTTCCATTATCCCAGACAGAAACTGTGTAATTTAAGCATTAACTCCCCATTCCCTACTCCCATTCCAGCCTCTAATAACCTATATTTTAGTTGGAGAATTCTTAAATATTTGGAAATGAAGCAATAACTTCAAAATAACTCCAGGGTCAAAGAAGCAATCACAAGGGAAATTAGAAAATATTTTGGACTGAATATCAATATCAACACATCAAAATTTGCAATATGCAGTTAAGCAGTGTTTAGAAGGAAATTTATAGCTTTAAATGTTGATGTTAGAAAAGAAGGTTTATAACAATAATCTAAATTCCCCCTTAAAAAGCCAGAAAAGTACAAATTAAACCAAAACAATGTACAGAGTAGAAAATCATAATAAGATATGTTAGTGAAATAGAAAAGTATATAGAAAATTAATGAAACTAAATTTGACTCTTAGGGAAAAAAACTATATTGATATATCTCTAACTGCACTAATTAAGAATGAAGATACAAATTTCTAATATCAGGAATTAAAGAGGGGACATCATTACAGATCCTATAGATATTAAAAGTTAGGATAATATACGAGTAGTATGAACAACTTTGTGCCAATAATTCTGAAAACTTAGAGGAAATGGAAAGTTCCTTGGAAGGCACAAATCACCAAAACTGTTTCAAGGAGAACTAGAAATCTGAATAGTCTTTTATGTGTTAAGGAAATTGAATTAATCATTTAAAAAATTTCTACAAAGAAAACTCCAGTCCCAGATGGCTTTGTAGCTGTATTTATAAAGCATTTAATGAAGAACTAATACCCAGTTTACACATTTTGTTCCAAAAAATTTAAAAAGTGTTAATACTTCCCAATTATGAGGACAACATTGCCCTAATACCCAAATTAGACAAAGGCATTATAAAAAGAGGAAATTATAGATCAATACCACTCATGAACATAGATAAAATTTGTGGGTAAAATGTTGGTAAATTAAATATAGCAATATTTTAAAATGGTAATATGCCATGAGCATTGGGGTTTATCACTAATGCAAGGTTAAGTTTTGAATTTCATCAATACAGTTAAGTATATTAACACAAGAAAAGAAGTCATATGATCATCTCAATAAATACAGAAAAAAACTGATAAAATTCAATAGTCACGCATGACTAAAACTCTTAGCAAACTTGGAACAGAACTTCCTCAACTTGATAAAAGACATGAATGTCATATTACAGCCAACATCATACTTGATAAAAGACTGAATGGTTCCCTTCTAGAATAGGAATAAGGCAACAATGTCAACATTTTACTGGAAGGCCTGACCAATGCAATAATGTAAGTAAAGAAAACAAAATGCCTACAGATTGGAAATGATCAAACAAAACTGTTTTCAACAGCAGAAAACATGGTCATGTATGTAGAAAATTATTAGAAATTTGAAAAAAGCTATTAGAACTAATGTGAGTTTAGCAAGATCACAGTTACAAGGTCAACATATAAAAATCCATCATATTTATAGTAGTAGCAACAAATAATTGGAAATTAAAAAATTAAAAATAACATTAAAGACATTTACAATAACATACAAAACAATAGCATAACATATTTAAGGCTAAATTTAATCAAATTCATGCATGACCTGTACAATAAAAACAATAAAATACTGTTGAGATAAATTAAAGGAGAGCTAAATTGGAAGGTTTGATATCGTTAAAATGTCAATTCTCCCAATTGATCTATAGATCAAATAAAATCCTGGGAGGCATATTTTGTGGCAATTGATGAGTTGATTTTAAAATTTATATTGAAAGGAAAATGATCACCAAAGACAAAACAATGTTGAAAAAGAAGACCAAAGTTACATGACCTGACAGCAAGATCATTGTAAAGTTATAGTAATCAAGAAAATGTATTGGGGTAGATATATAAACTACAATGGAATAGGAAGTTCAGAAACAAATCTACTCTTAATGACAAATGATTTTTGACAAAGGTGCTAGTGCAATTCAAAATGAGGAAAAATAGTCTTTTCTACAAAAGTTGTTAAATAACTGCCTGCCTATGTGGAAAAAAAAATGAACTCTGACATGCCACATACAAAAATTAATGGATCACAGGTATAAATCTAAAAGATATAAAACTATAGAACCTCTAGAAGAAAAGAGAGGAGAAAAATTTTCCTAACCCTTTAGAATCAGTTTGTTAAGTTCTGTTTCCCACCCCATCCTGTTGGGAATTTCATAAGAATTGCGTTTAATTTATACATCAATTTGTGGACTAATTAAACCTTTAAAATATTGTCATCATATCCATTAACATGGAAATAGGACTATTTGAGGTCTTTTTATGTCTACTGCATTTTCTAATTTGTTATTGCTGATGTGGAAGAATACTATTGTTCTTTAAAAACTACTTTGAGATATAATTCATATACCATACAAGTACACAATTCAATGATTTCTAGCATAGTCATAAAGTTGTGCACACATCTCCACAATCTGATTTTAGAACATTTTTATTACCCCCCAAAGAAATCCTATACCACTTAGCTCTCTCTCCCTATTATTCCCCTTTCTTCCATCCTCTAAACCCTAAGAAATCACTAATCTACTTTCTGTCTCTATGGATTGGCTTATTCTTGTCATGTCATGAATAGAAACAGAATCATAAAATATGTGGTCTTTTGTGACTGATTTCTTTTACTTAGCATGATATTTCCAAGGGTCTTCTGTGTTGTAGCGTGTTTCAGAACTTAATTCTTTTTGATTTTCAAATAACATTCTAATTCATGTTTATATCATGTTTTGTGTATCCACTCACCACTTTTTGAGCATTTGGATTTTTTCCTTTTTTTTTTTTTTGCCTATGGTGAATATGCTGCTATGAACATTTATGTACAAGTTTTTGTGTGTACATATGTTTTCATTATACTTGGGTATATACCCCAAGAATAGAACCTTTGGATCACATGTTTAATATTTTGAGAACTACCAAACTGTTTTCTAAAGTGGCTGCACCATTTTACATTCCTGTCAACAGTGTATGAAAGTTTCAAGTTCTCCACATCCTTGTCAATGCTTTTAATATCTGACTTTTTGATTCTAGCCACTCCAGTGCATGTGAAGTGGTAGATATTGTGGTTTTGATTTACATTTCCCTGAATGATGTTAAGCATCTTCTCATGTGACTTATTGGCCACTTTTATATCTTTCTTGGAAAAATGTCATTCTGATCCTTTGCCATTTTAAAATAATTTATATAAATATCATCTTGATACAAGGTCCTTATTAAGGATACAATTTGCAAAATTTCCCCATTCTGTTGGTTGTCTTTTCACTTTCTGATGGCATCATTTAAAGCACAAAAGTTTTAATTTATTCATTTATTTTCTTTTGTTTCTTGTTCATGCTTTTGGTGCCATATTTAAGAAACTATTGCCTAAAACCTAAGGGCATGATGATTTACTCTGATGTTTTCTTCCAAGAGTTTTATAGTTGTACATTTAGGTCTATGATCTATCTTATTTTTTGTGCATGGTGTGAGGGAGGGGTCCAATTTCGTTCTTTTGCATATTATCTAGTCCCAGCACCATTTATTGAAACAATTAGTCTTTCCCCCATATTATTGTAAAAAATTAATGAACCATTAATGTAAGGTCTTATCTTTAGACTTTCATTTCTATTCCATAGATCTATATGTCTACCAATAGACAGCCAGGAGTATGCTGTCTTGATTGGTGTAGCTTTGACTGTTTGATTATAATGTGCCTATAATTGTGGATCTCTTTGAGTTAATCTTGCTTGGATTTCATTGCAATCTTGGATGGGTATATTCATGTCTTTCATCATTTTTGGGAAGTTTTTGGTCAATATTTCTTCACATATTCTTTCTGTCCCCTTCTCTATCTCTCTCCTCCTTCTGTGACTCCCTTGATATCTATGTTGGTCTGGTTGATGGTGTTACACCAATCCTTTAGGCTATGTTCACTTTTCTTCATTATTTTTTCTTTCTGCTCCTCAGACTGGATAATTTCAATTGTCCTATCTTCAAGTTTACTGCTTCTTTCTTCTGCCAGCTCCAATCTGCTGTTGAATATGTCCAGTGTATCTTTCATTCCAGTTATTGTACTTTTATGCTCTAGACTTTCTCTTTGGTTCCTTTTTATACTTTCCCTCTTTTTATTGATATCCATCACTTGTTCATACTTAATCTGATTTCCTTTACTTCTTTTTTTCTTTTACTTCTTTGTCCATGGTTGCTAGCCCAGTTCTAGTCCCTCAGTGAATATCTAGGCAGATCAAAACACACAACCCTGATCTTTGGTGGACAAGGTTTATTGCCCAACCTGGCATCAGCAAGCTGTACCAGGAACACTGTTCACCATCCCCACAGCTGCCGTGGCACAAGTAGTGGATGGCAGGTGGTAGTTTCCATACAAAATGCTGAAAATCACTGGAATTTCCTCGCTGCTTTCTTCACCATCCTCTGGATGCTGCAAGTGTTCAGCTAGACTCCAGAGTTCCAAAATAATTGAATGTAATGATTCTTGCCAACTCAATAGTTGTTTCTGTGGAAGGACTGATTTCTTAAGCTTCTTTATCTGTCAGCCTCTGTGACATCACTCTCCTTTATTTTTGAAACAATTTTTCAGGATGTAATTTTTTTTTTTAGGAGGTACTGGGGGATTGAACCTATGACCTTGTACTTGCAAAGCAGGCACCCAACCACTGAGCTGAACCCATTCAGGATGTAATATACTTGATTGACATTTTTTCAGCCCTAATTGCAAGCTGATTGCTCTATTGTCAAATTCCCTTGAGTATATATCATACCACAGTCTGATCCAGTTAAAGTTGAGCTCTTTGCAGGGGTAGTCTTTGTGGCTTCATCCAGCCCCATGATGGTTCTTCTTAGCTGTCTCCTTCCCTGGGTCTTTCTATTAAATTTCTAACTGGTATACCTAGAGCTCCTAGCTTTCTCTAATTGCTCAAAATATCTATTATTTAAAACAGTACCTTAGGCCTGAAATTCCACACTCTATGTTGCAAATAAAGTCAGTCTCTTTAGGGAATGATGCAGCACTCAGTCTTCTGTTCTTGCAGTATGCCTTTTTCCCTTGGCAGAACCTCTGCACCACTCTTCTGGAGCTGAGGGTGGGGACAGTGATCTGCTTCTCTTGGAGTGATATCTCTGCTCTGGGCATGGATTGTAAACCCTTGTTTTTGTGCCTTGCCTCTCCCCCCACAGATCCTATACTTAATGAGTCAGCTGGGATGAGGGTGATATGGCCCCTGAGTGTGGGCTGGGCAGAGGAAGAGAGCCCAGACCTCTGGGTTGTACCTCTCTGGCATAGAGCATGGATCTGAAGTGAAGCAAGCTAGTAAGATAGGGAATCAATAGATGTATCTGGAACCTGGCAAGAAGTCCATGTGGATATTGATACCCCAAAGATGGCTAATAGAAGATATCTCCCCCCCCCCCCACACACACACATAAGATTCTGCCATTCAGAACAAGATGTCCTCCCAGAGCCAGGAGAGCCCAATATTCCCCAAGGACTTTATCACTGGACCCTCCTGGAAGATTGATGAGTGGGGTAATCAATCAAAACAGCAAACAGCTGAGACTCCTCTAATGCCATTAGCAAAGGGGTGGAATAATTAATGGTTCAAAAAGCAGGCACAAAGGCTAAATTTTCTCTCTCGCCTTTGGACCCTGATTCTGGCTGCCTTCTCCCCCACTTGGATCACTAAGCAAGTAAACCTGGGGATTTATAATCTGTAATGGGGAATTGTAGTGTGTAAATCAGCCCTCTTTATCACTTTTCAGCCCCTTCCTCTCTACCTGGGACACATGGTCTGTTATTTTTTCCAATTTCGCTTCCCTCTCTACCAGAATAAATTACTGGCCTAACTAACCCAACGTGTTCTTGAAATTCATTTCTGCAGCATAGTCAAGAACCTGGACAAAATCCAGTAACAGAAGGAATAAGAATTGCTGGTAGACTGCCTCTCCCAGAGGGGAAGTGTAACCTAGATTGGGAATGGGAGACAGAGAGGGAGCTCCATTGAGGCAGGGTAATTTAAGGAATGAGGAGACGAATCTGGGACCTGGCAGAAAACCATGGCTGTGAAACATGTGGCGGTGGAACCCACCTAGAAGCCCCCTGAAGGAAAGAACCCCACCTAAAGGTGGCTAGAAGAACCTCATGAGAATTCCCCATTTGGAATGGGATTTCATCTGGGATCAAGGAAAAGCCCTCGATATTCTCAAGAGGCCTTATGATTGGGCCCCCCTCCTCCCCTGGGGAAATTGATGGGTGGGGGTAATCAATCAAAACCACAAAGAGCTGGGACTCCTTCCTTGCATATTAACAAGGGGAGGGGCAGTTAATTGTTTAAAAAGCAATCACATGCACTCTCTCTTCCTGGACCGGCCCACAAATATACCTGGGCCCCGTAATCTGTTACTTTCTCTCATTTCTGCTCTCTTCTCTCAGTTCCTTAAAACACTACTGGCCGAACTAAACCGGCATGTTCATAAATTATTTTATGTAACACAGCCAAGAACCTAGAGGACATCCTGCAACATCATTACTTTGGCCCAGAGCAGAGCCTCTGTCACACTGAACTTGTGGGTGCAGGGGGGTAAGGAGTGAGTTGGGGTTCAAATGCCTCAGACTTTCCTGCTCTTACCTAGATTTAGTAGGTGTCCTTGAATAAATCTTTCTCTGTTTGATGAGTGCCTTTAGGACAATTTAAAGAGAATTTGGATAAAATTTTTTTAAAGTAACTTTCACAGTTACAGTTGATTTTCTAGGGAGAGAGTGTGCAGAATTCCTCAAATTATCATTCCAGAAGTTCTTTTTGAATGCTGTTGCTTTCATGTTTTCGTCTTGTGTCTGGGAATCTTGCTGAGCTATCTCATTCACGCATTAATTTATGCACGCACCAATTCAATAAATATTTATTAGTTTGATTATTTTGAGCTTTCCTTTTTTTTTTGAAGAGAAATATGGAATGCTTCACGAATTTGTGTGTCACCGCTGTGCAGAGGCCATGCTAATCTTCTCTGGATATTTGCTGCCAAAGTGAGCACTATTTTGAGCTTTCTATATAAATGAGCACAACCTTTTCAATTGCAATTTTGCCACTTTTCAATCCTTTCACTCCTTTTTTACCTTAGTGAATTAGACAGGATCTCCCATACTATGGCAAACAGTAACGATTCAAGCAGGTTTCTTTGCTTTGTTTTCTACTTTCTGAAGCAGCGGTTCTTAACCAAAGGTCCACAGACTGTGGGAAGATTTCAGGGGGTCCATGAGCTTGAATTGAAAAAATCAACTTATTATCTTTCTTTTCTCTGAACTCCAATGTTGAGTGTCATAAAACTATCTGCTACAATCTGAGAAGGGGTCCATGGTTTTCACCTGACTGGCAAAGGGGTCCATGGAACAAAGAAATTCAGACCCTCTGTTCTAAAGAGTCTCCATTACTTATTTTATTTGCTGTAAGCTTTAGGTAGGTGAACATTATCAGGTTAAAAGAACCTGCTTCATGGGAAACGGACTTTGGCCCAGTGGTTAGGGCGTCCGTCTACCACATGGGAGGTCCGCGGTTCAAGCCCCAGGCCTCCTTGACCCATGTGGAGCTGGCCCATGCGCAGTGCTGATGCACGCAAGGAGTGCCGTGCCACGCAAGGGTGTCCCCCGCATAGGGGAGCCCCACGCGCAAGGAGTGCATCCATAAGGAGAGCCGCCCAGCGAGAAGGAGGAAGCAGCCTGCCGAGGAATGGCACCGCCCACACTTCCTGTGCCGCTGACGACAACAGAAGAGGACAAAGAAACAAGACGCAGCAAAAAGACACAAAACCCTCTCAACTGGGAGAGAGTGGCCTATTCAACAAATGGTGTCTGGAGAACTGGATAGCCATATGTAGAAGAATGAAAGAGGATTACCATCTCACACCTTATACAAAGATCAACTCAAGATGGATCAAAGACCTAAATATAAGAGCCAAGACTGGGAAACGGACTTTGGCCCAGTGGTTAGGGCGTCCGTCTACCACATGGGAGGCCCGCGGTTCAAACCCCGGACCTCCTTGACCCGTGTGGAGCTGGCCGATGCGCAGTGCTGATGCGCGCAAGGAGTGCCGTGCCACGCAAGGGTGTCCCCCGCGTGGGGGAGCCCCACGCGCAAAGAGTGCGCCTGTGAGGAAAGCCGCCCAGCGTGAAAAGAAAGAGCAGCCTGCCCAGGAATGGCGCCGCCCACACTTCCCGTGCCGCTGACGACAACGGAAGCGGACAAAGAAACAAAAGCAGACAAAGAAACAAGACGCAGCAAATAGACACCAAGAACAGACAACCAGGGGAGGGGGGGGGGGAAATTAAATAAATAAATAAATCTTTAAAAAAAAAAAAAAAAAAAAAGAGCCAAGACCATAAAAACCTTAGAAAGCAGTGTAGGGAAACATCTACAGGACCTTGTAATAGCAAGGAAATGGATTTATGAATATCTCACCAAAAGCACCAGCAGCAAAAGAACTGATAGATAAATGGGACTTCCTCAAAATTAAAGCCTTTTGCACCTCAAAGGAATTTGTCAAGAAAGTAAAAAGGGAGCCCACACAGTGGGAGAAAATATTTGGCAACCATATATCTGATAAGAAACTTATAACTTGCATATATAAAGAACTCCTATATCTTGAAAATAAAAAGATAAACAACCCATTTAAAAAATGGGAAAAAGACTTAAATAGACACTTCTCCAAAGAAGAAATACAAATGGCAAAAAAGCACATGAAAAAATGTTCCAAATCTCTAGCTATCAGGGAAATGCAAATCAAAACCACAATGAGATACCATCTTACACCCATAAGATTGGCAGCTATGAAAAAAACAGAATACAAGTGCTGGAAAGGATGTGAAGAAAGGGGAACACTCATCCACTGCTGGTGGGAATGCAGAAGGATCCAACCATTCTGGAGGACAGTATGGCGGTTTCTCAAAAAACTAGCCGTAGATTTGCCATATGACCCAGCAATACCACTGCTGGGTATATACCCAGCAGAACTGAAAACAAGGACGCAAACCGATATATGTACACCAATGTTCATAGCAGCATTGTTCACTATTGCCAAAAGTTGGAATCAACCCAAATGTCCATCAACAGATGAGTGGATCAATAAAATGTGGTATATACACACAATGGAATACTACTCGGCTGTAAGAACAAACACACTACAAACACATGTGATAACATGGATGAATCTTGAGAACCTTATGTTGAGTGAAGCAACCCAGACATTAAAGGACAAATACTACATGACTTCAATGATTTGAAATAACCAAGCTGCCCTAGATAGCAAGAGACTGAACGATAGGCTTACAGGAAATCGGAGGGTGGAGGAAGGATGTGAGCCGATGTCTACAGGGGTGGAACTTAAGATGAGATGGTGGTAAGTATGAACACAAAGAAGAGATAAAAGGGGGGCAAGGGGTTGCCTTTGCTTGGGGCTTTGCGGGTTTGAGGGTGGCTGGGGAGGGACGGATGGGTAACATTGCCCAAAAGTGGGGGGAGGGAGGGGTAGCATACGAACACAGGAGAGGGTCAGGTGTTGGTGGAGAGTAAAATGCCGAGAAAATCATATCAAAATATAATAAAGAGGGTTACCTGTTTAGAATGCTCGGAGGGGAGGGTCTGATGCAGGACGGGCTCCTGGGGAATGTCTAAATGCTCATTCTGCCAGAGTGGGTGACACCATGGGGTAGAAACCCAAGTAGTGAGAGTGGGGGTGGACCCACATCCTGGGGAGGACTAATGCCATCAAATAGAGGGAACTGTATCCCTCGAGAGAAAGGGTGGCTCCCAGGGCATTGGGGCAGTTGAGCAAGTTAGACCCTGAACACTATTCCATCTATATCTGGAAGTGGCTCCTCGGGAAACGGAGGCTGGCTGTCACTGTGGGCACCAAGGTGGAAGGGAAAATGGACGTTAAATGTGTGTAACCAAGGTAAATGGGGGATAAGAGAGGAGTTTCGTGAGAGTACACAAGGATGGGTATAAAACATGTAATATTACACCATAACATATAGGAGATGACAGACTGATAATGTAAACCATAATGTAAAACATAGGATAACTAAGAATGTAAAAAACTGTGTATCCTAAAGTATGCACCACAATGTAAGCACAAATGTCACCTTGTTTGAAAGCTATTGTCTCAGACTCTGTACATTACGTTAAGTAAATATGATGTGAATAGGGTGTAAGAGTATCGCTGTGGAAGGGAAAGGTTTTGTGGTGGATGTATGGGAGTGCTGTATACTATATATATGCATTGATGTGGTCTAGGGCTCCTGTGAAGAGAAGCTCAATAATTAGGGGGGGGGAAAGATAGGATGTAGAATTTTTTCCAAGTCAACACGTATTCTTTATATAACCTTTAAACCCATAGCTATATGCCATTTCCTAGTAAGGGACCCTGACATTATATTGGGCTTCAAATTTCAGGGAGTTCTGGACCACAGAGTGGTTCAACAAAGGCAATGGAGGAATACTGGTATGGTATACCATTGACAGGGGATATATGGCTGACAGGGAGCTGTACAGAACATATGTCCAGGGTGCATGGCAATGTTTGGATATACTCATAGTGGCAACAATTAAAAACCACAGCAGGGGGGGTACTGGGTTCCTGGCCAGTGGTGCTCTGTCGTGGTCCCTAGGGGAGCAGCGACAGTCTCCCTGGTGCAGCGGCGGGGACCGGGAGGGAGTGAGGGTTCAACAGTGAGCCCATAACGCTAATGACTATGCTTGGGAGCTGATAAGCCTAAAATAAGAACAAGGCCTAGAGCAACATTGTGCCTGGGAATTTCCTCCCGTCAGCCTTCATGTTACTCAAATGTGGCCAGTCTCGAAGCCAAACTCAGCATGTAAATGCAATGCCTTCCCCCCAGCGTGGGACATGACACCCGGGGACGAGTCTCCCTGGCACCGAGGGACCACTATCAACTACCAACTGATGATGCAACTGGAAAATGACCTCATACGGAAGGTTCAACGCGGATCAGCGGAATATCCCTGTCTACATAAAATAACATGACTTTAAAATGCTGTTTGACCTAATGTAAGGGGGAAATCGAAAGGAGAAATGAGTTTATATGGCTACGAGTCTCTAAAAAAGAGTCTGGAGGCTGTCAGAAGGATTGCCCTTATGCACAACTGAGCAGAGTCAGAGAGACAGATAAAGCAGATACAACCCCCAGATATCGGTTCCTTCGAGGGCTAAAGAGACCCATGGGAGTTATGGTCATGGCCGATGGGGTTAACTACCAGGTCAGATGACCCCTCTTTGGAACTGGTGTTTATGTGTGACAAATCTGGACTCAGATGGGATCTCTCTTCATAAGACTTTCATGCTAATGTGCTGGAGGTGCAGTTAGTGTCGGGGTTTAAGATATATTTAGAGGATTTGAATCTCTGGACTGACAATGTGATAGCCAGGTCCTGAGCCTCAACAGACTCCAGCACCTACAATCTGACTTATTGGGCTCACCACACTCAGCTAAGATGGAGTTGAAGAAGGACAACCACCACACCATGGAGCCTAGAGTGATTACAACTGAAAGTGGGAGGATTGTATCCAGCATCCAGGTGGAATCTGAGCCTCCTCTTGACATAGAGGTGCAATGGACACAACCAATCCAATGTCCACATAGAAAAGGTGGCATTGGATTGAGAAAAGTGGACATGATGGCTGATGGGTATGGGGAAAGGCAGGATGAGATGAGAGGTGGAGGCGTCTTTGGGACATGGAGCTGCCCTGGATGGTGCTTCAGGGGCAATCACCGGACATTGTAAATCCTCACAGGGCCCACTGGATGGAATGGGGGAGAGTGTGGCCATGGTGTGAACCGTTGACCATGGGGTGTGGGGGTGCCCAGAGATATACTTGCCAAATGCAATGGCTGTGTCATGATGATGGGAGGGAGTGTTGCTGAGGGAGGGGAGAGGTGGGGTGGGGGAGGTAGGGTTCAATGGGACCTCATATATATATATTTTTAATGTAATATTATTACAAAGTAAATAAAATAAAAAAAAAAAGAAAAAAGAAACAAGACGCAGCAAAAAGACACAGAAAACACACAACCGGGGGAGGGGAGGGGAATTAAATAAATAAAAATAAATCTTTAAAAAAAAAAAAAGAACCTGCTTCATATCCCAGCTTTCTGAGAGTTTTTGTTAGGAATGTATTAACTTATATAAAATGCTTTTCCATTTTCTATTAAAATAATCATCTGAGTTTTCTGTGTCAGTTTATGTTGTGAATTAGATTTCCAGGTTTTTAATGTTGAGTCTTTAAACTCTAATATCTGGGACAAATTCTATTTGATTATGGTGAATTATTTTATTTTCATTTCTTTTTTGGTGAGTTGTTTTTATACATATTGGATTTTATTAGTCAATATCTTATTTAGGATTTTCATTTATGTTCATAAGTAAAACTGGTCTATATATTATTTCCTTGTGTTATCTCTTTAATTTTGTTATCAAGGTTATTCTTTTTCATATGAATTAAGACTGTTTCCCCTATTTTTATACTGTTTTAGAACAACTTGTATACCTCAAAGTTCATTTGTTACTTGAAAATTTTGTAGCATTCACCTATAAAATCATGTTGGCCTGACTTTTGTGTTTGGTTGTGATAATTGGGGGTAAAAGCTATTTGTTATTTTCTTGATTTCTTAAGCATTATTGTTCTAAATAAGTTTTCCATTATTTTTTATTCAAGTGTTTTGCATTTTCCACAATTAATTCATTTCTTCTGGGTTTTGAATTGTACTGGCATTTAGTTGTTCATAATATTCCATTATAATTATTAAAATAACTGCCATTCTGTAATTATTTCCCCTTTTCCATTCTCTATATCTTCTCTCCTGTTTTCTTCCCTTGGCCATTCTTTCAAGTTTCTATCTTAAGTTTTTCTATGAACCAACTTTTTGTTTTATATAATTATCTTTATTATTTTTGAAACTATGCTTTCTTTTTTTTCCCCTCTTTTTATTTTTTTAATGTTACATTAAAAAAACATGAGGTCCCCATATACCCCCCACCCCCCTCACCCCACTCCTCCGCCCATAACAACAACCTCCTCCATCATCATGAGACATTTATTGCATTTGGTGAATACATCTCTGAGCACCGCTCCACCTCATGGTCAATGGTCCTTTATATCCACTCTTTTAAAAAATTATGGTTATGTATATAATGCAAAATTTCCCATTGTAACCACTCTTAAGTGTACATTTCAGTGGAATCAACTATAATCACAATGTTGTGTTACCATTGCTATCATCCATTGCCAACACTTTATCATGACTCCAAACAGAGACTCTGTAACTACTAAGCAGTGAATCTCCATTCTCCCCTTCCCATGGCCCGTGGTAACCTTGAATCTACTTTCTGTCTCTGTTGATTTGCTTACATGAGCTATTTTATGTAAGTAGACTCATACAACATTTGTCCTTTTGTGTCTAGTTTATTTCACTAAGCATGATGCTTTCAAGCCTCATCCATGTTGTAGCACCTGCTCTACCCTTATCTTTATTGTTTTCTCCTCCTTGTTTCTTTATGTTTCCCACCCATAATTTATCATCTGCCCTCCAGGCAATTAGTTCATTAGACACTTTCATGCACAACAGCTTTTGAGATATCCTTCCTGTTAAAGAGAACTACAGAGGCTTTAGAACACCGAAACTGTAAGAGTACTTAAAGGTTATCTATTCCAGTGAAAGGAAATATTTGACATGCTTATTTTGAACCAATTTTCCACATACATTTTTCCATCACTGAGTCAGGATGCATCCCCTCAATACAGTTCTCTTAGCAGCCTTTAACAATGCAGGGTTAGAATAACTGGAGGCAGCCCTGCAGATGAAGATTCTTTTTCCTATGTAAAGTGTGGCTCACCGACCAACAGCAGGAAAATCACCTGGGAGCTTGTTAGAAATGCAGACCCTTGGGCCTCACCCCAGACCTATTGAATAAGGATCTGCATCTTATCAGCATCCTCAGGTGATTCATTTAGACATTAAAGTTTGAAAAAGTCTAGGACCTTCATTTTGCAGGTGAGAAAACTATGGGTCTGAGAGGTAAAATAATTTACCCAAGGCTATGTACAAGAAGGAGGTTTTCATAGGGAAAATAGTTTGAGAGTGAGTGGGAGGCCCAGCAAATGGATGAAGGCAGTGGGAAGCTGTGGGGAGAATGACCAGGGAGAAGGGCGCTGGGGAGGCAGGGCAGCTCATCCAAGGTCAATCTCTAGGCTGGATTAGCTAAAAGGCATTTTATTCACAACAGAGTTTTGCACCAGTATCCTTAGGATCAGACTTGAATGGCTGCTAGGAAACACGCAGATTTCCATAAACTCAAGTTCTTTTTCTGGCAGTAAGAGTAGCAGTAACAAAGGCTAGAAAGCAGAAACATCTGTTATGTGGCTGTTGCATGCCCAGGTGTCACAGCCCTAGGACCAGCTGTCCTTCTGGAGTATCACTCCCTTGGACCTCCCACTTATTGGTACACCCCTGCCCTGGGCTGGGTGCAGCCTGCTGCCTCAAAGATATGGTCATAAATCTGCAGTGACCCTACCTTGTCTGAGCACAGAGCTCCTTTCCAGGAACATCAGGAATTATTTATTGTAGCCCGTAGAATTCTCTGTAAGGTTTCACCCTCAGATGCAGGAGATGCATGTTCTGTTTCTGTTTGACATCTCGTGTCAGGAGTGAGTCCTGGAAGAGGTGTAAGTAATTCAGCGTTATATACAGAGGACGAAGTTATGTGGTTATATATCAACACCAGGCACTGGAAGTCCTTGGAGATCAGGAGAGTATAATTTTAGAATGAACCTAATGAGAATGTTAAAGGAGATCCATTTTCCCCCTCTACCTCTAGGTTGTGCTAAAAATAATTGGGAGAATTTTCCAAGTGTGGATGAATGTCTTATGCTGGAATTGTCCCTTTGAGGAGGATGCTGAGCTTGGAGAAATGACCTTCATCTCATCAGCCCTAACTTTTCTAGAGTTCCAAGGCCAGAATTTCCAGCTGCTTCTCAGAGGTCTTCCCAATAGCACATCTTCCCAATAGCACATCACACGTAGCATGTCTAAAACTGAACTCATTGTTTTCCTTCTGAATTCCTCCCCCTGCTCTTTTTTTTAAGATTTATTTTTATTTATTTCTCTCCCTCCCCCCCACCAGTTGTCTGTTCTATGTGTCCATTTTGCTGCATCTTTTCTTCTTTGTCCGCTTCCGTTGTCAGCGGCACGGAAATCTGTGCTTCTTTTTGTTGCGTCAGCTCTCCATGTGTGCGGCACCATTCCCGGGCAGGCTGCACTTTCTTTCATGCTGGGTGGCTCTCCTTCCAGGGTGCACTCCTTGCGCGTGGGGCTCCCCTATGCGGGGTCACCCCTGCATGGCACGGCACTCCTCGCGGGCATCCGCACTGCACATGGGCCAGTTCCACACGGGTCAAGGAGGCCCGGGGTTTGAACCGCAGACCTCCCTTGTGGTAGACGGACGCCCTAACCACTGGGCCAAGTCTGCTCCCCCCCTGCTCTATTTCATATCTAGGGTAGTAGCACCACTCAGTTCACTGTTGCTCTGGCTCCAAGAAGCACTGCCATCCCTGACTTCTCCCATTCCTCCAATCCTCCCATGCAAAGAGTGACGGTTCCTGTCCCTCCTGCTTCCAGAGAGTATCTCGGATCCATTCTCTTTCCATTCCAAGTGCAGTGTCCTAAATCCAAGTGCATTTGGGTGATGGTAACGACCTCCAAGTGGCCTCCAGTCTTTGTCCTCTTGAATCCACTGCCACGTTGTCAACAGGTTTTTCTTTAAGGGTCCAACAGAGTCTCTCCAGGCAAAATGAAGGACACGTTTCCCAGTGGTGGAACTGCCTTGGGCTACCTTCTCCTCTTCCCCACCACCGTGCCTCCACATACTCTCTGCGTCACCCACACTTATACCTTTAATATGCTCATGGTTTGCCAGGGCTTTAGTAGCAAAGTACCACAGACCATTGACTTATACAGCAGAGGGTTACGTCTGACAGTTCTGGAGGCTCAAAATCTGGAGGCGTGGGCTGGGCCATGCTTCCTTTGAAGTCGGTAGGGTTCTGACGCGGGCTTGCTGGAAATCCGTGATGTTCCTTGGACATATTTGTAGCATAACTTAATCTTGGCCTCTGTCACATGGCCGTCTCTCTCTGTCTCGATGTGTCCACATTTCCCCGCCTTATAAGGACAGCCGTCTTGTTGGATTAGAGCCTATCTTAATCCACTACGGCCTCGCCTTGACTAATAGCAGCTTCAAAGATCCTATTTTCAAATATTTGGCATTCACAGGACCAGGGGTCTGGACTTGAACATGTCTTTTTGGGAGACACAATTAAATCTAACAAGCATCCTATTCCGAAGGTCCAGAATGCCTTCAGCCTTCCTTGCATATCAAAAACCCTGCAACTTGAACAGTTTTCTCCTTTCCTGCTTCAGCTCTGTGGGGATAGTGTCTTCTCTGGCCCTGGGTAAAATCTTGGGCAGGCAACAGAGCCTGTCAGCTCATTCTGACATATCGAAAAGTCCTTTGGTTACTTATATTTTTTCAAAGATTTATTTTATTTATTCCTCTCCCATCCCCCCGTTGTCTGCTGTGTCCATTTGCTGTGTGTTCTTCTGCGTCCACTTGCATTATCTGACAGCACTGGGAAACTGCGTCTCTTTTTGTTTTGTTGTGTCATCTTGCTGCACCAGCTCTCCATATGTGTTGCGCCACTCCTGGGCAGGCTGTGCTTCTTTCACGTGGGGTGGCTCTCCTTGTGGGGCACACTCCTTGTACGTGGGTGACCCCTACATAGGGACACCCCCTGCATGGCACGGCACTTCTTGCACATGGCAGCAGCACTGTGCGTGGGCCAGCTCACCACACGGGTCAGGAGGCCCTGGGTTTGAACTGTGGGCCTCCAATATGGTAGGCGGATGCTCTATCAGTTGAGCCACATCTGCTTCCTTCCTTTGGTTAGTTTTAGCCCCAAGAATATTCTCATTTTAGTAGTTAGTATATCCAGCCCAGTGAGATGTTTAAGGGAAAAAACTCCAACTTGATTCAGGTAAAATTTCCTGCACCGTCTCTCATCCCACCTGTGCTTCCTCTGGAAGTTATGGGGTGCGTGTGTGCACAAGTGCTAGGGGGGGGGGGCCGGGGGTGAGGAGAGAGTGGAGAGTGACGGGAAGCCCCTTTTCTCCTTCCCACCCTGCTCTCCTTCCTGCCTAGCCCCAGGTTGCTAGCGGAGTGGGAGAGGGAGGACAGGTGAAGAATAGGAAAGGTTGGCTTGACCGAGTCAGTGTTGGCTACTCTGATTTTGGGAAAACAGTAGATGAGCAAAGCTGACTCCATTTTGGGCATGCATTTGTGAGTTCTTTGGGATCTGCCCTAGGACTCTTCAACTCCTTTACCTCCAGTGGCCACTTAGTTTTCCTCCACGTGCTTCTAGGAATCCAGATCTATCTCTCCCACCGCCATGGTGTCACCGGGTCTCTCCAGGCTCTAGGACAGTCCTCTCTCCCATGGCCCACAGCTAATCCCTGAGAAACACTCGTGCATCTTTGCCTTGACATTGGTGGCATGTCTCCCTTTTCGGGCTGGCAGTCACAGCCTCTCTTATTTGGATAGGGTGAAGTGCCCTGAGGACCATCCACTGTGCCATGCAAATGCCAAAGGGTGCAGAGGAAGCACTCCAGGTGGTCTCCTCAATGCTTTGCTCACTAGGCTTGAGATGAGGACATGCCCCTTCCAACACGGGGCTTAGAAGGGGCCTCACAGCCCATCGAGTACTCTCTGATTGCCAGCTTGAACTCTTTTTAGCTTTTAGGTGGGTCAGGGTGGGCTACGGATCACAGCATCCTTCATGTAGCTCCTTTACGGGTTCTGCGGAGTTCATCGAATGCCTCATGTTGGAGATTGGGCATCCTTGCTCCGTGTTCACTTGGGGCATCTGCTGAGATGGAGACGGTTGTTTCGATATCCATTTACATTCTCATTCAAGAGTTTGCTAAAGTGTCCCCTTTAGGATCCTTCCCATCCTCAAGTGGAAATGATAGTGTAGTGGTGGTGGAGGGGTGTCCTGGCGGGAACCAGAAGTTACTTGCTCCTTGGAAGGGCCTGGGAACTGCAGAGTGGTACCTCTGACCTACTGAGCTGCACCTGCCTTTTCAGAAGTATTCACCAAATGCCCAGAAAAATGCAGATGTGTCAAACATGCCGCGCCAGGGCGGGCTCCTGCCTTCCACCATTTGGGCTTCCAAGCCCCTGGCATCTCTGACGGATAGCGTTACAGCCCTGGAATATCAGAGTGAAGCTGGAGATTTGTTTGGGATTCAAGGTTTATCTTGGTACAAGCAGAGATAGCCAGATTAAAGCGATCTGGTTAATCATTTGAGAAATATTTGGGCACCAAGCCAAATGTGCCAGACCATGGGCTAAATACTGGGGACAAAGATTTAAAAGAAAAGAAAAGAAAAAAAAAGACAGACAAAGCTCCTAGCTTCATGGAAGGTGTGAACCCCTCTCCCCCCAAATAGTAGAAACCTGCTATCATTTCTAGTATGTTTTTTTAGACCAGAGCTAATTGGTGGCCTAGAGGCCAAATCCAGGTCACGGATATGCATTTTGTGCCATCCAATATTTTGACAAACTTTAATCACTGAGAAATTCTACGTGAAAATCTGTTTTTCTGGTTTCTCTTGAAAATCAGCAGATCTTGTAATACTGAGTCCTCATTGCCCCAGAGCAACAACCTGCTG
Source organism: Dasypus novemcinctus (assembly GCF_030445035.2). Taxonomy (NCBI): domain Eukaryota; kingdom Metazoa; phylum Chordata; class Mammalia; order Cingulata; family Dasypodidae; genus Dasypus; species Dasypus novemcinctus. Next base: position 20,863,788 of record NC_080693.1, on the reverse strand, counting down.
GAGGTGAGTGGTAGCTGCCTCTCAGAAAGTGCCTGTTCTCCCCAGTTTGCCACAGTCTCCATGGCTCCCATTTACACACCCCTCATCTTGCTTCACTTGTTTCTGTCGCCTGCCTGCCCCTGTAGAGATTTGATTTTGGCTCTGAACTAGTCATTTTCAAAGTGTTTTCAGCAAGAAAATGTTTTTTTTTTTAAACAAAAATTTATGCCAACTCTGAATATATAAAACACTTAGAAGCAGCGCTGATGTGGTAGAAGGAGGGGAGGGGTCGCCTGGAGCCCCCCAAAACCCCTCTTGTCCACTCTGGGGAGCTTTGAGGCTCTGCAGCATGTAGTTTGAATACCTCTGCCCCAGCCTTTGGGAGCTTCTTCTAAACTCTGGCCGGGCAGATGCCTGCTAACAGTGGCCCGAAAGTCTAGAACCATGAGAAGCAGCAAACCAGACCGTCAGACTTACTGTTTTTCACGAACCCCTCATGCCTGGTTCTGTGTGGACTCATGGCTGATGTAGCTAGGGAAGAATTACTGGCCGGCAGTTCTACAGAATGAATCTCTCTGCTCCACCTGAGTTATGTTCTTCTAGTATTTTAAAAGAACGATTAGATTTCATTGTGACTGCAGTGCCCATCTGATGCATTTAAACAAATGGGGCAAATATGAATCAACTACTCACATAAAATGGAAACAATTCAGGAGAAGGGCCCTTGGTCTGTATATAGAATAGTTCCCCATCCTCTCGTTTCCTAAATATTTGCATCTCTGTATGCCAGCGGGTGAACACATGAGTGAAGAATGTGAGCTCGGAGAGTAAGAAAATAGTCTTCTCTTGCCTTTAAGATGTTTTGAGATTATGCCAACACGACGCTCTGCCTCCGGTTTGGTCTAGGACGGTGGATACTAGGTTAGCTCTGAATTTCAATCTTGCCTCTGTCTTCTGAAGGTCCTGTCTTAGGAGGAAAGATGGTTCTTTTGCTCAGAAGTCCTGAGGCCAGCTCTGAGGTCGCTCTTGTGCTCACTTTCCTCCCAGTTAGGTTTAGAGACAGTGGTCCATCACTTCCATCTCTGTGCTACCAAGCCCCACTGCCTGAACAATCCCGATGTTCTCCTCATTTTGGAAGAATCTCCAAGCTGGATGAATGGGGCTACCACTCCTCTCTGTGCTTCCTTCTCCTTGCCTCCAGAGGGCTGCTGGAGAAGGTCATAATGTGGTCATGATAGAAGGGTTTCAGCACCCCCCACTGACTATAGAATTTGTCTCTGCTGGACAGCTTCTTTCATCCCTTGCAATAATAATTATTTTTGGATTTATAAATTTTCAAAATTCACAAACACTATGTCCACTAAGTGACAACTCCCCCCAGAGCCCTCTCTTTCCAATCTCTGGAAACTTCCAATATACTTTCTGTCTCTACATATTGCAATAATTATTTTTGTCCTTGACTCTCCTAAACCTCTTACCCCACTCCATCTACCTCGCTCTCAGTTGCTGACCTCACCTCCCTAGGAAACATAAAACATGAGTGCCCTTACACTCTAGCCATTGGATCGCTAAGCCTCCTACATCCCCGCCCATTCTTTTCCTGTTACATGGAGGAATGCCCTTCCCCTTTAAGTTACTCTCTTTAACTCTGGTTTAGGTTCCATTACCTGTGGGTACCTTATTCTGTTTTCTATTCATCCCTTCTGTATCTACCACTTTCCTCCTCTCCTGGATCCTTCTCATCAGCTTTTATTTATTTATTTGTTTATTTATTTAAAGATTTTATTTATTTCTCCCCCCTCCCTCCATTGTCTGTTCTCTATGTCCATTCTTCTGTGTCTGCTTGTAATCTCATTAGGTGGCTCCAGGAACCGATCCTGGGATCTTCCAGAGTGGGAGAGAGGTGATCATTCTCTTGTGCCACCTTGGCTCTCTGGTCTGCTGTGTCTCTTATTATCTCTCCTCTGTGTCTCTTTTTGTTGCATCATATTGCTGCACCAGCTTTCTGTGGCCCAACACTCCTGCGTGGGGCAGCACTCCTGCGTGGGGCAGCACTCCTGCGTGGGGCAGCACTCCTGCATGGGGCAGCACTCCTACGTGGGGCAGCACTCCTGCGTGGGGCAGCACTCCTGCGTGGGGCAGCACTCAGCATGGGCCAGCACTCAGCATGGGCCAGCACTCAGCATGGCTAGCTCACTACACAGGCCAGGTTGTCTTCACTAGGAGGCTCTGGGTATCGAACCCTGGACCTCCTATATGGTAGATGGGAGCCTAATTGTTTGAGCCTCATCAGCTTTTAAACATGGCTAAATCAAGTCTCTTTAAAAGATTCTTACCCCTCCTCCTACAAAACAAGCAAAACAAAATGCTGCCTTCAGCTCAAAGTGCTCCTCTAGCCTTTGACCTCTTTCCTGCTTTCTGCAATGATACTTCTTGAAAAAGTTGTTCAGGGTCCCTGACTCTGCTTCACCCAACAGCCACGCTTCTGGCTTAGCCGCAATTGTTCCCCTGAAATTTCTCTTGCTTAGTCCATATCTCTATTTCCAAGGAATATTTGTGGTCCTTATTGTACTAGATTTCTCAGCAATTCAAAACAGTTGGGTATTTCCTCCTTCCTAAAGCATGCTTCCACTGCTCCCAGTAGGGCCACACTCTCTTTCCTACAACTTGAATACTCCTTTTCAATCTCTGGGCTGTCCCTGCCTTCTTTATGTTGGAGTTCTTAGGGCTCAGTCCTCAGTCACCTCCTCCTACATATTCTCATAACCCAATTACCGTCAGGGAGCTGAGGTTTCTTAAATTTGCCTTCTAGTAAACATCTTTCTCTTGAGCTCCAGATCCACATCTTCCACTGCCTACCATTCACTCCCACTTGAAAAATTCACAAGCATTGCAATTTTGTCCTGTCTGTTACGGACTGATTCTGCTCAGCCATAGTTGTCCCCTCTCTTGGAAATGAAACCATGTAGTGACTCCATTCAGAAACCTGGAGGCCACAGCATACTACTTCTTCTCACCATCCCACCCTTCCTCAAATCTCATAAGTCTTATCAATTCCATTCTTAAATATCTGTTGAAGTTGTCCTACTTTTACTACCTAAATTCCTTTATGTCAAGATCTTCCATCTTTACTGTGCCCATGGCCTCTCTGTTGGTATCTCTATCAACTCTCTTTTTCACTTATCAATTCTCAGCCCTTTTAATCCATTTTTCACTTTGTAACCACAGTGATATTAAAAAATACAAATATCAAGAAACTCATAGGTGTGCTTAAAACTGTGTAGTGGCTTCCACTTACTCTTAAAGTCCCAGAGCTTACCATGGCTGTGATAGATTGAGTTATGTACCCCAGAAAAATCATGCGCTTAATCTAAATCCCATCCTGGGGGGTGTGAACGCATTTGTAAATAGGGCCTTTTGAGGATTTTTTTTTTAGTTAGGGTAGGATGAGCCTTAATCCTGTTATTTGGAGGTCTTATGGAGGGAAAGCCAGGGAGAGGAGCCAGAAGACAGAGGTCAGTGGTACCCAGAAGAGAAAGAAAGGCATTGCCACAGGACAGGGAAAGCCAAGGGGCCAAGGACCACTGGTAGCCAGTACCACAACAACTCAGTCTTCGGGGAGAAAGCATTGCCTTGCTGACACCTCAATTTTGGACCTCTCCTAGCCTCAAAACCATGAACTAATAAATTCCTATTGTTTAAGCCAACCCATTGTATGGTTTTGTCTTTTTTGTTTTTCGAGGATGTACTACGAATTGAACCCAGGAGCTGGTTCATGTGAAGCAGTCACTCGACCACTGAGCTACACCCACTCTGTGGTTTTGTCTTAACAGTCTGTACTCTAAGGCAATGACCTAATCCTAGAAAGATCTCTGCATGGGATGAGTTCTGCCCAACCCTCTTGTTCCATCTCGTGCTCCCTCTCTCATCAGGTCAGCCCACCGAGACTCCTTTCACTTTAGCCTTTGTGTCCTGATTGTCCCATGTCAGGGCTCTCAAAACTCCTACTCTTCCTTTGGTTCTCCTTTTAAATCCAGGCCTTTCTAAGAGAAGCCTTCTCTTTTTACTCCCATACTTTTGCTATGGCCTCTGTTTTACATTATCGCATTTGGCAATTCTTCATCATAGCACTTTTCTCACTTAGAATTATTTTTTCTTCAACTACCTTTATTGAGGTATAATTTCTATACAGTGAAATTTGCCAATATCAGGTGAGTTTTTCGTAGATTTGTATATGGTAATGTTATCACCAGCATGATCAAAATATGGAACAATTACTTTCATCAAAAAATGGTACTGAGGGAAGCAGACTTGGCCCAGTGGACAGGGCATCTGCCTACCACATGGGAGGTCCGCAGTTCAAGCTCTGGGCATCCTTGACTCATGTGGAGCTGGCCCATTTGTGGTGCTGATACATGCAAGGAGTGCCCTGCCATGCAGGGGTGCCCCCGCGTAGGGGAGCCCCACATGTGTGCCCTGTAAGGAAAGCCGCCCAGCACAAAAGAAAGTACAGCCTGCCCAAGAATGGTGCCGCACACACGGAGAGCTGATGCAGCAAGATGACGCAACAAAAAAAGAAACACAGATTCCTGTGCCGCTGACAAAAACAGAAGTGGACAAAAGAAGAACATGCAGCAAATGGACACAGAGAACAGACAACTGGGGTGTGGGGGGGAGAAACAAATAAAAAATAAATCTTAAAAAAAATGGTACTGATATGATTTTTTTTTGTCACCATAGTTATGCTCTATTTTGAATGCCATATAAAACTGAATCACATAACATTTAGTGTTTTGTCTATTTAGTCTGACTTCTTTTCTTTAGAAATGCTATTTTGAGAGTCACCCAAATTTTTTCATGTTTAACAGGTTTGCTCTTTTTTTTATTGCTGAGTAGTACTTCATGGCATGGATATACTATAATTTCTTTATTCATTCATGTGTGGATGAACACTTAGATTTATAGTTTTTGACAATTATCAGTAAAGCTGCTATGAACATTTAAGGATGGTCCTTGGGTGGACATATATTTTCTCTTCATTGGGGTGAGTACCTGCTCATAGAGTAGATGAATGTTTAACTTTATAAGAAACTGCCAAACTGTTACCCAAAGTGGTTGTACAATTTTGTTTTCCCACCAGCAATCTATGAGTCTGCTTGCTCCACCTTCTCATTAATGCCTTGCATTGTCAGTCTTTTAAATTTTAGTCCTAATGGGCTGCGGTTATCATTTGCATTTCCCCAACGAACAATGAGGCTGAGCAATTTCTTTTGTAAAGTGTCTTTTAAAATCTTTTGCCCATGTTGTAAACAAGTTGTCTTAACTGAGTTGTGGGAGCTCTTTATATATTCTGAATATTTAACCAGACATCAGGGTCATCCTCTGGTTCAAAGTCTTCATTTTTAAAAATAGCTACAATATTATTTCTTAATATGCCTGGATTGCACTTATTAACCATTTCCCTACTGATGGACATTCAGTTGTTTGTGTCCCTTCAAAGAGTGCCGATGGGATCCTTGTTCACATATTTTCATGTACTGCTGCTGTGATTTTTAAAGGGCCAAGTCCTGAAGTGAAACTTCTTTGTCAGAGGATACATGTGTTCTTTAGCTTAACAGACATTGGCAAAAAAGCTTCATAGTATTTTCTTTTGGCATTTTGATAATGTGTTAGAGTAGCCCTAGGAGGCTAATTCAACTGGTTGTAAGTAATGAATCAATATTGATACGTTACTCTTAACTAAAATCCATGATTTTAATATCTGTTTGTAAGGATATTGCGCACTGTGTATCTAGTGTCACACCCGTTGGGTCTCCGTCTCAGATGCGATCGTCATTTTCACGTTTGAGTAGCTCTGGGCCCTGAACCACTTGGGATCAGGATGGACAGGGAGGGTGGCCTGTCGGCTGTGCTCTGTGCCTTTCTCCATACTCTCCGGAGGCAGATGCGGTTGGCATTGGGGACCATTTCCTGGGCATCTCATCTTTATCAGGACCTTGTGGAGGTCCTTTCTGTTCTTCAGTAGCACATGAAACAGCAGGCTGGTAGGTTTTATTTTTTAAAATAATTTTTAAATTTTACAGAAAACTTGGGAAGACAGCACAGAGATTTCCCACGCACCCTGCGCCATGTCTCCTCTCCCCAGCACCTTACACTAGTATAATACCTTTGTGTTGTGGGTTGAATCGTGTCTGCCAGAAGATGGGTTAAAGTCCTAACCCTCAGGACCTGTGAATGTGACCTTATTTGGAAACAGACTTGGCAGGGGGAATTAGTTGAGATGAGGTTCTACTGGAAGAGGGCATGCCCTTAATCCAACGTGACTGGTATCCTGATAAGAAGAGGGAAATTGGATACAGAGACATAGACACACAGGGAGATGGCCTTGTGACGATAGAGGCAGAGATTGGTGGCATGTGTCTGCAAGCCAGGGGTGACTGAAGCTGTTTGTGGATCCCAGAAAAGGTCACGTTCTTGGAGCTGATCCATTCCTGTGGGGGTGGGACCCTTTGCTTGGCTTGGATTCCACTGGAGGCCTCTGATTGGTTGCCTCACTGAGGTGTGGCCCAGGGTGGGTTGTGATCCTCTTGCTGGAGTCCTTTATAAATGGAGGAATGGAAGCAGAGGCACACAGAGAAAAAATGTCAGGGACCGAGAAACTCCAGGAGGCTGAGAGAGAGGAGCCGGAGGCTGGAATCAGTGGAGCACAGAGGCTTGGGAAAGGCTACTGAGAGGCTGAGAGAGAGGAGGAGAGGGGAGAGGAGAGCCATGTGCTTGGTCACCCACAGCTGAGCGTGGGGAGAAAGTGAGCCTGGAGGGGAAGGCAGGGACCTCAACAGAGCTACCATTATGCCTCACTGTGCAGCAGGAGTCCAGGATCACCAGCAGCTGCCCTTCGGTGAGACGGCATCTCTGAGGACGCCTTGTTTTGACATTTTCCCAGCCTCAGCACTGTAAACTTCTATGCTAATGAATTCCCATTATAAAAGTCAACCCTTCTGGTATATTGCATTGGAAACCTTTGCAAATTAAAATACCAAGGTACACCCAGAGGCTACCAAAAGCTGGAAGTGGCAAGGAAGGAGCCTCTCCTCGAGGTTGCAGAGGGAGCATGACCCTGCTCTGTGATTTCAGACTTCTGGCCTGCACAACAGTGAGAAAATAATGTCTGTTGTTTGAAGTCACCCAGCTTGTGGTAATTTGTTAAAGCAGCCCCAGGAGACTAATTCAATTTATTGCAAGTAATGAATCAATATTGATTCATTGCTATTAACTGAAGTCCATGATTTATTCAGATTCCCTTAGTTTTTACCTAATGACCTTTCTTCTGTTCCAGGATCCCATATTACTTTTATTTATTTTTATTTTTTATTTTTTTTTAAGATATGTTTTTTATTTCTCTCTCTCCCCTTCCACCCACGCCCCCTGGTTGTCTGCTCTCTGTGTCCACTCACTGTGTGTTCTTCTGTGACTGCTTCTATCCTTATCAGCGGCACCTGGAATCTGTGTTTCCTTTTGTTGCGTCATCTTGCTGCATCAGCTCTCCTGTGTGTGTGGCACCACTCCTGGGCAGGCTGCACTTTTTTTGCATGGGGCGCACTTCTTGCGCCTAGCGCTCCCCTATGCGGGGGACACCCCTGCATGGCAGGGCACTCCTTGCGTGCGTCAGCACTGTGCTCCACATGGGTCAAGGAGGCACTGGGTTTGAACCCTGGATCTCCCATATGGTAGGCGGACGCTCTATCCATTGAGCCAAATCTGCTTCCCCCGTATTGCTTTTAGGGTCCTGTCTCCTTAGGCTCCTCTTGACTGTGACCATTTCTCAGACTCTCCTACAACATTTTAAGAGAGAATATTTCTTTTTTTTCAATAAACCATACTGAGACAGACTTAGATGAATTCTGCCTGGGGAGTCATGAGAAGGCTTCTTGGGGAACATAGTGTTAGAGCTGAGCCCTCGTGAAGGGCTTGGTAGGCTGTGAAGGGGTGCAAAATTCCTCTAGACAGAAGAGATTGCGTGGCCCAAGCCATCAAGCAGTGAAGGTGCTGGGTGTGGTCAGGAAATGACCATTAGTCCAGTAGGAGCGAAGAGTTAGGGGTAGTGAGGGCGCCTCAGGGTACGCAGGCAGGGCTATTTTAGAAAGGGCTCGCTCCCCTCCACTTTCCTGACTTCTTCCTCATCTCTTTTTCTGGCATGACCAAGCAAGTGGTTTATCAGGGAGAGAAGAGACACTGCCCAACCCTGCCTGAGTGTGGTGTTTATCAGAGAGACATGCTATGCAGATGCACCCTGGTCTCACGAGTGATCCAGTCTGTTTCATTCCTATTCAGAGCTCTGTGGCCCCTATGGGGTTAAGAAGGGACACAACTTTTAAACTATCTTAGAGATTACTTTAAAAAGTCATAGAAATGCACAATTATTCCAATGTTATATTACCATTGCTACAAATATCACATGAGCATTGGTTAGCTCAGGGCAATAGATATCCCACAGATGAATTTAATCATTGGCAGAAGGCCATGCAGTCTCCAGACAGGATCAGAATCAAACTAGAGACTGCTAAATATAGAAACATAAATTTGGGTTTGTTTAGAACGATTTGGAAGCTGAAAGAGCACATAAGCCAGGATGCAGACGGGGTAGTATATTCCAAAGGCATAGCCCTGTGGCCTCCCTGATCACCTTGTACTTGGGTCTGTCCTATACCTCCAACTCTGCTTCCAGATTCTCCATGGAAATTTGGACAGGTCTCCATGTGTGAAAGTCAGAGCAGCCTTTCAGAGTAGTCTGGGCTGGAAACAGATTCCTCTTGCTTTCCCCAGAGGTTTACTATAAGACCACTGTGATGGTCATGTTTGTGTGTCAACTTGACTAGGTTGTGGTGCACAGTTGTTTGGTCAAGCAAACACTGGCCTGCTTGTTACTATGAGGGTATTTCATAGATGGATTTCCATCTGTAGTCAGTAGATTGCGTCTATGCCTGATTGCATCTACAACCAACAAAGGAGATGGCCTTTAGCATTGTGGGGAGTCTGGTCATTCTATCAGATGGAGGTCTTAACAGCCAGAACCAAGGAGTTAAGATGTCAGAAAGAAGAATTTCTTCTTCTACTTCAGCCAGTCAGCTTCTTCTGGGGAATTCAATTTTATCTTCATTGGAGTTTCCAGTTTGTGATGTGCCCTATTGAAACTGGACTTGCCAATCCCCATGGTAACAAGTCCAAATTCCATATATATATGTATATATATAATATAAATAAATATATATGTGTGTATATATACACACACACATTTGCTGCTTCTGTTTCTCTGTAGAATCATGACTGATACTACGGCAGATTGCTTTCAAAAATGGCCACAGAAGTCCCTCCTGTCCCTGATGTTCTTTTACAACATGTCGTTTCCCAGTCCTCCCATTAAAATGTGGAGTCTCTTTCCACTCTTCTTGACTCTTGGCAGGCCGTGTGACTTGCTTTATCAATAGAAGGCAGTGTAAGTAATACAATGTGACTTCTGCACTCGGGCCTTAGAAAGCCTTGTAGCTTCCATGTTTACCTTTTTGGGAGCCAGCCACCAGTAAAGAAGTCTGGGCTCTCCTGATGGAGAGGCCATGTGGAGGGAGGTCCCGGAGGATGAGCAGTCACATGTAGGAGAAACAAGGCACCTCGGTTCACAGTCAGCACCAGTTGCCGGTCAAATGAGGAAGGCCTTCTGGATGTTCCAGTCCCATCCAAGCTCCCAGCTGAATCTACCACATGACTGACTCTAGCCTAGCCAACACCATGCGGAGCAGAAGAACCACCTAGCAGAGCCCAGCCAGCCCACAGAATCATAAGAAAGAATAAAGCAGTCTTGTTTTAAGCCACTAACTTTTGGGGTGATATTGTTAATATAGCCTCTTTCTCCTTGTCAGCTACTCTTCTCTATATTTCCTAATATTAGGTTTGTACCTATCAGATGTCAAAACATATTGGTTGATTGGGGGGTAATGGGATATTAAAATGGAATTCTTCCTGCCCACTTTCAGCAGAGGCCATAAAAACATAGGTGCCCATTGTCAATGTTAGGTGCAAGCCTTGTGAAAGATAGGTTCAAAAGCTATTCTTTTCCATCCTGAGAACCCTGGTTCTCAGCAATTCAGTTGGGTATTCAGAGGTGACAGCCTGCCAATTTTTTTCACAGACATTTTGGACTTTAACATCTTAATCTGAAATCATTGCAGTAATTACAAGGGAGTAATGGGTAGGAGGATGTGAGAGAGGTAGCCATGTTTTCAAGATCCTCATACTAAGAGGAATTGTACTAAATATGTAGATGTGACATTTGCAGATGGAACATTTGAACATTTGAATCTTTGCGTGTTGAGAACCCTGGTTCTCAGGATGGAGGAATAAAATATGGATTAGAGTGGACTTACTGGTTCTCTACTATAGAATTATTGTGACTTTAGCAATGGAAGAAATTATATCATTGATGTGGAGACAGTGGCCATGGGAGTCACTGAAGGCAGGAGAGGTATGATATCGGGGCATTTGGGGGATATGGATTTGTCCTCAATGATTTTGCAGGGACAGGTGCAGGACATTATTTATCCTGCCATAAACCATTGAATGGACTGGGAGAGAGGGTAAACTACAATGTAAACTATAATCCATGCTGTGTAGCAATGCTCCAAAATGAATGCACCACACTAAGAAAGAAGTTGTCGATGTGGGAGGAGTGGGGGATGTGGGGCACGGGGTATATGGGAAACTCGTATTTTTCATGTAACATTTTGTGTGATCTATATATCTTTTTAAAAAAGATAATAAAAATGTTTTTTTAAAAAGCCATTCTTTTCTTTTTTAGCCCTGGCTTATCAGGCACCTCTAGGCTATATAAGCAAATTGCTAAGAACTTAGCTAGAAAGATTTGGCAGACACCGTTGTATGTCAGAGAAGTCCAATGGATTGAGGACGGGTGAGAAGCAGCTTGTAATGCAGAGTAAGGGGCAGCACTTGGGAAGTTACCACACTTCCACTAAGGTAGGCCAATGGTGTGTTTCCCGTGAACTTCTGCTGGACCACACGGGAGAGCTAACGTATGCTTGTCTTGGATCCTGCTCAAGAGGGTTGGTTTGAAGGAAGGAGAAGATTCTAGCACAAAGAGACTGGCTGGTCTGTGGGTCAAGGGAGGAAACATATGCGACCAGACAGATGATTTTCATTCCCTCACATCATGGAGACGGCACATCAGAAATAACTTACTTTCCTGGTGTTGCTGTAACAAACTGGGTGGCTTAAAAAACAGATTTATTGTCTTACAGTTCTGGAGGCTAGAAGTCCAACGTAAAGGTGTCAACAGGGCCATGCTTCCTCTGAAGTCTATAGGGTCCTGGTGGTGGCTTGCCAGCAATCCATGGCGTTTTGTGGCATAACTCAATCTCTGCCTCTATCACATGGCTTTCTTCTCTCTCTTTCTCTGTGTCCAATTCCCCCTCCTCACCAGGACACCTGTTTTGTTGCATTAGAGCCTACCCTAATCCAGCTTGATCTCATTTTAACTAATCTGTCTTCAAAGACCCTATTTGCAAATGGGACCACATTCATGAGATCAGGGATTAGGATGTGAATATATCTTTTTGGGGACCCAATACAATCTGTAACAAGAGGCTTCTTGAAATATGTCACCACCAGAGAACCAAGGCCAGATTGGGGTCAGCAATTCCTTCCCTCCTTATTCTTCTTCTTTCCTCTTCTCTGAGCCTGCTGAAGTCACAGCTGCATCAGGTGGTGAGGGAGGGATGCAGATGCATGGAGAAAAAAAGAGGTGACCCCACTGTCCTCCCTTGACTGTAATGATGGCTGTACATTTGTATGCAAACTCCATCTGGAATTCACACAGTGGTTCATTAAATACATTATTTCTTCTGTTGTGTTGTAACTACACCTTTTGAATGTGTAATTATGGCTCAGATACAAGCTTTGCAGGAAAGCAGTAGAGACCCATGAGAAGAACGCATCCCAGGAAAAGGAATTTATGACATGGTAACTAAAGAGTAAGATGAGTTGACTGGGTGAAGGGTAGGGGGAGAACACTTCAGAAGAAACAGTATATATACCATAGTTCCACACATTGTGCAACATATTTTTTTCCTTCACATTTTAACATTTCTTGGGTTGTGATATGTCTTAGAGTCAATAGCATGTCATGATGACTTTTGGCCCAGTGGCAGTCATGACATATTTCCTTGCCTGTGTAAATGAGAATTGTCCTGTTATTTAGGATGGCATGGCTGGACAATTTAGGAACCATCTGAGAAAGGAACATAAGCCTTGGCTGTCATCTGAAAATCTTTCATTGGCATCAAGGAAGTGCCCACATAAAAAATTGCAAAATGCCTATCTGTAGCTTGAAGGAAAATCTAGCAGTCCTGATATTCTTGAGATGATGATATGTGAAAGACCATGGGCACAGAGGACTCCACTGAAAAGTGTTGCAGAAGCACCAGACTCTCGAAGTGAAGACATTTTAGCATATTTTTTCCTTTTCATTTATGCACATGAGCAATAAATGATTCAGTTCTGTGTCTAAATAAGTCAAACAATTCTTTCAATAAGTATAAAGCAGTAATTCTGAATGTTAAGAAAGCATGATGTCAAAATTTAATTGGTGTGATTTTACTTGCTTAGAGTTATATACAAGAATGGTACATTGGAAATTCAGTGAGATCTTGGATTTGATGAAGTAAAGTGAGTTTGAAGATCGGAGAGGAGAGCAGTGTGTGTGGCGGGGAGCGGGGAGCAGGGGCTGCGGGACCCAGGGCTGGGAGGACTATGCGAGGAATAAGGCTGTGTAGAGGTAGGCGAGGTTTGGCGTTTCCATGTTGATCCTGAGTGTAATGGGAAGTAGTTGAAGGATTTTGTAGAAGGCAGGAGGGTGACACATTCAAATTTGTGCTTCCTATCCACTCCTTTTTGGCCCTTCACTCCTTCAGCAAGGAATCGCCCCACCACAGAGCTCATCAGTCACACACGTCTCATCAACTCCCTATACATTCAGTTGACTCACTCAGTTGCTCTCCTTGTGCTTACTTCCCATCCCTTGGATCTTTGCATTTCCTCCTCATCCCTCGACATCATCATGTCCACCAGATCTACACCACCCAGAGTTCACGGTGGGCCAGAACTTCCAGGCGGCTTCTGCTAGAACTTTCAACTTCCGTGCACCGTCTACGTACATTGAACCCACTTAGTAAAAACTTGTGAGAGTCACCAGCTCCAACATCCACTTCCTCTAATCTTGACTCTGGGCTGCTGGGGACTACAGGAGAAAGATAACCGGGGAAAATAGATACCGCTTCAAATGTATGGTCTCTAACTTGAATTGGGCTTCCCTTATACCATGCTGGTTTCAAATTCTGATGCTGTTGATCTATTCACTTATTCAGAATACATGTGTTAAGTGTTTCCTATAGACTAACAGTTTTTGGGAATACAACAATGAATACGTTGCAGCTCCTGTCTTCCAGGAGTTTATGCTCTAGTGGAATAGTCACATAAGCACTGAGCAGTTAAAATACAGTGCGACAAATGCTTTGGCAGGGGCAGTATTAGGTGCCATGGGCCAGTGGACAGGGCACCGGGAGTGGAGAGGGACTTTCAGCAGAGGGCGAGACTGAGCAGACCTATAGCATGGTGCACTCTGGGAAGGGATAACTTCTTCGAGATTGAAATAATTGGTTGTTTTCTGCAACATCAACGCAATGTCATCTTAATAGCCTTCAGTATAGTTTAAGTGTAAGAATTACTTTGCTACTGACACTGAGAAAAAACACATGGCAGATAGATACAATATTCACTCTCTAAATTACCCCAAATAAATAAATAGCAGAATGGTATAGGCTCTCCTAGGGATATATAGGGAAGAGAAAAAGGCACGGGTGAGCTAAGATCTGTGGACTGGGGAAAGGATGGGAGATGTCTGTGGAAACACTGTTTAGCTCTCCAGGTCATTCAGTATTTGCAAGCAGTAAATGAAATTGTCCAAATTTGTTTTCTCATGAAAATGTCAGCCTGAGAGCTTAAAGTGAGTAATTCTTTTCTTATGGTCTTAAAAAGAAACCCTTTTAATTTTGTTGCTCTCAAGGCAAAAGAGGCTTTTTGTTCTTGTTCCATGTTTTCAGTTTGCTGGTACTTTTCAGATTTGCTTACATAGAGCGCTGATATAAATTTTCAGGTGGAAGAAACTAGATGCTGACATGTTTATTTGGCTTAAGCCAGAGCTGTCACCACCAACCTGCAGAGTTTGGAGAGATGGGGCTCTTGGCTTCACCGGGGCCTGCTCCCCAGGTGAGATCTGTGGACCACAAATGGCTCTTTCCTAGCAAGACATTTTAATAGGATGGGGCATAAAAGGGAACTGGCTACATAATTCTTGTTAATAAATGTCTTGTTTAGTTACCTCATGTTAATTAATCACTAGGCAAAGACAGTTGTCAGATTTTGTTTGGGCTCAAGCCTGAAAAGAACTTGCTTGAATGCTTAGTTCTCTTCTTCCTCCTCTCTTTCCCCCTCTTCTTCCTCCTCTTCCTCCTCCATCCCTTCCTCTCCCCTCCTTCTCTTCTGTCCGCTTCCTCTCCTCTCCCCCCTTCTTCTGTGAACACTTCTTTTCCGATGAATAGGATAGAGTCCCGTATTTAGTTGTCTGGCTCAAGACAGACCCATCAGCTGTTCGACCTGGAAAAGACGTCAGAAATCCTGGAAACCTGTAGTTTTCCAGCTGTGCTGAGGAATCCGAGGAATACAAGCCGATGGACTGAGAAGGTCTTGTGGGCAGGGCTCTCACCTTCCCTTCTCTGATTCTGCTATAGCAGCTTAATTTTCTTTTTGGTTTTGCAGAAATGATTTTCATTGTGGGCTTTAAAGAAAAAAGATTAGAGCCTGGAAAAGGCCCAAAGCCTTCTGATATAAATCAAGCTTACTAATGAGGAGACTGAAGCTCAGTGAGGTAGAATGAGTTGCTCAAGGGCACACAGCATCCTAGTAAGGGAGGTAGTTCTAGAAGACCTGTCCTCTTCCGGTTAGGCTACGGTCATGCATATAGAGAGGAACCACAGTGGGAAGCAGAGATAAAGTGGGACCTGGGAAGATGGTACTATGTTTTTATCTGTCTGGGATGTAGTAATAGGAAAAGTAGTCTTGAATATCTGAGCTATAAAAGTAATCTGGTTTGTGTAGGAAGAAATGATAGAAATGGATGAGGAGAAAAGACAAGATGTTTCAAGGTGTCTCTTGAAATACCTCCTGGGCCATATAAAGTCCCTGGAGAGGCAGTGGAACAAAAATATAAATAGGATTCTGATCCTCTGGGTTCTCTCACAACTGAATGAAAATAGGTATAATGTCAGTTACAGAGTCATCACCTTTTTAATTCTAACTCATATACACTTCTAGAATTGAATTTGATTCTTTTTCAAGTCTCTTTGGTTGTTGTTTTTTAAAAAATAGATTCTTGTTCCTTGATCATGTTTGCTTGCTGTTTTTTAATCTTACATAATTTGCTAAAATAAAGTCTTGTTTAAGCACCAAAATGCAACAGATATGAACGTTCATAATGAAGTGACAAATCACCATATGCAGATATTCACCATGAGACATTTCTGACATTTTTTTCTGCAACACTTAGTCTCCTCAACCACTTTGAAAACATAAAAGAATTGAGAGAGGATGAGAAAATATTTTTGTAAGAAGGATCTCTTTAGGCAACTTGATATGGCAACTTCTTCTCACTCCAAAGAAGGTCCTGCGTCAAAGTTGGTGTGGGGCAAAAAAAAGCAGAACCTACCCATGGGGGCAGTGACTCTCTGGGTAGACTTTGGCCAATTAATTAAAGACTAGTTTAACTATCTTTAATTTGTTTTTCTTGCCTTTAATTGTCTGAGATTTAAAATTCAAAAAAAGTTGAGAGAGAAAGAAGGGGAGGGAGAGTCACAAAGGACATCACAAAAAGAATAAGTCTGTCTTCTCAGGCTCTGCTTCTCTTTTCTAGATTCTATCGAGAAATTTTTATTTTAAACTTTCTCCTTCAAAGATCCTTGATGCCCAAACCCTGCTACCTGATTCTGTGCTCATCCCCTGCCACACACCCTCTTTAAGCCCTTGTCCCCTATAACCATTCCTGCTCACCCTTCCTCTTGGGCCCGTATACTTCGACTTGGCGTAAGACGAGGTCAGTGCACCAGTTGACAGAAGAGCAGGTCACAGCTCTGATCTTTTTTTCATCTGCCAACAGGATACATTTCTTGCCTCTTTGACTTCCTGCCCAGCACACAATGAGCCTCAGAGAAGGCTTGCCTTAGAATCCCCTTCCTTTCTGACCTCCCCCATCAGGCTATCTGCTGGACACCCAAGCTCTGACCAGCTGCTTGAGGGCTGCCTCTGGGTCCCAGAGATGGCAACCCCAGAGTAGACTACTGGGGAGGAAAATTCTCACTTTGGACCTTGGGATCTTCAATATTTTTCCTCCAGGACTAGTATGACAATTATTTACATTTGTCAAAGCATGGGGGTCAGGGCTTGGAAGGGGCAAAGACATAGCTATTGGAGAACATTTAATATTAGAAAATTTTTGTGTGAAGTGTACGAAATTAAATTCAGGACCAGCACTCAAACTTCCTCCCCTGATGAATCCTTTGTGTTCTACAAAGTCACTAGTGAAATGTGAGCCCAGTGTATTAGAAAACAGTATGTTAAGCCTTTAACTCAGGTAAACCCAGGATCGCCAATTAATTTATTCAAGATGGTATTTTCCTGAGAAAATATCTCATAGAAGAGTGAGGCCATACAGTAAGGTCTGATGGAGTGAGCTTTGGACTGAAAGGAAATCCAGGCAAGCCATTTAAATCTTCCTGCATTTCAGTGTCCTTAAAGAAAGGCTGAGCTAGTGAACAAATTTCTTTCAGCCTTAACATCTCAATTATATATTTTAAAAAATAGGTAAAAAAATGGCAAAGTTATTAAATACATTAAATCTGTTAAATATCTTTATCCTGATTCAATACATTTATACATTTATTCTTAGTTCTGTAAAAACACTCTATCAAAATTTAGGGAAGAAACAAACCTACATATTAGTTAAGAAAATTAAGAAACTGTATAAACCACAAAAACTTAAAAACCTCGATTAAGCTTTATAAAATTCACATATTGTTTTTTTCCTAAACTCACAAGCCAGTCTAAAAATTTCTTTTCATCTGAACACATTGTCCAGATACATCTTGATCCATTCCTCTTGTGAAGGAATACAGCCAAAAGTTTTTTCCTCCTTGTAAAGCAATTCTCTAAATCAAAACCAACTTTTTAATGATTCAAACATTTTGGATGCTGCAAAAAGCCGTTCAAACATGAGATTGAGCCTCTCAATTGCCCTAATGAGGGGGGTTCAAAGTATGGTAAAAGTCCTTTTGAGATCCTGTACAACATTAGGTATGTAAAGATGGTACCATTCAAACTAAAAATTTTTATCAGTATTTTCAGTACATCACAGAGGCCTCATAAAATCAGTTCTTTACTTTTGAAAAAAGTTACATTATTTCAGATGCTAAATATATATAAATAAAACAATTTGGCCAGGAAACTGTAAGGCCATTCTGGGACTCAGGGAGCAGGGGTTGAAGCACATGGGGTCCGCTGTAGCTGTGAGCAACCATTTTTCTCCTGTGGGGACCATCCTGTCTGCATTGTGTAGCTGCCCCACATTTTGTTGGGAGTTGACCCCTCTCCCAGCTCCGGGAGTGAGCCCTGGTAGGAATAACAAGTCTGAGAAACTCTACCTCCCTAGTCGCCATCCAGCAGCCCGTGCCTTTCCTCTGGCCGCAGGAATTGGTTCGGGTGCCCATCTAGATGGAAATCACTACTTTTGTAGGAACGGCCTCTCTGTGGATGTGAATGAAGAAGCAGAAAGCCCCTGTTGCCGCCGGTAGCTATTTTACTATCGTGAGGGAAACAATAATGAGGATGAAGCTGATACAGGGAAAAAAACGAAGGCAAAAAAAGTACCTAATTGCAGAGAAACATGGGGGTCTGGGGGTGGATTTGGGGAGGAGTGGAAGCTAGGAAGAGACAGATATTAAGCATATAAACAAACAAACGAAGTAAACACGCAAGGAAATTCAATACGGCCATATGATGTGCGGCGAAGAGAGAACGGGAGCCCCTTTCCGATGGGATGGCGGGGAAAGCCGGTGCAAAACCCCACGCGGAACGGAAGCCCGGGAACTGAGCAGGATCCGTTTCACACCGGATGGCAATGTCCATGCACTTTGCAGTAGACTTCCGGTTGCGTGTACTGCGCGCCTCTCGGTGTACCTGTGGGTCAGGGCCCTTTGCTCCTCTCTGGGCTCAGGTATTACAGACCCAGGGCAGCGTCTTGCTCACTTAAGGAGCCCAAAGTTTGGCTTTTGCAGTTTACTGCAAAGGGACATAGGAATAAAAAGAATTAAATGTCTCCCCGACTCACTCTTGAGACTCTTGTCTGCTGGAAGAGAGGGAAGGAGACATTCACCTTGAAGCTTTCCTTCCTCACGGGCTTGCCAAGGAATGTGCTCTTGGGCGGAAGAATGTCCACAGATGCAGGGATGGCGGTGTTTTCAGCCATGTGGAAGATCTGGCCCTTGCAAGAAGGTCAAGGGAATCTAGAAAAACATGGTGAAAGGGATGAAGGCAAGAATGGTGCGAGAAATATGTAAAGAATTGGGACTATTTCTCCTTGAAAAGAGGAGTCTAAAAAGGTACAGTTCACATAGTAGTTCGATTTTGAGCAAGACCGTTCCTCTTCTAGGCCTCATTTTGCTCATCTGGAAGATAAAGCAGAGGAATCCTATGGTCCCTACGGTTACTTTCAGCCCTAAACCTTGTGTTTCTAAGAGAAATTTTATGGGTGTGAAAGATTTTTTCTGCATAAGGTGGCAGCTGTTTTCCAACTCCACTGCATCAAAAGAAGAAAATATTAGATCCAAGTGACAATTTCTTGACCTTGAGAACTGTTTCTACCCAAGGAGAAAATAACGGAGGTTATAAAGTCCTGGTTTCTTGAAATTTATAAGGAAATAATCCAGTGTTATGTTTCTGGAGTGGAATAGGCAAAAGAATCTACTATTTAAAAATGTGATTTTGAAGTCCATGAAGGTTAAGAAGTTAAAATGTGAATACAAAGATCTAAGTTTCTTTCTTTCTTTTTTTTTTTTAAATTCTTGCACACTGACAAGAGACCCAAGGCGACTTCCTTTAACATGTTGGCTATCTATTTTCAGCTACATATCCCTGGTGTATTGGTCAGGATTTTCCAGAAAAACAGAACTGACTGGCACATATATACGTAAAATAAAATTGGCTCAAGTGACTGGCGAATTGGCAAGTCTGAATTCCGTAGGGCAGGCCTGAAGCTGGAAACTTCAAAAAAGATATTCTGAAACCTGGCACCTTCACAAGCTCTGTAGGGCAGGCCCCAAGCTGGCAACTGATGAAGATGGAATTGCTGTCCCCAGGACAGGTGGGCAGGCAGAGGAGGAGCCCTGGACAATGGGAGCCCAGGCAGGGGCCTCTCTTGGCACCCGTCAAAGCTCACCCCTGACAGGTGGGGCAGAAACTTCTACCGGAATCCCTATGGGATTTGAACTCGCCCGTCCCCACCATCATGAGAGCCAATTCTTATAATAAATCTTTTAATATTTATGTATCTGTCTACCTATCTATCTTGTTAGTTCTTTTTCTCTGGAGAATTCTAACACAGATTCAGGTACTAGAACGTGGGGCTCTGCTATTTCAAATACCTAAAAATGTGGAAATGGCTTTGGAATTGGGGGATGGGTACAGGTTGGAAAAATTTTGAGACACTCAACAGAAAAAGCCTTTGAAGAGATAGGGCTGTTAAAGGTGCTTCTGGTGAGGCCTTAGAAGGAAGTGATGAACAGGAAGTGCAAGAAAGATAATGTTTGTTCTAGAGTGGCAAGGAACTTGAAGAAATTGTTTTAATGTCAGATGGGAGGCAGAACTTGTAAGCAATGGCCTTGGATATTTAGCTGAAGAGATTTCCAAGCTACGTGTGGAAGTCGCAGACTGATTTTTCCTTGCAGCTTAAGGTAAAATACCAGAGGAAAGGAATAAGCTGAGAATTAAACTCTGAAGCATGAAGGGGACAGAATTAATGATTTGGAAAATTCTCTGCCTAACCCCAGGTAGGGTATGCCAAGAGAGCCAGAAGCAGCTCTATCAGGGACTCCCCTGAGCTCCAGGAAGGTGGTATCCAGACAGCAGGGGTTTCAGTGGAGAACCCTTTGCTAAAGAGTGTGTGGCTGAACAGGAGTCCAAGCAGCCATGTCAGAGGAAGGCAGGGTTGGCAATGCAAATATCTGGGAGAATCTGGAAAGTTCTTTTGCTTGACAGTTTGGTCCCCCTTGAACTGTGCATAAAGCTGTCACAGTTTTTGCAAAGTTGTGTGAACAGAAGTACTGCCAGCTTGGACTAAAAGGGACAGAGGAAGTCCCAGGGAGAAGCCAGAAGTCAGTGGACCCTGGAAGAGATATGGGAGGGCATCCCAGGTGATGTGAGGCAGGAATACAAGCCAAGGAACCCCAAGGAGTGCCAGCTTGTCCAAATGCTGGTGACCCCAGGAGGAAGCAAGACTTAAGCTGACAAATTCTGTGGTTTAAGCCCAAACCAGCTTGTGGTATTTGTGATAGCAGCCTAGCAATATGAAGACTCTGGGTAATGAGGAGATACTTTCAAAGCTGAGCAAGTGGGGTTTATGATGCTGAGATAGGCAAAGAGAAAATGTGAGAGAACTGGTTGGTTTCTTACTACAAAGTGCTCTAAATTTCTAGAGTCTGGTAAGTAGAATAATGCCCCCTCCCAAAGATGTCCAGGTCTTAATCCCAGAAACCCATGAATATGTTACTTTACATAGGTAAAGGGATTTTGCAGATGTGATTAAATTGAGGACCTTGAGATGGGGAGATGCTCCTGGATTATCTGTGGGCCCAAGGTAATCACAGCTGGATGAGATGGACGAGAGAGGCAGGAGAGTCAGAGAAGGAGACCTGAGACAGAAACTGAGTTTGGAGCAAAGCAATGCTGGAAGGGGCCACAAAACCAAGAATCCAGGTGGCCTCTGGAGACTAGAAAAGGCAGAGAAGCCCACAAAGGGAATGCAGCCCTTGATTTTAGCCTAGTGACACTGTGTCAGATTTCTGGCCTCCAGAACTATAAACTAATACATTCATATTGTTTTAAGTCACTGAATTCATGGTAATTGGTTTCAGCAGCAGTAGGAAATGAATACAGAGAGAATGCAGAAGGAACTGATCTGGAAATAAAAGCCAAACTTAAGAAATATAACAAGGGGTTCATGATAAGGAGGAATTAGGAAGAACTGAGCTGGGCTTGTGCAGGGAAGGGATGTTGGTGGGTACTTTGTGACTGGGATGCTGCTCTGCATTCACAGGGGCCAAGAGTCCCCAAAGAGGATGGTGACCCCCAAGGAGAGCCAGAAGGGATCCCGAGTGTGTGCTGCACAAACAAGGCCTCCTTCCTAGTTGTCTCAACCTGCATTCCCCAAAGAAGAGCCCGAGACAAAGGCTCACGTGTGAGTGGTTTGGGGTGAGGGATGAGGAGTGGGAGAAAGGGGGATGAGACAGGGAAAGAGGGGAGCCAGCATGAGGCTATGTGATCCAGGTGACTGACTGTTGGCTCAGGCACAGCGTACATATATTCTCCACTCACTGGACTCATTTGTGCCAACATGCTGCTCTTTCACTATGTAGCTCACAGTTTTATGACAGTTATTTCCATTGAATATGCACATTGCCATCCACTCTGATTATCTGAGTGTTGAGGGCAAGAGCAAAGGGGAAAACTCTGACCTGGGCTGATCGTGGTGCATGGGGAGACGAGAAAGCAGGAAAAAAATTTAAGAAATAGAGAGGGTCCTGCGAGGAGGAGGGCAACCTGTGTAGACTTGTCTGAAGTTTTGTTTTGCCTGGGAGCTTTGGTGGCAGCTGCTGTGCTGGGGGCTCTACTGTTCAGTGTCACCACCATCCGAATCCTCACCTGCTCTCCTACACCTCCTCCTATACATACCCTTCCTGGGTTGCTTGTTTCGGGAAGAACAGGAACCAATCTACAGACCATCAGGGAATTCTGTAGACCTCATTGTGCTCACTGGCATTATTGGAACAACCCTAAGAATATTCCAAATCCAGGCCTGGGTTTTACTCCCTGCCCCTTCTCACCATCGTGGTAATTTTTATACTTTCATTCCAGGCCATGTCCTGCTGACTTCTATCCACTTAGCAGACAACACCCAAGATCAGTGCTAGGAACTCACTGGAGCGATGGGGGACTTGAGTGACAGCGGTGGCTCTTGTTGAGCTATGACTCTTGTCTTTGTGGACTCTTGGCTTTTTTTAAAATTTATTTTTTATTAATGTGTGTACTAGGAAAGCCCCTAGATGGGTGTGTGCACACTTCCAACTACTCAGCCATAAGGATCTTGCCCAGACTCCTCTGTGATTTTCTCTTGTTACCAGGTTAGAGCTAACATCAGTAGCCTGAGGAAATGCTGTGTTTCATACATTCTGGTGACCAGTTAGAGAAAAGGGTAGGGGAAGAGACAAATGTTCTGAGATGAAAGGGACTACAGGTATCTCCATGCAGCCTCATTCTATCCACACATAAGTAAATCTAGAATGTGCCCCACCTCAAGAAACCAACACCAGGTGGTCATCATTTTAAAGCCCCCTAAAGGAGGTGAATCAGGGTTCTCAGAAAGTAGTTCCCCTCACAGTTTCCATTTAAAGCTGTTCTAGACTCAAGTTGCTGACATTTCATGGCTCCCTGATCTTTTATCCTATTGTGGCTGAGACAGTGCCATCTATTCAATTGCTTTGTATTTTCCTTTCACTGGGCACATGGGAAGACTGTACTCCCAGCCTTCTTTGCAGTTGGCTTGGCATCATGTGATTCATTCTGGCCAATGGACTGAAGACAAAGTGATGTGTGTCACTTCCAGGGAAGTGGATATGAGGTCTCCAGACTTTCTCTTCCCTTGTTCTAGTGCCCCTAGAAGTTGTAGGTAAACACAAAAATCAAGCAGAAAATAGAGTTCCAATATACCCCCCCCCCATTTATTATTTTTTCTTTATTTTTAAAGAAGCTTTACATTATATAAATGTTATATTGAAAATATAGGGGGATTCCCATATACCCCATCCCTTTCCCCTCCTGCCCTTTCCCTATTAACAATATCTTTCATTAGTGTAGTAGTATATTTGTTACAACTGATGAACACATATTGAAGCATTACTACTATCTGTGGTCTATAGTTTATGTTATGGTTTATACTTTGCACCACACAGTTTTATAGGTTTTGGCAAAATGTATAATGGCCTGTATCTGTCATTGCAATATCATGCAGAACAATTCCAGTGTCCCTCAAATGCCCCAAGTTACACCTATTCTTCCTTCTCTCTCCCCTCAGAACCTCTGGTGACCACTGTTTTTATATCAATGTTAAAATTCTTCCATTACTAGAACAATAATGTATACTTTGACCCATAGTTCATTCCCCCCTTTTGTTTGTTCCTCAGTCTTAAGGATTTTGGGGTAGTGATGTCCACTCTGCTTCTGATTGAGAGGGAACCTAGATCCCATGAGGAGATGGATGAAACTGTCTTGCCTGCAGTTGTAGATACTCTGTTTTTGTACCCCCTATTGTATACACTTTGCATTAGCATGATACCTTTGCTACAGTTGAGGAAACAATATTATTATAATTATACTATTAACTATAGCCCATGGTTTACATTAGGGTTTATGTTATGCAGTCCTAATTTAAAAACATTTTTAATTCTAGTAACACATTTAAAACCTGAAACTTCCCTTTAACCACATTCAAATTTATAACTCATTGGTGTCAATCAGATTCACAATGTTATCCTACCATCATGCCCAAATAACCTCCCATCACCCCAAGCAGAAATTCTGTACCAATTAAGCATTCATTCCTCATTCCTCACTCTTACCCCAGCCCCTGGTAACTTGCATTCTAGTTTCTGACTCTAAAACCACTCAGAGTTTGAGATTAATTTGTTACCACAGCATAACCTCACTTATTTAGACTTAGGCCAAGTATAGCTCATGTGGTAGTTTTGAGGTTCTGAATTGAAATTTCCCACATTTTCTTTTCTTTTTAAGTGCACTTAAGTGCTTACTCTATGCCAAGAATAGTAATAGGAGTAGAGAGACAATCCCTGAAAAAGCCCAATGGGATAGTGTTTTAACGACTTTTTTTCCCATTTTGATTGCCTACGGGGATATAAATCTGATGATGGAGTAAATGGAGAAGGATGCAGATTTTGTCAGATAGAGCTATAGAGAGGAACATGTGGGGCAGGATGCTTTTATGCTGCAAAAATGGCATTCCTGGTCACAGTGGCCCTCTTTCCTTTTAATAGCATCTATGTTCCTACAGTGTGTAAAACAGAAAAGAGCACTCACAATTAGCCTGTGGCATCAGAGCACAGAGCAACAGGTCATTTTGGCCAGGACTGGAGAGAATAGCAGAGGAAGAATACATTGGCAGGGATGTGACAGATTTTGGATTTTGACATATTTTCAAGCAGTCGTGTGAGGGCAAACCCAATTTTCCCATGCAGACTGCACCCCGAGTGCTTGCTTTTACCTTTTACTTGGACTTGTGCTCAGGGGATCAGTTTTCTCTCCTGGGCCTGTGGTTGTTATGGTGGGTTGGGCTGGCTCTCGCTGGCTGCCCTTTACTTCAGTTCCTCTCTGGGACCCTGCCTTCCAGGATGGCATGCTAATAGGGGGTGAATCCTGTCACCCATAAATACATGTTCAAGTCCTAATTCCCGGTCCCGTGGATGTGGATGTGAGCCCATTTGTAAACAGTACCCTTGAAGATGCCATTATTAATTAAGGTGCGGACTCATTTGTGAATAGGACCTTTGAAAATCCTATTATATGAGGCCAAATTGAACGAGGGAAGGCCTTAATCCAAAGGACTGCAGTTCTTGTAAGCAAAGGGAAACGCAGACGCACACAGTAGAAGTCAGAAATGAGAGGAAGCCAGAGAACGAAGGAGATGTTCATGTGATGGAGGCAGAGATGCATGCTAACGAACCCCAAGGGTTGCTGCAAGCCGGCTCCAGCACGCTACAGGTGCCAGGGGAAAGTGTGGCCCGTCGAGACCTTGGTGTTGGCCTTCCAGCCTCTAAAACTTTGAGGCAATAAACTCTTTTTGCGTAAGCCAACCAGCATGTGCGGTGTTGGTCATAGCATCTCTGGCAAACTAAGATATACTCCCTGCCCCAGCTATTAATGTTTCTCACCTTATAACCCTAAGAACAATTTGCCTGCCTTCTCTTAATGCTTTGATGGTGAAAGGATGCCCTTTGCCTACCAAAATGACAACTAGGGCATCTGTTTAATTCATTCTAGCATTGTGGGTGCTTATGTTGATGGCTGATTTCATAGGAACAGCTTCATTTCTTCTTGCCAGAGCAGGTAGGCATATGCCACAGCACTTGCCCCAAAGAGCTAGATATTTAAGTGAGTGCTCCATGCCTCAGAGCAGGAGTGCTCAGGGCAGGCTGTGGAGAAGAATCACCTGAGAGAATTTGAAAAATTGCTAATGTGCAGGCTCCCATCTCAGTATGAGTAGGCCAATTTGTTGTTGTTTTTGGAAGTGGGTACTGGGATGCATTCAATCATTCATTAATCAACATTTAACCAAGAGTTATCTATTGAGCACCATCTTTTTACCCTATACTGTTCTAGGGCCTATGGACATAGTGCTGTAAAAAAAAAAAGCTAGTTCCCCATTTCAGGGGAGGCTGCATTCTCATTGTAGGGTCAGGGTCAGACAGTAAATATGCAATAAAATAAATAGATTAATTTTAGAGAGGGAAATATGCTATGACCAAAAGTCGGGGGTGTGTTGCTAATTTAATATGGTTGGTCAGGGAAGTGACAATGAGCTGATATTTGAAGGACTAGAGCTGACCCATCATGAAATATCTGGGAGCAGAGTGTTCAAGTCTGAAAAACTGTGAATTCATTTGCCCCAGAGCAGTAACTGGCTTCATGTATTTCAGCAACAACAGTAATAGAAAGGCTCTTTTGCCTGGAATAATAAACTGACTGCGGAAAACCAAGCCATAGTTATAGAAGTACAGACAGAAGTAGATTATGAGCCTTATGCTTCAGGCTTGCAGGTGGAAAATGACTTTTCATAGCAGTAATTTGCTCAAGGTTAAAACAGGCGTCCTGTGTGCAATATTCACCTAACAGTACATCCTAAGGCAGCCAGGACTGCAAGCTCGGTCCTCTCGTGTCCTATCACACTTTCCTTCTGTTTTTGGGGCCTACTGGGGTCACATCTGGGTGGGGGGCATGTTGCTTTAGCAGTGCCCTCCAACCTGCTGTACCTGTGGCCTCAAGAGGCTGATGTCTTCTCTTCCTTTGGCACAAACGTGGACCTTCAAGTCTGACTGTATCCTGGTCCAGCACTTGCTAGCTGTGTGTTCTCAGCAAGCTACTTACACTTTCTAGGCCTCAGGCTCTCTATGAGAATGTTGTAAGGAAGAAATATTGTATGTATGTGCAGCTGCTGCCCCAAGCCTCCCTGAGCTCATTTCAGAGCCTTATCTTAGCTGGGTGTATCTGGATTTTCTTGTTCATAGAAAATAAGGGCAAATTATTGCATCACAAATTGATAGTGGTGCTGGAACATGCTCAGTGTTAGTTTCCATTCCTCCCTCTTGGGGATCGAATCATGCATCCCACAAAAGGCACTTTTTTTGTTTTTGTTTTTGAATATATTTTTAATTTACTTTTAAAAGATACTTAGATTACATAACAAGTTACATAAAAAAAATAAGGGATTCCCATATGCCCCACTCCCCACATCTCCCATCCTTCCCCACCTGAACAACTTCTTTCATTAGTGTGGTACATTCATTGCAATTGATGAACACATTTTAGAACATTGCCACTAAGTGGGCATTATAGTTTACATTATAGTTTACACTCTCTCTTGCTCAATTCTGTAGGTTATGGCTGTATATATAATGACCCATATCTGTTGTTGCAATGTCACTCAGGACAATTCCAAGTCCTGAAATTGCCCCCATATTATACCTCTTTGTCCCTCTCCCTGACTGCAGCACCTGCAGTGGCCACTGTCTCCACATCAATGATACAATTTCTTCCATTGCTAGAATCATAATAAGTCTGTAGTAGAATGCCAGTAAGCTCATTCTAGTCCATATTTTATTCCCCAATCCTGAGGATACTGGGATGGTGATGCCCATTCCACCTCTAATTGGGAGGGGGAGTCAGTCCTATATGGCTGATGGATGAGACTCTCCTGCTTGCAGTTGTAGACTCTCACTTCCTTGGTGTGGTGGTTGTCTATCCTCACCTCCTTGTTAGTTGTCCTGGGTGAGTCAAATGAACTGGAGAGTAGGTCTTGCAACTCTGCTAAGGCTCAGGGCCCAGCTGGCACATGGACAGCCCAGGGATTCAAGTTTCTTGAAAGTACATCTACCAACTCCAGGACCAACTATAGGTTCAAATAAAGGTACAGAAGAGGCACGTGTAGAGAAGTTATATCTGAGTCCAACTCTGTTACACCAGCGAGCACAAACTCCAAAGTAGGCCCTACTGGTGAGGCACCAACAACTGAAGCTATCTGCCATGAAAAAGGCATGTTCTTAATCTTAATCAGCATCTGTATGAATCCATTTGTAAATAGTGTTTTTGAAGAAGGTATTATTAGTTAAGTTGTGGTCAAAATATATCAGGGTGGGTCTTAATCCTTATGATCAAAGGCCTTATAGAGAGAAGAAATGTGGTTGCAGCCAGAGAGGCCAGAAGTCAGCAGAAGCCACAGGGAAGATCAGGGACTTCGCCATATGACAGAGGCAGAGATGCAAGCCAAGGAACCCCAGGATTGTGGCAAGCCAGAATGCTACAGACTTTGGCGAGAAAGCATTGCCTTACTGATACTTTGATTTTGGACTTCTAGCCTCCGAACCTGTAAGCCAATAAATTCCTGTTGTTAAGCTAACACATTGAATTGTATTTGTCATAGCATCCCTGGCAAACTTAAGACACTCCCCGTGCAATGGTGTGAGGGAAGGACAGAAAAGAGACTTTCCCATCTCTGATGGTTTTGAACTAAAGAAACAGAACTCAAAGTCTCAATGGATTCTAACTGAGAAATAACAAGTAACTATGGTGCATTTCAAACTGGAGGAACGGCTGCTGCTCAGACAGGAAAAAAAAGTGGAAAATGCTGTCGTTATCTGGCTCCCAGAATAGCCAGCTCCTCCCTGGCTTAACTCTTACAGTTAATCTCAGAACCCCCTAGAGGTCGGCCTCCCACATCAGAGCTCTTCCTTATCAGAGGACAAAGCATTTCTCAGCCCTGTTGGCCAACCTCTGAGGCTGTCACCCTAAATGAGGGATTGGGCTGCAGTTTTAACTGGAAGATCTGAGGAGGTGACTCGTGTGGTTTTTATTTAACAGATAACTGGGTTCTGTGCTGCATTTTGCATTCTGCTTCCTGGAGTTAATAAGTCTTCTTATGCACCCTCCTTTCCCAACAAACATTGTGCGACTTGAATAATTGGGTGTTTTCCCGCCTCCAGTTGGACCGCAAAATGTTAACATTATTTTTTAGTGAAGCAGTTGTAATCCTAACAGCACTGACTTTGCCCACCGTCCGTTTCAGCTGTTTCTCACTATGTTTGAACATGAAAGTGAGCCAAACCACAGTCGGCTCTGCTCCCAGCCGGAGTCCTTGTAAAAATCCTGCATTCGACAGCTTCTCAATAGGTCTGCTGCTAAGGTGGAATCCAGGTAACGGCTTTGTGTTTACTCCTCTGCTCTGATGTTACGGGGTTATTTGCTTACATAGATGTCAGCCACTGAGTGTGGCCATGCACTTGAGTCACACAGACAATTTAACAGAAGTAATGTGTTGTGGATAGAGGCCTGAACACAGAACCTGCGCTCCTGACTTGGGGTACTGGCTTGGCCACTTTCTATGTCCCTTTCTCTATCTTTGAAATGAGGAAAGGAACCAACTACTGGCATAAGTGAACCAACTGGACAGCTGTAAGGATTGAAATTCAGTTTTGCAATCCCTAAGTGCCCGGAGAGTACCAGGGGTTCCCAGGCAACTTCATAGAACTCAGGGTGTGCCTGGCTGCCAGCAGGGTGGCTGAGCCCCATGGGCATCTACAGGGAGACGGTGTTTGTAACGCTTGGCTCTGGCAGCTCCTTGGAGCCGGGGAGAGAAAAGGGGACCGTGAAGGGGTGCTGGCGGAAGGGGCTGGGCAGAAGGCAACAGCTCACGAGGCTGTGAGGACAGTGAGGAGAAGCTAACAGGCCCTTGCAACGTTTCCTGGCCAAAGGCGCCTGCTGTGTGGTCTGGCCCCATCGCCAGCTTGGCACCAGCCTTGCCCCCGTTTTTGCTAGCTTCAGGAAGAGCTGCTTCTCCACGGCCCAGGGCCAGGCGCCCTGTTAGGCCCTGAGGTTTCTCGGAGAAGGGAGCCAGCCCTCTCCCCTAATTGCCTTGAGGTTTTGATCCCCATTTAGGAAATCAGTCACCCTCTAGTGGAATTTAGACCATGTTAGCTTCGCGTATCTGGATTTCTTTGTGCTTGAAAAATAAGGGCAAATTACTGCATTGCAGTTGACAGTGGCCCTGGATTCTGGCTCTCTCACTGACTTTTTAGGCTCCTCACCTGTTAAAGGTGGCAGCTGTGTCAGGGCTGTTGTGAGGATTAGATATGAATTAGGTGATTCAGAGAGAGGAGATAGTAGAATCCAGTGCTGTCAGAGTTTTAGCAATACTTCGTTCTGCCTCTCTTTTACAGATGAGGCAATGGTGGCCCAGTGGAGGAAGGGATTTGCCCAAGAACATCCAGCTGGCTAGTGGCAGGGCTGAGATGAAGGTTCTGGTCCCCTGGTAGCCACTCTGTGCTCTTCTCATTTGTCATTGCCCTAGAACACAAGGAAAAGAGAGTCGCTTTCCCACCTTCACTGCTAGGGACAGAGAACAGTGACACAAATCACTGGGCTTATGTGCCCAAAAGATTAGGGCTGCCAGATACATTTGAATTTCTGATAAACAATGAATACATGCTTAGTGTAAGTATATCCCAAATAGACTGTTGGGACATACTTATGCTGACAAATTGTTTGTTTATCTGAAACTCAGAGTTAACTGGGCTTCCTGTATTTTTTTTTTTTGCTAATTGCCAACCCTCCAGAAGGTGAAATTTATAGTAAAACTATTTAGCAAATCAGAATATAGCTGAGGAGACTTGTCCTGGGTCTTCACTTAGAGGCAGAGCCCAAGTCCTTTTCTGTGAGTTCTTAGGAGAGCTGTGGCTACATCTGCCAAATCTCGATATGAAAACAGAACAATCCCTTCACTTCTTCACAGTCTAGATGTTTGCAGCAGGTAGACAAAACTCCGAGATATTTGGCAGAATCGGTCAATGGGCCTCAGGATGTCTGGCATCCGGCAGCCACAGGCTTGTCGTTTGTCCCATGCTGGGACAGGACGTACAGCTCAGTTCTCTGATCTTTGACAACACCCGTGTCCCCTCTCCCCTGTTTTTCCAATGGGGCCCAGGACAAGCTACTGGAATTTTCAAGGATTCAGGCAAAGTCCGGGCATGCTTTGCATTGTTCTCATTTTTTGGCTGAAGACTCACATGTATGTACATTGTTTTACTTCAGTCTGCTGATAAAGTTTAGATTTCTGCAGACTTCTTTTTCTTAGTTTCTGCTGTACAGGAAACCCAGCAAGAAAACCAGACTTTTTTTTTCCCTCTCAGAGCACAATGAACTGAAATAAATCCTTGTTCACGTAACACCCTAGCCCCATTAAGAAAATGGATGGAGAATAGTGATTTCAAACAGCACTGCCACATCACAGCAGCTCAGGGCTTTTTCTGGAGGATGGTACAATCTTTTTTTTTTTCCCTTCTCATTTTTTCATATTTTAAAAGATACTTAGATTACATAAATATTACAGAGAATATATAGGGGATTCCTATATGTCCTTCTCCCCATACCTCCCACATTTGCAAAATCTTTCATTAGTGTGGTATGTTCATTGCAATTGATAAACACATTTTGGATCATTGCCACTAAGCATGGGTTATAGTTTACATTGTAGTTTACTCTCAGTTCTGTAGGTTATGGCAAGATATATAATGGCCTGTATCAGTTGTTGTAATGTCATTCAGGATGATTCTCAAGTCCCAAATATATGGCACATTCGTTGATTCAGTTATTCATTCCCCCAAATTTATTGACCTGTCTGTGGTACAGAAAAGAGGCAGGAGAGTGCAGGAGTTAAAGGTACAACCCTGGAGGCAGATAGCCTGAGTTTTTTTCTTGGTTCTGTTGCCCATTAATTGGTTATATGACCTTGGCAAGTAATTCATATCTCTATATCTCTGTTTCCTCATCTGTAAAATAGAATTAATGACAATACCTCCCTTGTAGGTTGTTGTGAAGATTAAATGAAAATTCATATAACTGCCTAAGACAAGTGGCATTTGGTAAGTACTTAAACTGTGTTTGTTTTGGGGGTGGACACACGGCTGTGGACATCCTTTGGTTTTTGGAAAGGACAGTCTTCTGTCCCAAAAAGTAATATTCAGAGTGAAGATGATTTGGCAGGACTAGTTCAGAGTTACAACTGAGGAGCCTTGTCATGGATCACAAAAGGAGTTATGATCCTGATTCCCCTTGGCTGACAACTGGTCTAGGCATGACCCTGTTTCCTAGTTCTGGCTAATGAGATACAAGGGCTTACCTTTGGCTGGTATTTCTTGAAAACTTTTCACTTTCCTGATTAAAAAAAGACTGTCCAGACTAGAACACAGTTACAATGGTTTGTGACACAGCAACCATTTTGTAATACTGAGGCAACATGCGTGGGTACAAAGAGTTAAATCTACGATTGGTGATAAAGAAAGATAGTAAGGAACCAGGTCAAGTAACTCCATTGGATCTGGCTTGTCTACCTCCTGTCTTCTTATTTAAGTGAGAAAAATTAATAGTCACTTACAGTAGCTTGAAAAACTAACGTCTATTTTTCAAGCTACTGTAATCATATTTTCTATTACTGGCAACTAAATGGATTTTCCGTTGATAATAGTCATATAAACATAAAGGTGGGTGCTTTTGTCACAGAAATCATAACCAAATGGAGAAAAAAATATAACGTATCACAGAATAAAATCAACTAGCAAAGTAAACATATTTGTGTGCACAGAAAAAAAAAAAAGGATGATGGGAGTATCTTAGTGGGTTATAAAGACACTGCTCTTCCCCTCTAAACTATAACTCCAGATCCTGATGGATAGTGCAGTCACCCATCATCTGATTCTCAACCAGACTCTCCCTCTTGCCTCAGGGCTTGGAATGCTGACCCTCTCCACGTGGCCGGGCTCTGGCTGCTTTAACTTGGACTCCTCACTCTACATCCTGACCCACTGATCCTCTGTTCCTCCAACCCCCTGCCCTTGTCGGGAAATGGTCTGAGTTTGGTTTGGGTCAAAGGTGAAGGGCAAAAGCATTAGAGAGGAGAGGGGCAGTTTGGGTGCTACAAGCACCCTAGCAGCAGGAATGAGCAGAGAAGTTGGTCAATGAGGATAAGCTGAAAAGAGGGGGAATGAGAGATGCATTGGGTGAGCTATAGAAAGCTCAGCTACAGGAGCAAGGGCTCTGAAAGTTAGCAGAGATGTCAGGAGTAGTGGGACTGGCAGCAGGGCACCACTGAGTTTCTAAAAGAGGAATATAATGATTGAGAAGAGTCTTTTGGCAGCTGTGGATAGGCTACTTTGAAATAATACAGACTGAAGAAAATCAGTTCAAATATGTGTAGTCTTAAAAAAGAATCTTAAAAAATTTCAGGGGCATCATCGGCCACTTTATGTTGGAGATGGACGCTATGGGTTTTGAGGCTGGGGCTTCATTTGCCCTCTTCAACGTAAGCCTTGCTAACAGAACTCATTGCTAAGCTTTTGCTTTAAGGTACTGTGGATTGCTGAAAACAACTAATTGAAAAGTAAAATCAGGTAATGTTTTTGCCACACACTTAATGTTTTGCCCTCATTTGAGAAGTGGTTTCTGTATCTTAGAGACATAGCCTATGATAAGATTTCCCCTTGTTATAATGGCCTCTCTTGACTAGGAAAACATGATGTCAAATGAAAAAGTTAGAGGTGTTAGATTGTACAGTAGTACATGTGAGAATTTAAAAAATCTTTTATGTAGTAAGCACCTAAAAAGTAAACTATGTGTCACTCACTGATTTAAAAACCTTATGTATGTTAACTCATAATATCCTCTGCGAAACTCTATGCAGTAGGCGTTGTTATTATTCCATTTTGAAGCTGAGGAAACTAAGGCTCAGAGAGGTTAGGCAGATCCATGCCAGAGAAAGCATTTGAATCCATGCCAGAGTCTGTGACCTAAGCCTCCACGTTATGTGACCTCTCATTTTTTTTTTCTTAAGTCAAGTAGCCAAAGGGTATGACTCAGTCCCTGGAGCACAGGGTACTCACTTCAAAGTCTGGATGCTGCCCAGGGACTCAGTGGACCACTAATGGAAAAATGTGCACGCAGCCCATCCCACTATTACTCACGTCCAGTTTAAGGACAGCAGGTGCCCGGTTAGCGGGAAGTGGCCTGTGGATCCTTGCGGGGTAGTTAGAGCCCTGCGAAAGTGACTTCTGCCCTAAGATGCTGATGGGGCCTGTACTGAAGAACCAGCTCTCCACCCTTAAAGAGCCCAACAACTGGGGGAAAAGCAAAACCCAAAAGGATATCATGTGACACTGGTTAGGGTCTTCTAAAACTATAAAAAGGCACAGTGAAATCTAATCAACGCTTAAGCTTTTTGCCTGTGGATGTAAATCATCTTCAAAAGAGTTAAAGTTATAAATATCTAACTTGACATTCAAATAATCTTTGAAGTTTTTAGAGTCAACATAGGCTTGTTTTCTGAGAGATAAGGGAATGGCTCATTGTAGTCATTGTAAGGAACTTTGGGGCATGGTGCCAAGACAGGCCTTCTGTAGCATCATGCTATACCACCTATAAGAGGAAACCCACAGGATTACATTGTGATATAGAACTAATCTTTTTTAGGAAAAGAAGTACAAACAAAATAAGAATAAACAATTGTAGAGAGCATCCAATTTGTAATTTCTTTAGAGTGAAATATCAAATTGTATGCCTACAATGAAGGGCACTGTGCTTCAAGTTAGACTTCAGTTAAAGGGCCTCGAAGTCATTGTTTATCAAGCCCGAGCTGGTAGTCCACAGTTATTGAGGGCAAAGAGTTGGCAAAAGGTTGTGAAAGGTTATTAATGAAACAAACAGCTTCACCTGAAATCCAATCTGCTAAACTGTGTGCAGATTCTATCATTAACTCTCAAGAACAAAAAATCAGATGATGAGAAGGTCCAGAGCACCTTGCTTGGTGCAAGGTGGTATTGGGGCTGCCAACACAGAGACAGGCTCAAAAGACCCCAACCTTTAACCAGGAGCATGTTCCAATGCTGTAAATTGACCATCATCATGGATCTTTCCCACTTCCCAAGGTCAGTCAATGTAGCAAATGTGAATACTATTCCACCAATTAAAATAGAACCCAACACCAAGCCTCCTCCCATCTGAGTGGCAAGCAATTCCATCTCAGACAGACTAGAGACTCCCTCATCTCCCCTGCCACTACCCCAAGGCCTTCTAAAGGTTCCAGAGGCCTTACACAGAGTGGAGTATTGACCACGCCCCTCTGGTTTTCAGTCTGCCTTGTCTTTTTGGAGCTAATTTCTCTTTTTGAACTTCTTAAAAAAATTTCCCCCCCATTTACTTCTTTATTAAGGTCATTTATATCTTCTAATGTCAATTTTTTTGGTAATTAAAAAAATGATCCACTTCAATGTGATTTTGAAATTTATCACAAAATGTTTTTCCAGCATTTTATTTTCTTGTATATTTGCTATCTTTTTTATCCTCCTAATTTCTAATATGGGTGTGTATTTTACTTTTCATGAGAAGGCACACTGTTTTGTTTCTTTTGTGTTGAAATGCGAGAGCACTCTGGTTGTATAAATCAGTAATGCATGAAAGCTCAAAGATAGGAATTAGTAAGGTATATATCTTAAAAGAGTAAGCCAGGTGCCTTTCTGCAGCATAGGACACTGGAGCCTATGGGCAGATTAAACAGTAGGTCTAGATGATGGCAGGCCATTAACATTTTCAAAAAAATTTTTTATTGTGGTAACATACATACAATACAATGTTTCCCACTTTAACCACTTCCACGTATACAACTCAGTGGTGTTAATTACATTCACAATTTTGTGCTACCATCACTGTCACCAATTACAAAAATTTCTCCATCACCCAAACAGAAACTCTGCACCCAATAAGCATTAACTCTCCATGCTGTAGAGTTGCCCCCACCCTGTAACTTGTACTCTATTTTTTGGTTTCTATGAATTTTCATGTTCTAGTTATTTGATATCAGGGAACTCATACAGTGTTTGCCTTTTTGTACCTGGCTTCTGCCATTTGATGCACTGTCTCCAGGGTTTATCCATGTTGTTGTATGTATCACAATTTAATTCCTTATTATGGCTGAATAATATTCCATTGAATGGATATACCACATTTTGTTTACCCATTTATCTGTTCCATTAACATTTCAGACTAAGCTTGTCCTTGCTTCTCTTAGGAGCTCTTCATGGCGGGATTCTAAACTGAGGTTAGAAGGGGGGAAGCCTAGTAGAAGTGACAGAATCTGCTTCCCTCCCTCTTCCCCCCAAACCTATTTTCTGCTAATGACTGCACAAGATTTGGTTATGCCTGCCACAAGGGTCTTCCGTCAAGCTTGAGAATTACAACCAGCTTGTAGTGCTGTACTGATGGGAGTGGGGGAGCTTTGGATGAGGAAAAAAAACCATAGAACATCAAGCCTGTGGGACCTCTGGTTCCCCTTTCTCCTCATTTTAAGGGTATGAAAACAGGCTATGCAAGGTGAAATGAGTTTTCCAAGGCCACAGAGAAAAATCCATGGTCAAACAGTGACTTGTACCCACCTTTCCTTACGGCTAATGTAATGCTCTTTCAATACGCCATGCCGCCTTACTTTTCACACGAGCAGAACTAGAGGCTGTTCAGACAGTCAGGGAAAGGGCAGTGAGCTATGGGATGGGGTGTAAACACACTAAACCCATGGGAATTTTCACAGCCTGGGTGCCTCTGTACTGTCTGTCCTGGAAATGTTGTTGCCATGGGACCTGCCCTGGCTAAGTTGCTCATAAAGGGATTGACCTGCAGATCTCCTTAAATTGCACTTTACTAAGCTCAGGGAAACGAAAGGCGTGTTTGGAGGAGATGCCTTATCTCTTCAATCTACTTCTGAAGTAATCTGAACTTCTAGTGCATGTGCAAGGGCTGGGAGTGTTGCCAGTCCATATACACAGTGTCCATTTGTAGGGATACACTAGAATGCATGCTAAATGGAGATTCCCTCTTTTGGCCGCCACGTGCTGTCCCAGACTGTGTATCTTAAAGCAGGATCCACATTCTTGGCAGGTCAGCTCTACAACATGTTTGACGTTGGTGGAAAAGGCCCGTGCCGGGATGCAGGAGACTTGCTGCTTGTGTCTGTCTGTACTCATCAGGAGCAGGCTTGAGCACATGCCTTTTGCAGATGCCAATTCCTTGAGGTCTCTTTGGCTCTGTTTTTGACAGTGATGGAACAGGGTAGGCTGACCCTGGGTTCAGGAAGGTCCCTTTCCTCTACTTTGTGTAGATCATGTTAAAATCTACCGATGGGGTAAAATGGGTATGCTGAATGCCCATTCCGATTCCCTGTTCACAAGCAGAGTTCTTAGGGGAAGCTGATTAGCAAATTAAGGTTATGTTGTGATGTTGTGGAATGACAAGAATTTAATGATGGGAAAATTATTTGTTCTCTTCTCTACCTCTGTGAACCAAGGGCTTGTTTATTATTTTTTTAAACTTATTTTCAGATGGTTTCAAACTTACAGGACAGTTGCAAAAAGTAATATAAAACCAATACAGTAAACACCAATAAACCCTCTACCCAAATACTCAGATTTACCAAATTTTAGCATTTTGCCACTTTAGTTACATCATTCTCTTTCACCTTTCTATCCTCTATCTATCTATCTCTCTATCTATCTATCTGTCTATCTATCTATCTATCTATCTATCTATCTATCTATCTATCTATCTATCTATCTATCTTCTGTCATCATCCATCATCTATCATCTCTCTGTCTTCTATTTTCTTTTTTGCTCTTTTTTAAAAATGTTTTTTATTTATTTTAAAATGATACTTATGTAACATAAAATGTTACATAAAAAAATAAGGGATTCCCATATGCCCCATTCCCCACACCTCCCGCCCTTCCCTACCTCAACAACAACTTTATTAGTGTGGTACATTCATTGCAATTGATGAGCACATTTTAGAACAATGCCACCAATCATGAACTATAGTTTACACTCTCTCCCAATCAATTCTGTAGGTTATGACCATGTATATCATGACCCGTATCTGCCATTGCAATGTCACGCAGGACAATTCTGAGTCCTGAAATTGCCCCTGTATTACACCTCTTTGTCCTTCTCCTTGACTGCAGCATCTCCAGTGGCCACTGTCTCCACATCAATGATATAATTTCTTCATTGCTAGAAACACAATAAGTCAGTATTACAGTAGAATACCAGTAAGTCCACTTTAGTCCATATTTTGTCCCCCAATCCTGAGGATTCTGGGATGGTGATGCCCACTCCACCTCCAATTGAGGGGGTTTCAGTCCCATACAACTGATGGATGGGACTCTCCTGCTTGCAGTTGTAGACTCTGTTGGTTCTTGATGTGGTGGTTGTCCATTCTCATCTCCTTGTTAGTTGTCCTGGGTAGTCCAATGAACTGTAGAGTAGGTTTTTGCAACTCTGCTGAGGCTCAGGGCCCAGCTGGCACTTGGACTGCTCAGAGAGTCAAGTCTCTTGGATATACACCTACCAACTCCAACACCAACTATAGGTTCAAATAAGGGGGACAAAAGTGATGCATGTAGAGAAGTCATACCTGAGTCCAACTCTGTCACACAAGGGAGCATAAACTCCAAAGTAGAGCCCACTGGTGAGGCATCAACCACCAGAGCTATCTGCCATGACCATAGAACCTGGGTGACTCTAGAGCTCTTAGGAGCCCCACTATTTGGGGGTAGTATCTGCTTTGGCTCTCTGAGATCCTGCTAAAATGTGTAAAAGCCTTACCTCTGGGAAGACCACCTGACTCATTTTGAATTCTCCTAGCCCTATAAACTCATTTGTCTTTCCCCCTTTTATTCAAGGTCATTTTCCGGTTGCATTGCTCATTGGTGTTTGGTGGTAATCCCTCAGTGCCAGGGAGGCTCATCCCTGGGAGTCATGTCCCATGCTGGGGGGAAGGTAATGCATTTATATATTGAGTTTGGCTCAGAGAGAGGCCACATTTGAACAAAAGGGAGGCTCCCAAGAGGCAATGCTTAGGCACCCTATAATACTAGACTATGTTACAACTGCAAGGTC
The DNA here is from genome assembly GCF_030445035.2 of Dasypus novemcinctus. Lineage (NCBI taxonomy): Eukaryota > Metazoa > Chordata > Mammalia > Cingulata > Dasypodidae > Dasypus > Dasypus novemcinctus. Next base: position 20,825,097 of record NC_080693.1, on the reverse strand, counting down.
AAAGGCTCATAAGGATAGTTGTGAGTATCAAAGGCCCATCAATGGACACTAGTCATTACCCCTGTATTTGAGTGATTGTTATGTTCCATTAGAGGATGTGGTAGAGCTCCCCAGGATGGAAATTCAATATTATTTCAATTGTTGTGTGAATCTCTACCCACTGTGGCAATGCCCCACCAACACCTGAACACATTCATATATCCTTTAAGTTTGCCCAGGTGAACCTCCTCCCATGCATCTCCATCACCAACACCCCACACCAGTGATCCTCCCCTGCCACAGCTGCAACTCCTCTGTGATCCAAAATCTCCTAAAAAATGAATCTCAGAATATGGCCAAATACATTTATTAGGAAAATGAAACAACAATGCCAAGACCAAACATAAGAAACAAAATATGTAATAATTTAGAAAAACTGAAAATAAAATACAGTAAAAAAATTGGGATATTAAAATAATAACAAAAAATATTAAAAACTTTTTTTGACATTTTGCT